>NC_071530.1:119440823-120706895 GCF_026979565.1 Vidua chalybeata | reverse complement strand
TTGAAATCCCCTTCAGTCAATCTATCAGCTTTCAGGATGAAATTAAGAATGATAGGAGTACCTTGGGTCAATAGCCAGGAGACTATTCAAAATGAGTTAACCAAGAAGAAAATATAAGACATAGTGGTCATGTACATCATGCACTTACACAGAGGAAAAGCTGTTAGAGTGATCCCAAAGAATTTACCCTTTCCAACATAAAGTGAGTTGACAGATAAATTACTAGTAAAAGAAAATTCTTAGTATACCCTGTTTGTCCAGTGTCTTCTATCAGGTGGGAAGAATTTTACCTATATGACAAACTCTAAAGAATAGAGAGAAAAAGTCCAGGAAATCAGTATAGAAATTAACATCTCATCTGACCTAAGAAAGAAAAAAGTGATTTTTATTTTTTTTTTTCCAGAAGAATTCAAAAGTTTAATGACCCAAACAGAAATATTTGTTGTTGTGGAGGGTTTTTTTTCCTCTGAATTGCTATTGTACAGAAAGTAAAAAGAAAGTGTTGCAGAAGAAAGGAGAAAATCCCTCAATTTATGGAGTGTTCTGTTATTTTGCACAACAGAGAAGGGCTTAGGATCCAGCAGTTTTCTAACAGGAGTCGTGGCTGATGGGGTTGTATGGCGGGGCTGGAGGAAGACTGAGGGAAGGACAGCTGAGGTAGTTAAGTTTACATCTTGCAGTCTCGCTCTAGAGTGAAAACACTTTAGTACAGAGGGGTGCATTCTAAGCCTCTCTACTTAAGGTAGGTTGGCTTTGCAGATGAACTGTGCAGTCTGCAGCATGTTGTCTTGTAAACCTGCAGAGATGAAATGCCTGAAATGAAATGCTGTCTGAAAATATCATTTATATATTAAATAATAACAGGATCAGCTTTACATAACAACGCAATAGTCTCATTTGATTAGTACTGATTGGAAAATGGACATTTTATACCTCTCCTCCTCCTGTACAGAGCACAGTAGCCTCTCAGGTATTTTTAACTCTGCAACAGTACATCCAAGTGCAGATTTCCCTCTGTACAAGAGAGGGCAGCCTAGTCCTGGTAATAGTGCCTCCAGAGCTCTGGACATCTGGAAAATCTGTTACCTTATTTGTTATGCTTGACTGTAAAAATTACTGCGTAAATTGCAAATTAATCTTTGTTCTTAATTTTATGGGAGACTGGAGGCTACTCTGAGACTTCTTAAGGTTGAAGAAAAGTTACAAAATAAAATCCTTTGTTTTATTCATGGGAAATTTCTGCTAATGTGATACAAATATGTGGGTTTCTTCAGTGATAAATTACTTTACAACTTGTAGTGTGAAAGCTGAGCTGAATCAGAGCCCTATGTCTGGACTGATCTCATCAATTTTGGTTCCTCAGCAGGGATTTGGCTTTTGATCACACACTTCTTAATAGATCCAAATATCTAGACACTATGGCCACTTGTGTTTAAATCCTTGCTGCTTGGGTTTATTTCATGCACTGCTTTTAGGTCTTAAAAGCTGAGAGGTGCAGTACGGGGTCAGACTGAAGGTCTGCATTGTCTGGTAATCTGTCTCTGAGAGTGGTTATAGCAAATGCTTAGGAAAGGACAAAAACAGAAAGGGTGAACACAGAGGGATCGTTGTCTGGCATACCTTCCACCTTCCAGCAGTCACTGGTCTAAAACAACAATTTCTTGAGCCAGAGTTTGCATCTTGAGAGCCACTCTTTCCTTCCTCTGAGGACGTTCTGTGTGCTCAGTATACCTGAGACTGGGAAGACAATTAAACTATTTTCCTTCTTTCATTTTAAGGACTGTTTTGCTGCCTGAGAGGGACTTTCTCCATTCCTGAAGCTTTCAGAAGTTAAGCCAGCTTAATCTCAGTCATGCTCTGCTGTCTGCTGAGACTCAGATCTTGACCAAGTTTTGTTTCCATCAAGTAACCTCTCTAAACTTTTGTATAAAAGAGGTATCTGTGTTATTGTCTGTTGGTTCATTGTACAATACACTCCCACTGCCACCTCATTCTATCAATTTATTTTCTATTTCAATATATCTCATGATACCTATTTTTCTATTTCAAAGGTATCTGTTGCAGGAGTGTCCTTTCTGCATTGATGTCCTTCCTCTCCAAATTAAAAAAAAAAAATCCTAAAATCAAACATCCAGCAAAAACCAGACTTGGATGATCTGGTTTGCTGAGATATGGAAGACTGAGTTCTTGGAGATGGCAATAATCCTCAGGAAAAAACGCCACATTTCATTGTACCCTTTAAAGAGATAGGGGAAAGGACAGATTCATTGCCAAGGCTGTTAACAGTAGTTAGGGGAAAAAAAAAAGGAAGTAAAAATGTTTGGAGAAAATCTTCCTCATCTGACTTTGATCAACTTTTTTCAACAACTCATCAACTTTGATCAACAACTTTTGTTGCTCATGATTCTTGTCATTAATGTATGTTGCATTATTGTCGCACTCTCTGGCTACTTGGGCCTTGCAGCTTTCATGGATTGAGGCAGACCTTACCTTTAACCTTTTACTCTTACATGAGACTTCTCTTCCTTGTTTAGAATATTGTGAGGCACAAAAATGAAAGGAAAACTCATGAGCATGGACAAGCTGAACACTAGTTGGTCTATGGCTGTTTTCTGGTCAATTTTTGATGCAAAGCTTAAAGCTCCTGCTGTCCAATGCTGGGTAAATGCCAGCATTCTTCACTGCAGAGCTGCCTTGCTAGAGAGAGAGGGTTCTGCATGCCTTGCTAGTGCATCAGTGACATTAACTTCTTTGCCTGTTAGTATAATAAGGAAACGTGCCTTCTGGATTTTCCTCTCTTAAAGCAACTTTCGTGCAGTAAGGTGTTGGTCATGTGGGTATATCTCAGTATACTCATTACAGCATTATCATGATTTATGGATGATTTATGGATCAGCTAAGCCACAGGCTTGGTGTGAATGCCCTGGTTAGCTGTGGAGGTGATGTGTGCATGGAAGGCAATGATTTTTCTCTAGGACTAAGTTTCAAACCCACAAAGTTCAAATGGGTTCAGAATTTACTCAAACACGTTCTCACATTCCTTTATTTTACAGACAAGGGTAATGATCCTAAAAGCAACTGCCCTGCAGTGTCACTGGAGTGAAAAAATGAAGGGTTGTTTTCCAAGTAATCTGACTCTGTACAGCTGGATCAATAGTCAATATTGCCAGGGCTTGGCTTCCTTGCTTCTACCTAATTTTTACCACTGAATGTCACAATAAAGCCCAATGTGGAAGACCCTCCAGAATTTGGAGAGGAAAAGAGGACAAGAAACAATACCTGTTTTCAATGCTGTCTACTTTTTAGTATATAGTATGTATTGAAGATGCAAGCATTTCAGTAGGTTTATAAATTGGACAGAAATATGTGAGCCCCTGTAAAACTGATAGTTGATTGCAATTATTTGCAGAGACACAGGTAGAGCATAGGTATTTCCCTCAGCAAAATTATCCCAAAGCTGTCCAAGCTCATATAGATGCACATTTGAAAAATGCCATAGAAGTCAGTACTGACCAGTTTTTAAAGCTAAATTTCAACCTTGTGTTAATCTAACTTCTGTAGTTATATTTTATATCCTCTCCCCAAAATTGTTTGGGCCGATTTCTAATGTACTTACAAAAATCCCTCAAAAAATTCTAGTAAGCTTGAATCAAATTAATGGAGACCTTGGAGCACGAAAGTTTGAAAAGTTTGTGCCAATTTTCTTTTTTTAAATTATAAATTAGTCCTCTTGCCATCCAAGCATATGCCTTGAAAATTTCTTTGATACAAGTGTGAGGTTTTTTCCCTCCTCCTTTTTGCCCCCTGGAAGGTCTGTTTCTAGGTAACACTGATGTGACCAGGAGTTATCCTTTACAGCTCCCTCCAACAGAGAGATGATGAAGACACAGTGGGTAATGGTGTCTTCTGCATCAACTGCTTTACAGTTGCCAGAATAAGGGAAGCAGATCAGACAGTCAGGGCTTTATGAAGGTCAGACCCAGACTTAAGACTAGTCAATGTTACAAACAGCTATTTGTGACTGAGCAAGATGTCTCAGTGGCAGCACTGCCCCAGTCAGACTGCATGCTAGAAGTGGAACAGTAACCTGGAAGGGACATGGATATGGCAGGGAAAAGTGTTTTTTCTAGCAGCAGAGGGCTCCTGACCAGCAATATGTAGCAGATTTGTGACCACAGATGCCACTTGGGTGGTGCAGACTAGCCCTGACTGCTCTCAAGAATTTGCTCGAGCAGCTCTTTAGAAATTCCACCTGGCGAGACTTATAACGTAACTTTTCAGGACATTGTTACTGACTTCCTGGAACATCTGTAAATAGCTGGTTTGTGTATGTTCATGCACCGTGGAGGATAGAGTTTAGAATTTTTTACTGAGGTTATCCTTTTAACACAGGGCCAGATTGTCAGGAGGGCAGATCTATGCTGGGGAGAGCTGTTTGCTTGACTTAGTGGGTGGCATTCTCAGAGCTGGATAACAATTTCTTTGTTTTGTTTCTTTTATGGTACCTTTACTCTTATTTAAAGAACCCACTGTGTCCTTATATATGTGTGTCTTATATATGAGCAGATTGTTCTTCTGAAAGTTATGTGTTTTTATTCTGAGCACTGCTTCTCTACCCAGCCTTTACTAACATCTCCCAAAAATCAAATTTAGAAGATCCAACCCAGAAATATATGGGCAGGTTGACAATGGCTGCATTCATTTTGGAAAATCCTTACCCAGTGGCTAAAATTAAAGGATCAGTAAAAAAATCATTCCCAGTCTTTCTATATTTTGTCATGGATCCTTTTAGCTGCTGCTGCACAAGAAACAGTGAGAGACTGTAATAACTCATCTCCTTTGCTACAAGAAGCTATAATTTTGAATTTTCCCATGTCTGGATGACTTTTTTTCTGTTGTGACTTCACTTTCAAATTTAGACTCCACTGCACCAAAATTACAAATTTGATTGTTAGAAGCTAAAAATTAGTAATGGAAGTTGTACTTTCTCAGAAGGAAATAAAAATTAACTGGATTTTAATTCATACGTATCTACAATAAAAAAATCAGAAAACAAAAATTAAACACAAAATGTAACAATTGTGTCTTGAATTTTTTTTTTGCAAACAAAAGTAGTTGATTTGATAAAGTTTAGTCAAACTGGTAAGAAAATGTAGGGATGTAGTGGATATGGACAAACAAGAAGATGGTGGATTGCTTAATATTCTAATAGTTTCATTAACAGTTTTCAGTCAGGAACATTTGTCTTGAGGCTTTGAGTAATTCTACTTGGATTCTCAAGTAATTTACAAGCTCTGCAACCCTAACCAGTCTTTTTTTTTTCCTTTGTCTTATTTCATTTCTGAAAGAAAGGGAAGGTAACATGAAGCAGTTTAATTACACTTGGATTCAGAAGTTATATATATTAAAGGTAGGAAATTCTAAAATATTGAATGTTCATTGGTAACTTTTCCCATGGTGATAATTCCTTTGGCATATTACTCAGATAAAATTTGACTTCTTTCTATTTACTTTCCATATTCAAACATTCTGTTTTTCTTTCTCTCTTTTTTCTCACTAATACTAATTAGCATTCTCATAAACTCTAATATAATAATTAGCATGCAGCATTATAAGAGCTACATATGAGCTATAAGAGTACATTGTACTTAAGCTCCTTATTTAAGTCTACATATGACAATTGTTTTTAATGTGAGCTTGCTTTTTGTATGCACAACAGCTTTCTTATGACAGTTGGTTTTGTTTTCTTTCTGTAAAATAAAATGAAATATTAAATTTTGCATAAACAAATCACCCATTCAGTCATTTATGCAACTGTTGAACACAAGGCTGCAGTCTATTTCTGATTTCTGATGGTTTCTTCAGTTTCTCAGTTCTTCACCAGTGAATTTGGGTACTATGGGGTGGAACACATTTGTTGTTGCTCAGAAGAAATATGCCAGGGTGTTTCTTCTCTCTTTCTTTGGTGTTTTTTTGTTGCTTACATAGTTATGGAAAAAAAAAAAAGGTCAGCTACTAGGAACTTGATATTTTATAGCTCTTTCTTGACTTTGCCTAACTTTAAATAAACTACTTCATTTTTTTTCTTTTTAATCAAGATCTATAAAATCTCAATTTCCAGTTTATGTTTACCCTGTGCACTCATGGCAGTATTCTTTGATAGATCTGTACTACTTGCATATCAGACAGATTTTTAAACTTTGTACCACACTTAAGTTATAAGGCATCTGCTCCACAAATGCACTGAAGCCTGTGCTTATCATGGAGCTATTGAACTACAGATGTGCTTCAGCACTTTGATGACTGGATGAAGTCTAATGCTGCTTCAAATGAGCATATACTTCAACTTTTTCAAAATTAGACATTATAAAAGTACATCTTAATGTCTGTTGAAGAGTGGAGAAGATCTCAAAATATTGATAGGAATGATAAGAGCAGAATTAGCAATCTTGTTATGCTACACATACTGCACTTAAGGCAAATGCTTCTCCTTACAGAGTCTTTATTGTGGGTTCCTAGTATGAAATTCCATGTGTCTGCCTTAGTATGTTAGGGAAAAATGTTGTTTTTAAAATTGTAATTACTTTCCTATCATGCTCTTATATAGAGGGAAAGCCAGTTCATAGTTTAGAAGAATGTCTTGAGTATTTGGTAGGTAACTTGGAGCAGAAGCAGCAGCAGAGGGCTGCGTTGGTGGTCATGTCTGGGTAGACTAAGCAGGTGCTAAACCTTGTGATCCCCTTGGAGGAAATAGTAATTGTATGCAACCTCTCAAAAGAGACTGGAGAGGAATGTTAGGCTACAAACCCAATCATTTGGTGTCTTCTCCTCCAGGGATAAGCTGCTATTCAGATGATAGGGTCCTGATTTGCACAAACCCTGCAAAGCAAATTCTTTGGTCTTTTCTCTATAATGCTGACATTGGATTTTTACAAAGGTTGTGGTTCTGTTTTCAAAGACTTGGCTTGGGCTCCAGCTGCTCAGCACAAAGCAGTACAGAGTTAGTGGTGCCTCTGCACCATGATCAGGTTTCCTTTTTAAGACATTGGCAAAGACTCCCCAGTAACTGTTGATCCCAGCAGCTCATGTAAATCCTGCATGTACCCCATTCTCCTCAGTTATTTGCAGTACAGAGACTGTATTATAGCCAAGTCCTCTAAAGTTCTTCTCTTTAAGCAGCAGAATGCATCCACGTTTTCTCAGTCTGCTTACATCAATGTGGGATTTGGCAGAGGATCCACCCAAGGAACAGGCTGAGGGTCTTCTGTATTGGTTTTCTTTGGAAAGGCCTACAAATAGTTTCCATTCCTTATACACAACTCTGGCTCCTCAGCTCTCTAGAGAAAAATTACCATACAGAGGTGTCCTTGTCCCCTTATGCCTAGTGTCCATTCCATTGTGAGCCACATAGCTTCATTTTTTCTACCCTTTTCTCCCTCTTCTGATTCTTCTCCCTTAGAACAGCAGCTCCAAAACAGCAATCAGTACAAAAAAATTGTAATTACATGAACTTATGTAAATGAGGCTCATCAACCCCCTGCAGTACATTATTTACTTATGTCAATGAATGCTTAAGCAAGTGATGCCTCTAAACAGCACCTTCAAACACACCCAGGTCATGTGACTACTGTCAGTCCCCAAAACCTGTTTATTTCTGGTTTTGTACCTGACCAGAACAGTCATGCATTTGCAGGTCCTACCTGTCTTGTCTAGCAGGTATTAATTAAATAGCAAAACAGACTCCAGAAGCAAAATTTTACCTTTGACCATCTAATACCATTTGACATAAATTACTACCTGTTGTGTTGTGCCATGCCAAATCAAAGTAATCTCACACTTTTACTAGACAGCTACCTTTACAGCAAAGCTATGATGTGCACAATAAATCCACATTTTTCCTGTCTTGTAAATCACTGGATTTAGTTTTTTTGGATGAATGGTTGTGTGTGACAGCAGTGGTAGCCAAGAGATAAGACCTCATTGCCTTTGCATGGATCTTCAAAGAAGTTCAGGAATATTATGATTTATTATGATTACCTTTGTTAGAAGGTAATAGCGACCCCATTCTTGTGCCTTACAGGCTATTTGGAAAGAGAACTTGATGATCATGGAGTGGTTCTTTATGATCTTCAGAGAGAAGGTACCACAAAACTAAAACCTTTCCTTCATACTGTGCTAGATGGTATTTCAATGGTGTCACCTATCTTTTTTTTCAAAATAAAACTGGAGAGCAATTTCAGAGTCATTAATTTTTAAACTTTCAGGAAGCCCCAAGAAATGTCTAATTTGTAAACAATATAGTAAATCTCAGAACCTAATCCAGGCAGATCTGATCCACACATAATAAATTATGACTGAATTTAAGAAATTTTGTCCACTGAAGAAACTCAGAATTGCACTGATTCTTCAATAAAAGAATATCACAAGTAAGACAAACACAAATCATTTAGGAGAGAGCAAAATATTTAATCAAGATTAACCTTCAAATAAGGAAAGATTATATTCTTCAATGCTGCCATGAAAACAACCTAAAATGTTCCCTTCATCATGCAGTACAATTGATCTGAACTACTTCTGTTTGGCTAAAGACTCTTTAGACTTCTAAGTCACCAAATATCCTTACTGACCTATGTTCAATTCACTTCCACACTCACCCAAAGTACAGGATGTGGAGAGATTGTGTGAAACATACACACACATAGGACAGTATTCTTGAATTCCTCTATTCATGCCTCAAGCCGGACACATGCAAGCAGCTCTGACCTGGGAGCCATGTTGCTGCTTTAACATTAGCATCTTTCTGAGTCCATGCCAGTATGACCTAAGGAAAAGCAGGGTTAAGCTCAGGGAGATCACTGCTATCCACCATTATTCCTTAGTGGCTTCACCTGCACATGTCTGTGAAGCCTTTTCTCCATAAAGACCTGCTGGGACTGGGTCTGATTCAAATACTTCGAAGCTGCTCCGTATGTTTTTTCATTTCAGACCAGTGAGGTTGTTGCAGACATCTCAGTGGGACAGAAACTTTGTGGCTGCCCACCTTGAGACTGACTGTAAAATGCTGGCTTTGATCTCAATGCCCTGATTTAACAGAGCTCTAGTTATAGGTGAAATTGCCTCCCCATGCAGTCAGCCACAGCTGTGCTGGAGGAGGGGATGAGGGTGGGAGTATGCTCTGTGAAAATGAGATCTCACAGGAGTTCAGCTCCTAGTTTTGAGCAAGCATCTACAGAACACAAATTAAAATTTTTAAGTTTTTGTCATGGCAAAATGGATCTGGGTATTTTCAGAATCAGCAAAAAGCATGACCTGGATGCTGAGGATGTTCTGAAGTTCCTTTTCCAAAGCAGAGGTATCTTAGAACTTCTCAGCAATGCTATTGTACAGTTTATTTATGTTGTAGCAGGAAGGTAATATTGCCCTTTTCTCTAAATTATTTGGAAATGATTGAACCATTTTAATGAAATTTTCCAAAATAAGTCAGCCCAAGACAGATACTTTGTGTGGGAAAGTTCAGCCCAAATAGTTAAATATTGGCAAAGTTTTATAAATTACTTAAAACAGTATCTTATAATGGTAGACCTTGGGCAACCCAGCTCTATTTGTCACTACCAACTCTGCCCAGACTCCCTAAACTGTCAGAAAGTGTTTGTGTTTCAGAACATTATTTCTACAGTCTATTTGAATTGGCAGATGTTTGTTTTTTAGCTGCCAGTATTACATTTTGCTTGAGATAAGTGAGGTGCTGAAATTGCAGCTCAGAATGTGCTTGGCTTGTAGCAATTTCAATTTATATCACAACTGTGACAAAGCAAGTGGATTCA
This sequence comes from Vidua chalybeata, assembly GCF_026979565.1. Classification (NCBI taxonomy): domain Eukaryota; kingdom Metazoa; phylum Chordata; class Aves; order Passeriformes; family Viduidae; genus Vidua; species Vidua chalybeata. The sequence goes on along the minus strand of NC_071530.1, from coordinate 120,697,071 downwards.
CATTTTTTATTTTCTATTTTAAGGGTAGGGAGTTCTGTGCTGGCCAAACCAGGGTCCGCAGCACACACTGACCACATAAAGGCTGGTCTGAGGTGTCCTTGCAGAGTATTGGCTCCAATGCACATGGATTGAGGCCTCAAGCAGGTGCACAGAATTTGAGTACTCACCTGTTGGAAATATTTAGTCCAAGTATTTAGATTCTGTGTGAGTGAACTGACTGAAGAGCATGAAAGACACATCAAATTGTGAGGTGTGAGGTTGTTGTTCTGTGTTAGTGGCTGAAGTATTGCTCAGATCTCTGTGCCTCACACAAATCCTGTTGGTGATATGGGTGCTCTTGATTTTTCTATTCCCTCCTTGCAGAGTTCTCATCTATCAGGCTGGCAAAGGAAGCTTTCCCACTCAGTGAGTTATCTGCAGTTCCAGGAGACATTCTCAATTGCTACTGCAGAGGTCTGAATGGGCACAGAGGATCTTTTGTTCCCCCCAAGGAACCAAGGTGAATTGATTCACAACTGAATACCAAACACACAGGCTTAAAGGTAAATCTGCCATCTCCTAGCTAGGAGACAAAAAAGAAATCACCTTTCTTCTCACGATCATCAAAGATGGAGAATGAGAATTCCAATTTTTTACATCAAAATATGTATAGTTTAGATGCATATATATAACATAGACACATACTTTGAAATACAAAGTAGTGTAAATATAATACTATGAAATACAAAAATGAATAATTTTTTCAAAGGATTTAAAATTTTCTTTAATTCTGATTCAATGCAGTACATTGTCAAGAAAAAAGATTCAGACTGTTGCTTCAGGTTAAGAGAAATGCAGAATTATAGAAAGTAGAAACATTCTATTTCATGTTGTTTTTTTTTTTTTTTCATTTAGTTTTATAAAGTGGAACTGAACAGAACACTTAAAAATTAATGGAAAAAGTTGCACATGATGTTCCATCTCAGAAATCTTTTCCTTTCCCACAGATTCCAGAATCCTGAAAAGTTACTGGAAAACTGGGAAAATTATCATTCTTTAAGGACTCATTTTAGTTTTGGTAGACCTATTCTGTCAGAATACCCGCTTCTGAGTTTCTGCACGTGTAACTAATCATATACATGTTGAATTAATCCTACCAGCTGAGTGTTCATATAAAAGACAAGAGAACAGAGTGTGAGGGGTGTTTCTTGTATGGCTCCATGGCAATCCCCATTTCAACACAGCTGATTACAGTAACGAAGCTGTGGTAGCACCATCTGTGATATACAGAGCCCTGCATATCCTCTCCCAACACAGATACAGCTGAGGCTGTGGGGCTGAAATGAGTTAGTTGAAATATCAAGCAGCTGCATTTTCTCTTTCTCTTATCATTCACCTGGGATTAGTACTAAACTCATGAGTGTTCCCTATACAGGTATGCCCTCGTAATGTTTTTGGTAGATATGCTCTTCAGATAGTGATACCTGTGTAGATTAACTGGATCATTCCAAACTGTTCTTCATATTACTCTGGAGGCCTGGGTAATAATAGCTCCTTCCTTATGTTTGTGCTCTATTTTCATGTGAAATGGAATTTCAGTCCTTTCACTAGACATCAAATATTGTTCATAACAGAAATAATATCTCATATCTAGGATATGGTGTAGGTCTCAGTATGTTTGAAGTTACACTTCTTTATTTGGACATCTCCTTTAAAAATAGTGTTGCTGCATAAATTTTTCCCTATTTCCAAATGTTTTGTATTTTTTTTCAATGGATTGTCATACTCTGTCTTTTCATATGGTTAGAAAGTTATGGTTAATACCATTGTCTTTACTTAAAATTAGGCAAATATTTCTGTTTTCTTCTCTCAGTATTAATGAGATCCCAGCATAGGCTGATATGCTGCTTGAAAAGTTGCTACCAGATGTTAAACTCTGTTGGGTTGGTTGTGGAGGCTACCAGGCTACTTGGAGGAATGATGGTGTTAACTGGGGTATCAATCCCTATTGCCTTTACATTTCTTTTGTCTTTTCCCCTCACAATTGTTTTCTTTGGCATCATTACTTACAAAAGGAAGTGTCAAAAAAAAAAAAAAAAAAAAAAAGGAAAACCAAAAAAGCACCCCCCCCAAAAAAAAAAAAAAAGGAGAAACAATAGTGCAAACAAAGCTAACACTGTTATCTATGTGCCTACCAGGCCCTCACCCTTCAGTAGGACTGATCTTTTTTCTATTCTTTCACTATTGTCTCATTCAGCCTTGCCTGATGCAACTCACAGAGCGGGACTTCTTCCCCATCACACATCTGGGCACATGCAGGACTTCTCCCTCCCATGCTCCATCCTCCCATGCCATTGGAAAGCCTGGTCATCCTCAGCCATGGCAGGGGCTCAGGGTTTTTCTGCTGTGGCATCTCAACACTGCACACTGCTGCAAGACAAATAAAATCTAGTCCTGACAATAAGAAATCTTGTGCCCCTTGACACAGAGACCCCTGACCATCTCTTTCTATTTTCAAAACTAGTGGAAACAGCAACATCTGAGGAGAATGCAACAGGTGTCCTTGAAACTCAGAAGTATTTCCATTTAATTACACAGCCAGGGACTGTGGGGCTCATAAAGTTTCTTATTTGCACCTTTGTTTGCTCTTTTGCTTGCTTGGAAATGCTGCAGCTGCAGAAAGATTTAAGAAAATCTTTTCACCTTATAAAAACTGGAAATATCAAACCCTGGCGGGGTATCTAAAAGGTGAGGTTCTGGTGTAAGAATTTGTTTAACTGGCATATTTTAAAGTGAAAGTAATAAACAACATGGAACCTCATTTTTGTATATCCTGTCAGGTTTTCAGGTGTATTGAAATTAGAGCTGACTGAATACTGCTAAAAGGACATTTAAACATTCATTCAAAGACTTCAGATGGCTGTGGTAAAATTTATAGGCTTTGCTAAAACATAAATTAAAAAGTAAGTTGACAGGGAAATAGCAAGATTTAAATAAATATTCTGAGGGTTTCTGTAGAGCACACCTGAAGGCATATTCATTTGGGGTTACACCAGTTGCCAGCAGTAATATTTACATTTGCTTGAGGAAATGCAGGCCATTTTGTGAACTACCGATTTAGATACTGTATCCATCAGGGTATGTTCTGATCTGACATGATCAAAGAATCTCCAGGTGAAACCGTGACACAAGCAAGAGATATTTATGGAAAGCCAAATGGCAACTCCCTGCAACACTGTGCAGCCTCAGTCCATTCACAAAACTACTGAGAGAGAGCTCTGAGCTCATGAATAGATAGATAATGTCTTTAAGTAACAGAAAAATCATATGGGTTCAGGTACTGAATGAACATGGAGAACTAGCCTGGTTAAAAATGGGTTATTTTTGTATCTCCTTTGATTCTACTAAGCAATTACAAGTAATGAAATTTTATTTAACTATTAAATTTCAGATTTTTTTGGTCAGAATTACATTGGATGCTCATTTTTCTGTTAAGACATTTAAAAACAACGTTCCAATATTTCCTTCTCTATCACATAAATTTCTATATAGAAACTTTTTTCCTACTCACCTGATCACTTTTAGATTATGCAACTCTCTGCAACCACTTAAGAAGTAGTGCTTCCTAGAACCTTGTGTTATTTTCCATCAGCTCACTGCATGCTTTCCAGCACAAATTGGAAGAACATGAGTCGCTAAAATATCATCACTGAGGAGACCCTAAATATATAAGATCTGTGCAATGGTTCAGACTGGGGCATATGAATCCCAGTTTATAATTCCTAACTGAGACTACAGCTCAAACTCTACTGCATTTACCTTCAAAATATACTTCAAGAACTATTTCAGGAAGGAACCAAAGACACGATGTTTCCTTGTAAATTCCTTGTAATTCCTTTGATTACACTAGTAGGATATATCCTTAGGGAAGTATTTGGAACATTTCAAAAACAAATATGTCTGTAATGTCATCCCTTTAGAAATATATTGCATGTCTTATAGGATTATTTTTCAAAACAAGTTTCTAATGTTTTGCTTTTTTAATTCAGTACAGAGTATACTGGACTGGTGCTATTCATTTGAGGAATCTTTTATGCCTTTTCATGGCTCTTGACTGTAGATGAAAGAATTCTGTCTCTTTGAAGGTTGTACAAGTCATAAAAGTACAACTATAACACATTTTAATCTGTTCTTGAATAGCACAAAATAGATTTCTCTGTGTATGTATCCATGCTCACTTGACATATGTCTACATGCATATATTTTGCAAAGAAAAGGAATGAAATTTGGGTACAAAATGTACCTCTGTTCAGTAAATTTAAAGCAGTGACTTCATCTTAGGCAAGGTTATGGAGATTTACAGATATGGATGTAGAAATCTGTCATTATTTGAACAGAATAGCAGGAATTTGAGTGGAAGTTTAAACTATGGGATATTAATTCAATTGTGTTAAAATGGAACAATTTTATAAATATATGCTTCATTTTTGCCATCAAGGGCAATATGCTTAGCCTATTCAGTTTTATTTTACTACAAATTCCTTCCTGGCAGATTTCCTTTTCAGAGTCTCATCAGCTACAATGCTAGAGACACTGGGATCATACATTTATTCATAATAGAGTTTTTTAAAATATATGAGCATAAGCTGGATTTTACAAGCTTGTTTTTCTTACTATTTTGCTTACACTAATAATAGATCTGAAACATCCATTTTATTTTTAATGAAACAGCAAATCTGAAGTGACAACAAGAGGATACTCTATGTGTGTGCATATTTGTATGTGTCTGTGTTTCGGAAAGAGCTTCTTGGATAAGAATAAGAAGAGTTTCTTTGCTAATAAATATTATCTATTTTCCCCACAGTTTTCTTTTTCTTCTTCACTTTCACCTGGCTCTGAGAAGATTGTAGCTCTTTGCAGAGTACACAAAATCACACTTTTGATTTTTTTTTTCCTAAACAAAAAGCTTCACTTTGATTACCCAGCCCAGGTCTGTGTGTTCATCCAACCAAAATAACATCTCCCAGGAGCATTACTTTAATTTCTTTTTCATATTATCTGGATCAGCCATAGGGAAGGTGGAAGGAATAACCTTATATCTAAGGTTTTTATTTGCCTCTTTCTGGTCTTTCAAATTGGTGGGGAAAAAAATGGATGGCACTAGTTTCATCAGCAGCTCTCCCTTTTTTGGCTTCATTTTTATTTTGTCTGGCATGAAGCAACGAAGCCTGTGTGAGTTATTACTGTCTCATGTCTCAGTACACAATTAATTTTTTTTCCCATCCCAAACTGCCAGGGCCCGGCTTTCATCCAATCTTTACAAAAAGGCTACTGTGTGAGGGGGTGGTTTTCATTCTTTTTCCGATTATGAAGGCAGTCATGTAGAATTTTCTTTTTTAAGAGTCTCTCCTTCTGAAGAAGAGAAAAAAAGAATTAGTAGGTTCTAAAGTCGCATTGTCCTGTAGGTAGGGATGACTTCTTTAGAAGGGTCAGTGTATTACATAACTTTTCCCTAACTGAATACTATCATAGGTGTTAATTTCCCATCCTGCATATACTTCTTTGCTTGGTTTATAAAAAAGTAATTTCATGCAAGTAATTGCGTCTTGGAATCTTTATATTAAATTGCAGGTTTTAACATCTAATTAACTCTTATTAACTGCTCATGAAGTTATTATCTTTAAAAATCTGAGCCTTTAATATACTAGCCCTTAGCTTTATAAAGCTTCCTATAATTAATTTACCTGCAGATTTCTTTTGTCATCAGTGGAAAATGTCTGGCTTTGCTTTGAAAATTCTCAACTGATACTCTGTATTTTAAGTCGCTATAGGATGCCGATGCTCTGTAGTAAACATAGGAAATTTCTCTTATTCAAATAATGTAGGTCAAGACCTCATTCAAATTTGGGCTTCTCTCATGGAGGCTTCATAGTATAAACCCTTTTCAAAAAGAACCCAAAGGAAGTATCTTTTGCACAGACTCTACAGTAATTCCAATATTCAGATCCTGAATGATGTAGATTATCCACCTGGTCTGTGAACAGGTCTTCTTTTTTGGATTCCTCCTATTTCCATGTGTTTATCATTCCTGTGGAAACCATTGTGGTGGTATTCACTGTTTACACTTCCTTTCTATCTGATACTTCTCAGAAAGGTATAAGAACACTGTGGCAGCATAATGGGAAAAAAAAAAGAAGATGGAAAGTGAAGAGCATGGAAAACATGAAACTGATTAGAAATGTAACAAAACCCCTGCCAAACCTACTAAAAATCAGGTCAGTTATGATAACCAGTTGGCAGGACTTGGTCCTGTGCTTAAAGATGTAATATCAGGAATAGTCATCCAACTCAATGTAGCTAGATGATACATGTTTATGCCTTCACCAGTGAATTTACATAGCTGCTTAAATCATCTGGATATGCTTAGGTTGTCACATCTTTCACCACGTTAATCAATTAGATTTCCATTAAGTTTCTTTCTGCACACTAAATACTTGCCTGCCTATCCATGGATGACATCTTTAAGGTACAGACTCTTTCAGTGGCACGGACTGGATAGGAGTGTAGGAAGAGAACAAAACTGTAAATCATGTCCAGATGTACTAGAAAAATTTTGAGATACATGAAGCCCTTCTGAAAACTAATTTCAATCTTCTGTATTTCTATACTCTTAGCAACATCTAACAGACACGGTTCATCCTCCATTCCCCTCTGGAGCTCCTTAAACAACTACTACAAACCCTTCTTCTATGCCATCCTATAACATGTTGGTACAGTCCTGAATTTTCCCTTTCATTTCTGAGAAGTTTTAAGCCTCTACACATTGCTTGATGAATGGAAAACCAGTTAAAAATACTGACTTTAACTGATACAAAAAGGATTGAAAGAACACAGATTTCCCCGCCTTATGAAATTTTACCCCAGTGATGGGAGGTGAAGATTCAAAGATTTCAGTGGCACGGACTGGATAGGAGTGTAGGAAGAGAACAAAACTGTAAATCATGTCCAGATGTACTAGAAAAATTTTGAGATACATGAAGCCCTTCTGAAAACTAATTTCAATCTTCTGTATTTCTATACTCTTAGCAACATCTAACAGACACGGTTCATCCTCCATTCCCCTCTGGAGCTCCTTAAACAACTACTACAAACCCTTCTTCTATGCCATCCTATAACATGTTGGTACAGTCCTGAATTTTCCCTTTCATTTCTGAGAAGTTTTAAGCCTCTACACATTGCTTGATGAATGGAAAACCAGTTAAAAATACTGACTTTAACTGATACAAAAAGGATTGAAAGAACACAGATTTCCCCGCCTTATGAAATTTTACCCCAGTGATGGGAGGTGAAGATTCAAAGATTTCAGGCAGGGTGTAATGACCAGGTTGCCTCAAGCACCAATCTTACCATGAGCAGCAGGTTAGATTTGGTGACATCCCTTCCAGCTGGAACTATCCTCTGGTTCTGTGAGCCTTTGGGACTCCAGCTCCAGAACACAATTGTGGATTATGAAACCAAATCTTCCTATAACCAAAAAAAGCCAGTGTCTTCAAGAAAGCAACACATTTACAATGCAACCTTTCTTCCTGATGATCATCCGCTTAAGGAGCTTACTGTTCTGAGTACTGGGGTTTGTGGTTCTCATTCCTAAAATGCCGATCTGCCAAGCACAGTTTAGAGTGTGCAGTTACAAGTTTCATTAGGTAGTGAAACAGCTGTACACCACTAACCCTTCTGTTTTGTTACATTGCTGCTTCAATTGAGGGAGTGGTGTACTTTGCTGAAGCCTGTTAAATCATACAACTCCTAATCTTTTCTTTTTTTTTTTTTTTTTTTTTTTTTTTTTTTTTTTTTGGGCAATTTTTGTTTTCCAGAAATGCACATATTGCACAAATGCAATGTGCTGACCTATTCCTTGCCACATTTCTAGTTTCCATTTCTAGTAAATACATCTAATAATTAATAAAATAAATCAAGACAGGAAAAGTAAAGAACTACCTCAGATTAGGAACTGAAAAAAATAAATAAAACAAGGAATATTTTTAAATTGTCAATCTCCAGTATTTGAAAATAGCAATAGAATGTTTCAGAGTGCAGAATATATCTATCTGTTGACTATTAAGTATAATTGTTGATGTTATTTCAGAGAAATTAGGTAGAAATATTTACCAATTTGTGTAACAGCTCATAATTTGAGGGTTCTGTGAAAAGCTCCATGAAGAAACAATCATGTATAAAATTTATAGTTACAGAAACACAATCAAAGGTTGGCAGTGCTTTTTCTGCTTTCCTTGTTGAAAATAGAATGCATATATCACTTAGGACATAAATGGATCTTTGACACAGTAAAGATTTCTAACAGATTATTGTTGCACAGCTGGCCTCCACATGCATCCTGATCTGCAGTTTGCAAGTCACCATATTTGATCATCACCTCAAGGTCAATATGAAAATGTTGTACTGTTTTGATTTGTGGATTTTTCAGGACTTCCTGACATGCCGCAAAAGTGACATAGATGTCATTCATGAAGATGATACTGTTACCTGCCTAGAGGTAGAGCAGCTGCTCTAACAGCATAGTGTCTTTGTTTCTCAGCTGATGTTAAGAAAAGGTCAGGCTAGAGGCTGCAGAATGACATGCCAACTTGCAGCATGGGATAGTGCTCAAGGTGCTCCCTTTCATTCAAATTGGAATGCAACTACTTGTAAATTGGTTGGTATTTTGTCCCTCACTACTAGCTCTTTGTTATGATTGGTTAGCAATTATTTGAGTGAAACAGCTGTGTTAATCTGAAAACAGAAGAGGAATAAACACAGAAAACTTGTTTAAATATGATCTAAACAAATAGACAAGTAGGCATTGCCTGTGTTTTTACTATCTTGCTGACAGATGTGAAACAACCACTCAAAAAAACCTAGGCAGCATGAAAAGGACTTATCAGTGTAAATATTCTGAGGTATTTATGTAGTCCCCTACCAAGCTTGTGAAAAGTACAAACCACCTTGCAGTATTTCTAACATAGTAGTAATATAATTAATGTACTTAGTGTATCAGCTAGTAAGTTAGGAACAGAATTTTGTTTTCTTTCATCCTTTAGTGCTGACAGTTGGATTTCTACAGTAAAATGTCATATATGAAGACACAAGTCTTCTCAGCAATAAAACCAAAACTGATTTTTCCCCAAGAGGTAAGATAGGGCCTGTGGTGAAAGTAATGGTAGAGATACAACAAACAAGGGTGAAAATTCAGTCTTGCCACTTGCAGCAGCTGGAGGAGATGATGAGCACTGGTGACTGCTGGTGCCAGAGGAGGCCTGCCACAGTTCCTAGAAACAGCTGCTGCCCCATTATGGCCATTTGGTCTCATCTCAGTAGCAGCATCTGGGTTAGATTTTCAGAGTTTGGGCTGGGCAAAATAAGAGACTTGTTATCCCTAGCAATGTGCTGTCATAGTTCTGAGTGTGTTTTGAGGTAATTTTCATGACCAGAGTGATCAAATGTTATGTTGTTAGCATATGAATGCAGACTGGTATTTCAGGAATAAAGTAGATGGTGTTACAGATTCCCCATTGAGAAAATGTGTCCCATATAAAAACGTGTTTCTTTCCTTCCTTCTTTTTTCCCACCTTTCACAGCAATATTAGCATAGTAGAAATGAAAATCCCTATACAAGGGAGAACATTTTTGGTATTGTAGAAACTTCATTATAGGAGGCAAATCTACAGCAGGACTCAATCTGCTTTAAGATGAACTTAAATTTCGTAACAAAATGTGACTTTTTAAGTGAGGGTAATTTACAATCAGATTTCCAAGGGATGTTGTAAATTTATCACCTGGCACTTCTAAAACAAGATTGTCTGTCTTTCTAATATAAGCACTCAATTTAACCACCAAGCCATTGAGTTCTGTTATGTTGTAGGGAACTGTAGTAATTATATTCAATGTGGGAGCAACATGCAAAAAAAATCTGATTTTTGCTGGACAGTTCAGACTAGCGATTTCTTGTGAGTGACATGATTTCAGAAGTCCTTTCTAGGACTACTAATAAGATTTTAATAGAATATACACATAATTGACCTACAATGGACTAGAAGCCACAAGTGTCCAGGGAGGTCCTCAGTCCATTCACCTTTGGGCAACACTGCATGATAGCTTATCATTAAACCTGAGGTGATTGTCAAGATGTTGCAGAAGACACAGTTCTCCAGTGATTGAAAATGGCAGGAGAAATCTTCATTTCTTCTGGGTTCATCACTCAAATTCCTTGTTGTTCTGAAGCAATATCTCCTAGCAGGCAAGGCACCCTTCATAAATGACCCTTTCCAGCCAAAATTCAATTTATTTCTGGTGTTTATTCTGTTGTTACTATTATTATGCTGTTCCCTGATTGGAATATACTGCCCACACAAAATTTTTGGCTCTTGCCTTTCTCTGGGAAAAGGTGGAGTAATATTACACTTAATGTGCTAGAAAAAGCAGAATTTTCTCTTTGCACCATTTATAGCTACTAGTCTTCTGCACTATTCAAAGCTGCTATCATAATGGGAACTGGACTTACTTCAGCTGTTTGGGATTTATTTTGTCATGGTTTTAAAATAATAATATCAGGGTCAGGGACAGATAAATTACTGAGGTTGCTGATCATGCATTTACAGGTTATTTCTTGCATCGTCACTTAATAAGCACCAAAGAGTAGTTTCTTGTTATTTTCTTTACTGATCTGTACTGGAGACAAGGAATTCAGATTAGTATAACAGGTGAGAGAGACCATTTGAGAAAACAGTCTTCAGGCCAGGCAGCCCTGAAAGCAAAGCATCCTAGCCTAGTGTGAAACCATGGACTCATCAGAATACAACAATTTAAAATTATTTTATTTTATACATTCAGTCAAATGATGGCAAACTTTTATTTCTAGTGCAATAGATTCTTGGGAGTTTTAGATTAGAGTAGGAAGAAAGCCTGCTGACCCTAATGGGTTATTACTCAAAAAAGCATCATTGTTGGATCCACACAGACACTTTTAAAGACACCCTAAATTTTTGATGCAATATGTGTCACTGAAACAATTTTTCTTTCTGGCCAGGGATAGCTGGCTTTAAGTGGAGACCTTCAAATTCAGCTCATTGATTAACAGTTTTTATTATTAGCAAATGCTTTTTCTTAAAGGGAAAGAAAACTCAAACTTTTCATAATTCTAATTTTTCTAGTGCCTAACTTTTTCTCTGAGAATGAACTGGAATGTATTTGGGTTTATTTTTTTCTAGGACTACAGATAAAGTATTTCCAAGCACCTGATTTAAACTCACCAAATTAATTTTTTTTTAATAATAACTTCAGTTTCTATTTTATATGCAAATACACAAAAAAAAGCTCAGTTAAAAATGTAGGAGAAATAGTCAGTTGGAGGATAGGAAAAGATTTATCCACCTGACTCCATTTAGCAGGAGAAAGAGGTTAATGCTTAACTCTGCATTTCTGTGAGGTATTTGTTATTCTAGCAATTAAACACTTACAATAAGCACTATATATGTCTTCACTGAATCTTAATTTAATCCTCACCATTTGATGACACGTCAGACCTCATCAATTTTACACCTTTTTTCCCCTGGAATGAGTTTTCATTTACCAATTTCAATCCAATTACTCTTGCTCTCCCATTTCATTAGGCCTTGTAAATGTGATCCCAAAATACTGCTGTTAACGACTGCTAGCAAGACCTCATAAATATATTTTATAATTGATGGATGTTACATAACAAATGAATGCCTTAATAATCATGCTGAAAGGCATTAGAGCAGCATTAGTCCTGTTAGAGGAAAAAGTGAAAACCTCCCTCTCCACATCTGGAAATAAATTCAATTCGACAGTGTTTTCACTTGTTGTTAAAAGTTCTCTCTTTGCCTGTTGTGCTTGATAAGTTATTAGAGATGACAGATGGCATTTGACTGAAATTTACAGTCAATTACATTCTCCTAACTCATGCAGAAATTCAGAATTGTACTGAAGCAGACTGAACGTTAGCCTTAAAAAACCTCAGAAAATATAAAATTTAGATATTGTGTGTAATGTTACAAATTTGTTCACTGAAACCCAGCAAAGGTCAAAGTATGTAATGATGAGCACATGTCCTAGTATTTGGAAAGCCCAAGTGGAATAGGAATACAGCTTCCTCAAGAATGATCACAGTTCTTCTGCAAACTCAGTTACTATAGATATGACACTGGAGGGTGGCTTCTGCCAGATTTGTTAGTATGTATTTTCACATTTGATTAAGTGGATTTGCAGCAACCAGTTGGTTTGAAAACAGCTCAGGGAGAGGATTAATATAAATATGTAGAATCATAGAATGGTTTGGGTTGGAAGCGACCTTAAATATCATCTCACTCCAACACTCCTGCCATGGGCAGGGATGCCACGCACTAGATTAGATTGCTTGAAGACCCATCCAGTCTGGCCTTGAAGATTTCAAGTATCCACAACTTCTCTGGGAAACCTGTTCTAGTGCCTCACTATCCTCTGAGTAGAGAATATCTTAACTGAACCTAATCTAAATCCCTCTTCTTTCAGTTTAAAACCATTCCCCCTTGTCCTATCACTACTTGTCAAAGGTCTCTCCCTCTCTTTTTTTATAAGCCCCCTTTAAGTACTGAAAGGCCATGATGATGTCTCCCCAGAGAAGCACTGCATGTAGTGTAAGCTACTTTCACTCCCTGGGCTGAAGGAGGTGACTTTTGTATATCATGTTTAATTAATTGTATAATTTTGGAAAGTCCTCAGCCATGCTTTCTATGTCTACAGTAAAGTTGTAAACTTAGCTTCTGACATGGATTAGGTGAGGCATGCAACCATTTGGGCTGGAAGGGATCTTTGAGGACCTTCTAATCCATCCTCCCACTCACAGCAGGGCTCACTTCGAAGTTAGACCAGGTTGCTCAGGGTCTTTCAAATACATCCAAGAATAGAGATTCTACAACCCATTCTAGTGCTTTATCAGTTGCATTACACATTTATGGCTTCCTTACATCTAGTGAGAATTTTCCTTCCTGCCAATTGTGGCAATAGGTCCTTATTTTAAGTGTGCTTATGAAAATAGCCTGACTCTATTTTCTGTATGGGCCCTCTTTAGATAAAAACTGAAACTGCCTCACATGGCAACATTCTCTTATCCAGACTAAACAGTATTTTTTCTTCATCAGCTTTTCCTTATGCGCACTATCCTCTAACATCCTCACCATCATAGACCTATTCTGGACTCCTCAGTTTGCAGTCCTCTCTTGTGGAAGGACCAAAGCCTGGGCATAACACCTCAGTTGTGAGCCACCAGTGTCAGACAGCGGGATGATTTCACCAACCCATTGGTTATGTTCTTTCTAAAATAGTGCAGTGCATGGGCAGCCTGTATTATTGCAAGATTGCACTGATTTATGTTCAAGCTGATCCCCTCCAAAATGCTCCAACTGCTTCTGCAAATCTGCTTTGATCTAGTTGACTCCATGCATCTAGTAGTGCATGGGGTTATTTTTTGCCTGTCAAAGGATTTGGCATTTCCCTTTGTTGAACCTCTTGAGGTTCATCTGTATGATCGTCCTGGTCATTGATGAAGATATCAGAGAGCACTATGAAGATAAACAGAAATGAATATTAGCAGTGCCATATCAGATCCTGAAGGATGACATCCACAACCAGATTCCAACTGGGCTTGCAACAATTCACCCAAGGCTCTCTTTGCCCAAGTATATGGCCAGTTTTTCAGCAACATTAAAGTTACCCCACACAATCCATCTCTCCTCAGTTCAGCTACAAGGCTGCTGTTGGGGACAGTATTGAAGGTTTAGCTGGAGCCCAGTACTGCTTTCTCCTCATTCACAAAGCCAGACATTTCATAATAGAAAATAGTCAAGTTAGTCAGGTGTGATCTTCTTTGATAAATTCTTGCTGGCTGTCCCCAGGCACCTTGTATTTCATGCCTAAAAATGGCTTTCAGAAAAGATGAACCCTTCCAGACCCTGAATTTAGGATAAAAAGCATCCTTCTCACAGCTTGGTTTTCTTTTTTTTAATATTCCTCCTCACAGCTTGGTTTTCTTTTTTTTTAATATTGACCAGGCATTTGGCTTTTTCAGTATGCAGAAGCATACTCCAATTGCTACAAGCTTATCAAATGTCTTTCAACTACTTAAACCAGTTCTTCTGACATTCTTAAACACCTTCTGATATGTCTTGATGGACTTGAATGTTCAACTTACTTAAGTAGCCCTAGCTTTGTCTTCCTCTGCTTTGGATAAAATCTGTCTCCCGTAAACTCTTCTGTAATGAGTAGAAATCAGGAAGGTTTGTGAGCAATGAAGACCAAAGCAAGGAAGGTGTTGCTATCTAAGTTTTTCCAATGTCCTTCAGCACAAGATGGCCTGTTGCAGTAAGAAGTAAAAAATTTTGTTGAATCTTGATTTTGCTACCAATATATCTATAGAAGCTTTTCTTGCTCACGTTCCACATTTCATTCCATTCAGCCATAACCTCAGCCAAGTTTTAACCTTATTAATTTTATCTCTTCTTTCTGCATTCCTCCTTACTTTCCTGTTCCTTCCTTCATCTCTTGAGCATTTCTTTTTAGCAGTTTAACTAAGGTTGCTCAGCCAGTCCTTAACCTCACCTGCATGCATGTTCATGGCTGCTCAGCTCTGAATGGATAATTCTTGTCCTTTGAGGATGATGTCCTTGAAGACTGGCCAGCTCTCCATGGCTCCTTTGTCTTCTACAGGATTGTCCCTGCCAGTTCCCTGAACAATCCAAAATGTAAAGTCCAGGCCTGTTTTCAACTGACTGGCATGTTTTGTTCTCTCTGGATCTTTATTCTACCATGTCCTTGTCAATGCTGCAGCTATCACATCTCCATGCAATTCTACCTTAACCACGAGTAGCAGGTCCATAAGTATGGGCTCCATCCCTAGTCCAGCACCTGTATTAAAAAAAAATTGTTTCTGATCATCTCCAGAAACCTGGATTGCTTCTAGGTGCTGGGAGGCAGAGCTTGTTATCATGGGACTTGTTCACCTCCTTTTCTTGGCCTACAGCCTCACAACCTGTTCCCAACCATAGGGAAAAGTCTATAAATTCAAGACACTTATTTGTATAGATGGCAATGGCCCTTCTTGTCGCCTTTGCCTGTCTTTCCTCAGCAACCTGTGGGTCCCAGACTCCTCTGGGACTGAAAGACAGCATTCTTCATTTTAGCTTTTATGTACATTTTTTCTGCATTTTGCAAAAAAATCTTTATTTCAACCATCAACTGATGTTTGTCTAAAAAAATTCAGAACACATTCCTCATTTTTATCCCTACTCTCTGTCTGTGTAGGGACTCTCTGTCCCTACGCACATCATCTGGACAGCAGGATGTAAGCACAGGGGCTCACATCTTGCCTGTCAGACATGGCATTGCTCATAGTGCACCAAATTCCCTCTGATAAATCTTCACTGCAGTCAGCAACTACATTGCTCAAGGCCTCTGTGACAAATGTCAGTTGCAGTCAATCCACAGAATTGCTCCAGGTATTCCATCTTTGCAGGAGGTTTGTCTCTGTATGTTTCCTTGATTTATTTTCACCCTGCACAGAAAATCTCCAATACATCATTTACCATGAAACTGGCTGTTACAAGAGATGAGATTATGAAGAATAATTGCTAACAGAAGTAAGCTGCTTAAAAATCATTAATGCAGCTCAATGAAAATGGTTATTAATCTTCCCTTGAGAAAAGTGATCTATATTTAACGTCCATGGGTTTTTTCCTACAAGTTTTCTTTCTTTAATTTTCTTTCTGTATTCCTTCTCAGCACCAAAGGTGATACTTGAAGATTTGTCTTGTGGTGTTGCTTCAGGCTTTAGCTGTCAAACAACTTTAAGGGATTATATGTCAATAACAGGAGCAATACTGTTTCCAAAGGTCTAATAAATCAGAGCAGCTGTCCATTGCCAGGGAGTCCAGTGTGCTCCTGCAAGCAGACTGTGGCACCTAACGCACCTGCGCACCCAGAAAGGGGCACCTTTAAGCCCTTGAGCTGCTCTAATGATATCAAATAGACCATTTACTGCTGACTGAACAGTCTGTGATTATTTCTGATGAATAATTACTTTTAGAACAAACCAGGGTCTTTAATGGAAACGAGTTTCCTGGCTGTCATATAAATAGAACAGCCATAGCAAAACTTTCTCAACCCCTGATATAAACGACTTCTACTGCTTAATGTTGAAATAAATATTTTTATTCACTTTTTCCCAAGTAAATTTTATGGATTAGTGAAAAGTTCTATTAAACAATAAGACGCTTAACATGCTTTTTGGCAATTTTTATTTATTTTTCTTGCTTTCAACTCAAATTTGCTGTACACACAAACAAATGATCTTTAACTGTTTTAAGATCTATTCCCATTATTTTGGAGCCATCACAAAACATCATTTCAGCAAGAAAGAATTTAATGGTTATACCTCAATAGCTGAAATTTTGTTAGAATGGACAAAAAAACCCAAAACACCATACTTCATACTTTTCAATCTTGTTCTCCTCCAGATTTGCAAAGCACTCAATAATAATAATTCAAACTAATGTTTATTTCTGAAAGTAATCATTTATATGGACAGGCAAAAGTGGAATTTAAGGTCATAATTTTAAAAATTTGTTTTTTGTTAAATCACTCACCTTGTTAAATATATAATGCATGTTGAATGAAGGTCACCTTAGAATTAAAGATGATAATATATCAAAGTAACCTGAGGAAAAAACTCCTATTGTCCTGGACAATCCTAAAGAAAATTTAAAGTTGTCCTTTTCTGAAAATAGTATTGTGCCAGATTTTGGCAGCATCCAGAATGTTTACTGTTGTAAAGCAATAGAGACTTTCATAATAATGTCTACTACACAATATTTGTAGTAGACAAATTTAACAGGATTTATATATGGATATGTCACAGGAATCTGTGCATCTGTGACCCCAACCATAACTAATGCATTTGCCTATCTACACAGTATTGTGGGAATATTGCAGACAGGAAATTAGAGTATTATAATTTCTGCTAAAAGTCATTTGGGAATATTTTTTTAAGAGACATTGTGAAGAAGTGCATCTAAAGAGACATCTGTTATAACATCCCACAAGGTCCACAAATCTGTACCACAGTAAACTGTATCAAGTTATCTCCTTTTGATAGACAATCAGTACACCTGAGAGCCAGCCTTTCCTGACAGGGCCATTTCATCTGATAGAGTATCAAATGGCTGGTTGATTATTCTGACTTCAAAGGCCAACAGTGCTGATATCTTCAAGGTGGTCTGTAATGCCTGAGTGATGAGGCCACCTGTCAATGTGACTGCAAAATTAAAGAGAATCTGTTGGGAAATGGAGGGTAAACTTCCTCTCCCTCAGATTAGCCTGATTAGCCTTGAACAATTTAACTTCTACAAATCAGTTTTGTAGCTATGGGAAAATTATTTATCAATGGCTACCTTTTTCTTGGGACAGGGAAGGGGAAGTTATTTATGGTGAGTAGTTCTGTAAAATGCACTCACCTACTTCAGAACCAGTTTTCCATTCACTGCGTTACAAAATAAAGACAATTCCTTTACAGTTCTATCAGTATTTGCAGTGGTGATTTCTTTTTAATGGTAAAAATAACTCTTCCACTGCAGTCTTGTTCTTTTCACTCATTTTA
This sequence comes from Vidua chalybeata, assembly GCF_026979565.1. NCBI lineage: Eukaryota > Metazoa > Chordata > Aves > Passeriformes > Viduidae > Vidua > Vidua chalybeata. The sequence goes on along the minus strand of NC_071530.1, from coordinate 120,679,388 downwards.
ATGAAATGCTCTCTTGAGGATAGTAGAATGTCAAGAACTAAGTAAAACAAAAGGGCTTATTTTTTTTTAAATAATAAGCTCATAACCAACAATAATTTCTTAGCTAACAATTAGTTTATTTTCATGTTCCTGTTAGGAAGAGGAACAATATTTTGCATTCAAGGAGGAAGCTAAAAGCAGAGCTAGGCTGGCCTTCTCTCTTCTCCTTAAAACAGGGAAGAAGAAGCTGTTAAGGACCTCTAAGTAATTTATAAAAATGGGGGTTATGTATTGCAATGTGGAACATGTTTCTGCTTTTCTTTGCCTGTAACCATAAGTAAAGCAGGAAGTTGCATCTGGAATCTCAGTTTGAGTGTGTTGCTCAAAAGAAAACCTTGCTGAGGTTTAGGCTGTCCCACAGTCTGCTTACTGCTACTCCTCTGCCAAGGAACCAGGGGTCATCCCTGTCACACTCAGGTGGAGTGCACCCATTCCATTGCTGAAATGGAGGCATCTCCATCACCTGCCAAGTACCTCTCTGGGCACTTGTTTGGAGCGCAGTCATGTCAGGTCACCCACTGAGGTGGCCTAAATATTGTTTTAAATGACTGTCATGTGCTAGAAAAGAAGATTATCATGTTGGACTTACCAATATCTCCTCTTCAATCCACCATTTCAGAAAGTTTAGATAGGTCTGCTGTTAAGTCATAAGAGTCATGTTCACAGGAAAAGAAACACTGTGCAGCCACTCAGGGCAATCTTTGCCCAAGTAAATATTTAGCTCCTTATGCAGGAGCTGATTTTAAGAAGCTATCCATCAGAAATAGAGGCCTTGTCTGCCTATGACATGTTTTGCATCTCTGAATTGTAATTCTTTGCAGGATCTAAATAATCATAAAGGAGGCAGAACACAGAAGAACAGTGTTGACACAAAAAACCCACACACAAATTGGTCTTTAATATATTTTGGCTGAAATGATGAAGGATTATTTTTTAAAGTTTCCTGCTTAATTTCTCACAAGTGTTATGTGCTGTGAGTGCCTCCAGCAGCAGCACAGCCCTGCCTTGTTCTATTGGGCCCACCCTGGGCACAGAGCATGTACCCAAGGGTGCGGTGGTGATGAGGGGCTCACACTACAGAGTGATCTCAGCTCTGTCCCATGGCTCAGGCTTGTTGCTCATGTGCCCCATGGGAAGCTGACACTGGAGCAGGCTCTTGATAGCATCTGTGACTCCATGTAGAGAGGAGCCTGGGCTGGAGGAGGTTTGCTGGCAAGATTTGTGACCCTGAAGGGTCCCCATTCCTGAAGCAGTCTATTCCTGAAGGACTGCACCCCATGGAAATAAGGAACCCACCCTCGAGTAGTTTGTCAAGAACTGCAGCCCATGGCAAGGACTCAGCTTGGAAAAGTTGGTGGAGGTCTGTCTCCCATGAAAGGGACCCCATGCTGGATCAGGGGAAGAGTGTGAGGAGGCTTTCCTTGAGGAGGAAGTAGCAGCAGAGACAATATGTGATGAACTGACCACAATCCCCATTCTCTACCACTGCAGGGAGGAGGTAGGGATTTTGGGAGTGAAGTTAAGCATGGGAAGAATGGAGAAAGACGCTTTTAAATTTCATTTTTATATCTCATTATTGTATTCTGTTTTGATTGGTAATAAACTAATTTTCCCAAGTTGATTCATCTTTTGTCTGTGATAATGACAAGTGAGTGACTTCTCCATTTCCTTATCTTGACCCACAACCCTTTTATTATATTTTGTCTTCCCTGTCCAGCTGAGGAAGGGCATGATAGAGCAGCTTTGGTGGGATCCTGGTGTCCAGCCAGGGTCAACCCTGTATTCCAGTAAATGCTGGGAGATGTGCAAAACTAATAACCTCCAGGTTCAAAAGTGAATTTTCTGTAAATCTTCATGACTGAGCTGGAATTTATCAACTCTGATAAAGTCCTGACAGAAATATTTAATTTATCCAGTGGATGGGATTTTTTTAGTTAATCACCTTTACTGTGCTGTTACTCAGAGCTGTAGGACTTTTAAGATTTATCAAAATAATTGCAATCTTAATCTGGAGCATGGATATATGTTGCCATCACTCCTTAGCAGGCTCTTTTGGTTGAACTGAAAGCAAAGTTTGTGCACTATTGATTTATTTATGTGGCTAGTTTTAAAATACACAAAGCAGTTGATATGAAGAGCAGCAGGAAAACATTATCAATATGCACATGTGGCTTTGAAGAAAGAAATTTGTGCTTCTTCATTTAGCCCTAATAGGAAAACTGAGTCTAAACTGGGACAGCCACAATCTGCTGTTAGAACAAATGATTCTCTTGAGATGGCCTATTTTCTTCTAGACTTTGATTTACTTGTTGTTTAAGAAATCTGACAGAGACATCTATGAGATCTCTGTCATACATGTGTGCTCCTGTGATTGATGAGCTATGTAGCAGTCTGCTCCTTACTTGGGCCAAGATTAGGCCTTGCCCCCTACCTGCATATAATACTTGCAGGAACTTAATTATTGAAAGAGTATTGTTTTTTGCCAGGTTTGGCTGAAATCAGGCAGCAGGTGCAGAAGCTACTCTGCAAAGGAGAGAGAGAGACAGACAGAAATATGGATCTAAATACACATTCACACAGAGACACATTGGAGTCATAAGACTGACTCCAATGGGAAAGGAGTGTAAAATTACTTTTATTTTACTTTTCTATTACAGCACTAAAATTGAGAGACAGAAGGATTGAAATAAATCCAGCAATAATTTGACATAGCTGCTGATGTAGAAAGTCATAGAAGCAAAAGGAAGATATATACTCCATTTTGACTTTTGATACTCATTTTTTTTATGAGTGGGGCACCAATAACCCAAGTAGTTGGCACATGTTAATAACTGTCTTGTTATGGGACAGTGCCCTGCTACCATTAAAATTTAACCCCTCCTCAAAGTAATTCTGCTATTTTCTGTCTCAGCCACAATGCAATGAGAGAATTGCAATGTCATTTGTTCACACAAGGATGGTATATTGCTGCTTATGACTCTTCTGCCAAGTTCATTAATTAGTTCAATTAATTGTCCCTCAGTAAATGGAACTGTAAAGAGGGGTTTCACAATGTGGCACCTAGCAGGCAAAGCAAGAGTAACTCCTCCAGCTGTCACCTCTAAGAGACAGAGATTCTGCTCCTCTGGCACACAAATAGGTACATTCAAGGCCATGAGTGCCAAAGTGTATGGACAATAAGTTATGGGACACTGATAAATCAGTAATGACACTATGACAGCTGATTTTCTACTTCTAGCAATGGGCAGAGAAAGGCATAGGGTTTCTGCTTAACACTGTACAGCAGATTTTCCAGAGGAGGTGACCTTCCCATATGAATTAAAGCTACTGGAAATAACTCCCTACAGACAACCTCAAACCACACACAGCTAGTCCTGCAGCACTTTGTGTATTTGATATTGAACCTATTTGATATAATTTTAGGGTTTAGGTTTGCACGTCTAGCATGGAAAATCAACTTATTTTGTTTTTTTCAGTAGTTTTAAAATATTATTTTCATTATTGACCTCTTTTCCTTTCAGAAAGACATCAGAAAAAAGGCCTTACAGACAACGTTTTGATTCCTCCTACATATTGTCACTCTTTCAGAAATGGCTGCAAACTTTTGGTGCTAAAATAGCATCTGAATTATCCAAATAAAATATAATTTTAATCCATGTTAAATGGCTCAGAGCATGAAAAGATGCATTTCCTAGGTCATGAGAAAGTTAATTGTGTGTGGATGCTGGCCCTACTTGCCGAAGCTCTGTTGTCTTCCAAAATACCATGTCAGGCTGAAAATCATCTTTTAATGCCACTCATCCTGCATGGAGAAAAAAATACTGCCTTTTCTTGTTCTTTCTAGTTTTGTCTTTGTAGTTGCAAAAGTATTCTTCATGTGTGTCTATTTTTCTTTCTGATTTTACTAAGAAACTTCTAAAAATTAGACTCTAAAATCAAAGTTGGTTTGGTACTTGCATAAATAGTATATTAAACTTACTGGTTTTTATATGGCTCCCCTTTAATTATTTTTCATTCTTTAAATTTTGGAAAGACTACATTGCTTTCTAGCTATTGTTATTTTTAATTCTGATGTCCTACTTCCTTTCACTTTCCAAACAAAATAGTTGTAGCATATTTAATCTTTCCCCATATTGAGGTCTCTCCAGTTCCCATGACTTTAATTATTTTTGTAACTTTTTCTTTGGATATAATCTGCATATTAGGCTTAAGCTCTAAAAAAATCAGTCATTGCCTTACTAACCTCTGCTCAGTTTCCAGTCCTTCTTCAGATGCTTTCTCACACTTCATTAGGCCAAATCTGGATGCAAAAACTTCAGAGGAAGATTCTCCAAGCAGAGCTTCCCTTTTTATCATATTAACTGCCTTTAACTGCAGCTGAGGAACATACTCCATTGTCATACTCCTGCTCTTCCAACCCATGCACTTCCCTTCTTTATCTTTCATTCCACTCTTTACTCCGCAAGGTACAGGGAGTGCTACTATTTTTAGCACCTGAATACATCATTTAACATTTGCTCACATTGAAAGTCATCAACTATTTCTTCAACCATTCCCTTAATGTGTTTAAATATCACAGAGAACAATCTATACCACTTAAAGTATTAGTGTTACTTAAGATTCTGCTTTCATCAGCAAAGTTTATCAGTGTATAGAAAGATCATTAGGATCAGCTGCTGACGCCTCTTCCCTGACAATACAGTGAAGTGATGGGCTCAGAAATTTACTGACTGATAGTTAACAAGAGATATCTGATGTAAATTAAAGAAAGAGCAATTACCTCTATCATGAAAAAGAAATGCATCTGAAATTTATTATAACCGCAGAAACAAGCTGGTTATAGTTCTAGTTCTAGCTTTATAGTTGCATCCCTCAAAGTTTTTCATCAGGCTGTTGAGACAACCTGAAGTAACTGTTTTGTTTCTTGACCAAGAGGATTGAAGTTGTATCCATCTGTATGTAAAGCTGTAAGCTCAGAAGGTGAATGTTCTATAGGGGAAAATTCAAGTAAAGGAGTGTGTGTGTGTGTGTGTGTGTGTGTTTGTGTATAGAAATATCTACATGTACACAAGGTAACTTCTTTTTCTCCATCCTAGAACTCTACCTTTACCCACTACTGCTTTGATTCGTATGGTGCAAAGCAGCATACAAATCTTTCTTCCAGAAGGTACACTCCTACACAGCTCTTTTCTAACTGCATTACATATGAGCATCTTTCTTTCATTCCCTTCTAAGTAGATGCAGAATGTTACGTAGATGATGCAAAGCTGAATGCATTGTGCTTGCTCCAGGGCACTTGCTCCCAGATGTGTTCCAGCTCTCTGAGCAAGGTGCTTGATTTTCAGAAGAGACACAGACACCTGTGGACAGGCATGAGGATTATTTCCCTTCAGGCAATAAATGTGGGAAAACATTGAGCAGCATTTTAAATCTCAGTATTTGCCAATATAATTTGTCCTCTACTTGTGATCCTGGTACAAAATCTTTTCCTCGCTTGTTTTTATAGTCAAAAAGAACAATATAATAGTTATTTTGAAAAATGAGCAGGTGAGAAAAGATTAATGGACACAGCTGATAATTAATATTCTAGCTACTGAGGCAATCATATGAGCTGTGAGTGGTCCAGAGCTTCAGATTCACCCTCTTCAGCTCTCACACATCTCCCTGAAATGTTCCATGAATCCAGAGACTGTTTTGAACCTCACATCTTCTGTTTCCTGTGTCTACTGCATAGGAAATACTTCTCTGATGAGGCCAAAACAAACTCCTAAGAGAAAAAGTGCATATTCCACCTAGTAGGAGTGCAAATCTTCTGAACCTTTGTGAGGAGTTTTAACATAAAATGAAGAACAAATCACCAAATAGTTGTAAGAAAAAGCGGACCCAGAACTAGAACTTTGCTACTATGTACACTCTGAGTGACCTAACCTAATTGGTGAGGAGCAACCTATGTGCCAAATTGCATACAATACATGCAGTGACCTCACAGCCAGGGTTTCTTCTGTAGAACCTTGGATTTTTGTCATTAAAGACAATAGAATCTGGCTGACTGCTCTGGTCTTAAAAAAAAAAAAAGACAATTTCTTCCATCCCAGCTAACCAATATAAAAAAAAAAAATCAATAATTACTACAACACTTCATGCAAAATTCTCATTCATTAAATATACTTAGAAAACTTCTACTAGCTTGAATTCTTAAAGACACTTAAGCAGATAAGCTCCTGTTTATAAGTGTCTACTGGGTGTCAGTACCTAATTTGAGCAGTGATACCTGAGGAAGTTCATGAGAAGTTGGAGAGTTCTCACTTGCAGAGTGAGAACATGGAGAATTTGAGCAGAGCTGCAGAGCAGTAGGGTCTTTATGGTAGAGCTATTTTCAAGGCTAGAATTTTGAACATGTGATTTTGAGGAACACCTAGCAACATGTTCAAATCTTTTTCAGGTACCTACATGCTTTTCTGAAGCAAAACAAAAGTCATACTAAAACATGTCTGGTTTTTGCATGTGAAAAATAAATGTTTTCCTTTGGCAAATGTTATTAAATCATTTACTACACAGTTGCTCATCTGTTCCTCATAGGGTAGAACAGCCTTTTATTCCCTAAGACCCTCGAGATTTCTAATGTAGCCACTTTTTTCCTCACCTTCCCATCTCGATTTATCTTCACAATAATTTAAATGATCACCCAATATACTACATCTACATTAAAAACATCATGTTAATAAATAAAAATCTATCTCCAAAACCCAAGCAAAATTACCAGACTTTGCCATGTAACTCCCACAGAGCTGGATTCAGTGCTGACTATTGCAAATTGATTAGCAGACTCTTAATGGTTATTAAGTTATGAACAAAGTATGTATTGATTTAAATAACAGCTTGAATTTTGAAGGCTGCATGCATGAAAACAAATACAGTATGCCATGATTCAGAAATGCAGGGCAATTAATATCGAGACCTAGGGGACTAAAATCTACCTTGAAATAGCCAAACATATAAGCACTACTAAATCAAGGCCTTTATTTTCCTGCCTTTGTCTCTCCAATGTTTAGTTTCACAGTAAATGAAAGGGCTATTTGAAGTGAGGGAGAGAAGAAGACAGGTCTGTGACCTCTAGATAGACCGTGGAGATCAAAGGCAGTCTCCATATGTGTTAGATATTATCTTTTTGAGGCAAGTGGGCATGATGTTTTGTGATGCAGCAGTGTGGAAACACACAAATAACCTGGCTAGTGACTGCTGAGAGAAGAATGATTGACATTGTGTTTGAAAAGCAGTAGTAAAACCATGGAAAAAAGATTTAGCTTTAGTTTACAGAAGGGTCTTTCAAAGCTCTGTAGTGCTCAAAAACTGGTTTAATGGAAAATTCCTAAGCTTACATAAATATCATAATTTATATGTTAAAAAGAATAAGTTGCTACAACTAACAACATTTGAAATTCAATGTCCTCTATAAATTTATTCGTTTAAGGTACCTATCAAACTACAGTTTCAGCACATAGATCTTTTTGTTGGTTCGTTTTTTTCCTTTGAAAAATTAAATGCACAGTTAGACTGTATCTGCTTGAAGGCAGTTTACTGGTTGCATTACAAAATGAGCAGTGTCAGTAGAAAATGACAGAATTACTGGGAAAAATATGATTTTGTGGTCAGAACAGTGGATCAATACAGCAAAGCAACTACCCCATTGCTGTAAACACAGAATAACATTCTCGTGTGGGCATCATGTGGGGCACATATGTCCCACTGCATAGAGATGTCAGTATAGTTAGGGCTTTACCTAGATGAGGCTCTAGCTCAATTATGACCAACACATTTAATCTGCCCCTATTGACTTTTCCTCTCTGTGTAGGGGTACATAGTAGTATTATTCCCTGAGAGAGACCATGAAAATTCCTTTGTGTAGTTTTCCAAGTCCACTCTGAAATGAGGGCAGTAAAAGTGAAAAGGATTGCTGCAAAGGATATTCTATTAGACTAAAAACTTTGACAATTGCTCAGGAAGCCATGCTGCAAGAGAAAACCTCTTTGTTTTTGTTCTGTTTGCCAAGTATGTTAAGAGGAGAATGTTGTCAAATAGCTGAATATCATCAAAATCAGCTTAAGAAGCCTTAATACCTCCCTGTCTGCACAATGTCAGTCACCAGTCTGCGCTTTTGAAGTTCCTCAGTTCAAGAGCAAACACAACCAAAGGTGAATATTGTTACAGACCCAAAGTTGAACTTGACCTTTAAGTAACTCTTTCACTTTTCCCTGCTCTCCTTTCCAATTTGTCATTCATTTTGCAAAGCTGGAAAACGCATTGTACCTTTTTATTTTCAATATGACTTTTATTGGTGCTATTCTGAACTTTCATTTTAATCTTCATGTTATTTTTCTTTAAAATATATGCTTTTTAATCCAGGACACCAGACATATTGATTTGATTATATTGGTTATTATACTTTTGGTATATCCAGGCTGCCCAAGCACTTGCGAATTCCATTTTTTGTAGTCACAGAGAATTCTGAAGTTCCCTTTAAGAATGTATAGAAATAGCTGTAAAGTATGTTCCTTTTTAATATCTCTGAAAATGAACATTGAGGTCCTCTTAATAATTTAGAGTGAGATGGAAAATACAGAATGCTGAAACCATGAATTATGTGGAATGCAACACACATTCTTTAGTAAATCCAAAAAGAACAGAGAACAGTTCATAATCTTTTTACACTAAGAAAAATCCAAGAAAGCCTTGTCATTTTTGTTGACTTGAGTTTTAAGAGGCTGATGCATCCCATACTGCAGTGTTCAACCAAAATTTATCCATAGGACATGCCTGCAGGATATGCTTGGCTCTACATCAACTCTGCTTTCTGTACCTGTTATATACTTTGGGCAAGGTCAGGCCCTTTTACAAGCAAAAACCACATGCCTGTACAGAAATGCCTAGCCCTCAGAGAGGATGTGTGTTCCCTCCTTAAAGACTATGTGGATGGAAAATAATGGAGTGAACCACAGAGAAACTTGGCCTGTAGTCAGTCACTCACTTGCAAAAGAGCAGTAGCATTTAACAGTTACCACATCTCATCAGTTTATCATAATCCTTCACCTGAGATGATTACATCTCCTTGTGACAGCTCTTCATCCGTCTCAGCACAGAGTCAAAAAGATTAGATTAATTCATTGCTGAGAGAGATTTGAGCTGACTGATGTTATTTGCACTGAAACAGAGCCAGTCTGTACTTGGCCTTTGCTAGAAGAGTGTTAATTAACAAATAAAGGATGTAAAAGGGCACCTTTAGCACTGAAATTTTGCCTCTTCAAATCTTATTTTCATAAGAGTTGATAGTGGCTATTTTGAAAAATGACAGGGCTTAAATTATTCATTGAGACACCAGGAGTGTCTCCTGTGAGACTTTCAAAGACAAATAGATATTGGCAAATCAGGCCTTGGTACCTGTCCAAAGTTTCAATAGCGGCAGAGATATGACCACAGTTTCATCCTCTGTCTTTAAAATACTGGACAGAATATTGTGAAGGAAAACAGCCACATACTTCAGCATCAAGTGTTTTAGCTAGTGCATGGGAAACCATAATTCTGCCAAATGTTCACTAGAGGTAGAGATACTTCAACTTGTTTTGTTCAACAGCATTGTCCTCTGTCAATTAGTGAGATGCATCAATGAGTTCTCAAGGGAGAAAGCTCAACAAGCTCTTAGCATCCACAAGGATGATTGTCACAATAAAGAAATCTTAAAACTGAAGACTGGAGTAAAGAATATTCCCCTCAGTGAGAATAAAACAAACCACTTTATACATATGTACATATATATATATATATATATATATATATATACATATATACGTATATATGTATATAATACACCCACAGCAGTATTGAGGTTCATTCTGTGTAATATGTTTCTAGGGTACAGACAGAATATGGAATTATTTTCATTAAATGCTACATAAGGTCTATTTTACCTTCTGTGAAAATATTTAGAGTATACCCGTTCAAACTTTACAAGCAGCAATAAATAGCTCACAGAACAACAAAGTGTGAACAAACACATCAGCTGGTCTTTCATGAAGAAATCGACTCTGCAGAATTAGTTCTACAGGAAAGACTACAACAACATAAAATGAAAAAGTACCTAGCTACAGGAAATTTTCAGAAGCAACTGCTGATTTTTTAACCAGGAGCATGACACTTCAAATTCATTAGTAAAGTCAGTCTTGCACTTAACAATAAAATTGATATCCAGCCTACTATGAAGGCAGCCAATAATCTATTTGCAGAGAAAATTCTCTTGGCATAAGCAAAAATTCTCCTTTTTCCATCATGTTACAGTTCTACAGAATGACAGGCCGGCTCCAAACCTTCATTGAAACACCTTTATTCAAACATCTTTAAGTATCCTGTTTCTTGCTGCATGTTCATGACAAACTTTTTCTGCTGATATAAATTCTGGATAATTACATTGAATGTGGATTATTTTAGATTTATGATTAGGTAAGTATGAATCTTTAATATCAAGCCTCTATTAACTCTAGGCAAGATGTCATTGATAAGGTCAACATTGATGGTTGACCTTATTAGAAAAAGATTTTTAGAGTGAGGCAAACAGATAAATAGATACTAAGTTTTTCATCTTAATACATAGAAAATATTATTAAAGACTTATACAGAAATGGTGAATGGAAAATCCCAAGCAATGCAAGTCAGCAGTTTAAGAACAAGACAGAGGTATGAATGAGCTTTATGTTCTACAGTTTGACATAAATCTTTAACTGAAATGTGAAGGGAAATACTAGGGAGAAATGGAAGAAATTATGAGACTGTGTCTGAAATTTCCACATCGCCACTTGAAAAGCTTCTTGATAATTTTGGTGTGATCATCTCTCTTGTATAGTTCATATTTTGGTCCTTTCTTCAGCACTTTTGTACTTGTATTTATTTAGGAAGATCATGTTGGTCAAGTCTGACAGACAACATGTCCCAACCAAAGTGCTATGTGGAATTGTGGCCTTGCAGTCTGACAGTGACAGGGAAAATCTTCTGGCTCAGGTTTAGTGGCCCTCTAAGCCCTACAGAGAGGAGGGAGTGTGAAGCTGGTTGCACTTAGCACAGGCAATAGCCAGCATGTTTGCAATGAGATTGCAAACTAATTCCAGTTTGGCAGTCCCTCTGTCTCTGTTCTACAATCCGTACCATTCCTGGAAAGGGTCATTCACCCTTGCTTTGTAGTTCACTAGAAATTTAAATAGACAAATATAATTCCTGCTATATAAACAAATCAACATAAACAAACTATTTAAAAGATGACAACACATTCCTGCAAATAATCCTAATGGCTGTAATATACTTCACCTCCTCCACCCCACTGCACTTCCCTCATGTCTTTGTGTTTTAATCCTCTGGTCACCCTGGAAAACCTTTTTTCTCTATGTTGTGGGCAAGTATTAATGTTTGGGTGGAATTTTTTATAATTGTGTCTGTGTTGGTAATAGTTTACTCACTTTAGAGAAATTATTATTTATCAAAGCAGGTCTGATAGTCCTTTCTTTGCATCTAAGTAGTTTATAAACAAGGCAAACATGCTCGGACATCAGGATATAAAGAGGAAAAAATCTGCTCTAGCTGCAATAAACTCTCATAAATAGCTTCTCCCTCTGAGTCTTCTTTCACAGATGCTCTCCTATGAAAACACTGCAGTTTGGCAAACCTGCATTCTTCAACAAGCCCTTAATTAACAGAGAGTTAGGCATGTCCTTTCCCAAAGCCTGGAATGCAGTATTATTGGCCTGCCACACAAAGTCATCACATAACTTAATGAGCCATTGGCACTTTAATTTTATAACACACTTCCCCAATTAAGCTCTCTAGATCCCAGACTTAAACAGCTGTCCACAGCTGTTGGAAAGTGATTTATCATTGTCAGTCTTTGCAGCCAAAACATTCAAAGGTAAAAGTTTTCAATATCATTCAGCAGATAAACTTTTGTCTGTTTTCATTCATTTTAATGCTGTTTCAGTAAACCTTTGGGCATCAATTAATATAATTTTTGTATCTATTCTATAATATGCAGATCCATGTTAATTGTGCATTCCCTTCATGTCTCCCCAAGTATGTCAGGGAATACAAAAAGACATAACCTCTAACAGTGTTTTGCTTCTGTTTCTAAGTGTGGAGTGAAAAGCTCCAAACTTTCAGTATGGTTGGTCATACACAGGCACGCACTCTTGAACACGTGTTATGAGCAAACATTTAGACTCTAAACATATACAAATGAAGTTTTGCTGCAAAGTGCTGACCTTTCCTTTTTGAGGCAATCTTCTAGTCATGTGATACTGTATTATAAAATAGGCTGTAGAGCTTCCTGAAGAAAAAACCTAACAAATGGACTTAAAAATTCCAGTTGGCAGGATTCCCTACAGAAACATTCAAAAGAGTGGTCATTCTGGATATTTGATTAGACAAACATTCAACTCTTCTCATCCATTTCAATACTGTTGCAATGACATTATGAACATTAACCTCACTTTTCATATATATCTTGCCTTTTCAACTTTAAACACAGTATGATTTTTTTCTGCATTCTTGTATACTATACTTTCATATAGTTGGTCACATTGATTTGGTATGTTACACTCTACATCAGGGTAAAGTAGAAGATATTTTGATTGGAGTAGGAGATAAGTGAAAGAGGCTACTTTATCTGGCTACCAGAATTTAACACAAATAGAAAAGGTCTAGTGTTGATTTTAGCAGGTAACGTTATTAGAGCCAGTATTGATTTTTCCATAATGTGACTTAATCCTCTCAATACAGGTACCAATATATTGATAGTATGGTAAAGAGTTACACCATTGCTGCATTCTAGTTATGTGACTTTTCTTAAATTAATTCTTTAAATTAATTCTTTTATTGCCTTCAAATTCAGAAACAACAGAACGAATATAACTCTGGAAGTAGACAATAATCACCCTCAGCACTGCCACTACAGTTGAAAACATTTGTCAATAATGCTTGGGCAGTGTGTGGGGTTAGAGTTAATGGAAAACTTTTTCCAGTTCTAAATGCTGTGTGGCAAAAAAAGCATAGAGGACAGACAACTGGACAGTTTTCAAGATCTGCAGAGAGAAATAAGACTTGTTCCTTGCACATCTCTAGTATTTGTCAGTCATTAGTCATTGTGTTGAGCTAGTGGGTGGTCTGGTCTCAGTTACAGGCTAGGCATTTACCAGTGCCATATTACAGAGGATACCCATAAATGTAAGGTTTTATTCCAACACATTTACAGTAGAAGAGTTTCTCAAATAGTAACTGAAGACATTTCTTATACACTTACATTCCTTATACATGGTCAACAAATCAGTGTTTGGACAAGAAGCAATAGAGTTTTTACAAAGAAAGACACATTTAATTCTTACAGAGTTGGTGACATCAAAAAGAGAGACTTGACACAGTGATGCCTACTAACAAAATGTCATAAACAAAGAAAAATCTGTTTCAGCAGGAACTTTTTTTTTTTTTTTTTTTTGAAAAAACCACATAGAATGGCCCAAGCAGAACCAAAATATTCAGGTCACACCAGCCTGAATTGTCACAAAGCCATTGCTTGCCTTTGGAGGTGGGATAACCTTGAAAGGTGGGGAGGAATTGTCTTATTGCCCATCCACTTTTCAACCAAGAAGACTGGGGAGAGGTGTAGATTTCTTTCACTCTGATGTCTTTAGGAGGATGTTCTGCATTTCAGATGATAAAATTAATTTCTACAAGGGATTTAAATACCGGATTATGATCTTGCAAGTTCAAGGATGGATCATTTAATACGTCTGTGATTGCAAAGGATCTCTGTTGCTACTGTTTAAATTGAGGGCTGGGCAACATGAAGTTTCCTTCCATTTGCATTTGCTTATATATCCCCTATCTGTTAATTTATAGATGCATACCAGGGCTATGGGAATAAAGCACAAGTTAAAACTATATGTGGAATTCAAGGGTAGCTTTCAAACAACACTGGCTGGTAGAAGCACATCAGGCTTATTTTCTTCTTTCCAGCGTGCCTTCCTGATGCCAAAAATTGAGCACACCAAGAAAAACGACCAGTCAGAAGTTTTAAAAGAAGCAATCTCAAAAGAATTTTTTTTGTGTTCAATTACTGCAGGACATAGTAAATATAAAAAATATGAATATTTTAATATCTAGATGGAAAAAAAATGTGCATAAAAGTCTGTCAGCAGTTCCTAAGTACAACAATGCAGATTCAACTTTCAGCTCAGGAAATTCCCAACCAGTAAATTTCCAGAAGCTGTAAAAGAGGGACTAGTATCATGTGAAGTAACTTTCTATACTGGTGCCATTTCTAAGTATTCAACTCTGGACAGTTTCCAGAAAGCTAGAGGACCCAGTAGCCACAGCCATTAGTAAATTTAGCATATCTTTGATGTGATCCACACAGACATCAAGTTCCCACAGACTACCCAGGAAAACAAAGATACATTATTTCAAATGCTCAGCACATATGCATAAGCTTTTTAGTAAGCTTGTTTCCTTATATCTCAAGCACTGCTTTGCACAAGATGATTGCCAAGAAAACCATATCTCAAAACTCCATAATTTCCTACATAGGAGTAAAATTCATCTGCAGATAGAAGAAAAATCCTTTCAAGACTGCAAAATATGGCCCTACTGTTCTACTTACCTTCAATGCAGCTTCCTTCAATCTTACCACAATTAATGTCAGAGACACAGTCTTGTGTACAATGAAGCAAATAAAACCATACCCAAAAAATCACTCTGTGCCTAAACTTCTCTTCCTGAGAGAAAGCTGAAAAAGCAAAGTAAACACAACATCAGCCAGTCAAGGTACACAGCACATTTCTGGGAACCACTTCATTGAAATGGCCTCAACAGTGAACTTCATTATGTTCACAGTTGTGTTCCAAGTAGAGAAAATGTCCTGGTTTGAGCAAGGTTCATTGTCCTGCTTCCAGGAAAGGGACTATCCAAGGCAAGGCAAGGTGCAGAAGCTGGAGTGAGAAAACCTGATTTCTAAAAGGAAGGAAATTTTTTTCTGGAAGAAAGTTTCAATAGACAACACTGACAACATTGAATGGCATAAGAATTTTGATCTCATGTGGTAGAAGTGGATGCAGTGTGGTGTTCTAGTAAAATGAGCATTGCTTTAAATATATCTCAGGGTAGCCCAAAAACTGACAAAGTGAGAGTCAGACTCTATTGAATTTGGTGTCTTTTTAGTATGCTTTAATGCAAAGTTACCATGAAATGTATGGATCTTGGTAGACAAAATTAAAATAAATCTGCTCTGTTTTTTCAGTTTTAAAAACAGTCTTTCCAACAAAATTTTCCTCAGCTGTAGAATTAAGATGAATCATAGCAACATTTTATCACACATGCTTCCTTCCATGTAAAATTTAACATAATCCACTGAGAGTAGTAGACTAATATCAAAATTTAATTTTCAGTTCTACTCTGTGTTTTACAAGATATTATCCTTTTTCTTCTTTAGTCAGCTGGCACCTCTGAATGACATTTTCCCACTGAACTATTTTTAGTTGAAGTAAAATCAATATTAGTTTGAAAAACTGAGAAAGGAAAAAAAGACTTCAGCATTTTTCGTTAGCAGATGTTGGAGAGATAGGGGGAAAGTTTTTTGCTAACATAGTGTTTCTCAAGGATAAACAATGATTCAATAACACATTGATCTAAAGCAAATTTTGCTGAGGAATTTACAGTATCTTTATCACACCTATTTAAGTTACATGTGCCTGAGGTGAGACACTGCAGCCGAGAAGTACGGGTGACTACCCTGTACAGGAGGAAGCTTGCTGTAGACCTGCATTCAGTTTTCTACAGCTTTAACCTGGTCCTACCAGGACTGAGGGACTGAAAACTCTCAACAGTGACTGAGTGGACAAATGAGTAATGTAGGAACACAGCTACCACCTTTGTCTTGAGCCAGAGGTGATCACACAGGCAAATACTCTTGCAGCACAGCCTCATAGTGTATGGGCTCTTACATCCTCTTAAATATGACACATCATTTGCATCTTGTGTGGCTACCTCAGATTTAATTTCTGAATTTTCTTTTTCACTTGAGAAGAAGGATATGATATGATTCTATGATTCTATACTAGAATCCAATTATTTTTGTTAACTTCCAAATAGCATGCAAAGTCCCTTATCCTTGCAGACAACGGCCAAAGAGCAAAGCAAAGATTTATTTTTTTTTTTCTTCTCAGAGAACTCTGTACCTCTTTGAGCCAGGACCTAACTAAAAAACTCCTTCTTCAAATTTTTCCTTTGTCAGCCACTTTCAGGACTTGTTCTAGCTCTCTTTCCTGGCCTTATAAGTTTTTCTTCTCTTTGTCACATACAAAATGTCACCCAACTGATATACAGTCATGCTCGCTATATCCTTGGGTTTTGAATCAAAATTCAGTAAAACATTAGTTTGCACCCTTGGCTGCACTTTTATGTGGCCTGTGATTTTAGTTGCTATTTTTTAATTGTTTCCTCATTAATGAAAGGATTTTGACTGTTGCTTAAATGACAGATGTACTGTTTGCCTGCTTGAAGAGAACCAATTTCTTTCAGGCTCTGCTCTCTACCCTCACATGACAGAAAAGACTTTTATGCCTACCTTTCTCAGAGAAAGACAGAAAAAGACAAGAATGGCTGTTATTTTCCTTACACTGGTCTGGAAATTACTTTTGTACCTGTAGCCAGGTCTCCTAGGACAGGGTCCCAGTTCTTGCACAGCTCACCTTGCACCATGTCACAGTTACTTCGTATGATTAATTTTTCAATATAAAAAATGTTTTCATCATGATGTTACAAGTTTTCTGCACATTTGCAAAAAAGTATGGAAAGGGTGGCTGCAGCAGTCAGACACTGCTAAGTAATGCTGTATTCATTTTAATTAAGAATTCATTAACCATCAGTTCTATTTACTGAATCTAGGTTGGGATGGCTCAAAATTTCTTACAGACTGATGCAAACAGGGAAAAAACAAAAAGACATTTGGAATTCATATGAATTGGCTAAAATTTAGGAATGATATATCAAATCCATTAGAGATTTAATAAAATACTTCTCTGTTGGCCATCAAATCAATTAATATTTAATTATGCTCAATCAAATGAATTATTTAAGCATGTAAAAATTGCAACATGTGAGACTTGGCCTTTCTTGATTTGTAAAATGGTGTGTAGAAGCCTCTGAGAAACTTCTGGACTGTGAGTATAAAAGTACTGTATTCCTCTGCACAAATACTCACTCGCATGAACATTTGTGGAATCTGAGCTTTTCCTTGTAGATTTTGGCTCTTTGTGAACATCCATAAACTGGGATTCCAATAATGCAAACACTTGCATATCTGAGTTAACAATGTGCATATGAATAATCTAATTGAACTCACATGCACAAAATTATTCACATATGTTTGTAGGATTGTGGCCAAAAGAATATTGATTCCTATGACATATATTTATTTATTTCATTTCATTTTAGATGAGCCTGAGCCACAAATTGCTGGCTTAATGCTGCATCTTCTCAAAGTGTGGGAGTGTTCTGAACAAAATCTTGGTCTCAAACCACTTCTTGGACAATTAACATTTTATATATTTCATTTTATCACTTTATTGTCTATTCTTTTTTTTTTTTAATTCATCAGAACATAATGTCCAACTCCAATTAGTAAACAATGCCCAAATTATTTATCTCAACTCCTTATGGTTAAAGAAAACATAAATGTCTATACCCCAGTATAATAAGAAGCTCAATTTAGTAACTTACTACCTTAGTGTAATGACCCTTTTCCTCTGAGAACTGGCTTTTACTCCAACCTAAACTAAGGCAGAGGAAACTCATTTTGACTGTAATGGCTACATGTATAATGAGATTAGGCTGACAGAATCCTGTTTTCTCTTTGCAGACCAAAGGTATTCAATTCAAAACCTCCCTCTTTGCTTGGAGGGGGAAGGCGCTAACATTGGACCTGCTGGTCTCTTACCAGTCTACTCAAAACACATTTTCTTTTTTATTCCATCAAACTGAGTACAGTAATGAAAAATACTTTACAAAAAAATTTATCTAATGCTAAATCTCTAGATAAAGTTGTCTCCTTAATCAATAAACTCTGTTAAGCTTTCTAAGAAACCACAAAGAACATGCTGTTTTATGGTATATGAAATTAGGGCCGTAATCTTTCATTTCCTGGAATTCATATATACTTAATTGACTTATTAATTTGGTAACTTCTACCCACCCCAGCAAGCATGAATGTAAGAGAAAGAGAAGAGATTTTCAGTCTAAAGTTGGAGAGTGTATGTAAAATTTTAAGCTTCTGCAAAGCATTTTAACAAAGAGGGTTGCAGAGATGCAGGTGTGTAGCACAGCAGCCAGACATTGTGCTGAGACACAGGGTAAAACTCTTTTACTCTGTCCCAGTGTAACCTTTTCTCCAACTCAAAGAAGCAATAACTTTCAGGACAAGAAATGCCCATTTTGGTAATTAATTCTACTTCTTTGACCTAATTATTTTTTTGCACCAGAACCATCCTAGTTTCAGTTGCAGCCTCACTTTGTGAAATACATCTTACCCTCAATTAAAACTTCAGTATTGAGGAATCAGCCATGCATTGAGAGGGATTGTTTCAATTCTTCCACTTCAAAAAATACTCGTCTTTTTGACTGTAGCAGTAGAAATCATTGTGCTTTCTCTGTGGGATTAGATAGCTGTAGGAGAAATGCTTTTCACATCAATACCTCTAAATTGTTGTCAACAATTGCCGTAAAGACTTGTGATCCAGGGCTGCAGTCAGTGCATCATCACATTTCCTTGGGACAACATCATACTGTCACATAGTATTACAGGAAAGGATTTTTCAATTTTGGGACCAGCTATTTTAGCAGGTTTCTATCACACCTCTTTTAGTATTTAATTAGGACCTTTTTTTTTTTTTCCAGTGGTTTTACATTATTTAAAGAATGATCATCAGAAAAACACGTACTCTTTCTGCATGAAAATGACTTTTTTATTTTGGTGAAAAGCAGAGCACCACTATTATCTTAAAACAAAAACTACATATTTTACAAAGAAATAAAGTACAAAAAATCAAAATACTACAAGCTTCCCCAATTTCCTTCAGGAAGAAACATGCACAATGGTTGCTGAATCTGTCAGTTCCTGTGTGAAACAAATAGGAGTACTGTTCAGTATAGAAATTCTCCAAGCACTAAATCCATCAGACAGAACTTATTATTCACAGGTTCAGATTTAACATGTCGTGAATCTCTTATACTTCCCAACATTCTTGTTTCTGATCTCCTGTGATCAGTGTTGCTTCTTAACATGGCCTGTGGTGCACCACAGACACCATCACAAACCTGCTGTTAAATCAATCACTGGGTGGCACCCAAGAGCCAGCTAAGAGATGTATTGAATTGCAGACACTCTCTAATACACATATTTTAACAATTTCCTCCGTCTTCAGCGAAATTATGCTAATATTTTAGTTGAGTTTCCTTAAGTCTGGAACTCAAATTAAGTCTGTCTGTTTCGTTTTTATGATAGTGCTTGAAATCACTTGCAGACAAGGGGTTGTTGGACCATGAGATTTATAGTGACAATGCCACAAAGGTGAAACACATCCTGAGGAAGAGGAAAGCAATCTGTATAGCCAGTGTTTTCACTGCAGTAAAGTTTATAGCAGTATTAAGGGAATAGTTACAAATCAGTTTGATGGTGTTGATTTCATTGAGAATAAGTATATTTACACTTGCAAGCTTTCTCTTAATAATTTTCAGTATGTTTTACACAATGGGGTTAGTGAAGGTTGAATCTGAACATATTTCGAGAGTGACAAAATCTGTTTTTCTTTTTCCCACCCATCCTCTACTTTACTTCACAAAAATGGTTTTATAACAGATCCTAAGGGGCTGAGTCAAGGTTCAGATATTTTACTGAGGCTCACTGATATTTCTGAAGATGCTGCAGAATCTTTTATGTTCAGATGCTTTTGGTTATGATGTAGACATGTAGAAAGTAAAATAAAGTGCATGAGTACCAAAAGTCATCCACTTCCTCTATTGGCTCCTTACCACCAATTAATTACCTGGAAGGCTGGGGTTAGATTATATGATCTCCAAACATAAAACTTTCTAAATGATGCAGGTTATAATAATTTTTCTTCCCTGCTGGCAATTGAACTGTTCACACCTCATTGTGCCTCTATAGCATGCAAACTTGTCACCTGCAGAATATCTCTAAATTCAGTCACTTTGGGGCAAGGGGGAACCCTTAACACATAAATATGTAACAGATGTGCAAGTGTAGTTGGGGATGATTATATTAGGTAGGGACAATAAAACAGATGACTTCTTCAGATAATATTCCAGTTAAGAGATAATATTTCTCGAAGGACACTTGGGTCTGAAAATCCTTTTCAGAGTAAATGAAGAGCTAGCAGCAGCAAAACCAGAACCATGGAGTAAAAAAAAAGGAAAGGTAGACTTGCAGTGGGGGTTTAATTACTATTTCCAGCAATGGCAAGAGAAGGGTACATAAAGGGGAATTATGCAACAGCAGCTGCACCCAGTGAGAAGGGGCAGATGGGGAATACCCATTACTTGAGCAGGGATGCTGTTCAGCAGGCAGAAAAGGGCAGTGGAAAACATCTGTCAGATACCCATTTTGAAGGTATGTTATCTAAAAATGCATCAAATGGTCAGGGCTGTGTGCCCTGGACTGCAATGAACGTAAGCCCATTTTCTCTCTCCTTCTCTCTTCAAATCCGTCAAGAGCTGTTCTGCAGCCAAGAATTTTACACTGTAAGTCCTTCAAAAATTGGCTGTTGTTGTGGTGTCCTTGCACATCGTGTTCAAAGTCTGCCCTCAGCACAGTCCCAGTCCTGAGCAACACAGATATTACACTCAGCACTTCCCACTAACCACGTACCCCCCCTGGCTTTCCCCTTGGCTTTTCCTCCTGCTTCCTTCACATAAACCCAATTTTTGTCTCTTTCCTTTCCTAACTAAAACAGGCTTCCAATTAATGTTTGCCTTTAGGATGGTGTACCCTCCACAGTGTGGAGCAAGGCAAGGTCACGGACCTCACTTCCTTCCTTAAACTAAGTAAGTGCAATTGTACGGCCACACAAAGATGACTGTCCTTGTTCCTCCCTGCCTTTGTTCATCCATGCAAAAGATGCCTACAATCCAACACTGAAATAGGAAGGCTAAAACACATCTGAAATTATGACAAAATCATTTTTGACACTTATGAGAGGTCTGATTTAAGATATAGCCACCACATGCTTAACTTCTGTCCCGAAATAACGTGTAAGAGAAAGTTAACATGCCTGCTCATACACACTGTTTGGAGTATATTAAATAGAACATCAATAGCCTGAGAAATGAGAATTCTCTAGAGATAAAGAGGTTAAGTCTTTTCATATAACAAATTAAGCTCCTATATTATTCTTAAGCTTTTTTATTTCAAGGGGTAGGAAAATGGTCTAGTTTTAGAAATTAAAATACTTTAAGTTAAATCCTTTCAGTGATTTTCTTTATAATGGAAAAATATTGTACTTTTATAGAGAGCGATGAATAGTTATGGTAGTTGCCTTTTTCCTCTGATTTTAAAGAACAATAGGTCTATTCAAGAAATGTGTTTTTGTTCTTTTTATTGAGTAATTTAAATATTCTAGTTTCCAGTTTCTTTATTTTAATGTTTGCTCATTCCTTGGAGTAGAAAAGCAATACAAAACACTTATTTCAGTATCACAACTTGGGACATTATTTTTCTTCGTATAATCTTTTAAGAGTAAAGCAATCATAATATAATGCCTTTATATTGAAGAGATTTCTTCCTGTTCCAGCTCTTACAAAAATATAATTCATAGTAATGAGAAGTATAATGTCAGCCTCTGTAAAGTTTCTGTGCCTCTGTGCAATACGGACTCAAGGTTGGTTTTTGATCGGCAAAACCGGACTGAAACAAGAAAAAAAAGTTATTTTTCATTCCTAGAAAAAATGCTTAAGCCACAGGGATGTGGATGTCAATTGTGCATGCTCATCTGTGGAAGAGTAACTTTGCTCTTACCACTGTAGAACTGTGTATCACTGAGTTTGGGTTTATTTCTGACTCATACCCTCCTGGGTGACACCAGAGCCAGTGCAGGTTAAGGACTTTAGAAGTGAATTAGAATAGGAAGCGCAAAGCCTGAGTATATGTTTGACTTTGGAACATAAGTGCCACTTACCAAGGTATGGTAATACCTGATTCACTCATATATGCACTTTCCAGGTATGAGTTAAATACAAATACGTTTTTCTACACTATTAACTTGAAACCTGACTCTGGTCTGACTTCAAGAGTGCACACTGCCAGATCACAGTAGGACTGTATCCCTAACATGAGTATCCCAATGTACCAGTTTTCTGCAGCTGAGGAACTGGCCTATTTCCTCCAAATTCATACTTGCAATGTGGCAGTGAGTGGTGAAAAATCTGTACACGACACAGATGTCCTTTATGTTGTGATGTTTTAATCAAATTTTAATTAGCCATTGGCCAAAAGTTATTGTAGTTTCTAAGTTCTTTATTTGACACAATGGTTATGATAAAGATGGAAGAGTCAAATTAACAAAATCCAAGCATTATTTTCTTGAAAACTTACAAGCACATTTGAACCTGACTTTAACGTGCTATAGAAATTACTGAAAGCAATAGTTTTAGTTATTTCTTGGACTGCAGGACTTCATTTTCTTCCTTTGCTTACTGCTAAGGAACCACATGACTTGTGAGCCCTGTGTGGAGTCAGAGCACACTGTGCCTTGAGGAACAGCAGAACAGGAAATCTGTCTGGAGAGGGCTCTTTCCCTTAACACAACAGCTGCTTCTGTTCAATGTGTTTGTTCAACCTTAGTCAGATCTGGTCATTTAAGAGGTTGCATCTTACTATGATAACAGGTCCAATGGCATATTGTCGTGGTTTAACCCCAGCCAGCAGCCAAGCCCCTCAAGCAGCTGCTCAGTCACTCCCCCACCAGCAGGATCGGGGAGAGAATCAGAGGAGTAAAAGCTAGAAAACTTGTGGACTCAGATAGACAGCTTAATAGAGAAGCAAAAGTCATGTGTACAAAGGGAAGAAAAACAAAGAAATAATTCACTGCTTCCCAGGGGGCACTCAGGTGGTCAGCCATCTCCAGGAGAGGAGGGCTCCCTCATGTGCAGTTGTTACTTGGGAAGACAAACCCTGTCACTCCAAAAGTACCCCCTTTCTCCTTCTTCTCCCAACTTTACATACTGAGAATATTGTCCGGAATATCTGGTTGGTTGGTTGATTGGTTGGTTGGTTGGTTGGTTGGTGGGTTGATTGATTGGCGTAACCTGTCCTAGCTGTGTCTCCTCCCAGTTGCCTATGCATCTGTTACCAATAACTATTTTCAGCAATAAATTACTCATTTCTTCAATGAAATTACCCATTTCTAACATTCAGTTCTCATATTTGTCTCACAGATGTCCTTCAGTGATGCCAGATTTCCCCGTGACCAAAACAAACTGTATCTGCCTCTGTAGTACCAGTTACATTTTCACCACATTTAATTGAACGCTCAGACCTTCTTTCCTCTCCACCTCTGTGTTAATTCTGCACTAGATATAATAATAGCATTGATCTTTTCCTATTTTATGTAGACAGATGTTTTTCTATCCCATTTCTGTCTATTAGAAGAGTCTGGCAGGGGCATAAGATTCTTTTCTCCCTTAGGAAGTCTAATCCATAAACTCACCATCCAACTCCATGCCAAGAAGTAATATATCCTAAGCTTTTTTGTCTAAACTGCAGTCATTCTGCCATCTGCTAGCCTATACATATCTAGCACTAGGCCAATTATATGGAGAAGTTCCAAGGCTACCACAATATTTTCAATATCAGATTGGAAATATTTTATTTCTTACTAAGCCAAAATAACATACCAAGAGTACCCAGTTAGTAGCCACCAAAGAAAATGTTAGCCCTCTTCTAACTGAGCTGAGTAGAACACCTGTTTCTCTCTGAATGTCCACTTCTCACCTTACAGCTGCTCTTATCTCAATGCTCTTGTTTAGGCTGGAAGACTTTTAAACCTCTGCTCCCAGGTATCAAAATTCATTTTTGTTAATTTACATCACCTGCATGTACCTAGCAAGCTAGGTTTTTTCTGGGACTTTAAAAGGAACCACATGCTTCATTTTGTCTGCCAGTCAGGTTAAATAAAATTAAGGGAAATAGTTCAATACTCTGTGATTTCTGTGGAGACAATCAGATGCTCCTTAAGTTGCAGTAGCTACTGGACACTCCCTCTCAAGATCATGTCTAACCTTAATGCTTTATTTGTATGGCAGTTCTAATAGGCTGTCAAAATTAGCCAGATAGCCAAAAGTCATTCAAGCTCTCTCTTTGGTTGTTATAATTTTCTTTCCTCTAGCCTAGATAATGCATAGTGCCATCACAGCTTTTTGGGATACCTTGTTGTTTTAATCAGTTTAATTAAGACCTTTGAGTGCATAAACTCTTCAATGGGGTTACTCACTTCTATTGAAAATATATGAAAAAATAATATTTACCTTCCCTTTCAAAGCCATCATACCCTACTTCCAGCCTACTTATACACCTCTTTCACCACTAAATTGAGTACTTCAGCAATATGCAATTGTAATCTCATCAGTCAGGGACATTTTAAAGCAAATTCTATGCTTTCTTCCAGAAACAGCAAAATTTTGCCTCCATTTCCCCATAAGGGTATCTTGGAGTCTTTCCTCAAAGATCTTATTTTCTGGGATGGCTCCCAGAAGTGAGCCATGTAGTTGGACCTCATTTACTGTTGTCTTGCAGTTGGACTGTGAGTTCTTTAGGGCACAGAGAAAGATAGGGATTCCTCATATAATGCAGTTATAGTCATTGTTCCTAACTGCTTTGATAGCACAAATAATAATTCAAAATAGCAGCTGCAATAGCATCAAAGATTTGAAGCTGTCTAATTTATCGAAAACACTAAAGGATTTTTCAACAAGGCTTTTCCAGTTGTGAAATTCATCATGAGTCACCATATCAAGAGTTTCTTACTGTTCTGGTCACACAACAAAACCATTCAACCAGCTGGATTTTAGAAAGAATGTGTTGATAGGATAGCTTTATTGTCAGGTGATTTGACAGATTATGAACAGTCTCATTTGCATATTTTTATCTTAAATGTTTGATATGTTTATAAATGGCTCAACCTTAACTAGATCAGGCATTTTTCATTTTAAACAAAAACATAAGTGATTGAAATGGAAATAAAAGCTTTTTTTTCCATGAAGATAAAATCAATACCATATATGATGCCTTGAATATTTCAGGAAAACTCAGAAGAAAAATGTACACAGAAGAATAAATGTGCTACATATAAAGGCATACTTGTTTTGGATGTTGGCATTCAATCTGTATTATTAATTTTCCATTGCTGGTATAGGTATTTCCATAGTAAATTTTACACAAAATCATGAAAAGCTTCTATACTGAAATACCAGATTATTAATTGATACAGAAATTTAAAATTCACTTCGCATCTCTCCTTATGGTGTAGATACTCTAATGTTCTTTCCCCATTACTGGAGATTTTCATTTTACATTAAAAGAAAAATCTAAGGTTTTTTTTTTTTTTTCCTCCAATATTCTTGAAAAGTGAAATTTCTGATGTTACCATAGTGTTCATATAATCTATTGGGGAAAAAATAAAGTAATAGGAGTAGTTCAAAGTCAGTGTGAACTTTCTGCAAGGTAGCAGTGCTCTCCTTCTCTGACTGCCCACTCTTCAACTGTTTTCTTGTCCTTGAAGAGCTCAGACCTTTCCCTGTAAGACCTTACCCCATGGTGGGTGCTGCAAATGAAGGTGGTGCTGAAGTCCCCCACAACTCTTCCAAGCTATGACCCTCCTCACCCATCCCTCCCACAGGACCCACAGGCCCTCACTGACTCTGCATGTGAGAATGACTGGAAGCAGTGATTCTCCAATATTCATCTGAGGAAAAAATGAACAAAAATTCCAAGCTGTTTTTTTTCAATAAAGATGGAGTAAAAGCCACAAGCTGGTAAGTCTTTTGGTAAGGTATCACCCTGCCTGCAACCCACAACACCTCCAAACCTGTCGCTTCTTCCAACTCCAAGGAGAAAGAGTTGCTTCCTAAAAATGAATTTGTCTTTGATCAAAGCTAATACGTCATCTGCTGCCTACATCCTCCAGGGGCTTGTCATGCAACATGCTCAGGAAAACTACTGTGACTGGTGTTCACACAGACTCAGCAGACAGATCCAGCTTCCTCCTCACAGCTGCATCTGTTACTGTGGACAAGAGAATTCACAGTCCATTTGGATCTCTCAAATTCACAGGACAACTTATTTTGTGAGCAGAATTACTGAATACATACATTATGAATGAATAGTTTCTAATTGTTTAGGCAGAAGACTGCTGCCTGACAGAATTTCAAGTTGGTAAGTTACATTTTGCACCGCTTTTCTTCTCATTTTGGAAACTAAGCAGAAGTTTGAATAGTTACAATTGAAGCAACAATGTGATGAAAAGTATTATCCACTTTAGATCTACTT
Source organism: Vidua chalybeata (assembly GCF_026979565.1). Lineage (NCBI taxonomy): Eukaryota > Metazoa > Chordata > Aves > Passeriformes > Viduidae > Vidua > Vidua chalybeata. Next base: position 120,652,711 of record NC_071530.1, on the reverse strand, counting down.
AAACTTGTCACATTCAGTAAACACAGTGCAGAAAGAACAGATAGGAAATTTAAATGGCTTTGCAGTAAATTTATATTAGTCCAAACTGCTTTGTCAAATAAGGTCAGTAAGGTGCATTTTCCATTTAAGAGAGCCATCCAGACTTAACAGAAGACATTATGCACATGTTGGATTTTTCAAAGAAGAAAAAACACAGTTGGCAGGCAATTTAAACAAATACTAGGTTGTCAGTTAATCCTTATAACTTCATAGCAGATATTTATTGCAAAGTAGGGTTCACATTGTTTAGACCTGATTTGATATTAATGTTTTTAATATCAAAGTAGTACTGGAACACAGACTGGAGTGTATACATAGTACTTATCTACCTAAGGATCTGTCAAATTTTGGGGTAGGAAATATGCCACTACTTCCATTCTGCTGTTAACTGTGGGTGGTCAAACAAAAGGCTTGGTGATATTAATGCATTTAAAATTAAACTGTGGATAACAATCACTAATAAACATGTACAGTCAAGATATTCACCCTCACACTGGTGTAAATTTGGAATAGCTCCACAAGTTTAAGTGTGTGGCTCAAATTCACAGCACTAGAAAGAGAAGCTAAATGCAGTCCTGGTCTTATCATAAGTAAATTAAGAATCTCTTGCTTTACCTTCTCCTTACCACAAAGCATTTCCAAATAATACCTCCTGAGATATTAAAAATAAAAATTTAAGCTCTCTACTCTCCTGTCACAGCTGACCATACACTGTGACTGCCTTCTCCTCTATGGCTTGCAAGCAGTGACAACAATTTTATTAAGCAATGCAAAGTGGAATACCAAAATGGAGAAGCACACAGAGGTGATCTGATGTGGCAGAGTACAAGGAGAGTAGCCAAAGAAAGTGTTACAAGAAGAAGAAATGCAGGCAACCTGTGTTCTTCCTCTCTGTGCATTTTTAGACATGCCCTGTGTGAGTGGTGAGAAGTGAGGATGAAGGGTACTGCCAGGACAGATGGCTGCAGGAGAGAATGAGGAAAAGCAAGATAATGTCCTGGGGCTGCCTGCAGCAGTTTCCAGCCCCTGAACACCCAAAGAATACCTTACAGTGCAGGAATTTAAAAGTAAGGAATTTTAGCATGTACAGCTCAGTAGTTCAGTGAGTTGTCCTCAGTTCTCAAGTTTTCCTCTGGGGCTCTGCAGGTCTTCCTTTCGTAGGGGCAGCTGCTAATTGCTGCCTCTTCTCTACCTTCCTACCCTTTATATGTGAAGAGTTTTCTAACCATGTTTAATCCTATCTTGTGTTAGACAGAGGAGTGAAAAGTTATGTGAATTGTGCTTCCACAGGAATTCCCACAGTGAGGGAGTGATCAGTGCTGCATAGCTGTCTTTTCATGCTTTATTAATAGATATTTATGTTCCATAAATACCATCTCATACTCTGCCCCTTTCCTACAATACCACCACTTTACTGGGAAACCTAAAGCCCCATTGGTCCTTTAACTCCCTTTTTACTCTGAATCCAAAGTAAATAGCATTGCATTGAGAAAGATTGTTTGAAAGATTAGGTTACTCAATTAGAGGGATTTATTCTACCTTACCAACTTCCTTATAAACATTTTCATTTGAATTTTCAAGGGCAGGAGTCCATTCTCATAACAGGCATGGGCCAGGCTCCACATACCATCTGACATTTCTTCATGTGGTTTTTCTTAATCAAAATTGAAAGCTTCTTTTATCGAGTCACATGTTCACATCAGCATGGACGTAGGCCACTACGGAAAGCTCAGAAAATCAAGGTCTCTGTCAACACATTTAGACATCAGCTGATGCTCTGCATACATGGGAAGAGTGGGTGCTGCTATTATCCAGGGAGGTTATAGGTAAGTATTGCTACTCAGCAACTAAGATACAAGAACAGAGATATGAGCATCATAGAGTCCCTTACTAAATTTCTTCCTGGGAGACAGCCATCATGTCCTAGAAACAGCAGTATTCAAAGCTCAACAGCTCTGACCCACACAGAACTGTGCATCCAGAGTTCCCTACACTGGTTAAGACTCCTAATAATGTTAGGAAGTGTTCTTTACAGGTTTCACAGATTCACAGATTTCAAGGACAAAACAAATCCAACTTTCCTATGCAGTGTGGGCTACCACCCTCCCCTGAAATTAATTAACTGGAGCAAGTGGAAGTAACAATCTCTGTTTGCACAGTTAGGACTCAGTAAACAATAAAACACAATATCTACAGTAGATGATGCAGGAAACCAGGAGAGCTGAGCTCCATCCCACTCCCCCTGCTGTGACCCTCCTAAATGCCCACCATGTTCAGTCCTTTGGCTCTCTCTGCCACAGGACACTGCAGTGCTCCCCCTTATTACAGGACCCTTGCACGCTTGCAAATTTCACTTCAGACTTCAAAAAGAAGATACCAGGGAGACACAGAGCACTCATTTTCAAATGGTGTGTTTTTCAGCCACATTCAACAGGCTTCCAGTGAAAAACTGACACTTTCTCAGGAAGAAACAGTGTATTCTGATTTAAATTATGGCACCTTCTAGTCACTTGCAATGCAGAGTAGCCAGTCATAGTAATGGACATTTTTCCCATTCAAATAAAGATTGTGTATTCAGATTGCCTTTTACCTTTTTATTTTCCTTATTCTTTTACCAATAACACATTCATTGACACTGATTTTTACAATGTACATCATATCAAGCCCACAGACCCTTGGAAAGGACTGAGTAGTATTTTACAGAGCAGTGCCAAAATATTCATGAAGGTATCAGTGTGAGTTTTTAGTGTGAAATGTGCTATCTTCTGCCCAGAAGTTTCCACCCTCATAAGAACTAGCTACAGAAGAGGCTTTATGAAAAGTACAAATATTCTATTACTGTGTGACAAAAGGATTGAATAGATCCAAGCAAGGAAATATCATGAATAACCACATGAGAACCTGTGGTTCTCTAGGAAAAAAATGGCAAGAATCAGCAGGAGCCCTGTATATTCCAGGGTCCTGCCTAATTTAGAGGTCTGCACATTCATGGATTTGTTACAGTGCATCTGGGAAAGAAAAGACAGAAAGAGACAGACAGAAAATGGAGACAGAGACACAGGCAAAAATGGAAGATAAAATAAAATCCTTTTGCATCGCTAACCAGCCCGATAGTTAAACAAAGCTTGCCTTTGCATCCCCAAAATCATTTTTGTTTTATCAGTCAAGTAAATAACATCATTTGCATTCTCATTTGGTTGGCATTGACACAGTCCTGCTGCTCCAGTATTAACTATCCTGGAACTGCTATTAAGAGATTTTGATTAGAAAGGTTTGTAGTAGATTTCTTAGCCACTGAAAGACCGTTGCATAATGGCCATCCACACGTGAGATTAATGCCTATTTTGGGCTTACTTAGAAACAGAGGCCAAAGTTAAAAGGATAAAAGCAGATATATTTAATGAAGGACCTTCAGGTACATTAAGGGCAGACGAAGCTTCCCCAAGGGGCTACACCCAAAATGGATAATGGTCATGAGGTTTTTAGACAGATACAACTTTGGTCTATTTGCATATCAGGGGTTAATTCTCCAATTACAGCTTCAGGTAATGAAGTCATATATCCCCAGTTTGCTCCTCCCCCGCTTCACTTTTGTTTTGACTTTTCAGTAGGTCTGAGGCAGAGTGTGTTCTTGGGTCTCAGGCCCAGAAGGATTGTTCTGTCTGATCAAAATGTGAAGAGAGCTTACTAACACTCTATATGGACTTTAGAGTTATACACTAATGCATTACTGGATCTGAAAAATACAAAAGCTAAATTCTTAAGGCATCAAGATATGTCCACTTTACACAGAGTTGAAAGGGAAAGCAGTGAACAGCATATCAACCCAGCACAGGAAAAGAAAGATATATGGTTCTCAAGAGAGCATCCATATGATTAAAGCTGAGCATGTGTATAACATTTGCATAGTCAGAAGCTTACAGAGGGAAAACTATTATTTTAAAGTTAAGATAGGCCACCCACTCAAGGTTAAGCTCACCTGTCACAAGGGAAAAAAAAATGTATGCTATTTTTGAGATAGCATTTTTTCTCCATGACAGCATGTCCATTTTCGCTTGTCCATGAAAAATACTTTTTAAAAATTGCTGTTGGTTTTACATTTTATGTTCATGACTTATTTCAAAAATTCATTCTTACACCCCACATCCTTCCCAGAAACAGGAGACTTTTTCTCTGTTTTTTATTACTGAAAGTCCACTTGAGCCCAGCGCTGAATCTTTAATGGCATTGGTTACAACAGGGAAAAGTGTGTAGCACAAGTTTCAGGAAGCAATCTATCCCTTAGTACACTTTCATAATTTACTGGAAATGACTGTTTAGGAGTTTTCTGAGTCTGCATTTAAACATGAACAATAGTATCTGGACCTATCCCCTAGGAACTTGTCTAGTCCCTTTGTGAGCCAATTCAGGGCTTTGGCCTTCTCAACATTCTGCCCCAATGAGTTTCATCATTTAACTGTGGTTTAGTCCAAAATATTACTTCTTTGATTTTCTTGAAATGCAGTGTGTAATAATTGCATTGAGTGCATTGTTATTATAGAAAATAATCATCCTCTCTTTGTTTTTCCATACTATTTGGTAATCTTACAGACCTCTATCAGCCACTCCTCTCATATTTTTTGGGAATTCAGACACGATTCTTTTCCCAGAAGAAACTCCTACCCTACCTTTCCTCTCACTTCATGGAAGTTGGTGAACCACTCTTGTTTAGTGCAACAGGGTGCCAGAATGCAAAGGGTATTCAAAAGATGGAAATGTCAAGCTTTGGCATAATTGTGTTTCTTGTTTCTAATTCTTTCTCCACAGTTGTTAATATTATAGGGCTTTAAGACCAGTCCTGGACACTAAGCTGGCCAATTCATCTAGCAAATTATGACTCACAAACATCTCTTCTGACTGGTCAGATCTAATCTGGAGCTTTTGTATGGGACCATTCAGGTTGTCTTGTTGAGTACAGACAGTCTCTGAATTGCTTTAGTTTTTATCAGCCTTGCTATCAAGAATAAGACCAGGATGAAGGATTGAGGCATTATCACTCCAGGAATGGGAACAGCAATTCAGAAAGGGAAGATAGGAAAAAGCCTTTGTCTCAAGCAAAGAGGATATAGGATAGTTACCTGACTGATCTGCTCTTTTTGAGACCTAAGATGAAACATCATTTTGAAAACACTGTAAGATATCAGAATGGGCCTCAATGACACATCTGTCCCAGTCACTCTGACATGCCATACTATTGCCAAGTGTGTGTGCCAAAACACACCATACCCCTCTCCTGCAATGATTACATTCTTGGGCTTAGCATAGTCAAAGCTGTTGATCTTTGGGACACATTATAAGCCTATTTTATTCATAGTCATTAGTGGTTTTCTAGGGAGCTGAGAGCAGTTAAAATGGTAGGAATGAGGAGTATTGGTGGGTTGCCTGCTGTATTTTTTAATGTGGATCTTGGTTACTTCAAACTGTATTTTTGTTATTTTTTTCTATTCATAGGGGTGATATTTGAAAATTTCTAAATCACTTGGAACCCCACAGAGGCAATTCTTTCTGGCTAGAATAGTAGAAATAAACAAATAAACATAATCTAGCCTGTTGCTTCCCTCCTTTGTTTGACATCTATGGCTGGAGTCAGCAGGCACCACACCAGTGCCCGGTGGTGTTGACCATCCTGATGCCACCAGAGCCAGCAAGTTGTTTCAGAGCCTGAGCCAGCAGAACTGGCATCAGGCACCATTTGCAATCTCTGCTCTGCCACATCCCTGAGGGGTTCCTAACAGAGTCCAAAAGTACAGTTCTTTAGTAATACATCATCATGGTGATGAATGTAAAGTCTTTCTTCACTTGAACAATCCCCTATTATCTAAAAGCTCCATGTTAAAAAGAAATATTTGTCTTGAAGGAAAAACATTTTACTGTTTCTCATCTGTTTTTACAAATCCACACTTAGTCTGGCAAAGATATCCACTGTCATTATAAATGAAAACTGACTGAATGTTACATCAGTTTAAAATTAACTCATACTGCAGTTAGAATTTATTGTAAGGCAGATGGTTTTTATTCCTATTTTTTGAAGAGAACATATGGATTATGACAGAACCTATTAAATATCTCTGGAGTGTATGTGGGAAGCTGTGTCATTTTACTCTGAACTCTATCACTGAATTTCTGTCTGAACATCTTAGTCTCCTGTAGGCTCCCATCAAGTTACAAGAAGATAGAAACCAGAAAAGAGTTTTGTAAGCCTGCCTGAAAATAAAACTGGGTGAATGGAGTTTTCTTTCTAAGGCTTTGTCTTACTTGCACAGCTGACATTTGAAATAAGTCCAGGCTGTTCCTTTCCTTGCCACAGTTAAAAAAGATGAAATGTGCTCACTTGAATGTGTGAATTGGGGATCATCAACTTTTCACCTCAAATCTGCATTATCTGATATGATGGATAACCTGTTACACAGCAGTATATTTTGCAGAGATTAATGGCCTGGTTTACCAATGCTTTTATTAGCTTACTTGCTATTCCTAAACTTTATGGCAAATATATTCCTGCCACTTTGTTCATTTTATTGTGTTATGGTAGCAGTGTTTTCATATTCAGTAAAGCAAGAGAGCATTAAGACAGAACACAGCTGTCAGCCCATGCCTGCAACGCCCTCCAGCAGCTCCAGTAAGAGGCTGAGTGAAAATAGCTTACTCAGTGGAAGCTGGATGGGTGATTTCTAGGCAGACAATTACCTGGCTGGGAATTTGTGGAGGAAACTGTGGTGAATGCCCCTCCTCTCCTGAAAAGCGTGGGATCTTTAGCAACCACAATGGTCAAGATTTCAGGGTTTAGTTTAATTATGGGGAGACGCTCTGTACCATTAACACAGAGGGGGAAGGAGGGGTAGAGTTTGGTATGTATAATGTGTGTGTGTTTTAAATGCCATTTGATAGCCTTTAAAAGCTCTATGCTGGAGCAGCTCAGATGCTTTCTTGTTTAGAAAACTTATGAAGCAGAAATTCTGTTGAAAGAAATTTCACTAGAGTACATTAAGATCTTTCATTTGTTGGCAGCTGACATGAATCTTACTGGTGTTTACAAAGAAGAAAATGTAATGTTTCATTTTATTAAATTGCAGAATTAGTCTTACTTGTTGCACTGTTGCAAACTTCTCAAGTGTTTTGCTCTGCTTTTTTTTAAAGTATGCCTTGTGTTACTACCTGGTAATTAAGGCACTGATTCTATAAACAATGTCCCTGTGAGTTGCCGCTGCCTTCCTTGTCTGTACATTTTAAACACAACATCTGCTGACACTAAAGGCAAATATTCATTATTATGAACTGTATGGGTTTTGACTTATAAGAATTTATAGAATCCTTTGTGTATGAGAGAAAAAAGCAGAGTTTGACCATTATGTTCAAAGCTATTTTCAAAACTGGGATAACAACATTCAGGCATAAAAACAGGAGCCCTTTTATTTTATGTTTCCAACAATAAATACAATATTTCTGAAGGAAAACGCATTTTTCCAGCATTGATTTTCAGCAGAACAAATCACCAATTCATCTTAAGAAAAGAGATGCTTAAAGAAATACAAAGAAGTTAGAAGGAAATTAAATTATTTGAATACACTAAGATTCTCTTAAGGTGAAGCATTAGTGAAAAATTTCATCATGCTGACATATCCACCACCACTTTTAGCACTGATCACACATTTGTGGCTTAAACTCAAGACATAAATCAGACTACTGCTGACAAATCCAGTTAAATTTTGTGATCACAGAAAAGCTGCATATCTTTCTGGCACAATTTGAACTTAAAACAAGAAGGCAGAGAACCAGCATGTCTGGAAACTTTTGCAAATACAGCAACATGCTGCTGCAGATCTACAGAGTAGGAATAATTCTTAAATTTGCATGAAGAATAGCTGCAGAAAAAGCTTTCCAAGGGAAAAAAAAAATTGTAGGAATGATAGTCTCGGAAACTGGTGTGCTAAAAAGGCATAAGGCTCCAGTGTACTAAGCAATCCATAGTCAGTGAAATTTATGTGGTGGGATGAAGTCTGTAAATTGCACTATTCACTTTTAAGGTTTTATAGTTCAGAGTACTGTTCATATTGTTTCAATATGTAACTGTGATGAAAATAACTTTTCTTTGTTTTATCTGCATAGGAAGCTTATTTTCCACAGATATTCCAAAAGTCAGTTTTATCCTTTAAATATTTCCTACTGTGCATCCTTTTTTCTCCAATATAAGTGATTCAGTGGTTTGAATAAAAGCCCAACAGACTGAGTTTCACCATGAATACAGCAGTTGGTGATCCCCTCCACACATGACCAGGAGATGGAAAAGGATCAAACCTTTTATAATTGTAAATCATACAGCCTCTCTGGAGAGGCAAGGGAACCACTGCAAGAGATACAAAAGGGTAAAGGAAGTGCTTCAATTTGCATTTTGCAGTACTACAAACACATTCTCTTGTCCACAGCAGAACATCTGCTCTCCCACCACCTTCAGTAACAGACCAATTACCTCTGAAATCAGTCCTGCTGTAGTGGAAAGACAAGGGCTCTTTGTAGTCAAAATAAAAATAAAAGGTAATGTATTTCATGAGTTACGTTTTTAATAAATCCAAAAGTGCTAAAATATTTTAGTAGAACACCATTGAGTAATCCAACCACTGAATGCATCTCCAGTCCAAGATCACTTGGGCTTGCAGAAGGGGGCAAGAAGTGGGCTTTTTGCAGTCAGTCCACTTTATTCCCTCTTCCATGAGTAGAGCATTCTCCACTAATTAAGGGTGAAGGAAACTTCAGAAAAACAAGGGGAAAACCATATCACAGCTCTTTTGAACTGCCTTTGGACCAATGAGAAATAAAGTTTTGAAAATTTCCTTTGTTTCATCGAAGAATATAGTGCAGTCATAGTCTTGCCCATTCTTTAACACTTATCTTCCATAAGTCTTTTAATTTATGGGGATGTAAAGAGAGAAATAGAAAAAGATTGGATGGGTATCCATTAGAATATGAACAAAGGAGCATTTTATTTCCCCAGTAAAAGTAAATTCATTCTCACAGAATCATGGAATGTTTTGGGTTGTCAGAGACCTTAAGGATATCTGGTTCCAACTCCTTACCATGGGCAGGGACATCTTTCACTAGACCAGTTTGCTCAGAGCTTCATTCACCCTAGTCCTGAACACTACCAGGGGTGGGGCATCCACATTTTATATCTAATTTAAACCTACTGTCTTCCACTTTGAAGCCGTCCTCCCCTTGTCCTGTCACTATGGCCTTGTAAAAAGACCCTCTCTCTCCTTCTTTCTTGTAGGCTCCCTTTCAGGTACTAGAAAGTCCCATTTAGGCTACCTCAAAGCCATCTCTTCTCCAGGCTAAACAAACCCAATTCACACAGATTTTCCTCGTATGAGAGGTGCTTCATCCCTCTAAGTATCTTGGTGTCCCTCCTGTGGACTTGCTACCACAGGTCCATGTCCTTCCTGTGCTGGGGACCCGAGCTGGACACAGTTCTCCAGGTGGGTCTCACAAGGGCAGAGTAGAGGGGCAGAATCCTCTGCCTTGACCTGCTGACCACACTGCAGTTGATGAAGCCCAGGACATGGCTGGGTTTCTGGGCTGCAAGTGCACAAGGCTGGCTCCTGGCCAGTCTCTCACCCACCAGCACCCCCAAGAGCTGCTCTTGATCTCTTCACCCGCAGCCTGTACAGAGACCAGGGCCTGCCTTGACCCAGGTGCAGCACTTTGCAGTTGGTCTTATTAAACCTCATGTGATTTCCATGGGCCCACATCTCAAGCTTGCCCAGTTCCCTTTGGATGGCATCCCATCCTTTAGGTATGTTCTCATTAAATTACTCTCTAAATTGCTTTAACTCACTGCTTTACAGTGCAGTTTTGGAGAAATTTGTATTAGTGTAGAAACACATTTTAATTTTTTTTTTCTTTGGCAGCTGTGAATGAGAGTAGATGACTCTGCAAGGCAGACAGATGTGTGACTATCAGTTTCTGAGGCTGTTTTTAATTTTCTCCTTAATAAAATGTTTTCTTAGAAAGACACTGAATGAAATTCAGCCTTACTGTGGCAACAGGAATTGCACAAGTGCCAAAATGAACAACTTGAATTGCAAATGATAATTTTTCTATTTGTGGGTCACAATGCATGTACTATATTTGGGTTTCCCCTCTCCACTGCAGATTTAGAGCTATAGTTGGATATTCTCCTAATGGTGGTGCGCTTATTAGATGCAGTCTGTCACCCAGACCATCCTCCCTACCTGTAGATTATTGTGGATCTCAGGAATTTCTCTGAATAGTGGATAGGAATTTCTCTGAATAGTGTGAATAGGAAAAACAGATATTTTGCTTGCAGACTGTATTACGCAAATTATTCTCCTTTTTAGGCGTGATGGAAGTTTAAAAAGGGTATCAATAGGCCTCTTAGGAGTTTTCATCTCAATCCAATGCTAAGCTTAGCTGTTGTACTTGCTAATTCTCAGGGCAAAATCTCATTTGTTCCACAAGACTCTTTTTCTTGTTTGACATGTGTTCTCCAGTGGGAATTCCATCACCCTTTGATTTAATTCTTCCAGATGTTTCATGCATCCTATTAAGAGCCTCTTCAAAGAAAGAATAGTCATTGGTCTAGAAACCAGTTTCATTTTCATTGTTCCAGGGAAGGCAATAATTTTATGCTAGGAAACAGGAGCAAAAAACTGGATGGGTAGTTGAACATATATGTGTCTATATGTATATATATAAATCAGTAATGAAGAACTCCCTAAAATCTTGTCAGTTAAACCCAATGGAAATATACTACATTTAAGCAGTAAATACATACATAAAAAAAAAATACATTCTATCTGAAGGTAACAGTATCCTTGGGAATGGAAGATTTAGGGCTTTTAACTTCTCCCCTTTCCACATAATGATTTGCTTTGTGTTTATAAAGGGGTGTTGTTACAAAGAGGGGTAGTTTATTGCACCTGAAAGCCATAATGCCCTCATGAAAGACTGTAACTAAACAGACATTTGTAGAACAGATTTTACATTTTGGTACTTAAGGCATTGTTACACTTCAAATAAGAAAAGTCAAAAGCATGGCTGAATCTTTGTGCTCACTCAGAACTTAAAGGTTGTTTGTATAGTAATTATTCTGTCAATGTTTCCATATTGGCTGTTTGTGTTACTTCCTGTAAGCAAAATTACTGTATACATCATTCCACTCCTATCTTAATGCTTTTTCATCTTTGCCATAAAACTATTATTCAGGGATCATTACCTTTTTTTTTACCTTTTTTAAAAATTTATTCATGATTTTTAAGTTCAGGAGCAAGGGTTAATTAGCTTTGTTTTTCAGCACTTTTGACATAATGTTATGCCTTTCCTGTTGCTCCAAAGAAAACACCCTTTCATAATTCACTAGACTGACTACACAAGCTCAGATCACTGGGTTATCAATTAATTATTTTTCATGAGCCTCTTCAATTCCAGCTACTTTTCCTTTCAGGTATTCTGGAAAGGCACAAATTTCAGAAAATGCCAAAATTTCTGGTAGAAATTTATATAATGAAAAACAGTCTAAAAAGTACCTTTGCTTTATCTCAAAATTTAAAAAAAAAAAAAAAAAAAAAAAAAAACACTAATCAGGGAAAATATTTGGTATCATAGGCTGCGTCACCAAGTCCTGTACCTTTCCAATTTTGGCTCTTCATCTCCAATAATTTGTCTCCAGATAATATATGGCATAATAGTATGTCCTGTATAATAGGACAGATTTTGCTGTCCTGGGGTTTCACCAATAAATCAGGTGAAATTGCACTGATTGCATGAGATTACAATTAGTCATTGTTTCAGCATTCCTTGTGACCTGACTATTGTAAGAGCAGAAGATGTTTCCCTCACTTATACATGGTACAGTGAGACCTGACCTGTAATGACTGTAGGAAAGATGTGCTGGCCCAGCTGTGCTCAGCCTCCATGCTGCTATCCACAGGTCACCTGGATCTTGTCCTTTGGGTTGCAAGGAGGACCCACCTTTCCATTAGCCATGTAAGAAGGTCTAGAGCTGAGAATGCTCAGTATCCTATACCGGAAGAATCACCCTCAAACCCAAAATACCTGCAGAAGAACATCAGAGCCACACATGGATTTTTTTTTTTTAGTGCCATAAATGTGTGGAAAATTGAACTTGGTAATTTTTGCTCAAAGTGGGCTAAAATACATTTATCAATATTTCTGTGAACTTCATGTTATGAATATTAATCTTTCTGAAATTGAGTATATGTGCCAGACATATATTTGTCCCTGTAGAAATATAGCAGAAAGAAACATTTGTATTTAACTAATTTGAGAGTCTTCCCAAAACAGCAGCTAGACACAGCATCTTCAGACAATCACATCAAGGACAATGTTCCCAGGTCCTACAGAAACTGCAAAAGCCTACAAGCATCAGCATTTTTTCCACCTTAGTTGCTGGAAGATCTCCAGTTTCTTTGCCATACAATTTCTTTTTGACAAAAGTGGAAATATTTTAGAAAATCTGGGTGAGTGCACCCTGTGTCAGCAATAAGTCAAAGTTTCAGCTTGACAATTATTGACTTAGGTACAGAAGGAGACGACTGAAACCTTCCATGTGTGACTGGCAGTTAGGTTGTTATGGATTATTAGGCTCACAAAAACAACTAGATCACAATCTGTAATTACTTGCACATGGCAATAGGGACCTTTTTGGTTTCTAATACTAGAACATAATGCAATCTAATGGCTACAGGTGGGACTAAAATTACTTTTTAAGTGTGTAATTGTTCCCTGAAGCAAAATAATTCCTTATGGCCTTTGTCACTTGAAGCCTTCCAGATGAAAACTCCTCTTCATTCACAAGTTACTGAGTTTAATAACATTCACTAATTTTGAATCTGATCCAATCACTATCAATAAGGGTGACACAAGGAAATCAGTTATTTAACAGGAAAGAATGAAAGCCTGTGATCTGGAGAGCTCTTCCAAATAGGCTGGGTTAACACAATAGTCCCTCCTGAACGAGAAATTTATGGATGCAGCCCATATTCCCACTGCCTTATCTGAAGTCAAGTTTATCCTTAAGTCTTTTTAAATATATCCTATGTTCACTGAATATGTGTGTTTGTATGGGTTGTTTATCTCTTCAGGTTAAAAAAGGTGTAAGATATTGCACTAGGGTAAATAATGTCAGTCTTTAGCTCCGATGTTTTTATCTCTTTTCCAAAATAGGAAGGTTGATAGTGATTAGTGACGCTGTAGATATGAGGATCCAAGTATTTTATTGGGGTACAGTCTGAAATTAGTTCTTCTTATTAACTTTTCTTCATATTTACTCTTCAAGCCTTACCCCTAATGATACTGTTTTTATTTAGCTCTTAGGAAAATAATGTGATACACTCTGGAACGCAACCATCTCTGAATTATTTGAAATACTATTACTTACAGCTTATCCATGTCCTGAGGGCCAAACCATATTTGGGTTCCATTTTAACAGATTAGAACTTTTCTTAAAGAAGGGTATGTTAGGTTAAATGTTGAGTGAGCATAACACACACTGGTAGGGTAAGATGGAAGGGAGGAGCACCTAGGAGGAGAATGTTCCTACATAGAAACGAAGGAAGTTGTATCTCACATGAATGGCAGGTTTCTTTCTTGAGAAGAGCAGATCAGTAGCAGTGGTCCCCAGCCTTCACCTGCACCACACGTACCCAAGGCAGTGACTCCTGATTGCTCTTTTTTTGTCAGCAGAGGTTTTACTCCAACTTGGAAAGAAGAGAGATGACCCAGTGTGAACTGAGTAGGGGGTAAAATGAGTGAAAGAAGGATTCAGCAGTAATTCTGCATTTCCTTGATTTTGTCAGTTTAAAGTTGACCTCTTAGCATTAACGTAGATTTTGTCATTTATTTTTTATGCCTGGCGTATCTACCTTAATACAGGGACAACAGTTCATGCTGAGTGTTTTATACATAATTTATATCCAATACTAAAACCCTTTGTACTGCTTTAAGGGGTTATAAATTCAGTGCAGCTGAGTGGATATGTTAATGCAAAACTCCTGGCCTACACATTTTACTTGATGTGAATTGCCTATGATTTTCCACCCTAGACATTTTGCCAGCAATATACATTTTTTAAAAAGTTACAGAATGTATCAATGAACAATAATAAAAGCTACCTTCTTGGGAATATTCACATCTCTAATAATAATTATCCAACAACGTTTGGATCAGATATTCATTGTTCACATTATTTTATTATCCACAAAGCAGTGTTATTTCCAAGACTTGTACACCATCCAAAGTTGTGGTTGTAGAGAAGTTTAACAACACTATATCCAATTTTATTGTGCTCCATTCATATCAAGTTAATGAAATACTGAGAGTTCTATTTTTTCTTGTTTGTTTACATTTTGGCTAAGATGAGATAAACCCACTATTATGATACTTAAAAGTCCTCCTAAGTGTATTACATTGTATTCTGTGAAAGTAATACTATAAAATACATCCACTTCATCCTTACTGCTCTATTTATTATTGGCCCTTCTATCTCTGCACAGTGACATTAGTGGTTAAGATGCTTCCTCGATGCAACAAGCATAGTCCATTCCCACCAGAACTTGAACATTTTGGGAGCTGTTCTAGATTATGCCCCTTATACTTCTTGGGTTTCACAGCTTGCAGGACTAAACATTAAATTATGATGTGACATAACAAAATAGGGAGAGAAAAGTAGGGAAAAAAGCATATGCAGAGCCAAGACAGAGCAGTGTGTGCTATTTAAAGGAGCTGTATTTGCAAGTTTGGAGTTCTGCTCTAGGTGTTGGCACAAATCAGTGTGCATGGATAGGAAATACCATGTCTATCATGGGATCGATACTAAAAGGAAAACACAATAGGACTGTGTGTTTGTTTGGAACTCTCTGGTACTGCACTCTATATGTGTGCCAACATGGTCCCTCCACCACCTAGAGGGTTCTTTCTTCTCGTGCAATCTCCATTCTTTGCATGTCTACAGTGGAGCCCCTTCATAAAGAACATTCCAGGTGGAGACACAGCCATGCTGTAAAGCTGGTGTGGAAGTAGACAGGCAGATACCAAAGGTAGGTTGTGGTAAGAGCAATACAAATGTAGGAAATTAAGCTGGGCCACATGCAGCCATTTTAGACTCTCCTTTTGCAGCAGGAGCTGGAGGAGATCTCCTGCTGCTTTAGCCCTGCTGTGGCTAAACAGAAGAGGGTCAGAATACTGCTATTAAATCTCTGGGTCCACCAGTTTCCCCTTCTTTCAATAGCAGCTCAATGATACACAGGATCATGGCCTCTCTGAGTCCAAGAAAGGATGGCTTTCTCCCCATCAAAACTCCAGGGGAATCCATTCTGTACCACAGAGCCAGCTTTCATCTCATGGAGAGGGAAAAGTAATGAATCCAAGAAAACTGTAAGGGAAATTCAGGAAGCCAGAGCATCATTATTGATGTTATAGCTTCTCATGAAAGGCTGTAAGGGATCTTCAAGGTTTAAAATAAGCTTTCAAAGCTTCAGTTTTACGTTCAAATAAAATAAAACAAAACAAAAATTAAATGAAAGAGGGATTTCCTTATAGACACAACTTCACTCGAAACCACACAGGAACTTTGATCAAGCACAGAACCTTGAGAAAATGTATTGTAATATGTACAACATTTTCAACAGCCCCCAAACTTTTCTTTGCAGCCTCTCATCCAGGTACTTAACCAAACCAAACATGTCTTTAATTCATCCAGTCCTGCAGTCTCTCGGTCCATCCTCTTAAGAGTACAATCCTTTAAGAAATATATAAATTTACTCTGTAAGTGCTGTGGAAACATGTCCAATGTGCCTTGTAGTGAGTGATATGTACACAAAAAACTGTCATCCCACATAGAGTTGAAGCAATACTCCCTTTCTTGTTTGCCAGTGAAATTGTTTGTTTGTTTTCCTGAAGGGGAGCACAATTGCTCAGACTATTGTAAACTGAGTAAAAAGATATTTCAGCAAAGAGTTACATTTCAATGAATTATTTGTGACAGTTTTGATTAATTGCAGATGTGCTAATCAGATTTTTTCAATCTCTTATTAACTACAGTACCTTTTTTTTTTTTTTTTTCAGAACCTGATTTTCCTTCTTTGCTGGTGATAATGTAAACCTGACCTGAAGGCTGGCTTTGGTCCAGCCTTGGCAGCTTTCAGTCACTGCACAGAGCAACAGGTAGCCTCTGGCTCTTTGTTTGTTTTAAAATTTCTGTGATGATTGTGATCTGGCAGAAAGAAGACAGATCCAGATCTTGTTTTAAACAACTGTTGTAACGGGGAAGTTTTGTAAGATCCCTTAAAGCCAGTGATGAAAACAGGACAATGCTCCTCTGTCATTACACTCCACCAAATGTCAGAGATCAGAATCTGTCCTGTGTATTTAGGAAAAACTCCCCTTGAAAATTAATTAAGACCTTGGGTTTTAAAATGTCACCAATATATATATATATTTAAGAGATAAAAGGAAAAAATTACTTTGAGGTTACAATCAACACTTGAGTTAATATAAGTCAATTCTGTTTATTTTACTTACAGGCAGCAAGCAGTATCAGATTTCAACACATCACACACCTGCATCTTCAGGGTTTATTTGCTTTCCATCCCATAACTGCATTCAGTAGACAATAGTAACAGTCAGTAAAAGCACAATATTTTCTAGGCTAAAATGAATGAAAATCCACATCTGAGTTTCTAGAGTTTAAGTAAACATTAGAGACAGTAGGCGAAATTTGGGATATTGCAAACAGCCCACGGTTGTGCCCTCAGATTGCACAGAAACCACATGAGTTAACACCAAGGCATGATCAGAAAGTGCTGATGTTTGCCATTGGGCTGCTGCTGCTGCTCCTGCAAGTCAAGTTGTCACCTTTAGGAGTTTGTGTACTCCTACTTCAACATGGAATTAATGAATAATTCAGATTTTTTTTTTTCAGGGCACAAAAATGTCAGCAAGAACTAATAGGTTTTTTGTTTCTCTTTCCTCAAATTGCTTATATATGAGTCTTGACCTCCTGAAGTCAGTAAAAAGACTTTGTTTTTATGAAGCTTTGGATCTGCTCATTAAGTGCACAAGGGCTTTTGAACAGGAGGGCAGAGCACAAAGGTCCATGTGTGGACATCTCTACAGCAATGTGCCTGTGTATACATGCAAGGGGCTCAGGGGGAGAATGCAGAAATGCTCTTGGGTTTGGGGGTTTTTTGGTTTTATTTCTTTTCCTCAAGGAGAGAGAACTCTTCAGCCCAAATGTAATTTATCAGTTCAGCTTTTAGAGCAGAGTTACATAAAGAATAATGAAAGTTGTGATAAAAAATGTTAGCTTTTCAATGCGTCTTCTGACTTTTTGTAAGTAATTGAGGCCTATTGGGAGGAGACTTTCCTCTATTTATCTTCCCTTCTTAACTTGAGGTTAAGAACCTAATAAATCTCTCCAAGTAGTGCCCCTTCACCCCACAGACATCTTGAGCAGTACCACTGAGTTTCTGTGGCATGCAACCAGAAACTACCACCCATTGCGGCTACTTCATAAAATTACGTGCATGCTGTCTTTCTGCTTTTACTGTTTTCCCCTTAAATTGGTTGGAAAATGTAAAAAAAATAGCTCAAAATAGAAAGAGACCATGTGGTAAAAATGTGGACTATTTGACTGTAAAGAGCACCCAAGGCACTGGAAAGAGTTTCCAGAAAAATACATAGGAAGCACCCCCATCTTGGGTTTGTTTTTAAATGTCTTTAAGCTGGGGACTTTAAGATGAGTGCCTTCTTAAAAGAGAAAGATTTGTTTTCTTTCAAGAAGGGCAGGAGAGCAAGTCCTTTAACACCCATGAAGTTCAGGGATCAGTAGGGCAAAGCAGCTAAAACCTCCTCTGGCTTCCACATGAAAAGCTGCTTGACTTCAGACTCCCCTGACAGTTGGTATCAAGGTGTTCTCCAGACATGTTGCCACCAGGCTGTCAATTTTCTGTAATATGCCATTGGAGCTTCCTGCTACTCCTGCTCTAAAATATTCTTTCTTCTCCCCATATGAGGCTCTTTTCTTTGTGGGGCTGCTAGCAAGCATCTTGGAAGAGGATGTGTGTTCAAGAGCAATCCCTTGCACATCTCCTCCTGTGATGGATGTTCAGAGATTTCCTTTTCCTCCTACTACCATGAATTCTTCAGTCCCTGAATGTAAGGGTCACAAAGAGAATACCATTATACAGAAGTGAACTTCAAAAGCAGAATTATTAAACTATGTTTTTTCTATATGAACTTGCCATGATTTGTATGGAAGATATTTTCATTTCCCAAAACGAAGAACAAAGGAGACAAGAGGAACAGTTGCAGTGAAAATATACAGATAATTTTCTTACTGGCAACCTATTCTGCCTTTCTGTAAAACTGAAACATTTGAGAGACTCATGTTTTCTGTCTCTCTTTTTCTCTCTCTCTTTGATTTTTCTTGTCTAAGCCCCTTTTATTTTTAATCTTCATTTGCTATAGCAGGAACATTTTCTGCAGTACCCCCAGCTTTGTCAAGATGAGATCAGTGATGAGGTCTGTGAGATCAGATCTGGCTCCTGATTGCTAACACCGGCTGTTGCTACCAAGAAACCTGGGGACTTTTCAGGCGAGGTGTGGCAGATTTCAGCATTGTGCTTTAGATATTGAATCCAGTACTAGTTTAGACCCTGCTGATGCTCAAAATGCAGAGTTGGAGAGGACTATTTATCTAAACAAGAAGTAATTAAAATATTCAAATGCAGGATTTTATTTTAGTCATCCCCACTTGAAAGTTTTGACCTGATAGTAGAAAAATCTAGTCCTTCTTTAATCCTCCTTCTTTCGTATGTTTCTTATGGCAGAAGAGAAAAATAAACATTTTGAACTTTTCTTACCTACTCCACAGCTAAATTTCTCATGTTGGAAATTTGGCTTACAGGTCATGTAGTAAGACATGTAAAAAAAAAAAGAATAACCTGAATAATAGAGGATACTAAAACTATTTATATCTGTAGAGAAAGACAGTTATTCTAGTTGCCTGTAAAATGCTTGATTATCATTTGATTATTAATCTTCTATTTTTATTCCTAGATCACCTAATGTTTCTGTGCCATCAGTGATGGATGATATTTTTCTGCATTTCTTCTGCTGCTGCTATGTGGTGAAGTTCAGCCACTCTGTACAAAGGTTAGACCCAGTTAAAACAGCCTGTTAATTATTTATGAGACAGCAAGAAGACCAATGGGACTTCCAGTTGTCCTTCTGGAGCAATAATGAGACCATTACAGTCTATTTAACACCATGAAAAACAATATCCACAGGTGACCTTTCAGAATCATTGCCAAGTTGGATTTATGGCCATCATGTACTCTTATTAAGGAAGAATATCAAAAAGGGGCTTAAAGTTAAATTGGCACTTCAGTTGGTAACTGTGTCCTGAGGTTTGACAATACTAAAATCTCTTCATTTTCCTTAATTTTGTTTAAGGGAGGGAATGGATCTCACAGATAGAATCTGATAGCTGGTGTTGTTTCTTATAAGTTCTGGGAGCCTACCGAATACTTTGGGCATGTGCTGTGATATGACATAACAACAACAGTGCTGAGATATTTCTCTGTCTGTTTAAATAGTCAAAAACATCTGTATGCAGAGAATAACATCAGCACTCCATTCCTTCAGCCACACAGTCCCTGACAACAATGCTGGATATTGAAAGATTAAAACATTTTTCAGTAGTGGTCAGGACACTGATGTACAAAATCTGAATATCACCATCATCTCCCAGGGATGAGAATTAACTTAAAAATAAAAAATACATTAAAAAGTTTGTTTTCAATTAGTAACTAAATCAAACAAAAAATATGGTTTGCCTGTCCTTTATGTTAGCAAATTATACTGAGGTAGATACAATTTCAGTCCTGATCCCTAGGTGGGCTTGAAGGGACACGTACATCTCTCAGAATGGTGGCTATAGAAGGAATTAAAGATTTAATCTAAATGCTGTCACTGAACAAAACAGCAGTGTGTAGGACACATACAGCTGCGAAACTGCAGATGGAATAACAAGGAAACAGAAGCTAACTGCATGTCTTGAAACAGATGTGAAGCAGAAGGGGCATGTTCCAAGCAGCTGATTAAAAAAAAAAAAAAAAAAAAAAAAGCTGCATTCAATGAATTATTGTATCTGATTGCTTATCTAAAAAGAAAAAAAAAATGGAGATAAACAGTTTCAAAATATAGGCTCAGTCCTTCTCTAAATGCCTGCACAACAGCATGGCTGCAACTTCTTCATGTGGCACAAGAGCGTGACCCACAAGTGTCAGTGCCATGAGAACTGACAGAGAAGCCAAGCCTGGCACTCAAGGAAAGCTGAACTCAAGCAGAAGATACAAAAGTAACAAGATGTTTATTCATCTTCTGTCATGAGCATCACACTCAGGGTCAAGGAGGTAACACCTTCCACCTTCTGTCTCGTCTGTCTATTTTTCACCAAAGGACCGATAGTAATCTTTTCCTCCCCTACAGAAAGGGAACAGGAAGACAATAGTATTCTTCATTATAAGGATCTGCTCAACTCCTTTAGTCATAAGCCATTTCTTCATGTTGTCTCAGACTTCAGATATGAGCAAGACTGACTCTTTTGCAGAGCTATACCCAAGAAGCTTCCTCCTGTGTCCAATAATCCATCTGCCGATGCAGCTGCACAGCCCCAGCTGTCCTTGCTGCTGCTGCTGCTGGCCATTGTGTTCCTAACTTCTGTCCCTAATTCCCTTCTGCATCACCATCTACCTCTGCCTCCAAACAGTCCCTTTCAGCCTATCAGAAAGGGTTGCAAATCTCAAGCATGTATCTTCTCACTAGTGCCAGAGCCTTTAACCAGTTCCATAAATTCCTGTTTGTGCTGCCTAATGCTGTAATGGTAATATACATATTATCTATAAATAATTATGCAAACTTCCAAGGCTGAAGTGACTGCAGATTCAGCAGAAAATTTTGTGACTCTTTTCATATTGAATAGTTTCAAGTCCCTCACACCTTCTGGAAAGGAGGAGTTTATTGAACTCCTAGTCAGAAGGTGCTTCACAAGGAGCATTCTGAGGGTAGAATTACCAGATTTTGCTTTAGGGCAACAGAATCTGTATTCCTTTTTGCCTTTCACAGTCCAGATGCTAGAATGACTGCATATCCTCCTATAACTCATTAGCTGTAAGGAAATTGTAGGATTAAGCATAGTATAACCTCCTTCTTCCACTTACTTTTAAAATCCTTGAACTTCATAATCTGGACTTCTTTTCTTTTGTTTTATTTTCTTTTCTGTTTTTCTTCCTTTCTTTTTTTTTTTTTTTTTTTTTTAATCCCACAGTATATTAACTGGAGACTATTCACAAGTTAAATATTAAATGCTCTTACATCCAAGATCACCTAAATCCAAGGAACAATGTTGGCTGCTTTCCAATTCAAAGGCCCATAATCTGTATATTTTTTTCCAGTTCACTTTCAGAGCTCTATTTAATTCAGTGTAGTATAGTGGTCGTCTGCAATTCAGTATTTTAAAAGTCAACTGACATTTTGGAAAAAAAAAAAAAAAAAAACAAAAAAAACCTGAAAAGTAATATGCCTATTCTTTTGAGGGTTTTTACATGAGCATTGTATTTGTGGTCTGCTCTTAAAGGCCTCCCAGATTCATCCACTTTTCCATCTCTTTGCAGAACCTGATACACCATGTCAAAAGCAGAGCCAATATTTGAGGAATAGAGTATCTGTCCAAATGGTTTCATCTGAGTTTTCACTTTGGATCTGTAGAGTACCTGCTGACAGGGAGCAGATTCCTCATTTCCTGCTGTTCTACATACAACTGCATCATAGCAGCAGTTGTATGGAGCTCTTGACATTGTCTCTGTTACTAAAATCGGGCCACATCCTCCCATCAAGTGATCTCTTCCTCTGGTGCTCATTTATCACCTTCATATTCCACTTTGAAAGAAACCAAACTTCCAGGGAGCAAAGTACCAGACAAAAACAATCGGGAGAGGATGTTTGGGGAGCAAATTATCCACACAGACCATCAAGTTTTGTCTATTCATTTTTACAGGTTCAAGAGAAATCCTGATTAAAGGCTGCTTACTCCCTACCCTCAACCCCCAAACTACAGCAGAAACAATTTTTAAAGAGAAATTGATTTTTGAAAGATTCTGCTTGTTTGTTTTGAAAGGACCACCACAATGTGTGAGTTCTTCAGAGGCCACTATTCTTCAAGGCAAGTTGCTGCTTTGCTTTTCCAAACTAGTGTTCTCACCAAAATAAAATATTGTATATTTTTGATCTGCCAGAGTTTGCTTCCAGAGCACAGGGAGCTGTTCTGTCTGAGCAGCAGCAGTCACCCTTTCTTCCTGACTAGCAGACACATGCTTTTAGTAATTGAATGCAGCTGTTCTCCTCTCTGCCCCTTCTTAAGCTTTTGAAGGAAATCCTACTTAGAGAAATGCCTGTGCCTCCAGCAGGGATCCAGAACACAAGGGAACACTGACTGGAAAGACTACATTTGCAAAGGGCAGGTACCAGCTGACCCTGTTCTTAAATCTCTGCAGAGAATTTGGGATGTGTGATGTCACAGTATAAGTTCAACTACCTGTATTTTAGATTCTAAACAGACAACTGGCATTTCCTTAAAAGAATTCCACTAGTGAGATATCCTTCTGGTGTCTTGGATGGAGGTGGCAAATTACTTTTGCAGTGAGATAACACAAAAAAAGACTTCTGTAGGCATCTATAGACACTTCATCTATTACCTGTTTGCAAAGTTGCACTCAGAGAGAAGTCTAGGGAGTAGAAAAATCCTCAGTCATGGAGCCTTGGGTCTACATGGCCTCTCCCATAGTATCATGAAATTATTGATGCAGGTGAGCCACCAAATACAGCCATAAAGAGAAAGGACTGAAATGAACTTTAAAACTTCTATTTGTTATTTGTAATGTCACCAGAAAACATAATTTTATGTTTATACCTTCACATGTAGATGAGACACTAAATGAGGACTTTGGACTTTCATAAGTAAACAAATATTTCAGCATTGCAAATTTTGGAAACAGGCTTTTAGAACAAAAAATTTATTTTCTATAAATACAAATGAATATACTGTGACAGCTAATGGAAGGCACAAAATTAATATCAGAAATTAAGTCTCAGGAGAGGTAATAATAACAATAGCAAGACCTCAATAAAATAATAGCTTTATTTAAATTGTGCAATTCTTTAGAGATATGCCAATGGAAGCATGAGTGACAAGGGCAGTGGAAGTGCTCTAACTTTTAAAATGGATTTTAAATTAGGCACATAGTTTCATTCTCTCAGGCTACAGACACAGGATCCAGTAGACAATGCTCAAGCCATAAGCCCAGATCAAATCTTGCTGAAGCAGCAGTATAAAAAGGAGCATAGAACAAGCAGTCAAAAGCCTGCTGACCATCCATTGAAGTGAGGGCAGTTGAAAGCCCCTATTTGCTTTTGTTTCAGCCAGGAGTACAGTTCTCAGCTTATGGGTGACGCAAAAATAACTCTTGTGGGTTGTGTCAAGCATCCATCCACAGCATTTTAAATAAAGATGGGCTGATGTTCTAGAGATTAACTGCACTATAAGCATGTCTGCAGTACTCTGTGGAGTTAGGTGCAGTGTTTCCTGAGGCAGGGTTAAAATGTTCTTACTCCTGCAAAATTACATATCAGCCAAACTAGTGAACAACAATGCCCAAAGTGACAACAAAATTCTACTCTGAACACGAGGAAGGCAGACTTCAGGCTGCTCAGGGAATTAGTAAGTAAAGTCTCCTGTGAAAATGTTTTTTGCAGATGCTAGGGCCCATCAGTGTTGGTCACTTTTTAAACATCACCTCCCGAGGGCACAGGAGCAGGCAATTCCCAAACTGAGAAGTCAAGCAGGTGAGGCAGAAGACTGGCTTGGTTGAACAGAAGTCTTATCTTGGAAATAAGGTGAAAAAGGAAGGCATATGCCCAGTGGAAGCAAGGTCAGGTGACATGGGAAGAATACAGAGACACTGCTCATGCTCACTACTGCTGGGAGAAAATTCATGTGACCAAAGGTCAACTGAAGTTGAAGCTGGCCAGAAATATGGAGGACAATAAAAAGAGTTTTTTCAAATATTCTGGCAAAAGGCAATGTAGAAACAGCATCTGCCCATGACAAGATGGGGACAGTCTTCTCACAAACAGGGACAGATACAAGGCAGAGGTATTTAATGCATTCTTTTATGCCTGTCTTCAACCAGAATGACAGACTGAGGTGGTCTCAGTGCCCTGAGCTGGAGGACAATGACTGTGAGAATGATCAACTACCAGCCAACCCTGAAATTGTGTGAGATCTGCTGCTTCATCTGGATCCCTACAAATCTATGGGACCTGATGGGGTTTATCCAAGAATCCTCAAAGAACTATTTGATATTATTCTAAAGCCTCTCTTGATGATATTTGAGCTGTCTCAGGATTCTGGAGAGGTCCCAGCTGACTGGAAGCTGGTTAACATTGTCCCAGTTTTCAAGAAGGGCAAGAAGGAGCAAGAAGGCAAGGGCACTGGAACAGGCTCTCCAGGGAAGTGGTCACAGCACCAGCCTGACAGAGCCCAAGAAGAGCTTGGAAAATGCTCTGAGGCAGATGATGTGACCCTTGGGGTGTCCTGTGTAGGGCCAAGAGCTGGGCTCAATGATGAGAGTCTTTCAATTTAGCATATTCTATGATTCTGTGATTTTTATAACACTGAAGTAGGACTGGCTTGGGCACACCTACATCATCTCAAAAGGCATTAGCTACTGTACACAGGCAACATGTATCCATAGTCCTAAAGAAAACCTTCCACAGGTAGTTACTGATAGTTTTACTACGTTAAAAAATCTGTCACGGTGCTTCACGTGACTCTGGCTGAATTTTGCCCTCTGACTCTGGTAGCAAACTCTTCTGTAATTAGAAATCCAGGAAGAATTAGGGCAGCCTCTGAAGTATGAGCAGTTCTTAGAGGAATTGTTCTCATGATTTGATGAATATCAGTGAGACGGCACAGCTCTAGGAGGATAGGTCACAGCTCTTGAATAATTATTTATGGGAAGAGAGGGAGAATCTGTTAATAAAACAGAACTTCTTGGCCTCCACTAAAACAAATGTTCTCAAAAGCTGAGAAAAATGCCAAATTGCAGAGGCCAGAATTTCTTGAGGGAAAATAAACATTTTTCCATTGTCTTTTTTCTTTTACTCCTTAATTTTACTTTTTGACAACGTTTGAGAATCTTTTGGCTGCAGCAGCAAAACTGTCTGCAGGAAAGAAAAATAAATTACTGATTCCTTCAATTTACACTCTGGCATGAACTTTTTAAACCTTGACTGTCTTTATTGCATCCTGAATTAAAGCATTTCTGCTGAATGTGGTGATTTATTTATATTTTTGTTGTTTCTGTTGGCATTTTTTGTTCATATATTTTTGAACTACTTAATATAAAATAAACTCACATGCTGATAACTTTGGATCAGTGCAGTATTTTTAAAACCATATGTTTACAATAAAACAGTGAGAGCTTTGAAATCAAAGATGAAACTAAGAAAAATGTTAGAAGGGTTTCTGTGCTGATGAGTCTGATTCTGCCTGAGTTGGGCCAAAATTCTTTTCTCATCGAAAAGTACTCAACTCTGCTCTTTCCCCAGTAAGTCGGTGAAGATACTTCACATATGCTCCTTTCAAGGAAAGCAGAATTCAGGCTTCTGTCTCCCCTTTTGGTCTAGATAATGAAAAACCCCAAAAGCTGAAGAAATTGAACCATGTGGATAAAAGACTGCCCTGTAAGACCCAAGGTTTTAATTCTTTCAGTCAAAATGTGAGTTTTCTCCCTCTACTCTTGATTTTTTAAATGCTCTTTGCATCCTTTTACAAGCGGACTTTGAAAGTTGGGGGAGAGTTTAAATAAAAGTCTCTTACTAGCTGCATTAAAAGTATGAAATACATTGTATCACATCAACTCTGACCTGATATGCAACAGCATTTTTCATCTTTACATTTCTGGTAGATTTGTATTGTGTTTTGATGGTGAGAAAAAGACCAATAAATGGCAAAGGCAAAAACATCACTCGCTGGTAGCCAGACCTTTTCTGAGAAAATATAAACTAAATTAATGTTCTCTGAAGATTTCATCTTGCTTTAATTATAACTTAATAATGTTCTGGCAACTTAGTTTGAGAAAGGTAAGAAAAGTTAGGCATGTATCAGCTACAAAGATGTCCCACACTTTTAAAACTCTAATTTTATAACTAAGAAAAGGCATTTTTGGTGTGCAATTTGTCTCATTTTTAGTTACTGGTGTCTGGTTCACTGAATTTCAAGCTCTGTGACTGCAAGCTTGGCCTGTGCTTTCTGTTCTGACCACTTGAGGGAATCATTCTGTAGCTGTGGTCTATATTTTTTTTTTTTTTTTACACTAAGGAAGTAAGAAAAATTATATTTGTCGCAGAAAGTTTTCCAACTTCACTTCAACATGAAAGACATCACAAGGCACCGGCTCAGAAATAAATTACTCCCTACGTACTAAATATCCAGGAAGGGAAAAAAATGTTGATAAATGAGAGTCTTGGGAGTTGCTAAGTGAGGTCCCTGCACACAATTTATGATCATGCACTCTTGGACTTCAGAATGATTAATACAGCTAATTCTCAGTAGAGTAAGAGCTGTTTTAGCCCAGGAGAGAACTGTATGCTATTGTTTATAGAAGCAGATAACATCAAAGTGGCCCACTGCTTGTGTTAAGCAAATAGAGAATTCTGGGTCAGTGCAAATTAATCCTAAAGGAGTAAGAAAAAGTTCTTAATGACTGTTAGATCGGTGTGTTATCACTTTTCATACAACCAAAAATGGTAGAACTGTTAATGAGAATTACAAATGGCCTTGCTGGCCACAGCGTGCTGGCAGCTGTCTATGAGCATGGTGACCATCAAGACCTCTGGCAATCTGTAAATATGACATTTGCTAATGGAGTGAAGAAGATTTAGGCAATTCTCTGAGATATTTATGTGATTTCAAAATGGTCCTTGGCAACAAATACATGAAGTGCTTTCCACTGTAATTAGCAGAGTGGACCGAAAGCCTTAAAACCTTTAACTTCTATTCATACAGTAAGATCCAGTTTGCAGAAATAAATTAATTGAATTTACACATGTAGTAACTGTGGGAAGAAAAGAAAGTCTTATTGGCTGTGGCTCTTAAGATGTGTTTTCAGACAAAGGTAAGTGAAGCACACTCTTCATATTTGTTTAGAAGGAATTGGGACTGACAATATTGCAAAGCTACAAACTGCCTTAGAAGCATTGTTTTGCTCCCTTAAAGCACAATTTAACAGCTTGACCACATGAAGGTCTGAAAAATAAACATCCTTTTTATGGTTTTGTCAGATGGTTTGGGTTGGTAATGATTTCTGCACCTCTGAACATATCCCAACATATTATAATTCTGTTTCAGTCCTTCTGACATGATCTATGCACCACATTACAGGATGTAGCATGGCTGCTGACAGGTAAGGAGTGAGAATGGGCTGTAAGGGTACACTGGCCTTGTAAGCTGTGGGCTCCTGAGCTCTGCTGGCAGAGTAGAAGGGCAAAAGTCTCCTCAATTCCAGTTGGCAGGTTCATACCTCTTCACAAGTCATCATAAAACAGTATGAATTTTGTAATTCAGAACTCTGTAAGTTCAATTACTACAATTTAACTCTCCCGCTATTGTCACCAGAAAATTATTTGTCTATTAAATTTGTTTTGAAATAAATTGCCTTGTTTCACACAGGATCATTGCATCAAGAAATTATTCACATAGTTATTAGGTCCTCTGATATATTGCCCTCTGGTAGGGTGGTTTTCACTCAGCAAAGTTCGCACATACATTTCAGTGCTTTGCAGAATATTTGACCCATAAAGCAAACCCTTTTCAGAATGCAGTAACAGCAAAAATAGGCTTCACTGCTTGACTTACAGCTTTCCTTTCTACTGCTTCACATCTGGGGTGCATTTTTGCATATGGAGGTATTTTCCAGTGTAAGCCAAGGATGTGAAATACCCCTCTGTGGATACGCAGAGGGAAAATGTCCTGCACAGGACACCAGATCTTTTTCTTCCTTACATTGATACCCCTACACGGGAGAGTTCTTTGTTCAGGGCATGCAACAGAGCAGAGCTGTAGCAGTCTTGTTTTATTCTAGTATCAAACTTCCCTGAAGGCCTCTAAGCTCTTTTGTACATATCTGGATGGGGAGGTAACAGAGATCCCTATGTATCCTGTGTGGAATAAATGAACCAACGTTTTAGCAACAGACAGAGGAACTCAGATATTTGCCAAAAAACTTTGGTGGGAAAAGTTGCTGACTTGCAAAATGAATAGCCTCCCACAGGAGACTTTATTTAGAAGTGACAAAAATCTCCCTTACACAAAACGAAAATTCATCTTCTGTTCCTTTTTTTAGACCTTCTCACTTAGTTTGAGGAAGGTAAGCAGCTTTCCCTCTTATCCATGGTAAATCAGTCATCTAACCAGGAGGTAAAATTGCACAGCCAGTTTTCTATGTCCTAGGGAAAATGACTCTAGGTGTCTCTCATGCCCACTGTCCCATCAACGCTTAACCAAGCCATTTGAATTTAATTTTTCTAGTCTTCTCACAGGAGTTTGTACATTCTGCCATCAATCAGATTTGATGTTTCTCTCTGAATTCATTCCAGTATGTCTATATTTTTTTGCTGGAATGTATCTAGAACTAAACATAGTGTAATGAGTGCAGAACAGAGCTACAGTGTAATGGGCACACAGAAAAAACACAGCTCGTTTTGGACTTGGGTAACCACTGTCTAGCAGTCAATTTACAAAGTTTATGTCTGAAAAGGCAAAATGAGCTATTTTTCATTTGCAGATAAACTTCTGAAATCTTCCACTTCCACTCTAATAGAAAAGAGAGGAAAAAAAAGAAAGCAACTGCTTGTGATTCATCTCTGTCTGGCTCTCAGAACACTGTGCACAGACCCCTTAAAATACTGTGCAGACTTTCTTGGTGCCTTGCTTGTCCTGTTCACCCTTCCTAGCATCATCTGAGAAATACACTGTGCAACTGGCCAGTCCGACAGCTTTCATGATGCTGAAGTTTATGGCAACTGTAAATCTATTAAGCCACAATTTGCACTTAATAAAATGAAACAGCAAGTAGTTAAATGAAAGCTCAATCTTAAACTGGACAACATTTTTCAGGAAAAGTCATTGAGCCTGCTGTTGCTACTGCTGCCTTCCTCTGAGAAATTCAATCGTGCTGATTGAGGAAACCTGGAGAGAGCCGGCTATTCCTTCCTTTGGTTTGTAATTGCTCCGTAGACCATTTAATCATCTGTAGATGAAACAAAGCCTGTGCTGTGGAGTCCCGGAAGGGCAGGCATGCGCTTATCAACTCCTTCCTACCCACCAAGCAGAGCTGGGAGCTCATCCTGATGCTCTGAGCAGCCCTGCTGTCGAGGCAAGGAGCTGAGAGCAGATGGGTTCTTCCTGCTGTCACTACGCCAGCCTTCCTGCCTGCCTTGATTTCATTACAGCAAAGTCTGTACAAGCCAATTTTTCAGGACTGGGGTTTGGATCACAGAATGAAGGTCTTTCTGCCTGAGAAGGCAGGCAGATACTGAGACACCCGACAGGACAGGAGCTGCTTGATGCTGTCTGGACGAGAAGAGATAAGCACTGAAAGTTAAATAAGATGAGCAAGGATTTACTGGCTCCTGTAAAACACATTCCACTGTCAATCTTAAAATGTCTTTCTTCATATCACTGACTCTGAATGTGGTCCATACTGCATTGCTGCTGAGTGACCAAGTGGATGGCCCTGTTTCACAGATGAATAGTCTGGTCAGAAACCATAGCCCCAGTTTCATTAACTTGAAGAAAAAAAAAAAAACTGGCCAGAGAAGGCACTGAGAGTGAGCTGGAAAACCAAAAACCACATCCATCATACTAATTGGTTTGGAATATTAGCCTTTATTTGAGATTTGAAATCCATTTCCTCCTGAATATAGGTAATTTGCCTAACGGCTCAGGCACTACACATAACCAGGTAAAGCTTGACACTGCCCTCGGCTCCTAGCTCATATTTTTTGTACTACAGCAAGAGAATGCAGCACTTAAAATAGTTACAAGGACTGACTTCTCCTGGGAGGGCATTTCTGGGCACATATCTTCCCCCTTTCCAAAACTTTTGTCAGTAAGGATTCTTACGAGGATTTTTAATTCACAAGAAACACTCAGTGCTGACTAATGCTTGCCAATTAAGTCAGCCCATTGAATCAACAGTTTCCTGTTACCTGTTCCTTCAGGTAGAACAGCGGCTGATACCCCTGCCCTTTCCCAGGCTTCTGTGCAGGGACCTTTCCTGCCTGAAAACAGTGGGGACACCTGTTTTCTGAGCTCGGAAGGCCAGCACCTGAAATCCTAGGAATGGGCCTGCTATTGAGTAAAGGGTGCTTGATAAGGCAGCCACTGTGATAGGCAGCGGAAATTTGATGATGAAAGGAGATGCCTAATAGATTAATCTGGTGTGATTTGCCAAAACACAGGGTTTTCTGGAAGATTATCCACACTCGCAATAGGAAGCCCTTTGTTTGGTAAAAGTCCCCACTTATCATGGTATTCTTTATCTCAACAAGAAACATAATGGTTTACTTGTTTACATGCATGGCAGATATATTCAGAGCTGGGCTTAGGAACTGTGAACTCCTTTTCATTTGAAATGCTTCCAGCAGGCAGGTTATTAGCTGAGGGGGAACAAGCAGTTGGACACACATAAAATTTAAATCTGCCTTGCTTAGATTGGCAAAAATGAATGTTATTTCATCCACTGGGAAAATGTTTTACTTCCTGCTCAGATACTTTTGGAAGAAAATCACAAGCTCATTTGTAGCCATCATATATGTATGTATATATTTTTTTAGAGTTAAGTGGTATGTCTACAGAAACGTATTTGTTACTTTATACCAGTTATTTTCCACTAATATTAATTATTTTATTAGCTTGTCTTTACTTCTTCAATTTTGCTTTGCTTACTGTAAAATGTGACTGATGGTTTTACATTATTTATACTGAATGTGTGGCTGGAATCTAGCCCTTGATGTACCTTGGATAGAACTGCTTTGGTTTCTGGAACTGATTTTTAAATACCTTACACATCCGGAACTGCAGAACTACCAAAGCACTGTGTTCTTGAACTCTGAAAATAAACAAAAACTGCCGTGTTAGAAAACTGCTTTATTAAAGCCTTTTTTAGCAATCTTATGTTCCCAAAGCCTTTCATAGCATGCAGTATTAAGCTTGCTGGATACACAATGCACATGCTGCACAAAGAATGCACATTTTATTAAAGGAGCAGGAGCACAGGAGTCTGAGGGAGTTATTTTCCTGTGCTCTTTGGTGGTAGTGTACTGTGTGTACCATATAGGATTTAAATTCACTGCAGAGGCAGCCAGTTTCCATATCATACTAAGTACAAGGTTGGGGGGGTCACTTCAAAGAGGACTAAAAGAAAGAGAAGGCAAGTGAGTGAAGTGTTCACCCTGATGCCTCAGGATTAGTTATGTGGACCTACCTCAGCAATCTGCTGCAGCCAGCACAAGAGTGAGGAAGGAATAGAAATTGCAAAGATGGGGAAAATGGGTCTGCAAATCTGATAAATCCACCAAGAGAATAGATGTGCAAAGATTTTTCTGTCTAGACCAGTGGACGGCTACAAATGGGGGTTAGTAGCTCAGGCAAATGGATACAGTGCAATGAAACATGACAGAGTAATGTTTGGCATAGACAGAGGATTTTATCTTACTTATAGGACATACTCTATGGTTTATGAAGACATTGGAAGTCTACTTTCTGTTTTCTTCTTCCATGTTCATAGTTTACATTACTTATTTTACAATGTGTTCAGGCACACATTGTACTTTTTTTCTGTCTGCTCCAAACTTTCCTATAGCTGAAACTGTACTTAAAGCCAAGCCCTACAATTCAGCCTAGTCGGTGCACAGCTAAAACTGAGGAGTACAGGGAAGGCCTTCAGAATTTGTTTGAAGAAAGTGTGAAATAATCACAATCCTTGCAAAATTTCTTCTTTGGGCTCATGGTGTCAATATATTGTCCATAAAAAAAAAACTCAAAAAAAACCAACTTTCTAATGTCATTTCCCACTGTTAAGTTTTGCACTATTTTCACAAAAGTGTCTGAATAAAGTCACATGCTGGAATATAACAGCATCTTCTGTCCACAATCAATGGGATGCTTTCAGAGGAAAGCTCTTAGCAAAATGAGTGCAAGCCATACTGAACTGTGGCAGTACAGACAAAAAATAACTTTTAATGTGTTTCTTGGCACTTAGTTCTTTCTTCACATTTATTAAAACAATTGCTTCCAGTACTTTCTATATTTTTTTATTTAATGATTGAAACATTCTAAATCATTCTGGTGATTAAAACATTCTAGTAAAGTTGAGATGATTAAACATTTTAGCCTATTAAAGCATGTACTTCCACTAAAAAATAAAAACACCTCTCATTAGGGTAAGTATGGTCAGTCTTATTTTCACACCCCTCCCTCATCTTGAACTTTTCAGTGGAGGCTTCTAAAAGGTTCCTTGATTTTTTTTTCAGGGGATGGGGGTATTGTTTTGTTGGGTTTTTTTAACTGGTTGGTTTGTTTGTTGGTTTGGGGGTTTTGTTTTGTTTTAGTAAATGCACCACATCCATTTGCTTGTTATTAAAAGCTTATGGTTACATCACCAGACACTAGAAACAGAATATTTCCTTTTGTATAGATAGTAAAAATATTTTGTCTGACTAGGACATCTCCTAAAAAGTACCTTCTGGGTTAATCAAGTTTCTGCATGCAAGTCATAGATAGTCTATGGCTTTGTAACCCAGCCCCAGGGATAAAATTTGCCTGGTGGTGTTAGAGTGTACTCAATTAAAAGATAACTTCTACACGTAACTTCTGTCTTGTTATTGTGATGCTGGAAGAAAAAGTGTCTTTCTACATCCCAAGTCACCTGCAGGAACATGTGGTTCCTTGAGAAAAGGAAATACAATGATGAACTGAAGAAGTGCTGCTGCACCATGCTAGAGCACAGTGCACTCCTGAGGAATCTGCAGCAGTGCTACAGGGCAGAGCAGAAGTGAATTTTTGAACAAACCTCCTGGTTGTTCCCATTCACTGCACTTTGGTTCACAGCACAGAGTGGGCTAAGAGCACATTCCATAAACATGTTTTGGATGAAACTAAGCCAGATGTACTCCAGGACAGTACCTAACTCACTCCAATAGCTCACAGGTAGCACAGGTCCCAGACCCAGTCACAAGCTGGACCAAAGCAAATCCTCTCTGACATGCCTGGTCCTTGGCATCAACAGATTTGCTCCACTGATCTGCTCATACCAGCCTGTACTACCTGCTACTGTACACATAATGTGTGACCAGCACTAATTCTGCCATATGGAAGGATGTCTATGTGAATGAAAACACAGCAGTGGATTTCAGAACAGGTTAAGATCTCCTGGCACAAAGAGAAGCACTGCGTCCTGAACAGGGTGGTTTGCTGGGAGTCAAGGCTTCAGCTGAAGCAAAACATCTTAGTAGATGCATGGAAGAAGTCTTGACAGTCCTGCAGTCCTGACTGCACAAATAAAAAAGCTCTGTTTCAAATCACTGCCCTGGGTTGTTATGAATGTCCAACACAGGAAAATACCCTAAGGATGCATGGAAAAAAATTACATGTATAATGATAAGGTGGCAGGCGATGGCCCATCTCTGGAGAGTAACACAGGCCCTTCAGTATTTCTGTTTGCCATTAGAGAGGGACAAGACAGACCTTTGCTGCTGAAGCTCATGGACTGCTTTTTTGCTTTGTTGCCCCAGTTAGGTCTAGTAAAAGATAGGCTCTGCTTGCAAGCCTTGACTCGGTTGTAAACTTAGATCATCCAAGCTACAACAACAAAAGGACAAACTCCACATAGTGCAAATGTAATTTGCAGGGTCAGCATGAAACTGATCCTGCCTCTTGGATGAAGAGAGAGCTATATATGTTGTGTCACATCCACGGAGCTGCCAGCACCTGCTAAGAATCTTCAACACAAACTGAAGCCAAAGTGAGCTGAGGTCACGCTTCAGGCATGCCAGGATGGATGAAGTCATTGTGTTCAGCCACTCTGGCTAAATGCAGTGGCGATGTATACATATCACACACCCACGGTCCTCTGCCCATCCTGTTCCAGTTGTCCTTGGTCCTGCATGATGGAGGCTATGCAGGAAACGTAGCCTCTTGGCTGTATGAAGCAGCTACAAAACTTATTTCCACAATGTTAGATTAGGTACAAACATTATATACACAGCCAGAATTTAGGCCATCATATTTTCAAAGTTTTCCAGAGGATATTAAATATGGCTTAAATTCATCTTTGAAACAAGTGGGTGAAGTATATAGTATAATAGTAATTTAGTTCTACTGACATCCCTAATGGAAAGACAAATGTTGCAGAAATCTTTACTAAACAGAATAATGATTTTGGCATGTCAGCTCTCCATCTCCATCTGAGGAAACAAAACATTTATTGTTTCCAGGTCTCTGAGATTTAAAAAAAAAAACAATCTTGGACTTTTGGCAGCTGAAAATAAGAGCTTTCAATTCAGACAAAAGAATTATTGTTTCTGATGCTCATCCAAAAAATTAAACACAAAATATTTCTGTCTGTACCTTAATACCGATGAAGTGTGTGCTCTAGTTTTCTACTCATCTTTATTCATGGATAGGTTTGTCTTCTTTTGCTTTGCTCATCTTCCCTGCATCACAAGAACACATGATGTATGACATCACTTCATCATTTGGCTGCACACATCCAGGAATTGACACTGTAGCTAAAGGTCATCAGAGCTATAAAATTAGTATGGTCTTCACACAGAAACTCACACTCTTTCATGTTAAAGGTACAGCTTCTATTATGCTGTTTGGTGTCTAGCATATCATAGAAGTAAATGCAGCTGTTTAATTTTGGAGCCAGTAGACGGTTCCCACAAGCAGCAACAAAATGACAACTGTTAGACTCACACTATCTGCTTGTCCCCTCCATGTGTTTACTTTCCTATTCCTGGCCTCTGCACCCTGCCCATGGCTCATCACAGCCTGCAAAACTTGATGGAAATGTGCTCAGTTCTCTCCTCTGGAGAGGAGTCACCTTCCTAGTGTCAGCCTTGCAAGGCTCTTCACTTAAATCCAAACCACCACTGGAGAGAGACCCCTCCATCTCTTCTCTATCCTCCTGCACAACACACATGGCAGAAGGATCTCAGTTATCCTCTGCCAGTTCAAACAAAGGCTGGTCAGGAGGAATGAGCATTGCCATTGCCAAGCTTTTCTACCACACAAAGGATGATCATTTAGAGTAATTTACAATAATACAGCTTTGGAAAATGTATATTGGAGGGGAAAGTGTTGTTTTAAGAACTACACAGAATTTTCAACATTCAACTAAGAAAAGCACAGTCAAATTTTAGTGGTAAATTATTTAAATCCCTGCATTCCACGTGAATGATAATGATTTGTTGTGTCACCATAGCAGCTACACATAAATATATACAGTCTAGTCTGACTTCAGAATAAAGTAAGCTTTATCTTTATTACCTGGTACACCACCAAGAATAGAAGTATCCCTTTTGTGTTCTTGTCATACAAGATCCAAAGTTTGCCTATTTTTTCTTTCACTTAAATAGTGAGAAAATTTCAGTGTAAGCTAGCCAGAAAATGTTGGCAATTGCATGTTGGATAGACTTGAGGGGTGAAATATGAGAATTACAGAGACAAAAATGAAGGATGTTGTCAAGAACAGAAATTTAGACTTGGTAGCCACCCTCCTGGAGATGGTAAAAAAAAGTCATGAAAATAAATTAAGTTTCCAAGGAGTGAGCTAGAAAGGGAGAAAGGAAGCAATGAAAGAAGAAAGCCTTGAGACACCATAAGAGGAAGAGGAGAGGCAGTAAGTGAAATGAGCAGAGGAAGGAGGAAGTAGAGTGGCTTCAGAAGCATTAGGAAATCAGAGCTGGGAGCAACTCAGTTGACCAAAGGAGTGAGTGACCACAGATCAAGGAAAGAGAAGCAGCAAGAGAAAGCTCCTTGAGGAACACGAAAACACTCCAGGAAAGCTGGTGTGGAAAAAGGCATATGAAAGGGCAGCCCCTGAGACAGGGAATGAAGAGGAGATAGAAAATGACAGAACCCATGAGGGAACCTCTCAGTCCTCTCTGCATGTGGCCATGCCAACTCTGCCCCTCTGGCCTGGTCTGGGAGGAGATGTGATGGCAAGTTGTATGGCTGTTAAGGTAGCTGAAGATCTTAATTTCCTTCTCTCACAGAGAAATTTTGTTGCTTTAGGTACATCTTGAGGGGGGGAACAAAACCTTTTCTTATATTGTTGTGGCTGTTTATTTCATGCTGACAGCAGGGTCAGAATGAGCTCCTTTTCCACTTAGGCTCTCTACACCATTCACCTGAAAGCATTTAAGGGTAGTGTCTAAGCTGGGGGTCAGGTCACTCCAACTCCCACACAGCCAGCAGAACAAGAGAAATTGCTCCAGACTGCAAGTCAGGACTCCCAGCACAAAATTCTCTTGACTTCCCTCTAGCCTGTATAGAGGACCTGAGGAAGACAGCTCCCAGAGGGATCCCCCCTCTGAATGATCAAGTGAGGAACCTGATCAGGGTGATTAAGCGTGGAACAGATCCACCACCAACTCTCCCAAGCCAGCTCCAGATTTCTTATACTGAAATCAAAAGCGATAGGCAAAAAGTAGTTAAAAGCTTAAACTTGTATGTCTACCATGACTCTTCTTTTTACTTTTTTTGAGCGTGTCATTTCTTAAACACTCTTCATTGGATTAAAAATGGTGATACATCAATTGCTTCTAAATTTGAAAATACTTAAAATAAATATACAAAATAATAGGAAGCTAACTTTAGTCACTTAAGTAAAGCTAACATAAGTATTTTGTGGCGTAAAGTTTAGCATGTTGTCCTTTAAAAAAACCTAACATTGTACACATTGGTGTAAAAATATCATAGATCTTGTTTCAATTAAATTACTTCATTGAAAAAACCATAGCATGAAGATTGAATGCTAGTATTTATTGAAAGTGATAAATTGTCCAAGGATTATACTTTATAAACATGAGACTCAATGTCTAGGAAAGAATGTAATAACTACTTTAAGTATATTTAAGAAACAAGCTGTTCTGTGAGTAGTTAACAGAGCCTGAGCCCCTGCATGTTTGTTTCTTATATCCTCTGCACGTTCCTACTGTATTAACCCTACTGATCTCTCACATCCCCACCTGACAATCCCTTTTGGCAAGAGAGAGAACAGCCTGAAGCTGTCCCAGAGCCCTGGGTGAGCTGGCTGATGAGCGGCCATGAGCATTTGCGTGCACCCAGGCACTGCCAGGCAGAAGCAAAGCTGACTTTGCCAAACAGCGGCCAAGTTACCTGGAAAACAAATATCCTTCTTCTCTGCTATCCAACAACAAATGTTCATGGCAGTTATTGGAACTTAATGATGTTTGGGATTTCTCCTCCTTTCTCAAATGTGGTTGAAATTGGCCTGAATTTTTCTGAGGAGATGAAGGGGTGGTAGGAGGGAGAGAGTGAGAGAAAACTGGGCTAAAAATAACAATGTTTGGATTTTTCCAGATCATTTATTCTGAAATATTAGAAAATGAAATATGTCAAGCAAGACCTTTTTTCCCCCACTAAAAACACAGAGTAACAGATACAAATGGATTCTTTTTGTTTTGATCTAGGAATACATTTTCATATAAAATTACATCTGCATTTTCTTCAATTCAGAGTACATACACTTTGAGGTCTGTATTTTTCAACTTCTGAAATGATGGAAAACACTCTAGGAAGCCATTTGGACAGTGGGGGAAGACCACTGTCCAGTGTGTGGATTATTATGGATATAAGCCCATAGCTGTGTGAGGAGCACATTAATAGAACCACATCTGTTTACATCAGCTGAGGATCTGTAATTTATCTGAAACCGTATGTTTCCCAAGACTGCCTAAATGATTTAGATTTAATACTTGATTACATGGTTATTTTAATAACTCTACAATGGCCCATAAGAAAAAGCCTGCTGTCTTCAGCAGTCTTGTCTAATTCATACTCTAGGTTCCACAACTCTTACTGATACTATGTCTTTACAAACTAAAGGGACTCTTTTTAATAGTCTGTGCCATGGTGCTCACACTACCCATCAGTGAAACTAGCTACAATTTTGGGGAGTTAAAAGCCTTTATTTAAAGTAACCATGGTCAAAGGCTGGTGCATGGGCATAACTGACAGTAGTAGGGCTTGAAATGAAATTCAAGTCCTATATACTTGATAATGTATAATTATGCCAAATAATAATGCCAAAACCAAGATAGGGTAGGCTCAGGACAGCCCTGACTGCTTTTGACATTCTGATGCCATAAATAAACATCAGTTACTGTTTGTGAGAATATTACCTTCCCTCAAGGTCATACTTTCACACTAGTTTCAATTTGGCTACTGCCTCTTCATTACAAATCTGTGTTCTCTTTTCCATGCCTGCCTCCATGGCTCTGATTGAATGTTACAGAGGTGCAACACACCAAATCAGCATGCCGTGGATGAGATGCAGATGCATCTAGCAAAGGTTTTGATATTCTGCATGTTGTAATTTATAGTTTTCACAAGTGTCATTTTAAAGGAAGATATTTACCCCCATACACATTTATTTCTGCCTTTCCTCTTACCACACCACCTCCTGTATTTCTTTACTTTCTTCTTCTGATTTAGTATCTCTCTATTGTTTTGCTGTCCTTGTGTCCTTACAGAATTTTATACATTTAGATGTCTATGGTGAAAAAAATGCAAAAGAAAATGGATCAGTATAAACATTGGCTTTGCAGAGACCTGTAATGGGCAAATGGCCAAGGAAACTGCTGCAAAGAAAGTGAAGAAGCCAAAACATTTAAATTTCACTGCCTTCAGTACACATCAGTCTAAAGTTCAATTCATCAGGAAAAATATGGATGACTTAGAAATCTAATTACATTGACCTTCAGGGGTGTTTTTTACTTGCTGTCACTCCAAAGTCAATAATACAAACTCTCAGAATATGATCTTAGTGCCCATAGTCCCTTGCTCTCACTTCTAAAAATTAATGACAGTGCATCTGTCCATAGTCCAGGTCTCAAGATGCCAAACTTTTATTCTCTTTTGTGTTCCCACAGGAATGTTGCTGGATGCATGGATGGAGCTGAGAGTTTTCTTCAGATCAGCTTTTTGTGTATGCACTGTTTCACACTGAAAAAAGTTAAGAAACGTATGTATGGAGAATTAACAACTTTATAGGGAAATAATGGTTTTGTCTGTTCTTGATTTCTTACATATATGTCTGTTCTTGATTTCTTACATATATACATATATATACATATACATATTGTATATTTCTTACAATATATCAATACATATATTGATTTCATACATATATGGTTACTTTCTGAATATATCATATGGATTATTGTACTCCAAATGCACTTTGGTGCAGACATCTACCAACACAATAATCAGTAGTGTTTACATTACAATCAGACTTGACTCATGCCTGCAAATTCATCCCTTTTTTTTATTGTATTTACACACAGATTTTCTCCCCACTTTTCCCCCCAACAGACCACATAAAATGCAAGGAATGGTTCATAAAATCTAAACTCAAATCTGCAAAAGTTGCAAAATACCGGGATAAGACTGCTGCTTAAGGTAGAAAAATAACTGGGATTAGGAGGTGGTCACCTGTGGAACAACTCTGGAGGAAAATCTGGGGTACTCTCAATGTATTTGAGCACTAGAAACAGAAAGAAATTTGAATGGTGACCCTCAAGCATCCCACACCTCAGTCCAGATTGTGAATCAGCCAAGATAAAACGGGCTTTTAAGAAATGGCAAAAGAGATCAAGTATCCACTGACATGGCATTTTACATAGCGGGTTAAAATCACTTCAGGGAAAAGTAAGGCTTGGTCGTGCAGCTTTGGGAGCTACAGCTACCTGTATTCCAATTCTCATTCAGTTGTATTTCAATGTGTGGAAATGACAACTGCAACTCTTGCTCTCTGTGGACAGATTTGCTCTTGAAATTCTTTAAAAGATAGGAGATTTTGAATAGCAATTTTTAATGAAATCTGGATGAACAAAAAAAGAAGGATCAGAGACAAGCAACTAGACCAAAATTATTTAAGGCAGAGACACCATTTGAAGCACTGAAATTGCCTTTCCCTAGTCCTGCCACAGTTACTGTGTGCCTGGTGTGGAGAATTGAATTTCAAATAGATCCAAAACTGTGGAAAACACATTGCACCCTCAAACACGTCCCAGTCTATCTGGAAGGCCAAGTGACTTGACCCACAGTACAGCAGTTTATGAAAAAGCCTGCACCATTGGAAGCACAAACAGTCTCCTGATTCGAGGTAAAGCACTAGGACGCAAAATCATCAGGCAAAGATCACAGGTGTTCACAGGAACATAAATTCAATGAAAATTACCCAGAGGTTGAATTTAATTGCTGGCAATCACAGCACTGTTTTGTCAAGTCTAATAGTGACTCACCATGCTAAAAATCTAAATGCAACGGTACAGCAAAATAATAATAATAAAAAAATATGCGGTCAGGAAAAGCATCATCAAAACCTCACAAGGAAATATATCTGGCACAAAAGTCTCAAAATAAACACTTTGCCAAATACTTGTTGGCAAGGACAAGTTTCCATATAAGTTTGTAAAATTACAAAAAACAATCTAGAAACTATTATTTGTTTTCTGTGTAAACTTTGCCTATATGAAAGGTACCATGCTTTTTCTTTATTATCCGTTTAAATTGGTGAAGTTTAGATTTTGTTCCACTCTGAAATTATCCTGAAACATACCCTGCACCAGAAGAACTGTGGATTAAGAGTAAGCATACAGAGTTTAATATCACAAACATCACAAAATGTTAATTAATTTATGTAAAATTCTATAATAAATGCACATTGTAAGATTGCAGCATTGTAGTAAATACATTTCTTTAAAAATTAACACTCATGCTGCAGATTATCTTTTTTTCTATATTCTTTAAATGTTCTGACTTCAAATTTCAAAACGCTTTTCTATGTCAATGACAATCTTAATAAACTACAATTAGTTCCACAAGGCACTTTCTGATGCACAAGCCCCTGGCTTGATTGCGGTGAATGGTGGGTATTTCCTGTGTTTAAGTCCACATATGGATTGAGTAAGGCAGTGGCAGAGAGACTACTGTTTTCCTTCACTACATCTTCATTTCTTTTTCAGAGGGTAAGCCTTTTTTGTTTTTCCTGGCTCTGTTGTCAAAACATTGACCAGAGTTTTGGCTCATGGTATTGGAATACGAGGCCAAAACAATCCTCTGAAACACAGTGAGGCGAAATGTATTTTAAATCTATACATTCAACATTCAACCATGGGAGTAACCACGCCCACTGCCCCACTCTGTAGTTTAAAAACAACATGGGTTTGCCCCCAGAACGGTTTGATTTATTTGACAAGCTTTTTCAAGCTGGGTATATCAACATTTAAACTGTTCTGAGGCTTGGCTTCCTACATCACATGTACAGCAAGTATTAAAACACACTCTAATCATTTTTTGCCTCTATTAAACTAGACAAGGTGAATGCATTGTGCATTCTGCAAGATTTCTTTGAAAACCTGTCAATCTCTCCAAAGACAGATAAGCTAAAGTGATTTTTTTTTTCTCTGAAACTTACAACCAGGACCTTTCAAATATTATCTTTATTATAATAAAGATATATAATTGTAATATTATATTACATCCTTTTTGGAAAATACATTGTTATGATTAATATGTAGACCTGTTTTTGACACGCTAAATTCCAATGCAAAACAGTAAAAGATTACACATTATAGAGAGTTCTTCATAAAATGTAGCAGAATGCAGAAGTACACTGTGAGAGTACAAAATATTTTCCTGCATTATTAGAGCAATTCTCTTTCCTCGGGGCTCCAAGGAATACAAACAAAAACTTGGATGTAAAAATGAAATCAGGACAAGACCAATTTTGCACACATGACTGGGAAAATTTAAGTACAGAGATGGTGGGTGGTAGATTAAATAATCTATCCAAACAGAATCTAATATTCTGAGTATTGGGGTGTTATTCCCCTGAACCAGAATTCTGGTATAATTTACTCCCAGGGTTTTTTTGTTCTGTTTTTTGTGGTGGGTGCCACATAACTGAACCGGGCCTCTGTTGGTGTTGCTCACATGGACATTATCTACTTAGCAGTCACAGAGAGAAATATATTCATAGACATGCAACAATTAGCCTAAATCTAAGGTAAAGTGGTGGCTCTA
Organism: Vidua chalybeata; assembly: GCF_026979565.1. Taxonomy (NCBI): domain Eukaryota; kingdom Metazoa; phylum Chordata; class Aves; order Passeriformes; family Viduidae; genus Vidua; species Vidua chalybeata. Next base: position 120,610,137 of record NC_071530.1, on the reverse strand, counting down.
CCTTGAACCACCTATAAATGATCCGTGTGACACTTGAACCAAATTTAAATATCCTGCCGGAATTTACTCCCAAACGGCACGGCGGGAAGGAAAGAGCAGGCCAGGAAGCGCCTCTCGCCGTTAAATCAAACATAAACTTCACAGCCAAACCTGTTCCGCTTGTGCGTGCTGCAGAAAGCTTTACAAGGGCTGGCGGGGGGAATATGTGTGTCTGTGAATGCAGCGACACGTGTTACGGCTCCTCTGCCGCCCGCCCTCCCTCTCTCAGCGCAGGGCTCCCCGGCCCAGCCCCGGCTGAGGGCAGCGCGCCGGGAAGCGCCGGCCCTAATTGAAAGAAAAGCAAAAGCAATTAGCCCGCGGGGAGGGCACTCCGCTTGATTGGCCGCTGCTGATGGATGTCCCTCCGCCCCCGGAGGCCGCCGCGGCCCCAGCCCCGGCCCCGGCCCAGCTAAGCCCTCGAAGCGGCGGCGGTGGGACCGGCCGGTCCCGGTCCCGGTCCCGGTCCCGCCTGGGGGTGCTCGCTCATCTCTGCGCGCTAATTCCCTGCCCCCAGCGCGCCCGTCTGTTCCTCCTGCAGCGGATTCCCGACGGCCTTCCTCACGAAAACCGTAAAATCCCAGCGCTGCTTAAAAGAGAGACCTAAAGGGGAAAAAAAAAAAAATTATATATATATATATATATATATATATAATCCCAAGATTCGAGACCTAGACAGAAGAGAAAGGGGGAAGTTCGAAAAGCTGAAAGTATCAGCGGGAATAGCAAATAGCTTCGTTTTCACTCCAGACACCATAACTTGTTTTACGATTAGTGATCTGTTTAAAGATTTGTCCTGGAAGTACTTGATATTGGGTTACAAAAGGTTACGTTAATTGCATTAAGCCATAATGACCCATGAAGCACTGCAAAGGCTTAGAGAAATCACGCTTCTTCCTTAAAGAAATAAATGTAAAAAATAAAAAAATAAAATAAAATAAAATAAAATAAAATAAAATAAAATAAAATAAAATAAAATAAAATAAAATAATCGCAGCAGGGCAACGGGGCGGGACTCCCGGCCGAGGCAGCAGGCGGGAGGCAGCGCCCCAGTCGCGGTGGGCTCCAGCCCCGGCCCCAGGAGCCCTCCAGGGTGCCCTCGCCCCCGCCCGGCACTGCCCCGGCGGGAGGGCGTGTGTCGGCCCTGGGCGCAGCCGCCTGCGTTATGGTCCGGAATTAAATGTGTCTACTAATAATCTATAGTCTCGCTCGCCGGGGCAGAGCAGACAAACAAAATCGTCATTCCAAATGAAAAGAAAACACTATTTCTTAGAAGTGTTTAGAAGGGTGCACAGCAGGGCATATTTTCTTTCTTACTGGCAAGAGTTTGTAACTGGATCCCTTAACATTACTGAGAACATGAAAACATGAAACAAAAGTATTGATCCAAGAATTCGCCGAAGAAAAGTATCCAAGTACACACTGGCTTATTTGATTTTTTTTTTTAAGGTTACATCAGATGTTTACGGGGGAAGTCCAAGCTTGAGATACAGCCCCTCCGTGCCCCATTCAAACATACGCGGAGGAAAGTGTCATTTGTGTTGTTAAATTTACATTACGTTCACTTTAATTGCATCAGCTCCTAGATAGATCTAGGAATAATGGCATTTAAGAGGAAAATAGCAATCATCTTCAGAAGACTGCAGCATAATGGAGGAACCTAATTAATTTAACTTTGCAGTCTTCCATAATGGCTGCACTTTATCACTTCCACAGATGGAGCTTGAAGGAATTAACAATGCTGTTTATCCCAGCAGACGTCTCTGACTGTGGTTAGCCAATGGCAGATTTCCCACTTAAAGATGCATTTCTTCACTTGAGGGAAAACCAACCCGAGCCCTGGCAATAGCTGTTGAAACTTGCTATTACTATATGTGTGTGGGATATTGAAAACCTGAGAAAATGCACAATATGTGTCTCTTTATGGTCTCATCAAGTCACGCTGGAAGAAGACAGAGTGTTTCCTCGCTTACCAGAGCCAAGGTTTTTCCAGTACCATTTCGGTTTCTCTTCCCTTATTTTCCCCTTCACTAGGTTTTTTGGTGGTTTTTTGGTTTTGTTTTTGTTTTTTCTTTCTTTTCTTTACAATGTATCCTGCAAATCTATTTTTTTCCCTTTAAAAAATCAGTGCGCGTCTTTTTCTAGACGCGTAGAATTCAACCCTTCTCCTAGATGATTTGCAATGTTTACAGGCATTTAATGCCTGGGAAACCTGAGTAGACTTGAGGTAAGCACTCCTCCACACACAAAACACAGTAAAAACCGGATTATTTGAACAAGTTGATCGTTTATTATTTCAGGAAACAGTGCATTTTCTACGCTGCCATATCCTAGGGTGCACATATCCTCACGCCCTCCAGTCACCCGTGGGTGTCAGAGCCCTGAGAATCGGAAGGGAGAGATACCAACCTAGGGATGACCCACAGCACTTCAATGCTCCACACTATTACCCGCATAGTTGGGGTATTAAAAAAGTATTGTTTGGCACCTTTGAGAGGGGTATTTGTTACCCCAGCAGCAGGGACCCGGGGAGTCAGCCACAGCAGTGAAGCAGTGAACCAGACGAGCACATCGTTGACACGATTGTCTCTACCCGCTCCTGGTCAAAGAGAAACGTTTTGCGGGGACTCGGAGCCAAGGATGGTTCTGCGTTCTATGTGCTTATGTATTCGAGGCGGATCTTAAACTGTACTTTTTTTTTTTTTTTAATAACGTTTATTGGCATCCGGGGTTTATTGTTGCTGTTGATTTGGGGGAGGGAGTGAGGCGGGGCGGAAAAAGTCAGGTTTGCACACTTCCAAGTGCCTGGCAAGCAAAACTCCCATCCTTGAACTTAGACCTTACCACTGCCCAAAATTACAATCTCGTACCGTTCTTACACCCTGGCAGAGAAAGTGTCTTTTCCATCCCTCGTTTGTACTCAGCAGCGTCCAATTGAAAGCGCCTCAAGCACGGAAAAATCCAGGGCTGCTGTTAAAATTCATACAGCTCTCAGTTTTATAAAGTAAAAGTGAATGGCATGGCAGCCCAGGAGCACACCTTGCGCTGTGTTATTTAGGAAGGCAGGTTTGGATGCAAACCTGAATTTGTTAACCTGGCAGGTATCTCCACCACCAGCCAGTGGCGTAACAGTGAGTATCTAAGTCATACTGTCCTTTCTCTCCTTGTCAGGATAAGTCCCCGGCTGCTGAGAGCATGGAGGGGAGAAGCGCCTGCCTTTCACCCCCATCTCAGGGTTCCGTCAGGCAGGTACGGCAGGGAGAGTGCCGGGATTTGAGCTGGTGACGTGCGCCGTGACGCAAACCCAGATAATAAGGAGATAGTGATGCCGCTTCGCTAACCGGTTTGAAGTCCTAGGTACTGGTCATCTGAAAACAACCTGGCACATCTATGTGTCCATACTTCCATTGGGAAGATGAAAAAAACTTTAAAAATGAATGGAAAGAAGAACGTGCACAGGAAGCAGCGCAGAGGACCTCAGGCTCCGGCTGGCGCATAGCTTAAGTCGGAGCGAGGGGCAAAACGTGAGGTGCAACTACGTGGAAATCAGTTACACCAGAAAAAGGGAAAGAAAACAAACAAACAGCAGCCAAAACTCGGGGGGACAAAGATACTAGACACGGCCGCACGGTGAATCCCGCAATAGCACGGCAGCGCCGGCGAGCCGGCTGCACCTGCTCTGCCCGCGGACCCCCCCGCGCAGTCCCGCCGGGCCCCGGGGGTGCACACAGGCTGTCGGGGCCCCTGCGGCGCTGCCGAGCCGAGGGGGAGCTCGGTGGGGACAAGGGTGGGGATGCTGCCGGGTGTCCGTGATGCGATGGCTGCGGGTGGTTGTTTTGCTTATGATGTAGGATAACGCCGCTGTGGGACCGTGACTCTGCAAATCCCGCCCGTGTTCCAGCCCCTTCCTTACTCTGTAGTCACATATTCCCAGTGAAACTGATTTCACTGAACATATAGTTATTGTTTTGTTTTTGTTTGTTTTTGTTTTTGTTTTTGTTTTTTAACCGGCAAAGTGTAGCTGTCAAAAAGAAAGAACACAAATCCCAGCGGGAAGCTTTCCCGCATGCTGCGGGTTCCCATTGTCCCCTCGGAGGTGCGGGAGGGCCGCGACGGCTCCCGCTGCCCCCGTGTCCCGCACAGAGTGGTGGACGGGAGAGGAGCGGCCGAGGAGGGAGCAGAGCAGGGAGCGGAAGGTGACCGCTCCTCCCCTCGGCTCGGGGAGAATCGCCTGGGAATCCAGCAGGACTTTCCTGTTTACCCGGCCCCAGTGGCCCCCGCTGGTGCTACCTCTGGTGCCGGCGCCCCAGGGAGGGGAACAGAGAAGCGGGAGCACGGGGAGGTTGTGTCGGCCATGGTCGGCCAGGAGAGGGGAAGGCTGCAAGGCTAGTTGCTCTGTAGCTGGGACCTGAGCTGTTCTTGTTCTGCTCAGCCAGGGAACGGAGCTGCTGTGCGGAGGCAGCAGCATCCTCCCCCTTCCTTGCCTGAACAGTCGGAGGCCAAACCTCCCTGGCGTTCCCGCAGAGCTGATCTGCACCTGGGTCATCAGGGCCGGAGCAGAAGTTCTGACGCGCCCTCCGGTATCACATTCCCCCGTTTTCCTCACTCATCCCCCTGCAGCTCAGGCTCCCTCCGGCTCCATTCACAGCGCAAGCCGCTCCTGCAAAGCGGCCGGGCTGGGGCAGGGCTGGGCCGGCCCCAGGTAGGCGCGGAGCAGGGCGGCTGCCGCGGGCGGGGAGCTGCGAACGCCTCCCCCGGTGCTTCCCGCCGCCGAGAGCTCTCCGTCCAGAGTTTAAAACGGGGAGATCATGTAAATCTTAAAATCTCCTATGAAAATTAATAAAAACACACGAAATCCTAGACAGTTCATAGCAACTGATTTTTATCTACCGTTTTACGCGCTTCATTATCCACCTAAATATAACCACCCCGTGATTTAATGTAGTTCACGGAGACCACAGGCATTTTTGGCTTCTCTTAGCCTTTTTATTCTAGCGTTGGCAGTGGTCTGAATTCAGTCTTCTCTCAACATCTGACTGTGTTTGGGGGTTGGGATAAGACCAAGGAACAAGAAACAGACTGCATTCTATGTGTTTGTCTCGGTATTACTTCCAACCAACTTGGGGAACCCCTAGCGCTTCAAACCCTGTTTTTCGGTAATTGTCCCCGTGCCTTCGTTTTCTGTCACCGTTATGTCCCGACGAGCAGTTTCTTTGGAAGCTGGAGACCCCGGTCGGGCTTGCTGCAGGCGGGGATTGGCTGTAATCAGCGTAGTCAGAGAACCAGAATCAGGTGTGGATTTGTTTCAGGGCATGTTTGCATCAATCAGTATTTTCGTTACAATCTTGTCAACAGTTTTAATTCAAAGCGTATGCTAAAGCCGAAGAAACTGAGCCATACAAGGGAAAGAGTTATTTTTAGAAAAATATTGTTAAACAAATTGGCATGAATGAAATATTCTGATGGTACTAGAGGCTAATGTTTTTTTTCTTAGCTATATCAACAACGAGATGGCTCGATGCTGTGTGGCAGGGTGGTCTGTCATTTTGGCGAGCTTCGACCGTGGCCTGCCAATCCATAGCAGCGCATCCTCTCCTGAACATTTCCCTGTCCGTCTGTGCCAGGCGCAGATAGAAGCCTGCGCCTGGCCCAGCACCAGGAGCGGCAGTGCGAGCACTGAGGGTCTGCGAGCGGGGTCACAGCGGCAGCTCTTGCGCGCCTCGGGGCGTTCCGCGCCGCCCGCACCCCCCTTCCCTCACCGCGCCCTCCCGCGCAGCGCCCCACATGCAGCTCCCCGGGGACCCGCGGCGTCACCCCGATGCTGCGGGCAGAGAGGGGTGGGAGCTCTCATGGGCTGCCCAGGCTTTGCGCGGCAGGCGGCGGAGAGGTTGTACGCGGGTTTGCGGGAGCAGCCGATGCCAGGCGCGGCTCTCCGCTAGGTGCATCTCCCGCGGAGCCAGGGCCGACTCAGCCACCCCACCGCCCCACTCGGGAGGTTAAACTCACCGGATTAAAGGCTAACCCGACGGAGAAGCGCTCCTAGCTGCGCTGTATTTTTGGTTTAGCTATTTGCGTGGGGTAGTGGGGCCCGGCTGCGCGGACGCCCTGCGTGTGTCTGGCCGGTTCTTTTCGCTCCCGCTCTCCGGCATCCCCAGCTCACTTTTCACATCAAATAGGCCATTAACTTTTGATCCTGCCTGTTACATTCCAGGTTTCCCAGTGATGTTTCCTGCACACTGAGTCCCCCCCACCCCCGTTCCCCCTTCTCTCCCACTTCGCTTTTAAACACGACCCGGTAGATCTGAATTTCTGTCGAAAATGTAATTTTGAACATATGCACTCATTCGTCTCCCCGCTTGGTCTCACACCGAAGTCCCCCTCGGAGGAGGGACCTAACGTTTTAGATGCCCCATAAGAGCGTTGAAGTTTTGGCTTGCTTACATCTTTCAGCGACCGAGCCAGAACGAGACCGATTAAAGCACTGACTAATGCCTGCGAAGACAATATCCGTAACTTCAAAGTCCTTACGCGACTATTGGCAATGGCTGCGCTCAAGCGCTGCGAACAGCCAAAGGGATCAGCGGGACATTCTCTGCTCCCGTTTAGAACGTTATTAAGCGGGGGCAGTGACTCAGACTTCAGCCGAATAGGTTTTGCGGTTTTTTCTCCCCCATATGATCTCCTAGTTTCCTCTTTTGGCCGTAAGAAAGCACTGGAGTGACCGAACAGAGTTGGAGGAGCATCCCTTGGGTGCCACAGGAGGTCACCTCAGCGAAACAGGGGTCGGTCCATGGTGGGTGGAAGGGGATGATTTCACGCATGGTTGCACCCTAGTCCCGGCCGACCATCCGGCTTCCCCCAAACCTCTCTGCGGGGGACCGAGGCGGCAGACGCGCCGGGTGGGTTCCTGCCATGTCCTTCGGAGAATCATTCAAGGGCTCCACGTCCCTCGTGAGACCTCAAGCCTGGAAAGTCCCACCAAACAGCCAGGGAGGGGAGTGTTCAAAACACTGGGCTCAGCATCCCCTGCCCGGCTCCGCGCTTCCCTGGGCCCTGGAGGCGGAGCGGGGCGGGCGGCGAGCGCAGCTCGGCTGGGGCAGCTGCGCCCGGGAGGCACCACTTCCCCCTGCTCCCTGGTTTGTTCCTAGCACGTTTGCACTGTCGAATTTCATCGTGGGAAACTATTTACTTAAAATTCGCCGTTTCGTTAAATTTTTAAACCAAAAAATTCTCTTTCTAGAGAATTTAAATCATTTCCCAGTATTTCCTGGGATCAGAAGGGACTTGAGCAAACTCGGAGATGGTAATCTTAAATTCAAACATTTCTCCCCAGATATCTAAGGATGATACTTTTTCCTATTAACCTGTCAGAAATGCGTTGCAATGCCTTCATATAATTTTACTCATTAAAAGAATACAATTTTTTAAAATTTTGTCATCATTGCAATAAATATTTGCCTTATATAAATATTTAATGTTTTCTTCGAAGACATCTGAACCTGTTACAAACACTATTTTCCTCAAATACACTAAGAAATTTTCTTTATTGAACCTAGTGAGGATACAGGTAATGACAGATAAACGAGACTTTAACATTGTCAGCAAAAAAGATTAAATTACATAGACCAGCCTCTTGGACTGCTGGGAGTTAAATCGAGTCATAATGTTCTAAAGGAAAACAAAGAATGTGAAATACATAACAGTTTCCCAAGACTCCATTGATTAAATTTCTGTACCTGATAAACTGCACTTCAAAATTTGCAGTAGTGACTGCACTTAACTACTTTTACGAACGGTTTTATGTTAAATAATGCACAAGTCCATGTTGGCAGAATACGACATTAAACAAGCGGCTTGTCACTCTGAATAGTTCAGCCTCCCGTTAGTACCTATGTCAGGTACACAGGCTTCTGATTTCAGGCCTTACTGCTGAAAAACCTCATCTGGAGTTGTGGAGAGAGCAAGGTTAAGGGTGTTCTTTCACTGCACATGGAGTATTCAGTTTTAAGATCTTAATGAGCTAAGGCATACTTAAAATTACCAGACAGTTTAAAATACAGGATTTCATTGAAAATTTACTCTATAATCTGGTTTTAGCCAGTTATTTAATGGAGTAAAATGCTGTAAATTCATGTATTCATAAATAGTTCGGTGGGTAGTTTCACTAAAACGTGTCTACATTGTTAGACCTTAGCATCCGAGATTAATTTTCAGATACCGAAAAAAAACCAGTGCTCAAAAGTCATTGGAAGTCAGAGGGACTTCTCCCACTGACCTGGAGACGTGGGAAGTTTCTATCTGCAGCGACACAATTAGCAGATTATGAAACTGGAAGACGATCTTATCTGCTCCTCCACACAATGCTAAACGGCTGCTTTTCCCACCTACCTCCATCTTCATTAATTCTAGAAAACCACCTATCAAAAAGATAGCGAGAAAATAATGTATTATTGGGGGGATGGGGTGGGGGATGAGCAGCATAGCAGAGGGAAAATATTTTAAATTATATTTAAATCATCCAATCACATGGAAGATAACAAAGATTGGAGCTATTGAAAAATAAGCATCACATATGAAAATGGTTTCTTTTGAGGAGTTTAAATAAAGTATAATCAAGAGTTAGAGGATGAGACAGATTAACATTTGAATGGACTATTTGTTATTTGTCTTCTCGTGGGACCTTTTAAAGGAGTAGGTGATCTGTTGTCACATGTGGCTCACCAGCACGGCATTATGGGTGCCAGTTTGTACTGGATTCCAATAGCATCTGTCTCAGAAATGTTTCCAGGTTCTATTAGAAGCCATTATGCATCATTTGAATATTGTCTTTTTTCGTAGTAATAAAAATCTTGCTTTTAATTACATCTACATGTAGCTAAGGACAGCATCTGACCCTGGAACTGAAAAGCTGAGTTTTCTTTATCCTTTGCATGGATAAGTCAGGTTTATACTTATGGCAGTTCTTTTGTTTGTAACAAAACACCCATCGGTGACTGAAGGAATCAAAGTCTGAAAAGACTTTGAGAGAGACAAAAGAACATTTACCAATTAAGGAAGTCCCATTTTATACTTCCTTTCTAGTATGAAACTTAAGTGAAACATATTGTAGAAACTGAATGTAAGCTTGAGATGCTTCTAGAAAGTTAAACCCGAGTGCTGGGGTTTTTTTAACTCATCAGGGCAAGGTAGCAGCAAACAACAGTAGACCTGATTCAGAAAGAAAATGTCATACAGATAGGACACAAAAAAAGTCCCTGGAAATGAACTCGAATCCTCCAGTCTCTTAAACCACACTGTATTCTTGCATGATGAATTTTGTGTTTGGATCCCTTGCTTAGTTGAAAGAAGTGTAAAGACAGCTCCCTACTGGCAAAGTATCTGAGGAGGTTACAGAATGCTGTTTATTCCAGCTAGTGTCTGGAATAAATTATGTTCAAGAAATTGGCTCCTGATACTCCTGTTTCAGATGAGAATTTGTACAGAGTGCTAAGTCCTAACACTTCTGGCCAAACCATGGGATTCATTAGGATTTGCCATTCATCATACCTGCCAGAAGTTCTCAGATTTGGAAAGGTGCTTGTTTTGAGGAGTGAAAGAATAACAGAAAAGAAACTGTTTACCTTGGCATTACTGTCAGTTCTCAAAGGCACCGGTCTTTCAAATTTCAGGGCTATGAGTTGTCAGACCTAATATGCTTTCTTACTATTCCTACTGAAATTCATTAGCTACATAAGGAAGACCCACACCAGTTTTAGCTGACATTATAGGTCGAATAAACCACTTAACATTTCAGAGGTTTCTATTGCAGATAAGGGGATAAATGGCAGCAGGTGACCTGACAGCTCTTGGGGTGGGAGGGAGTTTTCACAACTGGTTTTTAATCCAGTAGCAACAGCAGATGCTTGACAACTCATTAGACTGGACTCTAGGAAGCAGGATGGCAACCTCACTGCTATTGTAAACATTTTGATTTATAAACCATGCTTACCAATTTCCTATTGTGAAGGATAATTATGCTGATTTTTTACTTAGTGCCTAACTATTATATAGGCTTCACTTGATTCTTCTCACAACATTAAGAGTTCAAAACCCTGCAGAAAAGGAAAGCTAACAGAAATACTGCTAAGCCAAATCCAAGACAGTCCACATCACTTACCACCACAATGTCTAGGGCTTCCCGTAGAAAGGCGGTCCACACTTTTATAAGCAAGTTGAGGACTAGCATGGTCCTCCTTGGAGCTGTATTGCCAGCATTCTCACATGCCTGTGCAACAATTCTGCTCATGCTGCAACGGACATTGGCATTTTATTCTGAGGTATCCAACAAAAAATTAGGAGCACCTCTGTGGAATTAAATGTGCTCTGGCAGAGACCTTCTTAAATATTTTAATAGAATTTTTAATAGAGATTTTTATAGAATCATATGTGCTGTTCTCCATTACATATTCCACTGCAAGAGAGTAAGTGGATCTGTGACTTTACCTTTCTTGAGTCTTTCTCATGATCTGTGAACCAAAATTTTTACAGCCTATAGATCACTTTCTCACCTCAGGTATGCTACAGCAATTTAATCTTTCCTGCAGTGTAAAAGTCCATTATCCCATTGTTGTGGGTCAAGGTGCGTTTTGGCTACTGGATTTAGTGGGAATTAAACTCGGTTTTGTGCTTTAAAATTATATTGAACAAGAAATACAATGTTCGAGTAATACAGGTACAATGAAAATTAAAAAAAAAAGAGATATAAACATCTCATATTTGTCAAGTCAAAATACAGCCTAATGGATTCATTTAACTTCAGAAGAGTGTGGACTCCATCTCTGTGAGTATTTTGTATATGGCCACATGTATGACTTTTTAATTAGCTCTCACCCTTTAATTTACAGGACTGGAAAAGAAACATGTGGAGGAAAAAACCCTTAAAATTGTTAAAAAGTTAAAATGGATGTGATTTGCATCCTTCAGGACAAACATTAGATAGTCTAGTGATTTAAATGGCATTACTTGTATAGCTACAAAAATGCTTGTGGGGACATAATTTCATGTTCTTTAAAGGTAGAGATACGTTTTTTACTTTCTGAAACTGGCATAAAAGCACACCAAGAAAGCTGGGAAAAGAAAACAGTGGAAGAGTATGTACTCAACACAAAGAAGTGGAATGGAAGAACTTGAAGCAATGCCAACTTTTTTTTTTCCTTTCTGGTTTAAGGTAGAAGAGAGGGAGGAGGAGAAGGCCTGGACTGCAGTGTTCATATTTACAACTATAGGTAAAAAAACCCCAGCGGCTCTGCTTGCTTCAGTGTCTGGACCAGGTTGCCAGACTGCACAGGGCTTTCATCTGTGTTATACTAGGATGCCCGTGCTATACACCTTATGCAGGGTCTAAGTTCATGCCTCTGTGATGAGGAAGTGAAGAGGATGTTCTACCACTGTTCTGCAGTAACTTTATAACTGAAGCATAAGACATATGGAATCTGACCCGTGCTTTCTCTCTTCATGGCTAATGAGGAGGGGTGGATGCGTACAAGCTCGGATTTTAGGGATGATCCGAAGTCCGTAGGGTCAGGTGCTGCATGCCTAGCACAGCTTCTCCCAGCGCAGCATTCCCATGCAGACCTTGACGCCTTGACTCATTCTGTGCCTTCAAGCGATGGCTTTACCCACAATGGTGAGGAGCGGTGTCAGACAAGCCCCTGGGGCCGGGGGATGCTGCCGGTACCTTTCCGACTGCCCACCCTGCGGGTCCGGCGCTGCCAAGACAGCGACGGAGCTGCCGGCTGGGCTCGGGGTGTGTAACCGGCAGCCGTCCCTTACCTCCCGGCAGCGCTGCAGGAAGCCGGCATTCCTCAGGGCCCATCCTTCCCTCGCTAATAACATCTTAATTCTTAGAAATAAAAAAAAAAAAAAAAAAAAAAAAAAAAGAAGAAAAATAATAATTTTAAAAGCGTGTGTTGGTGGGGCGGGAATGGGGGGGGGGCAGCCAGCGGCGCTCTCGTGTGTGACGGCGGGCCGAGAGCGGCGGCAGCGGGCGGCGCGGCCGGGCAGGCGCGGTGCTGCCGCCGGGCGAGGCGGCGGCGGCGGCAGCGGGAGGAGGCGGAGGAGGCGGTCGAGCCGCTCCAGGGAAGTTTTCTCGCCGCCGCCTCCTCGAAACCCCTCCCCGCCAAGCGCGGCTCCGCGCTCCTCGAAACTTACCGCCGGGCGCCGCTCCTGGGGAGCCGCCGGGCCCGCGCCGCCGCCCCGGAGGCCCCGCGGAGTAAGTGCGCGCCGGGCCGGGCCGGGCCGGGCCGAGCCGAGCCGTGCCCGGGCGGCGGGGCCGCGGCCGCCGCCCCCGCAGCCGGGGGGTGCCGGACACGTGGGGCCGGGCGGGAGGCGCCGGCTGAGCCCCCGCTGAGCGCCGGGGGTTGCGCGGGCGCGCAGTGGCGCGGGGCTGGCGGCGGAGGGAGGGGCGAGGCCGCGGGAGCCCCGGCGTGGGAGGGGAAGGGGCGGCGGAGCGCGGCTCGCCCGGCGCCGCGGGAGCCCCGTGCCGGCCGGGGCCGCCGGGCGCTGCGGCTTGTCGGTAGCGCTGAACGCGTGTTTTTTGTGTCGGAGGGTAACAGTGTGTGAGACGCTTCGCCGTGGTGTGAGCGTGTCCGCCTTCGCTCCGCTCCCCGGGGCTGCCGGCTGTGGGTACGGCAAGTGTCAGGGGAGCGAGGAGCGCGCAGCTGCTCTTCCGACGGACGGGGAAAAGACACCGGTGCCGCGGCACCGACGGCCACCCCGCCGACCGCGGCCGCACCGCTGGCCCGGGCACGGCCCCGCTGGGCGGCCGCCTCCCCGCCGGGGGCCCGCTGCCTGCCTGCCTCCAGCGGGTCGGGCACGGAGGGATGATCTCCGGTGCTCCGCGCATCCCAGCACCTGGAGAGGGGAGTGCTGAGCAAGGGCAGTGGAGAGGGGGTGCACCCACAGGTGTATCCTGCCTCAGTTCGCTTTCTGGGGTTCTTACTTCTCCCGCCGTACCTAAGACCTTCAAAGAGATGGATGGATATAGATACTTATGAAATGATTTTGGTCTCTGTTGTCCATCCTAGGAGATAAAGCTTTTTTTTTTTTTTTTAGGAGATACTCTGTTCTTTAAGACTACACTCAAATTGGCAGTTTTTCTATAACAAAGTCAAAGCTCAGAGTTTTCTTCAATTATGAAAATATAACAGTAGGCTTCCCCCTTCACTCCCCCCCCTTTTTTTTTTCCCTATGCTCGTAGGAGCATAGTGTTGTTTAAATTGCAAGGAGTAGTTCCCATTGACTTTTAGTAGCAAAACACTGTTATTGTTATATATGTTCCAGCAAAATGCAGTATGAATAGCAGCACCAAACAGTTGCTATGTTTGAAGACTCACACTTTCCATAATACTTTAAAATAAAAATATGGTTATAAGAAGAGAAAATGGTCATTCAGTGCTGTCAGAAGTTCTTTAAAAAGAGTGGTGTGTGGAAAGTCCCTATGAATCTGCCAAAAGTTGTGTAAGCATGAACCGTAATGAGGGTAGTTGTAGGATCATGGAGTAGGCACGGAGCAGGTAGTCCAGCTGCAAAGTAAGAAAGTAAGAGACAGAAGGGCAATATGTATGGAAATGTCCCTAATTGAGGACTGCAGCTCGTGGAGGTAGTTGGCACATCTTCTGAAGGCTAGTCTAGATACCTTCCTCCCAAACCTTTGTTCTAGCTTGTACACACCTTGTTCTACTGTAGATGTAAGTGTGATATAAACCACAAGTATGCGTGTTCTTCAACAACCTTTTAAAATGTATGAATTACTCTTTCTGAATGGTTCACCAGTCCTCAAAATTTTAGAAATTATAATAGCATCAATAAAAATATTTATAACCATCTAAGTAGAAACTGAGTCACTGGTTCCTTATGTGACCATAAGCAATGGTTACCAGTAGCACCAATAACTGGTGTTATTCATTCCAAGCTTGATGTTTCATTACCAGTTTTCTTCATTAGCTTAATCTTCCCACGTGAACTGAATTACAAACAGGGTAGGAAGAGAAAGGAGGAAGCAAGTCACTCTTTTTTTTTTGTTGTTGTTGTTTTTGTGGCTCTGTCCTCCTTGTGCTGCAAATCTTGTTGCCATGGGCAAAGTGAGGGATGGACTCTGGCAGGAGAATTGTAAAATCTTCAAAGGTCATTTGATCAGTTTCTCCTAGTCAGCTAGAAACTGGGGCCTTCTGGCATCCTGCGCATTTTTAGAATTTTACATTATTTTCTTTGTTTCTCTCATTCAATTGCTTAATTATAGAATCCAAAAATGTTATTGCTCAAAATAACCTTTCCTTCTAGATTTAGAGAGAGGGAGAGTGATGCAAAATTAAGAGTTTAAATTGAGTTAGGAGGCTTGAGATTTTTTTCCTTTCTATCATTATTACTCTCTTTGATTGTTTAATCTGATATACCAAACATCATAAGATAATGATTTCTCAAATGTCTGGAGACTTTTAGTGCTTTTTTTTTTGCTTTTTTTTTTCTTTTTTTTTAACTTTTTTTTCTTTTTCCTTTGTGACACAGAGTATCTTCTCGCTCTGTCTGATACTGCTAATCCTACTGCATGGAGCTAAGAAGTAAAATATGAATTTACTGTTGAGTTCTGTGATATGGTCAAACTACCATGGAAAGGCTCTAATGGTTGGACCAAGAAAAGTTTGTCTGGATTTGATGGTGTGACAGTGAGCTGTGGCTGCCTGGCAGTGCCACCCAGAGGGGCAGTTCTTGGGGGAGCCTGGGGGCAGCTGCTGTCCCTAATCAAACCCTGAGCAGGGGCTGGGGGCGTGGGCAGTGCAGTCAATGCCCCAGTCTGCCCACGGCCCCACTGTGCCGGGCTGCCTGGAAAAATCACGGAGGTCAACTCCCACCCTGTGAGGTGGGTCTGCATTTTTGCAGCTCCCACTATAATGAAGTGAGCTAGGAGAAAGCTCTTTTTATTTATAAGAACGGAAATTGTGTGTAAAGTCCTTAAAATCAAGGAGGCCACAGCTGGGTACTTCATATGCTTTTAAAAGCTTTTCCAACTCGAAGTTGTTTCTCTGTCCTTCCCATGCTGTTTCCATAGCGAGTCACACCTACTGCTACTTTAGGCAATTGGCCTAATTCCTGAAAAATTTGAATTTTAATTACTCAGCTCAATAGCTTGATCTCTTTATCATCTGAATATTGAAGGGGATTGCATGGTGTTGTGTGAATAAATTTTTCTTTTTTTATGTTTTAGGTTGTATTGTTCTCAAAAGAAAGTGAAATATTCAAAATGATAGTGTAGTTAATTATTCACTTTTTCCTTTATTATGATATATTATTTATAAGAACTTAGCTATGGCATTATTTGATAAGTTAAACTATTTTTATAATAGCTGCAAAAATTATGTTCTATAGATAATAACCATTGTCTGTTCTGTTCTTCCCACTTAATATATTGCTATAGTCAGTAATGTTTAATAATAATTAAAGTTTCACCTGGACCTGTGATGGTGAAAAAGATGGCAAGACTATTAGGATAAGCAAACACTTAAGAAGTGTGCCTGTTGCTAGAGGACAGACTGATTTATTTAATTACTTCATTTCTACTGTGTTTTGCTTTTGAGTGTTTTGGTTTTTTTCATTAATATATATAAAGTTCATTCTCATTGGTAGATAGAGTTTTGAGACATGGAGAACTGAAACTAAATATTGTTGTTTGACTAGGTGCATTTTTTGCTGACAAAAACCACAAAATGCATCTTTGTGTAGTTGTGTAAGCAAAACCTATTTATCAAGGTTCCAAATCCTTACGTTTTCAGTTTTTCTTATGTTGAAAATGAG
The DNA here is from genome assembly GCF_026979565.1 of Vidua chalybeata. Taxonomy (NCBI): domain Eukaryota; kingdom Metazoa; phylum Chordata; class Aves; order Passeriformes; family Viduidae; genus Vidua; species Vidua chalybeata. The sequence continues at coordinate 120,594,273 of NC_071530.1, read as the reverse complement.
GAGTTACTGAATCCATTTTCTTGAAAGCATAGTCTGGAAGGAATCAGAGGAGAAGGATGTCATCTGTCAAGCACAAGTTATGACAAAGTAGAACAGAACAGCATTAAAAAACAAAAGTGTTTTAGCATTGTTTTGCAAGGAATTGGGAGTCCTGTAAATACTCCTACAATAATTTTCTTCTTCTCCCCTGTAATATTCCAATGCTAATTGTCCAAATTTGTCAACAATTTATTGGTGGGGTTTAATTTCATAAGGAGTGACTGCTGGCTAGAAAAGAGAGAGAGGTCCCAACCAGTGCCTCCTTGCTTGACACACTGACAGCAGGGATGATCCCAGAGGGAGCTGGGCAGTGCCTTCCCTGGGATTACTCCTGAGAGGCAAGAGCTTGAGGATGTAGAACAGAAATGCGAAGGAAGGTTAGCATCATTGTTAGGTAAGAACAGTATCACTTCTGCCTTAAAACTAGTTTTCAGTTAGTGAATTGTGGGTATTTCTGGTCACCATGGGCCGGGCTTCCAAAGGGTATTTAGGTGGCTAAAGGTGTAGCTGGACCTTTACTGTAATTCACAAGGGTGCTTGCAGTATAAACCAACAGACAAACAAGGAGCTGTAAATGGCTGTAGATGCTTAGGCTGATGTGGTGCCTTTAAATAACCCATTGAATTTCACACTGACAGATTTGACAGTTCAGTGGTACAGCCTTCTGGTTTTCTCAGTATTATTACCATTCATGTTCTTTCATTTGGACTTAACAGAGGTTGAAAAAGATCCCATTCTCAGAAATGAGTCCAAATGAAGAAAATAGACTACTTGCACCTACTAGTGAAGCTCATCCCAATTTCGAGTAGGTACCTCTACTGCATGAAGAGAAGCAGAATTATTTGTAGATATTGATCTGTTGTAAATACAGAAAATAAGGTGCTCCTTGCAGTGTGTGATTGTTGTGACTTACCAGTGAAAATTTTGGTTGACCTCAAGAGACAGGGAAATTTTCTTATTGTAAAGAGGAGAGCAGCATCCTTAGCCTTACTGCAGAAGGTGTGAGAAAGGTCACTGCTATGTGCATTTGGTGGATGATCTATTGTGAGATCTGCAAGTGGCACTCCCATAGAGGCACCAGAGGCATGGCTCTGAGCCACACAAGGGCACCTACACAGCTCCCAGGGGCAGGGGGAGTCCAGAGGCAGCTGGGTGATTCTCAGAGAGTGTAGGACCTCAGCGGGCCCTGACACAGCACTTGGGTTCCATCTCACTAGGAGATGCCAAGACTTTGGCCTCTGTGTTTCCTGGTTGAACATTATCTTTCTACAGCCTGGGTGACTCCCTTGCAACCATGCTTTCTGTAACCCATCTGTCTGGATTTTTCTGCTCTTGGGGATGCTGTGGCACCCACTATTGAAAATACTGCTGGTATACTTGAATGCTTTTACCAGCTTGGGGGAAGCCTAGGTTTTAATGAAGGTTGTTACAACTTCAGACTCAAATTTTATCTGATTTATTTGAAAAAAATAATTAAAACTTTAAAAAATTATAAAATGAAGACATTTCACCTAGAGGAAAATTACTTTAATTGCTCTGTGTAAACCTTAAAACCTCTACATGTGACCTGTATTAATTATAACTAGCAGACTTTTACCTGTTTGCACTGAATTATGCAGAAACAGGACAAGTTGCTTGTTGTTAAACCACAAACTTTTATAGACTGCATATATTTTACAAACTACTTTAAAAGCACATGTAAAATAATAAGCAATGCCCTACCTTTAATCTAAATTTATAATAGGTGTAGAAAGGCTTCTTAAAGCACATATATAATTACTACATTGTACAGAACCACACGGGTTGAAAGAAAGCTTTGTTTGTAAAGTATCTTACACTTCTTTCCTGAGCTAGGTAAATATTCCAGTTGCAAGTTATGATTCGTAGCTCAACAATTTTCTTGTACATAGTTCATATACTTTATTAACCATGACACTTAACCTAATAGTGATAATCTGTTCATCCCCCCCCCCACCTTTTGTAGTCTGTTTGACGCATAGAAAGCAGAAAACAGATTTATTGCTCAAAGACATGATGACAAAGGAATTGGCTGTTGCATTCTGGTTTTATTCTTTTTTAATGATACATAAATAAAACCAGGGAAATTCTAACTTTTTGATGATAAAGATCCTATGGAATGCTATAAGAGAAAAGCTGTTTCATCCTTATTCGAGGCAAAGTTCACCTTGTAAAATGTAATTTTATTAATTTTTAAAAGCAGATTTTTTATGTTTTCACCTTAAGAATATTCTTTATTTCCTGTCCTAAACTGTTAGAGTGTTTTTCTGCTGAACAGTTTCAACCTACATTTCAGATACAAATAAAGTTGATCCCATTGTGTAGTTTAAATGTAGTATTAATTTTGTAAGTAATTTAGAAAAGAAATTCTGGCAAGCAAGTAACCAGTATAATTTTTACAGCTTGGCTTTTGTGTCCATTTAGTATTCAATGAAAAATATCATCTTTTGCTATGTTTGGAGAGCTCTGGTTTTAGAATAACATTATTGCTTTAAATTTTTGTATGTGTATGTCTCCCACTTTAGACTTTTGTGGAGCTTCCTGACTGAGGCTCCCTGTTGGGTGTTTGTGTGAGGGAGATTGAACTTAGAAATCTACCCATTGCAGGCACCTGAAACACATACCAGGTCCTAATTCCTGTTCAAAACCATTCCTGACCATTTGATGCGCGAAGCAACTCAGACTTCATCAAGACAGTTTTTGAAACAGTTATATTTCAGGTTTGGATCTTGTAAAAGCAATGGCAAATTATTTACTTCATTTTTTTCCAGTTTTCCAGTCCTATTACCCTTCTAAATTTTGAACAGTACATCATCGTCAGGCATCTGTCTCCACCTCAGGAGAGTTTTCTTTGTATTTGACCATCTCTTCCAATGCTGGGAGACCAGAGAGCTCTTCTGAGCTTGCTGAAATTAGCAACCAGGAGATTCCCATAAAAACATGCCAATATCTTTTGCCCCTGATTGTTTCTTCAGGTTGGACTTTTCTGTTATCCTCACTCCACTCTCCAAAGGTCTCAATAAGTATGCTAATCAGGCAGAATAATTTTTGTAGATTTCTTCCACTTGAGGTGAATAGCAAGGAGAGTGGTGAAGAACTGCTTAAGTACCTTATGAGACAAGTCAGTAGACAATAAAATGACAACTGAAATTCTGCAGCTATAAATGTGAACTGCTAAACCTCAGTTAAAATGGTTGTAGCTGTACATGGAAACTGATGGCACTGGGCTGACCCTTTCAGAAGTGGGGTCTTGGCGTCTAAGATAATACCAAGTAAATTCGTTCAGTTCTCAGTAATTCCCCCAAAAAATGAATGTTCAGAACTGCTAGGAACCAAAAAAAAAAAAAAATTACATAGGCTTCAGGAGGAGAATGGACAAGTACTTCAGAGAGTTGTACTGAGGATTGCTACACAGATGAACTCCATCTGTCTCAGGAAACCCTCTGAGCTGAAATAGCAGGAAACTGGGAAAATGCCATGAAAATGGCATATGCTTGTTATGTTCTTGCTCTTCTGTCCAGTTATGGTTGTTGCTGGAGACAGCATCAGGAGGATTGTTGGTTTCAACCAGTATCGTGGCCCTTGTGTTCTCAACACCTTTTTCATGTTCAATTTAATGGTATATGGGAGAAATGGGGCACAAACTCTATTGTTGAGTAGTTCCTTCAAGACATACTTAGGCTTACAGTGTGATAGCAATTTTATAAATGTAATCAGCATTCAGAAAGTAGCACAGATGTATTTCTGAGACTGTCACTGATATCATTTGCCTGTGATATTTTTTTTTTGTGCTCATAGTGCTTCATTTCTATCGTCTTTCTTGCTTCCTTTTGCTCTTGAGTCTCCTTGGTTATTCTGGTCCAACACCCTGTGAGATTCCTGTGTAGGCAGATGAGACCCCATGTTTCCGTACCGGAAATTTAACTTCTCAGTGAAGTTAAAAATGTTAGGGAAATACCATAGTTTTAATCTTTAAAATAAAGAAAAGTGATTACCTAGCTAGCAAAACAAAATTCATGATACTAAATTTATATTATTTACTTCTAAAGAATGAGATTAATTTGGTGTTAGACCTAGACCTGACAGTGAGTGTAAGAGCCATGGGTTTTAAACATGCCTGTTCGGGACATCAGAGTGCTTGTTCTATTTTATATGAAGAACCTTACCAATAACACTGAAGACTTTCAGCCCCCTCTCCCACAGGTTTATTTCAGCCACAAGTCCTGACACTCCATGTATTTCTGCTTGATGATAGTGGAAAAAAAGGTCTGTTGAGATGAACGTGGATGTTTATTGGGATACAGAAATAGTGACCTACCCTCTGTGGTGTTGTTCAGTTTGTCACCTACGTGCTGCATGGCCACAGAGTGGTCTGGGGGTTTGCACACCCCCATAGTCTGTGTCTGCTCAGTGTCAGCGCTGCAGTTGGTGTGGGATGCCTTCCAGCAGATGTGCATGGTAAGTTCCACACATCTGGGCACCTATCTGTTTTGCTGGAGTCCCTGAGGCTCACTGGAAGGCAAGATACTGTATTGCATCTGCAGGCGTTCCAGGCTGAATCAGAGGTGGTCTTCAGTCACAGCTCTGGAGTTAATTGTTTATAAAGCTGCTGAAAGGTCCCTACCAAATTTCAGTTTTTAAAAATACCTTTCCCTCTTCCATTTTATTTCCTTCCTCTTTTTTTTGTTTTCCTTTCTTTTCGGTTTTCAGCTGTTACACTTGGCAAGTTTCTTTCCCAGCATTTGGAAATAATTGTTTTCTAAATGCTACCCAGGTTATCTGCCAAATTTAACACCCTAAAAGGAAGCGGGGGTGGGGGACAAGAGACCTACCTGGGAATGGAGTGAATGTAGTGAGTCTTTAGAAAGTGCTAAAAAGGAAATTTACCAAATATAGCACCTAAAATCAAAACTATTGAGTTCCCTCACATTAACTGTAAAATACAACATGCTATCATCTACAGGGTAAAAAAAGGCTGTTTCACCCAGCTTCATAAACTCTTTTTTTAATTTTCTCTACCAAAAGGTAAAGCACGTATGGCTTTTTGGGTTCTTTTTCCTCTAACAAATGTGTATAGTTTGGGGGGGATACAATTTTTTTCTAAGTGTTACTGGAAAAATCCCATCAGTTCCTGAGAAAACATAAGAAAATAAGAGCAAAGCAGAAAGCACTGATGGCACTAAAAATGACCTTATCTTGGAGACTTTGCAATGGCATAATCAGCCGGGAGGTTGTAAGACAGGATTGATTTTGCTGGTGGCACAGGAACAGGATGAAAAGTTTAATTCCTTCTCCTTGGTGATGGAAGGGCTAAGGTAGCCCAAGGTATTGTTGTGTTGGTGCTGTTTCTGATCACTGTGAGTTTTGTCAGGGGCCCAGTGCAGCTGAAGGTGTGTTACAGCAGCCCTGGGACAGCTCCAAGGTGTGGATTAGTGGCAGTGGAGGTCTTGCATGGGAAATGCACAGCTTTTATGAAGAAAAGCTTGGCAAGCATAAAGAATCAGGTTCCTTGTCCTTAAATGTAGGTGTCTAGGTGCGAGGGTCAGCCGTGGCCAGTTACCTTTTGGTCACCCTTGCGTTTGGTACTCTCTCTCTGCACGTGTTCAGCCTCTGCTGGTACCTCCCAGCCCTAAGAGAGTATTTCTCAGTGACTGTGTTTAACATCTGCTTCCCGGCTGATCTGCCACTGGCTTTTGCCATGTTTTCAGGTGGGTGCTCAGATGGGGACAGGGGACATGGGCACTTCCATGACAAGGAGCTCGTTAAAGCTCCTGCCACCTCCACAGCGTGGCTGGGAGGGGCTGGCAGCCACGCTGTGCCTGGCGGCAAAGGCGCGTGTTGAGATCCGCGTGCGTGGGGAAAATTGCACGGTGTTGGCTAACGTTTCAGAAAGGAGGAATAAAAATCCCCCATAAACCACTTTCTGTGCTTCTCTGTGGGCTTTTTTATTCCCTTTTAAATGGTAATAGCTGCTTGGAAAAGAGGACTGCTGGTCATTATGCCTGGTACAACAGTACTCTTTTAGCTGGTGGGACTCTTAATACTGTTATGTATTTAATGCTAATAATATTTTACAAAACAAACAACTTCCAAAGAAGTAGAGAAAAATAAAACAGGATATGTGCTTTCATGACTTCCCTTCAATTTAGATTTTGTCTTTTTCAATAAATTGAATTTTTGTCCTACTCATATTTGACAGCATATTTTGCATATAACAGCTTCTCTGTAATAGATACTGTGTAATTTGGATATATTTTTTGATACATTAACAAGTCAAGGGAATTCAATTAGTTTTTGTAAAGATTTACTAAAAGATAAAAATAACCTAAGATGACAATTAGAATCAGGATAACTTAAGTTGCTCTAGTTTAAAAGTTGAATTTTTCAAAATTAAAATGACTTAATTATTACTTAATTATGGATCAGCTGTTCTGTATTAACATCTAAGCCCTCATGTTACTGTGACTTGATTCTGCTGCCAGAAGTCTCTGGTGTCTTCTGAGCAAGACAAGTCTTTGCCCCTAGCAGTGTGGGTGGGTGCCCACATATATAGGAGCTTTTTGTAAACCTTTTTTGCAGTGACATGAAGTGCAGCATGTGTCAGAGCAGAAATTACAAGAGTAGGCTCTTTTAAAACTGGTGTGTCATAGGAATCTTTCCCAGAGAGAGAAAATATTTGCAACAGCAGCTCCTGCAAGTTAGGTCCCCTAATTACGGCTGTACTGTAATATACACTAAAACATACATGCTTTTTCCTTCTGGGCTTCAAGAGAAAATCACCAGTCTTTGTGAAGTTTTCTTTCCATTAGTAAAGAGAGCACTGCTGATCTGAAAATCCATCAGGTCATCCATACCAGCATTACATCAATTGACTTTTGAATATTTTTCCATTAGAAAAGGCTCCATTTTATTCCCTCGCTCAAGTGGCAGACTTTCAGTTTGTGCGGTTTTTCCATTTATTGAATTTTGCGATAAAAGAGTTTTTGAAACAGATGTCAGTCATTGCTTAGGAGTGGGGTATTGTTAGAGGGCTGTTTTCTTCTCTGGTTTTGGTTTTTGTGGTTTTTTTTTTTTTTTTTTGTTTTTTTTTTTTTAAGTTATTAGAAAAATCTTTTCCTTTCCCTCCCTAACTTTAATTGTCACTTTTTAAAGCCATAAATAGTTTTCTAACCTATAATCTGGTGTCAGAACAAATATAAGCACCAAACCCTGATTTCACAGAAATATTGCAGATTGGCCATTGTTCTCAGCAGGAGCAGGACTGGATTTGATCTCTCAATTGTAAACCAGAAAGAAGGGAGTGGATGCATTGCAGAAGCATGGTTCATATTAGCATCTTCCTTAGGGTGTGGAGTGGACCTGTTAACACTTTCTTAATGCTTAGATTTTATAGAAGTAGCCAAATGTATGCAAAGAATAGTGTCCAAAAAACTGGGTTGGGAGGGATTTTTTTACTTTCTTGCTAGAGTCTTATCCAGGTAGAAAGATAAAGAATAAGATTTTGGGTCCTGATCCTAAATTATATGTATTTCATATACAGAGTGGTTTTAGGACAAATTGAATTTCTTCAGACCATATTGTCAACTGTCACAGAAGAGCAAAGTGCTAGTCACGTTTCTGTGTATATAAAGTGTATATATATCTATATATATACCCACTTAAAAAAACCCAGATTTTAGTTTTTATTTTTTATTGACAGCATCTTCCCCATGTATTTAAAAAAAAGCACCAGTTTTTTCTAATGAGGATTTTAGCTGTGTTTGTTTAAATTACACCAATGAATAATTCTGAGTTTTAAGAGGTTTACAGCATTTTATTCTAAAGGAGGAAGGAAACCATATTTTGGGTTGATATCTGTTTGGTAGGGTAAGCCTTTGTTGTTTCGTCTCAGTACTTCACTGTTACTTTAAACATCAAAGAACACCCTTTCTGAAGGTGAGAGAACACAAAGCATCCCATATTTATAATTTATGAGGCCTAAGATTGTGACCTAATGTAAACTTGAAGAGACTAAGTACAAAAATATCCTTAGCTTGAGGGCAACGTTTGAAAACTTTGTGGATTTTCTTTTTTATCCTGGCTCTGTCTACAATCATATTGCTTTGTTATTATTTCCTCTTAGCATTAAAGTACTATTGACATTGATAGATATCAGGGGAAGGCTGAGCTTCCTAAAGGGGAGAGAGAAAAAAAAAAAAGAAAAAAAAGAAGAGATGTGTTGTTGGCACAGAAATAGTGGCGGTAGAAGTGTTTGTGGCTGCCTTTTATTCTTCTGCAGACAGTGAGCACAACGGGGCTCTCGCTGCCTGCTTTTGGCTTGCATGGATTCTCAATAAACAGCTCAGCTGTGTGTTTATTTTCAAGACTGATTCAATTCTTCAAAGACAACTGCTCCCAACTTGTGAATACTTGTTAGTTGCTGGAAAGTTGCAGAAGTGAAGATCAGCTCCTAGTTTCATGCCAAAAAATTAATCCGACGATGTGGTGCTGTCTTTTCCACAGGTGTGTGTGTGCTAGGACTGTCTGAACCTCCCTGTAACTAATAGCCCGTATATAATTTGGAAGGAGAAATCTTCAATGGAAGACCCCGAGGGAATAAATGGGAAGTCTGTAAGTAAACAACTTGTCAGTCCTGAGGAAAAAAGTTGTGGCTTTTAAAGTGGCAATTATTTTTGTGGCAACCAAGTGAATTAAAGTCTTAGAGAGGTACATGCCCTTTTAATGATTGGAAGGAGCAGGGAATGATGAAATTAATTGAGAGATGGAGGATTATGCTAAAGCTACAGAAAATTAACTATGGCTTTAAAAATATTTGTCTTCAGTGATTCATATTACAAAATGATACTTTCTCTAAGAAATATTTGGCCTATTGTGTTTATGTTGTTAACATTTTTATCTGTTAGAGAGTTTTCTTCCCATTATTTGAAGATATTTATCTTTGCCTGTGTGAATGTATGCAAATACTGCTTCTGGGAGAAGTGAGTGCAACTCCTAGCTGCAAAGTCTTAAGAACAGTAGCAAAAAAATGTTGTAGCATTGTTGTTTGTTGTAAATGCCTGTTTTAGAGTCACAATAATAAGAAATTTTGAAACTGTCAGGCACAATTAAGAATGTTTCATCCATGGTCAAATGATTAGTTGTGTGTTTTGGATTTGTCAGTTTAATTAGTGACATCATTCTTGGTACTTGGTGAAATTCAAAATGCTACATATATGTTTTTATTCAGAATTGTTACACAGAAAGTGTACATATTGAGATTACCTTATTTTTACCAGTTGTAAAATAAATCCGAAAGCTATTTAGTAAATTCAATTAGATTTATTTTCTGCATTTTTTCCCTCATGTGTTTATTTTCTACATTTGACAGTAGTCTATTCTCTCTCACTCTTCTCTTTGTATTTTATGTTTCTATACCCAGTTTCCCTGATGCTTCCATTTCATGTAGCAACAGAGTAGACAAAACCAAGCCCTTGATAATAAGCCTGTTGTGTTGTGTGTTTTTGTTACACTTCATGTATAGTGTAATTTTTGCTGTCTGAAGCAATATGGCTTTGATTATTTTCCAATGTTCATTTGTTCCAGTCTTGTCTCTATGTCTATGTTTGGGTATTTATCCATCTCTGCTACCACCATGTGTGGACAGGACCAGTTAACTCTTAGGGAAAGAGTGGCCATGGTTACCAACAGGCACTAAACAGGGATGGTTCTGTTTGCAGTTGCAGTGCCAGAGCTTTCAGCACCACCCAAGCTCCTCATTCTATTTGGAATCAGGCTTTCCTCCATGCATGAAAAGCCTTTCCCTGAAGCTGTCAGGATTTTCTGTGGCTTCCACTGCAATGCTGCACTCTCTGTGCCTGGCATAGCCTGGGCTTCATGTGCTGTGGAGGGTTTGGGCTGGGTAATTGTGTTCTGGGGCTCTATATAATGACAAATGTAACTGTCGCTTAACAGGAGTATTAAGGGAAATATTTGTTCATGGTTTGGCACCACCAGCACTCCTGTTGGGGTTATTCATTCCATTCCTTCTTTTCACCACTTAGTCCAGAGAGCCTGTAAAACACTTCATCTGCTCAGAGTTTCCCTTCACATTACCCAAGTGGGTGGTAGTTGTTGATGCTATCAGGATTATCAAAATCTAAGCCAGTAACTGCTGAATAGACCCACTGCTCTGAGCAGCACTCAGGCTGCTGTAAATGAGGACTGAGGTGCCCAAAGGTACATGACACAGGGCAGGGTGTGATTTTCTGACTACAGTGTCATTGGAGAGGTTTAAAATTGGGGTATTAAACCCTGGAATCAGATCCTTCAATTAGGTCTCACTTGAAGTCATTCATAACTGGACAGTCTGCTGTGTTTGCATCAGCCACTTGACCAGCAGGGAGATTTCCTAAAAGCAGTAGTCAGAAAGCAAAATAGTCTCAGTGAAAATAAAGATGATGGCATAAACATTGTTTTTGTTTATTTTGCTCTGTGTGTGTGCATAGAAAGAAAGAGAGGGTGAGGGATAGATTAGCACTCTATAATTAGAAACCAGAAACCAAAACCTGTTTGGGATTTAAGATCCCAAACACATGTAGTGACTTTGAAAACCTGGTGCTAGTCCATAGGAAAAGAAGAAAACTTCCCTACACATACCAATTGAAAGGTAATTTAATTTTGCAGCTGGCCAGTGCAAACTATGAGGTGGAAGCAATTTCAGGTACATGTGGATAAGGGAGGAGCTTTATTCAACAACTGAGAAATGAAGCTGGATAATGTTTTAGGAAGACAGAGCTAGATGGACAACAGAGAAAATACCAAGAAAAGGAGAAGGTAAAGGCAAATGAAAAAAGTTGTCAGACAACAGTATGAGAGAGTAGATGAGGAAGTACTTTGCCATTGTCTTTGGCCAAGATTTTTCTTTTGAGGAAGAGGATGGTGCTGCACATGCAAATACAGCCTGTCAGTGTTGATGTGTACAGAGGTTATCATAATAAGCCCAGTAAACTCACTTCTGCACTTCTGTTACACTCACACAGCTGAGAGAGTATTTTAGCCATTTCCTAATCAAGAAATGGTTCTAATTGTACTAATTATCATGTGCTTGCTTTGCATTCTATAGGAAATTAATTTCAAACTTGGGCTTGCAAACTTGAACATTACCTCTGCCCCTGCCCTTCCTTTGCTATGTGCTTGAGAGAGAAGCACAACACAAACCTGAGGCTGGCTGGGCAGAGGATATCAGTGTGTTATCATGTCTGAAAATTTCACTGAAGTTCTGTTGCTTTCTTTCTAAGTCCAAAAAAGACTTTGAAGCTTGTTTACTAATGATATATGCACCTACCAAAGATGGTTCAGTCATGTTTCATCAAGCTAAAACAAATGGTTGGGTTTTTTAAATTAGTATTTTCTTCACTATCCTGAAGGGGCTTTTCTGTCTGCCAGTCATTTGCAACAAGTCCCACTGTTCAAATATACTTGAGAAATAAAAAAAACCAACTTCTTGTTTTAATTGTTTTTGAGATGAAAATGTAATTTTGGGTGTTAGAGAAATTCTGATTGTAAGGAGCCTAGGGCTGTGTAATAGTACCTCTTATACCAAATTGATTTTAAAAAAATTATGCAAAATTATCATTGCTTGTATTTGTGATAGGCTAAGTCTACCAGTTCCAAACTTGGCATTGGCATGAATCTATTGCCTTAGAAACCCTCTAGAAGCCCTAAAAACATGACAAAAACTGATAAGATTCAGCATGATAACCCAGGTGATTAGAGGTACCCTGATGATGACTTCTGAAAAAAACTCGGAAAGGGCAGTGTAGAGGTCAGCAGGTATTTTATTTCATTTGATTTGCCTGTGATTTTTTTTAAATGCATGGGGTTTATTTATTTGCAAAATTCAGCACAAGAAAATTTTCACAAGTAAATACTGGCATGTTTTAAGCAATTACTATATGCTCTGGGGATATTTTGGAGGGCTTTTCTTCTATAACTCTCTCTCTGGTAGCAATATTAAGTTATTATATAACAGAAAATAATTTTCATTCCTACCCTGTCCAGGCTCATAATTGAAAATTCTCATTGCAAAATTGCACACCAAGAAGTATTTTCAGCATCGAGTGGTGTTGATGATGGAGTTTGCCCATCTGGAAAACAGAGCGAAGACTCTGAGGCCCTCAGCAGTCAAGGTAGATCCAAATAGTGTGTACCCAGTGAGCCAAAAAAGGAGGTGCTCTTGGTCCACTCCAGCAGTTAATTTTTTCTGATTCCCCCCACGGCCCCCAAACCTCAGCTTTCAGTCAGCACTCTGAGCAGCCTGGCTGCCTATTTCCAGCTTCTTTCTCCTCCCTGCTGCTCACTGGACACTTCTCCCATGCCACGTACCGGAGAGCGGCACTTTGCACCGAAAATTCACCTCCTACCTCTGTTAGTGGAAAGACACAGAGCAAGTAGCTGGTTTCAGCAAGAAAGGGGGAGGGAGAAAATAAAAACCCAAACCAAAAAACATCCAGCACCTGGCTGCAGCAAAATAATGAATTTTGCAGCAAACATGCGAGATTCTGTGGAATCTTGGAAAAATGCCAGACTCCACGACCACAGAAATGCTGAGTCCATGGGGCCCAGAGAGAGATGGCTGGGGCAGTTCACATCTCTCTGTCTTTGTTTCGAGCTCCTTGCAGTCTTACTGAGGCATCAGATTACACTCTCTTCACATTTTCAAGGTTATCTTCACTACCAGAAGGGCTAGAAAGTTCATTTTGTTTCAAGGCGAGCCAGGATCCGGCAGCACAACTCCTGAGCTGTTTCAGAGGCCACTGCCACGGTGGTGGCGTGGCTGTGCCTGAGGGCATGGCTGGTGACCTGCAGATTTGAACAGCATCATCAATGACATGTTTGTCCTGCTTACTCACATTACCTGTTTGTCACATTAGGGAACAAAGTCTATGAGGAGGAAGGGTGAAAATAGAAGTATTTTACCTTTGGTAGAAAACTTAGAGCATTGTCACTGTGGAAGTCATGCATGTGCTGCCTAGTTTTTCTCAAAGACTGGCAAAGTTCTCCTCTCTGTGTTCCCCTCCCGTTCTGAAGAAATGCGTGACACGCTTCCTTTTTGGAAAGCTCTGCAAGGCAATAACCAACAAGCACCATGCAATTGCAATCTGTAACTGAGCCTATAAAATGTAATTGCCTGCACCCTTCCCACTCCCCTTCCCCTCTCTATCTGCAATTGGTAGAATATTGGAAACATAAGCCACAAAACCCACTTATTACACTCAGTAAGTGTCAAAAAGAATGAACAGCCGGAACTAGCTGATGTATTTAAGTTCCCCAAATTGAAGTGAGCTGCTGCTAGGCCGTCTATAGCAACTGCTCAATCAGTTACTATTGAAAGAATTGTTTCTTTCAAAACATTTTAGTGAAAATACCCTGAAAATTGTAAGCTGTTTGTGGACAGTTTGAAAACATTATTCGCTACAGGCTCTTCATTCATCTGTGTTTGCAGTAACACCACGGAGAAATTCTTGTCACTAAAATGACTAAAATTTCTATTTTCCTCATTGGTGGCAGAAAATCAAAGGTGCCATAGGCAACAGTGCTTGGAGCACTGACAGAAGTACTGCTACCCACAGCTTGTAGTGTTGGACATACTCCTCAAGATCACAAAGACCTTGCAGGGGTTTTGTTGGGGTCCATCAACAGATACCACACTTATCTTGGTTACAAATCCTTGTTTCTTCAGAGAGGTGGAACTTTTGCTTTGTTACAGTGTGAGGCATTTTTAGATGACTTGTGAAAACAGATATATGAGAAATACACGATCCATCTGACTTTTTCCAGCCACTGTGTGCCACTGTTCAGCATGGAGTCTCTTCTTGAAAGTCTTGATGAAGTTGTAGCTTAGCCCTTAACAGTAAAAAGCAAACTGCCAGTGAAGTTTATTTTCTTTTTTATTAGGTTTTCTGGACCATTGTTCCGCTCGAGGAGCCATGTTTGTTAGTTTTGGCTCTCTGACTTCTCTTCCTTAAGGATAAACTCTCCTTAGGCAGTTGTACAACTATGCACTGAAAGACTGCATAGCAGTTTATTCACAGCCCAAGCTCTAGCCGAATTCAACTGTGTGACTTCCTGGCTTAAGCAGGGGTGCATCCGTAATGTAAATACCTACTTGATTCTGTGGAAAACCAGGAGGTTTTTTGTTTGTTCTTGTAAAAGATTCCTGCGGGAAGCTTAACTTTAAAGTTGGCATCCAGCCTTCTCTGCTGTGACTCGGATACTGATCTGATTTTGTGCTTTCGTAGACATTTTTATATTTGAAAATTTTTAATTCAACATTAGCTTTGCTTACAAGCTACAGAGCAGAATAAAATCACATTACAAACATTGTAGTATTAGATTTTATCACCATTTATTTCTTCTCGTCTGCCCAGGGATTTCTACATGTTCGGTAGAACTAATTTGCAGTCAGACACTGAGGTCTTCTAGAAGGCCAGCAGGCTCCACAAACTAATTTATCCAAATAACCAATCCCTCATAGGCCAGCCATAGAAGGACACCAAAATGGCCTAAGCAGGCAAAGCCCCCTTTTGAAGTCTGGAATGTTTTGACTGACTTGAAACAGGCGGCAGGAATGAAGGGATAATTTTCAGTGACCCATGGGACTTTTTTGCCATTTTCAAATATTAGGTAAAACAAAGAGAAATTGCTTGTTCTAATTTAGAAAGACTTAACAATCCGGAAGGTAACCAGACTCAGAATTGAGTATTAAGGTATAGAGCTGAAGTTTACTTAATGCATTGAAGGTTTGCATCTGGGTATATGGTATTTACACACCCACACATACACAGGCTGCTTTACTTAGACATGCACATACCTAAACTGTTTTTTGAATTTGACTTCTATAAAAAAACTTTTAGTACAAAGTATATTTATGCAATATTAAGTGGACTACCTGAAATGCTTTTTTAAAGTACATACGATTTTTGTCGAAATAATAATTTCTAATTAAAAGGACGTGTTTCCGTTGCTGCTTCAAAAGCTGGGATAGTCACTCAGATGCCAAGACTTCCATGCCATCCCCGTTTTCTTCTACCCCCTGTCCTGGTGCCATTTGAGTAAATGTGGAAATGAATACAATTTTAAGTGGGTTTTCTAGTCTAAAGTACTCTTGCAGATACAAAGAAGTATTTTGATGCATCCATAAACCCAAAATTTTCTAAGAATACTTCTAGGGAGAAAGAGAGAATGTGAATATTTAGAAATAAAATGAAAACTTTACAGATCAGGTATTTCATGTTCAGCTACTTGAATGTGCATTTTAAAGACAGTAAGGAGTAATCACATGGATTTCAGCAGATTTTTTAGAGGCATTCTCTTGTAAATTTGGTCTCAAGTTTACCATGCATATTTATGTGATAGGTCGAACCCTGTATTTAGCAACACTAATGGCAGAACAACTCCAGCACTCACCTTCATGTCCATGACATTGACTTGTAGGTAAGCTGGAGCTTCCCAGCAGAAGGAATGTTGTCTGTAAGAAGGGTCACTAAGCTGGTAGTGAACCTGCTCTACCTGTGCTTAATAGAATTATGTTTCCTTAAAGCAGTGGGATATTGAAATATAAGTTCCTCCCAATTTCAGATTTCTCTGAAATATTCATTCTTACTGTTGTCCTATGGTAATAGAAAATACAATAGAATGACAAAGAAATCCTGTTTAAGTGCAGTTTTCAATCCTGTATATACTGACCTCATATTAGTGGATTTCAGAAACATGATGTTTAAATTAATGTTATTTTGGTGTGAGTTTATATATGTGTGTCTGTGTGTGTCTGTGTGCATGGAATGTATTAGATTAAATTAAGTTACGTTCCAGCTTTTACTTGTGGAATATAATTTTGTTAGTAGTTAATAATGTTAATGCCATGATTTTCTCATATTATGTTTACGTATATGGCTACAGTAAAATCAAATTATATTTGCTGGGGGTAAGATTAGTCAGTCAAGGAGCTGTTTACAACAGGAGAAATTTAAATTCAGACCTGGTAGGAAAGAGATTCTTCTCTATTTCTGTCTGCCTTGCTGTAGCTGTACTGTCTAGACTCTCCTGGAAGTTGTAGACTCAGTGGCCTCGTGGTCCATGCACAGCACAGCAGCAGAATCTGGCAGTGAATAGAAAGCTTCATAGGGATTTCTCATCAATCACATAGAATTTGTCATTTCTGCTTTTTTGGCATTCAAAGCCTTATATTCTGCCACCACCATTCACATGGGGTGGACTTTCCATTGTACTGACAATGCACCTCTACAACTGTGTAGTGTAGCAGATGGGAGAAAATTTCTTCCCAGCTTCTATGGAGGTCAGCTCCTACCCCAAAGCACAGGATTTGATTATCCTGATTATAATTTACAGAGCTGTAAATGCTGTTGGTGGTCATGAGACAAGGAATGAAATTGCTTGAAGAGAAAAAAAAAAGTTATTATCTTTTTTCTCGTTCTATTTTAAAAGAAGAAAATAGAAGAGTAAGGAATTTCAGGCACACTTTCATACTTTCCTTATGCCGTGGAGTAATTTTAAAATATAGTCTAGGTGTAGCATTTGCGCAAAATGAATGGGAATTCAAAGAGTGAGAGCTTTTAGAGTAAGCACTGCTTTGGTGCTCATAGATTCAGGAATTTGCTCTTGCTGAATGTGTGTTTAGTACTGTAGGTATTTTTAGAAAGTAAGCATGATCTATTTCTTATTTTATTTTTAATAATTGGACATATTTTTCATGTTTGACCACCCTTTTAGGCCTGTAAATAATTTAAAAGATCTAAAAGTATCTCAGTATTCAGAATCAACTAGTTAAATGCTTATATGCCTGGCTTTCACCTTCAGTTATATCTACTTGAAGAAAGAATCTAAATTTAGGCTTGCCTTGTTCCACTTCTATTTTTCTACTCTAGTTTAAAGCATTCATTTTTTGGGGGACAAGCGAGGTGTATTTAGTGGTAGGCTGATGAGTACCTCAGACCTTTGTCCTTTTCAACAATACTTTGAAGAGGGAGAAGGTGCAGGGTCTATGTTATATTTTTCTCTGTTTTTCGCAAGGCTTTGTAAAAGCTAAGTGGCACATCAAGCAGGTTTCTATAGTGCAGACACTGCACAAATCCTCTGCTCAGTCCCTGTAAGGGCTGTATGCTGCCATTATGCTTTCTATAAACAGAAGACAAGCACACTGCCAAATCCTTGCAGCACTGGGCATCAGCTCTTTCTGTTCTTAGCTTGTTTCGTTTATTGATGCTCAAAGACTGTCTTATTTGCCAGTATTGCATCCGCTTTTGATCATCAGGAGCAAAGAGTATCATGCACTTCTTGGTAGCTTGGAATCTCCATCTTTGCAATTTCTTCTCCATCTGCAGTTTTTTAAATAAAATAATTACCTCTGATGAGTGTAATTAATTTGATTCTGTATTTTGGTCTGACTAGTGAGACTTAAAGACAAAAACTACTCAGAAGCAAACACTTTCAGGGCTGGACAGAAAAACAAGAGCCTCGTATGACAGCTTGAAGAACCTCAGACTAGGACTAGCAGAGAAGAGCAAGAGGTAAGTGCCACCAGATTGGGATAGACAACATAACTTAGCCTGGTATTCTGGGACTGGTGGCAGACAGTTAATGAAAGTAGGAGAAAGAGAGCAAATCCTGCTTGTGAGAGGATGGAGGATACATCCAAAATATTGTGTTTAATGCTGTCCTTCATGAATTTACTTTTGGCTATGTGTGTGCTTTGATTCTCTGTAATGGTAAGTTCCACAACTTAATTATGCCTTCTCAAAGATGCCTTTTCAAAAGATGCCTTTTCAAAATAACTGCAGCAAAAACATGGGGTTGTTAAGTTTTCCTGACATGAGAAATAATAACTTGTCAATCTCTGTTCACTTCCTGCAGTCTCTTTCCTGATTTGGTAGAATTCTCTTGTTTTCATGACACAAAGGTGTCTCTTTCAAGCTGAAGAGGCTTGTTTTTTCCTGAGGCTGCTGCTGAACTTTGTGTGAGAGATTCAAGATATGAGCAAAGCTTTGTGATGTTTTCTATTTTACTCTGTGTTTCCTTCCTAATAAGTTTAAACACTACATCCACCCTTTTGACTGCCATTGGCCACTAAGACCTTGTTTTCAGAAAATTATTGGCAACAACTGCAAGATCTCTTCCTTGGGAGCAATAGATAATTTAGCACTTACCCTTGTCCATTCTCAGTTTGAGTTGTCTTTTACTTTGCATTTATCA
Organism: Vidua chalybeata; assembly: GCF_026979565.1. Lineage (NCBI taxonomy): Eukaryota > Metazoa > Chordata > Aves > Passeriformes > Viduidae > Vidua > Vidua chalybeata. The sequence continues at coordinate 120,575,967 of NC_071530.1, read as the reverse complement.
ACACAGAATTTCACCAGCTCTTGTCATGTGTGGTCACCATAAAATCAGTTTTCTGTAGGCAGATTTACTTTGAGCTGACCTGAGTTATGTAGCAAATTTATAGCCTTGCTGTTTGTCATCTTTTCCAGGGCATTTATGTTTAATAGTCCAGGTCATTTTGCAATTCTACTAGTAACACTGTGAAAACTGCCCACTTACTCAGTTCCATCCTTTAAATAGTAATTAATGACAGATCTTTTATTTTACCTTATGACAAAATTGTTTAAGAGCTTTTGGCTTGTGAGAGCTTTTCAGAAATCTAAATATACTACATTAACCAAATCATCCTTGTCCAAATAATCATTAACTCCTTACAGAAACGCTAGTAATCTTGAAGTTATGGCTTCTCTTTACAAAGCCATGCTTTCTCTTCCCCATTACATCATATTCCCATGTGCCTACCAATTATCTTGTTTATTACAGCAGCTGATTTGATCATGCTTCCATTGTTTTAGAGCTCTTGGGTGAACTCTTGAATCTGGCTGGTTTGTGTCTCTTCATTTTGTTAATCTTTCCCAAAGCTTCTGCTGATATTTTTTTTTAGAGCTGTCAAAGTCTTCTCTCCTTGGATAGTGAGCATCATGCAAATAATTAATTTAACTGTTTCTGCAATGATCTTGTCTTGACTGAATTTTTCTTTGTTACTCAGTTAAATGTTGGCTTTTTGCATATTTTTAAGGAAGTTTTTGTATTAATCTGAGACAATAACAAATGGTTCTTCAGGGTTGGGGTATTTTTTTGGCCTATGTTTTCCTGTGTTTGCATTTGAATCTACTGAACATGAGCCCTTTTCCAGTTTCAGGTATTTAACTGTAGTGTGTGGCACTCAGCTTCTGTAATGTCTCTGACAGACATTCAGAACCTTTCTCACTGAAGCTAATCAGAAAAAAAAAGTCTTGGAAGCTAAAACTCTGTATGAACTTGTGATGAATTAGGTTAAATAGTTTTTGCTAAAAAAAAAAAAAAACAGAAACTGGGGGCACTGGCATCAGTTGCAAATCAGGAAGATATGATTCCGCCCCCTCTTCACTCTGTTCTCTGGTGATGGTACTTTGGGATGTCTGCCCTTGCCAGAGAGTTTGGGCCGGCGGAGAGAGGTGAATGAACACCTCGCCCTTACGATCAAGTGTTCCGCCCACTGGGCTACAGGTGTGCAACTTCTTCAGACAAACAAGAGGAATGGTGCTTTCTTGGAGGAGCAGTTTGGATTCTAGCTCTAATCAGGCAGAAATGTGGTTTAAGCTCTCTTTTACATTCTTTGACTTGTTAAGATAGAGTTGTAGGAAACACCTGCCTCAGCCACCTACCCCCTCTTTCTATTACCATCCAATCTTTTTGTTAAAAGCTCTGTCTCCAAAACTTTCTTCTCCCCTTGCCAGTAAAGTTTCTGGATAGTTCTGATTTATGGTCTGACTCAAAAGGAATAGACAGATAGGTTTTGGGAGAGTGGGAACATAACTTTCCAGAAGAACTTGCATATGGGAGTGTATTTTGCTTTCATTTTGGAACTTGCATCTCGCTGACCAAGAAAAGATACTGCTGTGAAACATTAAATTATTTATGTAATATTATTTTAAGGTAAATTAGTAGCTTTGTGAGTTTCAAAAAATATATGTCCTTTATATGTAGCAGAAGATCAAAGACCTATTCCGGCAGGTGGCACAGAGAGAGGAAAGAGAAAAGCAAGCTGTCGCCTAAAGAAATTGTGTGTTTAGTTTAGAGCAACATATGATGGAAGAGTAAATTTTAGAGTTTAAGCCCATCTGTTCTAAAAGCAAATTCTGAGAGTTTAATTACTTAATTTATCTTTTTAAAATACTATATTTTTTTAATGAAAAATGAATTTATTCAATACTGTTAATGAGTAATTCAGTGACTTCTTTTTCTTATATTTTGGTTGAACAGATACACTATTTGAAGATTGACTCTTATCAGGGCTTTGTCCCTGTTGTTAAAGATCAGTAACCAATCAGATCTATTGAGACTCAGGATCCAGGCAATTTAGCACCCCTGGCTTCAGTGGGCACTTGCAGCCAATGCCTGCTGCAATGTTGCTGGACAAATCTTAGAGCTTGGGACCAAAAAGACAGTTGCATCATCACTCGTATGCACTGTGGCCAAATCCCAAGCAAGTCAGTTGGAGCGTAAAATGTGTGGTTCTGCTCTTATCTTGTGCTCTTCTTTCTCCACTTTATCCCTCCTCTTTCCCATCTCCGTTGCCTTCTGTTCAAGAAAAGTGTGTCCTAATTAACATGCATGATTCCTCTAGCACATGAGTTGTTAATCCTCAACTGGCAAAGGTGCTAAAACCATACCTTACACTGTCTGGTACTAGCATAGTTTGTAGATCTGAGAGCAACTGATAAGATCATGAGCCCAACTTGGTCAACATATTACAATTAAAGGTGTGCAGGTGCCAGAAGCTGTTTCTATTTTAATTATATCTCCTTCTACTCTTGTTTTTATTGGGCACCAGCAATATAGCAGCTCCAAATCCCTTTTGCTGTCTCTTCCTAAGCTTCTTCCAGGGAAGAGTTAATCCAATGACCATTGGATTATAATGGCATAACAAAGATTTTATCCACTTGTTGACCTCCCCATTAAATGTTTTGGCATGTAAGTGGGAAGAGAACAAGAAGTGTTAGCAGAAAGAAAGCAGTTGTAATACCTTAAAATTCTGAAAGCATTAATTGCTTTTCTTTATTAAAGATTTAGACAGTCTCTGTGTGGATCAATATGATGGTGGCGTGTGATGACCCCTCTGTACTTGAAATGCCAAGATGTATTGACTGCTTGTCATCATGAAGTGAGAAGGGTCATGCCAGCACCTTTGAGTCCCTGGGCCTTTTAGAGCATCTCCTGTGTGTTAGAGCTGTTACCTGCATGTTATGCCATTCAGTGTATTGTGCAGGAGGAGGCTGTGCTGAGCAAAGGTAGGGAGGAAGGAGGGAACTGCGCTGTTTAGTGTAATCCAGGAGCGGGTAATAACATGCTGTGGAAGATACTCTGAATGGTAAGTGAGGCAACTAAGTTAGGGAAAAAAAGAAGGATGTCATTTGCTCCTTCCTTTTACCTCCAGCTGAAAGTACTCCTCCACTTACTTGCCTTTCCCAGCCTTTGATTTCTCATCTTTGTTCTCATGTTTTACTGGCACAGAAAAGTCCTTTATTTCAGTTGACTGAGGATCATAGCAGCACATACCTGAAAAATTATTTGTACCTCTGAGCTCTCCCATCTTTTATAGCCTGCCATGAAAATAAAAATGGATGTTAAATATTTTTCCAGCATGACTTTGAGAGTTATCAATTATGTACTTCTGCTGATGAACATTTTGACTGTTTGCTTACTTCATACTAATGCCAGATTTACACTGATGCTGTTTAGGTCATCCTGACTCCTTTCCTTAAGCACTGGTACACCTTTGGCTTCACTCCCATTGACTGTCAGCTGGTGCTAATAATAAACTGCAGACCTCAGCTGTCTTTGCTGAAAAGCCAGTGCTCTTTTGGGGACTTTTTTTTTTTACTCTGAGCTCATCTTATTCAACCACTGATGTTTTGTGCCACTCTAGTTTCTCATTGTCAGTGGCTAAGTAGGAAAACATTATTCGCTGCGAAGTGTTCACAGGGCACTCAGCATTAGAGACAGCTGCTAGAAATAGAAGTCCTGTCCTTCTTGGTTTCGCTGAGCAGTTGAGGATTGTATGTGTCAAAAGAACTCAGTGGGAGATTTTATGTTGTTACTGCTGTTACTTAGAGAGGATTGCAAACTCTTGCCACATTTTTTTTTGCGCATGGCTTTTACTGTCATGGACGTCTTAGTATTTTTTCTTTGTACAGTATTGCTTAGCAAATGTTTCATGCTTAAGTATCTTTCATACCAAATCCTTGTGAAATACTAGTTTAGAGGGCATTATTATTCTTCCTGTAAGCCTTGCACCCTGCTGGGAAATTGAGAGAGTTAAATTTATAAGTCAAAAAGGATTGTCAGAAACAAGTGGTGCTGAAAAACACAATGTGTTTTGTGTTTTAACATTTGTTTTCTGTGAGTAATTTGTAGGTATAAAAGTAACATTTGAGTAAATTAAGTGATAGGAGCTGTTACACAGGACCTGTGTAGGTCTGCCAAGAAAAATAAACATGACTGTGATGAAGTGTGTGATGGTGGTGTTAGCAGAGCTGTAGAGGCTCTTGGAGGGATGCTAAACAAGCATCATTGGGATCATAAACAAGCTGACCACGTGAAGTCCAGGAGCTGGGCTTCTAAAACAGACACTCTCTAAATCCACCACAACCTTTCATTTTACTGTTCATAAAGGAGTTTTAAAACTTTGTTATTTTTATCGGTTCTGAATCAGTCAAAATTGGAGGACTAGATCAATTGTAACATCTGATGTGTTTAATCCAAGATTTTTGTGTTAGCCTAAACTGTCACTAAAGGTTTCATGATTGCTCTGCTGACACTTTTTAACCATTTAGGACCAAAGTAAGGAGGAAATGAAATTTCTCTGCTTTGAGATCTCCCTGTGTAATTGGATGTAATGTTCTGGTAGTAAGAAGGGTTTTGTCATTAAGACATCGATCTGACTTTGGGAAAAGAATCCTCTCCACAGCTGTCCTGCAAACTGCTTCTGTGACTGTGATGCCCTGTAGTTTGTCTCTGCCTATTCTTTGTCTGCAAAATGGGACAGTAATGTTTTCTTTCTCATCATATTAGTCTAAATAATTTTAGCTAGTTGTGGTAAGTTTCTGTTATGTATAGAGGTTGCACAAAGCACTGTCTTATAGTACTGAGCATTGAATTTATCCTTTAGAAAGAAGAGTGCCAGGCACAAAAAATGAGCTACTTTAAGCTTTTGCTTTCAGTAATCAAAAGGATGAAGCTCAAAATATTCCTATGAAGATCTCTGTGTAAGTGCTCACAGCAACTATATTCCAGTGGACAAATACAAAACACACAGAGACTAACCAATATGGTTTTGAAGTGATGAAGAGCTGAAGTCTAGATTTGAACGCTGTATTATCTGTCCCTATGGAGGGAATGGGAACTGTGTGTGCAGGGCTAAAGCTGTGAATTTGATCCAGAACTTTCTTCTATATTCTGTAAATGCAGTAATTTCTCTAAAGGCATATTATTTTGTATGACTTCTTCCTCTTTGTGAGTGCACACACTTTTTATCATGGTTGTTATATTGTTTATGAAAAAAGGTATGCTTTGGTGCTATTTAAATGCTAGAGCAATTCTTTTCTATAGCAGACATCAACATTTTAAAATGCTAAGCACATTTTCAAGTGACACTATTCAATTCTTTCACATTGCTGTGTTCTCATCTGGTCAGAATATAGTGTGGGAATATTCTGCAATAACCCAAATTATAGAATATATTTAGTAGTTTTTTAGTATATAGAGTAGTTTAATGCGAAGTGATACTGAGAGGCAAATGAAGAAAATGCCAGCATAAATAAAGCAAATTTTAAATTTTTTCTTTAGCTGTTTTTAAGATCGGACAAAGTTAGTAGTCTTACTTTTAGTTATCTGCTGTTGCTACTGTGTACAAATGATACTACATGAACAGAGGGCTACGTGATGCAATTTTAATAGCAGCAAGAATCTATTCTCTTGTTACTTGATTTTTTTTTAAGCAATGCAAATTTTAGAATCATTATTTTTAAATTAAAAATATAAAGTTAGTTGCCACATATATTTCTCCTATTTAATTTATATTTAACTGTGGTTGGTCTATTAATCTTTGTTTCGAACATTAAATGCCTTCCTCATGGCAGCTGTCCATTCACTAGTACCATGACTACTGGCATGTTAAGTTCAAAGTGGAATGTCTTGGAGAATTCAGATAATATATTTAGTTCCTGTCACCAGACAGCACAAGGCACCAGTGCGTCTCCTTCTCTGAAGAGAAAGCCAGATACTTTCTCTGCAATGTTCCCCTTCAGTTGATATAATTTGGAGTGGTTTTTTTTTAGCAGAAGTGGTAATCAAGTCTATCAGCATGATTTTTGTTTCTGTAATCTTTGGTGTTATTAATACCTGGAAGAAAGTTTTAAACAAAATAATTTTAAAACCAGTGACAGGGAGAATATGAAGGAGATTATATGGGTTTTTTTTCTCAATACTTAAATATATCTGTGACAAAAAAATAAGCTAGAAGTGGAGTGGATGCAGAACTCTGGGTCTGAATGATCAGCCATTTTAAAACAAATTATAGAAGCTTATAGAAGAGAAAACTTTCCCAAGAGCATATTGAAAGGCTTAATCCGTATTTCTAGAAAATTGCAGCTGTCAGGCTTTCTTTTATTACCCTAGCAAAATGCTCTGTCAGGTGTTACAAAGAAGTTTGGCCATGCATTTAGAAAATTAATAGCTTCCTTACATCAGATGTGTTAAATAGAAACATGTCTGGTTGCACAGCTAATTGTCATATTTTGATGTTCCTACTGAAAGTTATTTCTTTCACTGTATAATTTATGGTCAATAATTCAGCTATAAGGAAAGAATCATCTTCATGCATGTAAAAAACATTTATAGGATGAGACCTTTCACTATGCCAGTCTTGCTGCATAAAGTATCAGGTGCTCCTGAGAGTGTGCCATTCAATCACAGGGAATGCCAGTGTGGAACAATAAAGAATTGCAAATTTACCACAAGGGAAAAATTGGTATTGACATATTCTTATGTATCCTTATAAACTGTGTTCATTTTGTCCAAGGAACAAATTGACAGCCAGTAGAAGTATCTTACAGTGATGCTCTGAGAATTAGTGATTAGCATATTGAAAACTGCACTACTCTAATGGTGAATTTTTTTCTTCTTGTATGTAATTTCCCATGTTGAAGCTGATGTTTATTGTCTCTTACCTTGTCATTGCACACCTCCAAGAGGAACCAGGCTTCATCTTCTTATCTTCCTACTAGGAAAAAAAGGAACAGTAAGATCAAAACCAGTTCTCTCAGCCTATTCTCATAAGGAATGCTCCCCCTAATCTTGATAGACTCCTGTCAGGCCCTTTCCAGTGTCTTATACTGGGAAGGCCAAAACTAGACACAGTAATTCAGATGCAGTCTCTTAAGTGCCAAATAGAAAGGGGGAAAACGTTCTATGATTTGCTGCTTGCACTCTTGCTAATACAGCCCCGTATTCTTTGGCTTTCTTCACTTCTCATAGCTCATGTTCAAATGCTCTCTCATCCTTTCATGCTTTTCTGTAAATCTGCACCCAGTCAGCTCCCAGCCTGCACTGTTGCATGGGGGTATTCTGTCCTGGCATGGGACTGGGCATTTCCCTTTGTTGAACTCCATGAATTTCTTACAGACCCATATCTCTAGTTTATCAATGTCCCTCTGATGAACTGCAGCTCTGCCCTACCAGAGTGGGAGGGCAGAGCTGCCAACTTGTAAACTTTGGACTCTACAAGCTTGTTCAGAGTATACACCACCCCTCTCCCTGCTTCTTTGTAAAACATTATGGGCTGTATTATCAATGCCTGATAAGATGACACTGGCACCTACCTGTCAGATGGCCTTTACGTGGCTGATCACAAACCTTCAAGCCCAAATGTTTAGCCAATTCTCCACCTGCCTTGTCTTCTACAAATTTGTCTGAAAGGATACTGTGATAGACTTGCAGACTCTCATACACAGAGCCAGTTGTTTCATCTTGCAAGCAATCAAGTCAGTTAAGCACAAATCATCCTTATTAAATCCATGCTGGCTATTCCTTTCTATCTTCTTGCCTGTCCTTTGCCTGAAAATGATTTCTGAAAGGTTTTGTTCCATAATCTTCTTGGAGACTGAGGTTAGCTTGACTGGCCTGTATTTTCCCAGAGTTTTCTTGTTCTTCTTGATGATGATATTGCATTACTTTTTTGAAGTCTTAAGGAATTTCCTCTAATCATTGTGACCTCTCAGAGATGCTCAGTGATGCTGCTTTTCTGCCTTTATCCTTACACACTTATGCTGTGTCTCTATACTCCTCGTGCGTAGCCTGTTCCTGCCTCCACCCTCTATGTTCTTCATTTTTGTGTTTAAGCTGAGTCAAGGATGTCTTTTTCATCCATGCTGGCCTTTTGCCTTTCCTGCTCAGATTCTTACGTGTTGGAAAGGCCAGAGCATTGGGGAGGTTGTTGTTGAGGGTAAACCATCTTTCCTGGGCCCCTCTACTCCCATGGGGTCCTGCCAACAGATCCCACCTGCTCTTCTGAATGATCAGATGGGGGAGTGGGGCTGTGCTGTGTTCCTGATCTTGCCCATCACTGTGCAGTACCCAGTGCTGAGTCTGCCAAACCTGCACTGCATTCAAACCAGGAGGCTCCCTACGGCAGCTTCCTCCCTGCCCTGATAATGGATTTGAGACGTACTCCTTTCTCCCAGGAGGAGAACAATTTTTCAAGGCCACTCTTATCCCTAAGCTTCAAAGGAAATAGCTTTGAATAAGCAGGCATTTGCCTAGAAATTGGCAATAATTAACAGTGGCTGCCCATTTAAGCAAAAAAGAAATCAAACAGTAAAACATGAGTGTAGATTGTGGATGTAAACCATGGCTGGTTAGGTTAGGAAATTGATCTAAGTGTGCTCTTTTCTGTTTTTTTTCCCCTTTGAAGAAGAATGCAAAGTAATTATTGTATTTTGAATGACTATTGTTCCTGTGTAATGCTTATGGCATAAACACACTCCTTGACTTTTGAGAGCATGATAGAATTTTATCAATTCCTGAGGGAAGTTCTCGCTTTTGAATGACCAGCAATTTTCTGTCGGTTTATCTAATTGATAATGTTTATGCCTGTACAGTGTACATAACAGAAAACTGCTTTTGTGGCAACTTCTAAAAGCTGAAACTAGGCTACAAAATTTGATAACCACAAAAACTATTTAATGTAAATAAACACCAGGGCTGAAATATTTTCCCTTTATGTAATGCTCAAAAAAAGTTCAATACCCACAACATTAAAACAATGCTTTTCCCTACTTCCTGGGATGCCTCCAGTTCCCTGCCTTTTATATTGAGGATTTTTTAAAGTATTCAATTTGTTGCCCTTGTCTGCAGAGAAGAACAGTAATCACTAAATTAGTAAATTTGCTGTTACAGTGACAAAAAGTCGTACCTGTCAGTGGACTTATCTTTGCTCACATTGTGAGATAAGTTATGATGAGGAATACAATACTGAGTTGATGATTGAGACATGAAGCTGAATGTTGCAAAGACTGAATTATGTAGATACAGGTGATAAAATGTTTGCAGTTCCTCTGCCTTTTCCACCTTATCCACTTTATGCTACTGAGTGCTAAATGTAACATGATTAATTCTGAAATTGTTCAGGAGGTACTTCAAGAACAATTACCAAAAACTAGTTTAAATTCTGTTGTCCCTTCTGATTTGCAGTCAGGTTTCCATCAAGTAAACTGCTGCCCTGTTGGCCTTAAGCCTGAGGGTATCCTTAACACAAAATGCTATTTGTTAAATTATAAAATCTTAGTTTTATAAAGTAGCTTGCATTATGTAGGGCTTAAAGTGGGTTCATCACAGATTCTTCCTTTAAGGTCTTAAATTTGTTGAACCTATTTCAAAATAACTTTATGTTCTAAAATATGCAAAAATAATAATAGTAATAATAGTAATAGGCCTGAAGTTTCATCTCTTCTTGATCCTTTAGAGGTAAAAATTAGACTTACTCAGTGATTTCTGGAATAGTTGTGGTAGTTGAAACTCTATAAAGCAACTCAAAGACCTTAATAAATGAGCAGGTTTAAGAAGACTACTTAAGTTACAAATGGGTGTTACTGATGGATTTTTGAAACAACATTATGCCGAAATTTTTTTTGGTATCCCTTACAGTTTATCATTAATAAAATTTATACAACTATTCACAAAGGGAAAAATTAGGCATGTAGTTGAATATTAATGCAGCTGTTTTCAGCTGTGGTGAAGCTGCAGTTCAGCAGTATCCTTGATGAAGTGGTTGATTTTAAAATTTTTGTTCCAGTGACTTGCCTTTTTCTGTAAAACACACCTGAATAAAACGTATGTTTTGGTACATGTATATATAATTATGTTACATAAATACATATGTGTGTTATTTATTTTAGGTAAACTGGGAAGATGTTTAGACAACTTCTCAGTAGTACTGTAAGTGTAACTATCATCAGTAGAGAATGGATCTCAAGTTTACGTAAAAGAAAAACAATCTATTAAAGCAAATTTCATTTTAAAAACGAATTGATTTTTTTCAAGAATTTATCCCTAATCCCTTGCTTTAATTCCTTCTGTATTATCTTTTCATCTCAGCAGAAGCAAAGTGTTACAATCACAAAACCTTTCAAAGTTAGTACATTGCATCTCCCAAAAGGAGACTTGTAAAAGGGGACTTTTACACTTAACTTTTCTGGGTATCTGATTGAAAAAAAATTATTGAGGAAACTCTGCTAGTGCCAAAGCTCATTTTTAAGGTAGGTGACATTTCTGAACGCCAGCCAAGGTGAAGATTAGGCAGATCATCTGTCACGCTCTTTGATTTTGCTTGATTTTGATTGTGAGCTTTCAGGTTATACAGGGAAGATCTTCAGAATGAACCAAGTGTAAGTGAAAAATTTCAGTGTTACTATAGATAGTCCTATGAACAAACAGTGCTTTTGCAGACCTGTTCTTCTGTTTATGACCTATTGTTACTTTGTCATAATACAAACAACATACATGCTGTTCAGCCTGGTGTCTAGGGCTCTATTCACAGACTGTGTCTTTCTAGGTAAATGAAGATATATGTATTTATTTTTAATGATTGGAACCTAATGCAGATATCATGAGAGAAACTACGACCATGTCGAAATCAGCAAGAAATCATTGATTTCAGAGGGATGAGCCTCCCAATTTTTTTTGCAAGTGTCATTTTTGCTTACTTGAGATAACTCCATGGCCCAAATTCCTCCCTTTATATGTATGGCAGTTTCTACTAGTTGATAATTGGTTTGTAGTGGATTAGTCTATTAGTCTGTTGTGCATTTCAAAGAGTATTATTTTGAATTCTATCAGATTAAAAGTAGACCTTTGGTGCAATTTATGAAGCTCAGTTTTCAGTAGCTGTCTCCTCCTTGGATTTCCTATTATCTAAAATCTGACTAAGGTTATGAGGCAGACTTTCCACTTATGGGGAAGGATCTCTCGTCCACTTAGGCATCTCTGTCCCCTAGCACTGTAGAAGCTGCCCTCTGTCTATCAGATTCAAATGTTACCAAGCAAAGAATGACAAACACATGGCCTGTGTGACAGAAAAATACTTGGTGGTTTTTCTTTTTATGTGAAGTTAGATTTTTGTTTGCTGTAGAATTGAAAAAAGAGTCAAAGTGAAAAAACATGTTAAGTTTTAACATATACCCTTTAACATAATAACCTTTCTCTCATGTAAATATAAAATATAAGTAATAGGTATGTCAAAGTAAACCTTTAAACATCATCCTGTGTTGAAAAGATACCTCTGAGGAAAATAAATTAGATGTCAAGTAGCATTCCATAGGATCTTTTTAAAATTCAGCTCACATATATGTTAAAAGGAAACTTTTAAAAGGAAAGGATCTTTTGCATCATCGGATTATGAAATTGATAACTTGGATAACACATCTTGGGAAAGCAATTGTAAGCTGTTTAAGATCCTAGAAGAAGTAAGATGGGGAATGAAGGAAGGTGTAATCTCCACTGTGTGACTTCTGTGTGCTACATGTTTTGGTGGGAACTCATGTAGAACTTCTGTGTGTACCACAGCAGCCCTGAAAGTGAATTACCAATGTAATAGCCAACAGTAATAGTAAGAAAGAAATTTATTGATGTCTACTCACTGGAAAGTGACTAAGAGCAGAACTACTCATAATTAAGAAAAAAAAAAAAGAACAGGTCCTGGCCAACACAAAAGTGATGCAGAACCATAAAAATTTTGGATATGTTTTAATGTTTGTTTCCCTTTTTGTTATACTAAACAGTGCTAATAGACCAACAGACTTTTAAAATTCATCTGCAACTGTAAGTGCTAGTTAAAACTGATTACACATTATCCAGATATTTGTGGGTTATATTCTCACTTGCAAGTTGCCCCATTTCATTATGCACATTCCTGAAAATTAATGTACAACATGATTGATTTTATTTTATAAGATTTGCTCTTCCTTTATAAACACTCTATGTGTTATGTAGATAACAATGTCTAGGGGATTTAGATGAATGTGCCTGGAAGACAGTTTTAACCATCCTCTTTCAGATGAACCAGAGGGGACAGGCTGACTGTCCTGAGGAACAGAAAATGTTTCTATGTCTAGTCAAGACATAGAAATTTAGAGGGATCAGTGACCTAATTAAAGAACATGAATTCTTCTAGTGTTGACGCCTAAAGTTCAAATGTCCTTTTTATACAGGAAACTCGCCTGCCTGGCTGCTACACAAATATTAAAACAACTCTGTGTGAGACCAGGTTTTTTGAGCATCTGGTCTGCAGCACTATGAGACAGTAGCTAAATCTTTGCTATGCAAGACCTCCTTGTCAATCTTGAGCCTAAACATAGTACCCAGTGTAATAGAATGTTTATTAGCGGAAACAAATAATTAATGTCTTGAGATAAACTCCTAACAGAGACTACATTCCTCCTGCAAGTTGCTCTAAAATGACTACTGTATTTTCTTCCTGGCTATATTCCTTTCAGGAAGAGACTCGGCATGCCTGCTAAAGTCATTTGTAGCCTTGTCTTCCATATAAATGAACGTCAAGGTTGAATAAGATAACTAATGAGTTGGACGACTTCATACTTGAACACCAGAAGAGATGCAGCTCCAAGTTTCCTTCCTCTAATCCTTGGTGGCTTGCTCATATTCTCATAACTTTTTCTCCCAACCAACCTCTCACTGTGTGTTTCTGGAAAAAAATACCTTATCTAGGGCTTATCCAAATCAAATCTACATCATTACCACATTCACCTTGGGACAAAAGCCCTTGCTAGACAAGAGTAAAATATGGAAACAGTGGTTTCCAGCTGTTCTAAATCTTTACATTTTTATAACTCAATATTTAACTGTCTGAAATATAACTAATAAATTGAAAGCTTTCAAAATCACAACCAGGAGGTATGCTGTACCTTATAGCACATGTTTTAAAAAGGAAATGACTGAATAAATTAAAACATAGGAAGACAATCTGAGTTACATAATAGCTATATGTATTAAATCATTCAGGAGAAGTTGCAGCTGAACTAACACTCTGTAAAAATGAACTCTCTGTGGTGGACTCTTCACTCACTGAACTTATTTAAAATGTAACAGAGATGAGAGAATGGTTGTACAAAATGGAAAATTGCTGCCATGGAAGAGATATGTTCAGATTTATTCCTTCCAGAGGAGAAGATGATGATTCAGTTACATACAAAGGAGAAGCAATTAACTGTATCTTTCAGTTTGAATCTGATGCTTATTTGAAATTACATTTAACCCCTAACCAATTCTTTCCTTCTTATCTAAATGCTGATCTATAAAAGGAAGAAAGCATGATCTATTCATAGAGAAGGCATTGTGGATGTAATTAGAAATTGTTTACGGTCTGCATAAATGCCAGGTCTAAATGCTTTCCCCATAAATGCTCATTTAAACATCCCATTGATCATTTTTTTTTCTCAAAATGTTTAATCATGTTTTCGCTTCAAGTACATGACATAACTACAACCCAGCTAAAATTAAAGTCTTGATAGCCTAATATGCAGTCCCTTACTGGGGCCCCCTTACAGACCAACCAGCCTTATGAATTCAGATCGTACTGTTTTATCTAAATTAGAAGCCAATGAGCTGGAACACATAATTTAATTTTATGATGCACTGAAAGTATTTCAGTAAGTAGTCATACCAGACTGCTACAACACTCAATCTCAGAAGGACATTTTACAGGTTGCCTGTATCATAGATTTTAAAGGACAAAAGTTATCTCTTATCAGAAAATGTAGAAATATTTTTAATCTGGCAGAAGGGTACCTTTATTGTTTATTAAATAACTTAGTTTGAAAAATACTTTGCATTTATCAGAGCAAAACACTCCTGTTAGTGTGTGGAGAATGAGCTCTCTTCTTCTCTTCTCTTCCTTTTTTTCAAAAAGGATACTTGTCAGAGCTGCTTTCCAGTAATCTTCCTTTTGTAGCTGGTATAAAAATATTAACTTTTATTTTGTCAGAGAAAGAAAGATAAACATACATCCTATTCCCTATATTCATATGCTAAAAGCATTAGCATTTCATTTTTGCACTAGAACTTACAAGTTCAAGAGATTGTCCACCCATACATCCTGGAAAAATGAATCCCCATACCAAGATGGATGCAACTGGTAATTCTATAATGTATAAAACTATTACTACAAAAATTACTTTAACTGAATTTACTTATTTAGAAGAAATGCACAGAAAACAGTAGTATTAATTGGAAGGAACCCATTGTATTTTCTATCTTGCTTTCTAATCAGTAATTTAAATAAAATCAGCGATATTTTGCTGACATTTCAGGGAAGAGCTTTACCGTGTGAGATGGCTTCAATGGTTGCTCCATCTCCTTCTGGCTGTATGCTGCAGCTGGGGCAATGTCAGTGAAGAAGGAGAGCACAAATGCAATGTGTCCTGTATGTGAGGAAGCAGCCGAGTTGAATCTGTTGCAGTTAGGCTTGTGAGAATGTAGAATTGGCTGAACTGTGAATATTTAAGTTCATTTCATTCAACAGGTCTCCAAATTTTAAACCAGGGATGGACAGACTTCTTCACTGTAGGACCCCCATCCTAAAATCCCTAGGGATAAAAAGCTGCCTGGGGTCCATTGCATACTCAGGAGAATCAAAGAGAGAAGGAGTGTGATTCCCAGTAAGAAGTGAAAGAAGTGTCCCTGTGCTTCTTGCTTCTGAAGCCCAAAGCAGCCGAGAGATATCACCTTTAGCAAACTGGACTCTCCTGGAAATATGGATTACTTGGCAGCCCAACTAAAACCCTTCTGCTTGCCTTTCTATTTAGCAGGGAAATCCTTTGAACATCCATTTCTGTCTAGCACCACATCTTGGCCAGCCTTATCTGATTGCTTTAAGAATCTGAGTCAGCTTAAGCATTAACCTCAGGAGTAAATGGTCTCATTATAATCAGTGCAGCTACCAACAGGCTAAACTTATGGTTTGTGATTTAGGACCCTCCATTAAGGGATGAATAGAGTGGATTCTAGTGGTTCCATATGTCCATTCATTTTTTATTTATTGAAGGGTACTGCATCAGCCACAGTTCAAACCAAGTGGCTTTACAACACATTATTATAATCTATTTGAGCAAGGAACATACAGTATGTTGTGAGGTTAGACACAAGCCTTGTTCATTTGAAAAAATACAGTTCATGTGGGAGTGAAGTGAAAACATGTTTATTGAATTTAGAACTCCTCTATGTTCCATTCAAGGATTGAAGATTATTTATTTTGCTAAATTTTTGTAAGTTTTTTCTACTAAAATCAGTGCTTGAAATTGGGATTTACTATTTTTAGAGTTATAGAAGAGTTTTCTTTAGAGACACTTATCAGGAATGGGACTACTCTGTTATATAGAAATCCAGGGAGGATAAAGTCCATTCTTGGCTGATACAGTAGTTTAAGTGGTAATGCTAAATATAATACAAGATGATTCTTAATCTTGTTATCAATACTTGCTTTACCATTTATCTACAAATAACATTTGTTATACATGTATGTATATGTATATGTATATATATGTGAGGTCCACGTGAGACTAATTATCTTTGATCTATGAATAAAATAACTCCTTTTAAACTTTTAATGGACTTTTTCTTTACTACATTGCATACCACCATTTAAAATATGCTGACTATAAAATGAATAATCTTGATAGAAGCATGGATGAGAAATTCAATAGATTGTTTCATCTCTCACTGTCTCTGAAGCAGAATCAAACATCTTAATTGCCATTGTACCACTGGGGGACACTTATCTAACATGATGGTGGAGTTTGCTCCATTCCCATTTCACAGACAGTAATTCACTGCCTTTGTGGGAGATTTTTAGGAATCAGTAATGATATAAATCACATTCTTCTCCTCAATTTCAATTTTCTTTCTAGATCCACCAACCCTAGATCCACCAAGCCCAGTTCTTTGAGTGATTCCTGATAGCTCATGTTTCCTCAGCTTTATTGTCTGTGTTGCTTTTTGCAAGGTTCACCTGCTAGGGAGGATTACTTTGCATGTCACAATAAGATAAACACTTTTTTTACACATATTGCTTATATTTGATTTTTGATCTGCTCCAAAACCATTTCTCCATAGCTGCAACTTATGCAGTAGAGGCTTTCTCATATCTTTGAAGCTTCTTGTTTAGATGTTGTAGTTGTTTCATATTAAGTATAATTTTAGTTGATGATAATTAGAAGAAATAAAAAATATAAGCTCAATTTTCTGACCTGACATTTAGGGAATTCTAAAAATTTTCAGTGAGAATCTTGAATTTCAACTTTTGTTTTTATTTCACTTGATTTTTGTATTTTATCACTGTTGTTGAATAAATGTTCAATACAGTAGAGCTTTACCACACCTAGAGTGGAATCACTCATTCTGCATTTGAAATGGTTACAAGTTGTATATATTTTTTTAAATGTAGCTATATTACCAGTCCTGTTTTACTGAATTTTTTAGTGGAAGAATTGGAAGGACATTTTTTTTCCTGGTAATTTCTAGACTTTATTTATTTATTATTTTATTTTATTTTATTTTATTTTATTTTATTTTGTTTTGTTTTATTTTATTTTGTCATCAGCTCAGGCATAAACTTTTGTTTTTGATTATGTTCTATATCACTGCTTTCTTAGACAATGTTCTTGCAGATATGCATTTGCATGTACCTAATGTGGTTGACTTTGAGGTGGCATACAGTTAAACAGGTGTTTGCATCTTTGGAGAACTGAGTCTTTACTTTGAGGTCTCCAGGGAAGCAAACCAGTCTGCTTTCCTCCCTAGGGAGTGTCTCCTGCATTATAACAACAACAAATAATATGAGAAATGTGTATCTTTTTTTATTCCAGCATATTATTCAAGTGCCTGCAGATTTCTTTGGCAAATACTTTTGTTGTATGATGACCTTTCCATCATTAGTATGAATTTCCCTTCAAGGCAGGCATTTTTCAATCAACAGTAATTTGCATATAATTTATCAAGAGAAAAGAAAAGCAAAATAATTTTATTTAAAGATTTCCCTTTGTTTTAAGTGTCATTAGCAGTTCTGACTAATCAGATTTTTACAATCTCATCAGACGCTTTTAGAAATTCTCTATGAACTCATCTAGAGGATGCATTTATTCCTAAGTGTCCTGTATTGCATTACAGCACAGTAACAAGTCACCGACTGCTACAGATGTTTATGTGAAATGCAATTAACACTCTGCCAATTTAGTTTTTATAGGGACACAATCAATTTTTATTCATTTTAAAGCTGGAATGCTTTATTTTATTGTGTGCTGCCTCTCTGCTGATTATATAGCTAAACAAATTATTCTGTTTGTAGTAAATGGGGGTGTTTAGACAGACAGTACTGTGCCATGGATCACATATAAGATAGGAATTAAATATTTGGATTATGTAGAATGTGTAGGAACTAAATGTATTTAAATACATTTAAGTTATCTTTATTATTTTAAAAAGTCACATACAAATGTGATTGCTGGTATTTAGAAACAGTTTCTTAATCCCAGTCTTGGTTCTCTGATGTGCTTAGTGTCCAGAACTGCCGTGGCTTTCATTATTTGGGAAATAGGAAACTCAGTTTGTTCAGGGGCTCCTTTAACAATGACATTTCGTGGGTGCTTGACTTAATTAAAGTGTTTGCAGTGAACAATACTAAATTTTTATACAATAATCTTTGCTGCATAAAGATACCAAGAGTAAGTGGTATGCTCAGGAAACATGGGAATGTTGTTGTGGGGAAGGGCTTTCAAAGAGTTGTGGAGAACGGAGTTTTCTGGATGGTCTCTGTTGGGTAATATTTTTTGGGTATTAAGGATGATGTCAAATCAAGTAAACAGAAGTCAAAGAGGAAGACTGGAGGTGGTATGAATGTAAGGAAAAATTTTTCTTAGAATGAGTTATCTTCTGCACTTAGCAAAATTATTGGTAAAATTGGCTTGTTCTCATGCAGAAGACATTTTTTTCTAGGTAATGGTTCCACCCTAAATAAATACCTCTTATCCTGGCTTTAGTGATCACATGCAAAATCTGTAAAAATAGCTCTTTCTTACTTTAGCCGCATGCCCATATTACTTCCTATCCCTTCCTCATGCATTCGTTTGCTTTTCTTCCTTGACTGTTGGGATATGTTGAACTGCTTTTATGAAAGCTTTTCAAAGAGTTGACCCCTGCCTGTCCTCAGTGTGTCGAGCTGTATCACCGAGCTGGCCAGGGAGACACTTCAGCCAGGCTGCCCACGGCCACCTGCAGGCGGCTTCTGCTGGGGAGGGCAGCGGTTGATCCCCTGGGCATCCCCATTGTGTCTACTCCAGCAAGCAGTCTCAGCACTGTCCTTCTGCCAATAATGGTGTCTCTTCCTGAGTAGATCCTCCCGATCACTCTTCTTTCTCATGGTTGGTTCTAGTGTTCATTCCCACCGTGTTCCCACATCTTGTTCTTTCATTTTCCAACCCCCGCATCGCCGCATTGCCCCTTACAGCCTTGCATCCCCATCTCCTGTCCTTACTAATCCTTACTAATCCTCTACTCACTGGTCTGCCTGTTCTTCATGCTTTCTCAGCCACAGAGCTAATTTTCCCTCTCATCTACTCTTCTTTCCCTGCATTTGAATCAACTTCTTTCTCTGTCCTTTGTAAACACTAGATAGAGAATGAAGCGAAAAAAAGATCATTAAAAAGAAGATAAATCTCATTCCTGACCTAATTTTATGAGACAGCTCTCAGAATTCCTCCAAGCATGCCAAGTGTGAACAGATTGGTCCATAGGACTGACTTGCTAAAATGTGATATGTTGTCAAGTCTCTCCCATAAGCTGCCATTTTCCAGGGTTAACTATTTTTTTATGAGATTCATAGTAAAGTTAATAATTGCTGCCCTGAAATAAAATTCACATTCCTAATGTATTGCTCAACTTAAAAAATTATAATTATTTTGAATATGGGTGGAATTGCTTTCTTTCTTATGATTCTAGAAACGGCTGAACACTTTTGCTTGACATTTTATATCAATCAGTTTGATATTGGGAAGCTGCAGATTTGTTGTTGAACTTGTTCACCTAGTAGTTAAAACACGTGTACACTTAAAGCTTTCTAGGCTTCTGCCAGCCAGGCTGGGAAGTAACTTGAAAAGCCATTTCTTCTGCAACTGCTTTGCTACCCTTTCCCTGTCAGGCTGCAAGGCTTTTAAGTGTTTTTACAGCCTCTGTCACTCAGAGAATGCTTTTATTGTGCCTACTGGCAGAACCACCTCTGTGTAACCTGTGTAACTATTAAAATACTTTTAGTTTCAGAGAACATAGTAAGCATGTGCATGCTATATGTGTTTAAACCCCATATTTACATCCTGTGAATTTTTGCTTGCTGTGCTGTACCAATGGTAATTTACTTAGGATGCAGTACCAGCATGTTGCTGAATTTTCTTGACCTCAAGCACTGAGACAGAAATGTAGCTTAAAGCACAGAAGTAGTTTTCTTAAATTTAAACTGTGACTATAAATAATGCGCATTCTTTTGTGCAATTAAATAATTGATATTTCCCTGTAAATTTAAACTACTAAAGTTAAATTTTTAAAGGTAAGATTTCTATAAAATGCATCTAAGAACTTTATAGAGGACCAGAACACAAATCTAAAGAAAGCATTTACAGTTTATATTAAACTCTTTTACTTTAGATTGATCATATAAGGGTGTTTATGTGTTCAGAGAAAATGTACAAAGGTTTTGTTTTCTTTTTCCTGTGTTTTTCACCTGATCTGGCTTTCTGTGACAAGTAACAGAATTAGCACCTTTGGTGCTGATACTAATAACTCTCAATGCAGAGTTTTCTGAGGCCTCCCTGCAGACAGCATGAAGGCTTCTTGTTTCACTTCTTAAAATTTATTAGTATTCAAGTTCAGTGAAGCCTAGATGAATAATTGCAGAAAATAAACACCCCTAGGAAGTATGAACAAGGTGAGTTGTGGAAGCTGCTCTTACACTGAAATCAGATGAGATCTGCATTTGGTTCTTTCATGTTTCTCCTGCAGTTTTTCAAAAGGAAATGGTACAATAACAATGACCATTTTTAGTAGTGCGTTGTAATTGCCAAAGAGTTAGGACACAAACTGTTGTGAAGCAAGCAAAAAAAAAAAAAAAAAAGGCTGAAAATGACCAACAAGGACACTTTAATGAACACTTCATTGCACCTCAAATGAAAACCAGATGTTCTTTGTTAACTTCAGCAGCAAGCCTTCTGTTCTGATGGAGGAAATTGTACCTTCATATTTTTTTGTAAGTTTAATAGATAATATGGCAGAGGTATGTTTCTCTACCTTTCTGAACCTTTATGGCATATTTAACATTGCTGATATAAATAACAACCCATGGTGCTGGAATTTTATCATTTGAACTGTACAGTGCTTTCTTTAAGAAAGCCCTGTAACACAATTTGCGTAGCAAATGGAAAATATTTCTTCAAAATCACTATTGAAAAACTACAAAAAAGGACTATTTCCTTACCATTTCACTGCACCAGAAGGGATAATGCAAATAAAATGATGATGTAAATAGATTTTCAGCATAATTTTGATTTAATAGGTCATAAATACGATTTTTCTGAACATTCTCCAGGTTCTAGTGGGACTGCCTAGGTCTGGCAAATCAACTGCTGACAGGAAACTAAAAATTCCTGGGAGAATGAATCTCAACTATTTATGTGTATGTGTGTATCTATATCAATACATGCCTAGACATTCAGAAATAGATAACATTGCATATAATCCCTGGACTTTAAAAGCATATTGGCTTGTAGAGCACCTACAACTGCTAAGTCAGGTATTAGGTGTTTCAGTTACCTGTGTAAGCCCGCAGTTCTACTGCAGACACAGATTCAAGGACACTGCTGGAGCCTGACAATGTTAAATCTTCAGCCTTTAAGGAAAGGGCTTAATCAGAGATGTCCAGAACTGATTCTGGAAACCCGTAGCATTTTAAAAGTTCACCTCTTATTTCTCCTGGTCTTCAGGTTGTTCTGCAGGACATGGTATGTGGCCACCTAAATCCTTAGTAGGTAGTGAGGATCCTGTCCCTGCCCAGAAATGGTACAGATAATTTTCCTGTACCATCTGTTTCCTTTCTCATCAGGAAAAGTGAAACTAGAAGGACAGAGAGGTCATGGTGAAACTATCTGCAAGTTTCATTACTTGTTGGACTGTGCTAGTAAAGTACAGGGTGGGCTGCTGTTTGTTTTAGCTGGAGGTGAGGAATGGAGAAGAATAGTCAGCTTCTTGGAGCTGCCCCTCTTCACTATGTTTGAACATAGTTTTAGGATTATGTATATTGTACTATTTCATGAATTACTAATGTAATATGAATCATTACAATCTGACAATCAAGGCCTACTGAATGGAAATGTACTGTAACATGCCAAGATCAAGTGGGAGACAATTTAATTTATGGCTTATTGACTAAGATTTGTTACCATTTTCTTTTGAGCTTTTAATACATGCTAAGTAAGGCTTTATCAAGACACTTGTGTAATAAGTGGTGTAGGAAATCTGAAAGCCAGCATACAGTGGCTAACACTAAGCAATATACTAGAGCTACATGTTCTTGCTTTGTGCATTAACTCTTCTGTAATTAATATTTAATTATTTAGCCATTTATCTGTTTTAACAGTTAATAACTTAGGATTATAGGAAGATTCAGTTTGGAAGGCAATCCAGGAGGTCCCTCATTCATCCTCCTGCTCAAAGCAAGATCATCCATAAAGCCAGACCAAGTGGCTCAGGGCTTTATCTAGTCCAATCTTGAAAAACCTCCAAGTTTTTAACCTCAGGGTGAAAAAGGTTTTCCTGTTATACACTCTAAAACTCTTGAGTTTCACCTTGTGCCTGCTGTCCTGAATCCCCCCACCAGGCATCAATCAATGTTAAGAGCCTGGCTCTTTTCTTCTTGATGACCTTCTTGCAGGTACTGGAAGGCTGCAATTAGGTTCCCCTTTACCTGCTAAACTCGGTAGATTTTGTGTGATTTATTCCACTGGCAAAGCCACATATTATTTTGAGAGATAAAGACCACATTTTAGCTTTTAAACAACTCTTAACAGTTCTCTGTTGGCACGTTTAGGTCCTCCAGATTTTTTTGCCCTCTCCTTTATTTGTTAGGACCATGCCCTTCCCTGCTGTACCAGTGTTGGTCTGACATCAGTGAGTAGTTGTGAGTGTTGTGCCCAGAGGTTCAGTTTAGGAAGAACTGAAAGGTTGGGACGGATATTTAGGTTGTGGATACGCAGAGCACTGTGTTGCATGCATAAGTTTTGAGTGCCTCTTCACATGATAGGACTAATCTGGTGTTTATATTAATCCCACAAGGTTCCTCCAAAGGTCAGGTCTGCTCTCTTCTACTGTTCCCACTTAATCTATTCAGAAGGACATTGTGCCTTGGCATCCTTTTTTGCTTTCTGCCCTTTGATGGGATTTTAAACTTTAAAATGAAAGTCAGATGTACAAAGCTACTGGGAACACAGATTTATCTTCAGAGTACTTCTGTTTTGCTGATCTTCACCAGATTATACCATTTGACTACTACTTAGTATTTCATATAACTCATAGGACATCTGCTCCTTGATTGGTGTCTGATTTGCTGTGCATTTTTTTAGCACAGTTAATTTTCAACACGAGGTGTCTCAAAAATATTCATACTACGAAAAGTGGTTCATCTGCTTTTATGAACGCTTAAATTTTTTTTGCAAGTGAATGAATCTCAGCCTTCTAAGGATGTATTTCAAAGTTGTCATCAGCTGTCTTTGTTACTTTGCATTCAAGAATGTTTTGTTTATGTGTCTGGATTAAGACTGGACTTAAGGGAGTGGGTGGGGACATTCCCATACATGCTCAAAGGGCATGTCTTGTATTTGTTTCAAAGAAAAACGCAAAAATAGAGAAAACATAAGCATTTAATGTATCAATCACATTTCTTACATTTCCCATTTGAAAAAAGAGATCCTGAGTATGCCTAGAGAAAGAAGTGAAAATCTGGTACTTTCCAGCCAGTAGTTTGAGAATACAGAACTGACCTGTCCAGCTTTATTAACAAGCTTGCATTCAGCAAGTACAGCACACCAGAAATTGCTTTGTGTAAGGTGTTGGAAAGACCAGATTCATAGATTTTTTTTGAGCCTTGCTCATCTCTCACAACTTTTTGCTTGGCTCCAATGTTTCTGTCCTTATAGGGCTGCTGAGAACTTGTAGCTGGTTTGTGTGAAGCTGAGGCTTTCATAAAGTCTTAATGAAATATATCCAACAGATAATTTCCAGCACAAACTGTTGGCAGGAAACATAAAGAGTTCCCTGAGATTCTCTGATAGTTTTATGCTTGGTGTCTAGATTTTTCCCCCACAAAATGTGTTATTTCTGCTGTAAAGACTCAATTTACAATGGTTATGTGTAGAGATAGAAAGCTTTTCCTTTTGATTTCTTTCTTTATGGATATGAACAGCAATTTAGAATTTTGTTCTCATCCTTGGAAGACTTGTAGGAGATTTAGTGCCACCTGATACTGTGGAGAGATGTACTAGATGGAGGGAGAGAAAAGCATGAGGCAGGAAGGGAGCAGATCTTCGTGTCCTTCTGAATATCAAAAGTTGTGATCATTTGGATTTGGCAACAGCTACTGAATTAACAGGATCAATGTATGGATAGATTGACAGTTTGCTCTTTGACTGGATTACTTGAATTCTGTCTGATTCAATCCCTGCAGTGCTTTGGGAAGGGTTCATTTAGCAACATGTAAGCAATCCAAGTTCTACAGATTTTGGCCAGTTTTACCAGAGAATCCCTCCCATGCTGCAAGCAGGAAAAATATTAGTGTTTTGGTTTCTTCCTATTTTAAGTAGATTTTTTTCTCCGGTGTAACTGAAGTTTTGTTGTTCATTATGCCAACTAGTATGTCACATGGAGAACTGAGGTAATGGAAATCGGCTGGGGAAGGACTTCACAGCGGAAGGAAGGAGTCCAGAAATGGCAGTAAAACTGCGATTTTTCATTTGGTTATTGAGGCCCATTAAATTTATGTTTAACTAAACAAACTTACAAGATATGGATTGATACACTGAGGAAAAAAACCTCTGGGGTCATTCCTGTATTTCAGGTTGCAGTAATTGAAAGTGTAAATTCATGTGCTGTTTCTTGGATTTTTTATGTAAAAGCTAGGCTAAAATAATGATTAATGGGACTTGTGGAAATAATAAAATACATACTTATTTGGGAAGTCATTCTCAGGTTAAATTTATAAATTTTAAATAGTTCCTGCACAGTTTATCCCAATGTCATCATAAAAGAGATTCACTTCTTGAAGTGATAATACTAGAGCAAAATTATGTTCACAGAAGTAGATTTCAAAAGAAACATTACCTAAATCAAAAAAACCCCAAATGCACAATAACTTAGGTACAGATGCAGTTTTAGAAATGAGTTTTGGTTTGCCTTTAAAAGGGCCATATCACATGTATTTCTTCCGTTGCCTCCTCATTCTTGTGCTTTCAGGTTCAGTAATGCAGGCGTGCAATGAGCAGAGCTTCACAAAGGCATTAACTGGTGCCAAGTACTGACTCCTCACTAGCAGATGCTGATGTGTAGAGTCAGGTTAGAAAACAAACTGCTGATGCAGCTCAGTTACAATATTTCCATACTGTACTGTGGTGATTTGACTGTTTTAGAGTACACGGTGCCACTATTCTGCCACATGTGAATGTTAAATTCTGCAAGTACTGGAGTATAGTGTGAAAACTCTGACTGCCAAAGTTTGGACTTTTAGGTGGCTGACAGGAATTTTCTTAAAGAAAAAAAGCCATGAAAACAGAAATTTTTCTTCTTAGGTAGATTGCTATCAAAATATCTCCATGTCACTTTCTTATTTGAGTATTTTTTCCCTTTTATGACTTATTGGAATTTTATCATACAGGCTGGGGAAGCAGGAGCAGATTTCTACGAGTAGAAATCATGGATTACAATTCAAATCTATGGTATGATCACTATTGCAACATCATGTGTAGAAGGCTGCTGAGGTTTTGGGGTAAGAAAACTACTTCCTGGAGGCAGGGGGAATGAACTTTGTAACTTAATAAGAAAAATAGAAGTCCCACTCTTAAAAAAACAAAATTCCTCTGCCCCGAATGCCTTAAACTTTGGATACCAGTCAGCATATTTCAGCATTGAATTTATGCTCCAATAGGACATTGTGGAAATGCAATCTGAAAAAGGAAATAAAATTACTACTGTATTTGTCCTGTATTTTATATAAAACAGGGGAACTCTCAATTTTATAATGCCTTGTGTGTTTTAGCTTGGTTTACTGAGGTCTCTTTTACTGGAGATCTCCTTAGAGAAGATGGGAAGTAGATGGAGAACTTCATTAGTTCTTGAAGGACTATAATCATCAGAGATCTTACTTCCCAGTCATTTGAATTAAATAATCTGTAATAAAATATACACAAATTATTTAAGTAGATTTAAGTAGATAACTGATATTTAAATAGATAACTGTGCCTGAAGAAGTTTGTTTATAGAAAAAAAAATCTTAATTTCAGTACATTGTCTCTGAAACTTCTTTCATAGACACCAAGTATATCTAGCACTCATAGAAATCAAGCTACTGAATTGTGGGCACCTTAGACAGAAAACACAGCCACTTTCATTTTCTCAAGACATGTATATTTTTGTTTGTTTGTTTGTAAAGAAATAGATGCAAGAGGGTATCTTATAAATAACAAAAAATATTTTGTGATAATTTTTCTTAGAATCCTTTTGCAAATTCCCACTAGAATAAAAACCTTTTGTATTCCAGTTATTCCTTTTGTAAAAGCCAAAACATTAATCAGTGAGGCTATTAAACTGTAACAATCTAAATATTGAGAAGGAAAGAGGCACTACATCTCTGTAATGACTCGTGAATGATTCATTTGTGTTAGTGTAAAATTAAACACCTACTTTTTATACAAAGTGAGGAACTGTTTGTGTTTTCAGTGCTGAAGGAGGTGCTAAACCAAATAACAGAGCAGCAGCAAGAAAGCCAAATGGCATTGTATTTGTTCAGCTTAAGAAGGGGGTGGTCAAAAAACATGAATAACAATACTGAAAGCACTGAGACATATTTTTGTATGAGGTAACCAGTGAGTGTGGAAGTGTAAATCCCTCAGAGAACATGTGTGAGACACAATGAGGTTTCTGCATTCTTTACGTGAGTCACTGAGAAGGTGAACAAAAACCAGACAGATACAGTGTATTTGGATTTTTCAGGAAAGGTTCAGATTCTCACAAGAAATAATTCAAGAAATATGTTACTGCTAAACTTCCATGTGGATCGAAAAGTGTCTGGGAGATTAAAAAACAAATAGAAATAGGAGATTGATATTCATCATGCAAAACCTTCAGCATCTATAATAAAAGTACTTTGATTAATGTACTTATTAATCAACTAAAAATAGGATGACTGGAGAGATGGCAAATTTAAGATAAGATAATGTAGGTGAAGATTAGGAAAGGCTGAAGAACTCCTGTGGGACCTCATGTAACTGGCAAATATGATGCCAACTATTTGGTGGGACCATGTGAGCTGCTGTAGTCATATCTCCTAGAGACATTTGAACATCATTTTGTGTAGCTCTTTGCCACTTCTACTCATAGCACAGCACCAAACAAAAATTAAAATAGTTTCATTGATACTAGAAAATATTTTCTTTGTGTAAGTAATAGGCCTGTGTTACTGGTAGAAGAAAAATCACTTTTAAGGTTCAGAAAGATTTAGAAGGGTACTAACAAAGGTAAAACCAATAATAAATGCAGTAATAAAATTATTTCTTTAGGTATGTTACATAATCCTTTTGCTTCAGAAGGCAAAATCATGGGCAACTGTATCCCTCTGTTTTTCTAAAAGAGTGATTGTTATCTTTCTGATAAAAATGTCTGGTACCATCAGACAAACTGCAAGCCTGCTGAGCTACAGTGGTCATTGTATTCCGGGTCTACTAGTAAAGATAAAAGTTTCTAAATGAGAATGCTTGTGAGTGTATGGTCGTTGAAAAGTGAAAGTTCAGATTGCAAACTCATCCATTTAGCTTTTGGGTCTTTCACATTTATTGTGTGCAAGGTGACACTTCTGTCTTATCTGTAAAGATATAACCTTCAGTATTCATATTAATTCATAACTGATCACCTCCAAATGAGCTAACTACTTAGACTTGTATGGTTTTAGTATCCTACCCTAGCTAAGTGCTTCTGGAGACTTAAAGCTCAAAACTCAGCCCACTCAAAAAGCTTGTTAATGGGTCCCACGTGACACAGCTATCAATTTTTTAGTATCAGATATACATGCTGTATCCATTATAACTTTCACTTAGGGGCAGGCTTGCCCTAACTGTACAGAAGCTTGTAAGGCTTTGCTTTTCTTTTTGGTCTGAAAGAAGGAAAAAAATTAACAATGCTAGATGAGAGTGAAGCTGCATATTGCAAAAGGCAATGTTTGCTGTGTGTCTGGCAGACAGAGGGCCTGATGCACTGCAGAGGCTTGCAAGATTCTCTCTCTGTTTTTAACATTTCCCAGGTTGTTTAAATGTGCATTGTAAGCAATGATAAAATGACAAGTTATCATTGATCTGTCCTTTCCTCCATCTCAGAGGGATTCGTTAAATAATGCATGTACCCATGTGAATTACCCTTCTTCACTATACCATCCCCAGACCATTAGCCAAATATAGCATCAGCAGCATCTTTCAACCCCTAAGAACCCTTTGGCTTTCATTTAATTAAATTATCCCATTATGAAAACTCTTATAATGAGATTAAATTTAATTATTTATTAGACACTTATTTGCACTAGGGAACCTATCAATTATGCATGGTTGTGCTAAACATTTTTCAATCCATCACCTTTCCTTTTCATGGAAGGTGCAATTTATTAAGTGCAACTGAAGTACTGTAACAGAAGAGCTGGAGCAGAAATGTGCATGCCATATTAGTTCAATTAATTGCAAATGTAATAGGAAAACAGAAATATGAAAATGTATCCTCTCTCCTTTTGAAATAAAGAACATTGACAGTATTGCATATTTTGCAATTATTTGGTAGATCTCATTTTTACATCCTACCTAATAAAATTAATGGACAGTCATTTTAAATCATGATTTTGGTTGTATTTTCTGTGTTAATGGTTCCTAATTGCACAGAAAATTCAGACGTAAAGCACAATTAGAATAGTTCAAAGAAATGTTTGCAGCACACTGTGACTTGTTGTTAAGTGCATGCAATAATTTCTTAATTGTTTATTGAAGACTCTAATGTTCTCTTAATATAAATTACACAGTCATAAAGATTAGATTTTAGGCAACCTGTTAAGTCATATAGCCATAAAACATTGTCAGTCACATATCTTCTTGATAAGCATTTGGATATGAAGGCAAAAACTCTAAGCTACCAATAATTGTTTCAAGCAGTATGACATTTTGTAATGAATTTAAGAAGAAGATATAAATGTCAATACAGCTCTGAGCTTTTCTTTTATAAGACCTTGTCAGTGTGTAATTAATTATTCAGCTAGAGTTCTGTGTGGCTCAGGGCAGCATTTCAAAGAGTTTTCTTTTATAAATCGCAAAGTCATCATAAGACTGCTTTTAATTGATTCTTCTTTTTTCCCATTTAGAAATTGTGTGTGTATAAAAACTCATGGACACCTGTGAGGTGGCATATGCAGTGCAGTGATAAAGTGAGGAGCAAGAGGCTTTTTAGTAGCAGTAGGCTTCAGCATATGCTTTTAATACATTGCAAAATTCTGCCTTGCTTTAAAAGTGCTTGTGTTTCATGTTCAGATTTGAATGGGGGTCAAACAGAAAGATTTATTTCCTTTTTTTTTTTTTTCCTCACTTATGCATGTAAGAGGATGTTTGCTTCATTAACTTTGAAATTCACTGGCCAAATAGACTGCATATTTTAGAGGATTTAAGTAAATGTGCCCCAAAGTTCACACAAATTATTATAGAGCATTTCAATCCTCATCTTGAAGGAATGAGACATGATGCATCTGTTAATAAAAACAAAAGAGTATTGCTTGTATTTGGCAAAACAGTAGTATTTTGTACTTAAGACTTTATCAATGTCACCTGTTGTTATTATTTGGTACTTTCTTCCTGAAAGTCAGGATAGTTAATTAAATCTCAGTGTACCCTAGTGGGTTTGATAGAATGGCTTTATTCCTGTGAGGGAGATTACATTCATTAGGACAACTTTCCAGATCACATTCAGAACTTAAGTTTGCTTTTTGGTATGCTGCTTTTGCCAGCTGAGAATTTAGCTCATATTTTGCAGAATAACCACTCATCTCCCACTTGGATAGATATGGTCATGTGTAAGATTAAGATGTAGTTACACAGAAGTTGTTTCTTCTGTTAAAGTACCAAGATCTTATGTGAAGCAAGTGATGGTACCATAACTGGTAATTTTTGGTTTCCGACACTTCCTCTGCAGAACCAAACCTCTGAATGAAGCTTAAAAATAGTGTCTACAGGAAAACCTTTGCAACATTACAGGACAATGAGATTACCATCTGCAAATCCTTGAATAGTGAAAGGGTGAGTTACATCTACATCTTCTCAGCCTAAAAGCAGCATTTTAATATATTTTTCAGCAAGTTGCAGCAAAAACTTCATTTAAACTTTGGCAAAGATTTCCATATTTTGCATTCTGAAACGTTGTTGCTGCAGTTAGCTGTGGAACAGCCCATCTTTGTCTGTGTAGGGGCCTGGTAAATTGGCAGTGGTTATTTTCATTTTTCCCACTGTATAATCAATTGGCAGCTTTGAACTCTTCTTTGAAATCTCCTTCAAGGATCATGTACACTACACACTACAATATGTTAGCAAATAATTTTAAATGCATACTTGAGACATGAAAATGAGATTAAAATAAAAATGAACATGAAAAGGCATGCTTGAGATATGACATCTGTCAGCCACCTGCTTAAATTATAGCTATCCAGTCAGGCCAGATGTACTGGTAGGTGTATGCAATTTTTACACCTATATTGCACGAAAGTTTCAGTGTTTGCAAATTGACTGTGGTTACAACTCTCTATATACTCCTTTCTTCCTTTTACATGTGATGATACCTTTTTTTTTTTCAGGTGAATAAAAGTGAGCTTTCTAAGAGCTTCAAAGGCTGAAGCATTACGTGAACCCTAAAACGAGCTTATGTTGTGGAGCAGAGCTTTTTTGATACATCTTCTCAATACTTTGAATACAAGTTTTGACAGTTTTACTTGAGCAAAGACATGGTCTATGAGGAAAAGTAGAATTTCAGTGATGAATTCATCATTGGTATGAAAACCTTGTAGGCAGGCTTTTTATTTACATCTTGCTAATGACTTAACTTTCTTCAAAATCCCTTATCTTTTGCATTTAATAAAGACCACAATTAATAGAACAATGCATAGATACCAGTGTCTTTAAAATCTACTGATTTCAGCTGTGTTCAGCTTTTGAGCTTTATTTTTAATGCTGATGGTGAAAACAAATTACATGGTCGAGTCTAGTTGGTTATAATCTTTGGTCACTTATCTTTATTAATAAAGGACAGAATCAATTTAGTATGGTTCTGAATTAATATAATTTAAAAATGTTTTTAAAAAAGATATTGAGTTTAGTACTAATATTATTTAGAGGTGTGAAATTTTCACCTTTGTTGCTTGTTTAGCGCTTTCCCCTTCCATTACTGTTTGACTAGAAACAGGTTTCTGAAGAGGAGTTAAGATAGTTGTAAAAATAATGTTGTATGAGGGAAATGATACTAAAAGAGAAAAACTTGTAAAAACCAGAGGGAACCATGGGTTTTCAGAAAATTGCACCATACAGTAAATTTTTAGGACATTCTAAATGCAAAGACTTTTCAACTTTTTTTTTATTTTCACACCTTTTAAAATATTTTTGATAGTTTAGGTAAAAAGATTCCTGAGTTGAGACTTGCTTGTTTCCAGAAAAAATCCTTTTCTACAAAGCATTGATAATTTTCCCGAATCAGATAACTCTAGCTGGAAATCATCAAAGCATCAGGTCATTAAGCGAGGATGAAAGACTCTTGCTTCACCTCTCCCTGATGCAAAGCTCTTTCCCACCATTTTAGGCTCTGAGGTTGCCAACAGTCTTCCCTTTTGCTTTGAAACAAGCTGACAGCCTCAGGCATTCCAGCAGGCTGTGTAACAAAGCCTTTTCAAGACCTACTTGGTGGAAAATCAGGTTATTCATGAGCTCATACATGGTGTCCATTGTTGTTGGCTTGTAGTTCTTTTCTGGTGGTCTCATCCTTCCCTGCATTGCTATAGTGCCTTTGATTTTATATTTTGGTACCCATCAAAGTAGACTGAAAGAATGGGTGAAGAAAGATGCTCTTCATTGACATCACTCTTGCTTATCATCTGCTGCTATGTGGTGAAGAGGAGAAAGTCAATCTGACCCACATACGAGAGAGGATAGTCCAACTGTTAACAGCACCAGGTCTGAGACTGAAAAAAAAAATTCAAACAATCTATAATATAAATAAGAAGTGACTTTTTGGTTGCAGCCATAGCTGGTCCCTGAAAGGAAGCAATGCACAATTTTTGTCTGTAGTGTTGTTTTCCTTCCTTCACCAGCTCAATAGGATGAACCTGATTTCTTGAGGTACAGTTTTACTTTTGTAGGTAGGGACTGAAAGGCTCTTGTGTGACAACTGACAGATCTTACCCTCTGGGGAACTGTCTTTCTATGTAAAATGAAGTTGCCCTGTCAGCAAAATCAAAAACTTCATTAAAATAGCTGAACAGAACTGTAAATGGAGATCAGGCAGTTCTTGTTATAACTTCCAGGCAGTTTCTTGGTATAACCTGGTTTCCTAAAGCAAAAAGGCTTTTGCAACCACATTCTTTGTATGTGTCTGTCTAGCTGCATGTCTCCTAATAATAACTTCTCAATTTCTTGGGAAATCTCAATCCAGTCTGATGGAAAGCTAGCCAACC
Source organism: Vidua chalybeata (assembly GCF_026979565.1). Classification (NCBI taxonomy): domain Eukaryota; kingdom Metazoa; phylum Chordata; class Aves; order Passeriformes; family Viduidae; genus Vidua; species Vidua chalybeata. Next base: position 120,543,680 of record NC_071530.1, on the reverse strand, counting down.
TCACACATGTCACACTCCTTTAAGCTTTAGGAAAAGACAAAGATGGATTGTGGAGAATGTGTGGAAGTGCCCTTGGCTGATGAGAGGCTAAAGACAAATTTGTCTTTGGGTGGACACCTGTGAAACTCCAGGATAGGGCTGCTGTGTGCTGATGATGGTATGGTTGGAGGCATGCCGGCCTCCAGTGCAGGCAAGCTGCCTTTTGGTCCTGAAGGTGCTGTTGATGACACAACCCCTGTGTGTCCCTCTCCCCAAACTAGGGTGTTGGTAAGAGGTACCTGGTTGGTCTGTATCAACCCCAAGCCATTGCACCCTCAGGACTTCCAAGCCTAGAGAATTCACTTTTAAGCACCTTGCATCCCAAAAGCCAGACCCTTTCCTCTCCAGAACTAGACCAATCTCATCAGCAAACCTCTCCTTCTTCCCTGCCACTTGAGTCTCTTCTCTTAAGCCACCCCATGATCTTCTCTTCGGGTTTCCCAACACGGAAGCTCCAAAGCCATTGCAGCTGCTTCACCACTAGATTTCAGCCTGCATCAAAGCGCTGCTTTGAGCCAGCTGCGCTGCTGCTGGCTGCCCATGTTCATTCCTCTGCCTCCATGGGTGCTGGATCTCTTGAAGTTATCTCTGTTGGGAAAAATGTCCTCCCTTCCCCCATTCTGGTTTTCAGGAGATGAAAAAACTGGTTAGAAGCAGCAACTGTGAAAATTGAAGCCTGTGAGCTATAAAACAGAGGGAATCTCTGGCAAGGCCCTGTAAGTAACTCTAAGCCTGTAATTCTCTCTACTCACAGCCTTGCTCTAAAATACCCTGGCTGACCTTCCTGGCACATTGTGGGGAAAGTTCAAATATAGTCAAATGCAGAAATACTTCATTTATACTAGCTGTCATTAGCTTCTGGAATGTCAAAGCACAATTTCTCGGACTACTTGATGGGTTACAGGTTGATTATCTCTTATTCTAGTTTTAGTGGTTCTTTTGATCCTTTTTTTTTTTTTTCATAATTGTACTTCTAATTATTTTAGAAGTTCCCAGGATACTGATACTCTATGCATCTAAAGGGCATTTCAGGAAAAATAATAATGGGAGTATCCTTAGAGATGAGGATTAGGAGCAGCACAAGGAATAGAGTAACTCTCATTAGGCTGCAGACTTTTTCTTCTGGGTATAAAATGCTAATGGAGCATCCTGTAGTATCTGTATGAAAAGACTCTATGTTCCTTCTGTATTTATAGATTGCAGAGTGGGAGATGCAGACAGTGCATACCCAGAATTAGATAGTTATTTTAGATGGTGGAAAGCAGGAGGGAAATTTATGTGTGAGAACATAATCATGTGACTTATTCAAATTAATAGAAATTGCATAGTGTAGTCTCTATGCAGCACTTCGAAAATTTTCCTGGGTGTTTTTATGCAATCAGAATAATATGCAGGCAATGAAGCAAAGCCAATGTAAATACAAAGTGTTCATATAATTTTGCATGTTTTTAATTATTGACATAAACTCCACTTTTCTCCAGAAATAAAAAATACACATGAATGAAGTAGGCAAACACAAAAGAAAACTGTTTCAGCAATTATTTAGAATGGAAATATTTTTAAAATTTACTTTCTAATGAAGTCACTAAACTTGCTTGCACATTTAGAAAAAAATATTTAAAATCTTTACTCCCATATAAGTATAAAAACCCCCAAAATACAGATTATTGCATCACTCTAGATGGGATATTTATGTCAATCACCAGGTATCAAACAACCTTCTGGTAATGTATCCAGAGTCTTAATTTGATCTCAATATTGGGTTAAATTAATTCTTTGTGTTCTGAAGACTAGCTGCACTGCAGGATGATACGAGAAAGGTATGGGAGGTAAAAGGAAAGGCTTCTGCATTTGCTTCAGAATCCATCTATCCACTGTGTCCTGTGTCCAGTTACTGCTGGCTTAGTAAAAGACAAGTGGTGCTTATCATTAATTAAGCAATGAATGGTGTTAATTTTATTATCCACTGGGCTTTCATTCAACATCATAAATCCAAAGGAAAGCTCATGGTTTCTGATTGTCAGTTCAGTTCAGGGAAAGAATGAAAGATGAAGCTGTTATGTCTGAGAGCAAATATCATATGGTGTCTGCATCCCCTCCAAAACTCAAGAGTCGCAGAACTAATTTCAGCTGTTAGTAAATTGCTGTACCACCTTGGCTTTCCCAGGACAGATGCAGCAGGTCAATGCCTGTAAAATGAGAATAATTCTGAATCAATATAGCCTTTAAAAAACCTGGCATGAAAAGTAGGTATTCTGCAGCTTTCCCTGTCTACCAAGTACTTTTCACATTTTGAAGTCTTGTCAAACCAAGCAGTAATCTTCCACCAAATAATTCCATCACCAATTAGTCTGTCATGGGCTTTGTCAGTTCATCTTAACTTCTCTGCCCTATAGACTGAATGCTGGATGCAAAAGATCAGAGAAAATAAATGTTTTGCTTTCTCTCTGTATAACACAGCTTTAACCCAAAGATCCTCAACTGCTGAAGTTGTGAAGCAACAAAATTCCTTCCAAGACCCCAAACTCAAAAAAGAAACAATCCCATCTCCAGCAGAACCAAGAATCTCACACCCTTCCTAGCAAGATGCGGTGTAGGAATGGTTAGAGGGGTAAGGAGGAATAAATAACAAATTGATCAGTATCAGAGAGAGTGATTCCCTACATGTCACAAACGAAATAGAAACACCTTCTTGATTCTATAGAGTATCTAAGAGAATAAATTCCCCTGGCAAATACGTGTGGGTATTCCCCCAGAGAAGGAAATTTTAACAGGCTCATGTAAAGAAAGACAAACTGTGCAAATTGAGTAATGAAACAGTAAATTGTGAGAGCTGGAAAATCGTGCAAGGTGAATGTGTCATTGTCAGCTGTTGCTGGCAGCTCATGAACAGATGGAGAGCAAAACCTTGAGCCACCCAGCTTGTGATGCCACAGGAGTGTCCCCACTGCCAGTATAATTCAGAATATCAGTGATTCCTGCTTCAGGGGTTCAGATCAAGAGAGATGAGAGACTGAACACAGAAATGATCCAATAAATACATCCACTCCTTTCTCTTATCTGCAGAGTCAAGAGGAGGGAAGTAAGCATGTGACATGCCATAGGGCAGTCACCCCTGCGTGACAAAAAACTCCTAGGAAGGCATCTGTAATGAGCTTAGGGGCGAGACACCGGCGTGTTGGACAATGCGTTGACTTCTGTGATAAATGTGTTCTGAAAAGTAATTTCCGGAGCTAGCAAGGAATTATGTAAATGGAGAAATAATCAGATAAGGTGATCAAGAATGGAGAAATGAAACAGTCTTTCAGGGTTCAGTTATGAAAAGATTATTGGAATGCATTCAGCAGTATTCAGCTAATGAAGTTAGAGTTGTAATTGCAGGCAGGTGAGGAAACCAAACAAATTTTAAATGATAAATCAGTATTTATGTTTTTTAGACTTGGAGGAAGTCAGTTCAGTTTTTTTCATTTTTTTAAATTTCTATTTTGTGAATCCATTTGCACATTTCAAAAGTACATTATTTGGGATTTTCAAATAATGGAGCTAATCCAAGATCAATTCAAGTGACGAAAATTTGCTGGATTTATGTTTTTCAGTAGAACTAACCCTACAGAGAAGTTAATTTGGATAGCAAGGCATTTGATGCTAGGCAGGGAAGGATGCTGTGGCTTATTAGTTCTTCTGGGATGGAAGGAAAGAAACACATTGCCAAATGCTAAAGGAGATATTAACTGTCACTCCCCTGAGCACATGACATCTATGTGGAAATCTTATGAAGTCTGGGTATCACTATTTTTATTACATATTAGGTTATCACATTTCCACTGATGTCTGCCCATGTACTTTCATGTTTATTGACTGTTAGATGACATCACTGCTTTCTGATTGCAAATACTTTGTATTACTACTAGTTCTTAGCTATTTGAGGGAAGATTTATTGGTGTTATCCATGGATCTTTCTAGCAGGAGAAAAGCTACACATGCTTAACAGCACTAAATTTGGAAATTTGGCAGGTATCCCTAAGCTGTGTAGTACAGTTTTATTAAACCAGAGAAACTTACATCTTGCAGAGTTACAAGCAAGCTCAGGTGAGTGTAAAGATTTGGCAAATCAGTGTCTCAAACCAATGTCTTAAATCTCTGTGATTTATTGGGTTTTTATTCATAGTCATGATTTTCTAAACCAAATGTAAACAGAAGTCTTCAAACCTCTTATTCAGGCTCTCTAAAATCTACTTCTCTTATTAATTATTAGGGAACATTTTTATTGCATATTAACTTACAGCTATTTTCTCACTGCCATTCATTTCAAGTAATTTTATTTTACCCATTCAAATTTTGAGGAACTGGTATCTTGGTGAACTTCAGTGCATCCAAACATGATGAGATAACTAGACCTGTTTGCAGCAACATGGACTGTGAGGATAGGCTCCAGCCAGCAGTACACAGCCCTCTTGAGGTCAGAAGGACAACTGATGGGGTACCACAGTCCACCTTTGGACTGCGCTGCAGGGCAGTGGCCTGGGCTGAAGCAGGCCCCAACACTGGTTGACAGTAACCTTGTAATGTAGGACCTGCTCAAATGCATTTCATCCTGCACATTCGTCAGATGGTAAAAAAATTTTAGGCAACCCCACGTTACATTGATGTGAAAAAATAGTTGACCTAAAAGTTGTTGCTTTAGTACACATGCTACATAACTATATACTATTATTTACTTATCAGAAAAAACAGAGGCAAATCCTGTAATTAATCAGCTAGTAGAGAAAGATTTGTATGAGCTTCCTGCTGTGCTTGGTATACCACATTTGCCTAAGACCAATTGCTGTGATGCTGATTCTGTTTTAATTCAAGTTTTAGAGATGCATACACAATATTTTATAGTATTTTGAAGGTGAAGATATTATATTAAGAGTGTTTTCTCATTAAAAAAAAAAAAAAAAACAAAAACCAAAAGAAAAAAAACAAAACAAAACAAAAAAAACCCAAAACCCAAAACAAACTATAAAAACCCCAGCTGAAAACAATGAGTATTTTATGAGAAAGGAGACTAGAGAAGAGAAATTAGGGCTATCATTGCTGCTTTGTGGCAGCTTTTTTGGGGTTTCACAGAGGAACAAGAGCCAGCTGAGGGGCAGCCACTCTCCATCCCTTGGATTTTCCATTTTCAATGGTTCCTGAGACCACCACACAGTTCCTGAGACTATTTTTGAATTCAAAACTATTCTAGATACAGATTAAGGTTCAGGAGGGGTAGTCTTCATTCTGGAGGCTTGAGGGGTGGGTAAGCACTTCATCAGTGGCTGCAGGGGCTGGGGATGCCTTAGTGTATGGCCAAAGCCCATTGGGGCTTGGTGGAGCAGGAGATGTCCTCAGCCAGGGCAATGAAGCCCATGTGTCCCGGGCACCATAAGGCATCACATGCAGCATTCAGTCTCCAGAAGTTTAATTCCGGGTTTTTTTCAATAACCAGTCATCTGCAGTGGAGTACATTGGTGGAATATATTTCAAACTATTGCATTTTCAGGCTACTAACACTACTAAATTTTTCAAGGTGTCTCTAATTTTGGCTTTTGTGCTTTCCAAAAGAGCTATTAAAAATCAGCCTGATTACAAAAAATATCCTGCTTGTAATTACAGTGGCCCTAGATTCAACGAAAACAAATAAGCATTTCTGAGTTGCACTCAACACATTCCTTATACTAATAGCAGACAGATTGCAATTCTTTAAAAATCAAATTATAGGAGTTAAAACTAGGTTTTTAACTTTGCTTCAAGTTCTTCATGCAGTTGCCTGCTGTTGTGTGTAGCTGTGTGTCCTGTTCTCCTTATGATATTGCATTCTTCCAGTACCACTGCAAGAAAAGCATTCTGCCTCTGCCCAGTGTGCAGCACCCATGCTGTGTCTCTCAGCTCATAAACTGGCATCCAGTGCAAGATGAACTTTCATTTGTCTGGGCCTAGTTTAGCAACACTGTTTACTGGAGGTGGTTGTGCGTGGAGATTCCTGCATTGTGCAAGGCAAGGCATCCCTAAAGATGCATTTTCAGAACTTTCTCAGGTGAATAGCTTGGGTGGATATGAATGCTTTGCTCTTTTGGGCATGCAGATGTGGTACAAGACAGAGGTATAGGATTTAGTTTTTTAGGTACTGGAATCACAATTTTGCTTGTTCTTAATTCTTGTGAAACTCACTTGAATTTTTTTTTAACCTATTTCCCTCTTAATTAGTGACAGGTTTGCAGGGACAAAATTTCTGACTGTTGTCTGTGACTTTTTTTCCCCCTTGAGCCCAGGTTTGAAAGGGATCTATCATCTTCTGGTTTTTGGCTCAAAGTATAATTATGAATAATTGGTTTAAGAATTAAATATTTCCTCAAAGGTATATTTTAAAGCAGGATATATATGTAGAAGATCTGTATAATGCCATTAAAGTAAAAAAAAAAAAAAAAAAATCCTTAGTAGTAGCCTGGAAGTATCCAAGCAGTAAAAAGACTTTAAGCTTTGTTTACATTTTGGCTGCAAGAGGTGCCTCTCTTTAAGTATTTAGATAAACAAACCAAAGCTGCTGTTTTCATTAACATGTAACACAGAGCCCAGTTTCCTTACCTGAGAGAGCGTTAAACTAAAATTCAGTGGCAGAAAGCAATTTGATCTCTTGCAAATATAAATCTTGATAAACCTTATGCTATGGAAAAAAAACCCAACAAACCAACCTTCAAATTTTGTACCTATTGACATTGCTTAATAAAAACATCTCGAGTGCTGGTGCTTCTGGGTGTGTTTCCAATAGCAATGTGATTGCAAGGCTCCGTGGATAAAGTTACCAATCCTTTGAATTCTGACCTTCAGTCTAAAACAGCTTTAGAGGTTACTCTTTTTCCTTTTTGTGAGATTGCAGAGAAAAAATTAATGCTGCTGGAAGGAAGCGGGGGAGGGAGCTGGGCTTGGAGATGAGAACTGGGTCTTTGAAGCCATCTGAGAAGTTTTCCTCTGGCCTTGATTTGCAACAACAAATATTGGCAGTCTGAGTCAGTAATTATGCGAAGTTTCAAAACAGAGCCGAATGCTCAATTTTGAAACTTCTGTGAATACAATTACTATTGAGACCAAATTGATTGTAGGGGAAATTGTACTGTTGGGTTCGACAAAGTCTGGATTCTTGGGGCAGCTGTAGCCACCAAAACCTGAGAGTATCTTAAGTCCATCATCTGTGTCTGCAGGGAGGGGACACCTCAAAACTGAGTTCCCTGCATTGACTGGAAGTGTCTCTTCTCTGAGGATAAGGGTTTGGATGATCACCTTTGACTAAATCCTTAATTTTAGATGATTACATACAGGTGAGAATCTAGCTTCTGCTGAACAAATGATGCTCATGATATAATTACTGTAAGGTTTACAAGAATTTACTGTGTTAAATTACCTAAAAACAGTTTCTGGGAGAAACATTGTTGCAAGTATAAAATAAATCACAGGACTATTTTAACTTAGACTTCCACTTTGTCCTTTTCTTTACAAGGCCCACAGTGGGGAATATTTATGCATGTCACTTTTAGAAGATACTCAGATCACCAAAAGAAAAATTGTGTGACTGAATGCTTCAAAGTTAAGGATGTACGTATTTACTGCATTCAGCTAATGCAAGGTTTGTAATTTGAATGTGTATTTATGAGCCACTTATATTAATCATTAATGCAGGTTTGTCTTAATAATATGTCAAAGTGAGCTTGGGTTGCTGTTCTTTCAATATTTTTTCTAATTCAAAATGCTTTAATCAATAATTATTTTCTCTATATAATAATTTAGGGTTTCTTGTGCAACCTTATATGTCAGTAGCTGAAAAATTATGTAATAATTGGCATAAATAACTAAAATACTGTAATGATCCACTGCTCCATCTACTGTTGAACAGTGACATGAATAACACTCCAGAAAAAAATACAAAATGCATTTAGGAAATAATAACAAAATGGAATTTAAAACAAAAAAACTATTGTTTCTATGGTTAGAGAAAAAACATCTTTTCCTAGCAGACTAAAGTATTCTGACTTTCAGAGTTGAAAAACAGAGGAACTTTTCATCTTCTTTTTCACCTTATAGGAGGTGCTGAGAAAACTTTTTGTTCATGTTAGTGGGAAAAAGTTGGAAGAAAGACAGTCTAATATTACTGAGCTGACTCATGTCATACAGTGCACTGTATTTATATCACTGGCAAAAATGTAAGTTATTGCTGTGGAAAAAAAATTTGCAATGGTTTCTAAGTTCTACCTTTATTCTGGTAGCACTAAATGAAAGATGAGGAAGGTCTAAGCAGTCGTGGGAGGATGAACTATGGAAAAATGGCATGTGTGTGAAATGATGTGTTTTATAGTCTTTACAGAACAACAGGAGTTGATTATTTTGTCAGCTCACTGGTAATCTCTCATTTGCAGTGTGCTCTTCCTGCAACACAGTCTTCCGAGGATCTACTGATTATAGCTTCTGTCACCCCTTAGAATGCTAGCAAGCTGCTTCTCATCATCAGTGGTGCATTTGATTTGAATTGTTCATTTTTATAAGAAAATTATTATTCCCATATCACAGTGAAGGATGATTATTTTCAAAGTTTAGGTAGTTATGTTTCCATGCTGAGCTGGAGTAAAAGCCTGAATGTCAATTAGAAAAATTAGCTCTTTCTTAAGGAAGCTCATAGCTTGTAATTTATTCCCTTCATTCACCCCCTATCTTGTCAACTGATAATTCTTCAAATAACTTTCTTCAGACACATATTTGTTGTCTTCAGCAGGACTTCTTTTATAAATAGCTACGTATTTATGTATCTTTTGAGCAGAGGTTTTTGTGCGGCAAATAAAAGTAACACTCTACTGATTCTTAGGTACTGCAGAGAGTATTAAAAGTCCCCCTGTAAAACTCTTGAACTTTATTGGAAAATGGAAGGTAATTTTCTATAGTTCAATTTGAAAGCTGAGACATTGCTGAAATGAAGACTGTTGTATCTGGAAAAGCTACATTACTCTTAAACCTGGAGTAGATCTCAGAGCTCTGCCCTCAGGATGTCACAGACCCGGTGTCTCAGTCTTTAGGGAAAAGCCATCACTTTTGGGTAGAACATCTACTTCAGATGATCTGGAGACAAAAGCTTTTTAGTATTTTTGTGTGCCAATCATTGCCTCCATGAGATTTCTAGAAGAGACAAGTAATGTAGAGTGCTAAAAAATACCCAAATGGGAATGATAATATTAGATACATTTAAAATTTAAGTTCAGCTATGAAACCTTTCCTTTACCCTGCCAAACTACTTTTTTATTTTGCGTTTGGAGTACTGAGTATATATATAATTTACACTACTGGTGCTTGTAAACATATATATATACATAGATATATACACTATTTTTTTCTCCCTTTAATACAGTGCTTTTAGGATGCAAGAAATCTACTGAAAAAACAAGCATAGTTTCACTCTGGAGAATGAAAAAGTGAGATACACTAAGGTATTGGCTTTCAAACTAGACTTCGAACGCTTTCTGTGGGCAGTCTCTGCATCTGTTTATGTCATAGCTGTCAACTATTTCAGAATCATTTGTAAGTCATGCATTCATTCACAAAGCTAAAGCAGCATATACTAAAGATTAATAAAGATTACTATTTCCTATTTTTAATTATACTAAATGGTTCTGTAATTTGTACTGAAGTGATGGATTGAAAACAACTACAATTGCATGCAAACTAACAAAACCAGCAAACTGGGGCCAGCAGTTCATACATGTTTTGGCTAAGGACAAACACAGTACATACCTTTTCTTATAACACATTGCACACAGACCTTAGTTCAATATGAATTTTATCCAATATATCTTGAAAGAATATAATTAAATTGTTCTTAGGCACACTGATAGTTTTTGGACAGAACACTTTAAATGGTTGATTTCTGTCACTTTTTTCTGTTTCTATTTACCAAGGTCTTTCTGCTTTCGCTCACATGAGTAGCATGAGACAATATGGGCTCCTGTCAAATGCTGCAAACTTCTGTTCCAGCCAGGGATGTCTCCAGGCAACAGCTGCTATGTGTAAGATAAAACTTGTATGGAGGCATAGGAGGGACAGTGCTGCTTCAGAAGGTTCTGACGTTGCACTGCAGTTGTTATGGGAAGAGCCAGGTGGTGGCTCTCAGGAGCAATGGGATACATCGCTTGCTTTAGTGAAGTGTGGTCTTCCTAGGCCTATTTCTGATATTAAATATTTCAGTAGTATTTCCTACTTGGAGACAAACATATGAACATCCCACTGTTCCATCTTACATCTAATTTTTCTTAATTACCACAACCGTGGCACCTAAGCACCAAGTAAATGTTGTGTTCCAGATGGACCCATTTTACTTGTGCTAAAACAAGTGTGTGACACTGCATATGAAGTTAAAACCATATTGCATGAGTAATGGTTGTAGTAATATACCCAGTAGCTTGTTGTGCATTTGATGTTATGTAATAGGCCCGGTCCTTTATTTCTTAGGACTCTTGAGATGCCAGCTGCATCACTGGGAATGAAGAATTAGGACAAATTTAGGCATGATGCAAATCCCACTGAAATCTCTGTTCCAAAACCAGTGTTAGTGCAATTGTGGTTTGAAAATGATGTTGGGTGCCAGTGACCAACAACGCACCCTGCACTGATTTGGTATGTAGTTACTGGGAAGAACAAACCCCAAAAGATAAGTAAATAAACCTCTTTTAAGTAGATTTCAAATCGGTGCAGTACTCAGCTGTCATAATTAGATTACCTATGGAAATAAAAAGAACTGCACTCAAACCAAATGAGGATCTGGTCCATGGTATCAGCTGTAGGATAAGTTCATAGGTTAGACCCTATCATGGGGTAATGATATACACTGATCTGAAGTCCAATCTTCAGACATCAGATAAAGAACTTTAAGGCACTCTTTAATGGCTGTATAAACACAGAGGACCCTACTTTATCTCATATCCCCCATCTAGATCATTTATATGGCTTCAGTTCCCATACTGCCTACATGCCATACTACAGAAGAGATTAAAAATTCAAAGCTGATTCTTTTCTTGCAATGCATTGTCAACACCCTTTTTCTGATCATCTTAGCCTCTGTGTAATTTATCCCATGTTTATTCTCACATCATCAAGCTCTCTACGTGTGTGTGGGGATCTGTCTTACTTTAATTAAATACAGAGACTGGGCACACTCCTGAAGTTATTACTTAGATATAACTCCCAGTAGGGACTACAAACTAAGCAATAATAAGCCTGTTTTAGTCATCTTTGCATTTAAAATACTCAAATTTATTCATTTATTTGTTCTATTTGATTTTGGTTTTTCTTTTCAATAATGGAATGAAATAGATTTATGCTAAAATTTGCATGTGTCATTGAAATCACAGTCTTCTTTTTAAATACTTTTTTATTTCCATACCATCATTTAAGTATCACTATTTTTGAGAAAGGGTTTTGAGTTACATTTTCCAGTGTTAGATTGTATTTCAAATCAACAACATGATATTATTTGATTTCTTCTAGAAAAAAAATGAACTTCTGCTTTGTTAAAGTGTGTGCCTGATATTATTCTTTTAATAGATGTAGCTCCTACAGTCAGTGAAGCAAGATGTGTCTTTATATCAGATTGGGTAGGACTTTGTAAAAAATGATCTTATTAACACTGGTAAAGAATTCAGTGGTAAGCCTTTTCCAGAAGATCGTGCCTGTTCCAAAAAAGCACATAGTTCAGAATGATTGCATAGCCTTGTGCTTCAGGGTTTCAGTGACTGTTACCTGACAAAACTGCGTGGCTCCATAATAAGTAATTTGTATTTCTTTCACAGTTTAATATAGAACACGATAAATAGTTTTCTTGGCGTGAGATGTGGTTTGTGACTCCGAAGAAGTGATGGGATTGTGTTTGTGCTGGCTACGCAGACGGGCCCAATCGAAAGCTGCTTATGTTGACCTGGGTTCCCATATATGGTGTGTGACTGTCCCGAGATCCCTTTTCTCCGCTAAACAAAATGAAATCCTAGGTGCGTTTTCAGCTCGAGGTTGACTTGTAGCTTTGCAAACCGATCTGCTTTCCTGAAGTATTCCCAATGTACTTGCTACAAAATAATGTCTCACTTACTGGGATGTAGTAGCCAGAAGATATTTCTCCTCTAGAAGTATTGCTTTCACATTCACAGATTAGTTAATTGAAGGTAAGGATATATGAGCAGTGAATAACCACAGGTTTTTGTAAAGAGAAAAAAAGTTCTGTTTCAATCTGTTTGTACAGTATAAAGTCGGGGGGGTTGTTGATTTTTGGTTTTGTTTTGGTTTTTTAAAATTTAGTACTTTAGACCTGGCATTGTATTAAGACTTCTTTTTTGGTACTACAAATAGTTACGCTGTTTTCCTCATCATATTTGGATTATGCGCACTGAAAAACAGTGTAGAAAAATTAGTGTTACATGAAGTGAAAGATTCTGTCTGCATAGTGGAAATACTCTGGAGAATGCTGGTCAAATTTAGTTACTATGTATGTTATAATGTTTTTTAACATAATGTATATATTTTTGAAAGAGGTTTTTTTTTTTTTAATTATGAGCAACTAAAAGTTCTGTAATAGAAAAGCATCATAAACCCATTTCAGTTTAATGGCTTACTAATTAAATTACTTAATTACCTATTGATTGGTAAAAGCTAAGGTTACTTAATGCACAAATTTAACTCTATGCAACCATCTCTCCCTTCTTTGGAAACATTTATACGGTCTGTGGAAACGGCCTTTATACAGTTTCAAATTTTAAAAATTTAGTAAGTGATTAGTAATAATTAAAATACAAATTTGACTATATTTACAATTGTTTTTAGGCATACAGATGTTTAATGGTTTAAGTGGTTTAAACCATTTTAAAAGTTCCAGATATGTTATTTAATAAATACCCTTAAATTGGAGAAGGCTAGCTTAAATAGTTTTAGCAGACCCTTTCTTTACAAGGTTGCAAGAATCTCAGATATTTGAGAACAAATCTGTTACATATCCAATCAAAACGGCATGTCCGGACGTGCACGCTGGTTGTATGCTTAAGAGCCTCTATGAGTATCCCTATTTAGCTTCTCTCATTGATATAATGTTGGTGTAATTCCAGTTATTCTATTAGGACGGCTTTAGCTTAAACCCAGTTTAAAAAAGGGGACGCATCTACGGACAATTCAACTTTCTAAATGAGGAGGGACCCGAGGGATTTTCAGGAGTTTTTCTGGGGCGAGGCTGAGGAAGGTGCAAAGAAGGGGGGCCCTGCCGGCCGGGCAGGGGGCGGAGGGGGTGGCCGGGGGCCAGGGGCGCGCAGTTTCCGCGGCGGAGAGCGGCAGCCCCGGCTGCGTTTCACCCGTGCAGGAAGGCTGACTTCAGACCGCGCAAGCCTCATTGCAGTTGTTGCTTTTAAACCAATAAGGTTGGGACAAGAGAATAGCTGCGGTTTGCATTACAAAAACAAAAACAAAACCCAAAGGGGAAAAGAAGAAAAAAAAAATACAAAAAAAAAAAAAAAAAAAAAAAAAGGCGAAGGGGAGTGAGAAGGAAAGCGGGCGCGGGAGCGGCGGCGTGCCCCCAGGCACTGCCTGGGCAGACACACACGGCTGAGCAAACAGACGGCGGGGCTGCCGGCAGCCTCCCTTGGCCGCGCTTTGTCTGCCCAGCCCCGGCCCGGCGCGGCCCGGCCCCGGGGCGCTCCTGCCCCGCCGCGCCATGGCAGGCGCGGCCGCCGCGCTCTGACCCGCGGAGCTGCGCGCCGGCACCGTGAGTACGGGGGGCACTGACAGCGGCCGCGGGGCAGCGGGACGGGCGGACCGGGAGGACAGCACCGGGGAAAGGGGGCCGCTGCCGCAGCCCGGCTGCCCGGGAGCGCGGGGTCCCGGGCGGCGCGGAGGGGCAGCGGCGCCTTCCGCGCCTTCTGCCGCTCCGGAGGAGAGCGGCGCTCAATTCTAAGTCACTGGGTGCAGCAGTTAATTTTGGCCGTAGTTCAGGCTGGGGTTTGTAGGCTTCCCACAAAACAGATGTTAGGAGATTCTGTTTATTGTGATCAGCCAGGTTTGGGGATTCTCCTGTTTGATTTCCGAGTGCTAATGGTTCGGCAGATAGGAGTAACGTGATGGGGAGATGTTAAATGGGGAGTGGAAATAGGCACGTACGGTACGAAACCAGCAGCCCTTGTTGAAAGAGACATGAGAGCGTGAGAAAAATAATAAAAAAATTGGGAGGAAGAATGCCTGACAGAGATTTTGACAGTGCTTTCTGAAGCAGGAAATCCTTTTGCTTAATATGTTTAAATTTTCCAAACACCAAGGAAAACATGCAGATCCCCACAGGAGAACTTTTCAAGATGACAGAATAAACATCTACACAACTGAAATATTTGACGTTTATTGACATTTTAGGTGGCTTATTCAGAACGGTGAGCTTAGAACAAGGAAGTTAAAGACCTTCTGAAGTCTCGTTAACTTTACATCTTCCTTTTGAGCAACCAAGACCCACCAAACATTCTCTTGGTGTTTCAAACACCAAGAGGAAGGACTGGTCTTTACAGTGCAAGATTGATTCTGGAAAAATAAAGGTGTTAGTGCACTTAAAAATGCTTCTTTGAGGGTGGTAGGGGTTTGGTGTGTTTTTTTCTTTCTTCTGTAAGCAAACATTCAAAACCAAGGTAAGCGGAAGAGATAAAAGCTTTCCAGGAAAAAAAAAATGATAGTATGTTTCATGTAGTTTGTTTAAATATAAAAAATGAGCACCGGGGGGAAATTTGGAATAAGAAGTGGAAATTTGGTGTAGTGTATCATTGGAAGTTTTTAACATTAGATACCATGTATAAAGATTATTTTGTTTTCCAACCCATACCGAGATGGTTCGCAAAGCATCTGCCAGAGCACCGGCTACTGTTTTGAGGTGTCAAATAAATTAATATTATTTCTATGGATACGCATTGGTAAAAGTACATATATGTGTGTGTAAACATGTTACAGAATTTTAGGTATATAAACACGTACGCACACGGAGTTTTCATGTTGCTCACAAACCTATGACATGCAATTTTTAGCCAAGCAGCTTGCTGCTGTCAGAGTTTTCCCAGGGCTTGGAAGGGTCTGGAAATGAGTAGCCATCCCCTCTCAGCAGTTCTGTGCAGTGACAGACAGCTTGAGTCATGCTTCACCTTAGGAGAAAAAAAGAATGAGTAATCATTTTGTTTGAATTGCAAAAGGAATGAAATATTTCTCAGGAGCCAAAAAAAATCTTGGAAAAGCAGAAAGACATTCTTAAATGGCTGGTCATAATAGAAGCATTG
Organism: Vidua chalybeata; assembly: GCF_026979565.1. Lineage (NCBI taxonomy): Eukaryota > Metazoa > Chordata > Aves > Passeriformes > Viduidae > Vidua > Vidua chalybeata. Next base: position 120,528,306 of record NC_071530.1, on the reverse strand, counting down.
TCACATTGTAGTATTTCTTTCTTAAGGGGAAGAAAGTGTTGGGATTTCAAAATGTTTCATTCATGAGTGTATGAAATGAGCACACAGGATAGCACTTTAGAAGAATTTAAACTGGCAATTAAAAATTTAATAACTGCAATTACTTGCTTCTGCTTTAATAAGTAAAATTTGTCTTTGATGTGAATATCTAGTGAAAAAGCCCAACCTCTTCCCTTGGAGCCCAGCAATATATGATTATTGGAAGAGTGAAAGTATTACCAAGTTTCCTGGGTTGCCAGCAAGGTGCCTTTCTGCAGCCAATTCGCATTTTAGTTTTGTAACCTTTTGGCTGTTGAAGCCATTATGTCGGTAGATACCGACTTCGTCGTTCTTTTAGGGAGGTAAAGAGTGCTCTTGGGAAAAAGTCCCTTTCCCTCCCTCCCTCCACCCCTTCCTAAAAATGACAGATTTTTTTTCCTAAGAAGGAACACCCTCGTTTGAAAACTGCCATTGTCTTTGAAATTTGCTTCTTTAAAGCAGAACTGTATTTTAAGAGAAAATGTGTGTGCTGGCTATAGTTTTCTGGGTTAAATTCTTATTTTCACTTTGAAAATTTCTTTTCAGCTGGAAAAATGTTTTAAATTATAGCCATTAAAAAAATTGCTCCTAGCAAGCAAAAATACTGTGGAAAACCTGTAATTTAGACAAGTACCTACATTTTATTTGCTCTATGCTGCTGAAATTTAGAATCTCTTCCCATTTACAGTTTACTTTTCATAGAACATTATTAACTTTTTGGCTTCATACATGATCTTCTGTCAGATGCTTTTGATTTGTAATTTAGCAAAGTATAATAAACAGTGCAAAAGTCATGAATTTTCCTCTGCATCCTGAGCTCTGTGGTAGGGAAAATGTGATAAAATGTGTACCTTAAGTCTTGTTTGATGATCTCTCAAAGCAAGTTTGCCTTCTGGAAATAATTTCTGGGGTTGAAGAGCATGGTATTAACAGATTTAATGTGGCTATTCAGTGGATTGGTGGAGTACTATGTGAGGTTTAACAAAATGAGAGAGACAAATTGAACATCAACAAAACCTACATCTGTGAAGAATTATAAATTTAATTAGAAAAAAGGGCAAACTTAAAAGACCTCATTAACTAATCAGAATTTGATGTTACTGATTTAAGATTCTTAAATGGATGAATTTTAAGTAGCTTTGGTATCATTGTCCTTTTTTTCTCACCATGTACTACATAGTGCCCAATCTGCAGTCTGTATTAAGGAGAAAGATGTGAACGTTGCTGACAAAAATCAAATTATACAGAGTAATATTTTTGAAGTATTAAGAAGGACGTGTATGCCATTTAGCCTATAAGGCATTTTTAGTTTAAGCAGAACACTGAGTATGAAGGGGGTGTGACAGCTCCTTTTTTTTTATGTGACCCATTTCTGTCTGGATAAGGCCAGGCATTTGGGTTTTTTTTCCCCCACTTTTTATTTGATATGTGAGTTATGTTGCCAAACTTCAATTATCCAGAAACCTGTTGACAAAATGGGAATATATGAGAGAAAGCACAAGCACACACCACCCAGAAATGTTTTTATTCTATGAATTAACTGGTCGTCATAAGTGTGGTTCCTTACTACGTTGTAATTTTGTACTGCACATAAAAAACTGAAAGCATGTGAAGTGTAGCATTTTGTAAACTGTAACTAATTTCAGTCACATCTGTGTCTAATTGTTGTCTGCATTCGCATTCTTGAGAGTAGATTTATTTTTCCTGGACCACTCTGTGGATTCAGCTGACCAGCCTAAGTGAGGATTAGTTGTTTTAAAGTTATTTTGATTAAAGAGTCATTTTTAAATTTGGTAACGTGCAACACATGGTTTAAATAATCCTTGAGACACAAAGGAATATATCTAAAGTATGTCTAATGAAAATGAAAATTGTGGATATGAACTTTCACAAATCACAGAGTGTTTGAGGACATTTAAGGTATATATTTAATTCACTGTGAACGAGCTGGTTATTTTTTTTGCCCTGTCCCACAAATACATAAATGAGATCTTTCATGCTATGCACGTACATGAACATGTATCTATGTATATAATGTATATATTTTCAAATGTACAGAAGTTGCTATTTTTGTAAAAATTTGGTGCTTAAAATAGTGAGGATTGCATTTTTTTATTTGAATCAAGTATTAATAATTGTGTAGTGCATGTTGGAAAATATCGGTTAGTTAAAGCATCCATTTGAAAAAGGAAGTTTTTTCTATTATAAAAGATGGGTTTTATAAGATCCTGTGCAAGAGGGAGTGAAGATAGCTCTGTAGGCAAACTTAGTTCTCACCTATAATTTTTTCCAGGTGTTTAGAAGTAACAGCAGAAGCATATCCTAAGGCACTCTGCAGCAGTTTCTGGGGTAAAGAACTAAGGGGAAAAAAATCCTTAAACCAAAATGCAGAGTTTTGACTCTATCTGCTAGTCTGGTTTGATTTGGCATGCAACGATGTATTGAAAAGCGTGTTATGCAGTACTTTAAGTACCCAGTTATAAAAAGATTGATGTTCTTCAGCATGCATTATTGCATGCTTCTTGACATCATTTGTAATGTTCTTCCTTGCCTGACTGCCCCTAGCAGTTGTTTACTCTTGCTAGTAGTAATTCTGTCTGTGATTAAAAATAACAAAAAACCCACCCTACAGACACATAAGTAGGATTTGCTTGGATGATTTTTATGGCACTTAAAATGCCTCATCTCCCTTGTCTTTGCTCTGTGATCATTTAGGAGATGTCAGTTCAGGTTGAATGGAAACGCACAAGAAAGATCCTCACTGCAGACATTAAGAGAATATATACCTTGCCCAGAGAAGCTTTCATGTGCTTTTAAGCTAACAGTGTCTAGGAGTATATTTCCACCTGAATTTTATCACCTGCTGACAATTGTTACTGCCTAGAGTTTGTTAGTGAAGCAACAGCATTTTTCTGATGGAATATGAAAACTGTTACTCACCTGAGTTATAAAAGGAATAATTTAAACGAAAAAATATTGGTGGGCTTTCCAGTGGAAAAAGATTCCTTTTCTTCATGAGCGACCTCAGAGGTAAATTCTACAGCTTCCTCCCATTTATTTAGCCAGAAGTGTCCTTTTAAGTAATTTTATCAGAAATCTCATTAGCAACTGGAATTTTTAGGAGTAAGACTATGCAATAACTCGTGGAGTTTTTATTTTAATTTGACCTGGTTGGAGATGGGCTTCTTTTAGAGGTGGTTCTGTTAGGCTGTGTGCTGTATAGTGAAGGTCTTTACCATGGGTAGACTCGCCCCTTGCTATTCTCTACCCCTCCTCCCCAAAACACAACATCAGCGTCTCCAGCTTGCCTTTGGGGTGAGCTTGACTTGTGGGTTCCCTGTGGCCCAGGCACAGAGGAAGAATGGCGAAGAGCAAAGGGAGAAGAAAACCGGTATGATGAGGGCAAGAATCTGTCAGGACCGAAGGAGAAAGGAGGGATGAGAAGAGGCGAGAGGATGCTGAGGGGCCCGGGGCAGGAGCAGCTGGTGCTGCCCTTGGCGGGCGGCGCGGCGGGGTTACCTTTGCGGGTGCAGGCAGAGCCGAGCCGAGCCGAGGCGAGCCGGGCCGGGGGAGGAGTGAGCCCCTCTGCAGCTGTCACGGGCCCCTGATGAATCACTATCCCGTCACTTGGCTGCCGTCCCCTGGCGCGGGGAGGAGGGAGAGAGACCTGCCGGGGAAACAACAGTTGAGCCTTCAATTTAAAGACAATATGCCTTTCAGGGGCACCGCGCCCTCCTCCTCTCCCTTTGGATTTAAAGGACAGAATTGTCATCCATAGTGATATCCTTTCTTTAAATTAAGGCCTCATAGTAAACTGGAGTAATAGAAGCTTCTGTTTGTTTCCCTGGTTTACAGGTGCAGAAGTCCCAAACCAGTTCAGATGTTGCTGTTTCCTCAAGCTGCAGGTAAGGATTTGACCGAAAATTGCTAATTTTTTGCAAGCCTTCTATTGCTGGGGATTTTTTTAAACTTCAAGTGATAAGTAAAATATTTATTCTTTTTTCTCACATTAAGCAGATGAGTAAGTGCTGGAGCATAGCCTTTACGTGTGTGCAACCAACCAAGTCTGTAAACCATGAGCATGTAACTTTTCCACTAAATTGTTCGAGTTTATATTTGATGCAGGCGTTTTGAACTCGTCGCAGTATCATCTCCTTCTTTTTGTCTAGAATGTTTTAGGTAAAGAAATATTAAAAGAAGGATCTGTATTTAGAGTCTGTGATAAAATTTCAGTTAACATACAAGAGCTTTGTACCTGAAATGACACTTAGAATATTTATACCATTACTGCAGGAGTAATTTTATATATAATTTTAATAGTCTTTAAAAGAGCCTAAGAATTTCTTTTAAACTGAAAAATTGCTAGTTCACATGCCTTGGAGGCACAGTAACCTATGAAGTTTCTACTGGGAGCAATTACTTAGAAATAAGTACGTCAAATAACAATATCAAAAGTTTTAGGTATAAAGGAACAGAAGGATAGGGAACTTCAGTCATAAGCCCAGACAAGGGATATGTCATAGTGGTGATGACTGTTGGCCTGTTATTATAGGGCTATTGAAAGCACAAATCTTAAATATTCAGCTGCTTTTGTGCCACTTAAACATTTAATTTTTGCTTTAGATGGGAGTTGCTCTTTTCTCATTTTGACTAAGCGACAGCTGCTGAGGTACAGCAGAGTGCTAAGGCACACTGACTAACACCTCTATGGACTCACTGTATGTCGGTCAGATCCCTTTCCAATTGGGCACGCTTTATGTAATCCACAAAGCAAACAAGTGAGCAGACATAATAATGTTTTAATGCTGCATTTGTTTCAAAGGAAACAGAGGAACAATTAAGTAGTTTGCCAGAGTAAACACATACATCAGGAATATCTCATTCCCTGTCAGTAGATGATAGCTTTCCACAATTGCTTCAAGTGTTTTATTTGTTTTGGAGGCCCATTATATTGCCACTGAGTGGTAAATCTTGAAAAAGCAGAGTGTTAATTTGTTTTAAGAGAATATATGTCTTCATGTGTTGGTGATGCCATCTTTGTACATATTTTAAAAATACAAGATTGCATCAATTTTGAAAGTGCCGTGCTTGGAATCTAAGTTTTATTTAGTTGCAAACTGCGAAAATAATTACAGTAGCTGGCCACTCGTGTGGGGCTACAACATGAGTTAAGCACCGGAAAAGATCAAGTTGGGAAAAGTAGTTAATTTTTTTACTAAGTGTTTCTGGGATGTTGGTAAATAGCAGGCTGCATCTCATAAAGGCAGTTCCTCTGTAATTCATGTTGACTTATGTCACTAAAACAAGTTGCATCTTGTTTTCAGGTCTATGGAAATGCAGGATCTAGCCAGCCCACACAGACGACTAAGTGGTAGTAGTGAATCCCCCAGTGGTCCAAAACTTGATAACTCCCATATAAATAATAATTCCATGACACCCAATGGCACAGAAGGTGAGCCAGACTTTTTTTTTTTTCAGTTTTTCTTAATTTGTTTTTTCTGCTTTTTTGCTTTGGTGTTTTTTCATAATGTTTTACTATTTTAGGTGTTCTGTGTTTATTCATATGGTACATAAAGGCAGTGCTCAATGTTTATCAGTAGTTACTATTATCAAGTTTCAGCAATAGTTTTCATTAGGTTTATGTTTCTTTCATGGAGTTAGAATGGACTGAGCAGGTAGTATGTGCAGAGCTTAAATTAAAAAAAAAAAAGTCCAAAAACTGAAAAGGAAGTTTAATGATGAGAGCAAATAAATAGTTGTTTACAATTGCCATAGTACAAAATGTAATTTTTCAGTCTTTTTTTACTTTTTGGTATTTCTTTATGTTCTCACTTTTTGTAAGCTCCTAAGGCTATGAGAATTTTGTCAAGTAGGCTAATAAAACTGAGTGTTGAAAGTTCCTCAGGCTAGCTTGCTGCTCTGATGGAGTGGCCAAAATTCAAACAGGTGTAGTAATTCAGTGGGGGAAACTGATACCTATTTCTCAAGAAGCAGTCAGGCAGTTGATAAGTTATGTTTGTTCTCAGTAGAATACTAACAACAACCTAACAGCTTTGCCAGTAATATAATACATCTATAATACATATAATAATACATATAATGAAACACAGAAGGGTTTATGCAACAAGCATCAAAAAATGCTCTTTCCTGTAGCATTTCTATGGCAATAGTGGGAAAGATCATACATGACATTTAACTGGCTGTGTGAACAGAGACTTAATACATTACTAGAAAAGACAGTCATGCAGATTCAGTATTGCTCTTCAGTATAAATGTTTAGGTAAACTGCTACAACAGTTGTAGCAAAGATATGCCTTTTTTTCCTAAGGATTGGGTTGTAGTAATGCTGTCAAACTCTTTAGGATTATGGACATGCATTACATTTTTCCAGGAAAGGCAGATGTCAGTCAAACAGATGTTGTCCCCCCTCCTCAATTCCCCAAATATCTCTGTTATTCATTGTAATTGGAGTCCTTGGTAGTGAGGACAGTTTATGGGTTATCAGATTAACAGGGACTTGTGCCAGACTTGTGTGTAATTTACTTTTTGCTATTGCTGTAAAAGTATTGCTTCAATCGAATATTAAGTATTTTGAAAAAAAAAAAAAAAACCACCTTTTTAAATGATAAACAAAGTGCTTACTGTGCTCATGGAGTTAAGCATGAAAATATTTTATGTCCATAAATGAATCTTTTTCCTTCAAAATATACAAGTATGTTATTATATTTTTATATCATATTACCAGGTATATACCACTTTTGGTATAGAATAAAATTGCCCTTTCAAATTAAAATTCCTCTAGCTCACAGAAATCTTTGTTGTAAACTTCATGAGTTTTTCTACCTTCTATAACTTGAAGGTTCTTTCATAGCAAAAAAAAAAAAAAGGGGTGTTCCTTAAAACACTGAAAGATGTTCATCATCTGACTTGATTTTTTGTTCAACATGTAGTGCTGTGTGCATCCACTCTGAGAAATGCTTAATATTACTTCATCAGGAAATGAGGTATATGTTTTATCTATTAATGCATTGATCTCAGGTAGCAAATAATTTTGGAAATAATATCTCAACTTCTAGGTAGGTATCAGAGTTTATTGAAGGAAGCCAATTAAACCATGGTAACTTCTTTGTCTGACACTAGAACCTTTCAGTTTAAAAGCATTTGGAGTGAATTCTACCCAGAAAGCTCTAACTTGCAATAGATCTTTGCCTCCTGAGATGAAGCCAAACGGTTTTCTTTTGTTTGCCCTTTTCCCTCAGGTGACATGACCCTCCTCAGCACTGCAGACTGGTTGCTCAGCCCTAGCACACAGAGCCCCACAGGTTTGGGTGCTGCAGTGGGTGCAGCAGGCGTGGGCACTCAGCATGCGATTTCGGATGTTGTTCCAAAAGTGTCCTGAGAGACAGGACACTTGTGCTTGGCGGTTCTGCTCTGAGCTCTCTAATTTGAAAATTCCTGTCTCTGATTGCTCTTAAGTGACAAAGAAGGAAAAGTTTTTCAAAGAAACTAGTAGAATCATTTATTTCTGAATGAGATGTGTGCCAAGAGATAAAATTTATGAGTGAAGCAGATGCCTGAGATTCTGAAGGTGGAATTTTTACTGCTAATCTGTTTTATCTTGAGAAAATGTTTTGTTAGGCTCCTTGAGCTGCTAAAGAGTCTTAAGAAGGAGTGGAGTGAATGAAGCAAATGTTTCCTATTTTTTTTTAATGAAGGGTGAAGTAAAATTATTTTTCCTGGGATTCTTGAAGCAGAATCCTGCTGAGACACAAGTGGCTGATTGTAAGGATGCGGTTGTAAGGGCTCGCCAAACACCTCTTTCTAGATGCTGCAGTGTGGTTTGCTTGTTTGTTGCACATGGAGTGGAGATGTGGGTTGCTGAATCTTCACATGTCAAATATAATATGTGAAACCAGCTTCTGGTCTACCATGCACACATTCTCACTAATGTGAAAGAGCCCTCCTTCTCTAGCATAAGAGATCTTCATATGGCCGAGCAGCAGGGCCTCTAGGTATTTGCATGTTATAAATATCTTGTAAAGATATGTTAAATTTGATTTCACTATGGGTGTGATTTTTGACAGGTTTCCATACCCTGAAGCACAGGATATGTTCACTAAATGTGGGGAGGGGAAGAAGAAAGAAGAAGGGAAAAAAAATACCTGTCCCAAAGTGAAATGGCTGCATTTCAAACAAATGTTTATTAATTCCTCTAAGGCACATTTTCAGACTTGTCTTCTATTGATGTTTTTCTGCAAGAGGATGTGGTTGGAAGATACTTCACTTTGTTAGCTAATATTTTTAGCTTCACACTTAGCTGAAAGTTTTCAAAGCACTGAATGGGGATTTAGTTGTACGATTGAGTCTGAATTTAATCTCTACATGCAGCTTATATATAATAACTCTTTGTGTGTTTAATTTCACCTTGAGAGAACAAAATTCTTCTCTTGGTCTGGCAGCATGGTCTTCACTGATGAGGAAGTAACAAGGAAATTACAGGCCTTGACCAGACAGAAATTTCCCAGGATCAAATGCAGAGGACTAAAATGTCTGGCTAAAGGCACTCAGAAAAATCAGGCCTAGTATGCCAAGGTGATGCTGACTATATGAATACTACAGTATTTGAGGTTTTTGTGTTCTCTTTAAGTGTATTTCCACAACATACCCTCTATTGTAGAAAAGAGCAGGCGCTGGACACTATAAAAATTATGGCCTCGTAGAAGTTGCCAAAGAAAATATCTTAAAAAAATTATTGGAGCAGGGATTAAAATGTTCATAGTTTTGCCTTATCTCTAATCTTCCTTTGTCAGTGAATTGCCATGGTGGGTTGATACTGAAGGAGTTAAAGGAACAATAACAACAGAAGCTCATAAAATTGCCATTCATTAAGTTTTATCAGACAGCTGGTGGCTTTTCCAACACAGTGCCCACTTTGGTAGATACCCTTTAGAAGGGAAAGGCCGTGAGTAATCAGTAAACTTGAAAGGAATAGGAAATCTGTTTTCCATGGCAGACAACTGCATCCAGTTTCTGCCTACGGTGATCTTTACTTTTATCTTAAGAATGTAAATCAAATCTGATGGATGGCATAGAGTGAGAAACAGAAGCCTGTGGCCCATCATGATGATGTTTTATGCAACTGGAATGGAAAAGAATAGATGAGGACTGGGAGAAGGAGCTGTTATTTTCTGAGCAACTACTCTTCATTCATTTAAGCAGTACAGACCTGCTACTGCCCTTTTATTTGAGTGTTCAAGAAGGAAGGTGGGAAGGCATTGTCATATCAAGTGGGAAGGGAAAGTGGATAACAAATTGAAGATCAGATTTTCAAAGATACATAGGAAGGGAGGCTTCAAAGGGAGTTGGACATCAAAAATCCTTTGGAAAAAAATGATTCTCACTCTTTAAGTACCTGCTGCAACATGAGAATGAGATCTGACACAAAGGCAGTCAGAGCTCTCCACTATGAGACTATCTGATTTGTGGCCATTAAAAAGGTTGTTTTAAGACTGGTGAACATAAATCCATCTTTGGGGTTTCAAAAGGCAGCACTGTGTGGTATGTTTGCTGTCAAGTTGCAGTATTACAGAATGGAGAAAAAGTTGTTTTCAGTATTTCCTAAAGTAATGGGAGAGTAAGATGTTAAAATCTATAGAAAGGGTAGAACTGGTTGTTGTTATGGCATGTGATGTAGATTTCTCTAAGTAAATTATATTTCTATAAATTATATTTCTTGAAATTCTAGCAATACTTTGTAGCACTCAAAATAGTCTTTCAGTATTGCAATTAAGCAATTCACATTAGCAGTGAATGATTTTTAATTTATTCCTATTTTTTTTACATTTCTTGGTTTTTTGTGTGCTTTGGGATCCAAAGTTGTGGTAGGTGATAGTAATCAGACAAAAATATTCTTCTTTTGGTGATTCTGGTTGGATTCCAGTACCTTTTAATTACTCATTTCTGGAGTTCCTGCTAATTATGTAGGCTGAAATTTCTATACTTGTGTTTGCACTAAGGAGCTTGACGGTATGAAACTTGTAATTGATAGCTCCGTATTTAGACATCCTGAAATAATAGCATACTAAAGGTAGATGTAATATTTGCCTTTTAGTCAGGTACTAGCATCAAGAGCTGTGGATGCTGGTTTCTTTACTCATCCCAGAAAAGTGCAAGGGGACCATTGTTTGGTCAGAGGCAAAAACTGCAGAGGTGCTGGGCTCCCAAAAGCAAGCTGGGGGTCTGTAGAGGCTAGTAAGAATCTTCCACCTGATGTCTCTTCTGGAGGATAAAAATCAGGTGCAGCTGATTTATGTGAAGGCAAGGGGCTGAGTTGGACTATCCTTTCTTTCCTGCTTTTCATCTTTTTTTTGTTGCTGTATTACACTGGCTTCCTTCCAGACTCTGTCTTACCTGTGCTTTTATTTTCCTGCTTCACCAAGAGTCTTTCTGTCCTGAGCACATGTAGCATAATGCTCCCTTATTCCTCTTTCATAGGCACTTGGCCAGTGAAATAACTTGTCCACTTCTCTGCTGACTCAGTCAAGCAACTCCTGTTGCAAGATCTTGGGGAGGAGATGGGCTAATAAATATTTATTTACTTACTGTCTTTTCTATATGTGTGTGCATCCATTTTTGAAAGAGTCTCTATTTCAGTTTCCTCTGTAAGTTTTTCCTGAAAGAAAGGACCTCCTTTAAGTGATAAGTTAATGGCAATACTGGTTCCCACAGGCATTTGAGGTAAACAAAATACTCCAAATGACAAATTACTTAAAAAAAAAAAAAGAGGAAAATCTTAGAAGCACTATTATTTTAATATCATTTATTTTGAAAGCTTCTTATATAGATGTTTACAACATAAGCTGTTTCAGACAGTGAATGAAGGGTGGTAGTGTGAGAGCACCCTCTGAGTGTGTCCAAGGGCACCAGAGCTCCACATGCACAGTGATTGTGCACAGGCTGTGGGGTTTCAAGGGCCTCTAAGGATGTCCACTTCTTTTCTGAAAACTAGCCAACAATACATCATTCTAGGGGTGGTGTCTTTCCAGTGGGACCAGCCTGTTATGCACGTGTGTGTACAGTTGTGTGATTCCATACAAAAATGTCATATGAAGTGTCATATGGCCAGTAATACAGATGAGAAGGAAATCCAGCCCAGCTGTCACTCTGCACCTGCAGAAGGAACAGAAGTAGAACATCTTAGTCAAAGATCACACCTTAGTAGGGTAGTATTTGAAGAACCTTAGCAACTTCAGACTTGTGGCTTGATGATTTAGCATTTGCATTTGCACCTTGTAATCTTCTGATGGATTTTGCTTGTCCCAAGTAAATAAAAAAGCGTGGAACTTGGTTACACTTCGGGGTTAGCTATGTCATTTGACCCCTGGTCAGTGAGTGAACCTGTGTCGCCATGTTCAATGAAACAAGCAGGGAATTTGCTGCTGCTGGTGCTAGCTGGAGGGGAACAGAAGCTGGCACTATCTCTCTTTGTCCAGGTGAATTTGGCTTTAAGTCTGTCGTTCCTGGAGCCAAATGTAGAGCATATTATTTCCCATTTATGAAAAGTCCCACCTGCTTTGTCAATGTGCTTCTGTCTTCATGAGATAGTCTTGTGTATCTTGTACACCTAAGTGGCAGAGCAGGCTTGACTTTTCCATGCTGCTCTCTTGTTCACATGTAGATTTCCATGTTCCCAGAAGGTGGTGAAGGCAACCTTCTTTGCCCTTAATGACTGGGCCTGTGATGACCTGTGGTCATTTTGTCTGGCTTTGGTTAAAGAATATGAATACTGTCTGGGAACACTGCAAGTTGTTAGACATGTGCATGGTCAAATTCCCAACTGAAAAGAGGAAAGTAAGAAAGGAAATAGAATAGTCCATGACACTTTTAAAAGGATTGGTTTTGGATATATGCTGCCTCCATTTGCAGGGGAGAGATACAAACATTTGGTGTAATTGGACATGTGAGTGTGAAGGGATAAGAGCCTTAGTTTGACTCAGATACTCTCATCTCCCAGCTGCAGTGAATTTTAACCCATGACTGTACTTGTCAGATAAATATCCAAATTGAATCTTCCTTAGCAGCTACAAATACCATCCACCTTTGTCTCTATCCAGATGTTTTTGAATTTTCTTTCTGATTTTGCACCTTAGCAATGACACCATTTCTTTGTAAATGTAAGGTATTTACTGCTAGATGAAGAGATACAAGGATGTTAAAACTCTTTCAGGTGAAATTCATAACATAAGAGGAAGAGGGTCTTGGGGGTGTATGTGGTAAAACCCAAGTGTTAACCACAGGCCAAATATTGGAGAAGTTTTAAAGCCTCTCACATCAGAGGATGGGAAAGCAGGGAACAGTCTGGGCTTGAACTAGAATGTGCTGCTTTGAGCAGGGACTTTTTTTTGAAAACCATACAAAAATTTAGGCTGGAAATTACCTTCTGGTAGTTTCCAGACAATGAGACTCAGGAAGAGTTATCTTCTTTGAGAAGCAGTAACAAGTAAGTTTATCAGGCTTCATGGTCAGAAGCTGTTGATTTGATAATATGTGTTAGAAAGAGACAATAATATCCTGGATATGAATTAGTATAATTGAGTAACCCATAACCTTTTTATAATTCCAAGATTCTTCACTACAAACAAAGGGCTATTTGAATAAAATAATCTAAAATATAATCAGCTTAGAGGTTCAAGGTAGAATTTTTGTCTTGTTGTTAGTAAAAATTATCTTTATGCTTCTAGGTGAACTTTGGGCTTCTATAGTGAGTACAGAAACAGGATGATGTCAAGCAAAACAGCAACTGATTATACATAAAGTACTTAATCAAGATTTACATGGTGTTTAGTTACTACTATTATTTGCAGATGCCAGTCAAAACAGGCCAAGAGATTGTGTTTTTATGTATGTCTATAAACAAACTAACTACCACACTTTGTTTGGTCTCTTGTAGCCCATGAACACTGAGAGCTATCAGCCAAGAATAATTAAATTTTGCCCACTTTTTTGTAAAATACAAAGAATATAGCATCATAGTGTTAATTCAATCTTAAAACTGCAAAATTAAAGCCTATTTAATGTCAGGCATGTTTGCAATATTTTTATTCTGATTTAATGTATACAGCATAGCTGCTAACAAAGATGAGTTCAGTAGAGCAAGCCTTATATGCATTTACTGTAATAAAAGCAATTTTTAAAAGATATTTTAAAACCTTGCTTTTTGCATGCTTGAAGGTGCAAATCTTTATGAAGTATTCCTACAATTTCTGTGCTAGGAGTAGCCAAATATTAGGTCTCAAAATCCATATTTATAATAGCCAGCATCTCATTCCTCATAACACCCTTTACTGAGATATATACCAGGAACTGCATGACAAGCTGTGAACTCAGAAAGTTGTTACTTGGCCAATGAACCACACAAACTTGTGGGTTCTAGTCTGAAGTTCTCTCTCTCAACAGAGTTCAGAAACTGCCATGTAAGTAATTTTTTAACCACCTTTTGCTATACAGCTGACAAAACAGGGCATATTGCACTTTCAGTCTTTGAGTTCCTTTAGAAGAAAAATCTTTACAATCTATATAACATTAGACCAGCAGTTGCGACATCTCTGAATTTTTTTGCTTTACTTCTCCAAGCTAGCATTTGTGCTATTATCTGCTACTCCTACATTTTCTACTGTTCCATGTGTTTTCTTACATAGTTTCTTTTTAGGTCTTTTTAGAATCTCAGATGACTAGGAATAAAAAATAAGGGGAAAAATCTCTTTGTTGATGTAGTTTCTTAAGCTCCTTGGTATATAAACCAAATCTAAATCACTAGTTCTAAATAAGCATTGACTTTTTGCAGCAGATTAGGAAGACATTAGTCTGCTTCTTGAACTTCTTATTGATAATCTATTACGTGAGTGGTTTGGGTGGCACTAAAACTTAGTAGTACATTGCTAAATCACAGTCTGTCTCTAGAATTCAAGTCTGATAATTCTGCACCTCTGTAAAGGTCAGTTTTGATAAAGGAGCAGCAAAAATGGGAATTTTCCTGTGTCACTTTCCATGGTTTCTGCCACGACTGAGCATGGTGCTGGCTGTACTGGCAAGCTTGCAATGTGTGTTGTCTAGATGTGACAATATTCCCACTCATTTCCCAGTATCATCCTGTGAAAGTTAGGACATGTCGCAGAAATGTTAATTGTCATGGAAAATGTGAAGAGCTGAACTCCAGAGCACCCATAAGCAGCATGTGGTAGGACCAGATCTGTGCCCGCCCAAAGCCTGGCTTCCTTGGACAGCTCCATATGTCTCCCGTCATAGATATGGATGACTCGTGCTGCTGGGATAGACTGTGAGACTTGTGTTCTTAGGCAGTGCCTTTGCAGTTCTCTTTCCCTGTGATTCTGGCTTGAAATATGCTCCATGGCCAGTCAGTTTTGCCTCAGACAAACAAGAGACCTTCCTTTGCAGTAGGAGTGCATGTAAATATTTCCAACAGGTAAACCCATGGCTATTCTTCCCAGTTTATTTCTTTGTATAGCAAGATTTCATCCTCTTAAATGTTCTTAGACTGATAGAAGGAAATACACAGTAATTTTCAGGCATTTTGATTAAAGTGCTTGGGGAATGGAGTTTTTCAGTACCTATTCATCTTTATTAAATTCCCAGCTATCTGTGACACAAAGGTTTGTTAAGGTTGTGGTTGTTTCTAAAGATGGCATTCTAGGGCATATTTGTTATCACCCAAGTAATGGGTATCCAGATCCAGGGATCCAGGAATAATGAGAACATCCTTTCTTATATACTTTTTTTTTTTTTTAATAGTCAGGAGATAAAACAGCTGAGAGAGAGGACATAAAGTTTTTATGAAAAATTGTTGAGAGCCTCAGTCAGCAACTAGAATTTCTTCCCATGAAGATGGCACTGTACTGTATTTCATATGTTTTCCTGTATCTTCAAAAGTAGTATGTGCAGTAAACGGCATTCAGTTTAAAACTGTGTTGCACAGAAGTGCAACAGTTTGCTCATTAGTCATAGAAACAGAAATTAGATTTTGGTGATGTTTGTCTGAAAACAATATTTAGAACAAGGATCCAAATAGGTGCTCAGAGGCTCATCTAACCTGTCCTTGAACATTCGAGTGATGGGGCAGCCATAGCTCCCCTGGACAACCTGTTCCTGTGCCTCACTGCCCTCAGAGTAAAGAATGTCTTCTGGTATCTAGTGTAAATATACCTTCCCTTTGGATCAGTTCTCCCTTTTCCTGACACGACATGTTCTTGTAAAAGGTCCTTCTCCATTTTTCTTGTGGGCTCCCTTCATGTACTGGAAGGCCACAATTAGATCACCACAAAACCTTTTCTAGGTTCAACAGTCCCAAATCTCTAAGCCTTTCCTTGCAGGGGAGGTGCTCTACCCCTCTAATCATCTTGGTGTCCTTCCTCTGAACTTGTTCCAACAGGTCCATGTCTTTCCTGTGCTGGATGCAGTACTCCCAGTAGTGTCTCAGAGAGCAGAGCAGGGGGCAGAAACCCCTCCCTTGCCCTGCTGACTGCGCTGCTTTTAATGCAGCCCAGGGTGCAGTTGGGCTTTCTGGACGTTTCCAGCTCTCACCTAATTTCTTATCCTCCAGAAATCCCAAGTCCTTTTCAGAAGGGCTGCTTTTTATCTAGAACAACTGACACTATACTTCTCTATATTGTGTGAGGCAGTTCAGCATAATCCTCAGGCTGCTAATTTGCAGTAATCCAAAAAATGAAGAATATGGAATGTTATTTCTCCAATAGAGAAGAGGAAGAGTTTGGAGAAAGCACATACTGAAAAATTCCACCCTTTACTCCAGGTTAGGTTGATCTGTCTTATCTTCCTCTCTTTTCCCCCACCACAAATACCAGCTGTAGAGGAGTCTCTTTCATTGTTATTCCCAAATTACAATTGCATGATGGAATTTAGGTTCAGAAGACTTGCAAATTCTGGGGAAACTTGGAGTAGTCTATGAAAGAAGCATGAGTCTGACTGTAAAATGTAGCTCTGATAACCTTTTAAGAAAAAGCAGAAGACAATACAGCTCCTATCATTTTTCATATCTAGATTGACAAACTGTAGAACATGCTGTAAAAGCGTTTCTGAAAAATTGTTTGTGAAAGACACTCTGCAATAAATATTTCATTGTATCTGTATGTTAGACTTTCAGTATTTAGTCATTAAATGGATGGTGAATAACTTACATGCTGTGTTTTTAAGAAATACCTTTGTATTAGAGTTAGGGTTCAAATCATGAGTGCACTTTTGGAGTGAACTTTGTGGCCACCTTTTCTTACCACATTAATTCCCCTTAGGGAGTCTCTTGGACTTCACTTGTTTCAAAAAAGCTGCTTTGCAGAAATGCAGCTCATGTTCTCAAGCTGAATAACCGCTCTCAAAAATGTCCAGCCTCTGGACACTGGGGCAGCCCTCTGGCCCAGCCATTTCACTTCATGAAACTTTCCTAAATGGACTGCATTGCTTGTTAATGCAGACACAGCAGAGTTTTGTGTGCAGCTAAGCTTTGACCTCCCAAGTTAGCAGGCAGAAATCCTGCATGAGAGTCAAAAGAAAATACTGGACGATTAGTAAAATCTTGAGGGATTTCTTACAAATCAATCCCATGGAGGAGGCTTGGTGAAGGAAATAAAACATGCAGAAATAACAATGTGGACTGGCAATGAAAGGAAAGGTTTTTGTGAAAAGAGGGAAGTCCCTCTGCCTCACCCTTTTCAGACTTGGTACCAAAGTGCTAATGCTAGTGATGGTTGTAATTCCTGAACACACATGTATAGACAAACTAGGCACTATTGGTGCCTATTTTGTATCCATGCCAAGTCAGCCCCATCCTTGCTCTTTAGATCAGGATACTGTCCTGATCTTAACATTACGGACTTTGCACTGGACTGAAAGAAAGAGAAATTGTTTATTTACTTGAGGTTTTATTAAAAGTCATTAATTGATTATTGATTATGAATCAGCATGAGCCAGGCAATAATCTCTTGGTCTCTTCTTTTTTTACTCTCAGACAGCCGTGTTACGTTGTGGGTACATAGGGATAAAATGTAAAAGCATTCTTTGAAGTATTTGGTGAGGACTGTGTCCTCTTTTTTTATTCAGGGTTGTTGAATGTAAAGTTAGTTTTCATTTTGAGCGGAGAAATCCACCACATGAAAAGTGTTTTACTTCATCACAAATCCTTAATTTTGCTCTGAAAAATTATTTAATTGGAAACAAAATCTGAACAGTCCTCAGCAAAAACCATTTTAAAATTATTTCCTCTTTTGTCTTATTCAATTTGCTGTCTTTCAAGCCTATAAATGCTGTGTGACCTGATCTAAATGTGGATCCTTATTGTTGGGTCCGTAGGATTAAGAGGAATCAGGACAGGTGCAGAGAGTTGCATGGGGACTTCTGGTTTGTTACAGTGGCTCTTATTCCTTGGGGACAGGAATAACCCTCTTGATCATCTTATATTTATGTGTAAATCATAGCTGCCAGTATTTTGCACAGTTTGTATACACAAGTACATAAAATGCAAAATATCAATAGCCATGATTTAGAACGTTTTTGGCAGATTTTTGCTTTATTGAGTTTGTGTTTGTAGTGAGTGTGTGTGCATGCGCCTGCAAGAATATTAGGAGCATATAGAATATCTTCTGTTTATATCTCTATAGTTAAAACAGAACCAATGAACAGCAGTGAGATCGCTACTACTACTACCACAGACGGGTCTTTAGACAATTTCTCAGGATCAGGTAAGGAATAAACAAAACTTTTAAGCTCAGATATTTAATTTATTATTTTCTTATCCCATGTGATCTAAACCTGTGCACCTCTCTTAAAAAACCTTTTGTACTTTCCATCTTATGCCTATTTCTGTTAATTTTAGTCTAAGTCAACTGGAGTTTTCCCCAAGTAAGGAGCATTACAGTATTAGGCTTATTAATGTCCATTGATGTCTTTGGTGGGAGTCTCACTAGGGAGTATTCTTGCCCAGAGTAATTACTTTTATTTTCTGTGAGTAAACATACATGCCTCTGTGATTATTATTCTAATTGAGGGGTAGGTGTTCCTCACTTATTGTAATTTATTATTACCAAAGTATTCATTCTTTTGTCAGGCTTCTTAGAGGAAGCCAAATGCATCTTAGCTTCTGACATGCAGGATACAAACACTGTGAGAACAACCTCAGGTGTTTTGCACACACGTGGACTAACTGTGGTATTTCTAGCACATTGGTTTTATTGTGCAAATCAAATCTGAAAAGGATCTAATAATATATTGTGGGATTGCGTTTCAGTAGTAGCAAAATTTGACAACCTGTCAGACTCCTGATAGCCAGCCCTTTCTTGGTCTTGTCACAGCCTCCATTTTCTGTAAAGGCTGTTGAGTTTGAAAGCAGCAAGCCTGAAAACCCAAGGAAAGGTTTCTAAGGTATTTTAATTCTCTGAAAGAAGAAAATACAGTGCGTACCTAATTGTAGCTACTTACATCTGTGGTGATCTGAGTAAAGGTTGGAATGTAACACTTGGCATATCTGCAGCCTCACAGGCCACAGAAAAGAAAAATTATCAGATGTAGAAGGCACAGAAAGAGGCTCCCTGCTTCCCACCCAGAGTGTAAAGATGATGGATTTTCCCTGTAGCTGGCCAGGAAGGGGGTAGCTGGCAAGGGGTAATTATGTGTGCCTTGTTTATTTCCAAGTACTTAGCAGTAAGGCCTGTTGTTTCTTGGCCTGTCTGATCTTACAGTAGCCTCATTACCTGCTGCTGACCCTTTCCTGGCAAAGGCTCCCAAGCCCACCTTGGGACCTAGAGGAGAAGTGACACCCAGACAGTAAGCAGAGAGGGAAGGGCTCCCAAGAATATCATCCTGAGCAGAGGAGGCCAGCAGAGCTGCCACGCTCTCAGCAGCACCCAGAAACGCTGACAGAAGTGAGCTGTGCTGGGGAAAGGCTCGGTGTCAGCAGCGCTGCTGGGGCTGCGCCTGCAGGGAGCGGCTCATGCAGCCTCCTCCCCTTGCCTGTTTCACTAACTGCATCTGCACCTTGGACATCCTTCTGCAATACTGATTTGAAGGGCTAAAAGCATTTTAGACAGCAGATAAGGTGGAAGAAAATAGAAGTGTAATAAGGTAATGCATAGTCTGTATTAGGAATTTTTTTTTTTAAAGAGGCACGTGCTCTGAAGCGGGCCATATGTTTTCAATTGAGGCACGCATAAAGCTCCTTCATAAAATGTAGGTCTTAAAAATTCTAAAAGTTAATAAAAAGTTGCACTTGAGATATCAACAATCCTTTGAAAATATGAAGAGAAATGTTTCCATTAGGAAATAGATTGTTTGCATTGAAAATGTTGCCTGTGTGCAA
Source organism: Vidua chalybeata (assembly GCF_026979565.1). Taxonomy (NCBI): domain Eukaryota; kingdom Metazoa; phylum Chordata; class Aves; order Passeriformes; family Viduidae; genus Vidua; species Vidua chalybeata. The sequence goes on along the minus strand of NC_071530.1, from coordinate 120,508,871 downwards.
CCAAAGAATAAACTGTGGCTCAGGAATTGTACAAAGGGGCAATTTGGTATTTGAGATTTGCAATCAAGATTTTAATGTTAAGCATTCCTGTATAGCTCCTCATAAAATACTATTTTCTATCTAAGGTATCAATGAGATTTGAATTTAATTAAAATCTTGTTAATACTCTGAAATTCTATTAGGAAAAATAATATTTATCTTTGGTGTGTGTATTTACACTTCTGTATGCTTTCTTTTCTCCTTGGTGCAGCAATTGGAAGCAGTGGTTTCAGCCCAAGACAAACACACCAGTTCTCCCCACCACAGATTTACCCTTCCAAGTATGATATCTTTTTAAAATAATAATAATAGTAGTAGTAGTAATAATAATAACTGGAATAGGCAGATTTCAACCTCATTTAAAATATATAATTGAGTCCATCTGTTAAGTCATAATTTAAACTGCAGCAGCTTCTAGGGAATTTTTTTTTTTAATGCTAAGAACGTATTTGAAAAATATTTGTAAAGTTCTTATTTCACTTACTATTTTATTACTGATTTCTTATTGTTTCTTTATTATTATATTATTCTAATTTTTTTTTTCTTATTTTGTCTCTTAAAGTTTCCATTGTCTAGCATAGCCTATGATTATGTGTTAATGAAGCAGCAGGATTATAATAAGGCTAAAAATAACTACGTGCATGTCTGTCTAATGCAGTGTCTGTCCTATTTTCTGTCACTTGTAATCAATAGCAGACCCTACCCACATATTCTCCCTACCCCGTCTTCACAAACGATGGCTGCCTATGGGCAGACGCAGTTTACGGCGGGAATGCAGCAAGCTACAGCCTATGCCACTTACCCCCAGCCCGGCCAGCCCTACGGAATCCCTTCCTATGGTAAGAAATCACGGCCGTGCTCTTTTATTCCTGAGGTAAATGTTCTTTAGAGCAAGCCTGTGTCACCCTTACGCTAGTGCTTAGTGGGACAGCTGTGCTCTAGAGCATTTCTTGTGGACGACTGTTAGTTTTCTCACTTTGGATTAAGTGATGCTTAGTTTATGTATTAAAGAGCTAAAAAGGTACTCAAGAAAATAAGCCCATTTTGGGGTCAGGAGGAGAGGCTCATCATTAGCTTCTTGTTGGTGACATCAAAAATACAGCAGTGAAATGGGAAAAGAGATCTCGGGGTTTGCTTGACACAGGCCCAGCCCCTGGCGACTTGCTCAGGGCTCTACTCCCAGCAGTGCATGAGGTTACATTGGGAAGTAAAAGTCTGAATTTCAGCTGATACAGATTTCTAGAACTCAGATGAATCTGCGAGGCTGTGCTGATTTTCAGAAGGCAAAAAAAACCGATTCAAAAGTGCCTCCATCAAAAAACCCTCTCTTTCCAATGTTTTAAAACTCCCTGGAGGTGAAAATTGAGGTAAATTACTACTAAAGCTCTGTCTGCCTGATGAAGGAGATAGTACTAAGTAGCAAATATTTCCCAAAAAATTTAATTTAAAAACAAGCTGCCATGGGTGAGACCATTTTCCTGCCAGACTGTCTGCTGGCAGACCACATAGCAGTGCAGCAGCAAGGATGCATTATTAGAAAATAGGTCTTATATTTCTCTGGGGGAATATATTAAAAATATACAATCCACATGCTTTGAGCAGTATATTTTGTAAAAAATATGTTCAGATAATGTAAGTTTTATACCAAAAGGACAGAACTCGCCATATAGGCTGTTCACTTTAAAAGTATTAAAAGTTTTAAGTGCAGAACTGGTGAATCATCTTGAAGTCTGCAAGTTGAAAATCCACTGGATCTCAAGTATATCCTGTGGCAGATTATGGTGAACACTAGGTAAAATACATTCTTTTCCCCCTTACTTTAAAATAGGTTTTTAAGTATAAATTGGATATTTCAGTTTCAGTTCAAATGTACATATTTTAAACTTACACTATGAGATGGGGTGTCTTGGACACATGCACACCCACACCCACATACACACACACGCATGAGAGCTCCTGTTGCTAATGAGAGCTTGTCTGCTAATTCCGCCTGGATCGGGGGGATGACAACAGACAGTCCTTTTCCCCACCCTGCTTTTGTTTTTGACCTGTTTCTCCTGTGGACACCTCATGTTCATACTTGGCTGACTGCTAGGCTTGGGCAGCCCAAACAGTGACTTTTTTGTTTTTTGCTTGGTTCTTCTGGAATAAATCCTGACCTCACTGAAGTCAGTTCTTAAATTCCCACTGACTTCAGCCAAACCTTGATTTCACTACTTGAGTTGAGCTGTCTCACTGTCGTCGGAGCTGTAATTGAGAGTTGCTTTACTTGGCAACTGCTTGTGGGGGTTAACATGCTTGCCCGCTCTTTTGTTTTGGTTTGGTTTTTTGCCTAGTCCATCCCCCATGCCTAGAACTTCAGATAAATTTGCAATGTTTTACATTGCAGAACTACTTTTGACCACTGAAATCCTCAGCTCCGGAGCCAAGAGAATTTTTTTGTGTTTCGTTCTTTTCAGACTTGTGCCTTGTGGCTGGTGCTAAGGTGCTCCTTGCTGATGTACTTTATAGGAGTAATATTTAAAAGCAAATAACTATTAAAAAGTTTTAGGACTTAACATGTATTTTTTGCATAGTTAAGGCATGCCATATAATCTATGTGCCCAAATGAAATTGGGGAGCATTAGGACACTCATTTGCAATAGGCAAGAGCTGAAGCTTTGCTTGGAGCCAAAATTCTACTCTTTGATCTGCAGTTTAGGCCCCATGTACCCTCTGTCTTGCCTTTCATCCAGGCAGAAATCTTACAGCAGTATAAAGGGAGAAGACTTAGGCTTATGTGAAAGGCAAAACTGAGCTGAGGCCTCTTTCTTTTTGTTTCTTTACTCTGGGTCTACTGGAAGAAAGATAATTTGTGAATTCCTGTACCAGCCTGCCTCAGGTTTTCTCTCTAGAGTGGAGTTTGGGACGGTGCTGTCTCAACTGTACCTCTAGCCTCTTCATTTTTGCAGTTCCCCACCTCCACAGCCATGCAGCCATGCAGGCAGGAAGGGGGGTGGAGGGGAATGCCATTGACAGCTGCTGCCCTGGGGCTCCTGGCTCTGCTTCATCTGCAAAGCCTCTGAGGAGGCTGGAGAATTTCCTGAAGCTCTTTCCTCCTGCCTGCTCCAGCACTAGCATCTAGCAAAGGCTTTGCTTACCAACTTCTTTACCTTCCAGATCCTGGCAGTCCTCTTGTGTCACTGTCCCTTCCCACTTCCTTGAGTACATTAAACCTGGGAGAAGGGAGCATCAAGGCTTGATGAGGGAAGGCTTTGTGGATGAGAACAAGTGTGAGAGTAAGCCCCAGGAGATGAAAGCTCTTCATAGCATGGAGGTTTGCAGAAGGGCATGTCAGTGCCAAGTTGTCTTCACTCAAGTGGCATCCTCCTAGTGCTGCTTTTGATCATCTCCTGCTCCATCTGAGATGGAGAGTTGGATCAGGCTGTTAAAGGAAATTTAGATGAGAAATTTAATGCTTGATTTAGTTAAACGTTCTCTAAGCCATATTTAATCAGCATTTCTTAAGCCCTTAAACAGACAACAGATAGGGATTGTTGATACCAAACCATCCACAGCAGGAGTTTCCCCTTGGAAATGAGGTGTCAAGATTTGTCATTTGAACTGCTTAATTGTAACATGAAACAGAAGAATCAAGTAAGCATCAGGGAAAAACAAGCAAACAGGTTTAGCTCAACAGTTAGAAGGTCTGGCAGAAGGAATTGAGGTTAATTAATGACAACAGTTGAAAAATAATTACTTAGATGGTAGAAAATATGCTGCCATTTGTATATAGGGAGGTATTGAAGTTCTGCCAACGCAGTAACTTCTGAGCCCTCTCCTACCTTGAAACCTTGTTGGATATTGTCTAAAGAAAAATCCAACCAGGAAATGGACTTAGATTAACAGTAATTTTCAAAGGAATGTTACTAATTCACACTTAGTTAATTCAGTTCAAATATTGTTGGTTTCTGAACAATGAGGTATCACTGAATGCCACAGTGAAACCTAAGAATATTGTATCACTTTTCCATTACTTTGGCTATAATTATTTTTAAATGGTAGTTCATGTCGGGACAATGTTGTATTTCAAACTAAGAGATAGGGGCAGAATTGTGTGCATTTCCTCAGTATTTTGCTTGCTGATATTTGCTTGCTCGTTGCCTTACAAATTGAGGGAAGAAGAACTGAAACTGGGCAGCATTTACTGATCAGACTTTGGATTATTTTATAACTAAATTTAGAAAGGAGAGAGTAATGTGGTATATAATGGATTTCTCCATCAGTGCAGATTAATGACTCTGCTATGTTTTTCTCAGTTCAGGAGATTGCTTCAGGAATAGTTCCCGTCTCTTAGGTGCTTATTTGTTAAGAACTGAATTAGTGTTTAATTACCTTTGAAAAATCATCATTGCACTTAATACTGCTAGTTCTCTTTATCCACCTCTAATTCTTAACAAAACCATTCTTGGAGCTGTGTAATTTTCATGTAAGAATAATATACAATGCAATTTTCATTTATGTCATTAATGGGTAGATGGCAGGAGAGCTTGGCTATGCTATGCTTCATTAAATTAATATAAAGTTGCTAATCTACCTCTGCGTAATGTCATGAATATATGGAAAAATTTGCCTCTGGCAGGAAAGGAAAAAAGGAATAATGCAACTTCCTGTTCATGTATAAATTTCTTTTGCAGTTATTGGAAACACAGTTTTGAATTTAACCTCTCCCTGGTGAACTTCAGTTTTCAGTGTGCTTTTAGACTGCCCTTGGCCTATTAATTTGTGCATGCTCTCAATATTTGTTCTCTCAGGCAATAGTAGGTATATGTTGAAATGGCTGTTAATTAAGTGATTTTATTTTCCATCCCTGTTTGAATATGAACAAATAGATTTGCTGTCACTAACTGATTTAGGTGCATTGTGGGCAGGCATCAAGACAGAAGGTGGATTGGCACAGTCACAGTCACCTGGACAGACAGGATTTCTAAGCTACGGTGCCAGCTTTAGCACACCTCAACCTGGACAGGCTCCCTATAGCTACCAGATGCAAGGTCTGTATAAACAGATATTACCATTAATTGGATGTAGCATGTAGCTAATGCTGTGGTGGGTTTTTTTTCTCCTTATTTTGTTATATTCCTAGAACAAAAATGAATCTTTGCTTGAGCACTTAACTCTGATTTTATTGCAGTAGGAGATGAAATGATGATTGCCTTTGCTGAGAGAGCAACAGGCCAGCTCTCAGCAGTTTAGAAGAAGCCTTGCCTCATTAAATTTTAAACAGTGAAGTATTCTAGTGTTGTAACAGTAAAAAAAATGTATCTCTGAATAGCAATAGTTTAGCAAATAGTGAATGAGACAAAGCTAGTCCTGTAAAACGTGACAGGATTATGAATTTAGGAAGTGCCAAATATAATTTGACACCTGAGCATGTTCGAGGAGGGAGAAGATAAAAATACCTACTGCAGCTGTGGAGGTAGCTAAGTAATGATTGAAGTCTGTTTCTTTGAAGTCTATTTAAAAGCTGTAAGTCTTTGTATGTGCAGGCTATTATTATCAATTATATTTTGTAGCTGTACTTGCCTGTTTAGTTTATTTAATGTGTTTCCACCTTGTTCTCCCAATTCCTTTTCCCTCTTCTGTATTGAGAAGTCGCTGGGTGTGCCTGGTTCTGGATTGTTCAACACGTAACGGATATTTTAAAAAATCTTTGTTTACCAGAAATAGCTAATTTGGGATGTCTGCTGCAGGCCTTTTCACCCCTGAATTTGGCAGTAGATATCAGGTGTGTTGCAGATTTTGGAATTGTTGAAATAAGTCATCAATCACAGAAATGGACCATATTTTCTTACAAGTTTAGCACCTTTGTATATTATCAAGCTCAGTCCAGACTGTGTGCCACCAAGTAAACACTCCATAAAATATCTTGAGGCAAAAGTGCTTTCAGAGGCTGAGTAAATAAGATTTTGCTTTTGTTCCACAGCTTTAAGAATATATTGATCCAGTCCTTTGCTCAGACACAAGAGAGATGTTTTTTGTTGCATTTTTTAGATCTCCTTTTGAACTGCGTGTTGAGTAGCTCCATAGGGCAGAAGTGACCATCTGACATCTCAAATATTGCTGATTTATAGTGTGCTCTGACAAGCACGAGGGACAGGACCAGAGTAGCACATGGATTTTCATCTGCATGCTGAATAGTGATGATCTTCTCCTCATCAGAGTAAATATAACCAAACAAGCTTACTGGTTTTGCTTTCTGCAGGCAGCTACACAAAAGAACTCAAGCAAACACACCTCCACACCACCTTCCCCCATCCAAAAATCCTACCTCTCTATAGGAGAAAGCTCAAAATCCTTGCCAGCAGCAGCTAAAATGAACTTCTGAATCAACATTTCAACTTTTAAGGAACTGATAATTCACAGTTGCTAGGAAATAGTATGATTGAAAAATCATGTCTGTGCTGCCTATAATTTCTATAGCAGTAGTGCCTTCATGCCACAGTCATATACTGGGAACCTGTTGTGTTAACTTCTACAGGCAAATAAAAATATAGTCCATAGAAGTTGGAGGCTAAAATTAAACACACAGGCTAGAAGAGCCTAATGAAACAATAAAGCTGACACTGTTTATATATAATAAACAGCTGGCACCCCATACTGGTTATCTAACAGCTGTAAAGGTGTTTTTTTGTAAGATCTCAAGCAGAGGGATGTCAATAAAAAGGGATTTTAGGGAGGACAGGGAAATAGTTTTGCAGATGTCTATTGGAAACTCATTCAATAGTGGGAGGAAAGAGGGAGCAGCATAGGATATAGCGAGTGCTTGGAAAATTTTAAGTGAAAGCTGTAAGTAATGTGAATGTTGGCATTAGTAGTGCAAAGCTAGGACTCTGTCAATAGACTGCACAGAGTCTGCCATAAAGGGTATTGCTTTTTTTTTTTTTTTTTTTTTTTTTTTTTTTGCTATATGCAAAATTTGTATCACAATCAGAATTGTCAAGCAGAATCACAATCAGAATTTGTATCACAGTAGAATTGTCAAGGTCAGCAAAGGGTGACAGTTGTCAAGAGACGGAAGAGTAACATCTTGGAAAGCATTTCAGCTGTATACGTTGAGAGGCAGGGATCTTAAAATATTCTGCAAAAAGAAATATGTTAAAGATGACCCAGTTGTGAAGCTCTAATAAGAAAAGGATCAGAAGCATTGATTTAATGATGGAATTGTCTGCAGGGCTTAGCGGGGAGTGGGGTCTTAGCCTGGGTTGTGCTCGAGCTGTGCTGTGCTTGGGCTGAGATCTGCACACCTGTGGAAGTCAGTGGATCACTAACAATCTGGCTTGGGCAGAAGAGCCACAGGTCAGACTTAGAGTGTCCCTGTGGTGTGTATGCCCTTTCTGTTGTGCTCATAAACAGCACAATGTGTTTAGCAGGGTGAGGGAAGGACTGGTCTTCTACAGAAACCTTAAGAGACCATAAGAATGGAAATAAGGAGAATATTTCAAATGAAAAGACTGGAGGAATTGTTAGTTGCTAAGTAAAAAAGAATCACATTTCTGAACAGGTCTTTCTTGCAGTTAAATGTTTGACAATATATGTCTATACTACACATGTGAATATATGTCTTTGTAATATTTTCATTAAGTAAACTTGTGTATTTGAAACAACTCTAAATTGACTTAATTCTTCTTTTGATTGAACAGCTGTTAAAAGTAAACAGGAACATTTGTTTCTCTTTCCTGTTTTAATTTTGGAAGGAGAAGCTATTCATAATTTCAACTATTATTTAAGGACAAAATTGATTCTCATGACACAAGACGGGGTTAGTGCTGCTGCTGTTCAGTTGTTTGTGCAGAAACCTCCAGAGAGGAAAATGAGTTTATTCTCCCTTTTCCCTCTAGCAGTATATGGGCAGACTGCAGCCTCAGCCTTGTCATAGCCTGCAATAGCTGTTCTTCATCTCCTGCATGCAGCTGCTGAGCTGCTAAATGGAGATAATGGATCCCACAACCTACTCCACAACCGAGTGTTAGATGACAGCGGCTCGGGGCCCTGCTGGCATTCTTGCCTGCGGCAAAGGGGATTTCCTAGCGGCCTTGCAGTTGTCCTGCTCGTGTTCCCTGACTGGGGTTACCTCGCGCTCCAAAGCTTTGGAGTTAATTCTGGTTCCTCTCCCTGGGATGAAAGTCTCCCTGCAATGTAGAGACACTGCCTCGCGGTGCGTGTGCAGCCAATTAAACCCAGTGCTTTTCCTGACCCTGCTAAAATTACAGTGTCATTAGTCATTGAACAATAGTGGGGGGAGTGGCTGCCAACTTATGAAAATTATAAGGAGAATTGCTGCTTGTGACTCCTTGCTAAGTTTATTCTGATAATTGGATTTTTGTTTGTCACAAATTTATAATCTCAATAAGGGAGTGTGCTCAGGGGAAAGGGTGAGAAGAGGACTCAGGCGGTTCTGCCACGCATCTCCCCACTCCCCTCTCCCCCCGCCTTACTTTATTTAACGAGTGTGTTCCTTAAGCTGTTTTTCATATAAGTTGCTTCATAGATGTTGAAAGACCACTTACATGACTAATAGCTGTGGGAATGGGCCGTTGTTCCTATACTGGCAGATTTATAGGGATTGCACAGTGAGGATAAATGGAGTGGAGAAGGGCTGGGGGAAACAGCAAGGAAAGAGCTCCATTTGCAAATGTCTTGTTTGGGTCTCTTTTGATTGTGATAAAAAGCATGTCTTGTACCCTCCACTAGAGTACCCTACCATTGGAAGGGTGCTAGACCTGTGATGAGCACTACCATTGTTTTAGTTACCAAGGCTGTGATGATCGAGAATAACTATCCCATTGGTTTGGGAATTCAACCGTAAAAAAGTAAACGTTAAGGTATTTGGTTATTATTATACAGTATAAAAATATTGTGCTGGATGGCTAAGCAGTTACTAGGACAACAAGGGGGAGTTTGCCAAGGATTTTTAAACACTGTAAGCAAACGGAAGAAACCTTGAGTTTAAATAGCCCATCTGGCCGTCTAAGGCTTTCCCAAGAGAGCTACACTAAACTTCTGCCACATACCCTGATGATAGACACAGCCCATGGCAAGGAGACTGAGCTAGGGAAGCAAATGGGCTTCTGTGGCCAATACACGGGGGAGGACCTTATCCCGTGCCTGCGGCGGCACAGGGCGCGCCCCGCACCTGGAGCGCGCCCTAGTCCCAGCAGGGTCCGGCCGCCTTCCGATGCTGACTGGGATTCCCAGCTTTAATGTGGGTCAGAGCTCTTTGCAAAATAGACCTTTGACCTGCAATTTACAGCTTTTATCACATTTTAAAGCTATGTAGCCGGCCAGTTTAGGGCAGTAAATCTCACATGTTTTGTAGTGATTCTTATTTTTGTGTTTGTTGAGCTAAGGCAGGATAGCGGCTCTATGCCATGTTATGGCTGAATATTTAAAAAACAATTTGCAAAATCATGAGTATTTTAAAAACAACTTCAGGCCAGTAGTTCTGGGTGGCCCACAGAACTGTTTCTGAGAAACCTGCTTCATGTTTGTTACGGTCTAGGAGACCCTTACCCCTCCTCCATAGAAGCCAGTGCTGACCATGAGATGAAAGAGAGATCTGCATGTTAGTGTGTGTGTGTCTTTGTCTGAGAGGGAGAGATGCTGGCTGGCATGTAATTACTTTTCTCATTTGCTCTTGCAAATTATCTTCCAAACCTTCTGAGGAAAGATAATGTATTCCTCAAACAAAGTCTGGAGTTTTTTCTACTTATAACTATGAGAGGCCTTTAAAATCTTTTTAGAGTGGCTCAAACTGTGCGCCTTTAAAACCTGGGTTTGAATGTATTACTGCATCTTCCAAAAACCCTATAGAAATAAGAAGAGACACAGTGACTTATATTTTTCCAGCCAGAACACTATTAGAAATAAAATATTATTTCAAAGTTTTGCAATTTAAAATATTTTTCAGCTGTATTTTGGCTTTTGTGTTTGTCACAATAAAAAAAATAACATCTGCTTTCCAATTTTAAATTAAATTTAAAACAACATGTTTTTCTCATTAGTACTGTTTATCTGTACTATCTGCTAAACTTGGATGTCAACTCTTCTGCTGAAGTAATCTGATTTTAGTTCACAGGATTAATAGCATCTACCAAGAATCAGGGATTTTGCACTAGTAGAAGATAGATGATAAATGTTTATAGTCATTTCATACATTAAGTTTAAGCTTCATCCTTTACTCCCACTGCTGTTGGACTTCTCATCTACTTCTTTGAGACTTCACTTGTATGTGATTTTAGTAACTTTTGCAGTCAAAACATTTAAATATTTTTCCTTCTGACTTCTCATAGCTACAATACCTCTTGGTTTGGTGATATTTTGTTTAAGAAAACTAAATAGCTCACAAATGTCCTTCAGGGGTTGTAGTAAGTATGGACCCGTCTGCATTCTGTCCTCTTGGGAGTTGCAAGAAATGTTGCTTCTCCCAGTGAGTAACCTCTTTTTGGATTCAGTTGCTAATTGGGTTGTGTTGGGTACATCAGAAGATTGGTGCATCTGTGTGCCTGACTCCCTGTTGGTTTTCATCCTTCCTTGTCTCCTTTGCTCACCTGCAAGTTTTGCTCCCAAGGCCTCAAAGTATATCTTTGCACTGAGGCAGATTTTGATGGTGAGAGAGGCTGTAAACAACCTGTGCACTTTAATAACCTGCGCTGACTGTTGCTCTCCTGATGGATGAGTTCAATAGGTTGCCTCATTACAGACTTTGTGGTGGCTTATGTAGCTTCACCCTGTGCGTCCATATGTCTCAGCTGGTGGCTGTGTCACTCCTGGGTTACAGCCAGCGAGGGCAAAACAGCTGAAAGGGGGTTGCTGCCCTTTTAGAGGAACAGCTTTTCAGGTTGGGTTTTAAACGAGAGCCCCATCTGTCTATTTTTGGTGGATCATGAAAGCTGGAGGAGGGAGATGAAGGCAGTAATTCAGTCTCTGGGCTAAATTCCATCTTGGGTCTCCCTTTTCAGAGAGGTACTTTTTTGTCTTTTGTGTCATGCCCAGCACGCTCTGTCAAAAGAGGAAAGGTTTGCAGCCCAAGGCTGTCTCTGATCGATTAGTGAGTCCTAATGGCTTTGCAGTCGGACTGAGCTGTTTGGAGCAGGGAGTTATGGCTTTTGCTGCTCCTGTCAGGGGCTGAGGCTCGGGGAGGGAAGAGGACACAGTTCTCAAAGGTTGCAGGAGAAACAGGTACCAGGTTTTTATGAGGGGTGATGGTGTCTCTTGGGACAAGGCTTGCCCTTATTGTTCAACCAAAAAAAAAAAAGAAAAAAAAAAAAAAAAAAAAAAAAAAAAAAAAGAAATAAAAAAAAAAGAAGCAAAGAAACCCTCATTACTTCCACAGTGCTGGGTGTTATTCAGAGGGGTGCGATAACCAAATTTTCAATCAGACCTGAGGTGGGTCCAAAATTCCAGTCTAAATTTCAATGGGATTTTTTTATTGCAATAATGAAACACAGAGTGTAAGAACTATGAATTATCACTTTCTATGTATTAACATGTTATAGAACTGAATCGGTCAACATATGGGAAATATTACAAATATGCCATAATGTTATGATATAATTGTGTGATAGAAGTTATTTTACAATACTTTGTTTTAGTAATTCACATAATTTTTCATTTCATTTCAGGCAGCAGTTTTACAACATCATCAGGAATATATGCAGGAAATAATTCACTCACAAATTCTACTGGATTTAATAGTTCACAGCAGGTAAATTTGTAAATAGGAGCTCAGCAAACTTTGGCAAACTTAGAATTCTCATCCAGTGAAAAAATGTAGCACTTAAATAGCTTCTTGAAAGAAATTGTCATCTTTCAAGTTAAACTAAAGTTTTTCTTCAATCTGTCATCTTAGAACTAATTGTCAGAGGTTGATGTTCTTATTCACACATCTTCAGCAGGGTGTCTAATAAACTGCTTGTATGAGAAGACATACTAAATTATGTGTAATTTCGATTTCGTTTTACTGCCTCACCGTTTTAGGTCCTACAGCATCCAGTCCAGGGAGCATCCATGCTCAAAGTCTGACATGTGTTTGTAGTTATATTTTGTAATTTATACTAAAAAGTAGCAAAGCTTTGATGGACTGCTCAGTTGCTTTTTTGTCTTGCAGGAATATCCCTCTTATCCCAGTTTTGGCCAGGGCCAATATGCACAGTATTATAATAGCTCACCATACCCTTCACATTACATGACAAACAGCAACACCAGCCCTACGACACCCTCCACAAATGCAACATACCAGCTTCAAGAACCGCCATCTGGCATCACCAGTCAAGCAGTTACAGATCCTGCAGCAGGTAATTACATGGATTTTATGGTCCCTATGAGGCACGTTTTTGTAAGTTGAAAGGGGATTGAATTGGATTTTTTTTTGTGTAGTTGTTGATTTTTTTTTTTTTATTATTATTATTTCTTAATCCTGAGCCTGTGACATATCTTGGACAGATTTTAACAAAAAATAGACTAAAGAAAAAAGAGGATCAGTAACAGTTTTAAAGCTTATCTGGAATAGAAGTTGTTTGTATTTATTTGTAAAGTGTGTTAAAACTTGCAGGGTATGGATAAATCTTTTTGGTAAACAAGAACCTGGTGCTTTTAAGCTGTGTACTCATTAAGATAAACCCCTTTGATTTTTCTTAAATAAGACTGAAATCAAGAGGCCTTCTAACCATAACCCAGCTGTCTACTCGAAAGAGAGCTTTTGAGTTCTTGATTCCAGAGGACGTAATAATGCTTGCTATGGAGAGTTGAAATTGCACAAGTGTTTCCATTTTAAGAAAAGATTTTCAGTGGCTTATTCTTTTTCCCACTCATTTTACCTTTCTTGGTGGAATTTGGCAGTCCTTGACTGGTTGAGCTATTTTTTGACATTTATGCCAAACTGCTCCAGCTGTTTTTGGAAATGAGGGGTGAAAAATAATTTTCTCATTATTAAAAAAAAGTTAAAATCCATCTTTTTAACAGATCAAGCATGTCAGTCATTAGTAGATGGTAGAAGTATGAAGTCTGTCAGAGAGAAAGTCCAAGGTTGCAGATGTGTTTCTTAGTAATGCAGGAAGAAGCAGTTGTGATTTGGCAGTGGTATCTGGTGGTTTTGTTTCAGACTTCTTTGGGATGTGGTTGGTTTTAGTTCTCTTGAAGCACTTGATGGGACTGATCTTCCATGTGCAATGCTAGATTTTACTACAATTTGCTAGGCCTCTGTTGCTTTTCTGCATGAGTGTGTGCCTGAAGAAAATGTTATGCAGTGTTGTCTTTTTCAGACATTTGCTGCAAGTAGGGAAGAAAATACAGCTGCCATATGCATTTATATACATGAGGTCATGTGTGTGCACTGTATTTGAGAAAGAAATCTTTCTAAATATATGAGTGCTTATTGGGGTCAGTGCATTTAGGTATGGATGCGTATTGATGTCTGCATAATTATCCTGCTCTTCACTTTTTAAAAATTTTTTGCTTTTGTTTTCTTGTGATTTTGTTTGCTTTTCTTTCTAAGTTGGAAGCGGTTAAGTTCCTCTTAGCCCAAAACCCTAAGGTGATCAAGTTTTAGCTGTTACCAAGATACTAAAATTGAATCATTATATCATCTGTGTCTTGATCTTTTGCAAAGTCTTTGCATGTGTTTTTCTAAAGTCATTGATCTTTACTATAGCATTTACTGCCTAAAAGCTATAGTAAATATGCATATGAAGAGAGGAGGTATAATATTCCCAAACTCAAGCTTAGTGGCTTGAAGACTGTCTTCCTATTTAGTTTTCTGTGCCCTATAAACCTGAACAGAACTTTCCTTAGTTCCTTTTTAAGAAGTCTTTCTTTTCTCCCTCACATCTTCCATGTTCTTTTTATGACAGTTTTGTCTAAAAATTTGAAAGAATTTGGTGAGCTTTCTCATGGATGAGTTTTGCACCTAATCCTTCTTCTTAATTTGCTATTTCATGTATTTAAAGCTGTTCATCTATGGATGCCCTACCAGTGCTTGCTTAGCCCTTTCTCAGATGTGTGCACACCTCCTCTGGCATTGCTGGGCCTTCCATTTCTTTTCCCAAGATATTAACATTACTGATTTAACAATTCTGAAAATGTTCCTTCTAACAGTTTGCAAATAACAACTCTTAATGTAGCTTTGGGGTTACCATGGGCTGGCTGCCTCTACCAGAGGCAGAGGCACATTTAGGAAAGTACCTGCTGTGGACCACTCTATTAGATGGAGCTGATGAAAGTCATCTCCGTCAATGTGCAGAAGGCATAGGGCCAAATTTCTCCATTTTTCTTTATGCATTTTTTTCTTTGCAGTTAGGTTAGGATCAAGCCCATTTAGGCTCCTTCTGTATTGCCTGGAGAGATGAACACTTCTAATTAGAGTTCAGTTTAACAACAGTCTTAATCCTGAGATGCCAAAGTCTCTCCAGTGGAATGAAAGCAGTTTAAAGTGGCTGACATGCCAGTGCTGGCTTCCTAAGGAGAAATTAGTCAGGAATCTTCTGCTGCCTCACCTTCAACGCTGGTAGAAAGGAAAGAAGGACCCATCAGTGAATCCAGTGTGGTGCTTGCCATTTCTCCTTGGACAGTGTAAATGGTTGTACTTTTTTCTTGTTGAGATTTATTGCTAGCCCTCAGTTGAGCTCATACACAGTCTGCTTGTAAGACAAAGCAAGGCTGGGCTCAAAGAAAAGAGGGATCAACATGTAGGAAGGGAATGCTGGTGGAGTGGGGACAAGAAAAGTGGAAGGCATATTCAACAGAAGGAAATTCATAGTTGGGTCAAAAACACAGAACAAAAGATCAAATTAAACAAATTTTTATTACAGTTAGTAAAATTTCTGTAGGCTGTTTTGCCACATCTGCTCAAGTTAGGTTTCTGATTCTTTACCACAACTGGAATGCTTCATATGAGGGATGGTGGGGAGCAGTGCAGAGCCATCACATTTAGTAGGATAGACTCCAGCTGCTGAATTGCAGCTGTCTATCCTTAGACATCTTCTATATTTAAAAAAAATATGTAATCCGTGTGGTTATGAACTATGCCAGGACAAGCACAGAACAGCCTTCAGACTTTACAGAGGCACCAGAATAATTTGACAGACATAGGTGGTTTCTATGAATTTGAGCCAATAAGTGAAACAGAAGAGTCTGGTAAGAAAAATGTGAAAGGGAGAAAGTAATTATGTGCTCTTGTGACATTTTTAGTAGAGTTTTGCCGACTCAGAAATCTCAGATAATTTCACTTGAAATATTTTTAATTCCTTGTCCAAATATAAAATAATCCTTTTATGGTTTTCCTCAGTTACTAGTTAAATTTTAAAGTTTTTGCCATGCAATCCAGAACATGCAGGGATTCTTGCAGAGAAACCTGAGATTTTCCATGCTCAGTGTTTCTTCTTTCTCTTCACTTTCAGGATTTGAAACTTTCTTGTACCACAGTCAGGATAAAATCTTTCATTGCCCACATGTTTATAGTCTTTGTATCCATAAATCAGAAATACAAATTAATGTTATTTTTTGTGAACAAAATTTTCTTAGTGATGTAATCAGAAAGTTGCTGTTTTTTTTTGTCTAAGCTGTAGTATCTAAGAGAAGTAATAAGAACTAAAATTATTACAGAGAAGTAGATAAATGAGCAAATATTTGTTCTCCCTTCCAATATTTAAATTCATTGAAATAGGTTGAGAGTGAGCAAAAGCAATATTTCTTTATGTTTCATGTAAGTAAGCTGTGTAGCTCTTTGTTGCTGGATGTTGTGTATGCAAAAAGTTTATGCCAGTTCAAGCATAACTTTGACAAGCTCAAATATTAAATTTACAGAGACAAGAAATTTTTGATGTACAAGATCACTGGAGACTCGGGATGAATGAGTGCTGTGTGGATGTCTGTCCTTTTTATGCTTTCTTACTTAGTTTCCAGCTGTTTGCCAATGTTGAAAATTACCCTGGAGAGATGGAGTTATGCCCCCATCTACTATGCCTACCCTGATGATCAAAAATTCTTAGTGCAACATTCATAACATTATTTCTAGGAGTTAATGTAGAAAAAACTACCTTTTCTAAAGCAATAATAATTTTCTCTTGCAATATTTCAACTCCATCATTACAACCGGTAATAAAAAGTTCTTGATTTGTGCATTTTTTTTTCATTCAGTCAGGAATTATCTATTTCATTTGATGCTGTATTTATAATTTATTAAACAGTGTTTCTCACAAGTGAGACTTGCATTGTTCTTGAGATTCAATCTCTTTCATTTTTCTTGGTTTCTGTAATAAGTGTGTTTAATATATTACTGGAAGGTTTGGGGGCTTTTTTGTATTACTCACATACTTCACAATGCAGAT
This sequence comes from Vidua chalybeata, assembly GCF_026979565.1. NCBI lineage: Eukaryota > Metazoa > Chordata > Aves > Passeriformes > Viduidae > Vidua > Vidua chalybeata. Next base: position 120,492,468 of record NC_071530.1, on the reverse strand, counting down.
TAAAAACCTCACAAGGGCTGTGCCAGCCAACAAAACTTGGTCTCAGACATGGGCCACTATTTTGCTCTTAAAGACTAAACTTCTTTTTCCTTGAGTACTATATCATCTTTAGTATTACAAAAGGGAAAGCAACTTTTACAGTTTCTTCTTATTGTGTCTCATAACAATAAATTAGAGACAGAAAAGCCAGAGGGCAAATAGTTAATATAGACAACTTTTCATTAACACCTGCATGGAAAGAAATGCAGCTATATTCACAGTACATTTCTGGTATTCTAATGTTTGTTCTTTTTCATAAATATAAATGAAGACTAAATCTAGAGGATATATTTATAAAAGGAAGGAAAATCATGAAAAATTCTGTAAAAACAGAAATTAAATTGGATACAGTGATGAATGGCAAAGTGCAGTACTGGTTTTGCTTTTCTCATAATGGTTGTTCTCCTGGGATGTTTATCTTTGGTTTTGGTGGGATTAAAAGTAACAACGATTTCAAATTGTTTGAAAACTGAGCTAATGAGTAAGGAAGAAATAACTACAAAGGATACAGGTACTACTGGCCCATTATGGATTGCGTCACCTTTTTTCTTCAACAAAGAATGCTGGAGAAAAAAAAAGCAGACCACTGTAAGTTGTGGTCATATATAGTTTATAAATACTATTATATATGATATTTTGTCATTATTTTAAATATGCAATCCTAAATCAAAACCTCAACCAGGCTTTGAAATAAATAATCATTTTTGCCACTATTTTTGACAGACTGTTGAGAGCTTCTGTCAAGTTTATAATAGCATGCTCTTAATTCTTAATATACAAACATTTAATTTGTTTTTCAAGTGAAGATCTTGACATTCTGTTCAAACAGCACTAGAGATATACTTCTGTGATCCTGCCAGGAAGCATTATTGTATTTCTTGCAATATTTACTTAGTGCTTTTACTTACTACTAATACAGTACTATTTTTTTCATAGACAAGTGAAAAAAGAACATCCACAAATACACTTGATTCTGCTGCATTGTTTAATCCTGGTCCAGTTGTATGCAAGTAGAAGTTTGTATAGGTGCTCATGGAATTTGTGTTTAGTTTTATTTATGCAAAAGCAAACTTTAATTATGCAAAAGTAAGAAAATCATAGCGTGAGACTGGCATATTCAAATTACTTGAATCTTGTATTTTTATTCTGGTACACAGGAGTTGAAATAACACTGGCAAAATGAAGTATAAGATTTAAGGGGAAGCCATTAATCTGGGCACAATCTAAATGGAAAATTTTTTGTACATAGCTACTTGCAGAGACATTTGACTGTGCTAACTACCCAGGACCCACCTAATGCATGTAATTTACATTGTGACATGAGATATGATTACTTTGATAATGCATGTTTACTCTTTTTTGCATAACCTTTCAGTGTAGTAGGGGAAAAGTCTGATAAAATTTGCAATGCCTTTGTCAACAGCAAAAGCTCTACCCACACATACACACCAGCTGGATTTACTTAGAGACACACTTGATTTTGGGCTCTCTGGCATAGCCAGTTTGCCCCAGATTTGTCATTGAACACTATTGCTGTATATCAAAATCAACAGTAAGAAAATGCAGCAATTACTATGGGGGGATTTTCATAACAAACAGAAATGAATTACAGAGTACGGTGTTGCAAATGCTGTCTTTGCAGCTGTACTGTCTGTTCATAAATAATCAAGATGTTTTTATTTTTGAGATGATGGAAAATTGTTCTGTGTGACAAAACCATCAACACTGCCCAGTGATGTATAAAGGGAAGTATAAGCTGATGAACTCTTACGTCAAGTTGCAGTTTCAGGGTGCTTTGAAGAATAGAGGAAAGTCTGATACAGTATGGTTCACATATTTTAGTTAAGCCAGAATGTAAACATATTTTATTACTCACAGTTACATTTTTGTCAGGCTTAATGTCACTGTATGCTGCAGGGGTTGCTACCAGGTCAGAAGCAGGGCAGTACCAGTCACACCTGGAAAATAAGATATTTATAAAATCTGGGCTTAATTTTTTTTTCCTGACTTACTGTAGAAGTCAAGAGTGGGTCTTTTACACTTATCCAAGGTTCAGAAGAGGCTGAAGCAGAAATAACATTTAGTGTCTGCCTGGAGCAAAGTACAGAGAGTTGCTGTAGCAGGGAGATCTAAAATTATGTGTTTGTCCATGGATGCAGAAAAATAACTGTTGCTACATTATTGATACAGTTTTGTGAAGGCATTGCAACCCAGAGCCACTGCACTGGCTGTGGCAGTCCAGACTGATGGATCCAGCGGGCTGTGCCCTGCCTGCTGCAGGGGCCATCAGCAGGCATCTCAGGAGCATCAAGGAAAGGCTAGGCTTGTGTAAGATTTGCCCTAAGCACTTTTCCAGATCCCAGATATTTTTATCTCAGGGGATTTCCAGACCTGCTATTGTTTGTGTGTTTAGGGTGTGCCTGCATTAGCATTTTAGTTTTGAGTAGGGTCTTTTTTGATGTGACGCTTTGGCTCAGCAGAACGGTCCTAGGGCACCCAAGCGGAGTCCTACCAGTCAAAGCTAACCTGGAAGGTGACCTCCAGAACAGCTCCTAATTGCTCCAGCCCCTACTGAGGATGCCCAGGAGATTAAATCAGAATGCACTTGCACTGAAATAACCTCTCAGAAACAGCCAGTGGAGCCTGATGTAGTTGCCACCACTTGCCTGATCTCACAGATCCAACTTTCTAATGTGGTGCAGCTATAGCACCCCTGAATGCTTCATTTCCAGGGATGTCTTCAGGCTCCTCTTGAACCCATGTAATATTTTGGGAGCCTGTCATGGTTTTTTTTTTTTGGCAAAATGTGTACAAATCTCACAGCTCTTATCTGAACTCCTTTTATTTAACCAGGCTGCTGCCTGCTCCCTTTGGTGATCTTGCTTTTGTGTTGGACAGGCGATGGATCTGATCCTCACACTCTTCTCTACTCATGATTATGTGGAGAGCAGGCTTTTCTCTTGCACTTTCCTGTGTTTGTGATGCTCAAGGACAGGATAAAATTGAATTCAGTGCTTTAGAAAAATCATCATTTCACTTGGCTAGTATTAAAGTATGTCTGGTTGCGGCAACCCGGGATGCAACATCTGGTACCATGAAGTCAGCTGAAGTTGAACAAATTAACCTTCTCTTACCAATGATTATAGAGTAATGAGTATAGTGATAACATGGATTGTGGCTATGTAAATTTACTTCAGCAAGTCTTCTGATGCCCTGGCAGTTAAATCTTTTCACTTAACAATTTTAAAAGCAAGCTAGGCTAAAGCAGTTTGGCAGGAATTACAGCAGAAGGTTAAAAAGCTGTTTAGGAAATCATGTCTAGAGAGAAGTCAGTGAGAGCTCACTGTTAAAACAGAGGGATGGCTACAGCAGCATTCCTCAGTGTCTGCCTTGGGCCTAGCACCAGACCACATTTTCATTAATCATTATGTGACGGAACAGAATGTGTTTGCCTATTAAATATGTAGATGACACCATGCTGAGAGGGGCTGCTTTGGAGACGGGATGAGAACTCAAAAAATGGAGATGTGATCTGAATAGGAGCAGGTGTGAGGTATACATTTAGGCAGGAATGATGAACTGCACAAATGTGGGACGGGGAATGTTGGCAGCTTCTTCCAGGCTCTACCTTTCCCTGCAGACTGCTCTCAGTACTCCAAATATTAGTGGCACACAGAGTACCCTCAGCCACTGTTGTTTTTCTTTCTCCAGAATTTGTCAGGGCTGGGCTTGTCGAGGCTCAGGGCTCAGGTGGACACTGAATTCTTTAACTGGGTTTCCTTAAGAGGCCCTGAGAGCGACCACTGGACACTGAGCTGGTGACGCAGCCATGCACACAGAGGCATTCCCATCACGTACTTGGAAAAAGTTTCTTGTACACAATGTCATGTTTTCCCCCACTGGTTACTGCTGTCTGTCACGCTGTTTGTAACACTGATCTCCTGAGCAGGCTCAGAAGTTGCAGGTATTAGCAATGTTGTTTGTTCAGTCATGTGCAAGGTTTGGCCAAGTCTTTGAGAAACAACCAGTTCAATGTCACTTCTTCCTCAGAGGATGATCTAGGAATGCCCAGTCTAATATTTATGGAAATACTGTAGAAAATGCAAATTTCTGGCCAAGTGGTGTCCAGGGTAGCCTGCAGAACATTTCAGGAAGCCAAGCTTTGCTTGATTTTGCTTTGCATTATTTTGTCCAGTTTGGTGAGACTGTAGAAAATGAGAATCAGAGCCTAAAAAAGAAGATTGATAGGGAAGAGTTAATCTAAACAAAGGGGATCTGTGGACAGTCTTCAAATGCATGCAGATACAATGAAGGAAATAATTTTCCCCCTACTTTCACAAATTAAACTTCTACTACTGTAATGAATGCTGAAGTTGTATGTTCTGATGATGCAGCTGTCCAAGCAGCAGAGATTTCCTGGAGAGATCCATAAGAGCAGGACAGATAAATCTTTCTTGGGAATGATGGAAGTACGGTGGTCCCAAGAAGGGGTCCTGAGGCAGGGTTGGGAGTCTTTCTGTCAGGGAAGAGACTGGTGCATCCAAATAGATAACCTGTGAAGTGGAAATGGAAATGAGCCTCCACCCAAACTTACAGCCCTGTGTTTGAAATTTTGAATGAAATATTCATAAGTGAAAGGTGTTTGCAAAGATTGAGAACTGGATGCCTCTTACAGACAAACTTTCATCCCTGCCCCCACCATGGTCTGCTCTGTGTCCTCACTCATTTAGGTTTCCTTGTTTGTTTATTTGTCATGAAGTCTTGTTTATACTCTTTCCCTACTTGTTTTAGTATTACTCCAGCAAGTTTAATACTTAAAACTTTTAGGCATAGCACGTCTGTAAGAAAAATTTCTAAAACTGGGAACTAAAGCCACACTCCTGAAAACAGTGTCAGAGACCAAAAGCAGCTGTAATTTAAATTAGTCAATAGGAAATGCAATTTTTCATTACATCTAAGTTTTGAAGTACATATTTAGAACATCATTAGCCAGTATACCTGTTGAAGAAATTCTGGTCTGTTTATTTTATGGGGTTATAATTTCTTTCAAGGCTTTTGTGCATAATTTTCTTTCTCTTTTCTTTTTATTTAAGATTTTAATAATCAAAATAGTGTACAGCAGAAAAATTAACTGGGAAAATTGGTACTATTTGTTATGATTTCTTGTTCATGGTTAAGTACAGTAGGTGAAAGAGCAGTCAGCGTTCAAAGTTTAAATACTTCAGATAAATACTCTGAAGTCTGCATTGTCATAGGAAAATATGCATATTATTGGGATGTATAGATAAATGTGGCTGGATAACTTTTGTTGTTTGACACATACAGAATCACTCTTTTATTGTAGGTCAGGTGTCTTCAGAAGATTCTGTGCTTAACCTTGGGTTACATCTTAACTTGTTCTGCTTTGTTTGATGTAGTCTGATATATTTAGGTAAATATATAATGTGAAATATGTAAGCTATGCTAATTCTCAATAAGTGTGGATTTGATGGCTGAGCATGAGACTTTCAAGACCTTTTCCTTTCATTCAGCACAAGTAACTGTTATTATTTGGAGTAATTGTGCATATGTGGTGCTACACAGATGTCCAGAGTCTCCTCCTTAATTTAACCTTTGACCTCAACAGGATGTTTTCCTAGGAGAGAGAATCCCTTGTGTGAGAAGTATACCTGTCTGTTCAAGCTGGAATGCCATGGTCTAGGCAGATTCAAATGAAAAATTTTGTATCTACTGAACTCTAAAGAGTGGTTAATATTAACTGAGCAGTAAAATTGAGAAACATAAAAATTGCAGCTGCCTTTACTAAAGTAGTGTTTTTACGAAAAACAAAAGTAATCATAGAGACCGTAAAAATAAAAGTATTTATGAAATTCAGACTATAACAGGAAGTTTTCAAAAGAGATTTAAAAATGTGTTGTTACATTTCTAAGGACTATGGTACTGCTAATTAAATTAATGGGAAGGGTGACTGATGCTCGATGTCTGCTTTGTTAATATACAAGCATTCACTATGATAGAGTCTATGGATGTTAAGAGTAGCAAAATGTCTTCAAAGTTGCATGTTAACTGCATGAATCATCACCCTCTTTTCATCTGTTCAATAACAGTAAATATTCTTATAAATAAATGTTGCCAGAGCATAATAATTAGCATGCAATACTGTTTGTAAAGATTTGTATCCTGTCTTGAAGGTACTCATTGGAAATGTTCGATGTTGATTAGGCCTTTGAAAAACACTAAAAATGTCATCTTCATAGTTGATGCATATTTAACGCTTATTAATTTAAATTATCATAGGAAAATAAATATTCTAATTTATGCTGTATTTAGGAATAATTCTGTTCTTCTGGCTCAAATGTAGCAATCTAAAAGAGTCTCCAACCAGGCAATTTGGAAGATTTTTCAATTTATGTATGTCTGGGTTTTTTTCACGCCTGGTTGGATTTTTCTTATGCGTCGCCATGACAGTTATTTTAAAGCATTTAAGATATTTAAGTTTGAAAAGCTAGAGTTAAATTAATGATGTTTTATGAAAAACTGGTATCCCTTGAAATTGTTTGCTTAATCTTGTAATAATTGAAGGAATGAAACAATGAAGTTTCTTTCTACTAAGTCTTTTATAGGCATTTACTGAAATAGTTTATCACTCTTTTTACATATAATTTGAGCTAGATATTATTCAATATGAACACTTACCATTTTCTATTTAATTATTTTACTTAGGACTGGGTTTGGTGTAAGCAAGCAAGTTGAACATTTTGAACATTGAACTGAAGGGTAAAAGTGTTCTTTCTTTACTACGACAGAATACAGTACAATCCACAGTCCATCAACCCCCATTAAAGATTCAGATTCAGATAGATTGCGTCGTAGTTCAGATGGGAAATCACGTGGACGTGGCAGAAGAAACAACAATCCTTCACCACCACCTGACTCTGATCTGGAGGTACTATATATTAAATGTCTTTGGCCTATTACAGAACTTTATTTTTATAATTATTTTGCACAAAGTGTTATTTACATGTTATTATAAGTGTTACTTATCCAAAATAAAGTGGCATTGAAGCTCCCTTTTTTTCTAACAGTATTTTCATAGACAATGGGATTTTTCTTCTAAAGAACCTTCTTCAGAAAGAGCTCCTACTTTCTTGGAAAAATACTGGGTGTTTCTTTCTCCTTTTGATTAAACAAAGCAAACAAACAAAACAAAACAAAACAAAAAGGAAAAAGAAAAAAAAAATTAAAAAAAAAAAGCAAGCTTTTCCCAAGGCAAAGAAAGGTTTTCATTTGGACAAGAGACACTTCTAGCACAATAGTGGGGTTTGTTCTCTCATGCTCTGCTTGCATTCCTCCCAGTGGCCCATGGTTTATGTTGAGAACACATCTCCAATGACACACCACAGCTATAAGTGTCCACACCGCATTACTTTTCCTTTCCAGAAGCTTACCCCATTTGTCATCATGGGAAATACAATCTCACCAGGATTTAAAATGTTTGTATTTGAACACTTTATTTTTCATTAAGTTATCATTTTGTGTGTGGTCAGAGGACAAATTTAAAACATGTATTTTCCATTGTCTCTAAGCAAAAGAATTATTTACTGATGCCAGAAATTTTATACATACATCATCCAGGCTCATTATTTTTGTTCTTCAGATGCCTAAAATGCATTAAAATTAACATAAGTTAAGGGAAATAAAGTGCTTAGCAGCAATCTGCTTTGTTTTGGTTTTAGAGATATTTTTTAAGGGCACTTACATGAATTTTTGTAAGACTTTTGTTTTGTAAGAAATTCAGAATTCTAACCCTGAAGATTTAATTTTCAGATGCTTCTCTTTGTTTATTTCAGTTTCTATCTCACATCAAGCTTCAAAAAATTACATTGTACAGTCTCATTTTCTGTGTATATTTGACTATACTATAATTCTATTCTAATAGAAGGATTTGATATAATAGCAATTGTAGTAAAAAGCTAACAGATTGTATTACCCTACCCCGGAAAAAAAAAAAAAAAAACTTGTTTTAAAAATAAATGGCAGGGAAGCTATGGTTTTAATATGCAACCATTTCAGTACAATTTTCCCACTTGTGTGCTTACTGATTCAAATTTTAACTTTCCATTTCAAGTATTAGCTTCACAAAGGAACACATTGATTTGATTCTCTTTTTACAGAGAGTATTCATTTGGGATTTGGATGAGACAATCATCATTTTCCATTCCTTGCTTACAGGGTCCTATGCTAACAGATATGGAAGGGTAAGTGTCAAGAAACTGATGGAAATGTTCAGTAATATTTGCTGGTTTATGGGTGGTACACAAGGAATACCAGAACATTAGTTGATTTTTAGAGTCAAACTGGTTCTGGTATTACAAGACAAAAAAATATCAAGCTGTTTCACATGTCCATGCTTTGCAGTTGCTCAGCTCTTGTATTCAGTGCATATTTAAATAGTGTTGGGAGTAATACTTTGACCACTTGAGGTTTGGTGTGTAGATACAGGTTGATATCATCAAAATCTCAAAGGTCTACGTCCCCTCAGAGAGTGAAGAACTTCCAGGAATGATTGCTGTGACGGATTGGCTATGCTCTGTATTGAGAGGGAAAGAGGAAGAATGCTTTTGGACATGGCCACATCAGTCTAAAATTCTTTACCTTTGATTTTTTTAAAATCTAAATATTGACTGATGTTTTCAAAAGTCTGCTTATGAGTTAAATCTTTATATTATGCACAGTCTGTAAATCATAACTGAGCTGATGAATATGTCTACAGACAGCAGATTTCCTTGGTAATTCTCAGAAGAGAAACATGATTTTAGGTGAATAAGAACAGTTTATGAATGGAATGTCCTTATGAGATCAGACTTCTTTTTGTCAGGATTGTATTTGAAAGCTAACAGCTTGTGCTAAAATCTGTTATAGCCTTTTATGTTCACCTCCTGGGAATTACAACTGGAATGTGATTTTTTGTTAACCTCAAAAATTTCTACATGCAAAGAACAGCTACTTAGTTTTGTCTGGCTTCATGTAATGCCTCCGTCTTCTTGTAAAGCTTCTATTTAGCACTAAAAGGTTTTACCCTACGCCCAGCTGAGTGAAGGACAAAGCTACCTCCAGTTCAGTCTGTGCCTGGGTCAGGTTCTGAGTTTCTCTCAATAGCTTTTTGCATTATAAAAATCTAAAGCAGTACTGCTTTGCAACCTTTCTTGCTTGTTCAGGTATGGTTTGTTTGCAGAGGTGTTTAGTGTAATAACAGTGTACCAGTTTGAGGAATGTAATTAGTTTTTTTCATTATATGTCAGAAAAGCAAGTTAATTCAGCAGCCTTGGTTTCCTAGGTGTAGTTAGTTTATATTTAGTTAATTCAGCAGCCTTGGTTTCCTAGGTGTTGTTAGTTTATATTTAGATAGCAAAAAGAAACTAGAACTTAAATGTTTCAACAATTATTGTATGGATATGTATGGACAAAAGCACTATAGAAGAGTATTAAATATTTACCAAAAGTTATTTTCCATTTTTCAAACTAAAACCAGCTTTTGTGTGGTATCCCAAAATCTATGACAATTTAGTTCAGAATGAGGAGAACAAGTCCCAGTGCTCACAAAAAAGGTCAGTGACAACAGAATCTCATCACAGGCTTTTGGCCAACAGAGTAATGCTGGAAAAGCCTAATTAATTAGTCACTGCCGTAGAAGTACTAATGTGAGCATATTTTTTCCATTTGTTACTAGTGCCCTGTAGTGGATACATTAATTGTGCCCTGAACATAAACACTTTATTGCTGGCTGGTTGAAGTTAAGGAAAGTGGCTGGGATTCAGTTGCAGAGAGATATAAATATGTACTCTGCAAGGAGGGGGCTGACTCCTGCTTGCAGCTCCATCACTGTTGGCACTGTTTGCATAAGATGTAGCTTTTGTGCAGCTGGCTCTGGTTACATGGCATCTGGAACAATATTCCTGCATTTCTAAATGACAGCCAGCTGTTGATGTTGAGAGGAATGATGGCATTACTGCTTAATCTTTGGATAAATACAAAATCTTTTTGGTGAGGGGTAGCAACATACCTGTCCATGGCTCTCAGATGATGTCAGGAAACTGAACATTCTGGTCTTGTTTTCTTAAGGTTTCATTCAAATCAGAGTTTCTCTTGGGTTATTGACAGCTTCAGACAACAGTTAGTAATTTCCAAGGATGTTAGAGAAAGACAGTGTCAAATGTTCAAAGCAAACATGGTAAAACATGAGAATTTTAGGGTTTATTTGTGGCAGCAGCAGGTGCATGTTTTTAAAAGAGTGCTTGCCTGTGATTAATGGTCTTTAAAATCAGAAATCCAGATCATAAGTTAATCAGAAAAGGAAAGAAAGTTGAGGGGAATTATTGTTCTTTTCACTTGTATTCTTGTTTATGAGCAATCTTAACATCGTGTTCTCTTATAATATAAATCGCCACTATGGTGAGGGCTAGAAATGCCCTTTTAAAAAATTAAATCTAGGGTGATCACATAATCTTTAAAATACAAAAGCTGGATCTTCAAACAAACAAAAATGTCCTAATTAAATAATAGGGGATTTGGCAACTTGGCATTCAGTTCTTTTCATAATGCCTGAGCAAGTTTCATGGTGAATGACTATGAATGATGTGCAGCCTTGCTGCTGAAGGGATTCATTTTCTTTGCCTAATTCTCTGCCTCATTCTTCCTAACTTCTTCCTTGTGCCACCTTTTTCTATATCTTCTTACTTTTCATCTGTTTTTATCACCTGCTCTCCTTTAGCTGCTATTGTGCTCTATTTTCCTCCTGCTTTTTTCCTTCAGTTTTGTTGTAACAAAATAACACCTTTATTTTTCAGTTTGCGCAGTCATGGCAAAAATTACTCCATAAAGCACTACATTTTTATTTAAGGATTGTTTGAATTTAGTGAATTTAATGGAAATGTATGAAACTCTAAGAATATGCCCTTCCAGAAGATTAGACAAAAAAACCCAAAACATTTCATTTGCTTTTGGATTTTTTAACTATGTACACAGAGAGATGTATTGATCAAATAGAACTTACCAGTTAGTTTAATTGACATTAGGACTGATTATGTTTGGTCATTTGGAAAAAGTTGGAGCCCCTTAGGATCTTGGAGCAGGTGAAAATACATCTCAGAATTGGCACAGAATACTGTGGTCTTTGCATACATTTCCATCCTCAGTGAAAGCAGTTATATGCAGAGGTTTTAAAGGAATTTTCCTTTAAATTATAAGCTATTTTATTGTGGTTTAATGTACTTTAGAGATAGAGAAAAACAAAGCCTGGTTTCACTTAACCCTTCATTTGTGACCTGTAGGCTTAAGTGGAAAATAAGCCTGGTACCCAAAGTGAACTTTCCTGTTTTTCAGCTTCTTGTTTCTCCACAAAACAAAGAAATCAAGTAGGTAGAATTTAGAAATGACATACAGGCAATGTTTTGGCTCCAATGCCAGTATTCAAAACAAAAGGCCTACTTAAGCAGTTTGACATTGGTATTTCTTTTCTTTAGTTAAACTGTACCTCCCTCAGAGATTTGTACCTGATTTTGACCATACCTGAAAAGACACTGACTGAACCTGCAAATCCCGGGCAACAAGAAGAGATTGTTAGCTTTCCTACTCATTGTGTGACACCTCACAATAATTAGTTAGCAATTAGTGGCTTAAAATTGCAAAAGAAGGTTGGGTATGGGATTATTTTTTTAAAACCTTGTTCTAGCCTTGTCTTTTTTTAAAGTTTACAGCCCCCACTGTAATATCTGATGGCAGAGTTTGATATTGGATGATGCTTTAAACCAAGGTTCTTGTGCGTTTCATTAGAGCAATTGCCAGTTTGTGACTACACAGATATTTAAAATGCTAATGCAGATAAGGTTTTTGCTTCTATTGAATATGTAGCTACAGAGAGCCACAGTTCAACATAGTTTTTATGTTAAGTGGAACTAACCTATACAAAAAGATTGTATTTAAACTAAGAGTTAAGCTTTCTTTGAAAAGCAATCCATTTAGTTTGTGTTATTTAATCTGACACTTTCAGTAGGTGCCAATGAGTTTCTTATATTTTTTCTGCCTAATTAAATTAACCTAATAAATGACATTATTTTAGTATTAGTTTGGAGAAAACCATCCTGTTTTTTTTCTGCCATGTAAGAATACCTTGGATTAAAATGGGTAGAAAGCTTTACAAAACCCCCTTTTTACAGACTCAGAAATGTTATAAAAATGGTCAATAATAGAAAAAGCAAGTTGTGTATGCTGAAATATAAAATATATATTTGCAGCCATCCATTTAAAATTAGTCAAATGGGTTCATAACCAGTATCATGCTCTGTTGCCCGTTTATTCTACTTTTCAAAATGATGTTCCTATTTAGGGATGGAAGTCAGAAGGGAATTATTTCTACCTTGTTGCATTAGTAGTTGATAATCAAGATGTAGCTAATGATCTTCATTTGCATCTTAGACCTTTAGCCCATCTAATTCCTTTAATAACTAGAGCAGAGGCTCCTGTGAGGTGTCTTCTGTTACTGCTCAGGCACAACAGAAATCTTTGTTTAAAAAAAAAGAAGTCCCATGAACTTTGTAGGATGATGAGCTACTAACTGGGCACAAAGATAAGCAGAAATGTCAAAGGGAGAAGAAGCCTCAGGTCTAGCTAGAGAGAAAATACCACCTGCTTTCCACCTCACATGCCTACAAAAGTAAAGCAGAGGAGTGCGTAGGTCTAGAAATAGAGCAATGTTAAAACAGAGAGACAGAATACTTTTGTTCATATTTCAAAGTCTTTCCATTTGAACTAAGAAGCCAAATATTCCTTTTTTTTTTTTCTTTGGCTGTGCCTGTTTAAATAAAAGACTTATTTTTAAGGGCAAAGTTCATAAAAATAGCATGTTGCAATTTTTTCCCCCATTTATAAGGGCTTTTTTTTTTTTTTATTTTAAAAACTTACTCTTAATGAATGTGAGTTCAAGAATAGATGTTTTGTCTGATCAATGTAGCTTTGCTTTGAAATTTCAAAAATTCTTTCTCCAGATAGCAGTTCTTGGGTTTTGGCATTTCCAGAAGGCAAACAGGCTGCCAAATCACCATTCTTTTCCAGCTCTTTACTATTGACACATTTTGTCTTTTTAACCAGTAGTTACAGAAAAATGCTTGAATGTTCAGAGATCATGTTGAAGCACCTATTAGTTTGATTGAGAAGTGGAAAAAGAAACTAAGGACTACATCTTTTGCTTTTTAACTGTGACTTGTCATCAAGTTTAGAATATTAGCTTATTTTAAGTAAAATATGGGTTGCCACTTCTCCAGTTCTATTTAAAATATAATTCCTAACAAACTAACATTATTAATAGAGGCTATTACAGGATAATATATATAACATGTTCTTTCAAACTCATGCTCCTGTGCTCTTGGATAGACTTGGCATTATAAATGAGAAACTTTATATCAAATGTATGTATTAGGCTCTCTTTTCGATTTTTCAGATTGAAAATATATAAAACACCAAAAAAATCAAAACAAGACAAACATCTGTAATGCATTTGGTAACCACAATGCTGAACATGCTTTTTGAGTTTATTAGCTCAGTAAGGAGTAAGTTGTTACGGTAATTTCTGTAGAGAAGTTAAAGCGTGTGATGTATTAATAACAAACAATAGTTTTGTTCACTCTGCATGGGTGGGCCAAACTGGAAACATAATTAAAACTTTTTTGACAATCAAGGAGTGGTTTTAAATATAATTACCATTTACAAATAAAACATCAATCGTTCTTTGCTTTAAAGTCGCTAGGTATTCCCAGAACTGAATCCTGTCATTTGTGATCAGTTTATTTTGAGTAACAATAGTATTATCATACCCCTGCTTGATCATAAAACTTGGGAACAGTTGTAGAATCTAGAGAAGGTTTAGGTAAAATGGATTTGCCCATTCTGCACAGAGAGCAAAGAGCCAGGGATGCATGAGGGTGACCACAGAAGTCCCACTGCAAAATCAAGGAGTCAGTTGAGTTAAAGTCATATTTTTGAGTGTTACTGGGAAGTGTTGTAGTACAGGGTGGGACAGTTACTGAACTGAAACTGACAAAGCAGATGTTGCATTTGATACAAGTAGTATGTTATGAAAGGCTGTTCTTCCAGTCTGTATTTGGGTATGTATGTTAGGCACAGTATTGATGGTGTACTTGCTTAATTTCTTTTTTAAGGATCCTCCCACTTCTGTGTCCCTTGGACTCCGAATGGAAGAGATGATTTTCAATTTGGCGGACACACATCTATTCTTTAACGATTTAGAAGTAAGTGTTCATTATTTTAAAACACACAGAGATGATCTAATATTTAATATTTGTCGGGTTTTATGTGTTGTTAGATGGTTTGACAATTATTTGCAGAGTTTTAATATGGAAATGCTTAGAAAATAGCTATATCATTTAGTCATTAGGATATATAATAATATCTACACTGGCCTTCAAAGGTTACTACAGTTTAAATGGTAGAGTTTTGTCCTCACAGGTTTTAGCACTTATGATGACAGTAGACAAGTTTCAGAAGTGGATACACCAAAGGAACCTATAAACAAACAGAATTCAATAGTCTGCACAGGCCATTAAATATTAAACTCCAGCTTCTCTAAACAGTTGATGGCTGGGTACAGGTTTCTTGCTTACATCCCACGGTGGGCGAGTGTTACCTTAACCCCAAGGGACATCATAAATGTTGTATGGGCTGTCTGTGGGCTGTTCCTGGGGCTGCTGTGCCTGCAGCAGGCAGGGGCTGTTCTGTGCCAGGGAGCCTCTGCCTGCAGCGAGGGGCTGCGGGTGCCTTGCCAAGGGCTTTTTTAGCCTACACAGCCTATGGTTTGGCAATGCTTGGGAGATTGTTCCAAAGCTCTCCAAACTGCTGAAAGAGACTGTCACTGTAATGCCTGGCTGTTTCATCTTAAAAGGGAAAAAAGCAATTTCTGATCACATTTTAATAACGCAAAAACATGAAAACAGTCAGATTTCTTTCCCATCATAGTGAAGACAGCTGTTTATTTAAAATCCAGCTGTTAAGCAAGCTTGTGGTGGGGCTGCCAACACACATTAATCATCAAGTTGTTGTTTTGCTAGATTTTAGAATAGTGTGTTATTCCAGACAGCAAAAGAATCTAAAAGATTCAAATGCAACTTTTGCTGATCAAAGTTAATTGGCAGCAATTGGCCTTTAAATATTTCCTGATGTTTCCCTTTTCAAAATCAAGCAAAATACACCTTATTCAATAGATGAGCCAAAATAATTTGAAAAATGCCAGTGTGTGATAGACCTCAAATGTGGTTTGTCCAACATCTGTCCTATATTTTGATTTCTTTTCATCTAAAAAGAAACCACTCACAGATGATTTGGCATCTTAGGACGTAATGAAATTATTGAACGTGCTTTTTTTTTTCTTCTATTCCTTAGAGGATTTATTTTTTATACTTACAGTAAAATAGCTGGTTTCTTTAAATTTTAAAGTAGCATCTTCTTCCATTCAGGTAGCTGTATTTAAAGATATAATTGTTTTGCATATAAAAAGCTCCGTCAATGAGTTGCATGTATAAGACTTATTTTTCATATTTGTCTAAAATATAACAATGCTAGTTATTTTCCAACTCTTGTTTCTGATTTCTGGTTATATTTCATTTTAATCCGAGCAGAATGAAAAAGTACTACTCTCTCTGTATTTAAGTATATTTAATAAAGTTCAGTGTGTTTTCATTTGCAATGCAGAGCCAGATATGTGGCTACTTCATACACAATTGTCAACCTCACTGACTTTAATGGAAGTTAATCAATCACATCGTAGGGGTTGTAGATTATCTTCTGCTAATAGACATGTTGCAGCCATAACAATACAGCACAGTAGTTCATTCATTCAAGAACCTTGAAGCTGTGTGTGAAAAAACAACTGCTCTAAGTGGTTCATGAAGGCAGAGGAGCTCACTGATAAGCCTGATTCTTTGCATTTCCACCATAACAAGCCAGTTTATGTTGTATGTCCAAACTGAAGTGTAATAGTTTGTGTCTATACCCTGGTCTGCCTTCCTCATACATAGGAGGAAGGAGTGAGCAGTTGTGTGCATGTCCTTGTACACAAGCCCTAATCCTTATGTCTGGGGAACATGAGCTGCAGTCTGAGGGATCATGCCTTGTCCAAGGAGTGAAGAGCATGTTGGGTGTGCACAGACAAACCTTCAGAGTACGCAGTGAAAGCGCGTAAGAGAGCCTGTACTTTGTGGGAAGCAGCATGTAAGGACTAGGCCTCATCACAGACTGAGACTTTCAGTTCACCAGCAATGACACAGTTTTTGAACACGTCATGGAAACGTGGTGTTCTTGAAGGAGCATGTTCTCCTGGAGCCACAGTTTGTCATTCTTGTGAGCATCACCATTTAGCTAGCAGGGCCTGCCAGTTTCCCAAGGGCTGTGACCTCAGGGCAGATTCCTCACTTCAATCTCAGGAACTCAAAAGTTCCTCGCTTGGTGGTTTGGAAGTTCAGGCTGCTCACAGCTTGACAGGCTTTCAGGAAAACTCTGGACAATTTGGTTTGGATATGCCTCAGGCTTAAAGCATCTATTCTCACTGATGAAGAACTGAATCTAAAAGATGTAGCTCAGGTCAAAGCTTTCCAGTTCATCAGCACAAGTATCTGGGCTGTTGGGATTGAAAACATTTGTAGGCACCATTGCCAGTGAGCTGTAGAGGTTGGGTATCCTTGCCCAGCAGTAGTATGAAGAACAGCAAAGCTGGATTTGGAACATATCTAACCCACAGAGTAGATGTGTCTTTGAGCCTGAGCTTAATTCAAAGTGGGAACGTGAAAGCTGATGCCCTCTGTCTCACCCAGGCTCAGAGGGAACCCTTCTTGGCACATAGAGAGGCAGCTTTTAAAGGCAGGCAATCGTCTGTCATAACTTTGGCTTATGATGCACATTTTTTCCAGATACCACAAGTTAATGTTTTTAAATTAAAAAAAAAAATCTTCTTTCATCCAACACATTCCAGAAAACTCTATAATCAGAATAGCTCTCTTGTTACCCAAGTGAAAATACTTTTTCTGCTTATAAAATGCTGGAGACTGATTGAACATTTTGAATGCAAAGGGCAGAGTTGCAGCAGTGATCTCTGAAGCACAGTTTGATTCATGTATGACCTAACTGGCTTTTCAAAGCTCAGCCTAGAGATTTAGTAATGTTGTTAGGTTAAATTCTAAACTTCAGCGGTCAATTTTTAGTCTGTGTAAAGTGAATCAATGCCAATGTGTATCAGTTGAATTTAGTAGGGGGTACAGCCAGGTAAATGAATAATGTATTTTTATATATGTTGTTCTTTATGTAATAATAATAATAATAATAATGATAATAATAGTAATATTTGTAATTGAAAATTTCAAATTCATTGAAAAAATTCAGTCCGATCTCACTATCTAGCTCTGAAGTCAGTATTCTGTTTCTGGATGGGTGAGCTACAGTTAGATTTGCACCCTTGTACTAGTACTTATTTTATTGCTTTGAAAAATAAAATAAATTGCTTATTTCCTTCACTTTGCACAGATTTATTTGGAGCAATTAATTCCAAAGTGATGTAATAGCAAATAATTTCCGATCTTTAGGAACATTCCTTTAAACAGCATGTTAAAGGGCTATGACAAGATTTTAAACATACTGAAAAGAAAAATATTAATGTTTATTTATGTATAATTTGATCTAAGTACCATAATAAACAGTTGTTTCATGCATTAGTGGTAATTTCATAATGAAATTATAGAAATGTACTAGGCTAAACAGTAGAAGATGGCGCAGTCTTCTAAAAATTTTGATTCCAAAATCTGCATTGGGCTTCCAAACAAGAGCTTTTGGTTTTCAGTATTGAAGTTTTTTATTTAAACGCCTCATATTCTCTGTTTATAGTTGAATTTAAATTGTGTGCAAGAGAGCATAACTACATTGATGTAGTACCCTCAAGAGAACCACAGTTATCTCATCTGAAAATAATGTTTGATTTTGCATGCTGACTATGTTGTGATAGGGATAATAAGGTATAATATTTTAAAGATGTATATGGAGCAATTATACCTATTACGTATTTTAGGAGGTATGCTCCAGTGTTTTAGGGAAATGAGCAACTTGATGATAGGACTGAAACATGACATCCACTGAGGTGATCAGCTCTGGTGCAGGTGTATTCTACAGCAGAGCAGGGGAATGTGGCAGCCAGGGGAGTTCCTCAGCCAGGGAAGCCCCAGGGGAGCACAGAGACCCACCAGGAGCCAGCTGCTCTTAGGAGAGTGGCTTACTCTCCTGGCATGTGTGAGGCCAGGAGTAATGGTGGCCATTCCCTCTTCCCAAAGTAGGCAGCACTGTGGCCAGGAGCTCCGTGGCCAGGGCAGGCAGACAGGTCATGGTGTGGCAGTTTGCTCAGCAGGGTGTGCAGGGAGGGTGACGACTCAGAGGAGGGACATCCACTGGCCAAGTGCAGACACATGAAGTCTACCAAGCAACCAAGCACATTTTGTAGCCATCTACACAGGTCAGGGGCACCCATCCCACCTGACTGCCAAGGCAGAATTGTGGGCACTCATCTGAGTGCAAAGGCTGCAGCTCTGATGGGAGATCTGCACCATCTGTCCTGACAGTGGCCAGTGCCTCCACGCATGGGAGATCTGCACCATCTGTCCTGACAGTGGCCAGTGCCTCCACGCAGACAGGGATGATGAAGGAACTGATGAAGTGCAGAACTCAGACTGCAGAAAGTGAATAGAGGCTTCTCCTGGGGCAGGGACAGGACAGCAGGTGTGCCAGGTGGAGGAGTTCTGTGGCAGGTGGCTGAGCTGCAGGAGGCAGCAGGAAGACTGCATAGCATCAGGGTGGCTGAGGAGTTGTATAGCTGGTTTGGTGTAGTTGCATAGCTGCTTCCAAGTGCAGTCTGCAGCAGACCCACAGCCCATGGCCAAACAGCCAAAACCTTCCCCACTGGCACACAAGGGAGGAGGAGCAATAACATTACAGAATGTAAGCAAGGACCTGCAGGATGAAGATGCCTCCCCAAAACTTGAGGTGCCCCTGCAGAACTGCTTCACTGCTGTGCAGACTGAAAAGGAGAGACACATCACACAGGAGAGATGCTGGAGCTGAGTAAGGAGCCTGACCCCATAACTCCCCCCATATAACAATGAAAGCAACTAAGAGAAGGAGAGAGGTGATAGTAGTAGGTAACTCACTTCTGAGAGTCTTATTTGCCAGCATCAGGTGCACTCTAGAGAGATGTGATATTTGCCAGAGCCTTGTATTAGGGGTGTGTCTCTCGGGCTGTGACCCCAAGACAGGATATCACCAATAGACTACCAAGCCTCGTACAGTCCTCTTCTGACTTCTATCTGCTGCTGTTATTTCACATGGGCACCAGCCATACAGTCTGAGGAAACAAAAACAGTCAAGATGGATTACAGAGCCCTGGGAGCAGCTGTAAGGGATTCTGGAGTGCAGGTAGTTTTATCATCAATCGTCCCAGCCATAAAAAAGGCATTTGAAAGGGCCAGTCAAATCTGGTTGCAGAACTGGTACCCCAGAGAGACATTCAGGTATTTTAGAGCATGGGCTTGCTTGAGAATTCTGGTCTGGTGGGGCTGATTGGCTCCATCTGTCAGAGAAGAGCATCTTCGGACACAGGCTTGAGGAAGAGAGCTTTAAACTAAAGTTGCTGGAGGACAGGAACCTCAATCCATCCCACTCCTACCAGTCTGATACCTGTGGCAGCCATAGGTGTCCAGAGTCCAGAGTGAGATCACAGGTGAGCAGAAGAGCACCTGAAGAGCAGCACAAAGGAATTCCAGCCACTCCAGCCAGTAAGTTGGCTTCACCAAAGACCCATCTTGAATGCTTCTACGAAACACACACAACATGGGGAGTAAACAAGAGGAGTTAGAGGCATGTGCATGCCTGCAGGTCTCTGATCTTATTGGCATCAGAGAGACTAGTGGGATGACTCTTGTGATTGTAGTGTTGGAATGAAAATATGCAAGATGTTTAGGAAGGACAGGCAGGGGAGATAAGGAGGGCCTGCAACCCTCTGTGTCAGTGGATGATCAATGCTGGAGTGCATGGAGCACTGCCTGGAGATAGATAAGGAGCTGACTGGGAGCTTATGAGTCAGGATTAAAGGGAGAGCAGGGAACATGTGACATTATATGGGGGTCTGCTACAGACCACCTAACCAGGAAGACTGAGTGGATGAGGCTCTCTATAGACAGGTAAGAACAGCCTCACATTAGCAATTCCTGGTGCTCATGGTGAGCTTCAGACACCCAAATATCTCTTAGAGGTACAACACAGTAGGCCATAAGCAATCCAGGAGGTTCTGTAATGTGTTGATGATGACTTTGTTCTGCAAGTGATGGAGGAGACAACAAGGAGACGTGCTATGCTGGACCTTGTTCTCATCAACAAGGAAGGACTGGTGGGAAATGTGAAGCTCAAGGATTGACTGCAGTGACCATGAAATGGTGGTACTTGGGGCAGCAAGGAGGGTGCACAGGAAGCTCACAACCTTGCACTTTGGAAGAAAGACTTTGGCTTCTTCAGCAATCTGTGTCTGGATTGGGTAAATCCGGAGGAGACTGGGTTGAGAGCAGTCCTGGGTGGAAGGACTTGGAGGTGTTCACTGACAAGCTAAACATGACCTGGCAATGTGCATTTGCAGCCCAGAAAGCCAGTTGTGTCCTGGGCCACATGAAAAGCATGACCAGCAGGTTGAGGAGGTGATTGTTCCCCTCTACTCTGCTCTCCTGAGATCCCACCTGGAGTACTGTGTCCAGCTCTGGGGCCCCAACTAAAGGAGGGTGTAGAGTGAGTCCAGAGGAGGCCACTAAGGTGATGAGAGGATTGGAGCACCTCTCGTATGAGGAAAGGCTGAGAGAGTTGGAGTTGTTCAGCCTGGAGAAGAGAAGGCTCCAGGAAAACCTTATTGTGGCCTTCCATAGAGGGAAGAGCAGGAGAGGGACTTTTTACAAGGTGTCATGTAGTGACAGGACAAGGGTTGATGGCTTTAAAAAGAGGGTAGGTTTGGATTAGGTGTTAGGTAGAAATTCTTTAGTGTGTGGTTGGTGAGACAACTGGAACAGGTTGCCCAGGGAAGTTGTGGATGCCCCATGCCTGGAAGGGTGCAAGGCCAGGTTGGATGCAGCTTTGAGCAACCTGGTCTAGTGGAAGGTGTCTCTGCCCATGGCAGGGGGCTTGGAACTGGATGATCTCTAAGGTCCCTTCCAACCAAAACCATTTTATGATTATATCTGCATCTTTAAAGATTGTATATCTTTATACTGATACTTTTAAAAGTTTATTCATTTTTTGGCATATCAGGTGCATATTATAACTAGGTATGTTAAAGGTATAACTAGGTATCAGTGGCAGTGAATTATTAGGAACATCGTATTTGAAAAAGTTAGTTCAGTGCTTTGCAAACTTTGTTCTAAAATGACACCATCTCATTAGATCTACTCCTTTAGAGGTATGTACTGAAGCTGAATATGTCACTATTAAGTCATTTCTTGTCTAATCTTACCTAACACTTAGAATACTTTTTTTTCTTTTGGTTTGTGTTGAATTCTATTGAAGTAATTAAAAGCAAATCAATTTGTAGTTTTATTACATGTTTTTTTTTTCTTCTAGGATTTTTATTTCTTTTTGTTCATTTCACATTTTTTGGTGTAGGCTTTCATGGGAAGGTTCAAAATAAGATTCTAATGATACTATAAAAAATCAATTTTTCACATATTTTTTCAATATATCTATATATTTTGACAAATATATAGATGCATAGTCATGATTAGTATTAATTTTCCTGCCATTTGTGAAGGATATATAATGCACACCCATGGGTTCACAATTCACTTCTGTTTGTGGAGTCTGTGCAAGTGATGATATGTGTGTGGGAGTCATTTATAGTGAATGGCAGTGTGGTATGAGTTTTCAGGCTACATTAGTTGATATATTTCTCTTAGTGATAAAAGATCAGGGAATAACATAAGGTACTACTGTCAAGCAGTAACTTTGGTTCTTTGGGAAAAAATTAGAATAGTCAATTATATTCTAAAAATTAAGGATCACGACCTTGATTAATTTCTTCTGAGATTGTTACTTAAAATCTACTTGGTGTTCCACATCTAATATATTTGTGATAAAAAATTCAGAGCACAATCTCTTCTTTATGTCAAAAAGAGCTGCATAACTGTTATGACATCAAGAATGGGGTGTTACTTCACTTCCATGAACCTTTAAGACACCACATTATCATATGTGGTGCAAGGACCTTGCAGAGGTGCAAGGACCCCTCTGGAAAGCTGCCTGTGTTGGAGTTGCAGATGATTTCCATAAGATGCAACTCTGTCATTAACCACAGCTGGCTGGACTGTCAGCCCAGGACAAGCAGTGGCTGAGGTGCTGCCATCCCAGCCTGGCTACCAGGCAGCACCTTCACTTCTCTGTCCTGCCCACCTGCCACCATCAAGGTCAGCCAGTCCTCAGGCACCAAGGAGCAGAACAAGAACAGCCCATTTCTCTGCCACTTCACTCCATTAAATAAAGTTAGATTAATACAGAGACATTTTACAAATCCTGCATTTTACACATATGGGAACATTTCCAGCTTTAATGAAGCATTGAGATGCTGTCTTCCACAGATGCATATTCTCACAGTTTAAAGCAGAGAATAAACAGAATTTATGTCCTTGCACTCTCATGCTCTGCATTTGCTTTGTAAACCTCCTTCCTCCACCCACAGGGCAATAAATCCTTCCAGGACACCTGTAGCAGTCTGTAACTGCTAGCTTGAATTTACTTAGATCTAGAAGTTGATAGGGAGAAATTAACTATAAGATTTTTTTAAAATGAAAACTGCTTTTTGTGGATTGTTTCTTGTATAATTGACTGTGTGGAAGTTTTGCTCTTGTTTGTGGGCCCCAGTCATTAGACTGTATTTATCAACTCTACCTCTCCCTCCTATTCCTTTTCAAGCTCAAGACTGTGTGTAGGACAGCTTTTTTACTTGAAATGTGATGGAGATGTCTGACATCCAGCAGTATGCTGAGCCCTTCTGTTCCCTAAAGGAACATAAAGGACCACTAAGGCCCACATTGCAAGGCCTCCCATGTCACTAAAGCAGATGGGGATGCACTCTGTACTAGCATCAGGCACTACAGGGATTTCCAAGAGCAGAAAGATCATCATCAGAGCTCAGGGATAAGTAAGGGAACACCTAATACTCAGGACAGCATCCATAAACATAAAGCCTGATCATGGAGGAGAACTCCTTGAACGTTAGTTCCTTTTTGGCCTTTGCCTTCAATTCTTACAGGTGAAACCTGGCTGCCTCCCTGCTGCTGGAAGCAAATGTACCCTATAAATCACTTCTGGCACTCAAGGAGACCTTTTTTCATGACAGGAACATATATCCTCTTTTCATCAGCCTGAAAATTTCTCCTTTGTAGGTATCAGTAACACCACAGGAGACTAAGTGACTTTCCTCACAGGTCCTTCAGTGACCGTGCACACTGCTATGTCCCCAGTGTACCACGCAGGGCCCTGTAGGAATGCCTTTGAAGCAATACAGCCATATGTTCTGTTTCTTTAATCTGAAGGAGAAAGGGAAATCATTTCCCCTCAGACCTGGATACTTTAATATGCCACAGACTCTGACTGGTAACTTTTAGCACAGTAGCACTACAAAGGATGATTTGGGATCCTGGGCATTATGATAATACACATTATTGAATTCATTACTGCATTCAGTAGGCTTACCATATGCAGATTATTGCACATCTCAAAGAACCATGACCACTGTAGGATAAAATGCTCTTCTTTCTGAAAGCATTTTAGCACATCTGGTCCTAGATTCAAATAATCTAACAAATGAAGTGCTTGGATGCAAGCCAGCTCTTAAGTGCAGACTTTGAGCAAGCTCCAAAGCAAGCTGGGAGAGCAGGTTGGCCACTGTTAGCAGTGTAGAAGTCCATCATTTATTCATCCACACCTTGTAGCAATGTCATGGAGCCAGCTTTGGACAGCAATGACAGGTATGACATTGCCTAGATTTATAGAGATCCACAGTCAGTGATAGGATCTGGGGGAGCTGCAGTCAGACCAAGGAAGTGCAGAAGGAGGATTGTGAAACACCATTACCAGAGAGAAAAGCTTTCTCAACTTCTCCACAAAATAAAAGTCAGATCAAGGTCATTTTGTGTCTAAAGCTGTACTCCAAGCCCTGAACATTGATAGGGTGAGCCTTTGCTGGCATTAGGTACTAATCACTTGTCTGGTGCATATTTGACATACATATCTATGTAGGTGACACGACATGAGGTCTGTGTTTGTGGTTGCCAATGCTTTGTAATTCCTGATCACTGTACCTTAGTCTTCTCATCATGGTGATGGTAAGGATGATATTTACAGATACAAGGGTCATCATTCTGTCATAAAGTACTCAAGAGAGAAAAGCTGCAGTTGAGTCTGGTGATCATAGCAGTTGTTATTGTGTACAATTGTACCTGTCTTTCTAACAAAGTTTCTGCTTTGTCTCTTTAACTTACTAGTCCTCAGGAACATGCTGGCACAACTTTTCTCTCTACTGACACAATAGGAAATATGTGTATTCAAACAAGGGAAAGAAAAAAAGTACCAAAAAATTGCAAATAGCCAAGAAAGCTTTCCAGTTTTCTGTTGTGTTTAATTTTTCTATTGTTGGGGGAAATTTTGTTTTGTTTTTGTTTCTTTGTTTTGTTTTGGTTTTTTTTTTAATGATTTTTGTAAGTTGTATTTGTTCCAGTTTGAGCTATTCATGCATTTTAGGTAAGGTCTGATTTTTAAAGACACAGGTTAAAAATCACCCCAACATTTAGAGCAAAAGGGCATCAGTCACACTAGTCATGGCAGTGTTTCAGGTGTCTGTGCTTGGGAGCTTGTAGCTCGTAAGAACTCCATGTAGTCAGCTGGTACCAGGGCTTCTGTTTGGGATACCTATATATTCCTGTAGTATAAATCAGCTAAAGACTAGGCAGGCATGCTTTGTGAAGAAATACCTGGACATGCAAATTGCCCAGTACAATATAGAGCATTTCATGGAATCACAGAATGGTTTGGTTTGGAAGGAGCCTTTAACAATAATCTAGTCCAACCCCACTGCCATGGTCAGGGACATCTTCTATTAGACCAGGTTGCTCAAACCCCCATCCAACTTCCAGGGATCCACATCCACAGTTTCTCTGAGCAACTTGTTCAAGTGCCTCACCACTCTCGCAGTAAGGAATTTCTTCCATGTACCTATCCAAATCTGTCCTCTTTCCTATCCCTTATTCCTTGTCCTGTGGTAAAAAGTCTGTCCCCATCTTTCTTCTAAATCCACTTTATATATTGAAAAGCCACAATTAGGTCATCCCAGAGCCTTCTCTTCTCCATGCTAAACAACCCCAGCTCTCTCAGCCTGCCTTCACCATCTGCCTCTCTTTCCTTTGCTGAGGCCCCCTGAGCTGGAAACAGTTCTCCATGTGGGATCTCAGCAGGGCAGAGAAGGGGAAAGGGGAAAATCACCTCCCTCAATTGCTCTTCAGTTACACACCTCTTTTGGTGTAACCCTGTGTACTATTGGCTTCTGGAGTGCAGGTTACATCCAGGGGTTTTTATCCACTGGAATCCGTAAATCTTTCTTAACAGGGCTACTCTCTCTCAGTTCACCACCCAGCCTGTACATATGGGTGATTGTCCCAGTCCAGCTGCAATACCTTGCACTTTATTGCAATTCACGAAGTTCATATTAGCCCACACCTCAAACCTGTCAGTGTCCCTCTGGATGGCATCCCACTTGTCAGTGGAATGCATGCTAGTGCCAAAATGTTTGTGGTAGGCAGCGCACTAACTTTTAGTGGTATGAGACCCATCTCCAAGATGGTGTACTAAAAGTAATTTCTATCCAAATATCAAAACATGTTTTGTCTATGTATTTTCCTAAATTATATATTCAAAAGTGTTCCTTCCAGTGACAGAACATTCTTGTCCCTTTCCCAGGAAATAAAATACCAAATGCTAGCATGCTTTTCAGGTAGCAATTGTACCTCCCTGTTGCAGCTAGGTTCTGCAGGGTGTGCAATATCAGATTTAGGATCAGCTAGTTCAGGAGATAATGTATTGAAGGACAGTGGTAAGGCAGCTGGAAGCCATTGCAATACCTGTATCAAAGCTGAGTATAGGCAGGGTCTGGTACTGGAATCCCAGATCCACCCCACATATGTCAGCTTCAATTGCAGCAGAAAGCTCAGGGCTGGGCTGCAGAGGCAGGCTCTGAAAGGCCACGTGCAGATTGCTACGTAACGAAGGACATGAGACAGCGCTTTGAAAATTCTCTTACAGCCAGTAATGAAACAATAGAGCTGTTTTAAATGGAAAATAAGAGATGCAAAACTGACTGCAAGAAATGTAACAGATTGAGAACTTTGCAACCATTAGCAGATTCCAAACACTGTCTTATGTTATATGGCTGACACATAAAAGCGTCCTTAATGAATTTTTATTTTTGAGTGGTTACAAAATTGCTGTTGTGTGCCATGGAGCTTTTCTACAATGCAAATAGTTCCCTAAGCACAGATATGATTCACTGCTTGATGGTTCATCATATTAGATCCAATACTAGGTAATAATGTGATTCATCCTGGAGGCCTCTTAGTGCCAGAATTGTAATTTCAGATTTGAATAAGTTCATTTTATTAATTAAATTATCCGAAACAATAGAGCAATAATGTCAAATAAATTAATAAATAGTTGATGCTAATGGTAAAAGCAGTTAATGTACTAATTATGGTAATGTTTTCCTTTTATTCTTATGTAGAGAGGCTTCACTTTGGCTTTTAATATTTCATGGAACTGATGTGAACAACTTTTTATTAAACATTTTATTTAAATATTATGAATTTGATAATACTGAACAAAATCCTATGTACTATTATAGATGTCAAGACTTGTTCATAACACTAAGTATTCCATTATTAGTTTACAATCTAAAAAGTTTAATAAATTAAAATAACATTCCTGAACAGTAGATTTGGTGTTTTGCTGATTAAGCTGACAGATGTGTAAAATCTTATATAGCCAGTCAAGTCCCTGGTGCAGCTGCGAGTGCTAAAGAGTGCAAGTTATTCCAGCTAAGATCAACATTAATTCACACTCAAATATCTTTCCCAGCCTGCCCTTTCTATTCACGTAATGCAGTTCTTTTGTGGTGATTCCACTACTTCGTGGAAAGTTTTTTTTTTTTCCTCACTGGACTCTTCCAATACAAAAACCCAGAAGGCAAACTGAAGAGAGTGTAATAGTCAACCTTTAGAAAAAATATTTACTGAGTGATGTAGGAACCATTTTAAAATCTCATATTTGAATTAATTGGGTTGAGTTTTTGAGTGGATTAGTCTCTGAAAATTATGTAATGTAATTATTTTAGGAAAGCTTAGTGAAACTAAGTGTCATCCTGACATGCTATTTTGCCGAGTGAGGGTACATTATCCAATCCTCACATAAGTACAGAGATTTGAAATCACAGCTTAAGCATCTTAGCAATATGCATGGTAGGTGGTTTCTATCATTCTTGTCAGCCGAGGTTTAAATTTGGCATGGATTTACAAAGCTGTTTACAAGTTGTTTAATATCATGAAAGCCATTTGTGCTGGTGTGGTTATGTGTGAGTGCTATAACTGATGTTTAAATGTTATGAAAATATGCATACATATGAATTTTAAATATATCTGTGCTGGGGTTTTAGGGGTTTTTTTGTTTGTTTGGTTTTTTTTTTTTTTTTTTTGTTGCAATTATATTAAAATGTTTTCTCAGGGAAAAAAAATAGAAGTTTCTTTCTTTCATTTTCTTTTAAAAGCACGAAAAGAGTGCTTGAAGTTGGTTCCCAAAATGTTTGAGTTTCACAGTCTCAGGAGATTTCTACTGTTTCAGTGTGGTTACAATAAGGCCTCTATCTGAATTTCATCCAGTTCAATGGTCTAATGAAACTGTAAAGAAAGGGGGCGAGCATTATTTCCTTTACTCATTGCAGTATCACTTCTATTTTTCTGTGGCTTAAAGTAAGATTTGACTGTTTTTAATTGCATTTATAAAATTTTTCTTCAGATATGTTCAAGAGGCTGGGTGATCCTATAGTAGACTAAAGCTACCTTAAAGTGTGCTGTTAAAGCATGAGGCATTAACGAGGACTTAAAAAATGTAGACAAAAAGTTTAACAAAAGAAACAATGAAGTATTGAAGGAATGGAGCATTTATTTTATTTTTTTGGGTTTTCCAAGATCCTCGTCCAGTCAGAACAAGGCAGTCCAAGTATTATGTGAAGGTTACCTGTGGCACTGTGCAGTCAGGGGATGAGAATTCAAGCGTGTTCACTGACAGCAGGAGCAGACTGCAGAGTACTGGCTCAGCTGAAATGCTGGCACGAGAAAGATCAGCCTTATCTAAGCAAATGATGCTTTCTGAACAGCAGAAAATCCCTTCAATCAGTTAAAAGATCTCTTTTTCTTCTGCACATTTGTATAATTCACAGTGTGAATGTAAAGTATGGATACACAGGGGAATCACTCCTTCCCTAGCACTGTTGGGCAAGGGGGAGAGAAAGTTGTAGCAGCAGTTAGAAGATGAGAAAGACAGTTTCTAGGAATTTTCTTTGGCTTTAGAAAACTTTAAAAATACACATATTTAAATTCATTTATTGGAACAAAATGTATATCTTTTTCTTGAAGGTGTGTTCACAAGTCCAAAACTCCCATTATTGCCTTGGTCAAATGAATAAAGCATAAATCAAGCTGTGATTACCTACACACAAGGATTTACAAGCAGAATAAAATAGACAGTGAAAACATACACCACCTTTTTTTTTTTTTTGTTCTGTCAGTTTAATAAATTCAGACAGAAATTTGAATGCAACCTCTGACTCCCAAACTGTCGAGAGGATTAACTAACAGAACTAACATCGCTTTCCTGAATCTAATCTCCATTAGTTTGGTATTTAACACAGCAAATATAATGACCAGCAGAAGTATTTTCCACAAAAAAATCATAAAGCAAACAGGTTTTAGTTCTAATTTTTTAATTATATTACAAATTCTTAAATCTTTCTTTACCATAGGAGGGTAAAAAAACCAAAAAAGTTTTGTATGGATGCAAATTTTTACTTTATAATCAAAACCACACTCAAATGGTATGTAATATTTCATGTACTGGGAAAGAGTATCTAACTTTTAATACAACAGTGTATACTGAGAAAAAACCCTGAATACTGCTTGATTAATTCAAATTCAGTATTTTTAAAAAATATTACTTAAATTTTACTTAAGTGAAGTACTGTGAAAAGATAATTTTAAAACTTTGCTAACAACAGAAAAGCTTTTACAATGAAATTAAATAGCAGTGTGATAATATAGCTTTTATGTATGAACTACATGTGGTTGTGCAAAGGGTTAAAGCTGTGTGATTTCAGGATAAAAGGTTTCCTGAGTTGACTATTATTCCTATGGTCTGCCAACAACTTTGCAATAAATGGAATGATTTTTATGGGAATGTGGTTATTCACAGCAAGACTACAGTTGGTGTCAGTATGAAAAATTCTTCTTTAGTAGATTCTCTCAGCAGGAATAACAGATCTGAAAGAAAGGCAAAAAGTAGCTACAGAGAACTCTGGCTGGTGTTGGTGACAAATTATGTTTACAAAATGATGTGGTAACCCATTGAAAAAGAAGAAATCAGAACAACAGTAAATCAGAGTATTGCTCTTCTAAATACTGCTGTTCTAAAACAAGTTACCTGTGATTGTGAGTATTGTTTAATAACTCATTTCTCTTGACCATAAAGCAAGTGAGACTTCTAGGCTTTCAGTTGCAGGGGTGTGAAAAAATGCTTCAGAAATCAGTAAAATTACCTCAAAGTTATACCAAAGTCCATGGCAGAACATAAAATATTGGTAGATATGAATTAAAAGAATTGAGGAGAAAGGAAAAAAAAAATCACTGAATCAGAATTTAGTATAATTTTATAATTATTTACTTTATTTATATTTTTTATAAATTCTATTATTCCCTATATCACTTCTCTATTTTTCACATCTTTATGGTTTTTGAAATGATATTATTAGAAGAAAATTGTGATGGAGAATGCATTAAAATATTTATGAACTTAGTATTAACAGTTATCCCGTTTACATTTGATTTGTGGTAATGTTTCAGAATGCTAAAAAGATTAACCCACTGATTAAGTCTGCAGCACCACCAGTAGAGCTGGTATTGTCTTCCATCCAAAATAAGGATTAAAGTTACATAGAATTTAATGATTCTCTTACAATCATAGAGCAACTTCGTGGGTTTTAGTTGTTCCAGCATTCCTAAGTTAAGTTGTTGGAATACGAAAGGGGTTGTTATTATTTTTATTGTTTGGTTGGTTTTTTTTTTTAAACTAAATAAGTAGTAGCTCTTTTAAGAAGTAAATATGACAGATTTGCTTTGAGTGTTTCCTGCTCTTTTTTTTTCCTTGTGGACAAGTACCCCAGTTCTATTTAAAGCATTTTGTTTGTAAATTTATCTCGGAGCGTTGCAAAACCTGTTTTTTTCATGATGACATAAATTTGCTTTGTTGTGCTGGGATCACCAATGATGTGCCAGCAAGGAAGAAAATCAGCCTAGATGTGTCAATGTCAGTAAAAAAGAAAAAAAATCCACTATAAAGCAACTATGTTGTTGATAAGTGGAGGTCAACCACTGCTGAGATAAAGGGATAGGTTTACCAACCTAAAAGTAAATATTGACCAAAGATGCTAAATAAGTAAATATTGACCAATGATACCAAAGAAAATAAATTTCTTAGAAAGTTACATTTCACATTCTCTCAGAATAGAAAAATAATGTGTGCATTCTTTAAAATGCTAAGAAACGTTTCTTCAACAGAAATATTTTAAAAACAATCCATGAAAGAAAAACTTTTTGCTTGAGAAGAATTTTCAAAAGAGTATAATAGTTAAAGGTGAGCTGAAAGTGGAATCAGCTCTTGGTGACTTGAATGTAATAATTCATGATTGTTTTTGCCAGATGACCTTCATTTAGTAATAAAAAGTGGACAGAAGCTCATATTCAGACCTCTAGGTCTAGTTCTGCTGCTGTGAGAAATATCTGTTTTCCTTGAGGCATGAATGTGATTTTGGCAGAGTTGGTCTGATTTGGCTGTGATTGGAGGATGGATCCTGGAAAGTCTTAGCAACCCTTTGGCTCTTCATTTCCTAATTGGTTAGCTAGATGTTGAATAAGGGGCACCTGAGGTCACTTCTTAAAAAAAAAAAACCACCATACATAGAAAGGACTGTAGAACATACTGAAAATAGACTTCTGGGCCATCAGACTCAAAAAAATAAGCAATTGCATGAAAGATTGTTGAATAAGCCTTATTCCTGGTGAGATACAAGGAATGGTTTCAGGGAGAGGAAAGCTTCAAACAGAGCTGATTGAATTATTTTCCTCCCACCCCCAAATACCATAAGGATGGCAGCTGAACAAATCTTTGGTCACCCAGAGCGGAGTCATCAGGTCCCTACAGAGGAATATCTATTCCAAAATTACTATTCTCATTTGGTTGAAATAAGAGTTCACCTCCTCCTGATTTTTGTGATATCTGTAATGGGAACCTCCTCACCAGATAGTGGCTAGGGATGCTGTATGAGAAGCATGTGATTCAACTTCTGATAGTTCTTCATCAACTGAGAGTTCTGGGAAAGCCAAATGTAATTATTCCAAAACCTTTTAACAGCATTAAATTTATTTTTAGAGATATAAACCTTATTTTTAAAGTACTATAAGTTCTGTGAATAGTTGGCAAAGACAAGTTCACTTTCTAAGGAACTCGTCAACAATTGTGAACTCCCTTCCAGGCATCAGAGCAGTTCCCTGTGCTGAGGGACAGGGAACATTCAGACTGATTCACAAAGCCCATGTATTTGCATTTAATTTTCCACAGTAGCAATTCAAGAACAGCTCAGTTGCAGTGCAGGAAGGAAGGGTGGAGAGAGGAAAGGAAGTACAAATCACAGCACAGAGTTTTCCCGATAGTTTCTCATCTGTGATACTACTACCATGAGTGACTAGCAGAAAGTTAATGAAGTTCCACTTCATGGATGTGGGACTAAATTATATCACACATGTAGGTAAATGAACAAAAATGCAAAACAAAGTCTTAATTCAGGCAGAACTGTGGCTTTGCTGGTGTGTGCAAAACACAGCTAAAAGCCTCAACCCGTCTGAAATGCAAGATGCCTGCCTGTTGTGGAATGTGCTTCTGTAGTTCCTGAGTGTTAGAGCTACAAAGAATAACAAATACCTCCTTTGCTCACTTGAGAAGACCATTCCTATAGGCTTATGCAACTTATTAACCACTTAATTTCTTTCACATGTCAAATGACAAGTACCTTCATGCTAGGTGCCACTAAAAATACAGCCTATATGATTTCCTTTCTCAAGAGGATCACATGGGTTGTTCTTTTCAGATGTACATCTGAGCTGAAATATGCAGGAGCCTACCATGCTCGTGGCACTTTATCACTTTATTCACCTTTCTGTTGCTTCTCCCTGGAGTTAGACCACCACAGGCTATAAGGTGGCACAAAAACTCTTGTCTCTCTAGCTGACACTCTTAAAGCTCTGACAAAGGATTGTTGTCCTCTTTTCTGGCTGGGCAAGGCAGTGATGGGTCAGCTCACTCCCCACTTCTGCCACTGAGCAGCAGCACAAGGGCCAACATCTGCCCCACAACACTGGGAGTGGGAAAGAAAAGGAAAGAGAAAAACCAAAGGGTTCTGGGAAGGTCTTCAGGCTGCCCATAAAAAATGCTTTTGCTGTCCATACTGGCAAGGCTAGTAGAGAGAATGTTAAAGCCTGGCTTTGTCTCATTAGCACACAATTACAAAGATGGGAGACTCACTTCCTCAAAGTATTTCAGCTTTCATTTCAAACATATGCATTTAGAATATTATCAACAGCATCAAGGCCCTGCAAGTTTGAATTAATTGGTCATGTGGAACTGAAAGACTCAGCTTAGGTTACCTTGTGAAAATTTCCACATGAACCCCTCATTTCCAGAGAAATGAGACATTTTAAGGCTTTTGTGGAAAAATAATTATTTTCATAAGTTTAATTTTTAGGTCCTTTAAATTTTAAATATATTTTAACAATCTTTAGTGTATATAGTTTCAACAAAATCTATATGTTCCTAAAAGTGTACTTTCAAGTTAATGAGTTAGGGAATAATTCATTACATTTTGATGAGATTCATGGCTTTTTTTTCTTCTTAAAATATCTTCATATTTTATTTTCACTGTCTCCCATTAATCACAGAGTTTTTTTCTCTTTGCAAAAGTATATATTAGCAGATAATAGGAATCATATAATAAAGAAAGTATTTACATGTGAAGTGCCGGCCTTTTAAAATACAATTAATTTGACACTTTAAACTTAACACCACTATCTCCAGGAATAAAACACATCCTTCAAGCAGATTCACTTGAGTTTTATTTAGCTGTTTCTATCTATTGGTAAATTTTTTTCTTTGACATCCCCTTCCTCTTCCCTTCCTGCAAAATATACAGAAATAGAATAACATAATAGAAAAAAACAACAAATTACATTGTCAGAGTTGGAGCAAAAACTGATTTTTAGAGAGACACTCTACTCTACCCACTGCAGTTGCCGTGTAGATATTTCCTTATGTCATGTTTTATTTTAAATAGGATTCTTCCAGTTACAAGATGTAGTTGAAATGAAAATGTAAACCTTGATTTTAGTGTAGCTAGTTCAATAAACACAAGTTGCAGAATAAGATCTGTATTTTGGAATATACACTGTTTACTTCAAGAGTATCATATTTGATCCAAATGCATTTGTTGATATGAGCAAGCAAAATAGAATTTTAATCACTTTTTCTATTAGAAAAGAATGGCATCCATTGTGTGCTATAAAAGGGTTACATGTTCAGTGCAGGAGAGTACTTTAAAGTCATTGGCCATGAAAAAGAGTTTGTAAATAATTCCAGTTCTTAGTCCTCAGTATTTATAACAGCTAATATAGATATAATAATTTATATATATAATAAATTTATTTAGATAATTTATATAGATAATAATTTTTTTGTTGTTCTGATGTTCTATTTAACAATAAAATATAGGATTTGGGGGATTTTGGTAGGGTTTTTGTGGACTTTTTTAAAATAATAAGCTTCTCTTTATAGTCTTAAGTTTAAAATGGGAGCATTTTGAAAGCCTTCACAGCCCAATTTAATTCCTTGACTGTTCATCCACAATTGTCAGACAGAATGAAGTGGATTTCAAGAACACTCTTTGTTCTTAATATCCTGTGCCTGACCCACAGGTAATCTGCACCTTTTTTCTTCAGCACCGAATAATTGTGGTGGGAAAGAAGAGAAAATGTTAGGGTCACAAAGTGCAGGCTAGACAGAGATGACAGGTCCTGCCAATTGAGTGCCAGCGTTGAGAAGCTGCGAACCGCAGTGGCTGCTCTTTCACATGGATTTGTGCTGTGCGTTAGCAGGCGCTCCGCGATGACGGCTTAGGAAGCTCAGCACTTCAGCCTTTGTTGCCTTGGCTTGAAAGGAAGTGCAGAGGGTTTTGTGTATTTAGCAAGCACAGAAGTACAGTGGGGAAGCATTAGGCACATTTCATACTATACATATGTGTATGTGTATATATATACACACACACACAGAGGATGTAGATGTGCTGTTGTTCAATTTTCCAACCTGCACATACCAGAGATTTTATCCTTCTAGTCAAGTGAAAACCAAAGGTTGACTGCTAAAGCTTAATAAATGCTGGAAAATAATGTTGGTGCATGTGGTCACAACTATGAGTAAAAAGATGGGGGCATGGGGCGTTCACAACCTAGCTTTGAAATACGTAATTGTTGCCTGGCAAAAAAAAAATTCTGACAATCTGTAACTCTGTGATTCTGAAAGAAGCACGTTGTGATGGCTAATAGGAGTGATGAGTATTTGTAGAGTAGATAATAGTCTTAAAGGGTATATACAACTAAAAGCGTATATATATCTTATTCCTGGAAAAGACATAAACAGAGGTACTGCTGTCATAAAAAGCTGCATTAAAATCACTGCAGTGTACACTTGGGGATTTTTTTTAATTTTTTTTTTTTTTTTACAGATACTTCATATTTATAAAGGATTGCATCTTTAACTTGTTTTGCTAGATCTGTTCTCACATGTACATGACCAAATTTCTCTACTGTTCAGTAGGGAAAATGAAGCAGTGGATATAATTGCGTAATGACAGATATGAGAGGAACAGAGAATCCCAGCAATCATTTCCTGTGAGTTGGCCAGCTTCCAGGATGTCTCAATGGGCCTGCTGATGTAAAGGCAAAATGAAAATAGCTCATTCTGAAGGGTAGTTGTTGGTTGGGGTTTTTTTCCCCTCTCTCGTTTGACTTTGCAGTCTAAGGTATTGGAACAATTAGTTGGCAGTGTGGTGTTAGTTTTCTCACGGTAAATTAAGCAGATTAACCAAATGTGAAAATGTTTTTTAGCTACAATCAGCAGATTTGAAACTGTAATATTTCAGCATCCTATGAGGTTATGTTAATGTTATTCATGTTATTCCTCTCTATAATGTGCAGACTTTTCCAGAGTTACCTTATGTCAGTGTTTATTCAAAGACAGCAGAATTATTAGATTTATTTTTGTTACTTTTGTAACACAGAAATGTAGAGGATCAGCATGCTAGCTGTTGCGTCACTCCACTTGGCATGTAGTATTGGCACAGATAAGAGAACTATTATAACAGCCTTAATCTCTCTTTTTATTATTATTATTAATTTTCCTATAGTAAGTTGAGTAGTGAAGCATATTTTACATAATTATGGCAGAAGTACACAACCTGACGGGTGGTAGTGAAGGAGCAAAGTAATATAAATATTTGCAGAACATTTCTGCCATAAGTTAATGCTTTGCATATGAATCTTTATAAAGATCCTAAGTTAGTTTAAAGGAATGATTATAGAGAACTACATAGGTCCAGGCATTTTAAGAGCTGTGAATGATTACTGTGGAGCATCTCTGGGAGTTTTTGGCTTGTTGTACAAAAACAGAAGAGAAAAGGAGGAAAACTCAGCAGGAAGAAGTTAACAAATGCTTTGGGAATGGAGCGGGGAGAAGACATAAGCTTTCCATGTACAAATCTTGGGCTAGACTCACCTAGTCATTCATTTTTGATTGCAATTTGTCTTTGCCTTGCTGCATTTCACTGGAGACACTCACTTAGCAAATGGTTGCAGCAGCTTTAAGTTGCTCTTGCAAGTGCGTATCTGCTGCTGCTTCGAGCCCCAGAGCAGAGCTGATAGAAGGGAATGGAGGAACAAATCTCAGCTATTCCATGCAACATCTGTTGGTTTAATTGAGCTGCTGCAGGAGATTCAATCTAAGCTACCAGCTGTGGCACAGAAAGGTCTGAGGGACACAAACACATGGATCCATGCAAGCCAGCTGTGTGAAAGAGCAAAAAAGGACAGCACGGGCAGTAACTTCTTAAGCTACTATTGGTAGATTTGCCAGGTTACGCATGCTGACAATCCCCTTTTCCCTCAAAATATTACTTCTAAACAATACCAAGTGGATTTTGCTTTCCAGGGATTGATCCAAAAATGCAGAGCTGTATCTCAGCCTGTCTGGCTGAAATACAAATCTTCAGTACAAACATGTTATCACTTGTAGTTCCTCCTGAAGATTTCAAACTGGATACACTGAAGTTGCAAGGTCAACATGTTTAGGAGCAAAACACAGCTAGCTGCATAGGCTTTATATGTAAGCCACAGGATATTTTGCTCCTTATTTGCCAATTCAGCCTATTTTAAGAGAATCCCACAATTTTAATTTTCTGCTTTGGACTTGACTGATAAACTGATCCTGTCATAATAAAATACATCTGCATAAATAACAGTGTTTCTACAGGGACTCTCAGTATTTGTTTCAGATCTCACTTTGCCAGAGAATTAGAGGGAGAATTCTAGTACTATATTTCCTATGAAAATTTTACAAAAATGTCAAATACATTTATGAAAGTTTGAAATGGTGAGCCTGCAAACAAACTTCCCCCCCCCGCCACCTCTGGATGGCCATTTAGCTATAAGTCATCTCCCCTCACAGAAGCTTTTCTGAGAAGTACTTGAGGATTTTAGAGTCTATGTTTATATACACACCTTTGTGAAAATGTTCTGGTTTGAAGGGCATACTTTATCTTTTGGGCAGTATTTTACCATATCCCTGATTATGGTGCATATTGAGCTAACTGTTATTTTAAGTTGTTGACTCTGTGTGTGCTTGCTTATATCTAATCAGAGGACTGAGTAGTATCTCAGGTAGCTCACAAATAGAATGTTCTACACAAACCAAGCAGGTGAAAACAAATACAAGAGGTTCTGATGGAAGAATGGACCACACCAATTAATGATGAGTGGGTAATTGGCTTCTTTGAAGAATTACTCTTAAATAACTTCTCTGCTAAAAGAGCAATTGCTAAATGAATGTTTTTCCTTACCATGTTAAGGGATGGAAAAATGCAGCCATCACTCATTAGCCCAAAGCCGAAGTCAGCTAGACAGCGTGAAAAAATACCTGGCACTCAAAGCTCACATTTAGCCTCAAAGCCGTGCCCTGCCACTCAAAAGGAACAAAACAGTCGTGCACTGTTTGTGACCTCCCTTTAGCTGTAACATAGTGTCAATCACATTGGGCTTTAATCCTTTCCAAATTATAACATGTATCTCTTGTGCTTTGTTCCCTTCCTGACTTTTTTTCTCTTCTTTTATTCCTGACAAAAGAGGACTATCTCTCTCTTATTATAGTAAATATTTTGTCCAAAATTTGCAGTGCTTGTGACATTTTCTTCCTTTTTCTTCCTTTCGTGACTCTGTTTCTGTACCTTTGCCCTACCAGTTTTTAGTCTCAGATTTATTTTCTGGGCATTTCTCTCCAAAATAATTCTTTCTTTTGATGCCACAACTTCTACTTCTAATATATCACTGCGGTTCTCACTTTCTACCTACCATGCAGATGGTTAGACAGAAGGGGAGAATGTCATGATCCAAAGCTTGTGCTGTGAATTAAAACTCCCCAGGTTCTCTCTAACTACGGTATCTAAGATGTAGTGGTCTCATTCTTCCTGCCTCCATCTTTTCCCTGAGAGAGTTGAATTTGGAAATTTTTTGAGTTATTCCTTCTTCCATCTGCTCCTTTGAGAAGATGAGCTTCTACTCCTTCCTTTAGTTTTGTGGTTACAAAAAAAAAACTAGTTTCTTATTCACAGATTTCTATTTTGAGTCCTCTTCTCCAGCAGCTTGTTGCAGTTGTCATTCATAGTTTCGAAGCTGGGGAAGGAAAAATCACTGAGCAGTAGAAGAATAACTAAAGTGGGAAACTAATGAATTCAGGAGGGTGTTGCTTCTTTAGCTTACACTCAGCTCATATTTGAATTGTTAATGTGGTGTGCTTTTGGATGGGCATTTGCTCTAGGTTTTAAACAGAAAAACAGTAAAAAATTATGGGAATTTGAT
Source organism: Vidua chalybeata (assembly GCF_026979565.1). Classification (NCBI taxonomy): domain Eukaryota; kingdom Metazoa; phylum Chordata; class Aves; order Passeriformes; family Viduidae; genus Vidua; species Vidua chalybeata. Next base: position 120,453,760 of record NC_071530.1, on the reverse strand, counting down.
AACTTGCTGAAGAAGCTTCTGGCTCTTTTTTCAGCCAAGTTGATTTTCAAAGCCTGGCAGCATATGCTCACACTTGCAGTTTCAGCTGTGAATGTACATCTAATGCATTTTGTCTGCCTAAGGAGGAAATTCACTGTATGCTGGTTAAATATGAGCAAATGTAATATTGTCTCTCCTGTGCTGGTTGTCACTACTACCTCTCTCTTTAGCACAAGCTACCTATGTGTAAGATACAGAAGAGTAAGCATTATAGTAAGAATATGTTGTACAAGTGCAAAAGACCACACCTTCTTCTTCAAAACATTTCAGGTTTCTGAGGCATTTTTTGTAAACCAGTGTTTTTAAAAATCTAGAATCCACAGCCACCATGTGAGGCCACATAGGCTTCTTCAGCTTTTTTCTTATCTGAGGTTGTTGACCTCAGGAGAGGAGGAGAAGGTTACAGGGTCAAAGTCTTTTCCTCCTTGGAGCTTGCTGCTTGCTGGGAGAGGGTTGGCTGGAAAATAGATGTTTTAGAAAAAGGGTTGAGGGTCATGATTTTAATTCTGTTAGGGAACAGCTGGTTTGAGTTTCTTTCCACTTCTATCATCCCTCCCTTCCTCACAAATCCATGGAGAGAGAAAAATTTGTTCAGAGGAAAGCAACACAAAAATAAAGGATTGCAATATTTTCATCTTTAAAATAGATCATATTTGTTATAGGACTTCACATTAGGAGAGAAAAGAGGAAATTATTAAAATAATTGAAATCCATTATTGTTACAAGCATTGAATTGATATTGATCTAGAGTGTCAGAGGTTTATTTGTTTTCCTGCCAACACTTAAAATGTTAATAGTAATGTTTCAATGAATTTTTGTGCATAAACAATATACATTGCAATTTTTAATTTAGTGATGGACAAAGCTAATTTTTAATGTGTTGCGTTAGTTTGCAGGCAAGCAGCTGAAGAAAGATGGTTTGATTTGGGTATTTCTGTTCAGATTTTCTTCATCTTTGCATGCTGCTTTCATGCACTAAGACCAAAGAGAGAGAAGGAAACTCACAACTCTCAAATGAATGGCAAACTAGGAACAGATTTTTCATCTGCACTCCTCTGAAACACTGGCCTCAGGCTGTGTTGGTGTGTGGCTCAACAGCAATCAGAGGTCATAATTTCATTGGCGGTTAGCATCAGGTTTAATTTTTCTAATATGTTACATTTACCAAAATGTCTGGTTTCAGTTACACTTATGCACTGACTGAATCAGCTTTGAGCAGCATGATGTTTTAAGGTACCTGAAAAGCTACAAGAACATTTATGGAACACATATGCTAATTGTTTTTAACCGCTTTCCTTTCTAAACACAAAAATGTGTTTTTGGAAAGCCATTTAATAGTAGTAGCTAATGACGGTGTGCATTTATTCTAAGAAATGAGCACAAGGAATAGGTAAAATAGTTGTTTTAACAAGACTGCCATCTACTGATTTCCACAATTAAAAATATCCCTGATTGTTCATAGATTTTTTTTTTTATAGCTTTGTTTTCAAGATTAGCAAAATAAAGAAAACTATAAAATCTCTCTGTCACCTTAGGAATGCGACCAGGTTCACATTGACGACGTGTCTTCGGATGACAACGGTCAAGATTTAAGGTACAAGAGAACTCATTAAGATAAAAAGTTGCTTTGCAAATTCCTTCCTGGGCAAGGGATGGGCTGCTGGAATGCTCACAGTAGCCTACTCTCTTCTAACTGTCTTCTTTGCAACCCAGCCAAGTGGGTAGCTGGTGGTTCAATGTAGCCTGTTGCCTTTTATTAATCTGTGGGGTTTTTTATCTCTGCCCAGCACATATAACTTCGGAACAGACGGCTTTCCCGCGGCTGCCACCAGTGCCAATCTGTGCCTGGCGACCGGCGTGCGCGGAGGAGTGGACTGGATGCGGAAACTGGCCTTCCGCTACAGACGAGTAAAAGAAATATACAACACCTACAAAAATAACGTTGGAGGCAAGTGACTCTGGAGGGTCTAACAGACACGGATTAGAGGTCGTAAATGGGAAGACCTGGTTTCTACTCCTTTTTAGGAGTGTTTAGTGAGTGTTTAGTTTGCACTGTGCAGAAAATTGTCTGAGCTGGTGAAAGCAAAGGAAAATGACAGAGCACTACTTAATACCAGTGCAGACATGCCCTTGTCTACTCCACAGGTCTTCTTGGTCCAGCAAAAAGAGAGGCTTGGTTGCAACTAAGAGCAGAAATTGAAGCTTTGACAGATTCTTGGTTAACACTTGCACTGAAAGCACTCACCCTCATACATTCAAGGTGAGTATTAAGAGTAGGAAGGAAGCTCTAGGGTGTCTGATGATGATCTGGAAGAGGCTGTCTGGTGTGGTGGGCAAAATGCTGAAACTGGAGGACCTTATCGTAATTTTTTATTCTGATCTGACCATGCCGCACCTTGTTCCTCAGTACAGTGTTAAAAAAAAAAAAAAAAAAAGTTCTTTTAAAGTGGTAATAATAATGTTGAGGGGTTCTTTTGGGAGGGGTAAGATTTTCCTTCTATTGTTTTTGTTTGTTTATTTGTTTGTTTCTGTTTAGTTAAAAAAGGATATTTGCATTTTCTCTTCCATAGGACAAACTGTGTGAACATTCTTGTAACAACTACTCAGCTAATTCCAGCTCTGGCAAAAGTCTTGTTGTATGGACTAGGAGTTGTATTTCCCATAGAGAATATTTACAGTGCAACTAAAATAGGTGAGCTATTTTCATCATGTTGTGATACATTTAAAGCTGTATTTCTAAAAAGAAAAGTATTGTAGTCTATATTTAATTCTAACTTGCTTTCACTGTAGCAGATACAGAGATTAGTAACACCTGATCCTCATGGAACGTTGCTAAAGCATCCTAAAAGTGCTTTTCGAATGTGTGATGATCCAGCACAGAAAGCTTTGTATAGCTCTATTAACAGTGGTACAGCCTCTATTAGAAAGAAATGTAGCTGCTTTTTTCTCATCATTTCTCAAAACTGTGGGGCTGTGTAGCAGCTGAGAAGGGTTTTAAGAAGTGGTAAGTACAGAACATTGAAGTCTCCCTGGAGTAGCAGTAGGAGAAATTCTGTAAAGGTAAGCCCTGGCTTCATTTCTTTTCATGGGCTCTGGAGAAAATTTTGGTAAACAATTTACCAGAAGCAAGAATGTTTGCAGCAGAATGTAATTATTTAAGTTTCTTCATGCTGACTGTAATAAGCTTCAGCCAGGCAAATGTTTATTTCTGTTTTCTGGTTCAGTATAAAAGATGTTATTCTGAGTATGTGGAAGTACCCCAGACCAGATGGCAATGGTGTTTGTAGTTTTTAATGTGATTATGACATATCTGTTCTGTCTCAGATTCCCTCATTATTGTGGCACACAAGAACACATTTTTCATGTGTTCTTAAGTATCTATAATACAGCAAGCTCAAGTGGGATATTTTTGATTTTTTTAACAAGACAAAACAAAAATTGGTTCAGAGTTTTACAGAGAAATTTGAAAGCATTCCTATAAAATGCTTAAAATGTTTCCTGAATATTAAAGTTACAGTGCCCTCTGTCAAAACTTTATAGTAAATTATAGCTTTGAAATATAATGCTTTAAATACACATTTTAATTAAAACATATTTTAATAAATCTTCACTTGTGACTTCAGGTACATGGGATAGAAGGGTGGTTTTGGAAAAATGCGTTCTGTCACTGACTGTCACAGGAAACCATGGAGTTTTTGTAACATGACACGATTTGTAATATTCAAGCACTGTTTCAACTTAGTGTTGGAGGTTTCTTACACCTAGTGCCACTGTTAAATTATATCATTAAGTAGTTTGGCTTTTAATGGCTAGAAGATTTCATTTAATTTCCAGCCTACTTTTTCTTATGCTTTTATTGCTCTTTAGCTGAAATAACTATCTTAAAAAAACACAATTTTCCCCACCCAGTGCTGTAGACACACAGGTTAGCATGTCCCATGGCCAGACTTTGAAAGTGGCCAGACTTTTCTGAAAGTGACCTTTCAGAATGGGGACATTTGAGAAAACTCAGTTTTAGGCTTTTGCTTTCTTTTGTCTTCTCAGTACCATACCTGAAACTTCCCAGTATGGCTACAAATTGAAAGAGAGGAAATTTAGGTTAGCTATTATGAAGAAATTCTTTACTTGTAAGGATGGTGAAACACTGAAACAGGTTGCCCAGGGAGGTTGTGGATGCCACAACTCTGGCAGTGTTCAAGACCAGGTTGGGCAAGGCCTTGGATAGCCTGGATAACCTGGATAACCTTAAATAACCTATTATAGTGGGAGTGTCCCTGCCAGGTTGAATTGGGAGTAGATGAATTTTAAGGTCCCTTCCAACCCTTAGCATTTCTGTGCTTCTGTGGTACTTGTGCATAGGGCTGGAGCACTGAGATCATTTCCCTAGATGTGTGCAGGAATGACCCATATGAATGGATCCCAGTGTAGGATCAAGGACATGGCCCATGTATTGGATTACAGGCATTTAAATCTTAATCTTTTGCATGACCTTGTAAGTCAGGGTACTACTGTTTCAGGAGCTGTGATTAATCATGTCACAGGTTTTGGAGAAAAAGCTAGAATTTCAATTCAGCTTCAGTCAATTTACTGAAATCAAGCTACTGGTTATAAGCAAATGGTAGATAATTTTCCTGGTGGTGAAATTCCCCACAAAACCTGTGTCATATTAGGGAATGAGACACGAAAGGTCATACTGTGGACCTCTAGTATGCTGTCTATGCTGCAGTGGGCCTTGATACACCATCCTGAGGGACAGACTCTTCTCATCTTGTAGCTCTGCTTAAGAATTCCAAAGGCTGGGGAGATCCAGGCTAAAAAGTTATTTATTTGATAACATCCCATCACCACCTATCTTGAATAGTCTGATCTTTTTCTTTCAGGAAAGGAAAGTTGTTTTGAGCGAATAATTCAAAGATTTGGAAGAAAAGTAGTGTATGTTGTTATAGGAGATGGTGTCGAAGAAGAACAAGGCGCAAAAAAGGTAATGGCCTTCTTTCAGTGGGGGTTGGTTTCAAGAGTCTGGAAAATTGTCTTTTCTTCAGCATGGGACAGCATGCATTGACATTTAGGTTGGATGTCTTTGCCTTACAAAGTCTGTGTTGACTATATCTAGTAGAAAGCCAGGTAAGATTATAGATAATGATTTGCCCTGCTGTTCTCCAAAAGACACATTAAACTATGTATGTTTGATGCATTTCAAAAAGGGGCCAGAAAATGGGCCCTGGCTTTTGTGCCAAGAACTAACAGTTCTGTTTTCCTTGGCAACCCAAAATACCACATAGGATGTTATGAATGTAAGCAAAATATGGTGATTCTTAGTGATCAAAGGCAATATGCTGTTTGACTGTATGAAATACATATATGTCACACCTTAAAAAGACATGTAGGACTGGAGTAGGTATACAGGAATTTCCGTTTTCTTGTGTGTCCATTATTTGGATTCTTCATTCAGACAACAACCTGTGGCTTGGCATGCATTCATAATCTCAGATAACTGAGCAGAGGATACTATTTGACTGTCTATTATTTTTTCCTTTCCACTGAGAAGAAGGGAAAAAAAATCACTTTTTTTTTTTTCAATGTGAATTAAGCTGTATAAAAAGCAACACTTCCCATTCACAAATAATAGGCTTTATTTGTAGTCTTGCTTGAAAAACTACCCAAGGTAGCCTGCAGATACACACTCTTTGCTTGGAGGAATGAGGCATAACCTCAGCTATTTGAATAATAGGAGAAAGAGCAAGAAAACGGGCATTTTTGTTCTTGCTTCCTTTCACAGATAAATTGCTTTTACACAGCTGCTTTTTCACCACAAAACTCTCTGTGATACTTCTATCTCTTTCCACTGTGACTTTCTAAATTGGAGAAGTGAAACTAATTAGTCCACATGGCGTTTTAACAACCATTGACTGGTTTTGCTTCATGAAATCTGGGTTTTGTGCCCCTGAAGCCTTGCGGGTAGGTTCCCGGCTTGTCCCAGCACTTTGCAGAGTCTCAGTTTCATATATCCCTTTGGCGGACTGACGGGAACAGTTTGCTCCTTTCTCCTTCAGAAATGCCTTTCATCTTTGCAGAGAAATGTTTTCCCGCTGCAAATGATTACATTTTAAAAGCTGTATTTAAGATCGGGGTTGGGGGGAAAAAATTCCTTCTCTTTGTTCCTTTTCTGTTGCTCGGTAAGTAGTGTTGTATATGATAATGGCAGGAGTAGTCCTTTTGGTAACATTATCTATTCCACTGCTTTTTTCAACAGGAAACATGATTCAGAAAAGCATAAGAGAAAGCCTTTCCAGTTGCTAAGAGGAGTAGCAGTATAGAAAGTTCCTTTGTGCAATTACTTGTGTGTATTCTTTCCTGGTGGAAGGAATTTTCAGGTTGAAAGCATGTTAGATGCTCTGGATTAAATTATCTGCTGCAGCAATGCCAGAGAAGTCAATAAGTAGACCAGCAGCCCTGCCTTTCTGCATAAACTATCAATCTGATTTAGGAAAATGCTTCTGTGATTCTTGTCCTGCTTCTTACTCCACCAAGTAAGAAATCACCATTTCACACTGTGAATGCAGGATTTGCCTTTTTAGTTTTTTCCTTCACATCCTGTAAGAGTAGAAACCTTCTCTGGAGAGCACACAAACAAAACAGAAGCTTTGCCTCCCCAAAACTACCCAAACCATATCAATCCATAGTGGCATAACTGTCCTGTGATGTACCCCATTGTCATGCTTACCCCTGAATTTTGGTAGCTGGTTCCTTCTCTCCTTGCTTCCCATCAGCATGTCAGGTTTTGTGGTATTCTCCAGAGAAGGGACAGGTCTTCTGTTACCCCTTTGCACAGCACTTTTCTGTAGGACTTTGGCCTGTGGTGAAGTCATCAGCATATGTGTGTTTCTTTACACTATTTAGAACATAAACAGTACAACCTTCTTTAGATAGCACTTCATTGTCTACGTGTATACTGTAATGAGTCTTTTCAAGCCTATTTAATTAGAGGTTTTTTTTTTCTATGTTCATTCAGTGGATAAAAAAAAAAAGGTTGAACTTCCAGCTTAGGGGGTAAGAAAGTTAAGGTTTATTATTAAAAATAATTTACCAATAATTTATAAATTCCTTCATGATAAAACAAGATTTTCATGTATGCCCTTCATTCATGGAAAATATTGACTCAATACAGCAGTAGAAAAATAAAAGAAACATTTAAAATATTTTTATTATTGTCATTAGTATAAAAATTCAATAATAGAAACTTTTTAATGCCACTTAAAAGATCATTGCTTTATTGAGAAACCTTTTTAGGATAAACAGTTTGTTCACAAAATGCCTGTTTTGGTTGATGTAAGTAAACGGAATACACTGTTACATTTCTGATAGCATTAGTCAAACTATGATATTGACACCTTTGTTTAGCTGTCATTTCCAGCAAAATATTTGATGAAACAATTAAAACTCTCAAGATGTTTGCACTGTGGATTGAGGAATGATCGTACCCTTCTGGGTCAGTGCAGCAGCCAGTGAGCTTGGCCGTAACACCAGGGTTCACACAAAGGTTGATATCAGCTTCCCCAGGAAAAGAGGGAGAGGAGGGCACAGAGAAACCTGTGTGAAAGTCCAAAGGGTGCTCTGGGTGCTGGCACCAGTGCCAGTGTGGGTCAGAGCCACCACCTCAGAGTGCCACTGTGGTGACACAGCTGTTCTCAGTACAAGGGTCTGGGGTTTCTGGCAGAAACTCCGTTGTCACAGCATTTTGCTTTGCTTTGCTTTGTTTTGTGTTTTGGTTTTGGAGGTTATTTTGTTTTGCTTTGTTGTGTTTTGTTTTGTGCTCATCTTTTGCCTTTGTCTTTGGAGACATATTCAGGAAATACTAATAAGACAGAAAAACCCCAACTCCTGAGTTTTTCTGCTTAGGAGAATTCTCCAAAGGATTTCTAATTTGTGAGATGAGACAAAGGCTTCTCTGCACTGAGGAGCTGGATTTTACATCAGGTGATTCAGGAGAATCTAGGCAAATGGGCTTCTCCTTTGTCTCCAAAATGGTCATGCTGCCTTGGAGGAAAAATCATAAATCTTTGTGGAGCAATAAATAGAATATAAATGGGTATCCAATATGCCATTGCTTTTAAGCTCAGAGTCACACTGTGCTGGTCAGATTTGGGGTAGGAAGTAAAGACGGCTGCTTAGCAAATCTGGCAGGAATACAATAAAAATACTGTGAAAGATGACAAAAACTGATGAGTTTTCTATTCAAATCCATCACAAATCTCGGGAGTAAGTTTTTATATAAATATGTATTCATTTAAGGGAAGGAGGATAGAGGATAATCTGCACTGTTTGGTGTTGCTATCAAAAAATGGATTTGTTTTGCATGTGTATAAATAGCAACAGTATTTTGTGGAGTAAAATAGCTGAAGTTTTGTACATTTAGTAGGTACATGCTGACAATAAAATTATTTCTATTTCAGAAATAAAATAGCCTAATATCTTAGGTTATTTAATAATACTCTAATTATTAGGCTTACTAAATTTGTAGTTTCATTTTTATGCTTTTTACATCAAAACCAAAATTTTGCCACCATATTTAACTTCAAAATGTCATCAAAATCAAATCATTTAAAAGTTCATAGATGTTTTATTGCTAAGTATCATCTACCAAACAATTCATGATTTTTAAAAGACAAAAGCTTCATATTTACTTGGAAGATGTTGAAATAGTAGACTTAGAGTTCCATTAGATACTAATGCATCCAGTTTCACCACCTATTTATTAGTGGTTAGCATTTGTCATCCATTCTCCCGCAGCAGCAAATGCAAGATTAGCATTTCTTGCTTGGCTCAGAATAGAAGTGTTCTGCATGGCATGGGTGTGCTAAGTGTTGGCAGGGATGGCTTTTTAAAGGCAATATTGAGTACATATATGTATACAACGGATCTCTTGCTCTCTCAAATGATCTCAAGTCATTTGGCAAGAGAAAATGTACTTCCATCTCACGGGTGTGTTGCCACTTTTGACATGGCTGAATAGTTGTGAATCAACAATGCATGTTAATACAGGAATAATAGATAAGGTTTTGTATGATAATTTTGTTACTTTAAAGGTTCTAATTTCATACAAAATCATTATCTTAGATGGAGTGAAAATTAATGTACATGCCTCATGAAAACACATGCATATATATGAACATGTGTGTGAGGCTCTATATATACACACAAACATACAGATATATATAGATCTGTATCAGGTTTGTTTTGCCTCCTCACAGCTCTGAAGGCCATACTGTAGGGTCAGACTGATAGAAATCTGAATTGGCCACATTCAGCCATGCCCAGGGCATCAGAGCAGATTCCAGCCCCATGCAGGCACCATGTTCTTGGCATGCTTTATTTCTTGGGTTTGTGCAGCTGGCCTTTAGACATACATGAAGGAGCACTGAAAATAATTATAATCCTGAGAATTACACAACCTCTTTTTTTTCGTGAGACTCTGTTGTCATTCCACACTTCACTGCAGTAACTGCATGGAGTATAGGTATACTCCTTTCACAGACAGACAGACATAAATAATGTAGAGGGCACTTAACTAAATTTGAGATAGAAATATATAGTGAAAATTATGACTGCTTACAGTTTTGGTTTAAAATCTGAACATCAACAGCTGACCCATAAACAGGGTAATCCAAAACTCAATATTGCACATGGGCATCTAGCAAGAGGTGCTGTAATTTGATTTAGCAGAAGCTAAACCTTCTGTTAAATCAATCAGAGTCTTTAACTGCGCTATCTGCCTGGTGTGTGTATGCTCTGTGATGCTGAGGTTGTTACTAGGGAAGCAGTTATAAAGCTGGAGCTGCATGGAGTGGGAGCTGGAAGCCAAGAATTTATTCCTATAGTTCTCCCTATTCATTGGTTTGCTGTCTGACCTTGGAGGGCATCTATGCCATTGACTCTTGGCTTCTGCAGAGACTCTTTGCAAAGGCAGGTGTCCACCAAAGTCTTTGCCAGCCGCATCATAGGTGTGCTGTTTACACCTCCCTGACCCAGTGGCTAAAGCAGACCTGCTGCCAAGCTGACTAAGAGGAGGAGCAGGGAGCAATGGCTGCTGTCAGGGAGACCAGCTGTGTCCCACCTGACAGGGATTTGAGAGAGAAGAGGGAAGCTTCAACCTCCCATGAAACGGAGGCTGAGCATCTGTTCAGCCTGACTGCTGAGCGTCGCCGACCTGTGCAGTCATCTGGCAAACACAGCATGGACCTGCTGCAAGCACCCATGACTCTTTGTGCTTGATGTAGTACCTCTTTCAGATATTTCAAATTCCACCAGAATGATCTTGCAGCCTAAGTTAGAGATAGGTGCACAGAAGCTTTTGCAAAATCCAGAGAATGGCATGACTAGCAATTTTTATTTCGTATTGGTCTTGCTGGTTCATTTCCTGAACATGATGCAAGAAGTTCATCTTTAGGAAATCTGTGAGTTGGAAAGCAGCAGTGTCTGGCCTGACAGAGCACAGAGGGTAGGCTGCCTGTATAATGTAACAGGGAAGAAAGACCCTGGGACATGGAGTTGTAATTGAATGAGCTAACTGCATCTGCTTTCTGTAGCTGGTGGAGCATAGAGATAGTACAGTGGAAGTCCAGATTGAAGATGTAGGGAAAAATATGTTCTAGTGTATAACATTTCCTTCTTAAGGAAGAGATCCATCTATAAAAGTGTTTTGGAAATATCACAAGCATTTTTTTCAAAAAAATATACCTCTATTGTCTCTGAATTTTGTTTGGTTTGTTCTCTCCATTGTCAGCCATTGCTCATTAGTTTATCTTCAAGCTGAGATTCAGTTAGCTGTTTCTCAAGGCTTTCTAACACTCTAGAGCAAAGCAAAGCAGAACAGAAACTGTTACAATGGTGTTTTCTTGGGGATCATTTTGTTTTCTTCCTTAAGAAATTCCTTGCTCTAGAAGCTGGGCATACTCAGCATGTGGACATGTGTTGACGCATCCATATTGCATCTTCATTCAGATCAGGAGTGTCATATCAAAGAGGATGTGATAGGCTGATTGTTAACGTGTTTGTCTTCTGAGACAGGTATAAAAATTACAGTAAATGTGCAGCTGGAAACAGTGAGTTTAACATTGTTTTCAAAATTTTTCTCTAACGTAAAATTTGAGAAGACGAGAATGAAAAAAGGAGAGCAGAATAAAAGTCGCAGAGGAGATGGGGTTTCACCTCTGATTTCAGTGGAATTAGGAATTTACTCAGGAGGTGCTAAAGTAGGATGATGAAAGCCTCTTTGGGAAATCATAGATAAGATGGTTGGGAAACTTAGAAGCTAATGTGATAATAAATTGCTTGTGGTTTGCCTCCTAAAGATGCCAGGACACAAACTGACCCAATGAAAAGGTGAACACAATCATGTTAGCCTCCAGAATATTGTTGAATTGAAACTATTTTCCCGTTGGATTTATAGAATAATTTCCTGACAAAAGCTGATGGTTATCTTTTTCCTTTTTTTAAATTTATGCAAAAGTTCTTGTTGACATTAGAACCCCTAGTTTCAAGTATAAAGGCAGTTCTTAAGTAGATTTTTGCCCTTCATGGATGAGGTAATCTGTGCTTTTTCCTGAGATTTATGCTTTTTGGTTTATTCAGGTTCTTTGCAAAAGTATTTGTGCCCCAGACAGATTTTATTACAACTAATAGGAAAAAAATATGTATTTATTTTAATGTCCCATATGGAAAAGATGCTCTAAGATCAGTGTTAGTAATGACCAGTGTTATACAAGCCACTGGGATAAAAATCTTTTCAAAGTGATGTGACACATCACACATAACACGAGTTATTCTGAATCACCATTTCTCCGTTCTTAACTCATCTGCCAAGAGTAGTTTTTTACAAGGATACACATTTTGATAGTAAACAACACTTTCACTTTATTTTCTTTCTGTTTCCTTCCTCAAACTACCCACATGCTTCATGTGTGTGTTATTTGGTTTATTTTTCTCCAGAAGTAATATTTTCTTCTGCAATGTTCTGAAATCTGTTTTTCATATAAAGAGATTAGAAGCCCCTCCCTTCCTTATGATCTCCTGATGTGTTTGCTGTAGTTCCTATTGTAAATAGATTTGCTGTTATTGAGAATTTATGCTTAGGGGGTGGGTCAGAGAAACCAGACTGAAGGACTCAAAGTTTTAAGAGCTCTTTCTCTCCCCTAAGTGTTCTCATATCCCTGTGAAAGACAAAGGGTCTAAATACCGGAATGCTTGGGGTTATTTTTACATGTTGTCTGTGCTGTTCACAGCATGCTATGCCATTTTGGAGGATCTCGAGCCACTCTGACCTTATGGCCCTTCACCACGCCTTGGAACTGGAGTACTTGTAGCAGCTTAGCAGCACTTTCAAACCTCAGAGCCTCCTTCTGCCCGTGGATGAGATGCCTGTGTCTTGTGTCAGCATTGGACTACAGAACTTTGTGATTTCGACATGTTGACGTGCAGCTGCAATCGGTCTTAACCCTTGCCCTTTCAGAGAACGGAGGAGCATGTCCTTTTCTTCAGAACAGCTGTTGGCTCCGGTACTGCCAGTCCAACGAAAATAAGCCATGCGAGTGTTTGAACAACTCATCGTTACCGTGTTTGCTACCAAACAAGAAATAGAGGAGGAAAAAATAAAATGGGGAAGAAAAAAAAAAAAAAAAGAAGAAAAGAAAAGGAAATAAGAGGTTCAAACCTGTGAAGAAAAGAAAAAGGACCTGCAAATGCTTTGTAGTTTTTAGCCTCTTCAATGTGACACACACAATTTCTTCAACACAGCAAACTTGATTGCACAATGAAGACTGAGATTTTACAAAATATACCAGTGGAGTAATTTTCTTATAAAGAAGGTTTACGTTTTGGTTTCTCATACCCAGGGTACTCTGTACATCTTTACTTATTTATGAACAGACTGTATTTTGACATCATATAACTGAGGATATGTGTAATAGGATTAAAGGCTATTATAAGCCTTTGCCTTATGGTACAGCAACTACTTTTGATTTTAGCACATTACAGAGTAGTTTAAAATATGTCTAATTTAAACTAATAGGTACATCACTGAGACAATCATGTACAGGAAGAATTTTTTGTGTAAATTTGTAATAATGAATGATTCTTTTACATATTGTTAAGGTAAATGCTATTGAAAGATAGTAATGCCTTGTTGGTGAAGAATGAGGCCACGTGTGCACAAATTTGTGCAGTGCCTTATCAATGTGTTGGATATAAATATGTAGATAATGAATTTTTTTTAGATAAATTTGTCAAGACCAAAAGCATGGATGTCAAGTGTCAATAGGAATTGGGTTTTGTTCTCAGCTGTTTCTCTGCCATTTTCTTCTCTCACCCACTCTGATTATGAAAAGATTGATTTTGTGTGTCCCCCTGGTTGAAGCAAATACAGATAAAACCCAAGTGAAGAGGAAGCCTTTATTGTCTTTTTGCTTCCTCTTTTAAAGTTAACATATTAACTCTTTCTTAGAGTATTAAAAGATTAATTAGGAGAGTCATTCCATAAAGAAATAGAGAAAGAACACAATATATTTTAAGATGTAAATTAAACTGGAACCTTGGTACTGAATAGCCTTTGTCTCATCCAAAAATGAAGGAAACTATCATCACTAATATTTTTAGAAATTAGAAATGTGAATATTTTGGAGAAATTAAACAAGAATGCTCATATACATTTAAGTTTTTTAATCCTCTTCCACCAGGAGTCAGATTTTCCCAAGACATAACATCCATTGCCGGCAATGGAAATGCTGAAATTATTATCACCAAGGAGTTAAAATTTGCTTTTGTCTGTACTAACTTAAAGGACAAACCTAGATCATGTCTGTCTGTGACTTGTGACTTTTCTGATCTTGAAGGCTTTGAGCTACTTGGTTAAATAAACTGTTAGTCTGACTTTTTGGCTTGAATTGTACCAATTCCCTTGGCCCAGTTAAATATCTTATTAAAAAGAAACCTCACCTTTGTTGGTTAATTTTCTGGTTTTTCTTCTTTCAATTTTTTTAAAAAACCACCAGCCTCGAAACAGCTACCTGCAAAGCTACAGAGCACCAATGTAGGTACAAATCAACACTCTTCTCTATTGGAGGAATCACACTGCTGCTAGAATAAAATATTTGTGGATTGCCTTAGTACCAACAGAGAGGTTTTTCTCTTACCAAGACTTGCACGTGTGCTTCACTTTACCCAGTATGACTGCTGCAACTCGTGCAGTACTCACATACGTGCATTAAGCACATTGTGGATAGTTTTTAGAATTGAGACTATCATTAGCCTTTTCTTTCCTCAAGCAAATTAGACAGTGATGGGGGGGAATTGGTTGTCTTTTTTTTTCTTTGGCTCTTTTCAATTTTTAGTCACTTGTGGACTGAAAAAAAAAATAACAAAGTTTATCTGGGCCTTATTGTACAAAAAGTGTGTTGTGTCCACAATTGTGTACAGAATTTTTCTTCATTAATTTTGTTTTAAATTAATAAAATTGATTTGTGAACGTATTAAACAATTGTCTTGTATGCAAGTCTGTGATATTTCTGCCCTCTGGGTTGGGAATGAGGAGACATCTCTCCTCTCTTTGCTGTCCCAAGACACAGAAGTTGTTCACCTTCTGGTGCCCAACTGATATGTTAAACAGGTTAAAGAATACTTGCAACTAGTTCACAGAAGGCTCAGTTAGATGAGCAGCAGTTGTTTTGCTTATCAGCAGCAGCTAGAGAAGGTCAGTGCAGAATAAGGCCTTGGTGTCCTGGAAATGTCTCTAAGTGACTCACAGCAAATGCCTGAACTTCATGGTGCCTCTATCATCCAAAGCAATCCACGTGCTGAATGGATAAGTCTGCCATTCAGACATCTCACTCAGGGCTACAAGTCCCATCCTCTGAGGTTTAACAGGTCTGAAATCTGGGAATTCAGAATTGGCATTTAACTTTACCAAGCACAGAGCAGGGCTGTCCTTTAAATTGGGAAGAGTGCCAGTGACCACCGATTTATAGCAGCTTTATAGTTTTGTTGTACACACGTGGTCTGGTGAAGATCCCTCTTTGCTTCTCTGCCCATCAGCGAGAGCCTTGGCTGCCAGCAGGTTATTCCTTACTCTCACCTTCTGGTCTAGTGAGACCTAACAAATGGAAGCAAAACCAAGGATCTGCTTCTACGTACTTGGCACCACCATGGAAGGTGCATGCTCAGAGTTGAATTAAATGTTTTCAGCACAGCACCAATGATGCTGGAAATTAGTCTGCTGAAGTAAACATTTAAATGCCCCCTGAAATCAGTGTCTTTCTGAGCAACTAAATTCTCAGAAAAAAAAATTTTCTTTAAGGAGATCATATGAAAACCCTTCTTAAATCAAAATCTTGTAAGAAAGCAAGGAGTCCTATAGAGTGAAGGAGATCATGTAGGCGGCTCATTGGGGTCCACTTTTTGAAATATGTCAGTACTGCTTGAAGTTTTCATTTCTTAGATGCTCACTGATAAAAATGTTCATCTCTAATGGTTTTTATTCTAAGAATAACACACATGTAACTTTGAGGTAGTGCCAAGAAAGTGAAATTAAAAATAGTAATTTTTATTATTTATGTCTCTCATGACTGGAATGCATGCTCACTGAGTGGTCCCTTTGTCTCAAAACTGCTTGCAATGCAAGCCAATAAAATATTGTTAGAGATTCCTTCTGCCTTTTCCTTCAGTTTTCTGCTTCTCTCAGTGTTGAATTCTGCCGTGCAACATGAGTAGAGGATGGATATCAAGAGACACGTTTCTTTGTGTCATATGCCAAGGGAGAGGTACAGGCCTGTCCCAGTCTTCCTGTTCTTTGTCAATGGCAAGGCTGCACAGCTGCCACTTTTGTCATTCTCTGTTTAGCCAGGGACTGGCTCTACCAAAACTGTCCTGCTTGTGCAGGCAAAGGGCTAGAAGGAAATGGGAAAATCCATGGCAAAAAAGTCATCTCCCAGGTTGGAAAAAACCAGAGAAGAGGTATGAGGGTTACCAGGCTGCAACTGCAAAGAGGGTCTGCAGGTAACCAGAAAGAGTTGCTGAGTGGAGCAGAGCACCCAGTACTTCTAGATGGACCCCCAGCAACTGCTCAGGATTATGCTCAAGAATTTGATGGACAAGGGACCAGTGAGAGGTTATCACAGTCTCTTGGCTACCCTATCCCACGAACTTCATGGTGTGGATGGCAGGTTGGCCACAGCATGGTGGACAGCAGCACATAACTCCATATGGGCCTCAGGGGAGGATGGTGTAAATCAAGGGTGGCGCAGGGCTGGTTGCCATCCCTCTTCTGGCTCCTCCTGAAGTTCTTGCCTTGTCCCCATTACCTCTGTGCAGCTGGCATGCACCTTCATCTGCCAGAAAGGACACAGCAAAGATTGAAATCTCTGGAGTACGTGTCCTGAATTCCCTCCACAGCCTATTAACTGTGTGAACTCCTCTGTACTATATATGTGCACATATACATACACATATATACACATACACATACATATACATATACATATACATATACATATACATACATATAGATATATAGCTAGATACACAAATGTAGATGGACATATTTGTTGCTGAGCTTTGTTATGACAGCAAAATTAAAATGGTATCTGACCGAACCTGTTGCCTAAGTGACTTTATGCAAATGGTTTGCAATATAAAAGGCCCTTTACTCTTGTTCTCCAGCAGAGCTATGAAAGATAAATAAAGTTCTTATGTTTGACTACTCAAATCATCCATCTTTGTAACCCTCATTTCAGTTTGTGTGAGTATAAATAAACTTTCAGCAGTTCAGATACACCAGGGAAATGTTTCTGTTTGTATTTTACTAATATTCTATATTGCTATTTCTGGGTTTTAAGTGCCTGTTTGTTCCTGCTAATGGTAATAGAAAAACAGCAGAAGAAAAATAAAATATTTGGATTTATCTAAAGCTAAATACAGATATGCCAGCTCCCATGGAAGCCACATGATGTTGCCGGCTGACGTGGAAGTCAGTATGCTGTTAGCGATCTGCCCTTCCCATCGCTTCACCAGCGCTGGCAGCATTTCGGCTGGGAAGAGGTATTTGTGGCTTGGGTTTTGTTTCTCACCCTCACTTAGAAATGTTTCCCATGGACTGCTCTCTGCTGCTTCCTGAAGGGCTGGCCTTTGACACTGTGCTGTTTCCATTCTTATGCACAGGTGCATTGTTTTGTAAAGTGGGAGTTGAATCATTTGCAAAGGAAGCTCCAGTCTGCTTCATTTTATTCATTGCCAAGTCATGTCAAATTTGACATGGAAGTGAAGTAAGATCTAGATATTACATTAAGACTGCAGTGATAGATGGTATAGTGCAGAGAAGGCGACAAATAGTTAGAAATAAAAAGACAAAACATAAATTGATTTGAAAAATGTAGGATAATAAATCTGGGAGAAAATAATGCAAAGCAAGGAGTGAGGAAGAATGCTGAGTTGTCCGGAATGGAGAAAATTATGTTTGGGAAGGCAAATGAATTTCTTGGCTCTGCTACAGAATAACCCAGGAGTTGTTAGGACTCAGGCTCAGTGAAGCTAAGTGTCGCTGTGGCGGGCCACCTGCAGGACAGCCAGGGCTTCCACTGGTCATGCATGGTCTCCATGGAGAGAACTGGGAGCCTCAGTGAGGAGCTGTTGAAGCCAGCTAGTGGCACCAGAACTGTGCACAAAATCCTGCCCTTACCAGGAGCTTGGGCACCACATCTTGCCCCCTAAGTGATGGCTGGAATCCTTTCCTGTGCAGGACAGGAGGCTGCCCATGCTGAGGAACATGGCAGGAGCTGTCCATGTCCTTTGCAGCGCTCGCTGTTCACCCTCTGCAGAAGCTTAGTGATTAGTGACCACTTGCACAGGATACAGGTGACTTTAGTCCAAGTCTGTTTTCAACCCTATCCAGAGCTATGTGGGAGGCTGCATGCTGTTAATGCTCTTGGAGAGCCGGAGGAGTTCTGTGGGAGTGGAAGAAAAGAGAAGTGCAAGTGTGCAGGCTCTCACACAAGGATGATGTTTGCAGAGCAAAACCACTTTGCCTCTCTGTAACTGCTTAATGCAAAGTACAGAAAGTCCTGGGAACTGGCACATAAATCAGGGCTCCTGACTCTGAGGCATGTGCTCACACCACCAAATCCAGTGATGCCCTTAGCTCTCCTCAGAAAAATCCACTGGATGGACTGAATACCTGTTTTCCTTCCTCTTGTGGTTTCAGTCCAGCAGGTCACTAAGCCCCATGCAGCCACTCACTCATTCCCCTCACATTTGAATGGAGGAGAGAATTGGAAGAGTGAAAGTGAGGAAACTCATTGCTTGAGACGAGGACATTTTGATAGCTAAAGCCCAGGCTGTGCACACAAGCAAAGAAGAACAAGCTCTTAATTCATGATTTTGTGGACAGGCAGGTGTCCAGCCATCCCAGCTGAAAGCAGGGCTCCATCACACATAATGGTGACTTGAGAAAACACCATCGCTCCAAATATCCCCCCTCTGCCTCCTTAATTCCCCATCTTTGCATGCTGAGCATGATGCCATATGGTAGGAAATATCCCTTTGGTCAGCTGTGGTCAGCTGTCCCAGCGGTGTCCCTTCCCAACTCCTTGCGTAGCCCCAGCTGCTCACTGGCAGAGTGGGGTGGAGTGAGGCACAGAAAAGGCCTTGACTCTGTGCAAACACTGCTTAGCAGTAATTAAACCATCCCTGAATTGCCAACACTGTTTTCAGCCTAAATCTAAAGCACAGTCTCATACAAGCTACTGTGAAGAAAATTAACTCTATTCCAGCCAAAACCAGCAAAGCACCTCTCCAGAGTAAACAAGTGCAGTTCTCAGTACCAAGACAAGCGACTGAATAGAAACAAAACCATTACATTCCCCTTTACCTCAAGAAATGCTATAATTCCAGAAGGGATTATTAACTTTGCATTAAATTCATGTTCCAGCTCCTAAATCTATCTGTGCAGTCATTATTTATATGTGACTCACTTAAAATTCTGTAGAGCATCTGTATCATAGATATCAGAGGTCTACTTACATGCCATTTGGTATTTGTCACTAATCTGGGGTCACAGGGGGTCTGCCCAGTAATATTTCCACTGCACAGCAGGTAAATCCTCTCAGACTGCTCCTGATACCTTCTTATAAAATTGAGAGTTTGAAATTCAATTTGAACTATACAGATTTATACCTAGTAGGAGCCTTCCTGGAGCCCTTTTGTTTTAAGACAGAAAGTTTTTAAAGGGAAGTTGGAACAAAAAAACAACCCTAAGCTATATATTTAGTTCTCTAGAAGACAGGGAAAACTCAGCAAAATAAAATTAGAAAGGTTGCAAATTCCCTTTTAAACAACAATTATGTGGGGGGGGAGGGGAAGTCAGGTCTTGTGAATATTAGCATTCTCTTTGATATTTCTATAGTCCAGCTGTAATCCACTGTTCTGTAAGCTTTTTGTCCAGAATTTCTCAAACACTTGCTCTTATGTCCTCTTTCCATTTCTCCAGTAGCTGTGTGAACCAGCAGATCTGAAGATTCTGCTGATTGCCCTTGGGCATTTCCGTGCAGAAGAACCAAAACAGGTGATGGGTGTGCCAAGAAGGTAACAGAGCCAATGTTACAATGCCAGTGCCTCTTGGGAGTGAAGGTGCCCTTGTTACTTTTGGCTGTTCTTGCTTAACACAGGCAACAGGTGTGTGTTAAATGACGCTGAGAAATTCAATTTCTGTACTATTTTTTTGTGATTTTCTTTCTTACAGATAACCAGAATTGAAATTCCTTGAAGTCAAAGACTACATTTCCATCAATACCTGAAGAGAAACTGTCTATTAAAAATTCTAGGCATTGGGTTGCCCATAGGTTTCAGTTAAAGTTATGGGCAACTGTGCAGATCTGTAGCTGTAGTACACCCTTAAAGCTTACTGGCCAATATTAAATGTTTCATATTTGCTCTTTTTTTTTTCCACTAGGAATAATAGCATGGCAAATGTGATGAGTGCTATGGCAGCATGAAGCCAGAGCTTTGACTAGAGACTTTTATTTAGTTCTTGAATCATGTTTTGCTTGGAAATGTGGTTTGGTGTTTATCCTCCTTCCTGCTGAGCAGTCCAAGTCCTGAGGTGGGACACTGGGTGATGAGAGAAGATACTGATCTCATGCTTCTCTTTTTTTTCCTTTCTTTTCTTATTTTTTTAACATATTTTCTCCCACATTTGTCTGTGAAGAACTGATCTTTCATGACCTTATTCTTGCCATTTAAACTTTTTCCTAATCCATGCAATGCCCTCCTCCATATTCCATGATACTCCAAAGTTTTAAACGTTGACATCTGAGACAGAAGCTATTTGACACTTTCATAAGACTATGTAGTGCATTTCCTTCTCTTCTGAGATGGAGAGTACTGCACCTGAAATGTGGAGAAAAAGTTACAGTTTGGATACTAATATTTTCCACAGCCTTCTAATTACTCTTTCATCTGTACCAAATATAAACTGATGTTCAAACCTTTTGTAGGTCGCTGGCAGGATTTTGAATGGTTATGTTGTCTCTGGTCAAGTTTCTAAAACCATTCTAGTAATTTTGAAAACATGCTGGCAAAAGGAGTCTGTCCCACAAGGCACTTGGTTTAATTCTTAGACAGTGGCTTTCTGGTGAATATTTGTGGTATCGTTCTAAAGTGTGGAAGTACATGGGATTTCTAAACCCTCAGTTTCCTGGTGGGAATAATTCTGGACAGATGGTTTTACTATCCAGATGACAAACTAATTGCCAGCAATTTTGTAGAAATAAAAATCTTATTTGAAATTATGACCTAATTGTTATGTAAAAGAAGAATAGACCATTGTAAATGCATTATTGTGTAACATGAATCTGAATATGAGCTAAGAATGCTGCCTTCAAATCAGTCTGTTAATTACACTTCCTTAGACTTGTGAGTTGACATTCTGTTCATTCAGAAGTCTAAAGTATGGGGAGATTTTGGCTCTCATAAATGGAAAAAAAAAATTTAATCAACTCCTTTCTAAAAGGAAATGGAAAGTTGACCCCCTTCAAACATACTTTGAATCAAAATGAGGGACAGCTGCAGTCTGAGCTTAAATCCCATTATTTCAACAATTTGGTAAAGAGACTGAGATTTAAATTTTGGCCTTTAAATTTACTAATCCACCTAAATAACCAAATGATATTACTTTTAATCTGCAAGAGAGTAACTAAGAGAGCAAAGCTAAGAAAGATGCAGTATTCTTGTGGTGGAACTGATGCCTTAAGTTTTAGCTTTAATATTTTTCAGATTCTGTACTGCTTTAGAGTCTCACTCTGAACTTCATGGAAAATGTTAGCAAGCTCTTCACAGTCTAGTTAGACAAAACCATCCTTTTCCAGCCTAAGAACCAAGGACACTGTTGCAGCTTTGGGCCCAAAAAGTATAAACAGTGAATTGAGGAGAGCAATCTGGGAGCGTGGGACTTCATAACCTGAAGCTGTAATTGGACAATTAACCCCAATATGTAACTGGACCAAAACTTATAAAACTGTGAAAACTTGTGACCGGTCGTCCATCTCAGGCCCATCTTGGGCAGAACAATGGCCGGGCTCTTGTACTGCCCAAGGTGTATTCTTTGAAGGCTTTTTAATAAATACCTACTTTGTTCCTCTAACTCTGTCTAGCCTTGCTTCCAGGTAGCCTCTCTAGGCATCAGAACTGGCCCATGAACATGCTGAAACACATGTAACAAGCGTTCCCCAGACCTCTAACCTGTGTGCTTCATTCCCTGTCACTTGGATTTCACTTCCAGCATTAATTGTGGTCAGTATCAGTGTGGATATACGGAGTTCCCAAAGGCACCCAGTGCCACTATGTGTCCTGCCACCCATCATCAGATACTCTGTTTTGATTCCATGTTTATGCAGAAATTAGTATTTTAGCCACCCATCACCTGCTTTTCTGTTATACCAGTCAGGTGACACCATGAATGGAGCACCAGAGCAGCAGCAGATGGCTCTGTGCCCATCTTGCTCATTAACAGCCTCAGCACCAGGTCTGCAGGGTCTGATCTGCCACAGCTGGGCTCAAGCTATTCCATGTACAGCCCTACTTCACATATCTGCAGAGTCCATGCCTCAACTCCATTGACCATGGTCTTTTGATATTATGTAACAGTAATTCCCTGTGTTCACAGTGGTTGTAGTAATGATGCAAGAACATGAAATAGCAGAGCTATGTCATGTTGTCATGGCATATTATATCTTTTACACAGGTTGGATTCCTATTAATTAAATTTGAATCAAGTCACTGAGTCACATGTCAGGTCCTCATGTCTCATTTTATATCATCACTTGAAGGAGAATTTTCTGTTTTGTCTTCATGTTCAGTGATTCCAAAAGGCAGCCTGCATAAAATAAACAGAATATAATTTATTTATGTCTGTAGATAGAAGAAAGGTTTTGTTTCAAACTCATTACAGTACTTCTTAATAACAGCATGCAAAATTTAAGCCTGTCTACAGATACAATGCCAGGAAGAAACAACTGCATTGAGTTTATAAATAAAATTAATCATCTATTCTCCAAAACATATATTAACTGTGATGTTAGTGACATAACCTATTAAAAAAAAAAACTATGGGGCCATAGCTGTCAGACTCTAAACGACTCTGATATCCTTATATATTCTTATAAATCTACGGTGGTTTGTAGTTTTCTTTGCTTCAAAGAGGAAGGCAAACAAATACAAGTGAAAGACACTTCTATGATTTGAAGCAAAACAGCCAACAGTTGAATCTGTGCACTGTGTTGTTTTATTTATCCACCAGCACTGATGTTCAGTTCTGCCAGAACTCCCCAAATCTTCAGGTCTGTAGCACAGACAGTAAATCTAAAAGAACCACACTTTAGTAACACTAATCAGGACAGCTGCAAAACACCAAAGACCCAAAAAACAGATAGGGTAATGGTAAAAACCTCTGCCCACAAACCTAACTTGTGGTGTCTGCTAGTTTGCCACAGCATTTAAGCTTGCCAAATGCTGTCTGCATCTGTCTGCAAGCATTCTACTATTCCTTCATTTAAGAGCAGTTTAGGATGCATGGTGTATAACAACCATTCTGGATCTTTAAAAATAAAAGGCTAGGCCAGGCTAGGCTAGGCTAAAAAGCAGGTTGAATAACATAACTGATGGGAAAACATCAATCATTACTTGTCTCTCAGAAACTAAAAGACAGGCAACAGTCTGGGAGAAAGGATCAGCCAGGCTAGGAGATGTTCTTTGGCTCAGAGAGCACGTTGCATGCCATGCCAGCATCTGTGGTTTATTTCAGAGTGCATGTTAGCTGAAATATCTTGTCATAATTTGCCTAGGGGTTAACCAATCCCCTGGAAAGAAGAGCAAGCAGTGCTCCATGGCAGGAGCAGCCAAGCTTACGTGATGGCAGCACAGCCATGTATGACCCTCCTCTGAACTGGGGATCTTCACTTACACCTCTGCTGCTCTTGCAGGGACAGCTGAGCCCATGCAGCACCAGAGCTAAAATACTGAACCCCAGGCAGAGTTGTTCAGCATGTGCATCCCCCGGATGTATATAGCCAGCAGGAAAAAGTCCTTATCCTTGTCAACTGTTGTGCTCCAATGTACCTCATGGAAATACATTTTCCAGTTTGAGCTGGTATTTTGTGGGTCAACAGCAATGTATTGGAAGGAGTGCAAGTACAACTCCAGTATCGAGGACAGCCAGATTGTACCCTCTGATTTCCCCATGTTATGCGAGGTACGTGACTTGTTGACTGTATCTGATGTCTCTTACCTCTTAGTAAGGAAAACATCATACATAGACCAGTGTTGGGACAATGGGAAGATTACAGATGTGAAGTATTGTGTATTTCTCCAACACACAAAAAGGTCAATTGGCTTCAGTGCTGTCCATATTTTATTGTATGTACATTTTCATTTTAATTTGTAGTATTATTTCTATTTCAATTGTTTGGTTTTTTTTTTTTCTTTACTCCCCACAGATCCCAGTAGGTCAAACAGACTTGATGTTTTAGAGACAGTCCCACTTCTCCTTCTCCTGATGAATTTCTGTGTCCCTTTAGAGGGTACTACTGTGGCCTAAGTCTGGCTTTCCAAATGATGCGTAGAGTGCAATAAGAGGTAGGGAAAATTGTCGTCCTTGTTGACCACACAACAAAAATATATGGAGATGACATTTCCTGTTCTCCCACCCCTCTAAATTCAAGGCTGGTGGCTCTGCAGGGAAGGAGGAACCTCATGTCTTGTTGAATTTGGTAACATGTCTGGAGGAGAAAACTTCTTACAAGTAAAGCTCCTAAGTCCACTTCTGCTCCTGACCATGGCTCCCATGTTGGCTACTGTCATGGTGTGTAACAGATAATTACTGTCCAGCAGCCTTTCACATCTGAACTGGAATTGAATCCTAGATCTACTGTGCCAGCTGAATGGTAAAGGTGTTGTGAAAGGTTTGCTTTTTTCTGAAGGGAGTGATCTGATTCTGGGGGAGGGAGGAAGAAACCATTTTACAGCAAAAGCTGCTTCAAATCCAGTATTATTAGACCAGTTCTAATGCACTTGTCTCCCTCCCTTAGTAAATGGAATTCTCAGCTCTTCATCAACCTATTATCTTCCTCCTTTTTTTAAGCCTGATAGGCTACCCAGTAATTAAGATGTCTGGACAAGGATCAGGGGAGTTTATTTTGTTTTCCTCAGTGTCTGTTTTTTTAAAAACTGTGAGGATAAATGAAAGGAAGACTTGACAATACGAGCATTTGATTATACATCTGTTAAAAAGAGTATGTGAACACTCTTCTGTGATACTTGTTCTAAAATATGGTATCTAGCAGGTAGGCTTCTTCTAAAGTTGTAAATGAGTCTTAGTGATGCATCTCAGCAATAATTAGTGCTTGGCAGGTTCTCCTGAAAAACTTAAAATATGAATTCACCCATTAAAGAAATGTGAACCTTTAAAGACCTGACAGGCACTGACATGAACTCCATGAACAAAAAGGTTATCCCTTGTGCCAGCTGATCTTCATATGTCCAAGGAGATTCCAGCTGTGGCAGGTTGATCCCAGCCGGATGCCAGGTGCCCATCAAACATGGTCTATCACTCCTCTCCACAACAAGAGAGAGAAAATATTACAAAAGATTCATGAGTTGAGATAAAGACAAGGAAAGATCACTCACTAATTACCATCATGGGTAAAACAGGCAAAACTTGTGGATATTAATTGAATTTATTACCAATCAGAATTCTTCCTGGGCTTTGCCTTCTCGAGATGGGGAACAGGGGTCACGGTCAGTTCATCACACATTGTTTCTGCTGCTGCTGCTCAGGGATAAGAGTCCTTCCCCTGCAACAGAGTGGGGTCCCTCCCAGAAGAGACAGTTCTTCATGAACTTCTCCAGCATGAGTCCATCCCACAGGCAACAGGTCTCCATGAACTGTTCCAGTGTGGGCCCTTTCCCACAGGATGCAGTCCATAAAGAACAGGTTGCTACAGTGTGGGTTCCTCCACAGGGTCACAAGTCCTACCAGGCAATTTTCTCCAGCATTGGTTCCTCTCTCCAAAGGTTTGCAAGTCACTGCCAGGAGTCTGCTCCAGTGTGAGCCTCCCATGGCATCACAGCCTTCTTTTGAGCATCCAGCTGCTCTGGTGTGGGCTGCAGGTGAATATCTGATCCCCCATGGACCTCCATGGGCTACAGGGGCAGAGCTGCTTCACCATAGTCTTCACCACGGGCTGCAGAGGTGCAGCTCTGGTGCCTGGAGCACCTCCTGCCCCTCCTTCTACACTGACCTTGGTTTCTGCAGAGCTGCTTCTCTCACATATTCTCACTCCTTTCTTCCCTGAGCACAAGTACATCTGCACAATAACTTTTCTTCTTAAATATATTACTGCAGAGGCATTACCACCATCTCTCATTGACTCAGCTCAGGCCAGCAACACATCCATCCTGGAACCTTCTGGCAGCTTCTCACGGAAGGCACTCCTGTAGCCCCCTCCTCTACCTGCCATGTAAACCCAATGCACCAGCACAACAGCAGAATCTAAGGAAAAGATCTAGAAATCATCTCTCTCTTGATTTTATTGTTAGTATATTTGTGGGGGCACTACAGCCTGGGTCTTTTAAGGAGGTTGGGATGGCAATACCTGTCTCACTCAGGATGATGTCATTCCTGTCCTAATTTAGGATAATACAAAGAAGCTCGCAGGTTATAAATTGCCAAGAAGAATATGCTCAAAAAGACTTTTTTAGGGGTTTTCCTTGCCTGTTGAAAGATAAATTGGGAGCAGAACTGGTATGTGGAAGAATCATTCTAGCTTTTCTGGAACATTTAGGTATATCCAATTGCCTGATGCCTATTTTGCCTGTGTAATTTCTAATATTTTTGGTTTAAATCCTACTTTACATTTGATGTTTTAAAATGTGATATTCCATCAGTATTGCTGTATATTTTTTGTTGCTCCCAGTAGAACTTAATTCTACTGCTATCCATAGTTGTCAGTTAGGGAAAACAAAACATCTCTTATGCCAGGTGATATTTTGCATTCCCATCTCCCCACCTGCTCCACATGCCTACAGTCACTGCCCCCACACCTGTACTAATGGCACTCTTCTCCAGGCAAGCTCTCACCCATCCCAGGTGCTGCTTTTATACTTCCTTCCTTCTTTCAAAGCATTCCCAAGCAGAAAGGGAGACCCTCTCAGTGTATTGCTTATAGCATACTAGGAGTTCATTTTCTATTCTGGAAAGCATCTAGTAAAAAAAAAAATAAAAATAATTTCAGCTATTTACACTCGTAATCAGAAATTGGTGGCTTTTAGGAGGGAATTGCATAAATCAAGTGGAAGTTGCTAAAAATGTTTTATTCTTATCAGCATGGAGTAAGAAAATTTGTGTTCTGATATTGGCAGAACATGGCTTGCCTGGGTTAAAATATACATTTACCTCTGCTACTGGTTTAGAAATGCTTTAGGAATACACAAAGGATTTTTAAAAATAAAAGCATGGTGCCTCAGGGAGTACCGCTAGTTTAAATAACACATGAAAGTATTTATGAGCCTTTTTTTATGAGGTGGTCAAAGCAAAGACCATCCAGCATGTAACATAAGACTGGCTAAAGAAGAAAGATTTTTCAAAACCACACTGGAGAATTAAGCATGAATGGAATTTTATTTCAGTCTCTATTGCTTATTTAAATTAATGAGGTTTTCAGGTGCGGTCTAAATGATAATACAGACCAAGGTGAGTTTTGCCAGGGAGCTGGACTCTAGTTTATTATTCAAAGAATGCTACTGACTAATGTTGATGTAATCCTAAATAGACAATAAGTTTAGTGAAAGTAAATTTTTAAAGAGTTTCAAACACTTTAAGGGACGCTGGAATTGCATTGACTCATTCATTAGAAATGGGGATTAATATTTCTGCATTGTCCCAGGTACCTCCCTAGCAGACCTGCCAGTATCTATCCAGTGTGTCCAACCACAGAAAAGTGAAGAATAAAGATCATTGTGTCTTACTTGGTTGGGTAGTACCACTCAGTAGTTCCTGCTGCATTTTTGTAGAGCTACTGAGGTTTTTCCTACTGTAGGAAGAAGCTTCAGTCCATCTCCATGTCAGGAGAGCACTTCTAGGTCTAATTCCTAATCTGGCAAATCCTTGCCCATTTCCTGGAGCTCCTAGGGGGATTTTAAGTACTACAACTCAAAACTGGTCTCACACT
This sequence comes from Vidua chalybeata, assembly GCF_026979565.1. NCBI lineage: Eukaryota > Metazoa > Chordata > Aves > Passeriformes > Viduidae > Vidua > Vidua chalybeata. Next base: position 120,425,960 of record NC_071530.1, on the reverse strand, counting down.
CTCTCGTTCCACTTTGTACACATTCATTCACACTCTGGTTCCAAGTCTTCTCTTTCTGATCCTAACTTTCCTATCTCCAGATAGGCCTCCGAGCTAGAAGATTGCTTTCAGACACTTGTAATCCCAGGTATTTTCTGTTTACCTGACCAGAGTACCTATTGACCAAATGCACCAATCTCAGTGAGATGAGCCTCTTGGATTGTACCTCAGAAACCAGAGAGAATTCACTGACTTCATATTATTCACTAATTCTGTGTTAGGCTTCATGGCAACTGTGCAAATGCTTAAAGGATTTGCATAAGTACAGAATGATGAGGGAAAATTTTGAATAGACATTCTCGTGTTTCTGCCTTAACTATGCATGTACATATTTAGTTAATTAAGACAGTTATTTGAAATCACTTTTGCAATTACTGTACTAGTTAGTAAGGCAGAACTGAACAAAATTGATTACAATGGGACTATCCTTAATTGCTTACAGTAAAACATGGACATAAAACCTCAATTTTTCTAGAACAAACTTCATCAGAAAGAGAAGGAAAGCTTCTAGCATGCTATTTGTGTAACTTCATTGTGCATAAGTTTGGTGAACTAATCTGTTTGCAAAATCAGTTAAAAATACTTTGGACCATATTTTGCTTTGGGTCTTTTGGGGATTTTTGTTGTTCCTTTTGTAACTGGGGAAATTTCTCTTAAGCTGGTATCACTGTTGTCCATTTTGTAACATCAAACCACAGCCTCCTACGGGAAATGTAAATAAATCCCAGTGGCATGGAACTTCAATAACCTTAAACTATTTTACACCTAAATGAGAGCATCTGTGGAAGGGATTAGCATGCTGTAATTTATGTGCAGTACTTCCCACCTTGAGCTGGTTTGCCTTAACTTTCCCCCGTGTCCCTAAGCAGACAAGCAAAGACGGAAAGAGCCTGGACTGCACTGCTTCAGTCACTTCATGGAACAATTCCATAGATCTGAGTATTTGAAAGTGATGCTGCAGAGAGACTCCTAGATTTTGGTGTAGGAGCTTCAACCAATGGACTCAGATCATTCACAGCAATGCTGCAGCTGAGTAGGTCTTTCAATGATTTATCATTAGTGATGAGGACAGTACGTCTGTCCTGGTAACCGTTGTCGCTGAAAAGCATGTTGTTGGCTATGGTAATGGAGATTAAAAGCATCTTAAAATGAAACAGCTGCAGCCTCTCAGTTGTTATTCATTAACATTTCATTGTTCAATCTGTTTTATTGATTTTCATTGTGCATAAAATACACAAAATGTGCAGAAAATTTGATACCAAATGGAAGAGCAATAGAGAGAGAAAATCACGTGGTGTGAGGAGCTGCTACAGTGAAACAGGCAGATTGAAATGAGGTGGCCATGAATTCACTGAAGGAAGTGGACTAAGCTGCCATCCTTCCTTCAAAAAGGCTGGAAAAAGAACTATGAAATTCCTCTGTGGAAGTGTGTAAAAGAAATGATAGCAGCCTCTCAAAATAGGACACAAGCCTGTGAGTCTACTCAAAGGGGTCTAAGATCATGCTCAAAAGCATTAATGTGTTTGGCCAAAACCAAAGTTGTCTCCCACTGCTTAATATTACCTGGGTTTAGGAACACAGGGCTTTCAGCCAGAGAGAACTGCATGCAAGTTATCTGACTTGCATGCAGTCATCAATTTCTCCTCTTAAAGAGAATAACCTTCAAGCCTCCAATTTTTTTCCATAGCTAATCAAGCTGAAAAGGGTAACAACATAATCTGTATGAACAGTACAAACTATGCCTGGTGGTCAGGGAGCCAAATTAGCATTATCCAAATCCCAGGGAGACCAATGGGATGACTCTGATTTCACCCAAAGTGTGCCTTGGGCCAAGCAGTAGCCCATGTATCTTCTAAGCCTATATTGCTTCCCTCACAGGGTACCCATTGTCTTCACTTTAAGTGTTTACAAAACACTTTGCAGCACTCTGATAGCAAAGATGTTATCCAGGCACTCTGCTGGTAGGTAAAGACAAAGATGCTTTATGACAGTGAAGCTCTTCTGCCAAGGACCACTCCTGCTTCATAAAGCAGGGGCTGTCTCAGTGCTGCCTCTGTCCCTGACAGTGGTCAGGGCCCTGAACATGTGCAGTCAGCATGTGCCCTGACAGGGATGGGAGCATCTAAGGCAAATCTCGTGAAGTTCCATAATGTGATTCCCAGGCCATTTTGTCTTCCCTTGGACTGTATGCACAACAAAGCCATAATGGGATTCTCAGTATGCCTGGGCTCACTGCCATATGAACAGCAGTTGCATCCTGGCAGAGGAATAGTCTAGCCCTGGGCATTCCTTTCCTGTAGTCCTGTAGGAGTATTCCAGGTCTGGCACCTGCCTGCACTTGGTCAGGGAACAGGGTTTGCCCAGGTGACCCAGGCTGAACACTTGACGTTCTTATGAAAGCGCCTGCCCTTTCCTGCAGCCATGCAGTGAGTTTGCAGTGCAGCCCATCAGCTTTGCTCTATGGGAGCCAAACACCAACCTTCTTCTATTTCATTCTCCTAAAGCCTCTTTTCCTGTGATATTCATTTGCATTGCTGAGTAGTCCAAGCATATTTAGACTATTATCTGTCCCTCTCTAGACTACAACAAGCACTTATCTGGCACTATAAATATAAAAATTATAATAACAGAGCTGTCTCTGAGTGTTCATTTGAGGACACCTCATAAACACAAGGGAAAGGCTGAATGTAGTGACATATTTCATTAAAAGACAACTGATGTTTTATTTAACTCAATAATTAGAAGTTTTACAAAAAATCACCTCAGGGTGGTTTCTTAATAGCTTGGTTTCAACTTAATGCCCAAGTCTACATAGCCCAAGTCAATATGATAATTGTCCAAGAGAATAATTTTAATATAAGTAATAAAGGTTCTTACAGATTCAAATCTGTTTCCCTCAAGACAGTAAGTGTTTCTATAGAGATTATGATGACTGTATCAATTAGTCCATCATTCTTCTGTGCACAAACTATAGAAGACTCCCAGATGATTTGAGTAGGCAGCTTACTGAATCAGGTCAGTGATGGCATGGAGCTTTTAAACAGCGGTATTCAGCTGGTTTAGCTCTCATTCAGAGAATAATCTTGCCTCTTGGAACGACAGTGTACTGCTTAAAGTAGAACATGTAAAGAAAAGCGATTCTGGCTGCTCAGTTAGCTGACTTGGTTTTTTTTAGTTTTTTTTAATTGCTTATTTTTTATGAACTGAAGAATTTTGGAGGGACACAAGAAAAGAAGTTAGCAGGGCAATGTCTTGGGAGCAGTTAATTAGTGAGAACATGATATGACAGGGGGATTAAACTTCCCCTTTGTCTTGGTGAAATGGATTCTAGCTCCTGCATGGTCTATTCCCAGTCTGATGCAGAGGCTTGACAGCTCTTCTCATGCACTAAGAGCTATAAAATACATTGTCATGCTGCCACTTTAACTTCTGGTATCAACTCTGTCCTTTTTATGTCCTCCCAGTCTTAACTTTTTTTCCCTTCATGCTGCTGTGTCCTAGATGAAATAGTTTCCTAAGCCTTTTGTGACAAATCACTTCTCTTTTCTGTCTTCCTAATGGAAGAACCAGTTTTTATGTTTGGGCTCATTTCTCTTATACATGACACATTTACCTTGCAAACCTTGTGGTACCAGAAGATGTTATTCACCCTGAGAGATGTTTGCTATGCCAACACAGTCTCAGCAGTAAGCATGGGGAGTTTTTCCTAATCTACTTCAGCGCAGGGTTAGTGCATCAACCACGTTGATGAGTTTGGAAGTTTCTCTGGGCTCATTTACTCTGCATGGCCTGCATAGCGTGGAGCTGAGGGCTCGGAGAAGGTCCAGTGAACTGGCAATGGAGAAATGAGGACAGTTAAGTTTTCAAGTACTCTATTTTGATCTGGCAGAATGCATCATTCCATGTCCCAGACTTTCTTTACAAGCAAACTGTGATCCCTTAGTAGTTTGTGCCTTGCCTTGTACATACTTAAATATGGCTGAAAAAAATATTTGAAAGGCAGGGATTTCATGCAAGAGTCTGGGCTTTACCCAGCAGCAGTAGTTTACACCGTTATTGACCAAGAACTTAGGCCTCTGTATTTTAGGCATATGTATAATGTTATACATATATAAGTGACTACATGTGAGCGTTGCTGTGAAAAGTAGAACAATCATGATCCTAGTGAAGCATGAATGAGAATTGTTATAGAATTACCATAATAATGTTTATAGTAGGAGGTATAAATGGTACCATGAGGCTGATTAAAGCTAAAAAGCTACTTCTGCTTGCTGATTACAATTAGCTTTTCACTGAATTGCTTGCCAAGGAACGCCATTAAAATACAGTCAATTGATCTTACAGGCTGTATTTTTTGTGTGTTTTAAATGCACAGCTCCAGATTTTCACATGGAGAACGAGACATATTCTGACCACAGGTACAGTGAGTTGAGTGGAATAATCTACCTGCAGCAGCAGGAATAGCTGGGACTTTGTACAGATTGTTACTTTACACATTTGCAAGCTCCCATAAGCTTTTAAAAGTCCAAATCTATCACCTATTTCTTTAGCTTGTGGGTAAGTCTCCATCAGCCTGCTTTAACATTTAGGTATGTCATAGGATTACATTTCAGGAATTTGAGGGGATGGAATAATTTCGGTTTCCCTAAGGGCCACCAATTGAATATGTGATCTGGGTGTTCAGTTTCCCAAGGTCCACACGCTACTCATGGTAACTTTTAAGACACAGTGTTTGTATTTATTCAGTCATTACTTTCAGTGAAAGAACAGAATCTTTCACCTCACAAATCTCACTTTCTCCATTTCTTTCCTCCAAACAAAACCTTCTCCCACTATTCTGGTTACAGTTCCTGATACTGTAGTTGATACATAGCCAGCTCTGTATTTTGCTGATACCTGCTTTTGCTTTCATAACTCAGCAGGGTCCATTGCTTCCTTCAAGTCCCACCAAAATTTGACACAAATTTTCACACCCTTCCCTTTGTTTTAATACTCGATACCCCCAATCATCTTCCCTGCTGATTCTCTTAAAGCACCATGAAAACTGATTTTGATCTCTCTGTGAATCTGACCAAATAAGATTAGCATTTAACAAAAAACTCTTGTAGAAACAAAGCCCTGAAGACTAAATGTAATCGTGCTCATTCTGAGAGCTGCAGTCATTTGTCCTTGGCTTGTTTTTTCCAGAAATGACTAGCACAGGCTTATTTTTTCATCAGGGTACTTGGCTCTGCTCTCACTTGGCTGGTCTTAGGAGATGATTTCAGTTACAGTTTCATCTGCCAAGTCCCATATTCCCTTGTGACCTAGTTTGGATTTTAGTTTTCCAGCTAGACCACCTGCCTGGTGTTAATTAGTTATGGTTTCCTTTTCATATGCAAAACTGTTTTAACTTCATGAGCTGGCACAGATTTACCTGGGCTTTCCTCCTGGTCCTACTGTACAAGCAGTGCTGCCTGCCTAGACCTGTCATCTACACTATAAAATCAGCCAGCCTCAATCAGATATGACAAATTGTTCAACAGGAAGGGCTAGGAGAAGAGAAGCAGCAATTAAATTTCCTGCTTCCCACTTTGAAGCTCTTGTTGTCTCTGGAATCAAAAATCCTTGTCTGACTGAGCTGCTGGTGGCTTTTTCTAAACTTGATGGTTTTAATCCAAAGCAGGAGAGGCAAAATGTCTTCAATAAGTACTAGTGCCCACCTATTTATAGTCAAGATATACAACTCTGACAGGGCTGCTTTTTCACACCCAGACTAATTATTGTGTGCTTGTTACTATATCAGGCTGGACTGGTATCCTGTTACTATGATAGGTGCTCCAAGTAACCTCAGTGCAGCCTACCCGTCTGTTCCCGTTGCAACTGGTGTTATGGAAATTATTGCAAGCACACTTGACAGAAGTTGCATGGTGCTGAGGATGTCCACCAGCCTGGTCCTCATAGCAATGCCACACTAGCCTACAATATTCTGGGCTACCTCGGGTCTGAATAAATAGCCAGACTCCTCTTTGTTGCTTTTTTTTTTTTTTTTTTTTTTTTTTTTGACAGAGGTATTCTATCTGCATTTCCTTCATAGCAACCTTGTGCCTTTGGTCCTGAACAACAGGCTTCCCTGCAGGCAATACAGATTTTTTTTGTCCCCTGGATTTTATTTCTCTACTTCTGGGGATTCAAGATTTGCAATTCATTTTTTGGAGGTTTGTCATTTTTGATAAATGATGATAAAAGTGGTAAATAACATTTATCTGAAGAAACAATGAGGACAACCAAGCCCTGCATTGAAAAAACAACATGGTCATTAGGGCAGTTTGGCACAAAGGCTGTCCAACACCAAATCATGCCATATCAAATGCTGATGCTGAATATGTGATCCATGTGTTTGTAGTGGGCAAAATCATGCAGAGCCATCTTTGTGTATAGTCTGCCTACTTAAGTCTTGCTTCTGTCATTCAGTGTGTGTCATCTCTGCAAGATTTCATAGGCCAGTAGCTTTTAAACACAGAGGTACTGTTAAATTCCTCTAATATGAACAGAGACCACAGGATTTCCCTGAATGACTCCAGACACATTATATCTAACTGAAATAGCATCTATTTTCCAGAAAGATGTAAAAATCCTCAGGTGAGGAGTTAAGGTAGGATTCTATTTTAGCTATGTAAAATTGGGTACTTAATGCACAACAACCTCAAGGTCCATTCAGAAGCCTTTCATTTCAAGACCACTCCTTGAGGTGTCTTTAGTGTTGTTTGTCTCTCAAATGAAACCTAAGCTAGGTTAGGTCAGAGACGTAGCTTTCAGATGGTAAATAAAGGCATACAAACTTTCTCTCTTTTCATCAATAACAAATGTACCAACTTTTCCATTTTATCTTTAAGATGTGAATAGCACATGCAAGTTTTGATTCAGACATATCAGCTGTCATCTATGTGGTTTTTGTCCCTAAGCTGTGCTATTTTAAAGATGCTAAGTTGGATGACAACCCTGGTGCTGTCATCAATCTCCTGAGACAAGTGACATGAGGCACCAGCTGGTGCCTTTTCCTGTTTCTACACCATGTAGGTTAGATAAAGAGTAACTGTACAAGTGGCCAGAAACCAAATATTTCATTGTGGCTAGAGAGTGTGGCTGTAAAAAGAGGCCTAATGTTTGAAATTGGGCTGAATTGGTCTGTCTCCTCAGATACTTTTCACAATGTAACAGGAGACATCCTGTGAAGATTCAACTTCAGTGAGGCCAGACAGCTCCAAACTTACATACTTTAGGCTTCAGCCCAGAGATGTGATGAGGATGGAGCTGACCTCAAGCATATGAGTTACACTGCTGACTGTCACAGAACTACTTACGTGGTTAAGTGTCTTTGTATATCAAAGTTTTTGTGGGTTCATTATCAGTTTCTTTGAAATGGGAGAGGTACCTTAAATGCCCTTCAAATACCAAAGAGGTAGATGACCCTTAATACCACTCAAATTGTATCTGAACTAATAAATTAAACATGCTTGGAACCACTTTCTGGCAATGAGCACAGCTGGTACTTGGGTTCACATTGTCACAATCTTGCTCTTCAAAGTGGGGTCCCTGCATTCAGGTTGCCACTGGGAAGACTTTCCATCCCTTCTCACCCTCAGATCTTGTCTGGATATTTAGTGTGAGACAAAACAATTCCTGGGACCTTTTTAAAAATTTAGAAGTAAATGCAATTGAAGCACAGTGCCTGGGAACATCCCTTGCCACTTTTTAATTTACTAGAATAGTCCTAGCCTCAGAAACTGAATACTCCTCTAAGGTTACTTAAACAAGCATGCACGGGTGCAGGAGAAAATTAGTTAGTTAGGAAAACAATCACTTTGTGCTTTCTACAAAAGCCACATATATAATGTGATAATCTAGTCACAAGGAAATAGACTTTCACTGGGCTGTTGAAATGCTGAAAGATTTCAGACCATGAAGCTCCCTACATGCCAAATCCAAATCTTTATCCAAGAAGTACTTAGAAGCTTTGTCTGTTTTGAAAATTGAATGTTAATATTTGTTATAAAATATTATTTTGTGCATTTAAAAATAAATAAATAATTTTTTTTGTAAATGAATGGGAAAAGGACAAATAAATGACTGCAAGGCAAAACATTCCTTCAGAAGTCTAATCCAGCTTGAAAGATTAAATGTAAAAAAGGAAAATTCCTATCAGCTGTAAGCTTCTGTTAAATCAGTAGCATTACTGTCCTTATCACACAGCATTGACAAACCACCTGCTTCCACTGGGTTAAGACTGTACGCTCATGAAAAAAGACCATTTGCACCGAAAACCCCCTGTTTGAAACAGATCAAATACAACATCTTTATCCAAAGGTAGCAAACCACTGCAAACAACTTACTAAATGATATACAGCCAAATTCCACTCTGTGAAATGTGTACAATTTAATAACTTTGCAGAGTATCTTAGCAGAATATGGCCAGTTTTAGCATATGCTATAATTTTTGAATTTTCACAGAAATTGTGTGTTCCTGCTCTAAAACTGTGGCAGTCCCTTCCCTTCTACATCAATGCTCACAGTGCATTTCAGGCTGTATAAATAATTTGCTGACGTGCAAGATACAAATGCAGCCCTGCTACTGCTGTAACTGAGGCCATTGCCTGAAACTTCCCGCTTTCCTCAATTATGTGTACTTTGGTGAAACCAGATACATTCATCTCTGCATGCTTTAAGAGTACCAGTTCTTTTGAAAACTTTTCAGAAAAGACATCAGAGCTGATGTACCTTACAGTATATGACTCTATTGAGAATAAATGAGGGGGGAGCAAACTGAAAGAAGGGGAAGAAGAATAGCTGAGAGCCCCAGCAACAGCACAGAGCTGCAGGAAGTGGCTAATGAAACTGGATCCCACAGCAGCTGTGTGTCTAGCAGAGATTTCACTGGACTGTCAAGAGGATAACAGGAGGATGTACAGCCTGGCACACACGTAACAGTTTGCAATTAAAAAACAGTTAGAGGATTTTTTAAAAGGACTACTTCATAGAAAAAAATGAAAATAAACAATGTGTGTTTGAAAAAAGTAAGCATATACATATACTTGAAATTACCTCAGTCCTGTGGGGCATTTTCAAGAAAAATTTTGTTATATGGGTTTTCCCCTTGCAGTATTCATGCTGATAGAGAAGGTGCTCAGTTGGTCCAGTTGAATTATTAGAAATGTAGTTACATTGTTTTACCAGCCAAAATCAAAGAAGTGGTCTCTGAAATTCCAGAAGTGGTACAAAATGGAAACATAAGTGGTCCTGAGATATGCTTCAGAATTGAATGTGGGGAACTTTTAACTTCTTAAATTCATCAGTTCTTGAGGAGTTACCAAACTATCCCATGCACAAGACAGGCTTTGAAATGCTTTCCAGGTCTGTGGGTTGAAAGGAAGGAATTTTTCACAAAGAAGAGTAAAATGAAACCTGTAGTGTGAGGAGGAACCATCCCACTTTCTAATTCATCATACATAAAAGCCAAGCACCAGCCACAAATTGAGCTGGGGTTACTGCGGGTCTTTAATAAATGACAGCCTTTCTAGGCCAGAGGCTTTGTCAAAGACTAAGTCTCATTTGAGAGGGACAGGGAGTAAGATCGTGCACATTTCATTACTGCATAGGTGACTTGTGTGGTAGTCTTAGGTTTTGGGTAGATAATTGGTACTGCTGTGGATGTAGCCCTGCTTGAATGGAGTTCTGGTATGAGAATTTGACAACATTTTTCATAAAGCAGGTTTTTCAGCATGAACTGAGGTCCCTGCTTTTATAGCTATTTGCTATCTTTCTCTGAGCTATCCATTTTAAAGCCAGTGTTGCCATGTCTATACCATATTTATCCCTTAAAATGCACCTAATTTCCCTGGATTTTAACTATTTGAGGTTTCCAAGGTAGTCTATTCTACACACCTGCAATACAACAGCTTGATTCTGAGCACTGGATTAACAGCTATAATGGGAATGGCAAGCATGTCAGGGAGCACGATGGGCAGAAACTTCCTGTCCTGCTGCAGGTTTGAAATGAGTAGGAGTTGCTAAGACTCATACCAAGGAGGAAGACACATTCTAGATTAATCTCTTGCATTGAGTATTCCTCTCAAGGCATCAATTCATGTTACTGAAATCTGGACAAATTAATATCTTGAAAGCTTTCTTCAATCCCCGGAATTCCAGACCAATCCATACAGCCTGGTTGCCCTAATCTGTAGCTTTTACCATCATCCAGGGAGACAGAGTCAGATGAGTGGCTCTGAAAGTACCTAAGACAGAAGAAAATCCCTCTGGAGGTGCTTGTCTCTTTTCTAGACACTAACAGGAACTTAGCTTGTGAGCTAGAACAAGCTTATAATTTTTAGCTAGATAGAAGTATGTAAAATGACTCCAGTGTGGTTAAATCCCTCCAGTTCATTGTTGCAACAAGCCAAGACAGTTATGGTAGACAAATTAAGTCAACTGCTACTGATGCCCAGTTGCTTGCTCCTACCCACCTCCCTGAGGCTATTGCCTCCTCAGGTCCAATTGTGTAAATAATTGTCAATGAACTCTGGGTTTGTGAATGAACCAGAGAGAAAAAAATGGCAGAACAGAAAAATGGCATTCTGGGGTGGAAACCCACAAATGTGGATTGGCAGCAGCTGGACTACATCATCTGTCCATGACTGAAGTTTTAATTATGTGGTCTTGAGCCTCAGCCCTGCATGGCAGAGTATTCTGTATTATTATGGAAGTTGTATTACCTAAGGAAAGGGGGAAGAGTGTTTCTCCTCTGTATGTGAGCACAGGAAAAGCAGAGACAGCCCATGGAACTCCTTAGGCAGGCAGTGTGAAGCAACAACCCCACAAAGGTCCTTCCATGGCAAATCTGAGAAATCAGCTCCTTTGCCAGTGTGACAACTTAGCACCATACAGCAATAAAAGAGGAGGGTTTAAACAATTTTAGCTCACCGTTCCTCTCAGATAGTTATACTGTGACAGATTTCCACTGCAGAGAAAATGCTCAGTGGTAGGTCATGAAAGAAAAGCAGAATGTGTGTATATTCAGTTCCAGCTGAACAGCTCTTTTTTTTTCACTGGGTTTCTTTTATACACAAGATGCTACAAACAATATTCTGATGATATTACGTTGCTCCTGGTCCCTGAATCCCTAGTGGGTTAAAAGCTGCAAGCTCTGTGTGCTCTCACATCCCCTGGAAGAACTACAGTAATATGCAAATGGAACATGTCATCACTAATTCCTGGGAAAGACAGAGAAAATATACAAAAAGTTTAATGAACGGAAGAAGAAAGAGAAGTGGTAACTGACATTTCTAGCTAGGGAGTATGACAATCAGCAGCAGGGCTACCAGCCAAATCCTCTTATAGGCCAAAAAATGCTAAAAGCTTTAGCTGAGTGTAAACAAATGCCATGTTCAGTGAAAAGCAGTCTTGAGGGACAGATCTGTTAACCATCAGTGGGCATGTTTCATCTCACCGCTCCTTCCAGGCAGTTAAAGGGAGCTTTGTGTACCTGCCTACAGACAGGAGCTGCAGTTCTGTCATGCAGGAAACCATTGCCTTCCCCTCAGGCCTAAAAGGGAAGACTATAGCTACTGCCTACATATATAAAATATAATACAGACCATTTATAAACACAGAATTCTTCAAACGCCTTCCCTTAGGCTACCACTTTTAAATTTAAACACAAAGAGAACAAGGGAAATGTCAAATTCAGGTGAAAACTGAGGATAGATTTATTTTTTAAATTTAGTGTATAAAGTGAACCCGTCTTGTTGCATTAGCCTGCAATAGCATGAAGTATTGTTTGTTGCTTAAAAAAATTAAATCATGCCTTAAAAACAAGTGCAAGGTGAAGCAGAAGCCCAGGAAAGCATTTAACTTTGGTTTCACCCCCAGCTCAGGAGCAGTGCCGCTGCAGGCAACGGCAGCGCTCGTGTACTTGATGTCCTGCCCCTGCTTTGATGTACCTTTGTCTTGGGCCTCAATGACCTCCATCCATGAGAGAAGCCAGACTTTCCCCTCTTTGAGTGACTATGTTCTTCATGCCTGCACACACCAAAAGCCAAGTCATTCAGATGACCTGGAGTTTCCAAAATGTTTATTGAAATGACACTTTCTTACAGTCAGTGAGCTGTTCAGCTAGTGAATCAAAGCATCTCAAGGCAGATATTTAACTGCTTTGGTTGATTTTATCAGTTTTTGTAGATTTCTTCCGAGTTATTTAACTCAAAGCAAATATTTACAGAAAGGGACAGCAAAGTCTGACTGCACCATTTTGGGGGGAAACATCACGTTTTCACTTTCTAGCACTACCTCGGAGGAGGCCTAGCAAGGTCTCAGTCTCTTCTCTCAAGTGGCAAGCAATAGAATGAAAGGAAACAGCCTCAAACTGTACCAGGGGAGATTTAAATTGGATATTAGGAAAATTTTCTTACCTAAGGGGTTGGTGAGTATTGGAACAGGCAGCCCAGAGAAGTGGTTGAGTCACTGTCCCTGGAAATATTTAAAAAACATGTAGATGTGACACGTGGGGACTTGGTTTCGTGGTGGACTTGGCAGTGCTGGGTCAACAGTTGGAATCTATGGTATTGGAGGTCTCTTTCAAAGTAAACTATTCTGTTAGTCTATTGTTCTATGACTTGGTGATCTCTAGACCGGTCCCTTCCAACTTCATCTGTTCCGTGTATATTTAGAAGAAACTCTACAAGAAGATAAAACAATATTGAGAAACTCTCACAAGGAATTGCTCAGACTGTGCTTGCTGTACTAGGCAGTCTCCTTGCTGCAGCAGTAACTCCCTCCACCATCATGGAGCACCATCACATCAGTGAGGATCTGCACAGCCACCACAGTCAGGGGTGCTGACCAGAGTTTGCTCAAGTATTCCTGCAAGCCAGTTCCAGGGATAGCAGAGTCCACTGGAAGCTGCTGCACTTGCTTTATTTGCCTATCACGGTCATAAACCTGTGGTTAACCTACTGACAACCTGTGGTTCAATACATTAAAATAATTACAATTCAATGAACAAATTCCCGAAAAAAGTGTTATCAGCAAGAAAAAGATGTGTTTGAAGAGTAACACAAATCATACAGTCAGGTCAAACCAATTTAAGTTTCTGGGATTGTGTGGCAGTAGTTTGAGTGGAGTTCTCTCATAGCTGTGCTTTTTTTATTAATCCAACAGTGTTTTGAGGATATCTCACCTGCAGACAAGGAGTGTTTTTTTCTTGATGATTTCCCAGTGCTAAAAAGTTAACTTTGCTAGTTTTTCTCTACAGTGGAAAATTTTCTTGTGATACCTAAAGGTAGCGTGCTAATGACTACTGACACAATCTGAGTCCTGACACACAATCTCTGCAGAGATTCACACTGCTTCAGACTTTTATATTCTAATCTGAGGAAATGATTTCATGGTTCTTCATCTCAGGCCCCCTGGACTATAGTGATATACCTGTGGGTTACCCACAAAGCCTAAGAAGTCACCCACATGGATGAATTCAAATTAAATAATCAATGATGGCCAGTGTCTCCTGGCCATCTTTGACCTAGCTGCATAGTAGGCAGTGGCTGGGTGAGATTCCTGGGATGCATCCCAACCCTAACCACATGCTGCCTCTTGCCTTCCCACAGCATGACCTGTGTCTCCTACCCCTCCTGAGACATCACTGCTTCTTGCCAGGAGAACAAAATACAGTGCCTGCCTGGCTCAGACTGCCTGGAATGAGCACAATTCTTTCTGCTGTGCATCCTTCAGGAGAATTATTCTTGTCCTCTGTTACAAAAATGAAAATAAAACCCCAAGCCTGCTCCCCTCGCCTCCACCCAAAAAAAAACCTGAGAAGCACTACTAACAGGCATTTTGTTACTTGAAAGCCATGAGCTTGCCTTTCCTGACTGCCTGTCAGAATGCCCCATCTCTGGCAAAATGTATTCACAGGCCAAAAAGGTAAACTCAGGCCAAACGTATTCACTTTGAGAGCTATGTCTGTACTCAGAGAAAGTGACTCCGTTTTAAGGTGTTGTCACCTGTAAACATACAGTTGCATTTAGGAGTTGTAGATCTACCTCAGGAATAAAGTACACTTTGGATTGGTCGCTAGCTTCATTATATCCACTAATCCATCTTTCCTAAAAATCCTTCTAAGAACTGGAACCATTCTGAGAAATTTAAAACAATTTTTTTCATGTACAAAAATTATTAAGCTCTCCTTCAGAGATAAACTTGCCCTACAGAGCTGGACAGGAAAAAGTCCTCTTGTGCCAGTGATTATCTGGCATAACCTTGTGCATGAAGTGTCACAAAATTGACTGAGATAATTTGTGGAATAGCAGGGTGGGGAGCAGGATGTAAGTTTCTTCTAAAATCAGTGAAACTTTGACTAGTCCATAAAATCACACAAAAAGGCATCCACCTTCTGTTTCTTACCATAAATTATTGTGAATGCACAGCCTTAATGACTGCAGACATTCCAGTGAGACTCAAGAAAAGTTCATTGAGTTAGATAAAATACAGGTCAGGAAAAGACTTGTACTACAGTCTTATGTTGCACATTGATTTTTATTATTTTTTCCTGGCCACTTCAGTTTTCTTTAGGAATTTTACCTGTATCAAAGAGAAAACAAATCAGGTAATAGCAAAATATTCTTCTAAATGAGCTGTATAAATAATCACATACCACTGATTTTCCCCTCCCTCTGCCTGGAAATGAGGAACTTTTTTATTGGCTTCTGTTGATGTCATATTCCTGTCACCATTATGAGGCATATCAATAGTGTGATTAATGTTGCATTTTTCTTTCCTATGTAAAAGCCTGGGAGTGATAGAACCTTAATATAAATTGTATTGCATTAGAATAATTGCTAGGGAACGTAGAATGGTATTGACACAAACACTTCCTACCTACTCAAGGAATGGAAAATCAGCAAGAGACAAACAGCCACTGTAGTCCAAATTATAACATTCCAAATTATGAGGTGATCCCAAAAAGAAGCATTTTTTTCCCCAGGAAAGCTCTGCTTTAAGCTGTAAAATCAAGGAATAGGTCAAGGAAAGCAAAATGTATATTGGCAAATGGTCATGAAATGTGTACAAGTATGTACTGGGTTTGTTCTGAAAACCTTCCAAGTACCTGATGCTTTAAGTGATCACTGTTGGAATGTATTATTAAATTATAAATATATATTTAACAAACAGAATAAGTCTTTGAGTGTTTCAGTCAAGTGTAAGAAAATACCTAAGAGAGCATAGGCAAAAGGAAAGTACTTTCCTATTTTACAGTAATAGATGTGTGTGGGATTCAAAACATAGCACTGAGGTAACACAATACCATGCAGTGCATGACTTGCAAAACTACAGACATACACTGCTCCTGACATGGCTGAGGATATATTTAGCAGAGCTCTAGAAGATTAAATAAATTATCTTAGGTCAATGGACCAATTCATTTTCCATTCTGAGAATGTACAAAATAGAGAAGTATAATCTCTCAAGACACTAATTAATTTTACTGAGTTTTTTTCTCTTGTGGAATATTGCAATTAGAAAAAAAAAATTACCATTTCATTTTCATGCTTAAAAATAGATATCTTTCTATGCAAAGGTCCTTTGTTCAAGTAATGGATTACGAGGGGGAAAGCTCAGATTAATGGTATAAAGAATGAGCACAATAAAATACAATTCTCTCTAAATGAAGATTAACTCTTGTCTTGGGTAAATTTTGTAAAAAGTAATGAAAGAATTAGGAACAAATGGAAAGGTGCCTTCTGCACAATTTAATATAGTCTTCTGTTAATTGCAGAATCAGGTTTCATAGATTCTTGGAATTGCAAGGTAACATTTCATTCAGATAAGGAAAAAACCCTAATAAAGATCTGGATCTGGATAGAGGATTGTGACTTTTACTAAGGGAGGAGAGTGACACTTATAATTTTAATGAAATAAATATACAGTATTTAAGGCATGTTCCATGAACTTGGAAGAATTTAATAAAAGGTTTGTAAGAGCAAAAAAGGATATTTTTCACGTCTTGAACTGAAAAGAAAACATGCTGGCATGAGAGAAGCTTTGAGAAGAGGTACTGATAATTTGGCAGAAAAAAAGTAATTTTTGAGAAACATCACAAAACAATGTCAGGGTAGTCCAGCTGTAGGAATTTTTGCCACCGAAACCATCAAGACATGAGAGCTTTATTATCATATTGTGGGGCATCCTTGCAATTGCTGGAAACGGTGATGGCTTTCTGATTTCTGAGAAACAGAACACTTCTGATTTTAGCTATTCCATCTCATTACCTCCAGCTCTTCACTTTTTTCCTTGAAGATTCTCCATGATTCATCCAGCTGAAAGGGGGCAATAAGGAAAAGGCTTTCTTATGATAAGGAAACCATTGTGGATGCACTCCAGCCACAATCCCCATCCCATGAACGTGCCTTTCCTATGAATGTGCCTTTCCTCACCACAGGAGACGAAGGCAAATTTTTATGGCCCTTTTGAACACCTTCCATCTGGCCAGGATGTCTCTTCAGTGGCAGGGGAGGAGGAAAATTCCAACAGAATCTCATTGGCAAAAGGTAGTGTCTGGTCTTCACAATTCCCTTGTGGAAAAAGCCATCATAGGATGCTTTAATTTTGATGGGAAGCTAAAAGAAAGCAGTTCAGTTAGCAACAGGTTGCCTCAGTCATGCATGCCTGCTCCCTCATCCTTTCTTTCCCAGCTACCTGTTCTCCTGTATTGCCTATTCTTTCCTATCCCAGTGAAATGAGGGAACCACAAAGCTAGAATTATTTTTAATTCAGGATTTATAAAGGCAAAACTAAATACATAAGTTTTATTAGCAACTGACATGTGTAATATTTTCCCTCTGTGTTACAGTATTTAAATACCTTATCGGCCAGAGCAACAGTGGATCCCAAAACCTCAGTATTTTCTCTGGTGGTTCTGTGAACTGATGACTCCTAAGCCACGGTCAAGTAAGAGATTTTGATCAGATTATCTGAAAGGATGCCAGGAAGCATGATAAATGAAGGTAATTAGTCACCGTCCCTACAGGTCTGCCTGGCCTGTAAAGACGAGACAGTCTGCTCTTCTTGCAGACAGGAAATCACCAAGTATCCCAACCCCATGGCAAGAGGGCTCTGAATGCATCACCTCCAAAATTCACATCTTCAAGACAGCACTGAGAAAGAAAGAGGGAGAAATTAAGAGAACTTTTTTAATGTCTTGATTTTTCCCTTATTTACAAAATCAGCCACAAACACATTTTCAGTGCAGTGAATTTAGATATTTCTTCTAAATAATACCTACCTATGACTGATTTTTTTGTACAGCATGAACAGAGGCAGCCAAAGCTGGAACTAGACCTGACCCATTGGTTCAGACTGAGGACTACATTCAGCCTCCTTCAGAGCTCAGGGCTGCTCAGAGTGAGCCATAGCTATATTATTACAAAGGGACTTACAAAGCCACTGCTGATCTAAGACACATATCCCTGCAGTAATAAGCTTAGACATTTCCCGTAGATCAGGTTACAAGTGAGAATTGTACATGCATTTCTATATATTTAGATTCCTACTAACTAGGAGGTGAGTGTAAGCAGTAACCACTCTGCGGGGCCAGCTGTCCCTTTATGGTTGTCAAGCCATAAAGTTCTCACATGAGAAAAGGTGTCAGTATACCCAAAGACAGCAAATCATGCAGAGGTGTTGAAGAAGGTGAAGATTTACTGCAGACATGTGCAACTGGGCATTAACTTGGCTGGAAGTCATTGATGCCGTTGAAGGAGGAAGGATTTGTTTGGCTCACAGGCTGTGGTATTCTACCCATTTTCTGATGTGATATGCTGATTTCACTTTTTCATAGCAGAAAACCATGTGTAAATATTCTTAAAAACATGGTAAAGATAATTGTTGTGTCTTGAAGGTGCAGGAGAGTTGCTGAGAGCTGACTGCTGGCAAAACCATGCCAATGGGATGGCATGAGTGGGAAGAGGAGATGAAGGTTTTGTCCAGGACAGCCATGGTTACACAAAGAGCCTGCAGAGCAGAGCAGGGGCTGGTTTTCAGTCCCACTGTAGATGAACCATGGTTGCAAAGCGGCAGCAATGCCCCTTCAGACCTCTGAAGGGTGCAGGTATAAACACAACCTCTTGAACCTCTGCAGAACCCTCTCTGTATCCAAAATGAGAAGCCTTAGACACCTTTATGAGATCAGATAAAGAAATTAATGTGTGGAAGGGCTGTGAGAATCCAGATTTGAGATTTTTGATTTTTATATGTGGATATAGCAAAGAAACAGGGCCAAATGTTTCTCTGTTGGTAATAGTGTAAATCCTTATGGACTTCCTGGAAGCCAGTGAATCTTGTTCCAGATTTATGCAGGCTTCTCCCCCTGTGTTTGCTAATATACTTAATTAAATCTTGTTCTAATTTAAGTGGCATACAGGACTCGAAAACTGTAATCAAAGCTAGCCACAAAGTTATAGAAATATACATACTAAACACAGAACAAGCAAAACTGGCACTTTATTTTGCAGGAAATGTGTTAAAAAGGCAAATTTTTTTAACCATTACATTTGCTCCACAGAATGCAGTATTTTGTTGAAATGAAAACTACTCAGTAGGAATTATTGTAACTCATTATGTTTAAATAGTATTTTTTCAGTGCAAATTGAAGACAATATATTTGTTTTGAAATAAATATTTGAATTGCAGCACTGTGATGTTATCTAAAATAAGGTCTTGTTATAAATTCGAAATATGACAGTCGTTCTTAGGAACATAGTAGTCTTCTGATAAAAATGTCCACCTTCTTGGTGGACCAAACAAACAAAAGCCCAAATTGTTCAGCACTTTTCATACCATTAAATACTTCAGCTATTCTTAATTTTGGTCCAGTAATAACACATAATGAGGTATCATTTAATGAACCTGTTGTAACAACCAAATTATCTTTCTGACATGAACCAGAGAATTATATTGCAATTCACACACAGATAAAATTGTTAACAAAATTTCCAAAAAAGACCCCGAGGTATTTATTCCAGGAGAAATTCCTGTGGGAGATGCTGATAAAATTTATGTTTTACAGAATCAAGATCACTGGAAGCCCTCATAGTCTGGTCTTGGTGTGCTCAAACTCAGAGTAAGCTGCATGTGTGCTACAGGAAAAATAGAGTATTAGGGCAAAATTTATGTTAAATATTTCTGTAAGTATTAGAGCACTTATCCCTGTAGGTCTGGATTTCCTCTAGCAAAAGATAGTGCAGAGTATATTTAATTTTAAAAAAATTCAAAACCGCAGTGCCCATTGTATTTTTGTCTCAATATTTTTAGGTGAAAAATAACAACCTTGACACATTTTTTTGCATTTCTCAAATGCCACCTCTTTTATTAAATCCTCCATGTAAAACCACATCAGTGTTCCTGAGGGAAAATTATACTGCCACCAATTTAGATATAGTCAAATCAAAACCATTTACACAAATGACTGGCAGATTTTTTGCATTTGGTTTACATGATTGGGCATGTTTGTTTTCATTACTCCGCTGTTTCTAATGAGTACATTTGTTTAGACTATGAGGAACTAAAAATAATTGTATATATTCTATGGTTATGGAAAGGAGAACTCAAATACTTATCAGAATATATATATATATATATATTCAGCATAAGAAAGTGTTGCTTTTTTGTTTTTTTTTTAATGTAAGGGCTCCAACATATAGGACTTTTACATGCTTTTGCTAAACCAGACCTCCCCAGGGCTTTTCAGCAAATACCCAGTTGAAGGGGATTAGCTGGAAAAGGGAAATAGCTAGAAAATCTGGGAGCAGCTCTGATCCGCCATTCCAGCTTCCACCTCAACATGGACACAGGCATTCATAGGTTTTCCTAGATTATTCATAGGTTACTATAGGTTTATATTTACAAAGTATACCTGTGACTACTAAGTTTCACAAGGATTTTCCTTCACAAGCAGTTGCAAAGGTATTGGCTTTGTCCCATTCTATTCTTGCAGTGAATATAGCTTCGTGAGTCTGAAACTAATTTATTTGCCACAATAAAATTATCACACACACAAAGTCTGTCAGACCCAAGTTTGGAAATCCCTACTCAGATCTAATTAGGCAAAAGCCTGGCTCTAATTAGAAAAAATATCATATATTCCCAATTCACCTACAGTACTTCACACAGAACACAATTATATTCTCCAGTGGAAACAAATTTTAGTCTTCCACCACAAATAAGAGAACCCACTGTGTGAAAGGTAATCTGCTGAAATGAAGCCCTCTTCAAATTATTTGAGTTCTAAACTAACATAAATATTCCTAATATTAGATTTTATGTAAGAAGTAAAACTTCTAAACTGTTTAACTAAGAGCATATGCCTGAGAATTCTTGTGGTTATACACCATATTTCTGATGCTTGTCCTTTACATCAGGCTTCCCATTAATTCCTTTGGAACAAGGATTTCCCTCATAGTGCTCTTTATGACACTAAACAGTTTCACTAAGTTCCCTTCCCAGTTTTTTTTATCTATGTCACATTCATTCACAGCAAATGTAATAAAAAACTCAAGTCTCAATTTTTGCTAATATTTATGTGCTATACCCACAAAAAGTAATTGAACTGCTCATGTGAGTAAAAATTTGGCCTCCTGATTTGTATCAGATTTGCAGAAGACAGTCTCAACATTTCATCACTCTTGTAATTTAATAAAATTTTCTATATCCTAAAGAGAAAAGGCTGAATACAAGAGATTCCTCTGCCAGGCTGGTAAAAGCTTTGAGCAAATGTATGGATTTATACTGAAAAAACACACAGGCACTTGTGCCATGCTTCAGTTCATCTGGCATGTGCAAGGAACCATAATTACAACTACAGGAATGCCTGACATGTACTTGCCCACTAGTGCTGTTGTATCTCTGCCAGAACAGGCAGTAAATATATCACTGGAAAGTTACAGTAGAGATAACATGAAAGCAATTACCATGGTAGTTTCAGGCCCTTCTGCAGGGTAGCCATGTTTGCTGGGCCATAAAAACTCATTTTCCCCAATTTCAAACCAATTTGGACACGATAGGTTTGAGAGTTTAGCTTAAACACCAATATGAACCGATTTTTCAGTTGTCAAGAAGTGATTAAAAGAGGGGGATGAAGAAGAACAAAGGGGATAGGAAAGATTATTAATCACAAAAATGCTATGAATTAGGCTGAAAGTCAGCTTCAGGTGACTGAAAACTGTTTTTAATGGAGCTCAGCTATACCAGCAAAAAAATAAGCTGGTGAGCCATTGTGTTGCTAAATAATCACTAGAGAAGTAGAGCCCACCAACTTGTGTGAGCACACCTGTCTTTTCCTGAAGACTGGAAGAATGCTATCCTATTGTAAAACCATTACCTAGGCTTCCTCTGAGCTGGAAATCCATTTTCTCAGACAGGGGTGAATTAGCATGAGTAATGAACAAGATGGCAAATCTGGGGGCAGTGGGAGGATGAAAAGTGTGTAAAACTTTCTAGCATTTTTGAAGCTATGAAGAAACATAGGAAAGTTATCAAATATAAAGCTCCAAGACAATTGTCTTAATATTCACCTTCACATGCACATAAATTGGTATTAAGAATAGTCATCAATGCAAATCAAAATGGAAAAGCCACTGAATTGCAGCCACTGTCTCTCAAAATAGATGAACATTTTCCTACACATAAACAGAACCTTGTATTATCATAATCAGAGTACCTATCTACAAAAGACACCCCCCCAAAAAAAAGGGGGGGGGAGAGAGAAGTCCCTCTCTTTTATCTCTCTTATCATGAGATAATTAAGTACTAAATTAAATTTACTGTATGCATAATACAGATATGGTTTCAGTAGTATCTGAGATTTTAGGGAATGGTTGAAAAATATGCATGCCTGTGAATTGTCCAGGTTTTGTGGATATTAACAGTCTCCTATAGGAAGTCATATAAGACTATTTACGGCTGCAGGCAAACTAATCTGTCAGTAGCCTGGCTCAGCTTTCAGCGTGTGATTACAGGACCCAAATAATTTTATGTAGAAGCCTGAACCTTTATGTGTATTTTACTGTGACATGTGCACTCATAGTGTGATGAGCACAGCTCTGAAATCACCCTGTAGTCAATATTTTCCCAAATTTATTAAACTGAGAACTAAGGTTTGTCATACTTGTCAGTTTGGTGGATGTTTGTCAGATCTTCTATATAGGTCCTGAGCAGAGTGAGCAAAATACACACAAATCATTTAAATACACAGGGTTTGAGGCGTTACAGATAAATTGCCAGAGATAGGCAGGCCCGCAAATGAGTCAATTGCTCTTGTAGGGCTTTCTGCCAAGTGGCCAATGCTGTGTGACAGGCACCTGCCCTGGCAGGGCGGGGTGCAGCCAAGGATCCCCAGTTATGCAGAATCACCTGTCTGTGCAGGCATGGGGCTCTGCTGTCCCAAGCAGCTGCAGCAGAACAGGGTGGGGCCAAGGGGAGCCGCCTCCCTCAGAAGGAGATTCAGGCCACACCAGCCACCCGCTGAGCTGGTGCTACCAAAGAGGTGATATGTGACCCAAAATCGATCTGCTTTCCAATATTGTTAATATCATGTTCAAAGCATATTGCTGAGCTGGTGGAAGAATACACACTACTATTCAGATTTTCAAATATTTCAAGATCGGATGTTGGGCCCAGATCTTTCTCAAGCTCCTATTCAGACACCCAAGTTTTTATAACATTTCAAAACCAGAGAGTTGTAGAATGGTTTGGATTGAAAGAGACCTTAAAGATAATTTAGTTTCAAACCCCCTGCCATGGTCAAAGACCGCTTTCACTAGACCAGGTTGCTCAGAGCTGTATCCAACCTGGCCTTGAACACTTGCAGGGATGGGGCATCTGCAGCTTCCCTGGGCAGCCTGCTGCAGTGCCTCACCACCCTCACAGGAAAGAATTCCTTCCTGATATCTGACCTAAACCCACACTCTTTTAGTTTGAATCCATTCCCCTGTCCATTTCCCGTCATGTTCTTGTAAAAAGTCCCTCTCTATTTTTCTTGCAGTCTCTTTTCAGGTACTGAAAGGCCACAGGTCACCCCAAAGCCTTCTATTTTTCAGGCTAAACAACCCAGACACTCTCATAACCTTTCCTCATAGGACAGGTGCTCTATCCCTCTAATTATCTTGGTGGCCCTCCTCTGGACTTGGCTACAGCAAGTGTGATACAGCTACAGCTGATGTGCTGGGGACCCCAGAGCTGGATGTGGCACTGCAGGTGGGATTTTGCCAGAGCAGAGTGGAGGGGCAGAATCCCCTCCCTCACCTTGCTGGCCATGCTGCAATGGATGCAGCCCAGGATACAATTGGCTTTTTGGGTTGCCAGTTCACTTTGCCAGCTGGTGTCCAGCCTCTCACCCACCAGCACTGCAAGTCCTTCTCAGCAGAGCTGCTCTCACTCTGTTCATCCCAAAGCCTGCGTTGATATCATGGGTTGTCTTAACCCATGTGCAGCACTTTGCACTGGGTCTTGTTAAACCCCATGAGATTCTCAAGGACCCACTGCTCAAGCTTGTCCCTCTGGATGGCTTCAGGTGTGACAATTGCACCATTCAGCTTGGCGTCATCTGCAAATTTACTGAGGCTGAACTCAATCTCTTTGTCTGTGTCATTAAAGAAGATATCATAGAATCACAGAATCACAAAATAAGCTAAGTTGGAAGGGAGTCAGAAGTATCATCGAGTCCGACTCCTGGCCCTTCACAGGACCATTCCCAAGAGTCACACCATGTGCCTGAGAGCATTGTCCGAACACTTCTTGAACTCTTGTCAGGTTTGGTGCTGTGACCACTTCCCTGGGGAGCCTGTTCCAGTGCCCAACCCTCCTCCGGGGGAAGAACCTTTTCATAATATCCCACATAAACCTCCCCTGTCCTCGGGACCCACCACTGGTCAGCACAGAGAAGGGATTGTTAAATTATGCTGGTCCCAGTATGGACCCCTTAGGGATGTCACTGATGTCCATCGTGACTCTCAGCCATTGATTGCTGCCCTCTGGATGCAACTGTCCAAACACTTTCTTATCCATCTAACAGTCCAGTCATCAAATCCATCTCCAATTTAGAAAGCAGGATGTTGTGGGTTTACAGAAATACAATTAAATGTAATCTGTAACCCTTTGCTTGTCCACTGATGTAGTCCCTCCATTGTAGAAAGCCACTAGTTTGGTCAGGCAGTACTTGGTGCTGGTAAAGCCTTGCTGGCTTTCTTAAATCACCTTCCTGTTCTGCAAGTTTCTTACCTTAGTTTGTGGAAGAATTCCATGATCTGCCCAGGCACAGAGGTAAGGCTGCCTGGTCAGTAGTTCCCAGCCATCCTCCTTTCTACCATTATTTAAGAACGGTATAATTCCCTTTTTTCAGTCACCTGGGACTTCACCTGACTGCCGTGACATTTCAAATATCATGGATAGCGGCTTGACAACTACATCAGCCAATTTCCTTAGGATTATGAGATACAGCTCATGATGTCATATAGACTGAAGTACAATCAGGTTCCTCAGGTAGTCATGATCTTCTCTTACAGTGGGAGGAACTTTGCTCCCCCAGTCCTCATCCTGCTGTCCACCCACTCAAGGAGTGTGGGGAGAGAGGTTAACACTGAAGACTGCAGCAAAAAAAAATGTTACCTCAGCCTTCTCCTCACGTGTTGTTACCAGTATTCCAACATTTTTTTTCCACAGGGAACATTTTGACCTCTTCTGGTTAACATACTTGTATAACATACTTGTTAACATACTTCTTGTTATTCTTTTAATCCCTTGCCAGGTTCAATTCCAGCTTCATCTTGGCCCTCCTCACCCCATCCCTATACAACTGTACTTCATCTCTATACTCTTCCCAGGTTACCTGTCCTTGTTTCCATGCCTCTGCATGTGCTTATTTCCCTTTAGTCTGACCGGCAGTTCCCTACTCAGCCACACTGATCTCTTGTTTTCCTTGACCAGTTTCTTGCTCCTGGGAGTTGCTAGCTCTTGTGTTCCATGGAAGACTTCACTAAAGCCAGCTCTGTTTCACCCACTTGTCCCAGAGGGCAGTCTTCCAGGGGATCCTATTGACTATCTCCTTGAAGATACGGAAGTTTGTTTTCCTGAAGCCCTGCAATATCGTGTTTGCAGTCAGGCTGTCACAGGAACTCGGTTTGCAGCACAGATCACACAACATGCTGTCCTCCATGAGGCTCCAGAATGGAAACAGCTTTATTGAAAACTGTCCCCTAGTGGATAACAGGATGGGAGAGGAAGGAAAGTATACTGCAATCAAGAATTGGTCATGAAAAAACACGTGGGCTGGCAAATGCTGGTTCCAGGAGCATAGCATTTTAAATAAGTATCAGACTGCACTTTCACCATATCCACACTATGTGCACATGTGCAGTAGGTCTAATGTGACACAGAAGTTCTGGATTTACTGTGCATTCTGTAACATTCATTAATGTCCCTGGAGTGAAAGTATTTGGTATTTGGGAGGCAGAATTTGAAGAAACAAGAACTGAGACTGGGAAGGCAAGAAGTCTGACAGAAAAGCAAGAGCAAAACTGGGGACACACAACCCTCATGTGTCAAAACTTTCCACAACCCAAGTAGCACAAAATTCCCACTGAAAATCTGGATGGTAAGTACTCTGCTTGCTCCTAACTACTGATTGTGTCATTCTAAGAAATGAGATTGCTAGAAGCTTTTAGAAGGAAACACAACACCTTAATAGCACCTCCCATACTGAAGGATATATCACTACCTCAATGATTAAACACTCCCAGGGTTGACAGCGGCAGTTGACAACTCTGCTGAAACTAACCCCAATTGTCCTAATGGCACAGACATGTCTGTTCACACTGGAAATGTCTTTTCCGTTTCCTTCTCTATTTGGCAAAAAACATTTTTCTAGCATACTTTTCAAGTTTGGGATAATTAGAGCATTGATCCTGAAATCTGAGCCACCGTGGGATGGATACAGAGCAGTAGTTTGTGCAGAGTCTTGTGGGTTTCAGGCTCCATAGTCCCATATCTGATTGTAGATTTGGGACATTTTATTCTATGTTCACACAGAAATATTTTCATAGTAAGTGCTAGCAAATACTCATATGTTTTATAAGGATGGGAAGATTCCCATTTTTATTAGCTGCAGCCCAGATTGTAACACTCTGTCCGATGTTCAGCATGCCAGAAGGAAGTTTGGTTTCCAGGAGATTTATTTTACCCTCTGTAGCTACCTTTTGAACTGAGAATTACTTGTAGTCCCCTCCAATATACTGTGATTCAAGAAAGAAAGACAATCCAGAGCGGAAATCATCTAGCTTAGAAGTATTTTTTTCTTCCCAAAGAATATTTATTTTCCTTAGTAAATTCATGTAACTGTGCTAAATGAATATGAAATCTGTCAAAAATAATGCACTACATGTTCACTTGTGGTTTCATTTTCTCATAGCATGATCTTTCTATGAGTTGTTTTATTTATTTGTAAGTAAATTATCCATCCAAGAGGAATTGTTTAAATTCACAAATCATTTATACTGTGTGATTTTTGTCTCACTTTGTTTTACAACCTGACATCTTTGTCAAAATAGTTTGAAATAATCCAGTACATCAAGGGTTAGCTGATTTCTACATCTTACATGACTAATCTTGACCAAGAAAGGAGGAAAATGGATGCAAAAGGGGCTGTGTAGGGTGCAAGGTGTGAGCTGAAAAGGACAAGCAAGTCTGAGCACATCTATTTTGTGTTTGGTTCTGAAAAGAGATAAAGCAGGTTCAGAGGTGAAGGTCAAGGTCATGAAATATCCTGAGCACTTTGTCCTTTTGAGTGAATTTGACACAGATGTACAATGCAGATTTAATCTGTAGCTAATTTGATCTACACACAAATTTGATCTGTAGCTAAGAATATGGAACAAAATGTGACTGTAAAAATTCAGTGAAATTATACTTTTTATTTGAAAACTCAATTTCCTATAAGGCAGACATCTTAAAAAGAAAAAGTTCCTTTTTTGTATGGAAAATGTTGGTATTGGAACAGCTTTAATCAGTTAGCAAGGGCATAATAAGAGTGATTCTGGGCTTGCGAAATCTCATCAGTTGAATTGCTTCAATACCAGAAGCCAGAGCCAGCTTGTCACAAGATACCACATCTCTGCATCCTACTGCTCAGATTCCAAACAGCCTGTAAAATATTTCAGTTTTGGTGAGGCTCCAGCTAGTGTTTGCAATATAAAGCTTGTTATCCATGCAATTTTGATGCACTTGGATTTTCCTGAATTTTTTTCACTAAGGATGGGGATGTAGCACCAAGTCCTGAAACATGGAGCACTGCCTGGTATCTGGTGAGGAGCAAAACATCTGACTACAATGGATAGGGTTTTCTGGCAGGGCTGGTGTCCTTTTGAGGAAAGCCAGAGCTGTTTTGACTGCCCAGAACCAGTCACCACTGCAAAGGCTTCCGATCCTCCCTGTGCTCTCCTTAAAAAAATGGAGCTGCCCTGAAGCAAGCAGTTTGCCACACCAGGGATTGTCATTAACCCTCTGGTGCCAGAAGTCACAGCTGAAGTTTCATGAACTTGCCCGAGGCCTAATCCCTTGCTTACATCCTACACCACGCCGCACACCTGCAGAGAGCCCCTGCTCCATGTCCCAGTTCCCACAAGTGCAGCTGTCAGAGCACATCCAGTTTTCAGGATGAGGGCCTGAGTGAGGCTTGGGATATGGCTATGCAGCGAAACAGATTCCTGTAGCTGTTTTGTTTCCCACTTCCACACCTCTGTGACTGTCTTTGTACCTTTGCAAATCCTCACTGAAAATGTCTTCCCCATTGTTTAAATGCTCTTCTTCCATCCTCTGCGCCAATGAGATCTGCTTGTTGCCAAGTCAGTTCTTTCTCAGTTTACTTCTAGATTTATGTGCCTTTTTCTGTGCCTTGTCCAGAATTGTGATGCAAAGAAAATTTAGTGAAGATATTCAATACTTTTCCATTAGCCTTGTCACCCTATTTCCTTCAAAACTCAACTGATATTCTTTTTAGTCACAAACACAGTTGAGAATAGCTGATCAAAAAAGGTGAAAAGTGAAGCAATCAACTTACCCACAAAAATCCAACAGCCTAAATGAACTTTCTACCTTTCCACAATAAAGCATTCATAAGCATGGTAGCTAGATACTCCCATTATTAATGATTCACTAGCAGTGTATTCATTAGTAATAAGCGCTAGTGTCATGTCAATAGTGCATCTAAATTGAGCTAATTACATTACCTGATGCCTCATACTTTATGTGTATAATTTATTCCCTGTGGGATAAAACCCTTGGCTTTTCTCCAAAGACAGGCAAACAGGCCTGGTAGTTTGCTCTCCACTGGAACAAGAGCAAAGTAAAACCCTTTATATCCCATCACAGTCAACACCCTCAGATCTGTCCAGTGGTCCAAATTTTGCAGGAACTGTGACATTTACCACTTTTTCTCATGTAGAGGGCTGTGAATGGTGTTTCTGCCTCATGTTTGCTTTGCTTTTGTTCATGCCCTCACTCCTTAGCCCAAACCTCTGAGACAGCTGCAAGTCCGGGGGAGAGGAAGCACCTCAGACATCATTTACCACCAATACCTCTGGGAAGGAGCTAGTATTGTCCTTGATCAGTATCTCTGTGTTGCTTTAATATTACCACAACTGTCTGCAAGTTGGCATGCTCTTTGAAAGGCTTCCAGCCACTGAAAACCACACAAAACTTTCTGAGGTGTCATTTTGTCTCCCAAGTAAATTGAAATAGGCACCCCTTCCAGATGCAATGTTCTTGTCTAGGTAGTATGAAGGCAATGTTCACAGTAGGGAAAATCTTCAGAACATTTTCAAAGTATTTTTTAATTAAAAATAGGGACATTTGCCTTTGTAGATATGTTGACTTAATTTCTTCACTCTTTGACCAGATATGATTGCTTATGTCTTTGCATCCCCACCTGCTGAATGCCCACCTTTAGAAGTCTAAAGACTAAGACAGGAGCAATAGGCAATAAAGGCAGTCCTACTGTCTAAGTTCAGGAACCTAATTTTAGTGAATAATTTATCGCAGGCAATTACCCTGGACTTTTACTGTAGTCAGTGGAAAAAGATACTTCCAAGCATGTATTCAAATCACTTAAATTAGGTTCCAAAGATGGCACACCAGATGCAATCTTCTTATTTACATTTGGGGTGGTAATTTGCTTTCAAAGGAAAATTCAGAGAGCTTGTGTATGCAACCTTGTGCACAGTTTAGCATCTCTATTTTTGCAGTGCCTTGATAGATGTAAGTCTAAACACAGTACCTTTTGACTAATCTATTAAAAATAGTGTATTGAAAATAAAATTATGGACTTGTATTTCTGAAAACATGTTACGTCACACCCCTCAAACAGAAAGGAATACTCCAGAGAGTGTAATACGACATGACTGTGTGGATTTCAGGACTAGCCATGTAGCTGGGACACCACCTCGAGTTTATACATCTTCTCCTAGCACAGATTTTAAAAAGAGTTCCTGTAAAACTTATGTCACCTGGACAGAGTACTACAGTTGTTTGAAGGCTCCATTCTCCCCAGATATTCCTGCAGAACTCCTCCTATCTACATGGCAAAGACATCTATCGTGTTAGTTAACTGTTCTGATTTATCATACACATATGAAACTTTTGCTGGTGCAATTCTCCTGGGGCTCTGAGTAGGACTTCACACTCTTCTGAATCGGCAGAAATGTTATGAGAGACAAATTGCTCATTAGGGGATGAGTCTTAGACACTTGGAAATTCAGATGTGATGAGGAATGAACCCTGCAGACTTTGACATATACTGTGTGCTCAATATCTAACACGAGTTCAAGAAACACCCTCCTTAGTAGCATGTTTTGTGTTTCAAACCTCAGCTTCAGTAGTAGAAAGAACATCAAAGAGCAAATTTCCACAAAGGCTGTCAGCTGCCTGCTGCATGTTGCTGAGGGTCATGCTCTAAACCCCAAAACCCAAAGAGGGTCCTGTGTTTTCTGCAGCGGGGCTGGGATTTTTCTATCAGTGACCTCTCCTCTCGTTGCTTTTCTCAAAGTACTGGAAACAAAAGAATAAATGCTTAGAGTAAATGGCTCAAAACACAGGAAGGTTCATTCTGCAGGGACTGTATGGAAAAATCTGAAGGAAACATTGACATAAAACAAATCCAATACCTATTCCTACCAAAGTCTCATATTACAGTTGTACTGACTGACATATTATAGCTGGCAAGGACTAATGCTACTGTAAAAATATCCATGATGTCATTTTGACTGTTCAAATACTCATGAAAATATTTTTTGTAAAACTTCCTATTCAACTTTGACTACAAATACAATATAACCATCTAGAAGTGAAGAAATTGCTGTTTCACTTTAATTGACACAATAGAAAAATACCATAAACTGGGGAATAAAAGCATGTTGTTCTAGACAAATATTTTTCAGTATAACTTTATTCTCTTTTGCTGTCAGCATTCGAGACCTCATCATAAAAAGTATTTTATTTGATTTATCCATTCTACTTGAGACTATGAATCTTGAGTTCACGTAGCAAGGTCAGAGAAGTTTAGGAATTCAGTGGTCTCAAATGATTGTCAGTTAGCTAAGAGGTGCTCAAGGAGGGGCTATTAATAATGAAAGCTCCAGGCAAATGTATAATGCAAGCCCTGCAGATCACAACACAGAGCTCAGATTCTCTTGAGAGTCATCTGAGGACAAGATGCTTTGTTGTAATGAAGAGAATATAATGTACAGTGACAGGAACAAAAATCTATATTGTGCATTCTATATGTGTGCTTTTATATCATAGTATTGCTACATAAATAATAGCAAGAGACCCATACAAATAGTGAAGACTTCAAAGGACCATTTTCTAGCATGCAGTTTTTGATATTTAAAAGTAGTAAAATATGTAAAAAGTCCAAATACACACTATTGTATATATGGTCCTAATCTGCATACAGCAGTTTCACAAAAGCCCAATCCTACATCTGAGTTAGGAACAAAACTGACTTCCAAGAGAGGTATAAATGTATGAGCGTAATTGCCAGTATATAATATGCTCAAATCAATTTATTTAAAAAAAAATTAGAACGTTTTAAAAATTAAAAAATAGTGATTGCAATTTTACTAGTTAGGAAAATAAAAAAGATATTTTCTGGATTTTTTTTTTTTTTTTTTTTTTTTTTTGGAGTGCATGAGAGTAACATAACAAATTAATGGGATGGTAGGACTGAAGGAGAGGTTTTGCAGGTACCTAAGCCAACATTCATACTACTGTTAGAATGTCAACAGATGCAGATAGGCAGAAGTTTTTTGGGTTTTTTTCTTTGTTTAAGGACATGCATATCCACGCTGTTCTCAAGAGCTGCATAGGTGCTTCCTCTGTTCCAAGACCATGGATGGGTCCTCCAACTGCTTGACAAGAGTGAACCAGCTCTCGGTGCAGCTACAGAACCAGTTCAACCCAGGCTGCATACAGGCAGTTCCCATGGTCCAGGCATGTTGTTGAATGTACATTCCCAGCTCCCCTCCCCAGGAACTGCTTCTGGTTTACGTGCAGGGCTGATGGCCCAGGTGGACAGCACCCACACCTTGTCTGCACATCCAGGGCACCTGAACGCAGAGACAATCAGCTGATGGGTCAGGCTTGGGCTGCCACTTGGGGTGGACTTACTGAGGGATTTACACAGTGTGTACTAACGAGGCTGAGACCTCAGCAGACACGTCAGCTCACATATTTTACACATCCAGCTCACATATCTGGCTCTTATTTCTACCCATAGCATCTGGTGTGTGCACTTCAGTAGCCAAAGGCTGGTTGTGCTCAGCTGTAGCCAAGAACCATGCAAGTTTTTTGGCTGAGCTGTCAGGGGACAGTGTGCCTATGTGACCCAGCATGGCAAGGATAACTACACCTTGTCCTGTGAGATAACTGCAGCCATCCTGCTGTACAAGCAGCAGTCCTACTTCTGCCTTCACCCATTACCTCTCCAAGCCACTTCAGGCTCTGGGTGGTGTCAGGGTTATATCAGCTTTGCTCATGAAAAACTGAGCTAACACGAATCTTGTTCTGGAGTCCCACTGACCCCAGCCACAGCTGTGTGTGAACATTTATAACTCCATTTCCCAAAGACAACAGTAAAAGCATTTCTTATTTAAAGTACTAAGTAATAAATATTTGTTATTATTGTTTTCTACTACTCTTTTTAATACCAATCCACAAGAAGAAAGAGTGCAAATTACTGAGGAGGCTGCTCATCGTAAGTCATTCAAAACTGCTTAAGTCTCACTGCAAATCTTGTCCCAGGCTTCTGTACCCATATTTTCTCAGGCAACTTTTCAATTCTTTTTTGGTTTAGTTACACCAGTGTTCTATCTTATCAGCTTAATATTGCTAAGACAAAGGAATTCACAGGTATATCTTTTAAGATAGTTCACAATCCTAAGAGCTTTTAGCCCTAGACAAGAAAGGATGCTGGGAGATTGTAGTTGCCAAAGCACGTGAGAGGTCACCTTCTCTAGTCCCTTGTGGTTTGTCTGCTGGCTATCCTGGTTTTGGGAAATGGAAAGAGTTTCCCTCCTGGGATCTAGCGAGAGGCTCATGATACATTTATGTCATAGAGATCAGAAAAAAATAAAGAACAAATGTTTCTAGCCAGGATCAAATGCTTGGGGAATATCCAGACTGGTGTGATATCCAAGAACAACTGCCTAGAAAGCTCTATTTTACCCTTTACCAGCTTGTAGAGGAAGGCCAAGCATTTGTCACCTAGTTTTGCATGATATTTTAAGATTTTTATGCTGTTATTAAAATTGGTTCTAACATGAACTTATGAGATGGAACACCACCTATACATGCCAGTTGGGGAATGTACTTGTCAGCTTACATCTACTGTTACAGCAACATGGTTTATAAAATCAAATATAGGATATAACCATAATCCTTCAGAGTCCATGTAAGTGCAAAAAAATCTAATATAGACATGTAAGGGGACATGTAAATAATCAGAATTATGAGATTTTTCACAGCATGTGGTAATACATTTACTTCAGTAAGGGCATGGACAGACCATGTCAGTCAGACCCCTACACCTATTAACTTCTCACAATCAAGCGGGTTACAGATGTCAAAATACTGATAGTACCTATAAAACAAGTAATCTGGTTAGTAGCATTTCATGTTGCAATGTTCTGAGGACACAGATTAAATTGGCACCTCACAACATCTAGGAATTTTATTTACTCATTCTCTACTTCATTTCAAAATTCTTCAGTGACCTACTAATCCCTTGTGTACACTTTGCATCTGATGACATGCACACAAGAGAAAAGTATTAAAGGTTTAATCATTTGCCAGTTGGGCTGTGGAGAGACAATTGTTTGTTTCAAATGCAACATCAGACTTTTTGGAAGTGTTTAACATTCCTACTTGCAGCTGTTAAAAGTTTTAAATGTTATGCTTCCATTATGACTGCTGTAGGGCACCCCAGAAGCAGTTCCACGGTGTGAATGTTTAGGTCTGTGTGTTGCAAATCCATTTCAGAAGTCCCAAGCAGATATCAGCCTTCTTCCCATACCCTACTTTCCACAGGTGCTGATCCCAGAAGGCACCTGCATCAATTCCCAAAATGTGCTCTGCTTTGAACGCAGCCGTCACTGGGGCCCAGATTAAGGAACATGCCACAGAGTGCCTAATCCTTGTAGACTACATCAGCATTTAAAGCATCCTAAAACACAGGATTATAAAGACAACTGGCTTTTCCCCTTGAGGCAGAGATAAGACAATTCAGAACTCACTGAAGCACCTTGATAGGATGTTTACGTAGAAAAATGCATTGTGGGGAGACAATCTTTTGCATACCACCATGGGCATGTCATTTAAATTGTATAAAGAAGTTCTTCATCACTTTTAATGGGGAAAAAGCAATGTGCCTACCTTTTCCTCCACTCATTTCTTGACCTCTAGTTCAGAGAGAGATTGGATCTAGGAATCAAAAATTCATTTTTACAAATTGCACTATAAAACCCACACAGCCACTAATACTAGATGCCTTTTTTGCTGTCCATATTCCTCTAGCAGGTCTAAAAAATAAAGTCATTAATAACTAAGTATTTAGCATTAAGCTAAGGAAAATTTGAAATGTAATGCTTCTCTAAAGATGTTTACTGAAGCTCCCTTGATGTGATTGCCTTTGGCTATATTACAGCCATAGCTTGTTTTGAGGAGCTTGAATGTCTGCAGTCTGGAAAAAAGTGCTGACAGGAAAACTTAAATGTAACAAATGTTGTATAAAAAAGGGCTAAATCTGTAATGGTCATTGTTTTGTTTCCACTGTGACTTGAAATGAGAAATAAGAAGGAGGTTTTGGTTGGGGTTTAATGAGAGATTTTTCACTTAAAAACATAATTAGTATATTGGAAAGTCTAACAACAGATAAAGACTCAAACAGAATGGAGTTGAAGAGCAGTGAGTGGAGAGCATTTTGGGGCATGGCTGATGAATAGCAGTCCAAAGAAAAAGGATGGATTAGAAAAACCAATGGTTCTATTCATACTAATTTCCCCAATTTCACTGTAGTCTTTGCAATGGGGATTATTATTAATTAGGCTCTTGCAGCTCCTTTTGAACACTTATTATCTTGCCTAAGAAATACCATAATTAAACACAAAATGAAAAACATGGTGTTATGGAACCATGAAAAAAAAAGCTTTCACAGGACTGGAATGCACCCCTTTTAGCTTTGCTACTATGAACCATTTATTTCTAGACAAGATTGCTAGTTCACTTACAGAATACTTTAACCACCAAAAGTTTTTAATTTTTGAAATCAGAAACATTTTATAAGTGAATGTCTAAATACAACACTTAACACTTCCACTGTAGATATTCAAAGCTATTGGATAACCACTTTCGTTTAGATGCCAATATACAGATGTAGGAGTCAAAACTCATCAATCAGATTTTAGTATCTGTATTTCAGACTACAATTCCTATCTCAACACTATTTTTAATAGAAAAAAATAAAAATTAAAAAAAAAAACCAACAAAACAAAACCACAAAAAAAAACCAAACAAAAAAAAAAAACCTAAGACCTGAGCCAAATTGAATTCATTTGGAATTTTCTTGCACTTAGTGTCATTAAGCAAATAAAAGATGATGATTGGAAAGGGAAACCAAATTGGAGATTGAGGAAAGGACTCAGAGAGAAGCATGAGAAATTAAGTATGAAGAAGGGACTGAAAAGGTGAAGACAAAAGAAGCAAGATTAAATGGGATAAGGTCCGGGGGAAAAATCCTTTCTGGCCAGACCTATGGAAACTGATGGCCTAGTGATTATAATTTTGTTTGTAGATTGTCTGTGAACCACTGCCAACATCAGATAATTTAGCCATGGCTGGAGTTTAGGAATGAGTTACCTTTTTCCTATGTGGAAGGAAAATCACTTTGCAAGACACTTTGTAGGGCATTTCATTGATTCAAATTGTAGCTGAAGTTGGCACCTGATAATAGCAGAAATTAATTTTTGGCCCTGGCCATAACACAGAAATCAAAAGAATTAACAAAAATATATACACTTTCAGAAAGTCTGATTTTCAACACTCACTCATGCAAATATTAAGTTATTATTCATGTAATCAGGATTCAGAAAAAAAGGGGGATATGTGTAAGAGTGTTAATGTAGTTTTTGATGAATACCATATAATGAGTGAAACAAGGAAATTAAAAGCTATGTTATGCAAAATGAATATGAATACAGGATTATTTTGACAGCCCCTTTGGAAAGGAATGGTGGATTTCTGTAAACTGAAGAGTAAAACATGAGTAGTTTAAGTAGGTGTTTAGTGTAAGGGATTTTAGGTTTGTTGTGTTAGCAGTCATTGTCTTCCATCACAACTGGAAAATCTGACTCTGAGAGTGGGAAAAGCATCATGCCTCAGGGTCTCAGGATGAGAAACAACTGGGCAACTTCAGATTGTTTTTGGGAACTTTCTGATGGGGTGCAGGTGAAAGGAATCACAAGCTCAGCCATAGTCACAGGGCTGGAAAAGCTCTCTTTGGGTTGTATGAACTTTGGGATAGTGATCGTGGAGAACACCGAGAGAAGCACACTCAGTGAGATGAAGACAAAAGCTATGCATATTTCAGCCTGTTTGTCTGAGGACATTATTTTTCTGCAGCTGTAGGAGAGCTACTGTCCCACACTGAGCCACCTTTTTCATTAGATATCAAGCCCCAGAGGCCTTTATCTCATTTTCATCTGTAAACAGTTTCCTTCCAAGATTATAGCGAACTTTAAATGGCAGGTAACCTTTTTTTCAATGCTGATGTAATTTGTTCCATCCTGTAGTACTTGTCCCTGTGTCCTGTCTCTTCTGTTCAAATTTCAGAACCGGGAAGCTGAGGTAGTCAGTACAAACAAAGAAAATGTGAAACTATCATTCTTCTAAGCACATCACTAAAACCATCTTGGAAAACAGCCCAGGCTCTTCCAACTCTGCCTCTTCAGTCAATAGAAATGGAGGTCAACAAATTTATATATATATTTTTTTTTTTTTTTTAATTTTTTTTTAATTTATGGTCTCTGCCCATGGGTTCTGCATGATCACCATCTCCACCAGCACCCTGTGCCCTCTTCACTCACACTTAACTCCAGCTGGAGTTCTCTCTGAGACCATCACCTGCATTGACCCTTGCTTCCATCTCCCTCTGAATGCAACAATATAGCAGCCTGGCACAAAGTGCTTTTTCTAGATGCAGCAGTTTCACAGATGTATACACTACCTCCGTTTTCTAAAAATAACAAAGGACAGGAAATACTGAGCTTGACTTCTTCCCCCCTGTATCACAGAGCATTCAGTGGCATAAGTGAAAATGAGAGTCATAAAGCAATATCTTTGATACAGACATGCAGGGAAGTGGGTTAGTAATATATACCATATTTTTTTATTTGGTAAGAAGTTCAGACTTCTTAATGTCCTGTTACATATCTGAAGCATTATGTGCACATGCCTGATCAATTAGGTTAAGTCTATACATCATGCTGTTTCATCACTTACTTAAATTCAGTGAATTATTTCCCAGCCAGATTTTATTTTCTGATGTACTCAACCATCCATGTGAGGAGCAGAGCAAAGGAAATGTGTCTCCTACTGCAGAAAAAAAGAATTCATAACTATAAAACCAAAATACTTCCACCATCTCGGTGTTGTCATGAAATATATTCCATGGAGTTTGTTTAACTAAAACAAAAGTTGAGATATCAGGATGATTCCTGTCTTCTAAATATACGATCTAGAAAACTGAGGAAAGTGAAGATCTATTAAAACTCACTGAAGAAATATCTTCAGGCTTGCAAAAAGTAATCTGACAGGGATGCTAGACTATCTGTGCAGAATGACTTTTTGTAATTCTGTGGACATTTGTGGACAGTATCAGTGTACCTGGCATTCAGTAACAGCCAGCTGGGCTAACAAATGGACATACAGGAAAATCCTGGTATGCAATACAGATGCTTTGCACTGCTTCAGCACCCACAAGGCCAATGTTGCCAGCTGCCTCAGAGGTTTTAAGTATTATACATCCAGATAAGAACTTTTCCAGTGTTTCTGATTCTCTGTATAAGTGATAAAGCATGGCTGAAAAGCAGTCATGACACCTGGTATCTGTAATACTTTTTTTAAAATTTTTACCATTTGGCTATTTTTTCCAGCAAAAGGCTAAAACAATGCAGTGCACTCTTTGCCAAACATTCAGTACATAGAAATAAGGTGACAAAAAAGACCCAAAGAAAGTCATGAAGTGGTGCAAAGGTTTGAGAACAGGTTTGAACACTGTTCTAACAAAGTAGATTGCAGGTTTGAGGAGGAGCAGAGATGCTGATAGGAATTTTTAAAATTGTATGTACAAGCAAATGCAAGAGCATAGAATATATGCAGAAGAGCAAATCTGAATCAAGAAGTAACTTTTTATATCTGTATTTTGATAACAGCTGCAGAAGTTACACCAGTAAATGATACAAATAAAAAAAGTATTTTAAAAGCAGGTTTTCTCCTCTATATTTATGACACTGATCAGCTTTTTATGCCTTCATTTTACAACTACTGTGTTTTCAGTTTACCTTCTTGGCAATCAAAACTGAAAAGGCACTTTATAACATCTGTATGCAATTTTTACAGACACTAGTGATTCATAAACTTTGATTTCAAAGACATTTCCTACAACTCTTCTTGCTCCACAGGACCACATGAGTTTCCCCACAAAAAATGCTTGATTTGTTTCCAGAGTTTATCTCACAATTTTTGTTGTCTTGGGGATGAAGTGGTTTTGTTATAGCTCAATCATTGGGAGCTATTAACTCCGCAAGTTCAAACAAATTCCTGAGCCAGGAAAGGGTCCTTTAACCTTTTTTGCTACTTTTGTTGCTTTTGCTAGCTATTTCTAAATTGAAAAAAAAAAAAGAAAAAGAAAAAAAAAAGAAAATAAAAGAGAGAACAAATCTAATAATAATTATATTAGTATAATTTGAACTTTATCCATAGTTTCATTGATTGAAACAGACAAATAAAATATATATTAAGATAAGGTGGGGAAAAGTGAGGAAAGAAACAATGCTAATACAAAACCATACATTAAAATTCAGCCAGGGTTGAGGCCACACAATGGTAATTTAAAGCTTAAAAGCATTATGAAACTCTCCTAAATATCTCACATGAAATTTTGTAACATCCACTGAAAAAAACATTATGGGAACCCCAAAAACATGTGGTCTGTTTGGAATAACTGCTTTGCTCAAGTGGAAGAGCAGACAAGAGCATGTCTGATCCATGCTAAATGCAGTCATCCTTGCTACTACATCATATTGGTGTCTTGGAAGTGACAAATGAGGAGGGAATTTCTAGCAAGTAGCATTCTTATGGGCTTTTAGTGGGATCTAGCTTGTGCTCAGTGACTAAATACTCCTTTAAAAAAAAACAACACATAAAGAATGAGTCCAAGACATGTAATTCCTGCAATTGTTTGCTTCAGGAAAATGTTACCGGATAAGGAGATGTTGTGGATTCTGAGTTTTTATTGGAGTAGTTTCAGGCATTGGCTGTACATTTAAATGAAGTGCAATAAAAATATTTGGAAGTATAAGGAAAAGGAAACTATTCTCTAAAGTCAACAGAGAGGTGGGTTTTATTTGGTGGTGTAAGGCAAGATCAGGTACAATCGTAGATATTTTTTGTGACTACTGTTTTGAAGATTTTATGGTATTAAAAAAGCATAACTATGCTTTCAGCTAGTTGTGGGGTCTCACAGTTCCCAGCTATTCAAAGAAAAACACAAAAACCAAGAACTGTTTATCTTTAAAGAATTCAGCATATCCTACCTAGGTGAGTTAGGCTGAGAGCTAGCAAATTCATCTACATATTTTCAAGCCTGATCATAAAGGTGTTTTTTTAGCAAGTGGAAGTGGATCCAAAAGATGTGGACTGGGGTGTTTTCAAGGTGAGAGTTCTGGGTTTGGCTGTGTCATTCTTCTAGGACCTCTCTGACATTACTGGTGAAGGTATTTCCTGATGTGCCTCCTGCTTGCTTATGAGGCTGGCTGACAATTTGGTGCACACGGACCATATCCAGCATGAACTGACAAACTCACAGCCAATGGTGATGAGTTTGGAAAACTGGACCAAAAGCAACGTGAGCTTTTTCAGGAAGAGCTCTTTCAGAAGAACTCTTTCAGAAAGAGGTCATTTATGTCAGCTGCATGTTCCACAGAGGGAATTTCCACTGACAAGACAAAATATACCGGCATAGATCTGGTTGAGTTCCCAGTCAGACTTAATGTCTTATAGGGCTACACCAGTATTATGAAAGGTCTTTTTTCATGTAACCAAAACTATTACATGGTTTGGGATGGAAGAGGAAAATTGACTTTATTTCCTAGCTGTGCTGGGAGCCTGTTGAAGTAAAAATAGCTCTAAAATGGTCTTTCAGTCACTTGAGCTGCATTTTGAAACTCAGTTTATAGTTGACACAGAATGAATGGGTGCTCAAAATACGAACACCAAAGAGAGAGATGAGTCAGTCTCTGACAGAAAAAAGCATTAAACTACCTGAACAATACTCCTTTTCAGCTACCTGTAGACTTTTTTACTTGCTTCTATCAGACAAAATTCTAGTAAAAATGAAATATATATTTTAACAAGGTTTGTTCATAATGAAAAAGAAATCTTTCTTGTGACAGGGCTACACTTTGTCAGGCAGACCTGTAGGCTTGGGGAGATGTGTGTTTTGTGCAAGTGGCCTCATAGGAACATCTGCAAACATTGTCTTCTCATAGAACAGGGAGCTGGTGGCCCAGAGGGACTTTGTCCCCAAGGTTTTTGCATGTTCACAGTTCCTATTTCTGCTGCTGGGACAATGGAGAAGGGTGTTGCTGGAATATAGCCCACAGCAAAGAGATTGCTCAAACAGAGGATCTTGATGTTAAAATTATGTGTTACTGGAATTTTGGTTGGTAGTTGCCAACATCTTGGAACAGTTTAGTGTTCACTATACTATTGAAATTATTTTCAGTGGGAGCATCTGGAACACAAAGATGTTAAGTAAAGAGAAATCCCATGGAATAATGGGAGAAGGTATCATCTTATTATATGGTATGACAGGGTGGTCTCCTGAAGGAATATTATAGTGGAGGTGGGGATGAATGAATAGAATATGCATAGCATGGAATCTTATTGCTGTCTTGCTCTGTCTTATCCTTTTCTTTTGTATTGTACCTATATATGGCTGCTGTCTCTCTGTTGCCCAAAGGCTACATAAGAAAGAGCAAAATGTATTATGTGGGTTAGTCTAAAAAACAATATTTAATTTAATTTAATTTAATTTAACCAATTGCTTAAACTCCTTGGAAGCTGACCTAAGGAAGCTACAACTGTTGCCCAGTTTCTGTGTTTGTGAAGAGACCTGCTGAGAAAAGGCACTGGTGCTTCAGAACAGAGAAAAATGTGTGTTGGTGGGGTGTCTTTTTCTTTCTTCTTCAGTACAAGGGTATTTCTAAGTTGTGATGGAACATTTTTTCAAATAAGGTGGAACTGCTGCTTCATTTAGCCTGACAACATACAACATATACTTGGGACATACAAAGGATTAAGATCCTCTTATTATTTTAAGCCTTGGACATCTCAGAGGTGTGACTTAGGGGAAAACTTCCAGTATACAGAAATGGTACAGGAAATTGTCCCAGGGAGCTTGACTTCTTTGGCTATTATTTACACTGAGGAAGAAGAGTTATTTAGTTATTTATAATTAGTTCAATTAAACTGCAGGATGGCTGGAGCAGAGGACCTTACACCCATGGCTATCCAAAGACATTTTATACAGTAACAGAAAGACATAAGCTCTATGTGGTTTGCAGCAAAAGGTTTTAGCTGGTAAAGTGGAATATTTACCTGGACAAGAGACAGATAGAGGGGGAGCAGAAAGTAAAAAGCTTTACTTGGAAGATCAGAGTAAAAGGGAATGTCTTCCTGAGGAGGGGTGGGGGGGGAAAGACACTTATAGCTAGAGTTTCTGCAATTAGAATGATGCAGTTTGTGAGTTGTGCCATACCTTTCAGCACAGAATGGATCCATGTCCATTTAGCAAATCAATACGAGTCTAGAAAGAGTCACTTTCTCTGCTCTACAGCAAAGTGTTTGCTGCAAACGGGTGCTTTCTCCTCAACAACAGTGGTAAATGATATTGAATGGCCAAATATGGGCTGGAAAACAAAATGGCCCTTTTCAGGCCTTTTCCCATAGCAGTCTGAGGAAAGAAATGCCTGATTATGTCAGGCCCAGATGGTTCATTTAAAGAGTAGGTCGGTCATACTGTTCTTCCATTTCTGTGTGTGATTTTATAATCATCTCCTTGATGCAAGCTTGTTTTTAAGCTCCCAAGAAGAGCTCAGGGAAGAGTGTGATATTTAAGCCTAGACATCTTTTTTCATCTGGGTTTCCTGTCAC
Source organism: Vidua chalybeata (assembly GCF_026979565.1). NCBI lineage: Eukaryota > Metazoa > Chordata > Aves > Passeriformes > Viduidae > Vidua > Vidua chalybeata. Next base: position 120,383,864 of record NC_071530.1, on the reverse strand, counting down.
AATGCCAGTGTCTGTGTGTGCAAAGTTCTGGCAGCCTGAAATACTTTGATATATTTTTTTCCCAGGCTTCAAAAGGAAAGGTAAACAATGGGCTTGCGACTCCAGGACAAGCATCAGTAGCCAGGAGTTTACGAGGTAGATCATCTTCTTTATGATTCTGGCATCACTTTAAGTATTTTGCCATGTAAAAGAGATGTATGAAAGAAAAAGAAACTCATTTAGTGGTTTTTGAGGCTGCAGGTTTGATGCCTTAAGGTGATTTCTGGTCCACACAGGTTTCATAGGTTTTTGATGAGGTAAAAGAGAGAGCAACTCTGCATCAAAGATTAAATAAAGTCTATTTAAAACAAAACAGAAAAGTTTAATTTTTGGTAGCTCCTTGAAAGCTATTTGGACTTCTTCGACAGTACAAGCAATATCTAAATTAAAAAAGAAAAAAGGATTGTGGAAGCTTAATAGCATTCTGGATATTTATTTTAAATGTTTTAAATACACTAACAGGGCAGTGATGAGTTCAATATGCATGTAGTGTTCTTTTGTGTTAAAATGCTGCTATATAATCTAGTAAACATAATCTTCTAGCTGGTAAGGTCTAAACATGAGTGCATACCTTAAAGGATGATTTTGTATTGTTTTGCCTGGACAGACAATTCTAAAATCCTTAAATGTTCAGTCCCACTTCTAATGAGTAATCCAGTAATCTGGGGATGGGAGGGTGATATCTAACAGTTGAGACTAAGGGAATAAATCTGAAGAGCAATGAGATGTTCTTAATGATATTTTCTAAACTAAATGACTCAATGACTCTATGGAGTGAATTGCAGTTTAGTGCAAAGTGAGAAAGAGAACCCTCAGAAAAATGTAAAGCAGCAAAACCGGGAGATAGTCTAAGAAAATATCAGGGGAAGCTTCTGACAGGACAGATGATAGATTAATAATTTGGAGTGTATAATTTGATTTATTGAACATTGGCAGGAGCAGGCTGTTCTATTCAGATTGGCCCATCCAACTTGTCACTGTAGTGGCAATTATAAAGGCTACTGAGCCATAATAATTGCTTTAAGTAACAGTGGTGCTATATATAACATAGGGTCTTTCTCTTTTTAGTTTTTGTTACACTGAATGTGAAATCAAAGTTATTTAAATATAAATATAATACAAATCCAATGCAATCTGGAAAAGTAGGCTAGATGACTGTACAGCAACTAGAACTTTCTGCTTTACATCTGTCTCAGCTTAGGGAGTGGAAATCTGGTTTGTAATACAGCAGTGGAAAAGGTAGAGCTTGTACTAAGAAGACTTTTGGACATGGGACAAATGTCATAACAAATAATCAGTGCATTCACCAAAGCAAGAGATTGAGATAGTAGAAAGGATTCTGTTAATAGAAAATCTTTCCCTCTTCCCTTTTTCTTTATATATTTTTTTGTCCTTTTTAAGTGTGTGGTTTCCTCAAAAACATATCATCCTAGAAAATGTTCTGCAGATTTGGAATTGCATTCAAAGAGAAATACTAGTAACTTTAGCATGTCATATCTGAATACCAGGAAAGTTTCCCTCTTCTTTTACCAGATGTTGTTATCATGCACTGCAATGCTCAGCCTTCCCTTGGTTGTCCAAGCTACATTACAAATGTCACACATCCTTTTGCCTCATGTTCTTAGAAGGGGGTATAAATGGTCTAAAAAGACAGACTTGATCTGGGTGCTTACAGTTATTGGAGAGATTAAAATTGTGTTCGTTTTCACAATGAGCATTTTTACATTCCATTTGCATAATTTCTTAAGGTGGAAGATGCTGTCCAGAAAAGCATCTGCAGCATCAGGGGTCTAAAGCCTCTTTGGCTGGATTAAGCCCTTCTTTGCTCCAGGCTACTTACTTCTTTCATTTACTTGACTTATATAGTAAGTCATTTCACTAGAAATAGCTGTATAATACATTCCACTACAATTATATTTCCATACTCATTTAATTTAGTGCCAAGCAAAGAAAAATTCTTACCTTCAGCTTACTGGTGTTTTTATCTGTTTTCTTGAGTATTTATGTACAACCTCACCTCAGAACAGACATTCAGGCAAGGTGAACCTCAGGTAATACCAAGGTCCCTAGCCCTGCCATCAACTCTTTATTTGCAGACATATTTGCACATATAAAAGTCCCAACTCTGTCAAAATGCATGAGACTGACTGCAACAGCTCTGAAAGACTGTGAGAAATTTGACAGGGAGAAAAGAATATTTTACAGTTCCCAGAAAGGTGCTGCTGCATCTAATTTATTACACAAAATTTGGGGATGCAGTAGCTAAGAGCCTTTCTAAATTAGATGATTTGCTAGTGGAGCCACTAGGATGTGGGCAGTGGATTTTCTTTGTATGAAGCTCGCTGAAGAAAATGGATCACTTTTGCTCAAAATCTCATGCTCACAAAATTTCACGTGTCAGTTTTAAGTGCAAAATGAGTCTCCTGAGATTCTGAGTTTTGAAATACTTGTGGAGATGCATAGGCACTTTCACACAGCTTTATCTCAGCACTGTAAAATTCCCATGATTTCTCCTGAGCACTCTGTGACTGTATAAAACCCTGAAACAGTTGAGAAGGATCAGATCAGCCTGCTGTTGTAATGGAGGAAGTTCAGACTACATCTGTTCTAAGAAAAAAAAAAAAAAAGTACAAATGTTGTGGATCTTTTAGCTATTTTCCTTGACTAAATATAGCATAGTGAGCGTGTCAGTCAATAACCTGAAGTTTCCTCAGCCTTTTGGGGGGATTCTTCCCTTCAAAGGACTTTTTAGAACCTCTTAAGCAACCATCTCTCAGGCTTTTATTTTACTGTCTGGTCCCACTGTTGCTGAAAAAAAGAGATTAATCAGCAGCTAAAGCCTCTTACGCTTGTCTCTCCATAAGATTTATGCATCAAAGAGCACTCTGCTCCAGGGGTAAAGGTCACTTTCACAGATACATTTCCCCATATATTGCCAACTGTTTCTACTTTTCAAAGAGCAGTGGGTTCCCTCATACCAGTTATGTTTCATGACTGTTAAAAAAAGGCAGTTTAGAAAATAAGCTTTCTCCATTTGTCTCTTTCGAAAGGCTTTACAGATAGGTGATAGTATTGCTTTTTCTCCAGTTTTTGCTACTTATTTGAAATGCATTCTGTGCTACTTTGAAGTTTTCTGCCATGTTCAGATCCCCAGTGCTGAACCTTGATGGTGTCTTTGCATTTGAGACTTCTCTGGAAACCAAGCAAAAGAGAAGACAGAAGAGAGAGAAGTGATCCAGAAGCATCAGGCTCATCTCCATCTTCTCAGTGTGAACAGGAGCACTGGGAGAGAAAATGAGGAAATTCTTAAAGAAACTGAGGTGGGAGCCAAAGAAAAGGAAAAAGCAGATCAAGGAGTTAGGAAAGTACCAGGTAAAGGTGGGTGAGGCTTGCAGAAGACACATTAAGACTCTGAGAAAAATTACTACTTTTGCTGTCAAACCTAAAATTATCAAGCATTGAATCAATTCAAGCTGAAACAGTAGCTGTTTGTATTTAAAACTACTTCTATGTCCATTTTCACAGTCAAGACTTATGGACACAAGGATTTAGATAAAGCGAATTTGTTGATTCTTCAGAGAGATCCTTGACACTTTGCCTGGAATAATTCAAGTCAGTGTGACAAGATCTGATCTCTGTCTTCTTACATACCCATATTACTGTTCTGTAAAAATGAGATTATAAAAGACACTCTCTTACTCTTTCACTTTTCAACCAGCCATTTACTTATATTTCTAAGAAGTATGTTCTTGGAAGTGCACACTACATCACAAAAGGTTTTTAACTTGCTAGAGTTCACTAACCATACCTTTCCATGTCTCTGGAAAGGTATGGTAAGTGAACTCCAGCAAGTTAAAGGTTTAAGGTTTTCATACTTTTCTTCTGTCTCCTAGAAGATCTTGACAAAAATTCCATACATTTAATTATTAAATAAGAAAACAAGGGCAAAATTTTCTTAGTAACTTTATTACTCTCCAAGTAGTCACAAAAAAAGTCACTCAACAAAAACAAAGAGCAATCTTCCAGCCCTTCAGTAACCAGCAAGAGCCTATTTTTTGTCGAAAATGTTATTCCTTGAAAAATTACAAGTTTGTCTTCAACCAAATATAAAATTTATTTGGGGGGGGGGGTTGTTGTTGATTGTGTTGTTGTTGTTGTGTTTTGTTTTGGGTTTTTTTTGCAAACAAAGTTTTTCAGACATCTTTTGTTCTTTGCTAAATGAGCAAAAAACACAAGCCAAAACAATTCTGGTACTTTGTCCTTCCCATTTCAGTGACCTCTTTAGAGGACATTCTGGTTTCCATTTTCCATGTGCACGTTAGCTTGACAGCCTGCAGATATACAATTGTAGATATACATATACGATATATTTCCCCTCTATTTTAAAGACATGGTTTCATTTTCCCCTCCTTTTATTGACAGACTTGTCATTGATTCCAGTGTTCATAAAAGCAACGATGACAGATACATGTCTGTAACTGAACAACCCACAAGTGCAGTTCACTTGTCTAGCAGGTATTTATTTTTTGATTTTTCCTGCTGACTTTGTTTCCTTTTCTCTGGAGCAAGTGTAGTTAGGGATAATGGATTATTTTCACTGAATAATATAAAAAAAAGATAAATTTTTGCTGGGCAGCAAAGTTTCCTACTGTTTTTTTCTTCCCTACTGCACATTTCTTTGACTTTGATGAAATTTTAAAAGTGATCCTAACTGATCTCACATTTTGTTTATTTAGTATTCTTCCATTTTGCAAAAGAAAATAAGACTTCTAGATAGCTTGTAAGAACTCATAACTAGCTCTCTCACCAGTCCATGTAATATGCTTGTTCCACAAAAAACAACTTTATTTTGTGTGGATCATTCCATGATACTCACAAAAATGTTTACATTCAGCTCTTAAAATGACTTCTATGAAAAACAAATTTGCGAAAGCTACCAGTGAGAGAAAGCTGGTTGCAGGAAAAGGAAGAGCAATTGCCACATTAGAAGTGGGAATATTCTTTATGGCAAAACTAGAGCTTTCTAAAACAAAGTGCAAGTTGGCAGCTTGTGAGGCAGTTAGTAGAGCTGAGGTTTTAAGCAGAACTTGGAGAGAAGTTCAGGTGCTTTTCCAGGGATTTGAGTCAAATATGTCATCTGGAGTGGTCTCACCTGTCAGCGCAGACAGTTCAGGGAAATACCAAGACCTGTCTCTTTGTCCTTGTTTTTCAAAGTAGAGCAAACTGAATTTAACACATAAAACTTGCAGTTCTCTCCACCCCCCTGCCTTTTTCCTTTCCCCTGTTTTATTTGTCTAGCAGTTGCCAGCAGGGATCAGACACTAGGAACAGTTCAGTCAGCACCTTTTTTCTGGGGCACAAGCACCAGACCAGAATTTATTGGCTTTATTCACTGCAGGGATGATCACTATGTCCAAGAAAGAGCCTCTCCTGCAGGGTGGTGATGCTTTGCCACCAGCCCAGTCAGCCAGCTCTGACTGCAGGTTTTAAGCTTTGTTTCATGCCCCTCGGGCTGAGAAAAGCCTGTGCCTTCTGGAATGCTAACCATCCTTGTGGGACTGGATGCCTCTGTTTCATCAGACAATAAATTAGAGAGCTCGCGTTGGACTGGAAGTGGCCATTTCACCTAGCTTGGGCTGGGGATAAAGAGACGTGGTTGAGCTCTGCTTTAAAAGACCGGCCAAGGGCTGTATTTATCAAGTGGATCTCTATCCATCTTCTGGGTGGAAAACAGTAGCTGAAGCACTTCCCCTGCCGAAGCACACTTTATAAAGCCGTGGGGGGGTTGGGAAGGGGCTTAGTGAGAACGGGAGGCATGGGGGCTGCTTTGTGGGGCAGCCTGCAGTGACACGGCAACCCAGACATATGGTGTCATTACTCAGCCGACACAAATTTGACACTTGGTGAATTTATTATATTTTGGTTTGCTCCTGGTGCCTGAAAGGCTTTGCAACTGTCTCTTCATAGGGCCTGTCACAGATGTTGATGTATTTTCCTCCTCCACAGCCAGGTTTTACTGTGGAAACTGATACAACTTCACGATAGAATTTCTGGATGAATTATTCACGCATTGCATGCTTTCTGCACATAGGGGGTTGGAAGAAATCCATCCTATTCAATAAATGGCCTCTTTAATCCCCTATAACAGAGAATTTTCCCTGACTTTAAACCATTTCTATTATCACCTTTGTGATCCTAATGTTTTGGATAACATATTTATAGTTAATAGCTTTGTTAAATTTTTCACTATATTTCACCTTAACATGCAATTAAATCCTCCAGACACAGTGATGAAACTGATACATCGAAGAGACAATAAACCATATGGCCCAGATTCTCATCATCTTAACTTTTGGTAGCCCTTTTTTTCCCTTTTTTTTTTTTAATCCTGCAGATCATTCCATGTCCAGTGATTTATAGGCTAATTCCTGAAATATCTCAATATTTGTTGTTGTAGACAGAATGGGCTGCTGCTAATGTCGGTACCATCTGTGGAGATGATTTTTTAATTGAAAAGAATTTTCAGTCTTGAGAATAGAGAGTTGGATGAACTCATCACTGCCCCCTGAGAGAAGATTAATGAAATGAAAACATATCGTACTGCTTTAATACCTGGAGAAGTAATAAGGATGCATCAAGTGACAATATAGAGCATGGTGCGTGGGGGTAAATTGCTTTAACACAACAGGTAAAGTCCATCCAAGAACTAAAAACTGTGTTTGCTGTTTTAAAAACTGTTGAGGTATTGATGCTTTGTACCAAAACTCCTGATTACATTTTCTTCCTGACTTCTAACTCCAGAAGCAGAGTTCAGATTCACATTTTCTTGCTCTTGACTCCACATGCTATAATTCATATTCCCAAAATAATCCTATTTAATTTAGTATTAAATAGCTACTTGCCTATAGCAAAGTCTTGAAATCAAATGGCTGCATGGACATTAATCTTATCCCAAACTGGTGATATTACTTTTGAAAGACAGAAACAAGTAAAACTATGCAAATTGATATTTACTATCTAAAATATGAGTTCTAGTTTTGTTTTAGTATAAAGCTTACACTGCCTTGACAAGAATTGGTAATTTAAAGCCTATTACATTTTTCCTCAGATTATTGTGCTTTGTATATTGTTAATTCAGTCTGCATTGCTGAGTTGCCAGTTCTTAAATTGGAATTTATATTCATATTTTGGAAAACTGCCTTTCTCCACAAAGTTCCATAAATTAAGATCTCAGCCCTGAACTCTCATGGCAGTATTCAAATATGGAAAATATTGAAACTACCTGGCCTTCACCCCAGTATTTTGTAGAAGGATGACTAATAAGCATTTAAGGTATTATAAATAAGAATTTTCCAGAGTGTTTCAATTTACACAATAACTTTAAATGAAATGCAGAAACTACATTATTTTTTTATGGCTTTAGTAAAAAAATACTGCATTTGTTTCTTAACTTTTTCCCCCCAACAACTGCATATTATTCATAAAAGTACTGTATATAAAATAAAAACTTAAATTGACAAAATCCTGTCATTGCTACATCATGGTCCCATGAAATAAGAAACAGTACAGCAAATATCTTTTGATAATTTGAAAAAAAAGATTTTTTTTTTCAATAGCCTGTAGCTTTCTTTTAAGTTTATGTACAGCAGGAGATTTTCTTCTAAAAATGGATTAACCTCAGCTGGACAGACACCATAATTGTTTCCCAATCTGAACCCTAAGCTCTCGTTTCTCATGATTTAACCAAGTTAGTAAAGGAAAACAAATTGCAACATTCCAGAAAATATATTCTGTTTTAAATGATAAATATCTCATTGATAAAACAGACAATGGAGCAAATATGGAATTTAAGTACTTATTTAACTTTGCTTTTTTTACATTAATACACATACAACAATCCAGTGAAATGCCAACAATTCACATGTAATATTTGGAGATCCATTTCTGGAACTAGATCTGAATGTGGGGCATTAAGTTGACACTCTCCCAAATTCTGTAAATGGGATAATTATGCATTCTGAGTGATGCTTTTCTGTTCTTTTAGTCTTTGAACGTGTTCATAAGCTACAGGAAATTGCTCATAAATTGAGGAAAGAAAGGAACCATCTAAAATTTTGATGTGAGACACAGCAGTAGAAGACTTTACTCAGACTGGTTACAGTCATAAAGCTGTATGGCACAGTCACACCTTGGACAAAAATAAATTTTAAAAATCCCATGCTTAGAATATTTCATTTTGGTGTTGTGAAGAATTGCATAGGTACACCTTTCCTTTATCCCCTTTGGTTGGGAAAAAAAAAAAAAAAAAAAAAAACCAAAACCAAAACTAAACCAAAAAATAAACAAATATAGTAACATAGTAACTAGCCAGTTGTTCCATTATGATTGCTCTTGGCCCAAAAAAAGTTTGCAGTTACTCAGCCAACAAAAGTTGTATAAGTTTGGGAGTGTTTATTTTTTTTTTCCCCTAAAGGCACTGGCCCAGTTGAAACTACAATAGTAAAGTCGTGATGTGCTACTGGATTTGCAACACCTTGCAATGATTGTAAGTCCCAGAGTTAGTATTTTCTAGGGTGGACAACTGTCCCTTTTCACTTGATGTGAATTCTTTTGCATCTGCATGTCACTGTGACGGCACAAGCATGTTTGAAGGTTAGCTCTGCTGAGTTTCTGCTGCTCAGGAAATGCCATCGAGGTGCAAAGGCTGTGAGCAATTTCAGTACAGGGCTGGTGGAACAGTAGCCAGGAGCTGCTGTTAAAAAGACAGCCACACTGATCCACTGACATACGTCTTTGCTTTAGCTGACAATAAAACTCTCCATCTCCTTTTTCCAGGCTTGTCTGCATATGTGTTGGAGGTACAAAGAGCAATGAACCAGAGGGCCAGTGCCAGACCCCATGTCTTGAAAGTCTCTTCAAGCCTTGTAACCTTTCCCCTCCTTGAAGTCCCTACTGAAAACTCATGTCTCACTCAGGCGTGTATTAAATTACAGATGGAGAATGGCCGGGCAGGTTGGGAGCTAGCTAGGAATGACGTACATCCAGGCTGTTCAGCTGGAAGATCACAGCAGCAGTACTGAGCATCAGTTCCCTCTTCAATGCGCACCCCAAACACGTGTGAATGCTTTTATGACTCTGAACTGAGCCTCTGTGATGCAGTCATGCCTCCAGAGAAGAGCAAGACCAGCCCTCAGCAGCTGCAATATTAGCGATATTAGTGTAAGACCATTCCCCCCCCACTGGGGTTTTTCCTACCCCAGTTTGCCCCACAACCCTGTAACTACAGAATGAACACAAGAATGACACTTCTCTGTAGCTCCTAGCACAGTGCTGCCAAATCTCTCAAACAGCCTCTATTAAAGAAGAACTAATTACAAGCCCCGAACAAGGGAATTTTCTCCTTTATTTTTCCATTTGCATGATTCTCAGCATTTAATCTTTTTCAATGCTTTGGTGAATTACCTGCAGTCCACAGCCTTTGGAAGTGAAAGTAGTTCAGCTTCCAGTGCCATCACTTTGGCAATACATAAAGACTCAGACGAGAAAGAAAGGAATAGCAGGAGCAAGCCACAGAAATAAACCTTTTGTCCACCATAAATGTTGACTGATAATTTATATTATCAACAATAATAATTTATATAACAATACTTTGAAAGATACGAAGTTTTGCTAGTAACAAATATTTCAACCTCCACCTCTTCATGCACCTCCACCATCTTTAAAAGTCTGTGGGCTTAATGATCTGCAATCTGATTGTACCACAATTTTTTGGGTTTCTAATGGCAACTGTTGCAACTTCTGCAGTAAATATAATTTGGTGAACCTAAAAAAAGTAATGCAGGTGACAGGTCTTAAAAACCTGATATTCATTGCCAAGCATTCTGGTGGAAAGCATGGCTCTAAATTTATTTAATTTCCCTGTTTTCTAAAGGAATGCAGCAAGGGGAAAAGAAGAGGGAAGAAACTGAAAATTATTCGGGGGAATTACTCTGTTTTACTGAGTTGTTGTTATGTGCTTTACTTTAACAAGCCAGCTCAAAACTTAGAGGTGGCCCAAAAATGGATGATGTGACACAATGGGAAACTGTTCAAATTCAACACAGCTGAAGAATAGCCTGTTACTTGGCAGGTATTTTGGCACTTAAAAATACTTTTCCCCCTGCCTTTTTCTTATGCAATATTTAATCTCATTGTAACCTTTTTCCCACTTCATTCTGCTTGTCATTGCCACCTTGCCAGTTGTGTTTTTGCAGAATGTCTTTTAAGTAGCATTTTTTATTTGGAACTTTGAAAGTAAATATTTTTTTTAATGTGTAGGAGAGTAAGCAGGCTTTAAAACCTTCCATTCACCTTGGAGAATTTACATTATTATTATGGCTAGTATATATGTGCAAGAGCAGAGTGACAGAATAACAAATATATCAGGTAATAAATATCACCAGGTTTGCTATTCAGAGTAATAGAAAATATAAATTTCTTAACATTTTTTTAATATGATAATATTAAATAATTTGAAAGGCAGACCTTTAAAGTGCATTCATTTTAAAGAGAAAAGGAAGAAAGGATAAAACTTGCAGGAAGGGTAATCACTAACATTTCCTTTTGAGCAAGAACAGTCTTGAATAATATTGAAAATAAACAGCCCTAGCTCTGTTAGTAATCAGTGTATACTTTATGTTCCCTGTATCCAAAGACAGATGTGGAGTGTAATAAGCTTTACCTATATGAGCAGAAAATTTGAACCTAAAATATTTTCAGGAACTTACCTCTCACACCTCATTTATTCCAGTAGCTTCTTTCAGCATTTGGTGTTTGGGGTTGGATTTTTTGGTTGTGTTATGGGGTTCTTTTTCTTTGTTTTTGTTTTTGGGGTTTTTTGTTTTGTTTTTTTTTCTTTTGGCACAGTGGAGGTGATTAAAAGAAGTCTTTCACCATCTCTATTTTGAAATTCATGCCTCTGTCATCTTCAGTCTATTGTTTCTACATTGGTCTCTAGCCATTCCAATGTTCTGCTTTCGTTTGGTTTCTTCCTGACTAAAAACAGAATGAAGTTGACCCAATGAAGGAAATTTGGGGAACTTTTAAAGGTTCTCTAAAGCCAGCTCCTTGGATCTCTTACCAACTTCTGACCCCAGAGGAAATAAGCTGAAACAAACAGGACTATTAATATGAGTTTGGATGTTTTTTCCTAAATCCATACTACCAAAGCTCTCTTTGTTGGCCCACTACTCTACTGTTGATCTGTAGCTCTGTAGAATGGAAATGGCAGGATCTGTGTAGAGAAGAGAAAGGGCTGCTCAATTTTACTACTTATGGTTTTTATGTGTAGCCAGTGAATTCTGCCTCGCCTACTCACAGCATTTTTAAATGGTTTAACTCAGATGTTTCTAAACTTTTAAGCCACATGAAAGTCAAACTAATTTTTCTGGTGTTTAGATATCAGCATGCAGAGTTAATGGCTCTGTAATGGAGCAGTCTTATTTTTTTGATGCTCAATCTTGTAATCAGCAGCGAATAAGCCGAGGAGTGATGCTTTTTACAAATCTGCTAGAGAGGCAGATATTGCTCTGGGTGTTAACAGAGTCTGAGGTGATTCAGGAAGCAGCTAGAGGTCTCTGGAAAGCTTTGGCAGAGTTTTTAATGAGTTTTCTTTGGGAATTCAGCAGTCTTCATGAAAGCTAGGTCTGTTTAAAAATAACAACTATTTACCTTAAGGGTTCTCACAACATGAGCCAAGCTTTTTGGTCTCTGACTTTGAGCATGCTTACATGCAGCAACGTTTTTCCTTTTAGATGGAAAAATGTACAAGCACAGAGTAAAGCATGTCTATTTTTGATTGCATGATGCACTTCAAAGTGATCCAGGATGTATTTTAGGAAGAGGAGGCTGTTCTCTAGCAACCACAGTCCCCAGTGAGATCTTTCCAGTAGCATTGGAGAGACGACAGTGGGTATGACAGAACATAAAGTAAGAAAGGGAGAAATTTTACTTATTTTATGTAGGAAATTACAATTTTGACTCTCAGAGCAGCCTTATGTATAACAGTTCCTTCTCTGAAGAAAGTAATTTTCTCTGTTATATAGCTTGTGTGATGCTTCTTTTTCAGTCAATCTTTTACATCTCACAGATGGAAAATGCTGCTTCTAAAACACAGAAACTTTGCTTTATGGATAAAATACTGTAAAAGAAGTTTGGCAAAAAGCTTTCATGTTTAAATACTACTGTATACCGTAGAAGCAGGCAGAAAGTCAAATCTAGATCTGAACATTCTCAAATTTAGAAAGCTTGGCTCTGAGCAGAGATTTTTCTTGTGCTCAGAACATATTTACCTAAGCACGATCAGAATGGAAATTATTTTACTTCAATAAAAGTTTGTTAAAGGAGACTCCATGCATAAACAAGAAAATCACAGGGTGAAGTTGGAAATAATTTAAATGCAACTTCTTGAATTGTGAGGAGCTATCTTCTCCATCCCAGCACCTGTAGCAGTTAAAATTTAGATCTTCCATACATGAAAAAAATCACACCAGTTGAGCTTAATTATTGTTAAAAGGTATTTTTTACTTTAGGTCTCAACATGCAACACTTGCAAATTGTTGTCCAACTGTGTTCCAGTCTGTGCTAGTCCCACCACACGTGGGACAAACACATTAGGTGTTTGGGTAGGTCAATGATGAATAATATCTGTATTACTAAAAGGGAAGCATGGTAAAATTTGCAACCCTTATCTTCACTGTTATCATGTCCAGCTGCACTATAGACAGCTGCTGGAGAAGGATGTTTGGTCATTCCATCACTTCTTTTGATCAGCTTTGTGGTGTTGGTTTTGCAGTTAAAGTTCTTTTCTAAACTAAATGATTCAGTGATTCTATCAGTGGGAAAAGCTACATAGACACCTTTATTTTTGCTCAATACAAACTGACTTTGTGTATCTTGGTCATACAAAAGAACAAGATCAGTGACAATGCAGCCTTTTGTAGATTATTTTTAAAGTAGCTCACTGATTAGGTTGCCTGTGCAGTTTGAATTTTTGCTGGCTATTCAATTAGGGTGATGTGTTCCTCAGGTAGAGTTGTAGCTGTATACTTGCATTTATCTCAGTCTAACTGTGTCTGCACTCAAATGTGATACCAGTATGGATATTATAAGACATTCCTAGCAGAGACAAAACCTAAGATGCTGAAAGCAGCATCTTAAGCCACCATTCTCTCTTTTGTCCCAGTCCTGGCCCCACATGCACTGATGCAGAGGGAAAGTTGCTGGAGAAGCTGTGCACCTGGATCCTCTGCTTGCTGTTCAGTGAAATCATTGCTTTGCTGAAAACGTGTGGGCATGTGCTCAGCCAGCTGCCCCGCAGTGTCTCTGGCTGTACCTGACAAGCCATGATGAACTGAAAGAATCTGCTGAGAAGCATGTATCCATGTGAAGCTGTATTTCCATATTTGCTCACTGTCCTAATCCTACTGACAGATCAAATTTGCTGCCAACTGTCTTTCTGCTGCATTCAAACTATGCAAATTGATGTTTAGACTGACAAACAAAAGGGAGACTGATGGACACACCATGGACAACCAGATGAGACAGACTTGGGAGAGTCAAGCAGACATCACATTCCTGTTTTGTGGCAAGAGTTGCTGCTGTCCATACAGTGGTGATGTAAACCATCTGCAGGGCTCCAACATGATCTTTCCATACTGCACATACAGAGTAAGAGCTCCATTTGCAAATGCTGATTTAGCACATCATAAAAATACATCTCTAAGATGCACATTGCCCTTCAGTCTCCAGAGTAAGGAGAGATGAAGAGGAAGCTTGTAGCAGGTCAAGTACTGAATGTTTTCCTGCTAAAACCTTCTTTGAAAGATATCATCACATATTTCAAAACATTAGAAAAGAAGTAGTGTAGTTCTAACCGTACCATAAATAAGTATTCAAGTAGGTACAAAGAGGGAGAGAAACTTTTTACAAGGGCAAGTAGTGATAAGACACAGGTCAATGGCTTCAAACTGAAAGAGAGTAGGTCTAGAGGAGGTATGAGGAAGTATTTCCTTATTGTGAGGTTGATGAGGCACCCAACCAGGTTGCTGAGAGAAGTTGATTCATCGTTGCTGGAAGTGTTCAATGCCATGCTAGATTAAACATAGCTTAGAGAAACTAGGTATACTGAAAGATGTTCCTGCTTTATGGCAGAGGAGTTAGAACTACATCCTTAAGATCCCAACCTAAATAATGTGATGATGATGATGATAATTCTATGATGTGAAGAAAGACATGGCCAACTAAAAAAATGCAATAAGCAACCAGAGGAAATGGTATCACATTGTTCCCTTGAACAGTCTCTTATTAATTAATTAAGGTAAAAAAACCCGTCACCAATTAATGACTTTTTTGTTTGCAGTATTTTGAGGACCTGTAATTGAAAGTACCTATTTTGGAGAAAATCGAAAATGGTTGATACAAGATTTTGACATATGTTTCAATGTGCAGCAAAACTGGAAACATCTCCCTTATATTATAAAAGAATAGAAACCAGAGGCTCTGTGTACTGGAAAAAACACTTAGTCACAGTTTTAAACTAAATGAATAGTTCTCATTATTTAAACTACCATTACTTAAAGTAAGGATACTTTAAATGCATAAATAATCAATTATTAATGAGTGAAAACTGATAATCAGATTAATCAACTTCCTCCCCATTCAAAATCAGTTTAGCTAGTGTTTTAATTTGCTATTCAGTTATCAATTGTTTTTTCTTCTTGACAGCCTGTCCCTTTTTACCATGCCCTGTCCTAGATCACATGATTATTTGAAACACAAAGGAACAGTGTCTTTTAAACATCTCTAGTTTTGAAGACTGTCTCAGAGATTTACTCAAAGCATATCTCTAAGAAAACAAGAATAAACAAATGAAGGGAACATCAGCTATTTTTTTATAAAACTCCTGGGATTTTGCATCATAAATTTTGAACTTTTGCCACATAATGAATTTGAGTCTGAAGGAAGCCAGGATTTTTCAGCACCTTGGAGTTGATAATTTTCTTATAAATACTTCTAAAACAGAAATAACCAGTCTAAAATAGCAACCACTAAGTTAGTCTTTTTTGGGTAATTATAACATTGTGCACTGGATCTTGAAGAAACTTGTGCTGGGTTCAGAGGACTTCATGTTCCCTGAGAAATAGACTGTCCAAAGACCTTATATGATCCTAGGATTTAAAGATGGGGATAGAAGGGGGGTTCTGGTTCAGATATAACATATGGAAAGTCAAGCCAGGAGGGCAAGTGAGACCAGGCAGAGTGTTAATTATGTGCTGGTTTTTGGATTTGGTATGATAGATACAAGGGGAGGGGAGTTCTGTTTCCAAATGACATTTCTGTGTTATTACATATTACACATGCTGAAAGAAACCTGCTCAAGTCTCTTGAATCAGGGAGGAAGCAAAAGAGAAAGACAACATACACACAATGCTCTACCAGAGCAATGCAGCAGACATGATACCAGTGAGATATTTTTGAGATATACAGCAAACAGCAAATCAGGCTTGTGAAAATATAGAGATAATATTTGATATCACAGCAGTAGGTAAATGCAAAAGCCTCTTCAACTTATTAAGTGTAGCAGTTCTCCAATGTGAATATGGAAAGAGAAATGTGACTTTTCTTTTCACCTTCTGTGAATAAGTAAACAAGTAGAATAAAGTACCTGCCACTGAGCTGACAAGAATGTAGGCATCCTTGGACATTGCAGTGAAGACTAAAACTGTGTAGTCAGGTCTTTGCTTCTGCAAAGTGCTGAGAGAGCAACTGTTATGAAGAGCCAGGCAGCTGAATTGATTTTCAGCAATGGTTTTCATCAGCTGACATGAGCTCTGACCCCATGCTGTGTGTTTTCTTATGGCTGCTCCAGCTGCTGGATACAAGGGTAACTGCAGAATAGGCAACAACAAACTTCAAGGCCCAAGTCAGCATCTGCAGCTGAAGCCTGAACTTTAAGAGGGCTTTGGTTATACCGTTTGTATTTATTAGACATATTAGCTTGGGCTCAATGCCATGACTCATCTCTAACATTATGCTTCTCAAGTAAAACACACCTCTGTACTTGAGATTTGGTAGTCTAAGGCAAGAAAGGAGAAGATGTGAGATGACTCTGAAATATACCACAACATTCTAAAAATCACTGAATAGTGTATAGATACATTTATGGGAAGATCTTTCAAAAGTCATAGTGGAAATACATGTCTTCTAGTAAACAAATCACAGTGTATGCTCATATCATCCCTTGAACACAGCATACAATATTAAACAGGGATATAGCACTAGATAGTCCTGTTTCTCTATGAGGCAGCTTTTATATGTTCTTAAATGTTAGGAGGATATGAATAAAAATGGCTGCTGTATTCAAGATTTTTAATTCACTTTAATAATTCACATCACATGTGAATTGTTCAAAGAACCGCCTAAGACACGGTCCTGTTCCCTCTGCCGATTGAAGTGATTAATGCTCTAGTGACATCAAAGAAATTTTGTCCATTTCCTTCAACACAGCATTTGGCCTTAAATCCGCATTCAATATATCCGTTAGCCCAAAATTATCCCTTGCATAATACCATAAATAATGGTATGTAACACTTCTCCTCTCCTCTCCTCTCCTCTCCTCTCCTCTCCTCTCCTCTCCTCTCCTCTCCTCTCCTCTCCTCTCCTCTCCTCTCCTCTCCTCTCCTCTCCTCTCCTCTCCTCTCCTCTCCTCTCCTCTCCTCTCCTCTCCTCTCCTCTCCTCTCCTCTCCTCTCCTCTCCTCTCCTCTCCTCTCCTCTCCTCTCCTCTCCTCTCCTCTCCTCTCCTCTCCTCTCCTCTCCTCTCCTCTCCTCCTGTCTTCATTCTTCTCTCTTTTGTGTCTTTATTCTTCCTTTATTTTCTTTTCCAAAATACAAAGTTTTTCTTCTTGGTACAGATTTCTTACAATATCACAGCAAGCAAACACCCGTAAGAAATCTTTCAATAGTAGAAAACATTTGAGACAATACAGTGCTTTTAAAAAAAGTCTTTTGAGAAGTTGCTCACATTATTATGGTATGTATTGTTACTAGGGGAAACAGTCACTATAGATAATTTAAAGCTTTAATGACTGAAATATAGTACTTGCATAATATCTCTTTAAGGAATACTGTTCAAGACCTCTGTTTATTAGTAATTGGATGTGGTTACAGTTCACAAATCTCTGATATCAGACCTCAATTAAAATGCCATTTGTTTAGTGAAGTGTTGAAGTCCATGACTGAGTGAGCAAGACAGTCCCAAGTTTACTTCCAGTCCAGCTGTGGTAAATCAGTTGGTCAGCTCCATAAGGAACGATTTCCCAATGCGTGGGTATCAACACCTCTAGGAGGTTTCACACAGACATAGGCACATAATGCTAAAAATAACCTTTAGCTAAGGAGTTTCTTTTAAATTCCTCATATTGGTAGGGTCTGCTAGCAGAGTACAAGTACCTGAGCTAACAGAAAAATCTCTTGTGCTCTCTAACAAGTGATTTTTACATCCACTGCTACAGGAATGAAGCAAATATAACTGCATTTCTTGCCTCTGAGCAGCACCCAAAGACAGAATTTATAATGTTCCCCAAATGACATGCCATTTCTGCACTACAGCTTGTACGCATTTTTGCAGTAAAAAGGTTTGCTGTACGTGTAAGCTCCCCTGTCTGCCTTGTTAAAGGAAAGTCTTCTAATAAAAACACAAAGATCTGTATATTTAATATAGTAAACAGATGGTAGTCTCTCATGGTAAAGCATTTTTGTTCAGTAGTTTTCAAATATGACTTTTACAGAAAGTTCCTGTCTACAAAGGTTTGGGTTTGAGGGGGTGCACTTTTGTAGATGAAATGGTTACCCAGAAAGCTTTACAAGCCATTTGTTCCCATTAGAAACTTACTGTTTACTCATTTTCATGGGTTGTTGTCACTTTAACATAACAGTGGAATATGTGTTATCTTCTTTTATTTTAAATTATTTTTAATGCATTTTAAGATGCACTTTCAGATTCCTGAGCTGTGAAAGCTACTTTCCAACATTATGTGTAAATGCGCATCTACTTCCTTCTTTTCTTCTACCCAGACTAAAACCACTATTTACAATAATATGTGTCTGTTCAATGTACTTCATGAAACTGCCACATGATTTCTCCACTCAGAAAAGAGAGGAATTCTTTTCTACTCCTTTAGCTCAATTGCCATTCTATATGTTTTTGGGTTCTGTGTGTAATTCAGATGTAACAAAATCAAAGAATTAAAAGAGTAATGAAGACCTACTGCCTTTGGCTGAGTATGCTGCAATGCTCAGCAGGCTGCAATGTTTCCCTACTATTGGGTCTTTTCCATGAAATATCTTAGACAACAGCTTTTGTTTTTCACGTATTAAATACGCAACTAGGCAGTCTCACTTCTTAATTCTAGTGCTAAGAGGGCTACTCCAGAGATGTCTACACTTTGGGTCAACGTCCATGTAGCTCTGTACTTCAGGGACCTGCCAGAACCTGAGAGCTGCTCCTGCAAAATGAGCAATTCTTCTGGAAAAAAGAAGGTTAGGAAATTTCACACATCATCTGAAATCAATACCACAACTCCTTCTTATGAATAGTCCTCAAATTAGAATGTAGATTGCATCATTTCTGGATTGCGAGAGGAACTGCTGAGTTCTGCCATTAGGCTTGGGTGGGTACACACTCCTTGATGAAAAGTGATGGAAAGACTTGAAAAATGGATCAGCTTTTGTGAGTAACAGCTGCTGATTTCTCTGCTAGCCTCTTGCCTCCATCTTCAAATGTGTTGTTCAAAA
This sequence comes from Vidua chalybeata, assembly GCF_026979565.1. NCBI lineage: Eukaryota > Metazoa > Chordata > Aves > Passeriformes > Viduidae > Vidua > Vidua chalybeata. The sequence continues at coordinate 120,364,993 of NC_071530.1, read as the reverse complement.
CACCCTGAACCAACGGCAGGACTAGTGAAGGGCTGCTCATGTGGGTAAATGAACAATGTCTGGAGGAAGCGAAAACCATTTTTTGAAACTTCTCTACACCATTTGGCTAGCGGCTAACTGAGAATTCCTTCTTCAGTTTTGTTCTCCAAGACTGGAGGATACAGGAAATTATTGAAATTGCTTGACAAATGAAAAGTATGAGAAATAGGTTTGGAGGCATTTTTCAAAAGTGACAAGGTCAGCTGACCAACCAAGACCAATTTAAAAACCAAAATGAATGAGTGCTTACTTTCTCTTTATTTTAATAAAAAATATATATATATATATCTTACAGTGACCAACTTCAGAACCATTACCACTGCAGTTATACTTGGGTAACTTGGGAACATTCTATATTTTCATTCCTTTCCTTTTTGTTTAAATAATAATGCTGCTAGTCATGGTGCACAGTAACTGTTTTAATCAAGAACTGTTCATTTTAAATATTTGTGTTCATTGTAGCCAAGAAGTCTGCAAAGTCAGTGTTTTGACCAATTAAGCTTTAATCAGGACAGAATGTTTCATGTTAAAATATACAAATTGCATCTGATCCACTGGCATATGCTACTTTTCTTGTTACAGCACTGTCTTTCCTCTTAATCTGAATGCCTCAGCTACAGGCTTTCATTTCTAAGTAATGACATGAGCCTCCCATTGCCAACAGAGCTGTTACAAGAGCAGAGTGAACCCGGCCTTTATAGCCCATCAGCTGTGTACTAGCACATCTAGCAGGCAGTATGGTGCTTCTTTATTTATTTACTTGCTATGTCTCTTCTTTACTCTGTGTTTGAAATTGTCTGTCAAGTGACAGACAATGTTCTGTAATGGAAGACACTTGGATATTGTTTTGGTACTCCAGGGAGAAGCTGGGCTGTCATAGCTCAAGGCACATTGAAAGGACATTGGATTTCTTTTTGTGGCAGGCTAAAAGGCATTAATTCTTCAAAACTATCCACCCACTTCATCCTCAGAAAGTTAAATTCACTGTACCTCTCCTGCCCCTTTGCTTGTGAAAGGGGTTTGCAGCAAAGGTCAGAGGTAATTGATTAAGGCCAACACAGAACCCCAATGAAGTGCAGTCATCTCAGATGCCATTTGTTTCTCAAAACTATGAATCCTTGCTAATCTGCCCACTTGTGCAAATTTCAAAACCTGTACCATAACCGTGACCAGTGTCATGAACTCCACACTCACCTTGCCGGCTGCAGCAGTCGTAGAAACACTGCCTCTCATTTCAGTTCTATTTCTTGGTGTTTCTGCTACCCAGTTTTCTGCTATTATGTATTTCAATTTACTTTCTCCTTTGCTTTCATAACATTCATATTCCCAAGTCAGATCCTATTTTATCCCAGTTCCTAATTTCCCTAGATTTAGAGAAATTCTCCTTATCTTGCCTATATTTGTGAGTATTCTAAGTTTGGTAGTGTCCAGAAATGTCCTTTAAAATGATCCTGCCTTTTATTTCTTTGTCAATACAGTACTGTACTACATCTGATCCTCAGATCACCCTATTACAGAATTTCCCCTTATTTGATGTTTTGCCATTTATGGTGATCCTAATATACAGTGTAGTATAAACAGTCTTCAGTCCACTTGATAGTTTTCCTTTTCAAGCTAATTTTGGAACTTTGGTTAAATTTGAGTGATATTATCCAATTTAAAAAAAGCCCCTTAGAAAACAACAGAACTCTTCACATGATCAAGCACTTATCAGAATGAGTGAAATTTCCACAGTCTATCCCCCAGAGGCGCCTTTTTTTTTTTTTTGCATTTCATTCATTGAATAAATAATATATATTGTTGCCAAAAAATTCTAACTAACCTACTTCTTTGATATTAAAAAATTAAATCGAGGTTCTAATTTTTCCTACTACTTTTTCCTACCCTTCTGGCATCCATCCACAACTACAAAGTGCCAAAATGGCACAAGGATGACTTATCTGACCCTTTAGTTTCAGAAGAATTTGAATAAGCTTTTCACGGGACACATCAAAATTTTTCTTGGGATTCACCTTTGATTTCTGTGTAGGATGTTAGATGTCTCTACTCTCTTGTATTACCCAGTTCTGAATAGATAACACAGTCATGTATTGTCACTTTTAAGGAGGGAGAATAATAATTTATTACTTTCTCTGAAAAACTGAGACACAGTTCATAAGACCCAAGCCTAAAAATGACAGTATAGAATACCCTCCTATAAATCATATTTTGTGCACTTAAAGTTGTTGTGGTGAAATGGACCAGAGTGAAACACAGAGCAAAGCTTTGATCACTTTGATCAAACACAGACCACCTATCGGGCTCCTGGGTGCCACTGTGCATCATGCACATTTTCAGATTTTTGTCATAATAGCTACCAGTCATTGTAGCTGAGCTAAAATAGTGGATGGTGATTAAACATGTGATTGAATCCAGACATTTTAATCATTCTATCTATTTTTGCAAAGCAGGCTGCCTGCTTTCCCAGCAGTCCTTATGAATAGCCCAGGGATGATAATTTGCATGCTAACTGAATTCATGTACAACACTGATTGTATGGAACATCTGTTGTTGATTGTTTTGGTCCTTGGCTTTTCAAACTAATATATGAAAATGCAGAAGGTAAAAGGCAAATTATCATGTCAAGGGCATGATAGAGAGCAATTTGTTCCTTCTCTTTTTGTTGAAACTCCATGTTGTAGCTATTGATAAATATCACTACAGTCCTGCTGTCCCCCTGGACTTGCACTAAAATACTGTGCTTTAAGTTGCTGCAATTTTCCAGATGCTTTTTTTCCTTCTCAATCTAATTTTGGCATAGCTTTGGCATAACCACATTAGATGTGGTTAGAGAAAACCCTTCCCCCATCGCCTTTCTCAGCCCACATACCCACCACTGTGCATCTAGAACAGACATTTCTGTTCTTCTCTAGATAGCTATAAAGGAAGAAGGTGTCCTAGAAGCTTCTCTTGTCCCTGAAGTCTCACTTTGCTCAAAAAGGAAAGAATTCTCAGGAATAAGATTTTCAATCTTCATGGCAGAAAACTGAGATGCTTCCTAATAACATCTGAGGAAGCTGCTCCCTGCCGGAGCAGGTTGCTGCCAGGATAGTTCTAAAATAAGAACAAGTCTCAATACAGAGAAATAAATCTGTACTTCTAGATCCATGATACATCAGGTTTCAAAATAGTAAGTTGAATGTTGTGTGAGTGAGAAAATTACCAAGGAGCTACACAGCTTCAATGGTAAATTTGCTTTCACCTTGCATGCACTCATGCTACTGTTTGGAGGCAGGCTATTAAAATTGCCAGCGAGGTTAGCTAGTTTTCCTAGTGTCTTTGCCTAATATGTAAGATGTAGAGTGATGTTTTTTTCGCCACGGGAGGAAGAGACAGTATGTCTGTGCATGTTGCAGTTTAGTATGTGAGCTATCTGAATGTTTAAGTTTTCAGTCTGCACAGAAAGGAGATAAATGGCTTGAAATAACCATTGAGAAAATATTCCATTAATCCATCAACAGCTGTTGATTCAGAGTGCAACTGGCTACAAAGATTAGTTGCATATTCAAGATTGCTATAGGAACAGCTATGGATTACATCACTCCAACTCTCCTAAAGTCTGGCTGCACTGGATCTCACCTTCTGTACTCTCTGTGTGTGTGAATATTTTATTTGCCTTTGCAAATTTCCAATATGCAGGTTGATCCTGAGAAATAAATCTCTGTCTCTTTCCCCTGGTGATTCACTCTTATGATTATTGTATGGCATCTTGGCTTTCATTTTTCTCTTTGTCCTTCAGAAGGGATTGTTGTGAAAGAGAAATTGTTATGGTAGCATGTATGAACATGCATGGTCTTTGTGGGAAAGCAGGGTCAGATGTCTGTAGGATCTTTCACGCTGAATCTCCAGGCATCAGCCCACACAAAGAAGAGAAAAAACAAACAGGAAAAAGATCTAGTAAAAAAGTGCATCTGGGCTGAAGGCAATTCAAGCAACAGTGACCTGCATGCATTATCTCGGTCATGCCTTCACTTGCCAAAATGAGTTGATAGGCATCTTAACACTAATGAGAAATTCGGACAAAAACTCTACTGCTCCTGAGATTGTTATGCTTGATATACTTCACTAACTTTGTCATGGACTGAAAATTAATTTTCCATGGACTTTAGTGTTAACTAGAATGGTTACAAGAGTGAATATGAAGAGTGAGTAGAAAAAAACGTTCAAGTGCTGCAAATCAAAATTCATTTCTAATTTACTGAAATTCACTTATTGCTTTCCTGGCAATTCTTTTTAGTATTAAACTGAAGGAAAAAGGATTTTTTCAAATTATTTTTTTTTCTTTCAAGTATTTTTTTCTCTGATCCAAATTATTAATTTAAAAATTGAGAGTTTCATTTGTGTCATCTTAAAAAATACTCTATGGTTTCAGTTAATTCCATTGTTCAGGTCTGTTTAAAGATGTCACAATGACTTTCAGGTTTCTTGCAGGAAAAATAGGACTGGTCTAAACTATTTATGGGAAAAATAATGGAGGAAAAAGTATTTCTGACAAAATCTTCAGGCCTCCTTTGCATATCATAAAGGAGGGAATTAAATCAATCTCTGTCTGTACATCATATTAATTTCAGAATTTTATTATAGTTTGAATAAAAATTTTTATTCTAAAACTGATTAAATGAGTGCATATAAATGGTAGGGAAATGAGGATAATAAAATTTATGCTCAGGAAGGAAAAATATGGTCATTAAAATTCAAATAACAGATGCAATCTCCTAGCACAGAACTCAAGATAAAATTCAAAATATAACACGGCAGAAACCAAAATAGAACTGCCAAGCAAACTGCTTCCTCATATTCTCTCCTTTCTTGGACGATTTCCTTTTGATATATATGACAGAGAAGATCAGCCAGACTTATGGGTTGGCAAACTTTAATCTTCTCAGGTTTTCATTCTTCTCCTGAGCTAACTCTAAAATAATATGCACAGTGGTAGATTCCACAATCTTCAGGTTTTTTTGGGATTATCCCACAAATCAAGGCCTCTGCTTTCCAGACAGTACCACAAGATGTAGGATTTCTGCAAGTTAAATATCTGCTCTCTATAAGCAGAACTGACTAGTGGTTGATTGTCATGGTTTGCATCAACTTGTTCATAGTGTAGAGGCAGAGCCACAGCAAGAGCTGGAATCCCTGCTAATTTTCCATTAAGTTAGTTTGGCAACTCAAGTACATTATACTGTAAATATGCAAACAAAAGAACTTGATTCATGTGCTTCTATGGTTGCTGGATAATTTAGTAAAGATAGCAAAAATAACTGCACTTCTATAGTCACAAACTGTGCCTGTACAGCCAAAACTTTTTGTCTTCAGCCTGGATCAAAAGAATGCCCCTCGGCAACATCCCATCTTTTTATTCTGCTGGTGGTGTGGAATGTCAGTGCTGGAATGTCAGTGTCAGACACTGATGAGGGGTGTGTTTGTTACCCAGCAGTGCTTCAGAGCTCCAAACAGGATTTTGCACCCAGAAAAGCAAACTTAACATGACAGGTGAGCTGACTATACAATGCTCAGAAACTTCCATTTTGACACAGATATGTAAGACTCTCCTTTTTTTTAAAACCAGCTCTGTTCCAGAATCACCATTCCTGATATTCAAGATGAGTGGTTTCAGTGCTTGAGAAAAAATATTTGCCCTTATTTCTGCTTTCTCTATTCTTAAGAAAAAGAAAAAAAGTATTAAAAGAACTACCAGATATTACTGGAAGGTTTAGGGTACCTAATATTAAACATCTAAATGTAAGATTGGTTGCCCATAGAGTGATGAAGAGTAGACACTGGAAACCTTTCCCCAGTACAAGAATTAGGCAAATAGGATACTAATTTAGATTTACCAGTTAAATTATTCAGTTTAGGCAAAGAAAAATATTCCTGGACATAAATGAGGATTGCTACTCTGCCTACAGAGGCTACTTGTGATGTCCTTTTTCTTGTGGTGGGCTTTCCTATCAGTGTGTAAGACTTTGGACAAGCCAATCATCCCTGTAAAGGCAATGTGGTGAAAGATGCTGAGAAGGGACATGTGCTGTTGGGTATCTAGCATATCTAGAATGCTAGAAATGGAGTGCTCTTGTGGAATTTTCTAGTTATGCAGGTGACAGCAGCTACAGAGTGTTAGTCACTCTGATCAAATGTTCCTAGGAAATTATGAGGTACAAAGTTAAATGATAAATTTTATCAGCTGTTTTGATCATTGATCAGGAAACTTCAAGAGTCAGTATGTCTGAATTCACCAAACCAGTCTGATTTGTGTTTGACTACAATGTGCTGAAGCCCGTGGGGTTATGTGGGTTAACCCTGGAGTGCAGTTCAACCCCAGCTGGCTCTTGGGTTGGGGAAGAGAATTGAAAGGATAAAAGTGCAAAGACTCATGAATTAAGATAATGACAGTTAAACTGGCAAAGCAAAAGCTGTGTGTGCAAGCAAAGCAAAACAAGGAATTTGCTATTTCCCATCAGCAAACAGGCATTTAGTAATTTCTAAGAAGGCGGGGCTCCATCACTTGTAATATTTACTTGGGAAGACCATAACCAAGTTTTCCTCTCTTCCTATTCTTTTCCCATCTTTTATTGCTGAGCGCAACCTCATATGCTGTAGGATATACCTGTGGCCAGTGGGGTCAGCTGTCCCAGCTGTGTCCCCTCCTGACTTCTTGCCCACCCCCAGCATACTTACTGGCAGGGCTGTATGAGGGCCAGGAAAGGTTTTGATTCTGTATAAGATTTGCTCAGCAACAGCTAAAACATCTCTGTATAATCAACACTGTTTTCAGCACACAACATAGCATCATACAAACTACTCGGAAAAAAATTAACTCTCTCCTAGCCAAGACCAGTACATGGTGGGATAATCAGCAGAGACTGGGGGCACCATCTCTGGAGACTCTCATAGCCACCTCCACGAAGTTTCTATTTGAGATTTGTTCTACTGGTAAGACACCTTCCACTACAGACTCACCTGAATTCCTGCAGTTTGCTCATGCAAACTTTGAGCTCTTATGTTAGATATGAACCATTAGATAATATCAGCACTAAACTATCCTCTGGACATTCCTGCTGAAGATAAACACATTCTGCCTTTTTTATCTGGATTAAAAACTGCAGTTGATACAGAATAGGTTCTGAATACACTGAAGGCAGACATGGCCTAATGTCAATTCAAGTTATATGACTATTAGACTCTTCCAATATTCATCACTTCTTAACACAGCATGGCCCTGTGAGTTCAGTCATGTGCACAGCAAACTCATTTTCTCCCACTGTATTCTGTTTTGTGGCTATTTGCTTCCCACCTACTCTCCTTATGCAAGGGAGCATGGAATACCTCAAGACAAAATCCATTTCTCCAGACACCACATAGTGTTTCCTGCACAGAAATAATTCCAGAACTCAGTAAGAAGTAATTAAAGTTTGGATTCTGGGACAGCAGAACTGCTGATGTCAAATTTTTCAGATACCATCTCTGCAGCTGAAAAGGGAAAAAGCTATGGAAACCATACCCTAACTGATTATCTTGATACCTTCAACCATTTGCCCTTCTCTCATGTGTACTGCTGATGAGTGATCACCTCTCTGTTATGTTTCAACTGCATTTTTAATCTATGTTTCCTTTTTAGCCACGATTCTTCCTATTTTTATCTTGTTTGTGAGCAAGAAATGGACTAGTCCAGTCTTGTGATAATTAATGACTGAACCTTGCACTGACATGGTGCATGTGCTGTGCTGCATCATGATCCTTGAATATGCCCATCTTCACTCTTCTCTCACTTCTTATACAGCAATAAATAATTGTATGCAAAATTCAAAAAGCTGAAAATGTAACAGAAAAAAATATTACTTTGCCAAAGAAAATTAACCTTATTGCCAAAAAGAGGGACTACCTTGTAATATCCTACTCTGACACAGAGATTCTCTTTTTTCAAAGATAATTAAAAAGTATTAGTGAAAATTACTTTCCATTTTAGTGATGTTGAGTAGCTAAAGTTCTAGCTGTTTTTCAAAGACCATACTGTATGAAGAGACTCCTAATGAATAACAGAGGCCAGGGAACAATACTTAAAATACTCAAAAACTAGTGTTTTCCAAGGAAAAATGCAGTTTTATAAAACAGCCACTGCTTAGAAATACAATTATATATTTTGGTCTAGGACCTGAGTTTTGGTAGAATGATGCTGTGGGACTAAGCACACAACAACATGGCTTGTACATGAAGCAGAAGGAAGATACATTAATTACTGAACATTTTGTAAGGAGCATGCCTAAAAGCAGCTCTGGTGTAGCTCATTGTCTGGTACCAAGGCTTAGAGTTTAGGACATCTGTGCTTTGCTTTCTCTTCTAAGTCCTTTTCCACAGAAGCAGCACATAACACTCCATGTGAACAAAGCAAAGCCAGCTGATTAACATCTGTTGGTTTGATTAAAGTCACATAGACTGCAAAATTTCAGGTTCCAGTAAGACAAGCTTGCTCTTGTAACAAAGCCGGGCATTGTGTAACAAGCTGCCTTTTCTATACCTGCTCATATGATTTAGAATCATGTTTCACACCTGAAAAGGGGGACCCGGGCTGCCTGAACTGGTTGTGTAAACTTCCTTTCATGTTCAACCACTAAAAGATATTAGTAAGCATGCCAGCTACTATCCTTACTACACAACACTGTAATAGGAGTTTTAGACTTCGGTTTATTTTGAGGGAGTGAGATTTGGGCAATGAGTGCATTGGGATTGCCTTGCTGGTATTCAAGCTGCTCATAATATGATATAATTGTGCTGGTAACTGCATCACAAATGACTGCAGTCACCCTAGAGTAAATTTTGTATCAAAGTAGGTATTAAAATGCAGATATCAGAGAACACAGGGATATATTTATAGATATCCTCTGCACACTTCAAATAGATTCTCATGTCATCAGGGAGGGGTCTAGAAATTTAAAGGAGCAAAATAATATTCTTGTCAGCAAGACTCTTGTCTGTGGTAGATGCTTTTTCCCCTGACACCTAACTACCTGTTAGGTTTAGTTTTGTCACTGGTTATCTTGTACCACCACAGTTCAAGTTTAGAACAAAGAGAACTTCAGACAAGGTCAAGTGTTTTACCTGAGCAGCATAGGATGTCTAAATGCATGACACATGAGTGGAAGGACCACAACTTACTCCATGAACTATTTCTGTCACCAGAAGAAACTTTTTTCTGGAAGGATATTGGTAACCTGTGAATAAAAAATTAGGTTGGCTGATGCATCTGCCTCAGAAATCTTGTCACCTTACCTTGTGTAGGTGTCTGCAGGATGCAGTGGGCAAAATAAGCTATCCACAGTGCTGTGTTAGCACAGTGCCATCATCAGCTGCATGTGGGACATACTAGGAGAGCAAAATAGCCACCTCAATTCTGAATCAACATTAGATCATGTCTGCCTTCAGTTCAGTGTAAGGACATATGCTATATCAGCTTCAGTGGTTCAGCATAGCCCCAGTGCTACAGCCACATTTCAGACATCTGCACATACTCAGTCTCCCTTGTGCACTGCATGGCTATTAAAGTAAACAGCACCATCTTCATACTTAAGGTTCTGGTGGGAGTCCAGGTGTTGGGAACAATTGGCCCATGAGAAACAGTCTCTTCTAGTTGCAATGCAGAGAAGCAGACGTCACTGGTAAGTAAGAATTTCAAGACCTACTGTCTTCTACCCAAGTGACAAAGAAATGTAAAGGCTGAAACGAATATGCTAAAGCCCTGACACAGCATCAGAGATTTTTCTGGTCCTTCTCTCTGCACTCGAAGAAAAGCAAAGCCAAACACAGATACACCTTGCATAGCAAAGCACAGTATCAGTGATGCAGACTGGTTAACTGGTTTTTCAACTAAAAAAAAAAATTTACAGGATAATTAATTTTCCTTCAAAACAGTGCAGGAGGGAACTGGGCTGACACCTGACCAATGTGAGTGAAAGGATGCCATTTTCATAGTGAAGATACAAAGGTATTTTAGCTGTGTCCCCTAGCTGCTGAAAATAACCCTCTTGAAATTTGCTCTATGTGCTACCACAGAATGTCATGTAGCCTGTGGCCAGCAGGATTCTGCAGGCAGACATTATAGTCCAAAATAAAAACATGGTTCCAACTTAATTTTCTGATGCATCTTAAAGACACTTAAAGTCCTGTGCCTTTCCTTTAACAATTCTCAGGGTAGCTAAAGTGAAATTGTCACTGCAGTTCCATTTACTGAAGTCACTGGGTGATGGTGGCAAGAAATAACATCAGCTGATAAATGTGTTTCTCAGATAACTTAAAATCTTTCAAAAAATCCACCGCTCCCTGTGAAGCACATTATCATCACCAGGCTAATTATACTCAAAGCTGATATTCTAAAGGAGTTCAGGGATTTCCTTTTATATAAGAAAGTGAGATGATTAAATGCCCCTGCAGTGTCTATTTCTTTCAACAAGTAGATTTTTGCAGAACTGTTGCAGTCTGAAACGTCCCAGATGGTGCTTTCCAGTTGCACTGGAGCATGTATTTTCTGGTAATTGCACAGCTTACCTAATTCCCTTGATTCTGAAGTCTATTCTCTTGTAACAAACTTTTTTAAAGAGAAGCATCTGTTTTATGCAAAACCACACTTACCATTTTGAAGGGGTTGGGATGTGGAGTACATAAGAAGCATGATTTTGAAGACTTGGAGTGACTGTAGGGACCCATTTGGACATTATAAATAAAATTTAAAACTTGAAAAAAATTGCAAGAAAATTTTAAAACTTCAATAATTGTAAGTAAAAGGTAAGTCTGATAGACACTGAAGCCAAGATTAGCCTAAAACATCCAAAAATGATTTGTAAATCAGGCCTCTGTGTACTGTGGCCTCTTGTCTCCGCCAAATTACACAGAACTTTGTCTACAAATCTTTGTTGTTTATTATCTTTTTTATCACAGTAAATTTCAATATGCCATAGCAATCTATTTAATACTTCACTAAGGATTCTGCCTAGTGCAGCAATATGAACAATTACTGCATCTGCTGAAATGCTTAATCAGGTATGTGGAGTGAAAATAAGACTTAAAGTTACTTCTGTGATAGCCGTATGTTGATAAAAGCAATCACTAATAGCAGAGACATTTTGTTCAGTACCTGAACACAAAATCTTCAGAAAAGGGACCAAGTTAGGTCCTGTGAGTAAATTTTAAAGACTTTTTCATCAGAAAAAGACTGGCAGAAGCTACTGAGGATTATGCAGGGGAAAGGGAGTTTGCAGTTTCCTGGGAATGGGGGGAAGCTCTGGGGAATTATCCTAAGAAATGAACTTCACAGATAACTTCATTGAACAAATTCCTTTCTAGTAAGAACAGCCTGGTGCATTGACAAAATCCTCAGTGAATTTTGATCTCTTTCAAGAGTGCATGGTAGTTTTTAAAGCTTTTAAAGCTCTGGGATTTTTTTGTACTAGAGGCTTTGGACTCGCTGTTGAGCATGATGGGACTGTGTGTGGGAGAGAAGGGATTTGTGCCAGAGCCATGTAGACAACAGGGTGAGTGTGAGCCAGATATGTCTGCAATGAACAGCTATTTCTGGCTGCTCGGGACAAGGACACCTGGACTTCAGCATGAAAAAAAAAGTAATGAATAAAGCTGAAGGGATAAAACCCCTCTAAGATATTGCAAACAACCTGATTTATCTTATTTGTACTCTTCAGTGACTCATGAATAACACAAAATCACATTGGTACTGACATTAGAACAAGCTATAAGTTAATGAACTGACACTGCAATTTTTAGTTTTGAAAAAAAGATTAGCTGAGTGGCAAATAGCCACATGAACTTTTTGTCCATACATTTTATTACATTACTCTGAGTAAGATAGAGGGGAGGCATAAAGTCTAATTTGAAAATGCATATGCACTGTCTGGCAATAAAAAATTCCATTAATACTTTGATCTCAATGATGATGTAGCAAGTACTGATGAGTATTTTCATTGTTAGTGAAATGACTAACCTCAATGGAAAAGACAGCACCACTAAAGTAAAATGTCACATACTTATCTTAATCTAGTTGATGTTCTATTTTTTTAATTAAGAAAAAGGTTTCAAGCTCATTAAAATAAGAAATCAAAGCCTAGTTTTCCTGCAACAACACAAATGCCATATTGTGCATTTCCTTTAGCAGAACCAAACTGGACAAGGCTGCTTTTGTCCATCCATCAAGATACTCTGTGACAACAGACACAGCGATCAGTTTAAGAATCAGATCACAGTTCTGTGTTTCTTTTGTGTCATTTACCCTGTGTTCTCCACCATCACACATGAGGTATTAAGGAGTTACATGGTCTTCATCACATAACCCATAACTCAGAAAAGTTTCTCCCAAAACTGCCCTGAGGACTCCAAGCCAAATGTCAGATCCAGGACACAACAAATACCTTCCTTCATCTTCAAAAAAATCAGGTTCACTGCACAAGAAGTCCATATTCATGAGCACAGAGAAACAGCATGCCAGCACCACACTGGAATTGTGTGATTTCTGCAATTCCTGTCAGCTCACCTTATGAGCACTTTTGACCCCACACAGTTTATGTGGCCCATGACTTGTTCACCTGCCTGGTAGCCCAGAGCACAGTGCCACCATATCTACATGATAGCCACATTTCCAGTGTCTGCAGAAATTGTGAGTGGACATCTCAGTCCATCCCTCTGTAACTCCACAGAAATAAAGATGAGTCTGGCAACAATTTGACCTACTGCTGGACTGTGCATGAGGCTGTTCATAGGGAATGATGTTCTCAAGTCTTAAAAGTGTGCCAAAACCTGTAGCAGCGTGGGGAAGGTAACACTTTTGGCACATAATTGACTGGTATATGGATAAATAACAATCCTAGCTTGTGGCTTTCACGTTGGGGAAGATCTGGCTGCTTTCACAGTACACAGACACGCATCCAAATTCCCTTAGCACCACTGAGGGAGGCCCTTTGTCTGATTTCATCTGTTTTTGAATACCTCAAGTGCAAAGACATTGTTCTTTGTGTAAACATCCATTAACTCTAATGCATGTCTGGACCTGCCCCAGCTTCCTGAATCACCAGCTCGGAAAGCATGAAAAAGGAAAACATGACAAATGTCACTGCAAAATGAACTGAGTCCATCTCCAAAACCATGCAACACAGAAAGAGAGGGCTCTCAAAATATTGTCAAGCCTTTACTCTAAGGTGGGTTCAATTTTACATCTAGGCCATTCCCAGCAGGGCTTTCATAGGTATAGTTAATCTTTTTCTATCTCCCTGATGAATCTTCACTAATTAACTTAATATCTCCTGTGGATTTTACTTTATAAAGCTCTTTTGCTGTTGCCATTTTGGACTAATTGATCTGCACCTTTTTTGAAAGGAGGTATGCCAATAGGGAAGTGTTGGTCCAGATAAAGCCCAGTAAACATTATTAAAGTATTTTTTCTTGAATTCTAGCTAGAATGTTTTTGACTAAAAACCAGAATCATGTTTTTCTTAGGCTCTTATTTTTCACTCTTTTATTAGAGTATTATAAAATAATTTTTTAACTTGTTTATTACTACTTCAACCAATTATCCTGTACATTGAAAAGGTGTTTTTTTACTTTCCTTTGAATTTTTCTCTATTGAATTTAATTAATTTAATTAATTTATTTCTGACTTGTCAACTTTTCAAAGGTATTTAAAATGCTGATCCTTTCTTCTAGTCTAAAAGTAACCCTTTCACAGACTTTTACTATTTGCATATTTTGTAAACGTGTTCTACCACCTCTAATCAGCCAAGTTAATACTGAAAATGTTGAGTGATACTGGCTGAAGTGTAGTTCTTCCAGGATCCTACCTATATGCCTAACAGAAAATCAGAAATAAGTACTGTTTGAGTGCAGGTTTTCTAGCAATTCTGCATCTCCTGATCTTGACCTAACTCTGATCTAGGAAAGCCAAAATACTCTTTTCCCATTCTTTATGGATGCAGCACATGAAGCATGAACTAAAAAAAAGAAAAAAAAAACTTTCCTGGAGGCCAAATATGTCACTATTATTGTTTCCTGCCTATCCATCACACTGTTTATTCAGAAAGTTAGAAAATTAGATTTAGAACTAGCTTTGGCTCAAGCTGCTTTTGGCAATCCGTTCTGACTGTTTCTCATCATATTATTACTTCTTATATTTTTATTAATGTTTCTTATTCCTTTATTGCTTACAATTTTATTTTGTGTAAGAGAGTGTTTCTGTATCTTTCTGGAGTCCTAAGGTTAAGCTGGACTGATTCATAATTCTTCAGAATGTTACACATAAAGAGTCCATTTAGTCCAGTGGAATCTTTCTGCTGAACACCACTGATAGGCATAACCAGTGAAATTACTTCCGTGATTTATCTTATGTTAGTGAGTTATGGTAAAATCAGTCCAGTACATGATGGCAATCCATGCTGATGTTCAAACAGCTATACATTTCAGGACACGGAAGAAAACAGGGATTTCTACCCCAAGACTGGTAACCTCATATTGAGAGTACTCAATTCCGTATTCTAGGTATAACAGGTTTTCTGACACCCTTTAGCTGCAAAAAGTAAACTTGCTCTCAGATACGCAATATATCCTTTTGTTTTCCCAATGGTAGTCATGCTTTTCTCTTTGAAACTTCTGTTATAGTTCCACATGCACAGAGCTGTGGACAGCTACTGCACTTCAGTTCCTAAGATCCATCATACTTAAGTGATTTATACAAAGCTTCTACAGATTTTAAGGGAAACCTTAACACAAGACTAGCATCTGAGACTATAATCACACATCTTCAAATATCCTAGCATTTAACATCACCCATCCTCTCCCTCTGCTTTTCCAAATATATCTGTGGAAACAGAGCCTTGAAGGAACTGTATGGCAGTATCTAGATTATGAGGAACCCCCTGGAAATAAGAATCTTTCCAATTATGTGTTCCTTTCTTCGTTGCATCTCTCAAGGCAATCATTTTCAGAAAGGATTCTATGGCGGATCAGAAAGTACAGTCCTGCTATGGATTTCTCATTCATACCAGCACTAAATGAGCCATTTTTATCACCAGAAAAGCTGTGCATACTCCAACACATCATGGATTAAAGGAGCAATGAGGAAGCAGCTCAATGTCCAGGATACTTTAGGAAGAGGAAAAGCAGAAACATGAAGAAATGGTTGCATAAGGGTCCCAAGCTAATAAACCAAATATAAGCAAGCAACCAGATGTTTTTTCAACCAGATATATAATACATAGGGAAGTCTATTTTCTTCAGTGAACTGCACATCTGAAATGGACTGCAGACTTGCCAAACTTTCCACAGAAGTTAGATGGAGAGGGGCAAAATCCTGATTCTTGGATTTTTCTCTGTGTGTGCAGTTTATTCTATGGCAACTCATCTGAAATAATTAGGAGCTGCAGCAGAAGGTGTGAACATCACTTGTCATCCATGTTAAACTTTTCAGCTGACAAGAATCCTGAGAGGCAAGACAGAAACTGAAAATCATTATAATCATTTTTAGAACCATGAGCTCGTGTTTACAACATTAGGAAAGAGGGGTTTTCTCTTTGAAAGCAGGCTGAATTTCTTAATATAAAAAGATTCATTACTACTTAGACTGAAGAAATTGCTGAAGGGGATATAAGGATACAACCAAGGGAAATCCCAGGGACCAGGGGCACACTGAAAAGTAAGTGGTGTGAGTGAGAGAGGCTAGGAGGTTCTGAAAGGAAATGTGGTGCTAGATCAAACAGGGATCAGACAGGAAGAGATTTGGATCATAGCAAGGAAGGATGTGGAGAGAAGCAGCAGAACCTAAAGGAAAATTGATAGGTAATGGGACTTATGTGTCTCATCTCAGAGCCTCAGGGTACAAAAATGAAATCTTATATTGAATGGGAAGAGCACATTTTTATAAATGCACCAAAGTCTGAATTCTTCAGACTCAGAAAAAAAAATCAATAATAAGACCATATAAGAAAGCTCAAAGTCAGAAAAACATCTGAGTGTTTTTAATAATTTTCATAAATTGGTTTGGGAATAACATCCCTGATTTAAAAAAAAAAAAATTACATTAAAAATTATAGTGCACTGCAAAACAGAAATAACTAATGCTGTAAAGTGTTTTCAACAACCTGACTCACGTAGAGGTCATGTTAAAAATATAAACTTTCAATCAGGAGATCAATCTGTAGGGATATGGGGAATTAACTATTTTTTTTTTTCTTGATTACTACATTCTGGCAAAGGCCCTTCAGTAGAAGGAATGTAAATGAACAGGACAAGTAGATTAATTACAATGTATGACTTCCAGACACATTATTATTTAATCTTTGCACTTTTCAGTTGGCTTTCATCATCAGTCAGCAAAAAAATTTCTTCATCATCATCTGTTTGCGATTTGCAAATCTAACTCAGTTATCATCTCAGACTCCAGAATTCCAGGTCTCCCTGTACTCCTTCCTTTTTTGCCAACAATCTTTATGGAACATAGGAAAAAATTGGAAAGCTTTGGCTGGTGAGCAGGGCATAGCCATAATATTTTCTTTTTCTACACACAACTGAACATCCCACACTACTCCTGCTGAGACTTGTGTGATGACATCATCAGGGATGATGGCTCTTCTTATGCTGAGTTTGAGCATATTCATTGCACTGATGGCTCCAGATTCCCCATGTAAGAGAGGCATTGTAGCCACAGGAAAACTACTGAAGATGGATTAGAAAAACATATATTCAAACTTACCATTTATCCTAAGGGAAAAAAAATGTATTTGTGCCTAGAATGAATTTGCAGTCATTCACTGGACAGAAACTGCAAGACACATTTTGTTGTCCCAGACGGCACCAAAGAAGAGTAAGGCAGGCATCAGCTTTCCTTTTTCCTCTCTCCTTTGTATGGAATTCTTTAGAAATGTTACTTTGATGTCATTTCAGCACCTGTGATGAGACCATCTCTTCCATGGAGAGTAGGAAAAGTATGTAAAGCACAAGCAGGAACTACAAGACAATGTACTTCATCCAAATAGCTAAAATTCCTTGGAACAATAGATGCACAGACCTCTTGATTTCCTTATGTATCACATACAAGCACTGAAGTTCATGAATGTAGAACAAGGCAAAGTAGATCCATACCATTACTTTAGTCCCTAATCTATTTGTTTGAATGTAGTCCATATGCTTCTATCCTGTGTTTTCTAATGACCTCACCTTAATAGGAACAAACCATGTTGATTTCTATACAGCAGATTTTTGCCTTTAGTCATTGGAATAAGTTATTACAGAGATCAGATACAGCAGGTCAAATTTTGTTGCTGTTTTATTGTGCAAATAAAAGTGTTTTCAAGCATACAATATATTCTTCAGTGACTCTATATCACCTATTTTAACTAATTTTTAATTACCTGTATAAAGCATAAAATAGATAAATTCCCATTTATATTTTTCTATGCAAAAGCACATCATATCAAGAAAAATGAATTATTAATCACTGCATAAACTGAAAATTAATGGAAAGGAAATTAAAGTAATAACTTAATCATCTCAGCCTAAGATGGTTCTTTTTGGTGAACAGGACAATGAAGAAAAAATACTTCAACTTTACTTATACTTCTGAAGTCACTGAAAAACTTTCCAGGAAATGCTTAGTGCTTAAGTCCTACTGCTTTCATATTCAACATCTCACAGGATATACTTAATATGTCAAAAAACTGGACTCAAAATACTAAAAATGGAACTGCTTAAGATGAAATTTGACTATGAAACACTTTGTTTTGAGAGATATAGAGAAAACCATAAGAAAGGAAATTGTGGGTTTTTTTCCTTCTCAGTTCAACCACCTCTATATATGACTGAATACCCCAGGGAGCATTTTTAGCTTACCATATGCAGATTTCTGTACATACGCAGCTAAAGTATCTGCTTCTATGAAGTGACTAGGAGGGGTTTTTTCCTAAATTGTTCAATTCTTCCATGTGTGGCTCTCAGCACACTCACGCAGTTTGGAAATGCACTCTGCTATGAATAGCAAATGAATATTCTTTGTGCTTTTCTTACGAGCTGAACCTGGGGAGGAAAGAATGAGCAGAAACAGTGAAACACAAAGTTCAATGAAACTTAAATAGTGAAGAAAAAAAAAAAAACCCTAACGGCTTTATCCAAGAGTAATGTAAAAAAGAGAGTAGAGAGTTTTGTGAGCTTGCTGTTGAAAAGTCTGTCAAGAGCAGATGAAGCTAAGTAGGTCAAGTACAGGTCAGAAACTGTTCAGCTTGCACTGCTTTTAAGTTTTATAGAAGGCAGCTCTCATTTGTCAGAAAGTCAATGGGACAAAAATATCCTCTGTAAGTAGCTTAGGATCAGTCAGTGTTCTTTCAGGATACAGTCTCACAAACAAAAGCCAAGACAAAATTCTCTACTATTGTGAAAGAGGATGGTGTAAGTAAAACAGAGGTATGGAATGAAAATGTCCTGTTATATGATCTGGAAAACCAGTCATTTTTGTCTTGTACCTAATGCACCCATGCAATGAAAAGTTCCTGAGTTTGGTTAAAAACCTCAGGCGCAAGCGAGCCAATTTCTTCAAGTCACTTCAGCCAAGACACACAAGCAATGCCCCACTCTCCTCACTGAAACACAGCCTGTCTCGCCTGTGAACCAGAGGAATTCCAGCTCCTCTCAAAAGTCTTCTGTCTGAGCTTGCAGACCAACGTGGGGAAGTTAACGAACACTTCAACATCAGTAAACTTTGAATACGAGTCTAAAAGAAGACTTAAAATTATTTTTTTTCATCTTGCTTGATCCCTATGAAAAAACATTTCTGTAAATCTCTTGGAAGGAATCCTTCATATGAGAACCAATGGAAAACCAAAACCCAAATGGAAAGTGTGAACAAAAATAATAGGATGCAAAACTTCAGACAAAATGGGTTCAGTCATTTTGTGTAAGCACCACATACAACCAGCACCTTTTATGAATTCAGATTATGGAGGTTTTTAACACCAACAGCATACACAGGCTGTTTAAGTACTATTCTAAAGCAACAGGCTTCTCTTGTACAGGCTCATGTAGATATAAATTAGGGCACATGCAACTGATAATTGTGTCATTAGCAACTCTGGAGAGACTGACTGCCCAGAAGCTTCCTGAGGCTGTGAATGTGATGGCTGGGATTTGTGGAGGCTGTGAGCTGGGGGACTGTATTCGAAATCTTCCTCAACTCAATCTCTACTACATGTGCCTTGCACCTAAGTGATTTTAGACTTTTAACATGATTCATTGCTACCATTGTCCTTTCTTCCTCTACAGGATCTTCCTGCCCTTTTTAATTTAGAATGTATGAAGAAGCGTGCGCATGCTTTCACACAAGGAAGCCACAAGGCATGCTCAGGTTCCCAGGGCTATGTGTGGGGTGAGTTGCTTCGCTTTCTACAGCTCATGCAACAGAAATATCACCCAGAGAGGCACTGAGGAATATATCAGTGTGATATACAGAATGGAGATATTAAGGAACATTTTGTGTAGGAAAAGCCATGTCATGCCAGAAAAGCTTGGCAAACCTGCTGGCTGGTGTGGCAATAGACACGCAGCTGCAGGTCCACTGGAATCTACAGAATTACAGCTGCATTGTTAATTTTAATGAGATTACTCTCAGAATGAAAGTTAAACTTGAAGAGCTTTGGTGACCTTTACTGAGAGCACTGCTTAAGCTGGTAGTCTACAGCATGCCAACAAAGCTTAAATATGGGTGCTGCAGTCAGACATACCAAACCTAAGTCCTTTGAGTATTTACAGAGCACTTACTTTATAAACACAATGTTCTTACAAGCACTTGAGGCTGTGAAGTATCAACAAATATTTATACTGCTGTGGAAATAGGTTCTTCACACAAGTGTAAGGGGAAGCTTTGGAGTGCAAAGTAAATTAAAAACCAACTGTGTGTGTGTGTTGTGTTGCTTCTGTGCTCTACACTCTCTTTGCTTTGGCTCCAATCCAGACTGAAATCCCAACACTCTCCACAAAGGTGGGAAAAAGCTGTCTGTAGGAATTAGTCTTCTACCTCCCAGACTAGAGCTGCATATAAAACAGGAATGTTTTTTCATTTTTTAATGGAAAACTGTTTTGCAAACAAAGTCATATAAATAAACAACTCTGTTTGCTGTTCAGAGAAAAGAATTATGAAGAATGGCTCCTTGCCACCTGGGTGGAAATCCCATTAGCTGCAACAATTCACCGGATATGGTGAAAATGGTAATTTCACACAGTGCTTGTTATTGATCCATAATTGTCCACCAAAATACAGGACAAAGGAGGGTTGCATTTAGTGTGCAAAAAAAAGAAAGGAAAGCATGATCCAAAAACTCTAAACACTGAATAGCTGCACCTCCCAGGAAACTGGCTAAAACTAAAACAAACAAAACAATAAAGTAAACCAGCATCCTCACTTCAGGAAAACTAGAATCAAAATCAAAAAAAGCAGAGGCTGGTGGTTTCTGAAACACTGTCATGGTGCTCTGTAGACTGGGCAAGATGTGCAAAGCATGGACACAACACATTGCTACACAGGCTCTCTGTGCTGCAATCTCCGTGAGAGGATGAACCATGACAATGTCATGCCATGGTCCTTTTGAGAGCTGCATTCTTCCCTGCAGTGCACAGCCCACTAAGACAAAGAAAACAACAGAAATATAATCCCCATAAGTCCCTGAGGCAATATAGGGAAATAAATGTTGTGTTTTTCAGAAATTTCATTTTTCAACACCAAGAAACAAAAATTTCTGCAGAAAACAGAGGCTTTTTAATGAAAAATCACGTTTCATCCACAATCCAAATTTTTGTCAACAGAGTTCATATGAAAAATCTCTCTGGCTGATGAATTTGAGGCCCATTTTCTTAAGAGGCCAGATCCAGTCATGGTATAAATCATTACAGTCCTATTCAGCTCATCACTGTGTTTACACCAGCTCTGGCCTCACACTGATTTTAACTGAAAAGACACAAACATTAGCTTTAATTGTCTGTGATACAAGAGAAATCTCTGCTGCTGAAGCACAGCTCTTTAGCAATACTTCATTTCACAGGAGTTAAAAAAAAAGAGTAAAAGGACTAAAATTCCAGTTTAAGATGAGTATTTCTTAATTTTATCAACAAACTTCTGAAATCTCAAAGTGTTGTTCCTTCAGGTGCTTTCAAGGGAGGAGAAAAAGAAAGAGCAAATTAGAAGGAAATACTAAAACCACCTCAGAGACTGCAGCCTGAGGCTGTAATCCTGCTTTCAAGAGCAGACATTAAAAAGAAACCTCAGAAAAGCCTTGAAATATCAGGTAAAAGAGTATAAAAGTCATTCATGCCGTGTTTGATGTGGTGCCCTGACGTGGATCCTGGAATCGGTTTTATCAGCTGCAATTGAATTGAGATGAAGGAGATGATTCACACGCCCTCCCCATCTCGGGCTGGAGACCACGAGCACAGGGCAGCCCAGAGTCAATGGCTGATCTGCTGTCGATGGGGGAGAGCCTGGTTGAGGGCCTCTGGCTTGTGCAGTTTTGCAGCTCTCATAGAGCACCCATAAACATATGTATCTTTAGAAAGCTATCATGTGTTTTCAACTTCCTGAAGAATTCTTGTAAAATATAACTGAACCACATTACCCTTTGTCCTGTGCTTTTATTCCACTAATGGACAAATTGGGAGGAGGCTGAGAACAAATGTGCTATTAATTACCCAGATGGCTTTTTAATAGAACCTTGGATGATTGCGCAGCCACTAAACATTGTCCAGAAATTTCTTAATAATGCTAGTGAACGAAGCATTCCTTGGGAGAGAATAAAGATGCCATTGAGTGGGAGGCTAAGTTATGTCAGGTTAGTTTAGGAGATAGCAGACAAAGGGTGTGTATTGTATGGAAGGAATGACAGGCTGTATCCTAGCTGTCCGGCTCCTCCAGCAATGACAGATTTTCTAATTCACTGCAGATTCTCATAAAAGTGGGTGGTCAGTTCTGGTGAACCAAACAGTGGACCTATTGATAGTGGGTGGGAGAGATGTAATTTCGAATTAACCTGGGTTGATTTAATACAGCAGAGAGTCTTAGTATCAGCATAAAATTAGGATTAGTACATTAAATGTTAGGTCAGAATGTTAAATCCCATTGTTGAAAGACCTACATGCAGTCACTCAAGGCTCAAAATGAGGATTTCAGTCAATCAAGACTACAGGTAGGAGAGTGTCATGCTTCCACAGCAGGAATGATGCATGTAGGAATCAGAAACTGAAGATACTTTCCTGTCTCTCTGCAAACAGAAAGTTTAAAAATTCACATTTTTAGTGTATCTATGTCCATATTAGTCTTCCCTTCACCTGTCATCATAATGAATAAGAAAATAACCAGCTCAGGCTTGTCCCAGCATTCAGGGAATGATCTCACATTAAAAAAAAAGCAGTTCATCATGTTTACTGTCCACTTCTGAATTCACTTTCACAGAAGATTTTTGATACACCAAAAGCTATATGGAAAATTATTCTATCCATTATCATTATAGGTCCTCCTGCGATAGGATTTGAACTCAGGAGGAAGAGAACTGATCTGGCTTGGAGTTTTTCCTGCCAGTAATATATTCAAACAAACAAACAGGCCTAAACAAATAAAAAAATAAAAACAACCTAAAAGTTGGGTAAATTATGATGACTGCAGTGAGGAGCACATAGCATTAAACAAACCAGAGTTGGTAGTAGCAAATAAAATACAGTAAGTAAATTAACTGGAATTGAGAATAAAACAGAAGCCAGTAAGATCACATATAAGAAAAGCACTATGTAAAAATAGATAATCTGTGAGCATTTAGCAATGTTTGCTTTTTTGCTTTAAAAATTAGGATTAGTTGGAACTCCATCCATCAGTATTTTACAAAGACATGATAAGAAGTCAGAGAAATTTCTTTTTGCAGCACTCCCACTCTGTCAGACCAGCTGACAGTCCCTGAGCTCTCAGCACTTTTCAGAGACCACCAAGGCAAGGTTAGAGACCAACAACTGCAAATCCAACATGCTGAAGTCAATTTACTGTTGCAAAAGGTTGCATTCTCTGAGCTAGTCAAGGTCCTGCAATTCCTTTCCCACCTGAGCATTTGACAGCTTGGGTTGCCTCTGCCTTGACCACACCACCCTCTGCTTAAGCCTGTTAATTTTGTAGTCTCCTGTGTTTACAGGAGCAACGTGTTTGTGGGTAATGATTGTGTCATTTCATTCTAAGAAAAAAAGTTTCTTATTCTCATAATTTCATTGTGGGAAACTGGCAGTGAAAAAGGTTGCTAATCCAGACAGGGACAATGGGCAGGGTTTTATAAGGCCATCCTACGTACAAATCATTAGTGGTTAAAATAATTGGCCTATAAGTAGGGTCAAAATTGTGGTTTTATTTTCACATATTTTAGCCTTTATTAATGCTTTTCCTAGTATTTTAATTTACTTGTCATTAAGTCTTTTTGCTTCATTTTTGTATGTCACTTTCAGCACCATAAAATTAACCCAGTTCTTAGGCAGGTTTAATAATGTAAGTTAAGGTGTCACTTGTAAAAATAGAATTATGTTTTTTCTTTCTTCCTTCCTCCTTTTTTTCTTTTATCATGTAGTGAGCTCATCCAGTATAGCCTTTACAGGTCAGGAGAAAAATCTAAATTTTGTGACCATAGCAGAAAAGCTATTATTTCTTTTGCATTTAAGAAGCTGATGTATCCCCGCGTGCTTGCTGTATTTTCAAAGGTTTGTAACCTTCACTCTCAGATTTTAGCAGTGCCACTGCAGGGCAAATGTCTGAAACAAAAAAACCTCACCCACTGAAACTAAAGACAGTTTTACTACCAATGATCTTCGTTTCTCTAGAGTACATCAAGTACAGGCTATGCTTTTACTTAAGGAACTCCAATTGAATAAAAATATTTAATACACTTTTCTTTGTTACACTTTTGCTCATCCTGGTTCGTCATGCTATTACAAAAAATATTGCAACATACCTTTACTTTCCATTGAGTTATAGCCTTTTTGCATCTGTTCCACTCACCACAAGAACTGCTTTGATGTCAAAATACACTGTGCAATCCTGGTCCAATATAAACAGCATTTTCCTATCCATCAACAACAGGTTATAGTACACCCACCTCTGGGCATGGGATAGCACCTTCTACAAAGGAGACACGTTGCACAATTCAATGAAGAATCTGAGACTTAACAAAAAATGAGTCTCTAAGGAATGTGCTCATGCAGGTCCCCAGGTGAGTTCTCAAAATCAGTAAATCACCATTTGATTATGGGGAAAATGACAAAATTCAGCAATTTTACATAGATTAGGCATCTAAGCTAAAATTACCATAATACTGGGGAACTGAAGAGGGAAATCAAGTGCATCATGGTTAATTCCAGTCAAATCCCATCTTTTTAGGCAAGCTGTAGGATCACCCTTTAACTTTTGGAAATAGATCCAATGTCATTATAAGCTGATCCACCAGTGGAGAATTTGCAGGAGTCGCTATAATTTTAACAAAGCTAGATGCAAAGGCTGTGCCTGACAAATGTTTTACCTGACAGTCAGAGGTGATCCCATGGGCATCTGCACTGCCCTTCCCGAGAGGATATGTCTGTCAAGATCAGAACTTGTGGTAAAGAGTCTCCACTCTGCTGGATTTTATAGGTTTAACTCAGATTCCCCGCAATGTTTTGCCATCACTATTTTCATTTAATTCCAATACGCTAGTGGGATAAATGGAGACCAATCGGTCCACACTGCACTCTCAGTGGACTTATTAGAGAAACAGGAAGGTCTTTTGTTTCCAACCTCTCTAAAGACTGCAACAAACAGTCTATCAAATGGTGAATGTTCCCTCCAGTATTTAGAGTATTAGAGACTATTTAAGATTCAGGCAATTTTACAGATTTTTGCCCTAAGTCTCTTAGTGAGCCCAAAATAGACATTATGAAAATTTCCTCCATGAGAAAAAAAAAAAAAAAAAGATAGGAAAGAAAACAAGAATTGATAAGCATGAAATAGTTTCCAGAGACATATATGCTGTTCTCAGGCCTTAAGTGTTAGCTTTGAGTACAACTACCTCTCAAAAAAGGCACTAGCACAGAAATGGCAACTTAAGTACAATGAAGTATCAAGGAAAACATCTGCAGAGTGTGAGTTTGTCTTGAAAAGACAACACTGCTACTGATGTACAAAACAAAACGTGATACATGGGATTGAGACAGAAGTTGCCTTATCTCTAAATATCCTGGCAGTGTAACAAGCTAAGCTTGCTTTCTGCCAAGAAATACCTGGCCAATACAGTCTAATAACCTTTCTTGTTTTCTTTTGGACATATTTTTGTAATTGCTTGTCCTCAGGTACAAAGATGCTTACAGGAAGTCATTAATCTTTCATGAGACTATTCTACCATTTCTTAATTCAGAACAATAAAAGCTTGGAAAGGCATGCATTCTCATGTCACTGTCTACTTCAAGGGAAAGGAAGTTTTAATGGAAGATAAATCTGATCAAATGATAGCAAGAGATAATGAAATAACTGTGTTAAAAAGAGTAGTGTAACAGAGCAAAAGAAAAAGCTCTTGAACTTCACTCTTTTTTCTGTGGTACAAGACCAGATGGGCTTCACAAAATATTACAACTGAAAAAGATGAGATTAACCCAGGATTTCTCATTCTCCTCTTCCTCACACCCCCTCCCCCATCTCATCTCAAACATCCCCCCCTCTTTTTCCTCTAGATGCAGAAGATAAGAACATTTTTTGTTTGCTATCTGAAGCAGGTGTGGTTGAGCTAAATGTAGAGAAGATGTCCAGCTGGAAGGACCCATCAGCCAGCTGCCCCGTGCAGGCTGCTTAGATAAATACCACCTGTTCCTAAGGAGCAGGGGGAGAGAGGGAAGAAAAGCAAAACAAACCTAATGGTCACAGAGCTGAAAGCTGTGGATCCTCTGGTTATTGTGTAGGTGCTTTTGTAGCTGGTTAGTTCCCAAATTCAACATGGGACTCACAGAAATGAGCATATGCAATGTGTTTAATTTGGGTCTGGAGTATGATGAGATGGTTTCAGACAATCGGGGAAATAATTTAACTGATGCTCATAGCACATGTTCAGAATGACAAACACCATCCAGGAGGAACAGAAGAGGATCCACAAAATGCAGTTTCACAGGTGCTTTTTAAATCGAGACCATGTTGAAGGAAAACTTAGCTAATGATATTAAAATCATAAGAGTACTGAGATTATTTATATTCCTCTTGTGCTAAAAATGTAGATTCTGCTTCTCTGTACATCAGAAATAAAGTACAAAAAGTTGCCATCGCTAGAAATAAGAGCCTGCTTTTCTAAATCAGTCTGTACAAAATGTCCTGTTCTTTTATTTAGACCATCTTACAGATGTGGTAATCTCTTGAGTATTATTTGATCTGAAAGCAATTATTAAGCAGTGATTTCAACACATCTGTACTGCTTATGGCCATATATGATTCATTTGACTAAGACAGACTGTTTCCTAGCACTGTGAGACATTTTTCTTTCTGCTCAAACAGCCCTGAGGCAAACAACTTTTTTTTTTTCTTAGCAGCAGTGAAGCCCTGTGAATGTTCACAATCACTAGATTGTGCTCACAAAGCTAGTTTGAATAGGAGTGGAGAGGAATAATTACCCTTTTGAAATGCCTTTGTCCCCTTTGTTACCAATATTGTAGATGAAATTAGCCCTAACTTAGGAGAGCAGCATGGTCCTGTGCTTAGCATTAACCTGAGCCTGAAAACGTGAACTCTCTTCCACGCCTGCTGCTCTGCATGGCCTGCGTGACCTTCAGTAATTCATTTGCTCTTTTTCTGCCTCAGTTCCCCACGTATGAAATAGATATCCAGCTATAGCAAAGGGAACTTCACTCATATAGCCTGAATCTTGTCTTAGAAAACTGACAGAAAATAAATGAGAACAAAGTCCAAGGGTTTGAAGGTTCAAAAGGAAAGTATAGATTTTGCAGGACCGTGCTTTCAACTGCACTTCCTCAACTATTTGTAATACAGAGGTTTCATTGAAGAGGTTGACATTTTTTTTACATTTATTGTTTAGATAGTGAGCATACATAAACAAAAGGTTTTGTGTGTAACAACAGCTACATATCTAGGGTGTAATTTATTTAAAGTAAATGTCTTTATTTAATAAATTTTGCAACAGCCAAGTTTTGGAAAATTTATCTCTTTACAGTCTTTCAAGTATTACGTTCTGTGGAGAGTTAAATTCCATCTCCAGCTTTGTCTGAGTATGATGCAAATGTTCTGCATCTGTGCAAGATGCTTTTGGGCACCTTCCTGGGACATGTCCCTTATAGCTTTTTGGTGCTCAGTCAACATCAGAAAATCATGGAATGAGAGGTGCCAGAGAAGAGTGGGCAGTTTCTGTAAAGTGATGTCATGCATCAAAAAAACTATTACAGCATTTCAAATGAGTGCCCTAACATTTGTGTAAGCAAGAGTCCCTTATAGCTTTTTGGTGCTCAGTCAACATCAGAAAATCATGGAATGAGAGGTGCCAGAGAAGAGTGGGCAGTTTCTGTAAAGTGATGTCATGCATCAAAAAAACTATTACAGCATTTCAAATGAGTGCCCTAACATTTGTGTAAGCAAGAGTGAGTAATAGAAGCAGAAACTAGTGCTAAAAAGTCATTTTTACAGCAAAGAAGGTAACCAGGGATGTTCCCAGGGCTCTGTTCAAAGATGAGTGTCACTCCTGATCAGGAGTCACAAACAGTTTGCCCACATATTTCCCCTTCTCAGACAGGATATTATAGAATGGAAAAAGATTCAGGAAAAAAAACAACAAAGATACACAGAGGGAGAGGAGAGTGCCCAGGCAGGAATCAGTAAGGACTTTTTTGCCTGGAAAAGGCATCTGAGGCAGACTGTGATCAAGGTCTGCAAAACAAAGAATGGCATGACACAGATACAGATCAACTGCTCCTTGTCTCTTCCTAACCACAGTCTAAAAGGCATCAAATGAAATTAGTAGGTGGCAGGTTTAAAGCAGACAAAAGGTATATAGGTGCACACACACACAACAAATAGCTAATCTTTGGAAGTTCCTCCTACCACATTTAGTGAAAGGTAAGAGCTTGCTTAGGATTTAAGTGAAGCCTTTGGATCCCAGGGTCTCTTGAACAAATCTCACAAAATATTTGCAACAGTTTCTTGGTTTTCTTTTCCCGTTTTGCTAGGTTTTATGTAATTACATTAAATTATGCTTTGGCTATTAGCTGCTCTGCTGAGCCATGCCAGTTTGCCTGTTCTTCTACCTCAAAAACTGAGTAAATGGAGAAGACCTTGATTCTGCTAATTATTATTAATAATAATGATAATAATAGTGAATGACAGGTAATTTCTGAACATAAAAGACCTGTAAATTCTTTCTGCATTGCAAATACCTTGACCTGCTAAACTGTCCATGTCAACTTTTTTTAAAAACGTGCTATTCCTTTCCCCTGTCACTGTAAGAAAATATTCTGTAGGACACATTTGTAAGGGACACTATTAATGTTTTCATTTTTCTGTGAGGAGAGTCATCCATATCCCATTATTCATTATGTGTGTGTGTATATATGTGTGCATATATATATATATATATATATGCAGTAAAAATACAGCTTTTACTCTCATAACTCCCTTTAAAGTCATTGACTTAATCACTAATTTTGATGTATGAAAGCTAGTGACCAAAATTCTAATCTAATTCTTAACATCCAAATAAATAATGCACTTTCACTTGGATAGTGCATTTTCCTTTCTGTTTTACCTGTGGCATGGCATAAAGGGAATTCTTTATACACTAATAGTGGCTTCATCTTTCTGAATTGTAAAAAAAAAATATTTCCTAGAACTATGGCCCAATAGTCTTAGGCCTTCTTGCATGTCACTTTATCTATGTAATCTGACCATGTACTTCAGGTAATGTCTGTCCCATTTCTGTAGCCCACTTACTTTACTAATGTTTGTAAAAGAATGACTTTAGGTAACAATCAGCAGCAGTTGCATATAAATGACTTAAAAAAAAAAAAAAAGCTAGAAAAGAAAACCCTATAGAAGTTTACTATTGGCTTATTTTTTCCTAAGGGCCAAGGGCTAGATGTTTTGATACCACATATGCTGAAGGAATTTGTTTTGTATTTGATAGATCTTTAAATGACATCCTTTGTATTGCCCTTTAAAATACAGGTTTTGTTTTAATATACACAAAAAATAAATAGATTTAAAAGGTTATTTTATTTTACTAGAAAACACTGAACTGTAAAATATCTACTATACTACTATATTGCTTTCTAATTACTGTCATTCTGATGCTTCTGTTGTTTTCATTCACTTTTCCATGTGGCATCCTTGGTTCCACTTAACCATGTGTGCCCAAACTCCGATGGTCACTTTCTTGACCATCTTCACTGTAGTCCAGTTGTTGTCTGTTTTTCAGTCAACTCTGGGTCTGCCCAGTATCTTATAGGTTAAACAGAAATAAAAGCAATAGCAAAATAATGTGATTTTTTATTACTCTTGCTGTTGTTGTTATTTATTATTGTTATTGTTGGTTTTGTTGTTGTTATTTAAGTAATATTGATATATTCAAATTCATTGTCTTAAGTTAAGTTGGTCTGTTATATTATTTTTACATATGCCAGAGAATCTTATAAAGTACTTGCTCACTCAGACATAGTAGCTGATTTCACATTGTGGTATGTGCCAACTTCTGCATTTGAAGTGAAGTGTACATTTGATATCAGAATTAAACCTTTCTGTTTCAGAGACAGCTTATAACACAATAAAATGGACTGGGGGCTTTTTTTTGTTCCTTCAGATACCACTCCCCAGTACAAGAAAGATATGGTTGTAGTGGAGAAAGTCCAACATAAGGCCACAAAAATGATTAAGGGGCCGGACTATCTCTCCTATGAGGAGACAGAGAGCTGCAAATGTTCAGCCTGGAGAAGAGAAAGGCTCAGGGGATCTCATTGATGTATCTAAATACCTGAAAGGAGGGTGCAAAGAGGACTCTTTCCAGTCCAGTGGAGGCAATGAGTACAAACCAAAACCTGACCTTCAGGAAACACATTTTCAGAGTGAGGATGACCAAGCACTGGCACAGGTTGCCCAAAGAGATTGTGGAGTCCCCATCCTTAGAGATATTCCCAAACCTTTCGGACACAGTGCTGGGTAACTGGCTCTAAGTGGCCCTGATTGAGCAGTGGGAAGGACCAGGTGACATCCAGCGGCCCCTTTCCACATCAGCCATTCTGTGATTCTGTAAAAGTTGACAGAATTACAGATCTTTGCAAGGATTTTCATCAATTCTTCCCCCTATTATGTAGAAAATTAATAATTTTTCCTTTCATTTTTAGGTTGGAAAAGAGTATTCTATAATGATAAACTACCAGCCATCTTGCAGCAAAGATGAGAATAGCATCCATCTCCTCTGAGTCCAAGGGCAGTGCCTTAGTCATCTGGTGAAACTGGGGTGATCACCAGCCAGAGCAATGGAGGATAGTGCTTTCCAACCATGCATATCTATAGCATGGATGATGAAAAAAGCCTCAGCCTAACAAGAGATGAAGCTCAGTCTAAGAAGAGATGATCTGTTTTAAAGAGGATATTGTGTTCCATATGTGTTCTAAGAATGCCTGTGCTGATATTTATGCACAGTGAAGCAGTGGAAGCACAAGACCGCAAGTGCAAATAGTTGAGTTTTCATTTTAAGGTCCTGTCATTTAAATGTCCCATTCCATTCCTGTGGGATCTACCAAACTAAGACAAAACACCACAAAGTAAAATACCTTAAGGTTGGATTTTTTTTTTTCCTTTTTTTTTTTCCTTTTTTGTTCAGGTAAATCACTTCCTAAAATGAAGCAGTAGCTAATTATAAACATGTAGAAGTCTGTGACAGGTAGAAACACCATGTAGCAGAAAAAATGTAAATTATTAGAAATTCCATTATGTTATTTGTTTTGATGCTTCTCAAGAAAATAATGTGATACTTATTCACTGTGAAGTTCTTTGTGCTTGGTTTATGCCTTTTCATTGCTGACTTCATACAAAAGCTGTGTTACTAACTGGCATGTCAGCCCCTACATTTGGTACATGACACACAGCTGGACTATTTGTTCTGAATGTTCTTTGTAAATTTAGCCTGTTTTCATAGAAAACCATTTCTGAATTGACACTGGCTTTCTCTGAAGATGTCTTCCTGGTTTCTGAATGAATGATGAAAAATGCCTCAGCCTAGCAAGAGATGAAGAAGCTCAGTCAACTATAAATGAGACCCCTCAAACCCAGTCTTCTCACCAGCCCTCGACCAGAACCAGATTTTTGGTAAGAACTCCTGGACAAATGAGCCATAATTCTTAGCTGATAATTCTGCATTATAATCACTGAAAAAAATCCATGCATGCACCCAGCCACCTGATCCTAGCAGCTTGCTCCCATCTGATATGGAAATTGTGCCTATATGACAAGAGGGGGCAGATGGCAACATGACCAGACATACCTGGTGCAGTTTAAATTTCACTTGTTTCGGTAACCTGGAAGCCAAGTCCAAAAAAATTGTGCTGCTCTGAGATTTATGGGCTCCCCTTAAGGATCTGAACTGCTGCATGTTTATTTCTGTTGGTACTGGATTGGTTTGATCAAAAGTGGTCGACCAGAGAGTCGTCCATGCTACATATCTGACCTCAAAGTGCTCATAGTTTCTTTACAAATACTATGGTAAGCAGAAGAGGTAACTCTAATTCGTGGGAGGTCTAGTTCAGGCCTGTTTCTGGATTTAAGTGGTCAGGTCTGATTGAATGGCTTGCAGTCATGTCCTGATTTCTGCAGAGAAGAAGCAATAAGTTCTTGTTTAAGCCAATATGTCCTTTTTAAATCACCGTAGCAATTGAAATCTTTCACCAGGGAGAAAACAGGCAACAAATTGTCCCATTCTTTTTCCTGGTCCTTATGGTAAAGTGAATTGCCTGATCTTTAGCAGCGATGTTGCTGGAGTATATCACGGTGTGGAAAGGTGAAATGTGTCCAGCACAAGGCAGGGTAATCCATTCCAGACTCATGTGTAATGCAGGGGAAACAGGTGCAAACAATTGAGCTCGCTGTCAGTAAGCCACAGTGATCGCTTTTGATATCTTAATCGTTAGTTGATCCATGTGCAACATTGGCAACATCACTGTCATAGCTGACTGCCTTCTGCACATCTGTAAACCTTTTCTGGGTGCTTCTTGATGTGTGTGTGAGTCCATGAAGTCCTGACATCATGAGAAACTAAATTGGGCATGATTGCTGTCATTTCCGTTTTCCTGCTAGAAAACCAGAGAGCTGACAAATGTCAATAACTGCTAATAGCTCACTACTGTTTGTCAGATGCCACACAGGACAGGTGTGAAGAGAAAGCAGTGTGTTTCTCTGAGCACCACTCAGCAACCAAATCATTTGTGAGACTGCTATCTAATTGCTTTTGCAGATAAAGAAGTTGCTGTTTCTTCACTTCATGACCCCTTGGTAAACATTCAGCATTAAACATGTTCCCACTGTATCTACTGACCTCCAGCAAACCGTGCTGCAGATTTCCTTACAGGTAATAACAATAGTTTGAAAATAAGTTTAGCCCATAGAATAGCTTTAGGTGTAATGCTATCAGCCAACAAATTAGCCGCTTCCTCTCTATTTTCCTGCAGAAAACATTAACACAATTATATATAGCTAATTTATGATCTTCCCACAAAACATGACACCGAAACTACTGACACAGGCTGCTATGGTGGGAGCTCCTGTTTCTACCTCTGTGGGGTTATGCTAGCTTGAGGAGAGAAGGTTTTACAGAGTGCAATAAGATCTGTGTATTCTGCCTATTTTAAACTTCAATTTAATTTTGAAACAATAAAATGAGGTTTGTATCTCTACACAGGGGTTTTTAATCTCATTTCTGCTCACAGCAGGTTTTCACGTGAAAATTGTGTTGCCTCAGAAGGAAGGCTTGTTCATGCAAAAATATAATCAATGCTTTATATGTTTCATTAATTTCATCAAGAATTGTTTTGGATCCCTATTCTACATTATGAGAATGAATATTTTGCCTGGCTATGAGATATATTTCTGTCACCATTCAGTCTATTAGTTCTTAAATTAGTTTGAAGCATTTCTTGAGAATAATACCATTTCAGGTCTGACATGCAATCTTTTATTTCATGCTATTATATCACTGCAACATGTTTAGCTGAGCTTCTCCTACATTACCTGCATATTTCTTCTGACACACTTATTAACTCCTCCAAGAAACCAGACTGAAGTTACTTGAAGCATTTGAGTTTCCCCACTGTTTGATCCTCTATTTTATATATAGATATCCTGTTTTCCCCACAGATTTATCTGAGGTAGGTAATCCCAGGCACGTATCTTCTAAACAACACCACAGTGAAGGCTTCCATGAAGTTTTGGTATTTTCATAAAATGTCTAGAGAGTTTCTGTATCCTGGACAGTATAACAAAGTTGTGGGGAATATGGTTTGTACATTAGATCAGACTCAAAAAAAAAAAAAAAAATTCCTTCTCTAGCTATTCACCAACAAAAGAAACGGATGGGTAAATAAAATCTATAATGATTTTCCTCTGTCATCAAAAGTAATCAGAAAATACAGAGAAATGGTCCAGTCCAATTCCTTGTTAATACTGTCAAAATTAAAAAAGTATTCATTTCACATTGCCAGGCCTTTGACCCACTGCATCCTCATTTTAAAGGTGTCACACAAGTTGGTTATGTTTATAGGATATTTCAGTTGTTTCAGAACCAATGTACAGTGATAAGGAACACGTTTGCTTCACATAGGAATTAATAACAGAACAAACTTAATTCTAATAATGTTGAAAATGAGAAAGAGCCTCTGTGTGTTGGTGCCTCACCTTCTCTGTCCATGTAATACCATAGCAAAGAATGACAAAAATTCCTACAGCCATACATAACCTATCTATTGCATTCTCCATACTGTTTCATTAGTTTTGGGGAGGAGCAGCCAGACTTTATGGAGGGATATCCAACACAGTAGTGGTGTTTTTCTTGTAGAGTTTGAAATCAGAGCTGAATATAAGCCATTATTTAGTCTGTCATCCTTCTCCTGATATAAAGAGGATCACCTAAACAGGGCTTGAGCCATGTTTTCTAGATTGTCCTAAAACCTCCCCATAAGGAAGATGTTTCCCATTTCTTTTCCCGAGACTGATTAGAAAGAGATATACCTCATGATAGCACTCACATTCAAATAGAAGGTTAATTATACACAAAAATGAAATTTTGCCGACCTTGCTGCCCTCATTAGACTATATCTCTTCCCAACTTACAAATCCAGATGGGATACCTTTGAGTTTTAGATTTGACAACGCTTAGAATTTTAGGTTGCAAGAGATGGGTATTTAAATTTCCATATATGTTATAAGGCACTTATTTTAATACACATGTATATGTAGACATAATATATATATTCATTTAATATACATATGATTAAGTATGTATAATCAAATTAATTTACATGTGATCAGTAGGATCCAAGGTCTTTCTAAAGTCACTCTCCCTGTAAATACCTACAGTTAGTTCTTCTACTTCCTCCATCTGACCTTAAATAAATAGCTTATTAGGACTGAGGAGATATGCAATGTTTATGATTGATAAGTGACTAGCTCCTTTCATATGCCAAAAACAAGCAAGTCATATCTCTGGGATAAGGATTTGTAGCACCTTCTTTCATCCAGCTTTCACTATCAACAAGTGTGGGAACGTTATAGGAGAGCGTAGCTGCACCCTCATTAATACCCACAATGATCAGATAATATCAATAATTAATTAAATTTTACTACTTTCCTTCAAAAATATGCACTTCCATTTCTAGTTTTTTCCTAATTTCTATTTAGGAATTTTTCAGAGATCCTCTGTCTTGACTAGGAATGCAAAGTGACCTCTGTGGTCCCAGGAAGCTCACAGCTTACAGTTTGAATGAAAAGCTTTAACTCTGGTTTTGTTTAACAAGTTTTCAAAGGCACAAAGCTTGACACATGCTGTCTTTTTGCAAGTTATATGTTTTTATGTACTGCTATTTTTTCCCATTGGAAATATTTAACTCCTAGTGGTAACCCTTTGGAGCACCTGGCTCAGGAGAGTAAAAGAAAAGAAAGCTTGATTTATAGAGGATGCCAGTGATTTTCGTCTTGCTGTGAAACTTGGCTCTGTCCATCTGATGCCTTTTAAAGCACAACCATGTGTGAAAAATAATGAATCTTTATAACTTCCTTTACCTTTTCAAACAAAAAGGTAATGTATTTCTTTCAAAAGCTGATTGCTTTTCTTAGTGTTATATTTCCTTTCAAAATATATTGCTGTATACAGTATGGATCATTTAGGATGGATGTTGATAGGTAATTCAGTAGTACATCCTTCGTGGTTCTATAATATCATAATTAAACACTAAAGCACTAGAAAAACATATCTGGACAGCATGATTGACCTTTGAAAGAAAAGCCTTGTAAGACCAGAAAGAACTTATGTAATTATATGCAAAATTACAACCATACAGTCAAGCCCAGCTGTTCGCAGTGACATAATGCCACGTGTGTATTCCACCTATCCGGTCACATCTGTCCTCCCCGAACCGTGCTGCAGTTTGCACCTAATCACATCTGCACTTTAGATTACCCACAGTCCCCCAGCCTGAGTCTGCCAGCAGCCCACTGGCTCTCACCAGATTCAGGAGAAGCCCCAAGGCAGCAGAGCTAAGGAAGCCCTGGCACAATAGGGGTTTCTCCATCTAGACACCTTGATAATGGATATTAATGGGTTTCTCCCAAGCATGTGGCCAGGGAAGTGTTCCTGGAGCTTGTGTTCTCTGCCAGCCCAGGGGCTGCTGGGACAGGGCAGGAGAGAATTTGCATCCTGCACACAGGCAGGTGCAAAGTTACATTTGCTCATATTTTGGCTGAAATATGTGGCAGAGCATATGAAGAGACTGACAGCACGATGTATGTGACCATTAAGAGCTGGTATAGAGGGAGCCATCATGGGCTGCACTGCTCTACTCTTCTGCTGTGGAGAGGCTGGGAGCATTGCAGGGTTAAGGATCCACAGTCACATCTACCAATCTGACAAATAAGTTTTTTGGTTTGGAAGCCAGTTTCATCAGATAAACCCAATAATTCAAACTTACAGAGTAACATTTTTTGGCACATTCAGCTATGTGTACCAGTAATGAGACGTCATGTTGATATTAGAAGTTGAGATGGAAAGATATAAATGATAGATCAGATGTCTTCACCATAGATTAAAATGCTTAGTCTGGAAAAGAGGCAAACAAAGCAGTAAAATCACAGTCTCCATAATCTTGTGTGATATGACGTTGAATGGAAAGCAAATGTTTGCTGTTACACATGATAGTAAAATTCTGTGGCATCAATTAAAATATCTGGAATTATACTCAAAATTAATAAAAGACGCTTAGCCCTAACTCTAGTAAATCACTAGAACAAAATGGATGTGGAGAGATTACATGGGATTAAGCAGTGACTGTACAACTCAGGGGAAAAAGCTCCATTGAGGGGTATCAGAAAACCAGATCGTTTGTCTAAGTGAGTAAGGCCCTGAGCTGCAAACAGGCAGTAAACTATCTATTTTCCCTATTCTCTTACATCTCTGCAAGCATCTGCCATTTGATGCTACTGAAAACAGAATAGTGGACTAAATTAGCCTCTGATCTCCTTCATACCTGTATATTGATAGATATTCTTAATTGCACTGCAGGGAAAATGGGGATGGACAAAGCAGTTTAGCAGTTAGGTGGCATTTCCATCATTCTACAGTGATATCTGGCATGTACTCAGGACAACAAAATATTTTTCAACACAGCCACATTTCTCCACAAATGTGGAGAAATTACTTTCCAATTCTCTTTCAGTCAAATCCAATCCTGGCTCTTGATTACAGCCTCAAAATTTGGCCTATTTATTTAAAGAACTTCCTCTCTACTTTGTCAGCTTGTTCAACCAGGATCACCACAACTCTCCAGAAACTCCTGTGTATGCAGAAAATGTCAAATACTTTCAAATTAAGGAAGCTCCACTGTTGAACCAATAGAAAGGGTGCTCTCGAAACTTACCTGCAGGACAGGTTACCACAGCCAGCTAGGCTTCTGCAAGCACATGAGCAATAAGAAATAATCCAAAACCTGCAAAAAGGTTGTCGTTGACTGCTATAGCCAGACTAGCCTTTACATCTGTAACTCACATCAAGGAGATTCTGGAAAGAATTAATTGCTCTGGAAGAAGCTGGATAAATCATGTTTTAAATTATTTTTGTGGGAAGGGAGCCCTTTAGTCTATTAACAAAAGGCTTGCAAACTGACCCTGCATTCTATTTATGCATTAACTGAATAGTTTAATGCATTTCAGCTTTTTGTGAGTTGTTCCAAAACAGTCTGTCAATGGTTACATGAGTCATAGGTCATTGTCTCTGAGAGCCGATTGGATGATTGTAGATTTTAATAAGACAAAATGTGAAAAATAGCACCCAGAGAATAAAATACTTGAAAAGGTCTGTGCCAAAAGATTAATCAATTATGATGAACTGCTTTAGTTTTGAGAGTTTTTACAGCCTTTCATGCCATCTGACCACTCAAAACACATGGGTGACATGACCTGCAAATAACAGTTAACTGGATTCACCACTTCAACTTGGACTGTTTCATACTCTACAGACACATTTATTTTATGTGATTTGGGTCAACACATAAAGCGTGTTTCTTACAAAGCAAATTTTTCATTTGCTCTAAACTGTTAAAGGCAGACAGTAAATGCATGGCCTTGACTGCAGTTGATCCAAGCTGTTTATTCTTGCTTCTCATTCAGTGAAGAGCAGCTGCACAAGCAGACTAAGTTTAAGAAACACAGCAGACCTGTTGCAGAACCGCACTCCTGCATCCGCTGCCATGCCTCAGATTTCCCTCTGATGAGCCCCAGAGGTACTCACACACCATACAGCAGGTGACTCAGCTCAGGAATCTCCCTCTCAGGGCCTGCTTTATGAAATCAGTGCAAACCAAGCTACTCCTTTTCATCCCAGCAGGGACAAAATAGCTCTTCAGGGGCCTCATCTCCTTTGCATTACCACATCGAGCTTGTTGTTGCCATATTTTCCCCATCCTTGTCATCTTTGGTTCTTCCTGCCCTTGATACAGGATATGGTTTTGCAATTTTAAAAGGGATTGTTCCTTGGAGTAGTTGTGATGTCAGTGCAGGCAGTGCACTCCCTAGCCCATCTGCAAGCTCTGCCATGGGTTGCCCTCAGGACCACAGCCTCCCCGAACACATACACTTGCCACAGCTTGCCCTCAGGACTCCCATGAGCCGTGTGCCCACCTTGGATGTTTGCAGTCCATAGTACCCAAGTCATTCTTCCTGTCAGCCCCTTGGACCCTTTTCCTTCAGCATCCTACCTTAACTGCTTTCTGTCCTTGTGCCAGGGCTTCAGCTTGTACGTGGTTATTATGAGCCTTTTCCTCTTGTACACAATGAGGACACTTTTCCAACAGGTCTTACCCATCTTGCGGAAGGCCACAGTCACTCAATAGTTATTCAGGTTGACAACTATAATGGGGACATCTATGTTACACATAGACATCTATCTAATCACCAAAATCAGATGAGATTAAACCCCTCTGAGTCTCTAAACTCTGGAGTAAAACTGTGTTTCCTGAAGGCCAAAGCAAGCACAGAGGATATACAACCTCAGGGCCCAGGGCTTTGTTCAGCACAACCAAAGCAATCCTTCATAAATCATTATCTTAAAAGCATCAGTGATGGGTTTTAAATCCTCATTCAAATGCTAAACATTCATTTTCTTGGCTTAAATATTTGGTTCTTTGGCTTCTAAGCCATTAAAAAGCCTCTCTTTTAATGTTTCCTTCACAATTTTTGAGGACCTATAAATTTGTTGGGGTTCAGTTTAAATTTAAAGTAACTGGATTCTCATGAAACTCTCCCTGGGACTTTTAAGGAAAACACCAAACATTGGAACAGCAATCAGTCTTGAGAAGCAGTTGCTCTGCCTTTCAGAGACATTTAACTCTCACATAAATCATGGCATTTGAACTGATTCCTTGACTCACTATTAGTGATTCCAGAGCAAAAACCAGAAATGTAGTTGAAATTTAGGCCAAATCCACCACAGACTGAAGGAAATGGTTGTGAGATCACTTGCACCACAGTGAGGATCCCTGGGGCAGGCAGTGGGAAGGATGCTTGTAAGTGCAGCTAGAAACTGCATCAGTTATACTGACTGTCAAATGTATCACTTTATTTATAACCATGCCTAGACTAAATAGACTTTTTGTTTTTTAAGATGATTTTTTGTACCTGTGTTGTCAGGAGTTGAATTTGAACACAGGGAAAGAAAATTGTCAGCACTTTCTGAAATAAGACTATTTTTGTAGAAAAGCATGAGTAAAACTCATTGACTGTTCAGACCATTCATCTTGCACAAAATCATGGCATAATAGAATCATAGAATGATTTGGGTTGGAAGGAACCTGTCTTGGTTTGAAAAGACATGAGTCTGTGAAGGAAGGCAAGGGCCTCCCGTGAAATGGAAAAGGTA
The DNA here is from genome assembly GCF_026979565.1 of Vidua chalybeata. Lineage (NCBI taxonomy): Eukaryota > Metazoa > Chordata > Aves > Passeriformes > Viduidae > Vidua > Vidua chalybeata. The sequence continues at coordinate 120,325,250 of NC_071530.1, read as the reverse complement.
AACCCCCTCCCTCTGAATTACCACAATTTCAAAATAAAAAGGCTCTCAGGCAAAGATATGGGAATGGGAATAACAGTTCTTTACTAGGAAAAAACTAAATAATAAAAAAAAAAAGTAATTAGTACAAACAAAACTACTGATAGAGTCAGAAACCTGACACCCTGAGGAGTCAGGGTGTTGGTGATAGTCCAGTTAAATGGTGGCTGCTCCTCCTGGAGTGGCAGATGAAATGCAGCTGAAGCGGTGATCCCGTAGAAGGGTGTAGTTTTCTCTGAAGGTCTGGTGATAGAGTAGATGGGCCTGGTCTTCCTCTGGGAATCCAGTGAAGAGGCTGTTCTGATGTCTCAAAAATGCTGATTTTATGCAGGTAGGGATGCTTGGCTCCTCCCTCTGGGTGGAGGATCTCACAATGGGATGATGTAACTTTCTCAGTCATGCAGTGAGCCATTCAATGGCCCATTAACAGAAGATATCTCCCCAGATATCTCCAGGGGGAGACATTGTTCTTGGAAGAGATAAGAAAACTGCCCAATTTAACAGAAGATACCTGCCCCACCTCCAACAGATGGCAAATAGAATATATGCTTATCTTACAAGCCAGGACAGAACCTTAAAGACAGTCTAGTTCCAAACCCCCTGCCATGGATAAGGACACTTTTCACTAGATCAGACTGCCCAGAGTCCATACTGCCTGGCCTTGGAGGGATGTGGCATCACTAAATTCTCTGGACAACTTGTTCCAGTGCCTCACCACCATCCCAGTAAAGATTTTTTTTCCTCATTTCTAATCTAAATCTACTCTCTTTTAGTCTGAATCCATTCCCCCTTGTCCTGTCACTACATGCTCTTGTTAAATGTCCCTCTACATATAGGCTTCCTTTCGGTACTAGAAGGCCACAATTAGGTCACAGCTAAGCTATCTTTTCCAGGCTGAAAAATCCAATTCTCTCAGCCTTTCCTCATGGAAGAAGTGATCCATCCCTGTAATAATTTTGGTGGCCCTCCTTTGGACTCCAACAGGTCAATGTCCATCCTGTGCTGGAATCCCAAAACAGAACACTGCAAGATCCTGGGCTCTCGCCTGATTCTTGCCAGTTGCACATAAAACCCTTGGGACTAACCTCACCTTTTGATGTGGAAAAGAAAACAAGCACTGAGGAGCACTCTCCTCCAATCTCTTCCTGTTCCATTTCACACTGAAAGACTTAATTTTTTTTTACATTATCTGAGATGTGTGTGAGACAGATAATGCTGTGTGATTTTTTGTGTTCATTGCTTTCAGAATATTGAGTGAGTCTCTGAAACACTGCAGAGAAATGATTTTAACTTTTAAAGGGCCTTTTATTTACAGCCATTAAGTCACCCAGTGTCTGAATGAAAGAACAGACCACCTAGCCCCTCAAATAATTGGTATTTAATTAGACAGCAGTTGTCCACATCCATTAGATTAAGGGACAATTTGGATCTCCATTTGCCCTGAAAGCATCTGATAGGTGCAAGACCTGAAAGTAGGAGCTGACCTGACTTCCTGCTCTTCAGATAAAGAGTTACCAACAGGTCAAAAAGACAAAACTTCAGAGCAAATTGTTTGAAGGAATCTGTAGCTGCTCCTTGGAGCAGTTTGCCAGTGGTTTTGCATTGGCACAGGAAGATAAGGAAGCTACAGCTACCACCAGTGCAGATGCAGTACTCAGGTGAATAGGCATAGTACGCATGCCTAAGGATGGTATCACAGGGAAGTATACTACTCAGAGGATGCCTAGATCAAATATATCACAGATCAGTGCTCCTTGGGATGGATGGGATGCAGGGCAAAAGAGCTGAGGGTTATGCTTAACACTGCTTTGGGCAACCAGAGTGGCTTTACAAGGACTTGGGATCACATCACATCAGATCACATCACTGTCTACTTCACCTTTGCTCTATATTTAAGTAGAAGAAATGTGTGGCTAAGTTTTGTGATCTTTGTAGGAATGCTTGGAAATTTCCACATTTTCTCCTTAAATCTATTTTCCTATTGTACCTTTGTGCTCACTTTTGTTTAGATTTTTGTTTTATTTTTTGAGTCAACAGATCATATCCCTGGAGGTACATTGCATAATTGTGAAATCATAGAGACCAGAGAAACAATCCCATAAGTACTCCCCAGGACATAACCAGCAGAAATGCAAAAAAAATATTCTCCCAAGGCTGGTGCCTCCCAGACAGTTATAGTCTTTAATGTTCTGTCAGCTTCTGTCTTGTACATAAACCATAAGACACATGGCCTCTTTGCATCATTATTTTGCAGCTGCTTTTATTGCTCCATCATTGACACTAGAACTCAAAAAGCAGGTTGGAAGTAAAAACATTCACAGTTGCTGGAAACATGATGGTTGACCTGCCTTTCTTAGGTTCATAATTTTTCTTTATTCTATAACTGGTCTTCTACCTGTTCAAAATTGTAAAGAAAAAAAATTTTCTCTGCCATGATGCAGGGAGGACAGCAACAACTTGAACGGTACCAAGGAGTTGGGTAATCTTTTGTTTTCATAGGGATTTCACCTTTTTTGTAGTGTGGTCCAAACATAGGCATACTCTGCAGTCCCATGGTTCCCGGAGACCCGGGAGGGAGGGAAGCAGGGGGAGGGGGAAGCCGATGTGGGTCTCTGAGCATTTTCCAGATTCCGTGGAACAGGTCGAGGTGGCAGCTGAGAGGCATGTGGAGGGATCGGAGGTTCAGGACAAGTCTGCCCTAGAAGCGGCATCCATGAACACTGGCACACAGCTTGAGATCCCTAAAAGGCCCAGAAGCCACGTGGTTGCCTTGGATGCTGTGCCTCCAAAGAACGCTGGTCTGAAGCAGCCTCCAGCAAGACGCCAGTGCTTCCACTGTGATCAGAGAGGACATTTTGTTGTTCAATGTCCATTTTTGGGCAGGGCACCCCCAGGGACAGTGTGGGGGGGGGGGAGAGGGGGGGAGGGAGACCCCATTCCCCCAAAAACTGAAAAAACAATGCGCATCTGCCTCGCGTGAAGATAAAAGTAAGGCAGGCCACAGCACCTTAAGGGGAGCTGGGATTGATCAAGTAATTGTGCAGGTGGTAGTTCAAAACATCAGGGTGCCTTTGAGTGCGGCAGATGACCCCACCAATCGGGGGGTTGCATCAAACCGCAGGTGACGCAAAAAGAAAAAGGACCCTACAATCTCCTTAAAAAATGCTTTTCCCCAAAGCCCTAGAAAAACTTTCCAGCCACCCCAGTCTGCGTGTGTCCCAAATCCCCATGTTTGTAATAAAGTTGTCCCAGTTCCCCTATCCCCAAGCACCCAGGGAAGAACCACCCCAGCATCATCACAGCAGGCCCTCTCCATCTGCAAAGGGCAGCCGTTGCAGCAGCTGAAAAACCAAGAGCAGGAGCTCAGCGAAGAAGCAGTCAGATGAGCAGCGAAGAAGATCAAGCAGCCTTTCTTTTTTTCTATATTTTGAAAAAGAGGGAATTGTTGCATCCTGGGATTGGGTTTTAGGGGTTCTTATTTGTGTTAGCTAACCAAGTCCTGTGTACCCCCGCGCTTCCCCCGTGTTGTTTCCACCCCCGCGGTTTCTGGCCCCACACTGCCTGCTGCTGGATCTTCCCCCTCTGCCGCTCCTGTAACCACCCTGCAGTCCGGCCCCGGGAAACCCCGTGCTGGCCACCCCAAGCCACACGATCCCGCTCAGCCCGAGGCTCGGTGCCCGCCCCTGCGGGGTTCTCTGGTTGGTCGCTGTTGTTGCGTCACCGCTACGGCAGCCGCCCCTATTGGCCGGCAGGCCGCGGATCCTCTCGCCCCGCCCCTCCATAAAATCCTACCCGGTGGCACCCAGCTGCCATTTTCTCCCATGCGAGTGCCGGGAGCAGTTGCGTCTTTCCATCGAACCGCGCCACGTGACCAATAAACCGTTCCTGCCAAGCACGGAGTAAATGGACAAATTCCTTACCTCTTTACCGGATCCCTAGCGCACGGTAACAGAGGCTGGCCAGCCCATGTGCCCGAGACACGGAGCCGTGTCTGGGAACTCGCGGCAGAAAACCCCGGCAGTACGTGGAAGCTACGCCACAGCCGGGCTCCCAAGAGCCGCGTGCAGCCAGGGAGAACAAAAGCTAACGCCACAGGCATGGAAAAGGGGAGGGGAGCAACTGCCTAAAAAGATAACTATACCTCACCTAGGTGGTCTCTTTCTCCCCTCAAGACATTCTATTTATTATAAAATTTTCCATATACACAACAGAAAACAGTAGAATGACTCTGTTGACACTTCTTTATCCTAAGCCTCTTGGTGGTGAACACGCAGGGGCAGTGAGAAGGCTCTGGTGATGTAGGTCAAGTCAGCAGGTGAGCCATTAGAAATAAGTCTATAGGTAAGGAGTCATTAGAAATAAGTTTATAGGTAAGGAGAGTCTCTCCAGGCCCAAGCAATGCTGAGACCTTGCCAGCCTTCTTCACTGCAGCATCCTTCTGCCGTGCCTTGGGCTGGGGAGGGCATGAGGGTCAGTGCCGTGGATAGCAGCCACCTCAGCAGGAGGCTGAGAATTGTGAGAATTACCCTGGCTGCTGTGTAAAAACCCCTGAGACATAAACTCGTTTCTTCCAGGAGCAAAGCACCTTTCCAAAAGAAAAAAAAAAAAAAAAAAAAAAAAAAAAAGCTGTTTGCATAATTTTTGACAAGCTAATTTTTAAAAAATATTTCTACAAAGCATGATTTATTTATTTTACTCCATATTTGGATGGGAATTGCTCTTTTAGTTCATGTTTCTCTATGCTTCTAATGGCTTTTGGCCATGTACTCCACAGCTGAAGTTGTAATGGTGACTATAAATACTTTCACTAACAGAGAATAATTTGGCTTCTCATGCCAGAAGCCAGAGCCTGCCCCTGAGGTACCTTTGCTAAGGTAAAACCCCTGCTCCCTTCCCACCCTGGGCTGATTGATTTCAAAACCTTCCCAAACACAAGGAGGGGGAGTTCTTTGATACATCACATCTATTTGCCACAGCGATCTGTCTTGTGACAAAGTAAACACAAGAAGATGTCAAAATGTCCTGCTTTCTCTGGTTAACATTATTCACAGTAGATATAGTGTTTATGTGAGGGGATGAAGAGACTTTAAAGCAAAAGGTAAAGTATAATCAAGGAAGGTTGGAAGGTTATTTAGATATATATCAGTTTAAGGCTTTTGATATAACATCATGATGTCAGCTTGGGTTAAACCTTTAAGATTGAGACTGGATATAAGAGGGATACTCCATCATGGAGAATGGGGTTTCCAGAGATCTGTAAGGTTAATCTAAATTATCCTGGAGATTAGCCCTGAGACAGCGAATGGTTCCACAAACATCACCACTGCTGTCCCAGGAAGCCATGTGATACCTTCAAACCTCAGTTAGCATTTTCAAGGGGACTAATCCTGAGCTCACTAGTGAGGAGAGGACATAATTTTATAGGTGAGGCTGTCGCTCTCTCTTGGGGTGAGTTATGGGGCTGGGCTGGCAGTGGAACAGGAGCATACAAGTTACAGGTCAAGCTCTTCAAAGGCTGTCAGCTCAAGCAAATCCACTCTGCAAATTTAAAGCTCTTCATGCTGAAGCATCAAGCAATTTATTCTCTTTTAGAAGAGAAATAAGCTGTGACCCTCTTTCTTGTATTTCTAGCTACTATCTTTGACTTCTTATAGTCATCATTCAACTACTTTGTGAGAGGTATGTAGCATCAGTAACATGGAAAAGTTCCCAGAAAGTTTTTGAGTAGTTACTCTTCATGTTGAAGATGCTAAACTACCTGCTCTTTTGACACCAGAAAATGCAGATTGCTATCTGTAGAGATTTGCTACACTGATTTAATTCCAGGAGGCTTTCTTAAAATTAATTCCACATGCAGCTGCTGAACACAAGTACCCAAAAAATGACAATGTGTGACTATAAGTGACATCTATGCATGCCATTGCCCCCCCAGCATGTGCTTACAGTCCACTTGATGCATATGGTTTACTTAGTACAATATAAACATGGAGTTTTCACTTTCCATCCCTAACTTACTTTATAAATTACATAAGGAAAACCTGCAGAGATTTCAGACTCCAGTTGTGCAAATATTTGATTCAGTGCAATTTTAAGTGAAAACAGTGGATTCCCATTGTTAAAAGTAGGTTTAAATGGAGCTGTGGACACAAATAGGCTTGTAACAAATTAGGAAAACTTGGGAGTATCTAGGAAGTGAAATGACATGAACAACACAAAATGATGCAATGACTACAGCTAGATTTTAATTAAACATTCAAATAATATCAGACTACCAGGTACTTTCAAAATCATGTTTCTTTGATTATGAGCACTATCATGGTGAGAAAAATAACAGAGAGTAAGAATTGAAATAAAAATTCTGTGTGGTTATGAAAGGATTATACAAATATGGACAAGTGCAGATGCTCTGATTATTTTTACTCAATTGTAATTTTATTTACAATTAATTACAATTTATTATTATTGATTACAATTTAGTTAAATGTGTATTTAAGTGGTGGAAGAGGAATGAACAACGCATTAAAATTAAGGTAATTTTAAATTAAAAAAATTTAAAATTGTTCTGAAGCCAGTGGGAGTTTGTTTCAAATGGCTAGAAAACTAGAGGCATGTGTAACATTTTTCTGTTTCATTTAACTTTCTTGTTCAAAATGGAAATTATGTGGGAATCAAGGAGTAGGGAAGTCTGTTTCTGACTGAAGCATCCATGGGGATGTGCTGTCTTAACACTATCCCCTCTAAAATATTTTTTCCTATAAGAACATTTCAAACTATTAGTATTCCAAGCCTAGGAAAGAAAGGAGGTGACAACCATGCCCATTCAGGCAGGCTCACATTTGCACCTCTGTCTTTGTTACCAACCAACTCTAATTGTCAGCTGAAGTGCCCGAAGTTTTGAAACATGCAGACTTCATTTCTTTTTTCTGTTGAGAACTGAAATTGTCAAATACCACAAAAGAGACAGTTAGTCACATTTTCAGCTCAGTTTTCCAGATCCAAAAAATGTGGACAAGTTGGACAATCTTCAAGTAAACACACAAACAGTTCAAAGTACAGAGGTAGATCCAAACCAAACCAAGAGCCTGGATCTTAAGGCTCCCACGTTTCATGGACACTTGGATCCAGATCCAAAAATCTCAGTGAGCCCCACTGTGCACAAAGGCATGAACCAAACCCATGCCCAAATCACCATTCTTTTCTTCTTCCTCCTCAAGCTGTGAAGGTGTTTGACTCTGAAACCAAGAACTGAGCATCATTTCTCATGTTGCTCTCCAGTTGGGTGGTTGTTAACAGCTGAAGGTAAACACGGATCCTTTGAGGCTCGGCCAGTGAAAAACCAAAGGTTTGAATAAATACTGTTGACTTAGCCATGATCTCATGAGACAGCAGATCTGTGTCTGCTCCAAAGGCCAAAATATTTCAGATGGCAAGATAAACTACTTTATTTTTATCAGTGAATAGAGTGGCAGTAAGAGGTTCAGCACTTACAGGCTTAGTTTTTCAGAAGAAATCAGTAATTTGGGGTTCTAAGTATGAAATACCACATGCTTGATTTTTCAGAAACGCTGAATATTTTAATTCTGAAAATTGGAATGCCTTAGAATTGCCAGTTTGTTTTTGTTTGGGTTTTTATTTTTGTTTTTAAGTGTCAAGTAACAATTTGCTTTTAAGTGTCAAGCAACATGAAAATGTTGCTGCAGTAAATATAATTTCTGTAAAAACCAGACAGTCTTCTGCTTTCTCACATCTCTGTAGTGAGCATTTTTTTTAAGAGATGTCTACACATTTCTTGAAAAACTCTTTGTTGATCAGTATTGTTAGATTCAGTCTGACGGGTGAGCAGCTGCACGGGCTGCTAAACTATAAAATATATTAATAAAAAATAATCTGCCTCATCACAGACTTGTTTGGGTCAGAGGAGACCTTAAAGATGACCTCGTTCAAACCCTCTGCCGTGGGCAGGGATACCTTCCAGTAGACCAGGCTGCCCAGAGTCCATCGAACACTGCAAGGGATGCGGCATCAGTAAATTCTCTGGAGAGCTCGTTCCCGCGCCTCCCCACACGCCGAGTGAAGGCTTTTCCCCAACTCCCGCTTTATCCCGCCCGGCTTCCGCGGGAAGGCGGCGGTTCCGCGGGGAGACAGCGCCATCTGCCGGCCGCGCTGGCCCGGCCCTGAGGGCAGCGCCGGGGCCCGCGGCGCCCCCGTCCCTCCCTGGGGACACGGCGGCACCGGCACGGGGGCACCGCGGGGCTCTGCTCCTTCCCGGCGCTGCTGCACGACCACCGGCCCTTTGTCGCTGGATCGATGCGAACAAAGCCAGGGCAGCCTCTGTCTTCCGAGAGCAAACGCGTAGGAACAAATCGGCTGGACCAGGAGAGAAGCTCAGGTAGTGCTGGTTTATAAACTGAGGGTCTCACTGACCAACAGGATTTAATTTACAGATTGTAACCACAAAATGAAGTCAATACCTGGGTTTATAGGCTTTTGTCAATTATATGCTCTGCGTACTGAGGACGTCTTTAACTTCAGTGTTGATCAATTTACAATTTTCATCTTTGTTATTTTATGCTCCCCTTGTTTCACTGCTGCAAGCAGTTAGATTGTCTTTTCTTATCAGTACTCCCAGAGGCCAGACAATGCCTTCAGAAACACAGATTAACTGAAAAACCTAGTGATTATTACCCAAAGAAAAAAAGAAAATATAAAAAGATTCCCTATTTCTTCTGACATTATTCTCCAGCAAAAAGAATGCTGTGAGAAACTCACATGCTTGAACTGGTGATCAACTAGCTTGGATTTCAGCATATAAGAATCATAAACATTTTGGTTAAAAGGGACCATAGAGCTCATCTAGTTGCAAACCCCATGCCATGGACAGGAGCACCTTCCACTAACAAGCTGCCCAGGGCCCCATCCAACCCAGTCTTGAACACTTCCAGGAATGGGGCATCCACAGCTTCTCTGGGCAACCTGGGCAACTGTTCCAGTGTCTCACCACCCTCACAGTAAAGAATTTTTTCTAACATTTAATCTAAACCTACCTTCTTCCGGTTGGAAGCCATTCACCATTTGTCCTGTCACTACATGCTCTTGTAAATAGTCTCTCAGAAATAAGAAGACATTTAGTGTGGACAATACTTAGTGTATTTAAAGCTAATGATCACTGTATATTCACCAGAAAGCAATGTTGGGCCTCAACCACATATTTATCTGTGGTGGAGCCCTGTTGTTGTCTGTACCTATGTCACTCCTTTGGCAGCAGTGAACTACAGCTTTCTTTTCCACAGGTGCTCATTTCAAGTGTGGGAACAAACTGAATGCAGGGGCTCACTCAGTCCTTGATGTTACATGTGAGGATATTATAGATCTCAGTTAAACAGTTAACAAGGAATCATAGATTTTTTTGATAGGTAACCATTGCAGCCTTCTCTCAGAATGTGTGTCTGAAATTAAGTCCTTCAGAAGAAAAAGATAACTGAATCTAGATAAGATTTTTAAATTTCCCTTCATTTTTCTTTTTCTTTTGGCTCCATATTCTTAGCCATAATTATCTGTGCTGGTTATGAATACACATGATCACCTATCCATGGACTAACCCAATCAGAAATACTTTTGTGGATTCCTTGCATACCTGAAATAAATTCTGTGCAAAAAACTTGTCTAAAAAGTTAGTTAGGGCTTTAAATATAATCTGGATTTGGCATAAAAAATCTAAAAATGTTTTGTGTCTTCTCTGGTCTTTCCAGTTTTCGCTGGTCTCATGGACTCTGCAGAGGAAAACCATTCACTGGGATCTGCTCTGCTAACAGTCACAGAGGGATGACAAAAATGGTTAACATGCTCATTTGTGTTTTCACTTGAGAGGATGGAACATAGCATTAATCTTTTTTGGTACTTCATATGTTGCTGATACTGCACTGTCAGTCTATATTAAATAGTCAGGAACAGTTAAAAGAGAGATGAGTATTTTCATTGTTTGGTTGATAGAATTGTCAAGTGTGCCAGGGCACTGACAGGTGACCAGACTTTACTTTTGTTCCTTTGCTGAAGAATAGCTTTGGGACATTCATCACAGAGAATTTCAGTGATAAAGTGGTATTTGTTGTATTTTTCAGGTGAGAGAGATTTTCCTAAGTCCTTCTCCTTTCTTGCTTGCAGCACTTCATCACTTCCCCAGTAAATTTCCCTGCTCCCTCAGACTCCTTCCAGCCAATTTAAGCCACCACCATCATAACAGCCTTTTTTTTGTGTGGCAGCACAAGCCATGACAGCAGATGCAATGTCTGGGATATACTTATTCCTATTAGGCATGTTCCTCTTACCTCCTCCTTGCTGTCTCTGCTGGACAACCTCAGATCCTGGTGTAAGGCAGAAACCTGAACTGTCCTCAATCTATTCATTCCCAGTTACTCTCCCCAGCCCAGCTCATCTTGCTAGGGAATAGCAGCGCTGTGGAAGTGATCACAACCACTCCCTCACAGCTCTGTGCAGGGCACCTTCCAAACCACTGTCATGAATCTGGGGTCCTGCCAGAGGGATTGCCATTTGCTGCATGTGGAAGGTTAGAAAGATGTATAACATTTTGTAAGGCAGAAGCCTAGGAAGGAATTTGAAAGAAAAGAATGTGGGCAAGGGATCAGGAATTGCTATATGAGATATTTTACAACTTGAAAACAAAGGAGCTTAGATAATAACCAGTGACAAGCTGAATGCCCTTTCTAAATGACAAGGATAGTGTAAGTCTCCACTACTAATACTGTCCTTTCAACTCTGTTCCCCTCCACTCCACATATGCACCTCATATAAGGTCATATACATACACATAAAATCTCACCTGATTTCAACTATAGCCTCTGTTAAGAAGGATCTTCCACCAAAATGCTGAAGACCTGGTGCTCTGTATCTTTGAAAGAGCTCCAAAACACCATGTTGCAAGAGTAAATCACTTTGCCCTGGAGTAATGTTATGAACTTGATAGCCCATCCAGAAATGAGACCGCAGTGAAATGAGATGATGCTTCGTTTATGTGAAAGAATATTTGTACTGGAGACCAAATTTTTATATGTGTATAATCAGTCCTAATAGATCACTATCAAAATAAAGTAAACCTCTTAAATGCTCAATTTGTGCGTGTGTAAATGAAGATCTGCAGAAAGGCCTCAGGATAGAATGAAGTTTATGAGATTGTAAATGAGCTCTATAAAACTGTTTGGAAATGAAACAAAGAGTTGTTTATCGCTTGTTGTACACAAACCATTATCCCTAGCCAGCATCCTGGGACACCCTACATTTGTGATTTTTCAGATCAGAAGGATGAAAATATGCAATTCCTATGTTTCAATACAAACAGACCCTTTTCTAGCAAATAGTTTAATTTTGAAATGAATAGAGTATGCTGAAAGTGTAAAAAAAAACAGTGGATCAAGTTCAGTTTGTGTCAGGAAGTAAAATTCTGGTGAAAAAAAATCCATATTGTGTTTTAACAGTCCTGATTTGTGCCCCCTTTTATTTACGATATAATGTTTCATAGGGATCAGAAACCACCAGGACTATTTTGCTGTGTCCTTAATATTTCCATCCTTGAATCTGCTGTAGTTACTGTGCACTAAAATATTACATATTTATTACTCCTTGTCCTTCTGCATGTATGTAATTGCTTTATAGAGAATTTATGTCATAAATTAACTCTATGAAGACCAGAGTTTCATTTTAGAATCATAATAAGTGTGTACTGTGGTCACAGTTACCTCTGGGGTTTTTGTACAGAGTGAATCATACAATACTCAAAAGAAAGCAATTGTACTAGACCTTTATTTGTGGTCTTGAGGAGGAGTGTGCCAACCCTTCCAGGCACTCATCTTCCTTTTTGTGACCCATTTTTTCAAGCCTAGGAAATTGCTTTGTACCTTACTTCATATTCATAAGCTGAACCTCTCTACAGTGCCTCTATTATAGCAGGATCTATTGATGAAAACTATCATGATAAGCCATTTTGGTGATTTGTTTTTAGAGTTTGCATCTGTTGAATTGTTGGTAAAAATTCAGATTAAAAATAGAAAAATAAGTATGGCACAGATGTAGGTTGTTGGGGTTGAAACAAAGAATACTGATCTTTACACTCCAGAAATCTAACCCCAGCCTAGATGAAGTATTCTTTAGCCTCCTATTTAATTTTCACAGATCTGTTTTTATAAGAGTCATGGTCTATGGAAAGATTTTTAAAACATAAGCATGCATCTATCCATATTAAAACACATGTATGTACATACAACTATGAAGAGCTTGAATCAGAGGTTATAATGGTTGAAAACACCTATTTTTCTTTCTCCTCAATGAACAGAGCGCAGCTTACGGAGCGGAAATATTAATTTATGTATATTTACTACAGGGGTATCAACCAAAAATGTTCCACCAGTTTTAAATTCAGGAACTTTCTTCACAGAAATGCAGATTTAACAGCAAGTGTTCAGCAAAAGTCATTGTAGGGGGCTGTCCCACAGCCAGTTTAAAGCCTTATTTGTTAATACTGCCAGTGCTCAGGACTTCCCCTTCTGTCCCAACCAAAATGTCAGGACTTTGCACCTGGGATTTCTCCCACAAGTGCTCAATAGCTGCCTGGATCCAGAAGCAAATTGGTTTATGGCAAGATCTTGCAGGAAGGAACAATGTCCTGATAGTTTCTTGTGCATACAGTCTAAAATGTTTCCTCTGTACAAAAATGCAGACAAACTGAACATGAAGAAAGAGACTTGTTGCAGGACAAACTCAGATTTCCATATATCCTAAAAATGATAATTTTTTTCACTTTGGCGAACAAAATGAAAACCCTTCATTACAAGCTGAATTCATTTTTCTTTTAAAAAATTAAAAGCTTTTCAGCTGGGTTGGTAAATTAGATCTCATGTCTGAAAAATGCATATTCTGGCTTAGGAAAGTAGGTTTTTTTCCTTTCAATAGCTGGCATGTTCTGACAAGCAAACAGCTTGAGCTAACATTTAATTAGGTAAATAGAACATTAGTGTTGGAGCAAGAGAGGCTGGTCAAGCATTCCTGACTCAAGACAACCTCTTAGACACTGACCAGAAATTAAATATTCTAAATGTGGGTAAATGCAATATGAGATGTTACATATGCAATATTATTTATTGTTCTATTTGAAGTGTGGGTAACAACTGTAAAATGTGTGTGTGTGCATATGCATGTACTTAAAATAAACAGTTAATGAAATCAGGATACAAATGTTACTGCTGATCTCCATATATATAAAAAATGGGACAAGCCAAAGCACAGTCCTCAGGTTTTCCAGACCTGGATCGAGATCCAAATGCTGTGGCTCGTGCCCACCCCTACTTCTTTTCAAGGAACTCATTCATCAGTGGTGTGGACATTTCCCTGGACTTTATTTTAGCTGCCAGAGATTTTTTGGCATTTTGTAATAAGACTAATTGCAGTGCATGTGAGCCCCAAGGAATGAAGACACTTCTCTGCATTAAAATTAGTAGCTGTGTCTGCCAAAGTGACATGTAGAAATACTCTGCAGAGCAGATAGAAAGCTCAATGAGAGTTTCCAAGGCCACACAAAAGAGTGCTGACTTTTTCAACTTAGCAAATACTGTTTTCCAAAATGCTTGTCTTCTTTTTATTCCTATGGGGTGCTGCAGTAAAAAGAATAAAAAGAATTTATTCCTATGGGGTGCTGCAGTAAAAAGAAAAAAAAGTAAAAAGTGAGCAATTCTTGGACTTAACCACTTGATTTCCTCAGACTCTGATGAGCTTTCATCTCTTTCTTACTGAACAGCACATCTTTTCTTCATTGTTTTGAATATTGGCTCCTTGGCTAATAAAATTTTACAAGTGATTTTTGGAAACAAACAATACTATATTATCCCTTTTTTCCAACTCATGAAATAAATATTCCATCAAAGAGACTTTTATGTTTCACAGTGGCAGTTCTCAAATGACCAGCATCGTATCATGTTCAAAACAGGGCACGGTCCATTTTTACAGTAGATTTGCTCAATCACAGTTACTAATCGGATTAGTACTGCTTTTATGTCTGACAAATTTTTAAATGTTGGGGGTCATTAAAGCCCTTGCACATACAGAAAGCCTGTGGTGCTGGGCTGTGTTTTTTCAGTTAACCATTTCTGCTTTGAAAAAAATCAAACCTTTTTTTTTTTTTAATGCATATAGAAGCTGAGTTGCCCTTTTAGGCTGCAATGCCACTGAGCATTTTAATCCTTTGCTCAACTTAGCACACACGTATGGAGTTAAGAGAGAACATCAGTTTGAAAAGTAGAAGAGGCTGAGTGCTAGTGAGGGGCTCACCCATGCTACTACCCAAAAGAAAAACTTTCCCTTGTGCTTTGCTGTTCCAACTCAGCCACACTCAAGAACAAACCCTTACCATCTGAATCACAGCTTTTGATATTACTTCATCACAGTTCCTATGAAAAGCTCTAATAAAAAATATTAGGGTTAGAATTTACTGTCATGAGCTTGAAAGTGAATTCTCTAAGAAGTTAAGAAGAAACTACATGTACCATCAAAGGGCTAACTTGGCCACCAAAAGACCAGGTTTTGCTCAAGAGGCTGAACTCCAGTGACATCAGAGGGCTATTCCAGTTCTTGCACAAGGAATAATACAAGCCTTGTTTGGGTGCTAGGTGTGCATCTCCCACTCACTCCAGCTGGTCCTACAAATTGCCTAGGAAAACAACTGCAAAACTTTTACTCATAAAACTATAGGAAAGGCTAATATCCTTTATCAGACAGTTGGCATAAAGCTCAAGTAGGATTAGACCTGTGTCAAAAAAGGAAGCAGAGAAAGCAGACAAAAACAGGTAGAAAATGAAGCCTGAACTTTCATTTCTTCTAGAAATTCCTCCCTGGATCTTGAGATGGGAGCAGAGAGCATGCAATGCCCTTTCCAATAGTTAGTGCAGCATTAAAATGGTTGGAGTAGTTCTGACTGTCTCATTGATGTACAGGCAGAAATGGAATGCAAAACTGGTAAAAAACATTCTAAATATTCCAGGTGTCATACAGCACCAACAGCAATGATCAGTGCCTGTCTTTACTTGGAAGTCAAATCGATTTCATGTTTAAAAGACTACCAAAAGGCTACCACAGGAGCTGATATCTGCAAATACGTCCACTGCTGCCTCCCCCAAATGCATGCAAACAAGCACCTTTCATGCAGTTATTGGAATTGTTTAGTAAGCCTTTGAGGTATAAGCAGAGATTAGATTTCTTAATGGAATTTTTTTCTTAAATAAAATAAGATATTTAATTTTTTTAACATTAATCAATTATGACAGAATGATTCCAGTAGAAACAGATGCACTAGAATAGAAAATAACTAAAACAAAAATTGAATGAAATATAGTCTATGTTTACACATGCTCTCTATAAATATTAACATCATGAGAAAATGAATTAGTTAGCATCAGCCAAGTCAGGAAATGATCAAATTAAGTTTACACACCATAGCTAGACTCTGTCCCCTGGGTACATGCATTGCTGTGAGATCTTTGATGTGATATCATATGTCATTTTCCAAACCATGAAGTGCAGTAGCATGCATTTTTTTAAATATAGAATTCTCATCTCAAATACGTATACAACAGAGCCTTGCTGCCTGTATGTGAACTCTTCTTTGTAAGGGAAAAACAAAATAAAGATTAAAACCTAAAAGCTGATGTCTTCTTTGCAAGATTGCAAAGCCCTGTTTATCTGTAGAGTAACAAGTGAGCATATAAATATAAATCTAGTTTGCTATTCACTGAGCTATTAGGTAATCTATGGAAGAGATTACTAATGTAATTATGTGTCCCTTTTATGGCCATGATTCATGTCTTCTGAGTGGAAAGCAGGAGAATTTTTCATTTGTTCTACCCCAAATCATTAATTTCTCAAGAGTTCAGAGCTGAACACCAGATGATACCTACGGAGATTGTACAACTATTATTAATACATCAGCACTTTGTAAATTAGTACGAATAAACTATACAGAGCAATACAGTGACAGAGTTATACCTTCAAAGGAGTAATAATATCTATTAACATGAGGCTGCTACTATGCAGACACTGCAAAATACTGTATAAATTTTAAATATGTCATAAGGTCATATCATAAGGCTTTTCAGCAAAATTAAGGCTCAAATATATTTTGCTATTTATAAGCAAAGGTAATGATTGAATTTACAGATAATCCCAATTAGAAAAAAAATACTACCTTCTGGCAGTGGCACAACAGGTCTTCCAAAGGCTACTATTGAGCAAGTTGCCAGACATATGAACAAAACCTCCTGGATAAGTAAGTTTGTTTTAAAGGAAAAGTCACAAAATATTAAATTGATCTCTGTTGTGTTTTGTTAGTACAAGTTCTTCCACATCTTAAATCCCCTTTAAAGCCTCACGTGAGAACACCAGCACCATTACATGCTGTGATTAAAGGGCAACCTGACCCAAATAAATAATAATTCTTTAAACCAGGGTATGATGAGAAATACTAATTGTAATCCTGAAGACTCAGGAGCTTTTATTTAGGGGCACAAGGAGTAGGTTTCAGACAGAAAGTCACCAAATTCTACTTTGAGCCAAGGTCAACTTTGAGCCAAGGTCATCTTAAACTTTCAGAGTAATCAATGGAGACCCAGTCAATACAGTCAATGAAGCCAGGAGAGAATTTCACCTTATCCTAAAATAAATAAACAAAAGAGGCATTCACGCTTCTAAAGACAGATGTTGAGAGCTATTTGAGATGCTCTAGGATACTTGGGACAGAATCAAGGGAGGCTGGGCCCAAGACCTGCAGAAAATCTTTGTCCTTCAAGAGCAGCAAATGGTAGCCAGGTGAAATATCCTGGGGCATGAAAAATGTCAGTAGACCTACATGATTAGGCAAGGGAATCCCATCTGTACTGGACAGTGAGTTGAAGAGCTCCCTGTGGAGTTATAAATTTGTGGACTAGACAGCTAGTGTGCATATGCTAGTGTACTGGTAAGTTTAGGTAGACACCTACATTCCATGTATTGTGTCATTTCCATAGCTCCTAGCTAAAAGAGGGAAGTCCACATACTTCTGACTGCCTTAGTAAACTCACCGAGAGCAGAGAAGAATATAATCTTAGGAAAAGTTGTTTGCCAAACACTAAACAATGAAGACCCTCAGAGAAGAAAAACACTGAAAGCATTAACTTAAGCATTTCATGTGTTTAAACTCTTGGCATGTTACTAGTCATACTGACCCAGTTTGTTTATTCTTCTCAAGCAAAAATAAACAAACAGAAATCCCTGGGTCTATGACAAGAAGACATTAACAGTGTCTTCATTCATCCATTTCCAGAAACATGTGGGGTAAAGTATTGGCAGTAAAATTAACTATGAAAATAGTCAAACAATTTGGGCATAAAGAATTACCCTGGGAAGGACTTCACTTCTGATTCATCTGTTAGGTTGTCTCTAACTCAGAGCAGCAAGCCCTACAGTAGCACAACACTTTTCCATCAGCAGGTCAGGAGGAAAGGCATATTTCATGTACACATCACTGACACAGACCTCTGGCCAAAACGGAGTGATATTGATGCACTGTGGAGCAGGTTTATCTGACTCTTAATCAGAAAGGCATTAGCCTGACACAAGGGTCAAAGTAGGGAGTATAAAGTGCACTCATATAGGAAGGATGCCCGTGATTTCCAGAAAAGGCTTGGAAAAAGAGCGTCTGTGGCATTTCCTCTAATTATTTTTATTACCATGTTGGACTTCAAAACAGCAGCTCAGGAAAAGAAACAGTGAGGTAAAGTCTTGACCCAACTGAAATCAATTGGAATTTTATTACTGACCTCAAAACTTGAGGTCAGGAGGACAGGACAAAACTTGACCCTTTTTTTAGTTTAAAAGAGTGCCTGCTTGTTTTGAGCATATAAATATTATAAGATGGGCAGAGATTAGTCAGTGAGACTAAGAAACCTCCTTCTGACTTCCTTTACACAGCAGAGGCTGTCAAACCAAACACATTGGCTTAGCTTGCTCCTGCTGGATGTTTTCCTAGACTCTGTCAGGGCCCGGGCTGCACCAACTGGCTTCCATTGCCCTGAGCAGCCTCACCTGGGACACACACACCTTCTGCCCATGGCATCAGGAGCCCATTTAATTTTGGCTGTGGGTTTTTCTGAATAGATACCAGGTCTGTGTGGTAGGAATCTTTTTCTCCAACTCTGTTCTTAAGCGTAGCTCCTGCATGGACATCAGACCTGGGCAATAGCTTATGTTTTGCTCCTGACTGGTGTTGCTGGCTGGACTTTGGGCCTAAATCATCATTTTAGCTTGTCAGAGACTATCAGTTGAAAGTCAGAAGCCGGACCCTTTTCATGTCCTGTTTTCTAAGGAGAGCAAGAGTATTAATCATTTTTGATTTGCAGCTCTCTTTAATTTCTGTCTCCCTACTAAGATACCAAGAAAGTTAGATTCAGTGATTGGAACTGAAACATTCAAATCACTGTGTTTCCCATTTGGTTTATGTTTTGTCATTTTTACACTAGTAGGTGGTTACTCATCTGTCTTTAATGTAGCTAATGGATGTACCCTTAATGAATGCTTATTACAATGTGGATCTCTGAATATGCAGTTTCCTGTCACACTGCAATACTGACAACATTCCAAAGATTCTGAAGAACTGCCTGAATGGCAGATTCCAGGGGTTCATAATCAGTGTGACAGCATCTAGTTGGAGGCCTGTCACTAGTGCTGTGCTCCAAAGTTAAATACTGGGCCCAGTATTGTTTCACTTACTCATCAATGACTAGGATGAAGGAGAAGATGCCTCTTCAGCAAGTTACCTGACCACACAAAGCTGGGAGGAGTGGCCAACACCCCAGGGAGCTGTGCAGCCCTTCAAAAGGACCTGGAGAGGGTGGAGAGATAGGCAAAGAACCATCTGAAATTCAACAATGGCAAATGCAGTGCCCTGCACCCAGGGAATAACAACCCTCTGCACCAGCACAGGCTGATCTGCTGGGAAGCAGCTCTGCAGAGAAGGACCTGGGGCTCCTGGTGAAAAACAAGCAGATGTGCTGGCAGACAGCAAGCTGTCCAAGAGCCAGCAGTGAGCGTGGCCTTTGTGGCCAAAAAGGCCAACAGAATCCTGCTCTATGTTAGGAAGAGCATTCCCAGCAGATTGAGGGATGTGATCCTGCTCCTCTACTCAGTCCTGGTGAGGCTGTATGAGGTGTGCTCTGTCCACTTCTGGCCTTCCCAGTACTAGAGGGACATGGAGCTCCTGGAGATGGTCCAGTGAAGGGCTACAAAGACAATGAAGGGACTAGAGCATCTCTCTTATGAGGAAAAGCTGCAAGGGATGGGCCTGTTCAGTCTCAAGAAGAAAAGACTGAGAGGGAACTTCATCAATGTACACAAGTATCTGAAGGGAGGATATTGAAAGGCTGGATCCAGGCTCTTCTTGGTGGTGCCAAGCAATAGGACAAGAGGTAATGGGAAGAAATTGATACACAGGGAGTTCACTGGAACAGATTTCCCAGAGAGGTTGTGGAGTCTCCTTTCTGGAGATATTCAAGAAACATCTGGACATGATCCCATACCTTGTGTTCTAGGATGACCCTGCTTGAGCAGGAAGGAGGGTTGGACCAGACAACCAACTGTGGTCCCTTCCAACATTATGCATTCTGTGATTCTGTAATGACAAATTTCAGTCACCTCATTATGTGGAAAACTCACTACCAGTGCTAGAGCTTCACCTCCAGGTCCTGTTCCTGCATGCCCAGTACTTGCAATGGACTGCAGGTAAGCATCTTTTAGACTTGTGGTGAAGAGTTGGGACAAGTTTGTAATAAAAATGTGCCTACATTTAATAGCCCTCAAATAATTTATATTCTCTAGGTTTTTGTTTGTTTGTTCCCCACCCCTCATGCCCATCCTCACAGTGGCTGAGTAAACCCACATAATTTCTTAACATCTGCTATATCTATGGCAAGAGCTTTCATAGCATATGTGTGTTTCCTTTTGTTTCAGAAGTGGCACATCTCTTTCATTTGATGCTCCATTCTTATATCACAAGAGAGAAGTAAATAGTGAATGATCATTTCCTTTTCTTTGCTAATTTTGTAGACCTGTAATATGCCACCTTTCAGTTCACTCTAGTTGCAAGAATTTTGATACAACTTTTCCTTTTCTGTGAAAGTTGTGAAATAGCTTTGATTGTCCTTGTCTGTCTATGGAATCTTTTGTAATCATTCTTTTCCTGAGATGGGGAAATAAGAACTGCATTCAATATTTGAGGTCAACACATTGTGAAATTGTAGAATGGTGCAGTACTGCTGCAAAAACAAGTCCTTCATAAAAGCATTGAGAAACAAAATTTTATCTCAGTTTGGAGTTCAACTGCAGCTTTTCCAGCTCAAAGAGAGGTCAGGCCTACTTAAATTATTATCCCATTCAATCAAACATCTGTTCAACTCTTGATCTGTTAGACCAAGTCTTGGGTAATAGAGGATTGAAAGATTTCTCTAATAATCCAGAGACTGCTGAATAATCCTAGGGTAATTATAATTCTTCAGGTAAATCCAAGCCCTCAACCCATGTTTATGTAGCTAACCTTCACTGGTTAGCTACACAGCTGCAGATGTGTTTAAGCCCATGAGTTAAATACCTCACTAGAACTTCTCTGGTTTTGCAAGGTCCACTGAACTTCTTGTCTAGGAGAACTGAAACATTTTAACTACAGAATCAAAACAAGAAATCTAATAATTCTTTATCCCACACTCTAACTGACATAAGTGATAATGATGCCACTTTCTACACATAGAAACTTTTCTTTAAAAATTTAATGTTCAAGTTTTTGCTACCTGACCTTTTTTGGGCAGACACCACTTAAATGAACAGCGTGACTTGATAGGACAGGGTGGGTTGAAAACATGCCATTACCTGTGTTGTAAATTTCTGTGGATTAAAACAGAAATTCTACTGCTGGCACTGTTAACCTCCCATCTTTGTAAGCCAAGAGAAAAAGAAAACCCTGACAGTTAGAGGGGGAGTAGAGAGAGAATGGAGTCATACAAAAAGTTGCAAAAAAAATTTAGTATCTGAAATTATTTTTGTCCCTCTGATACATTCCTTTCTTTATTAAACACTTAGAGAATTAAATCTCAGAAATGGAGAATGCTTTCTTCACAAACCTAACTTCTGACATTATTACCATGCAAGGAAATCACCATACCAATGCCCTGATGCCTATTTGAAAAACTACAAGGTCTTTTTTAGCAATTCTGCTAAGAATGTGTTTCTAATGTAAACTGTTTTCAGATGAAAATAGTGCCTAGATAAAGACAATCAACTGCACGATTAATGCTAGAACTGCTGGTTAATAGTTTATGCATGAGGGAGATTAGTTGGCAGGCAACAGACCAAGGATGTCAAGGAAGGATTAGGAGAATGAAAAGCAGCCCCCACACTTACAGTGGCTTATACAATACTGCCCCTCCCAGCACAGCAACAACCATCTGTTTTCATTATATATATATATATATATATATATATATATTACTATTTTGTGTTGCTTTGTGCTATTTTTGTTGGTATCATGTTTGTGCTGTTACACCAGAAGACAACATTGGCAGAGGCACTCTTTTTGCAGTCAACTACATTGCCTAGAGTATGAAGGTAAAACACTTAGGACAAAATAAATGCAGGTTATACAAACATATGTAAACCAGGCCATAGGAACACAGAGTTAAGTTAAAAAGAAGAGAGGTCAGTGGCTCTGGAGTCCTGGACTTACTGACCAAAGCCAGACTATACACATTGTGGGAATACTTTGGCTGAAGCCCAGAGGCCTTTATTCACTCTCATACAGCACCACATCCACAGTAAAAAACTCTTTGGGCCCAAGGTGCGCACTAAGCAGCTCACTGAAGTACACTAACGCTTCCCTTCAGAGGGGTTTAGGGGTTTAGAGGTGGTCCCCAGGTTTCTGTCCTTGCAGCATGGTCATTCTGCAGCTCCTGTGGACTCCTGCAGACATGGAACGTGTGACTATTCAACCTCACTCTGTGGGAAGTTAGGGGAATAGCAGTATCAGGAAAGGTTGTCTGATAAAGCGACAATATGTAGGCTGAGATTTCTCACAAACCATTTAAATGAGGAAGACTACATCAGGCTTTCCTATTAATACCTAGGTGTTGAAAGCCTTGTAAAAGCTACAGCTCTTTCTGGAAACTGGGTTCCTCTTATGTTTCCTAGTTTTACCTGGAAATGCTAAGTACTGTGGCCTGCTCATGAGTCACAATGCTACTTCAGGATCTGGGAGATTTTCTTGGTGTATTTGTTTTTTCAAGTTCTTACAGCCCAAAAATTCCAATCCAGGAACATTGCTGAATGCTATAACTGTATCGTGACTGCATTTTGGGAATTTTCACAACCACCCAGGTGCCTCCAGGTTTCTCTGCTTCAGTGGGAGGGTTGAACTATATGATTTTCAGAGGTCCCTTCCAACCTCAGCTGTTCCATGATTGTGACAGAGCTGGATAGAAAAAGAAGTAGTAATAAGTAAGTAACAAAATTACGTCAGGGGCAGAAGTGCAGCAGTGGCTTTGGCACAGGCATCAGAGGACGGAGAAATCACATAAAAGCATGAAGGGGTAGGAAAAGACCTGGGAAAATGAAGATGAGTGCACAGAAGCAGTAAAGTAGATGAAATGGGAGATCAACAGACTAACATAGTCTTTCTCTGTCTCTCCTACACCTTAATTCCACTCTGGTGGTACATAAAATCCTGCTGCCATATTGTCCTACTGATGCATAGACTGCTGTTTCTCAATGGACAGCAGCAGGAGAGCTAGCTGCTGAAAAAGCACCAGGTGAGCCTTCACAGAAAAAGAAGTGAGAGGGACAAGGTACAGGCAAGTCTTCTCTGAAATAATTTCTTAAGGGCTTGGGATGTTGTATGTTTTGACTTCTCAGGCTGTGCTGTGACTGCCAGAGAATCCAGGAATGAGGAAGCAGGCTTATTATTATTATTATTATTATTATTATTATTATTATTAAATAGAACAATTTATTCCCCTGGGCAACACTCATCAATTTTCTGAGATTATCTACAGCAAATTGTATCAGTAACTACAGAGTCTCTCCAATCTACTGCTGAGAAAGCCCTTTTTTAAAACAAGAATTCAGATGGTGGTCCTAAATCATGTAGAATTCTTGGCTAGATGTATGGCTGTCTGACATAAGATACCACCAACACAATATTGTTCGGACTTTTCTAAGCAGCAGATTTATCCTTGCTTTGACAGTCACCCATTTGAAAATTGTATTGATAAACAAAAGCTGGAAGACCTAGCATTTTAGTGGGATTCAGTTGTTTTCTTCCCAAGTGGTTGAGCTGAGCACCTTCCTCAAAGCACACAAGGGTAAGTAGCCATTAACCAGCAAACAAGGGGCCACCTACCTTGCACGTGTATTTTGGTGACTGCTGAGCTTCAGAGGTCCAGCCCACTTTGGTGAGGGAAAAACAATTATTGCCCATAACAAAGCCTGCAAGTTATTCATTTCTATTCTCCCATGAACAATCCCTCATTATCAAGAAAAACCCAAACCAAAATAAAAAACATTGTGGGTTTGTGTTTTGTTTTTCTTTCTGACTGAGGAAGGCCACACCCAGCTGCTTTAATTATACTTCTAAATACATACATGTAAACATTATTTTTTTTGGCTGGGAGAATGTAAGTGAGAAAAGGCTTTTTAGGGTTTCATTTCTTTCTTCAAAGAAAGAAATAAATTAGTTACTGATAGCTATTGTTGTCCATGTCTGATTATAATTACAGATGTCAAATCACTAATAATAAATTTATATTCATTTTTTTCTACACAATAGTCATTCTTGTTTGGAACCGCCATGCTTATTTCTTCTATGAAAATCCACTGCTTAACACATCACAGTAGAAATGGACATTCGACTTGAAATATAACTTTGCTTATATTATGGGTTTTTTTTAAATGCTGTTGATTACGATAACTGATTGCCAAAGCACACACTCATTAGCTTATGCAAGTTCCAGTAGTGTCATTTAAGAAGTTGATTGTCAGGAATTAGGCCATATTGTGTGTCCTAGCCTGTTTTCCTTGTGTTTATGCAACTGCTGTTCAGCTCTGCAGACTATGAGTTACAATGCATTCAAAGTCATGATAGAGAACCCAGGGAGAACTCACCAAGAATAAATTGCTTTCTCTTTTCTTCTCAAGTGAGAAAATACAGCCATATCAGCCATTTGCACCAAAGCAATACCTAACACATAATACCATACAAAAGGTCATAACTTGGGAACCAAGTTAACAAAGTTTTGCCTAACTAAACTTCATCCTGTCAACATTCTTGCTGTAGTCAATGGGGACGGGCACCTGTAAAGGATCATTTACCACATCCTAAACAGGTGGCAGGGCAGACAGGATGGCAGTACCTTGGGTGTGGCTTTTTTCTCCATTGATTTTAGAGAACCCTATGAACCTAACATACAGTTTGAATTAATTGTCAGAAGTTTGAGGTAAATACCAACCTACAAGTAAGGTTATCCATACCACTCAGATAACTCTGCCGCACACTTGTGCATGTGGCAAAGCAGCATGGAACTATATGAGGTACTGTTTTCTGCTTTGGAGTGGTGACAAAAGCAACTGTCAGGTGACTACAACCTATTCTTCAAAATCTAAGTTTACGAATGCCTATGGGCCAGCAAAATACAGCCCAAAACAGATGGAAGAGACCTGTAGTATGTAATCTTTCCATGTCATTGTACATTTTCCATTTTTCAGAGTCCAAATTACAAAAATACTCTCTTCTCACTCTGCTTTTTCATCCAATTAAACAGCATGACAAAGACCTGGTGGCTTACAAAACAGTCAACAGCATGCAGTCTCCATCATGGCAGTGCTGTGTATCTCCACACAGCATAACTTCAACCACACAAATGCATTTCTTCTCTCAGTTAAATAATTCAATGCTCACTAATAATGCAAATCTTCATGTAAGATGTAGTTTTTGGAAAACCCCAAATATAAGCATAGAAAAATTATAGAAAGCTAATGGTATTTTTCTGAAGTGCCTCAAACTTTTATGTGAATACCCAGACAAATTTTGTTGAATAAATACTTGCCATTGAAGAGGAGATGTTTTCTATTCCTGAAAACAAATCTGTGAAGGAAGCCAGGCCTTAAAGAAAGCAGGACTTGAACTTGGATCTTACATTGGAAACCAAATGCCCAAAGAGCAAGGAACAAATAAGACAATGCTTCTGCACAGAAATATTTGTTCTACAATGCACTGAACAGGAGTCATTAAAAGTCAATACATTATAAAATATTAAAATTTTATTTACAATACAAAAATACAAACTTTAGTTACAATACAAAAATTGGAATATAGGCTGTGGACACAAGAAATAATCCATTGGATACATTCAGCAGTAGCTAGAGTACAGCATAACAATTTTGACCCTGAACTTGAAGGAGGACATGGTGAAATGGAAGATAAAGCAGCAGGAAGAACTGTCAGTTAGAAGAAAAGGCAAATATTATTAAATGGTTTCCTGTGTTTGGCACAAGAAGTCTGAGAACATGATCATGATCTTCAAACATGTAAAATTCTGCTTCACAAAAGAGGGTACCAGTCTGCTCTACAAGGCATGGAGAACAACAAGGGGCTGAGACTGCAGGAGAGAGTCTGAACATAAGAGGCTTCTGTCTGAGAAGACTGTGTAGGCCTAGTTGACTGGAATATTGTATTTTTCAGAACCTGTTAGAAAACATCTGCCAGGAATGGAACAAGCACAGTGATCCTGCTGTAGGACAAACTATAAAATTATGTTTGAGGTATCTTTCTGCTCTACTACAGCATAATACACTTCAAGTTAGATTGAATGTGTGGAATACGTTATGTGAAAAAATACCAGGTCCCTCTTTCTCTATCCACTATGTCTCTTCCTCTCTGTTCCTTTCTGCAAATGTGCAGCTTTGTCATTTACTTCCTCATAGCAGCCAAGAAGCATCCAATAACATTTAGCACTTTATTTTCAGCAGTTTACCTACTGCCTACAGACCGAAATAGTTAACTGTGTCTTTTCTAGGCTCCCATTAAAAATACCTGTGCTAAATCAGGGAGACTTAAGATCACTTGTCAGTGCTGAGAAGACAAAGCATTACAGAACTTTACCACTAGCTTTTTGTTGCATTCCAGTTGCAACAGTGATATTCTTCCAAGCATATCCTCTTCACCTTGGCAGTGCCACAAGTAGTAATGATAATGGTAATGATATCGACATATTTGTATTGAGATTAGCAAAAGAGTTTCTGTAGCATTAACATGCACTTGGAAATCTTCCTATTCTTCCTCATTCTAATCTGTTATTTACATCTGTGTTCACTGTCAGGAATAAAAAGTATGCTAAAAGTATGGAAACTGAAATACAGTCATAGAAAGGCTAGTGCCTTTCTATGCCTGTTGGTATTTTCAACAGGTGTTAGCAAGCTACATTAATTTTGAAGCAACACTCCCTATCACACCAAGGTCTACATTTTACTAAGCTAATAAACATAAGACTTGCATAAGCATAAGACTTCAGTGACTTTATTTGTTATATGTTAGCCAATTGGAGGTAAAAGAATAACATTTTTTGTTGAAGGTGGTCTCCAAGGTGCATTCCATTCAGACATCAGTTGTACAGCCCATCTACTTTGCTATTCTTCTACAAAAATTCTGTAAAACTAAACTTAAAGTGCAAAGGAAATAGAGAAGAGTGCAAAGAGGTGCAACAGGAAAATTCTTCAGTTGGAGTGAATTACAAGTACATGTATTACCTCAGGTTCAGACAAGATGCGTTGTTGAACCTCTCAAAGCTTACCATGTTTTTGGAAGAATGTACATGTGGTGAAACCTGTGGGCAGAATGTAGGTAAGCCTAAAGAACTTTGAGCTGTGTGCATGCTTCTATACTGTATAATATAAATAAGAGATGTTAGTTTTGAAACAGTCTTTTAGATATAAGACTCAATGGTAGAAAAAAGAAATGGTACTTTCATGTGTAAATATACAAAGCTTAATGTTTGGGCTTGAGGCTTTTAGTGAGAAATATGTACAGTACCAGTACCAAGCAAGAGGTAGAACTCAGCTCTTCGAAGGGTTAAAGTGAACTTTCGTCTTCCACTGATCACCCTCTGGTTCTGTATCTTCATAAATTTCCCCCATTTATGGAGTGTTTTTGATGGCAGGCAATTCTTTGTTGAAAGTTAAGTGCTCTTTTATATGAATAAATAAAGAAGGCTTTGGTTTGAATGAATACGTTATTCTGACAAATGTTTATTGGAAACCCAATTATGGCTTAATAAATCAGTACTATCTGTGGTACATCAGGTGAGCTCACCCATGCCATCAAATGGCACGTTGAATATTAGTAGGATAATTAAAACAATTCTGTTGGATGTTGTTCTTCTTACCCAGGTCTGACAGTAGTCAAAACAGGAAGAAATTGTTTATTAATTTTATTTAACTTATTAAAATACTTTTTGTAAGATGTAATGGGCATACTTAACAGAAAAAAAAAAAAGAAAAAAACCATTTGTTTTCAATTTGCTGTTAGATTATAATGACAAGGTCAAGCACAATGCATGAACTGAGTGGCAGCTGAATTTTAAGGGTAGCTGGGAAGCAGAAAGGATATATATGAAGTCTATTGTTTGAACTTTACACCCAGGTGAAGTGGGGCTTTGTTTGTTTTGTCTGAAGCGGTCACTGGTGATATGAAATGTGTCTGGAGTCAATTCATGTGCTTTCTGAGTTAGAACAACCAGATGAATGAGAAGCCATTTTCAGAGCTGTGAAAATGAAGGGAATCAAGTGAAAATCTTGAACTCAAGGTAAAGAAGAAAGAGACAAGTTTAAAGTTTTTTTTTTTATTCTCATAATATTCCCCTGTAGATGAAAATTTACTGGGAGCAAACCACCAGGAATTCCCATCTCTTGAGGTCTCCGGACTGATGACAACAAAATGGAGACATATTGGTGGAAGGACACTGAAGATCTTTAAGATTTATTAAAAGAACCTAAATGATTTCCCAAAGGACCATTTCCAGGCTTAGGATATGGCTAAATTTATATCCACTAGGACTTACAAGCCTAAAATAAGGATTGAAACTGAAGTAATTTGGTTTGGTGTGCATTTGAATTAGAATGATATAAATAGCCACCGAGATGTCTTTCTTACCAACTCAACTTCAATGTAATATTCTTCTTAGGGGCACAGAAGAATGAGTGAGGAGACATAAGGAGAACAACAGAAGGCAGCACAAAGTTCAGCTTTTCTCCCCTGAGAGAAAATGAGTGTTAGGAGTTGGCCAGGGAGATGACAATGAAAGACTTCTCTTTGGAATTTGTCAGTTCATTGAAAGGAGAAAAAAAATCACCAAGACAAATTATTTTGTTACACCAGAAATTAATTTTCTTCAGGAGCAACTCAGGCTCCAGATTTCTGGCAGTAGGCAGAGAACTTGGAGGCCCCAGGGCTTAATTGCCCATACTAGGACTTAGGATCACATATTTCCCCAGAGATCTGCTTCTCAGATTATGGATAAAATTTGAGGTCATCTTCTAAAAAAATAGCTAGACAACATTTTGTCATTTTCCACAAGATAGAGATAATATTCTCTATTTTCCACCATCCCTTACCCTAGTCCCTTCTCAGGATTTTAGATTGGCAAACAGCAAAAGTGTGGGAAGCCATATAGGGATTGTCTTCACTATTTACAAGTCTATTTTTTCCATAGCAAAATAAAAGCAGGCATGCACTTTGCTGCCAAGGACACCATCACCAGTAATAAATATTCTGCAATAAAGAAGACAGAACTTAGGACAATCATGGTGCATGAAAGCCTTGGGCTTTTTCTCCTTACCTAAGATGTTCCAGGGCTAGCAAATCTGGATAACTCTCTTCCAAAGTAAAAGAAGTGAAGGTACTGATTTTTATACCAATTTTAGTAAAACTAAGTTAGTATTACTTTGTCTCGTGGATTGTGCTTTCTGTCTTAACTTGTGGACGACATTTTGTTACCCCCAAGCAGGAGGGATTTTAGAAGTAAACTATTTCTCACTACACCAATTTCTCACGTGCAGCCTCAGAAAGGCAGACCATTCAGTCCAAACTATGCACATAGAAACTAATTTCCTTGAATAGGATCAAGGACATGTACATGGTCGGCTTGGTAAAAGAAGTGTGGACATGGAACAGGAAAGAAATGCATTTAGAAACTTCCCCTGAGCTCTGGTAAGGCTGAAAGAGTAGCAAGAAAAAAGCAGTCTGCAGTCCATGAGCTTGACACAAAAGACACAAGACACAGCTCTTAAGAAACCTAATTATCAACCAAAGCTTCAGCCCTTCCCCCAGAGTTTCACAGAAATTTGTTGTCAATAAATAATATCAACAGATTTGGTTCCTGGCAAAGTTTATCAGTTTTTCTTATCTCTAGCCTCTTTTCTCAAACCTAGTTCCCTACCTTTGCCTGCGGCCAATCTAACTGTAAATGTGCCTTAATGGAAGGAGAAAGGAGGGGAGAGAAAGATCCCCAGGTTTTCATAATACAGATTTAAAACACAGCAGCTCTGAAATATTCCCCCTTAGATTTTATTTCTGAAGAAACTGTGGCTATCAACCTTATTTCATTGTTGTTGATTTAGCATTCAAACACACAGCTGAAATGTTGTCTGGTTTCACTCTGCCTTCTGCCAAAAATTCTTGATAGACAAGCTAGTTTTAACTTTTGCCAGACCCCGTGAGTGCAAGTTATCAGAACAGTTGCTGCTCTTTTCTCCAGTGATACAGAAGACGCTGCACCACTGCCTGCTCTGCATAGCCTCATATTTCAGTGGAAATCAGCATTTAAAGTGTTACACCTTAGAGCTCAAAGGAGAAGAAAGCTTCATGGAAGATGGTTCTTCATTTGTATGCAAGACTCCTGTTGCCATCCATAAATCCCTCAGGCTGCTATTATAACCCAGAACAAGCTGGCATCACCCCTAAATAGAGAAGATTGTGTGAAAGATTAACAGAACAAAAACAACAAAGAAGTCATTAAAACACCTAGATGATAAAATGCTTGAAAATATCTCCCCAAATTTCCTTGTGGCAAGACAGTGATTGAGTCATAAATCTATTCTTATTCAGGGGATGTTCAGGGAGAAGGCAGTACAGTGTTAGCATGAAGGACTGCAGCTCTTACAGTAATGGGGAGAAGCAGAGGACTGATCACTGCCCTCAGTTATTTTAAATGCACTCTTCTTTCCTTCCAGCAAGAAAAACAAAACATAACAAAAACAAACAAAAAACCAAAACAAAAAAAGCCTTGTTTTTAACAGAATCAACACAATTTACTAGAATGTGGGTTTAATGCTATATTTCATTTAATTCTTAGTTTTTTCTATGTTACATTTGCATTGCTAAAAAACTAAAACTGTGAATTGTGTTGGATGAATAGATTAAATTGTTTCTTTGACAAACTAACTTTCACCAGCACATAAATGTTCATGTTACAGAGTCTTTGTATAGTGGAAAACAAATAGCTATTCAAAGCCAACAACTCTGGTCCACTATGTACTCCTCAGTGATGATACACAAGTAACAATAACGGAGAAACACACTGTCCAGCAAGAATTTGCTTTTAAGGCCACAAAAATAATCAAACCAAAACCAAAACAAAAACAAAAAAAAACCTCAAAACAAACAAACCAAAAGAAACCAAAAAAAAAAAAACCAAAAAAAAACCTGTAATGTTCATTGCATTAAGAAATTCTGAAATCTACCAGTTTTCACTCTAACTTTTTGCCCTGCTACTCCATCAACTTCATCTGAATATGCCTGAGGTGTGCAGTAAGTACTGGGATGAAAATGACTGTAATAAACAACAAGAAAAATAATACCTAACACCAGGCTCAAAACAGTTAAGATGCTTACAATTGTAAGAAAACATATTTCTTTGATAATGGAAGGTTTCCAGAACATATATACAAACAAAATACCTAGAGTCACTACAGTGTGAGTAGCATAATAAATAGAAATGCAGACTTTTGTTCTTCTCCCCTTTATGTTAAAAAATGAAAAAATTAGAATGATTCCAACTACAGTCCTGTACAGATATTCCATCTTCTTAGACTTGCAAAATGTTGTATGCTGTTTCAAAGTCCAAGCGAAGCCACCGATCCAAAGAAATATCATCAGAATTACAGAAATTCTGACACTGAGTAGAGTGATCAATGAAATACTGAGTATCCATGAAGTGATGGTAAGCAATTTATAGAAGAGGTATGTGAACTTGGAAAGCACACGAAATTCATCTTTGTCAGGCAGAGATTTTCGTAGTGATATCTGATAATCAACCATTGTTAAGGAGATACCACAAAAAGACATCATAATGGCAGCATCTAAACAAAACACAAGGAAAAATGTTACATCAGAGAAAAAGATACACTATTTTACATTATGATTGCTGAATGAAGTTTTAGAAAATGACATGCTTTCCTAACACTTTCTTTAACCCAGTTTTATATTTACTCTCTGCTCCAAAGCAAGTCACCATAATTTTAAGCTCACTTTAGTTACTTAAATCTAGGCATCTGATCCTGTTTGGTACGCTTATGATATCCTGGCCAGCCCCTGGTCTTTAATGGTCTTGTCTAAGTTGCATGTCATATCTGCCATGTCCATACACAGGTGACTTAGAAATTCCCAAAGTATTGCAAATAGATCATAAATTTTAAGTTTCAGCAACCAATATATGTGAATCTGCTGTGTCTAAAATGTAGAAATCTATAACTAAGATTTGATCCTTCACATGGTTATATCCTAGATGAGATTTGCCTGATCCTTTTCCATGAGTAAATTTTGACTCCGTAGACTTTGAAGGAATACTAGACATCAATGCAGGTATCCCCATTTGGTTAGATAAATTCCAACCCTGAATAAGTCAATATCCTGCCTGTAATTCTGCTAGTTTTAGAGCTGGAAATGGTACAGCTGCTGTCTTGCTTCTGAGAGTTGAACCAGTATCCCTTCACTATGTTGCATTCTACAGTACTGACATATCCTTAGATTTAGTTTTGACTCTGTCCCTTACCTGTAACATGTGTGATGGTAGTGACAGCTCACGGGCCTGCTTTAATTATGTTACTGACTTCCAAATGCCTAGCTAGCAGTTTTAAAAGAATCTGTAATCAAAACCACACTTATCAAACTGCTCTGCAAATTATATGCTAATTGCATTTAAGAGCTTATTTTCAAGAGATGCATAATTATGGTTTTATTAGATATTATGACTTTTATATTTATGATGCACCGTATTTAAATATGACTTTTCATTTTTATAGTGAAATCTTCCTTCTTATTGATTTAGCAAAATGGACCATTTACTACACAGAAATTCTAATTAAATGCAGAGTAATAATACAGTGTAACGCATGTTTTCCAAGGTACTTTTAAAATGTTGTCCAGTCATGAGTTATATTTTTAAGTAACATACTCAATTTGCAACAGAAGGAAAAGGACAGACTTACATTGATAGAAATGAGTTTTGCCATTTTCCATGAGGATGTAAATCTGAAGAAAAAGTTGTGGTGTGGTCTCAAGAAAAGTCTTGAACACCCTGAGCATGTTAATATCAGTCACTGCATCAATAGCTTGTTTTTCAATGAAGTTGGAAGGATCTGCTTCTGATGCACCTCTGCTACTTGTTTGTTTAAATGCAGCTTGACAGCCATATTTCAAAGCAAACCAATACCTGTTTTAAAAAGGACACTTGATTAGACATGACTTTTTAGAAGACCAACTCAATAAAATGATACGGCCTTACAAAAACTTTTTCCTTCTTCTACTCAGGTAAAATTCTGTCTGGTATCAGGGATATCAGAGAATCATTTAAGCCCAGCAATACGATGCAATAATAAAACTAATGAAACAGAATGAGACTTTTTTGAATAAAGATTACAAACTTAATTTTGTTAGGATCTAATTTCTTTAAATTACTGCATTTCTGAAAATTCACTTAGGGTCTCTCCTCAATCTCTCTTTGAGATACTCATTCACTTTCTTTGCATCATTTTCAAGGTATTAATGAATATCCAGCTGTGAACATCCACATCTATGTAAGTAGAATATAGATCCATAAGCCCCAAGGATAATACCTAATTAATTGCAAACATAAAATGGACTTTTTAAAAAACACACTACATTATTCCTTTCTATCAAATGAGATATTTATTACAGGCATGATGATGTAGGATAGAGAAATCTAGTCTTGCTATAATAGCAGAGGTCCTGAGATATGGAGAGATAGGATACAGTGTAGAAAAGCACATGCATAGGATGATAAGGGATGGCTTGAAAAAAGGGATAGGAATGAAAAAATATGTGTGTAGCAATTTTAACTGTATTACTATTATTATTATTATTATTATTATTATTATTATTATTACTGAAAACTTTTATGCATAGATGCATTCTTTCTTTTTCTGTAATAAATAGATCTAGAGTAATAACAATTCTTGGAATCAACTGTTAGAATCTGTCGCCGTTGAGCAGGATGGGAACAGAAGAACTCCAAGTTAGAAGGCAAAGAGAATGAACTCCAATTTATTTCAAATGCACCGCTCTATATATAGAGAACATCGTGCGGATTAATTTCATTGGTCTTAGAGTAAAACCATCTCACACCATTGGTGTGCAGTGAATGACACACAGCAGCAGAACATATCTATAAACAATGTGAACAACAAGATAGATTAGAGAATTATTTACATTCTTTCCCAACTGCTTCCCAGGCTCTCGCCTGGTTAGAAAACCTTTCTCTTTCTCTCTGACTGAGCTGAGAATATCCATAGAATCTAATTTACACTAAGTTCTTGGCTTTATAGGTATATAAATCCATGTGTTCATCCAGAAACAGGATTTTGACCATAGCAGCCTTCAGACATCTCTTCCAAACTTATTTCTGTCTATTTACTTCCCAGATGTTTTAAGCTTCTAACATTCTTCTCCAATGAACCCACTTTGACTATAACCAGCGGGCAAGGACAGTCTAGGTAATTCCTTTTAAAGAAAACTCACTGTTATTCAGCCAATTTTTCTAGCCTTGCAAAGACTACTAGAGTCTTTCCTCATCAAAAGAGAAACTAATTCAGTAAATAAATTATGACAGTTTCATCATTCATTTGGATCTATTTTCTTGAGAAATTAAGCAGAACACCACACCAACACTTGTTTATCTTGGACAGTTATACAAGACTGCTAATACACAAGAAAGGTAAGGTCCTACACCTTAACTTGCCTCCTATTTACATTCCCTAAGACAGCATCTGAGAGAACTTCAAGATTCATGCTGAAGTGCAGCTTTCTAATTCCCTGACAGGATCACACACACCACGGGCCTGATGAAACCCGCGCCTTGCATTTACCGTAGGTAGAGAACAGAGGGCAGCAGATCATCAGATCATCAGCCAGCCAGATCTCACAGGGTCGTCTCCTCCCAATGTAACGCTGGAGCACAGGACTCTCTTCTCCTTACTAAGGGAGCTAGGAAGGATCCCTGGCTCCTTCAGAGGTTAAAAGTTTAACACCTTTACCACTGTTAAAAACCAAATCCTTTGACCACAGGGAAGGCAGTGTAGGGCTCTCTTCCACAGCCACAAGCAGGACAGCCAGGATTGTCAGTTCCTGGGTTAAGCGCATGCTAGAGGATTCATTACTTATTCCCTGGTATGTTAAGGCAGTTTGACCATCCAAGTGAGAACAGCAACGTGGAAGCAACAATAGGAGTAGGTGCAGAACAGCTTTGTTACACAAGAGCCTTTCCTTTTCTCCTTGCAGAGATTCATAGACTGCATCCCTGCCACTCAGTCCATGAGCTGGCTCTGGATCCATTATTTACTCCCAAAGGAAACTCATTTTTATTATTATAGTTTTGTGTATTTATCTTATTGTTCCCTGAATAACCGCTCATAAGCAAAGAACTGAACTGTTTGGCAAGGCATCTAAAGCTTTTTTTCTGTTTATAAAACAATTAGTATTCCAAAACATCTGGTTCTTGCATCTGAGATGTAAAAATCTGGAAAGTTTGCAATGTTTTCAAGAAAAAACAGCTGGGTAGACTGATCTGCTAGTTGTCCATGGACTCATCCACCAGAGCTTGTGTTTGTCCAAGCAGCAAGAAGTGGAAACCAGCTGCAAAAATTCTGAGCTGCAGAGCTCACAGTCAAGATGGCAGGTGTTGTGCAAGGCAAGAAATGTCCTAAAAGAAATATTTCAGCTGTATACATACCAGAAATCACTTGTCAGTTTTCAAAGCACATTCCTTCTGAGCATTGTAAATTAGTTTATATTGTTATAAGATGGTTTGCTATGTATTTGTCACTAGTTGTAGCGGTTTTGGTTAGTCCACTTCTGACTTTGAACACTTTATAGAATACATTTTTTTTTTTAATAAACTCCAAATACTTCGACTGCTCTTTGATTATGGCGTTCTCTGAGCTCCACATGCTTATGTCACTTATTGTAAGTTCACTGTGACAAATTTTCATACTTTAAGCGTACTTTGTACTTATACTGTCATTCTCATCTGTCCCTTTGGCATGTAATGTGACCTTTTAGGAAGGGCTCATAACCAACTTTTAGACCTAGTGTTGAAGTACATTCCCAGCCTAGGGCAAAGTTCAGTCCATACTAAAGGATAGGTCAGGTTTAAATTTTCTCCTTTACCATGCCCACAGCTCAGTTAAACCCTGTGCCTACTCTGAAACTATTATAGCTGTACTCCTCTAATCTATTTTCCTATAGTATATCTATTGCTATAGAAGTTCTGTGCTTCAATATTCACAAACTGTAAAGTCTTTTAAAAAGGTACTACAACTGTAATAAAAATACATTAATAAAAGGTACTGGATTAGTTATGTATTTTAGATAGAGGTACATCCTAAATGGAATGTGAAATGGTTATGTCAATAATACAGACAAATGCAGGTTTACCATTTACTTTTTCTCCCTATAAATTCATCAAAGAGAATAGGTTTTTCATTATTTCAAGGTATATAAGCTACTTGGAAGCCAACAGGGTAGAAAACCAAAAACTCCTTTGCAACTGGAATTGTCATATGTGAATGGTAAAGAATTACTAGTGTTTCTAAATATCATTCTCTTTGACAGGACGAAAAAAAAAGGTTTCTGCATTTGTAGTGTTGCTTTGTGGAGAACACAGATGACAGGGCTCCTACTTATTATAAACACTCATGGAAACACAGGTCCATTGTCTCTCTGTTCTTGAGATGTTCCTAGATATTTATCATCATTGCACAAGTGATGAAATTTGATCCTGTAAAATTAGGAAGGCTTTGTCTCTGGCTGGGAATTCACAGGGGTGACAGCTATTTTGTTTTGTTGCTTCACAGCCTTCACATGTGACAAGCAAGTGGCCTTGCCAATGTTTCCATATCACATGCTTCCCCTCTGATTTCCACTGACTTTGTAACACAATCCCAGCATTATACTACATCTCATCAAACTATGCTGATAAATATTTGGGTGCCATTTAGAAATTCATATAGGCAGGGTGTGAGTGGCCTGGCAATAATGATTGTCCTGTCAAAATTCTGGCCATGCAGTCATAGCTTTCAGCATTGTATAAATCCTTATCAAAGGAAAATTACTCTCCGCTGCATCTTAAACTTCACCTTCTAAGTATCAAAATACTTGGATTAAATCCATGAAACTAATGCAACTAAGTCAATACTCAGGTCAGTAAATTTATATTAAGAAAATGTGATCAAACATATAGAATCACAGAATCATTTCATTTGGAAAAGATCTTTAATATCATTGAGAACAACTACTGCTCTAGCACTATCCAGTCCACCACTAAACCATGTCCCTAAGTGCCACATCTACATATCTTTTAAATATCTCCAGAGATGGAGACTCACTCACTTCCTTGGGCACCTGTTCCAATGCAGTGAAGAAAATTTTCCTGATATCCAGTCCAAACTTTCCCAGTGCAAGCTGGGGCCATTTCCTCTCATCCTGTCACTTGTTCATTAAGAGAAGAGACTGACCCCCACCTCACGATAGCCTGCTTTCATTTGTAGAGAGCAGTAAGAGTTTGACACAGGGTGTAGGATAACTTAACTGCAGTGACATCTCCCAGCCAGATGACTCAACATCCTTGTTATTGTTCAGTTCCATTTGCAGAGCCCCATACCTGTTATGCCAGGGCACCTGTGAAGGTGGGGTAGTCACAGGGGAGGCACACCTGCTGCACTGGGCAGGAATGTGTTGTGATTACCCCCTAGCCTTAAGTCACTGTGCTCAGACAGGTGAACAGTGGATAGGGAATCATCCATCTCACACATCCTGACCCTGCCTGTGGGGCAGTCTCAGGAAAGGCAGAGTGTGATTCTAGCAGTCTGCATGTGTGTCTCACTGTCCCTGATACTCATCAGCCTCATTAATTCTAGATCCTCCCAGAGCTCTGTCACTAAGCAGAGGAGTTCCTTTTCCAAAGTGCATCTCCCACAGGTGTGCTCACTGCTGCCAGCTGGTACTGCTTCAGAATAGGGCTCACCCTGCAGCCCATCACCTTGTTGGCTCTGAATTTTTCTCACTGCCTTTTAGAAATATGTAATGAAATAACCCCAGGTTCAGCAAAGCACTCGCATTTACTCTGATGTCTCATGGATCTAGAATTAATTTTTACAAATATGCAAAAAAATCTTTTTCTTCTGCTTTTATTCAAAGTTGCAAGGCATTCAGAGCTACCTTTAAGCATCAAGAAGCACAACAGCAGATGCCAGTATCACAGTGGCTGCTTCCTCTGTGACCTAATCTGACAGCAAAGGTTATGGATTGCTAATGTTTAGTCTCCCACAGGTGTATCCTAGGCTGATGAAGCACACTGCTACACATCAGACAGCTCCAGAATTCATATGGTGCCCTAAGGAAATGTCCCATTTCCCCACATTCTATGACAGTGTTATTGTCTTAATGTTGTCTGTCTTCTCACGACTGTTCTCAATTCTACAAACATCTGTGTGAGTCATTTAAATGGGTCAGGCTGAATATAATTTTAGTCAGCATAGTTAAAATGTACATTTTTAACCATTTTTAACTTAATTTTGTCTCCTTGTAGAGCATACTATTTCATATGAAATATAATTGCAGGTATGCACCCTTTCCAACAAAAGAAACTAAAGCCTTCTTAGATAAGAAATATTTTTGATTTTGTTTGCCTCTGATTTTATATATATTGTATGTATGTATATACATCTATATATAGCAGATTTATATAGCAATATGATTTGCATATTTATTAATTAGCATTGACAGTGTGTTAGCAAAGCCAAACTGATTCCCATTGTTCTGTGCACTGTACAAACCTCCAAGGTACTAGTTTGTAAGTCACCAGTTCCAGTACCTAAAGGGAGCCTAGAAAGAAGAAAGCTGAAGAAGGACTTTGTACAAGAGCATGGAGTGATACGACAAGAGGGAATGGCTTCAAACTGAAAGACGGTTAAGAAAAGGTATCAGGATGAAACTCTTTCCTGTTGGGGTGGTGATGCACAGGTTTCCCAGAAAAGCAGCAGATGCCCCATCCCTGGAAGTGTTCAAGGCCATGTTAGATGGAGCTTTGATCAACCTGGTCAAGTAGAAGGTATCTCTGTCCATGACAAGGGGGTTGGAAGGAGGTGATTTTTAAGGTCCCTTCCAAACCAAACCATTCTAGAAGTCTAAGCTCAAAGATGGAGCAGGAGGAGTAAATGGAGATGAAGGAAGGAGGGAAGGAAGGAGGGAAGGAAGGCAGTTCGGAAGGCAGTTCAGAAGGCAGGAAGGCAGGAAGGCAGGAAGGCAGGAAGGAAGGAAGGAAGGAAGGAAGGAAGGAAGGAAGGAAGGAAGGAAGGAAGGAAGGAAGGAAATTTGATAAGATTTATTCACATCTTATAATTTCAAGCCT
Source organism: Vidua chalybeata (assembly GCF_026979565.1). Taxonomy (NCBI): domain Eukaryota; kingdom Metazoa; phylum Chordata; class Aves; order Passeriformes; family Viduidae; genus Vidua; species Vidua chalybeata. The sequence continues at coordinate 120,286,173 of NC_071530.1, read as the reverse complement.
CCAGAGTTCACTGACCAAATCTTATTTAGTGGCTAGACCCTCATTTTCCTCTTTGAATGAAGAATATGGGTTTCTGCTCCAAAGGACCTTCTAAAGAATCTCACCTTAACATGTGTGACCTGACTTGACAGAATCTATTTCTATCCATTTACTGCACAGATAAACCTGAGAGACTCATTGTCCAAATTAACTACATAAATTAGATGACTAAATGGAAGGACAGGAGGAGGTTGTACCTTGATACACCTAAGGAAAATACATATAATAAAAGTATGTAATAGTTAATCACAAAGGTACAAGCCCAGATGCCAGCTTGCTGTTACCAGCTTATACTTTACAGTATGCATTACCACACTGCTGAATTGTGAGGAGTGGCTCAAAGAACTTTGTAACTACATAGCATCTTGGAAATTTTCCAAGCATAAGTAGCAGCACTGGAGAAAATATCACTTGTGTAATAAAGAACAAGCAACCAAATTGACAACACTGTCAAAGGACAAAATAATGTTTACTAGATAATAAGCCACTCAGAGAATATGGAGCTAATTCTGGGAAAGAAGATTCAAAATTATAGAAATTCATGGTAAGAAATATTCATTGGAAAGGGTGTGAGTTCAGGTAAATCCAAGAGTTTTGCTTTAGAGTTAAGGTAATCCACTAAGCAAACAAAGTTTTCTATCACCATTAAGTCAGTCCCTGCAAATATCCTTACTAACTATCCAGCTATTCATTTCTCTTCTGAATCTTGGTGAGTTCTACACATGTTTAGACACTCAGGTTGAAACTTCTTCAGCTGTCTCAGATGCTTACTGTGCATAACATCGCTTTGAAAACTCATATTTATATATTTCAAAGCAATCATTTTTATTAGGTATGCCTCATCAAATGGCTGGTTAATCAAACAGAGCAGGGTTGTGAATGATAAAAATCATTACTTACAGGTATATGGAAGAAGGACTACATGTCCATCAAAATCTGACAAAATTTACCACAAAAATCCATTTGTTTACATGGAGCAGTAATTGTTAAGGCCAGAATTGCTCTTGTCCCTGAAGCGATACTAAGCACTTCTTAATAACTGTCCAAAAGCACCATTTCTCATTTTAAAATAAATGTTTATATGTGCTTACCTTATAAAAATTCCACAATGAAAGAGATGAACTAGAAAAACCAATTTCCGCTTCCCAGTATCAGTACCTTCCCAGTCGTTTTTAAACCACTCATAACTAAATATCTGAGTTACTATTGATGAAAGACCTCTAAAACACAGTATCAATATACTCCAAGAATATTGTCCTTGACAGAAATATCTACTAGCTACCCAGAAGTCCACTCCAATATCAACTACATAAATTATCATTCCACCAACTAAAAAAAAGAAATTCTGCTTAGTAAATTTCATTATGTGTGAAACTGCCACTGTTGTCATTCTCTCCTCACTTAGTGTAAAGGAATCTAAATGTTTTCCTACAATGGAATCTTTTTCCTGACAATACCACCATCTCATATTGCTTCATACAAAGGAAAGTTGGGTTATCCATTTTTATTATGGCAAAGAGACTTGCATTTTTCCATGCTCTTGATTTAAATATTAAGTTAAATTCTAAAATGCACATCTATTCTGGAAAAGATAAATGTAAATTGTCTTTTTAATTGATGGAGTAGTTCTTCTTTACTGATTCCTAAAAAGAAGAAGAAAAAAAGAAAGATTAGCAGTAACAATACCTTCATCATTTAAAATATCCTACAGCAATTCTTATGACCATTTGAACAGGCACGTACAAAATACAGAATGTGCTGAGACACCGGTGAACAATCAGCCCAAGAGAACTGCATTTCTGAACCTGCTGAGATCACCCATTCTCCCAAACAGTGACTCTCCACCCAAACAGCTGTTGAGAGGATTCCTAAGAGTTGCAAAACAATAAGAAACAAGTTTTTAAAAGCAGCTTATGGAAAAAAAATATTGATTCCTTCCCAGAACTTTCTTAATTTCTGAACTCTTCTCCTTTACTGCACAGCACAAAATGTTAAGAAAACTTTTGTCTTGAGCACACACCATGGTATCAGAATAAACATCATTTGGCAGTTTCCAAGTGTGTTACTGCATTTGTGTGCATGCATCCAGTGGTTTTATTATTTCTGCTTGGTTTTCCACATGCAGTAGGAAAGTGCTGAATAAGATTGCAGCTCTCCTGTTAAAGAGGCTTATAAGGAGTCAGATCTAGGCCAGTCTATACCTCTTTGAGAAATGTCTTCTAAGCTGCATGTAGCTACACATAGATGATTTAACCATATAGCTCACTGCAAATATAATTAATTTGTAGTCAGAACTACATTTTATATTGCCCAACACTGCAAGGATTCTTGTGACCTCTTGGGTAGTCCCTACATGTCTTTCCTCTGTAGATCTGTGGTATTTGGCAGGTGAAACAGAAAAGCTATAAGGCAGTACATTCTTTTTCTCATTCACCTCTGCAAAGCTATAAACTTAAAATTACAAAGTCCCTTTACTTCATTTACATATCTTAGGAAAAAGCTGCTGGCAGCAAATGCAAAGGATGGCACGCAGAACATGCCAAGCCTGGGCTGGTGCCAGTGCCAAACAGCTGCAGACAATACATGGGAACAGCTGCACCAGGGAACTTGGAGCAGGGAAAGGGCATGTGGAGGCAGGTCCCTTTGGATTTTGTGAATTCAGGCACACTGCCACAGAGGAATGAAACGAGATAATTGGTTAATAACCCATAAACAAAGGTAATGACCTTTGTTTGGGTTGACTGGGCTCATCTTCACTGTGACCTAGGTACAAACCCAAAAAAGAGAACTTAAGTTTCCTAATGAAGACAAGTGGGAACATAACAGCCTGAAAAGGTGATGAGTGTATAGATTACTTTTTTGGATCTAGGCCTTAGCTATTTCTAGCCTCTCATTCTATCTCCTACTTAGGTTTCATGTCCTGGCCCAGAAGAGGTCAGAAAGATCAGGCAAGCTTGAAGCTGGGATGGTTGGAATCCTTTCGCTGTTCTTTCCTATTCTCTCCAATAAAATACCACTAATCTCCTGCAAATCACTAACGCAATTTATATCCAATTCACAGTTAGATTCTGGGAAGTGGACTTAAGTACAAAGTCCATCATAAATTAAACTCTGTGTTTACAAACACAAAAAGACAAGTTAGCCATGAGTCAGCAATGTGTGGCCAAGAAGGCAAATGGCATTGTGGAGTGCACTATGACCAGTGCGGCCAGCAGTCCAAGGGTGGCTATTCTCCCCCTCTACTCTGCCCTGGTGAGGCTGCATCTGGGGTACTGTGTCCAGCTCTGAGATCCCCAGTTCAAAAGAAAAGGAACTACTGGAGAGGGTCCAGCAGAGGGTTACAAAGATGTTTGGCAGACTGGAACATCTCTCTCATGAGGACAGGCTGAGGGAGCTGGTTCTGTTCAATCTGAAGAAGAGACTACTGAGAGGGGATCTTATAAATGAACACAAATATCTTAAGGCCAGGTGTCAAGAAAATGGGGCCAGACTCTTTTCAGTGATGCCCAGCAAAAGGACAACAGGCAATGGGCACAAACTTAAACACAGGGAGCTCCATCTGAATATGAGAAAAAACTTTACTTTGAGGGTGACAAAACAAACAGGCAGCCCAGTTGTGGGATCTCCTTCTCTGGAGATATTCAAAACCTGCCCGGATGGAATCCTGTGCAACCTGTTGCAGAACCTGCTTTAGCAGGGGGTTTGGATCAGAAGATCTTCAGAGGTCCCTTCCAATGCCAATTGGTTTGTGACTGAATTTTTTACGTCAAAAAATTTGTGTATGAACCAACTTAAGAGTTTCTTACTAGGATTCATTCAAGAAAATTCCAAAGGAAACAGTATTTACTCTATATAACAACATGTCATTCTGCAACTTGAGTACCACCTTTGTCAAGCTGTATCTATGGTTTTTAGAACAGATTTAAAACCAAAAGCAAACATTAAACAAAACAAAACAAATCCAGCAAGTTCACTGTTTGACTGTTACAGGAAGCACAACATTAACAGGTAAGTCAATAACTAGATTCAAACAGAAAGTCCTTTGGAAGACAATTTATGGCCATATCAGGCAAGATACCAAGGTTCACATTTAATGACTGATACTGTAACAGACATTCAAGTGGCAAGGAGTAGCCTCTGACCTTGCACCTGAACTGAGCACAAAAGGATTCCTCCCTCTTTACAGCCTCCCTATCCTTTTTGTATATGAGTACTTCACAAAGTGGAACAGGAGAAAGGAAGTTTTACAGGCAGACTCCTCTGAAATAACAGCATGAAGAGAAGCTGTGAGCCAGGGGATTTCTACTTCTGACAAGTCTAATGTCCAAACTACTGTCATGTCAGCAGTCTGCAGACCTGTCTGAACATCTTGATGCTATTTGAAGCCATCAGGTTAGCTGAGATAAATTAAGAGCCCCACATTATCAATCATGTCAGCTTGCTCACTGTCTCACAATTGTTTTGAATATGGATTCCAGTCCTGAAAGAGCCTTGGAACAGCTGACAAGACACAAGGTTTATATTTTGCTCATGGCAACCTAAAAAAAATTCTGCCTAAGACTCACAAATCTATTATTACAAATGTCCATTGCCTTAATTCCAAATCCAAGCACCGACACCTGCTCACAGGTGCACATGAAATCACTGTTGAAGATCCCATCCTTTGGTAGCCCTACATTTTATGCATGATAGTACTCCAAAGAGCACCATGGTCTCAGTACCAGTTGGGCTTACAATTAAGTGCCACAGGAGAGAGTGTCTTGTATCAATCAGAATTAAATTGTCCCCAGTCTTATTAAACACATGATATCTAACACAACAGGGTCAGGAAGAGTAAACTGTCAGCCAACATAAATATAAGCCCCTTCTAAAAACTAACATACTGAATCAATTTGTGATACAGAATCATTTTCTGATAAAACAGAAACAATAAAATTGGATTATAAAGCTTCAGTTCTCACTACATATTTAAAATTCTATTTTAAAATGCAGTTACCTTAATACTGGCCATGGATAGAGGTCTTTTTCACTCCAAAAACTGTAGATTTCCATATTCATTGCTTTCCTTGCAATCCAAGGAAATTAAAGGGCTTACTGATATAACACAAAGTGAAACTCAAATCATTTGGAAACCATGTGACACAGTTAATGATTTGCTATCTGTTCTTCTTATGACGGTATTATAAAAATTGTATTCTAAAAATTTTGCATAGAAGTCCCTGTTAATAATATATACTAAGTTTAACAGATTATAAATTTATTTTCAATAAAATAATTTAACAATTTACTTCCTCGAAGTAAAATAAAAAAGGTACCACTTTGCCCCTGTATGTTTCTGTATCTGTGTATTCTTTTTCAAATTTAGACTTTAGTTCATTAGACCTGTTGAGAAAAAGTCAATAGATATTTCTGGAAACACAAGTGTATATCTGTGTGATTATATGCATATGTTTGCTTATATGTATATATTCATTATTTGTACACCCATGTATATATCCCAAAGATTTATACAAAAAGAACAACCTTTTTGGCTATAATTAAAAACTGTAGTACAATGCACTTCAAAAAAAAAAACCCTTCTGTGCAATGATGCATGAAGAGACTGCATGTAGCCAAGGACAGGTGATTAAAATTGTTTTCCTCTAGTAAAACTACAGGTGTTTGCAAGACTCTGCTCCAGCTGAGCTGTTGTTACTCAACATGAAATTTTTGTGCATGTTTAAAACTGCTGCAGGGTACAAAACACAGGTGTGAGTCCGCCTCTGTGATGTGCTGCACAGGATGATGCTCACCCTCAGCCTGTAGCTTTTCTAGCTCTTAGGACAGGAGGTATAATCCTCAGTGTCTTCATAACAAACAGGATATCAACCCTTGTCTTTTTTTGTGTGCCTTCCTGCTTCTCCCTTACACTTTAGAAACATCCTAGTCCTAAACAGTCCTTGCAGTGCTTGAAAGACCATTAAGTCAGCCAAATCACAAACTCACTGCTATGACCTTTGTTATAATAAAAAAAAAATTACAAAACTCTATGGCACAGAGGGAGGGGCAAAGTTTGTGTGCCAGATTCTTGGAGTGTAAATCAAGCAACCCACAAGATAAATTACTGGCTGGATGATTCATTTGTTTTCTGGTTAGACTTGGCATCAAAGCAAGCACAATTCTAAATTGTGACAAATCTCCTATGGTATTCAGAATATATCCTTTTATTTGCTTCCAAATGTGGCAGGAAGGACCCTTAAAGTATTTATAGGCATTGCTCAGGCTTCTTTTCTCCACACAGAACAGTACCAGCTCTTTCAGCCTTTCCTTATTATGGAAATGTCCCAGGCCCTTCATCATCCCCCCAAATCATCTCCCACAATCCTGCTGATCTGACTGTTTCACATTTTCTACACAGTGCTGCCCCTCCATGCAGGAATCTTGCAGCCCATGGCCTTTCTCTCTGCAAAATCTGCTTCACTTCTTTTTGGTTTAAGGTCTTTTTACTTATCTCTGTACCAGATAAAAAGAATAAAAATATAATGAAACAGAAAGGAAAATTCTGTAAGTAAAAAATAATCTCGAGATATTCATGTGCCAATGGCTATGAAGATAAGTCTTTCAAGACATTTTCTATCTGCTATTCAATTGATTATGACTAATTATTGCAGAATTACATGCTTGTGCTATTCTATTAAGCCATTACACAGCCACAGTGGAGAGGCGTTCGTCCTCAACATTTACACTTAAAATGTGAAAAAAAAAGCCAAGTGCCAATACTCAAAGATTTCTTGAGTGCTAAAAATTCGAACCTTGCTGGATTTTCAGAAATAACAGTCTGTGTCTTCTCTACCTCTTAGTTGTTACAAAATTAATCATTGTATATCACAAACAATCTAATTTTAGGTTTATTTATTTATTATTTAGGAAGCACAGCGGGTTTTGGCTTTTTTACTGGTAGCTTACCTGCTTCAGAACATTTTCTCCCCTCAAAAATTTAACAATGCAGAACAGTCAGAGAACCGAAAGAACTTGAGGGTATACATTAATCTTTTCCTGTATCACATCAGAGCATAATAGCAGGACTTTCACTCCATGCCTATTAACCTCTGTATTATAAGAGATTTTTTAAACAGATGGGATTTTGCAGGAAATGGAGATGATAAAAGAACCTGAACTTCGTTCTCCAAAGGCATCATTGCTGCCACCTACAGATGAAACAAATTCACAGCTCCTTCCTAACATGAGGAAATGATTTCACTACAGGACAGCAAGAGTAGTAACAAGTATTTCCCGGAGAACAAGTCTATAGCTCCCCAAACAATTTTTAATTTGAGAGGGGTAAAAAAAAAAAAAAAAAGTCTTGTGATGTTAAAAATAACGCCACCTGAGTTATCAATTACATATAAAACAATATAATTTTGGAAACCCTCTCAAAACATTCAGAATTTTCTTAAAAAATAGAAAACCATTTAAATATACAACTTGGTTTAGGTAGTAGCTTTTTCTAATGACTAAACTAAACTTTACCTGAAGACTGAAAATGGGTTGAATGTACCAATAGCTTTAAAACATGCTACAAAAATAGCATAAGAGGGTACCTCAGGATTAGGTAAATTCAGGTCTAGTCACAGTTTCTAACAAAAGAGCATATACAGGCAAATGATATGGGGAGAGATGAGAATATTGTGTATGAGGTTTTCTTGATTATTTCAACAACATATCTGCACACATAAAAGCTTCTTTCCTTTGACCTGAAACATCCCTTCTGTTGTCTGTAGTTCATGCTTTAATGAGCATGAAAATAAAAAAATAAATGTAGTGGTTTTATATCTGAAATAAGTAAATGGGTATCTCAAATAAGTAAAGATTTTTCAGATAAATCAAGGAAATTGGTTGAAGGCCTAAGTATAGGGATTATCAGCATCAGTGGTACAGTTTCTGGCTATGGCTTTGTATTGCTGTGATCACCTTATAAGAGGTACCATATGAGATTTTATATAAGTATAAAACAATCAGATAATATTTGAAATCCTACTATTAGCAAAGTTACCCACAGTAATATTGCCTTCTTTTATTTTTATGTTTATTCTTCATTTACATGTAGTTTAAGGAGAGAACAAGTCTGCCCTATTTTCTTTAACAATGTCACTTGAAAGGCAATTAATCAGGGGTATCAGAGGAGATGCTGCAGAGCCAAACAGGGAAATCTCAGCACCTTGCAGGAGCTACAATGAATGCTGCTTGCAAACACATTATTTCTACTTGGATATATGGATATATGTGATTTCACAAAATCACAGAACGGCTGAGCTGGGGAGGGACCACTGGAGTTCATGTTTGAAGCCCCAGCTCAAGCAGGGCCACCTAGAGCCAGATGCCCAGGACCGTGTCCAGATGAGTTTTGAGCATCACCAAGGATGCAAATCCACAACCTCCCTGGGCCCCCTGTGCCAGCTCTCGGTCACCCACACAGTGAAAAAGTGTTTCCTGATGATCAGAGTGAACATCCTGTGCTCTAGTTTGTGCCCATTGCCTCTGGTGCTGGCACTGGGCACCATGACAGGACCTGAGGCAATTGCCCTGTGACAGAGCCTGGGCATCCTCTTTTCTGGTTTTTACACACGATTAGATTGTCCTGAGCCTGTTCTTCCCCAGGCTGGACAGTCCCAGTTCTCTCAGCTTTTCCTCACATAAGAGATGCTCCAGTCCCTTCATCAGCTTAGTGGCCCTATGCTAGACACTCTCCAGCAGCTCTCCAATTTTATTTAAAATGCTGAATCCTAGGTAGCTCCTATATGCCGTGCGGGAGCATACGCAGTTCCTACATCCAATGTAAGTAGGCGTGTTCCTGGACACAGAAAAGGTGCATTTGACTCTTACAACAAATTTCTCTGGAAAAAGCCGGCAAAGCACGGACATGCCTCTCACCGGGCAGCAGCGAGGCACGGAGAACTGAAGTCCACCGAGAACCGGCCTCCTCCACGCAGGAGAACTTTATCGGATTGGATCACGGCACCGTGTACCGTGCAGAGCGGGTTTTAGCCGCACACCCGCCCGGCCCAGCCCCGCTGCAGAACGGAAGGAGCCGCCCCAGGGGCGGGCGGGAGGCGCCGCGGCCGCGCCCCAGGAGGCGGAGCACGGCCATAGAGGCTTCCGCCCGGCCATAGAGGCTTCCGCCCGGCCGGCCTGCGGCAGCGAGAGGGGAGCGGAGCCGGGGCTTCGGGGGCGTTCGCTGCAGAGATGGTGTCGCTGCTACCGCGCATCGAGCGGCTCTCGTCGCGGGTGGTGCGAGTGCTGGGCTGCAACCCGGGGCCCATGACCCTGCAGGGCACCAACACCTACCTGGTGGGCTCCGGGCACAGGTACCCACCCTGCTCGGAGAACGGGGCGGGGCACGGCGGACCAGGCTCCGCTGCCCCGGGCCCGCTTGCGGACCGTGTGCTGCCTTCAGCTCGAGAGGCCGCTACCGGCCTGTTCCCAAATCCCTTAGTCAGCGCTGAAGAGAGGAAAGGACAGCGTTAAATTTGAGGAGCTAGTGCCCGGAGGCGGCTTGGGCGGGTGGGACATGGAGCCTCGTCCGAGCGACCCTTGAGCCGAGGCCGGGAATTCAGTGAGGGACGCAGGCGTGTGCCTCAGGCCGTGGTGATTTCTGCCACTTGTTGCGGAGTTGTAAATGTGTGGCCTACGTTATTACCCCACTTTTTAAATTGTTATGCTGCAGGACTGGAATGTCAGGTGGCATCTGGCTATGGAGATATCCATTATTGCTAAATTTCTATCTGTCGGCTTGTTTTATTAATATTACTTGGCTGTCATGTGAACACTTTATTTTCTGGTGTGTGTCTCTCCCTCCCTTTTTTGTGGTCCGTGTGTAGAAGAGTTCTTATTGACACTGGAGAGCCAGATATTCCTGAATATATCAGCTGTTTAAAGCAGACACTGTCAGAGTTCAACATCGCCATTCAAGAAATTTTAGTGACACACTGGCATCGTGATCATACTGGTGGAATACCTGATATCTGCAAAAGCATTCCGAGTGGTAGGCAGAGATTTCAGATATTGCTGAAAATGTTAAATACATGGCAAGAAAAGCATTAACTGAATGCGTCTGTGCAAATCAACTGGATTATTATTCTGTATAAACTACATGCAATTTCATGATCCTGCTGCACTGTATAGATTGAGAGCAATGAATAATCTGAATTTAATAGTTGTAGTACTACAGGTTTTCTTTGATACCTGTGCATACTATCGTAGTGAATTCTACTTATGTGTAAATAATGAAAACATAGGTTAATGTCAGCATGGTACTAAGAGATGTGATAAAAACGTGAAAAACTGCTTCTGTTTTACTTGGACAGCAATGATAAATTTATTGTTATTTTCACTTTTGTAAAAACAAATTGCTTGAATTTTGAAAAAGAAATGTGCATAACTTTGGGATTCCTTACAGGAGCCCATTAGTAGTTGCTGACAAATTCATAAGCCTCAGAGCATGAGGGAAAAGCAGTAGGGCAGTGTGCAAGTAAAGTCTGATCTAAAAATGTGTATTTCATGTTGACAAGCAGTAAGAGACATTTCTGTGTTGGTATCTGAGAAGAGAATAAGTGGTATGGATAATGTGGTAATTCTTAACATTGTTGGACTTTGTCACGAGCTTTGTCACAGGCTTAATTTTGTAAAGTTGCCAGGTGCTTATCTGCAACGAAGCCTGGGCACTACTGAAAACAATTGGTGTCCTGGAGACATGGGTACATTGGTGTCTTTGTGAGGATTTTGGGCTAGCCAGCCTATCAATGTGGTTGTAAAGACTAGCAAGGGATATGAATGCCTTTCTGAGTTGCTATCTATAGCTGTTCCACCCAAGGTGTTTGCATTTTGTGCACTGTTCAGAATGATAAGAGTTGAGAGAAGTTGCAGGTCAAAAAGTCTTCATCCAATTTTAGACAAATGTTGAGTGATGCTTCTGTGAATCATAATGTAAAATGTGAGGGCAGAAATCTTAGTGGCATTGTAAAAACTTGGGGGAATTGGCTCATGAGTCAAGAAGGAACATTTGTAAAATATAATATTACTGATCTTTATTAATTTCATTTGTGGTTTTTTTCCAACTTCAAATTTTTCACTGGTACAGAGTGCTGTATTCAGAATCAGTGGCTTTCACTGTTTAGTGGTTTTGGCTCTGGAATAAGGCTGCCCTACAAATATAAATATAATAATTTACAGAATTTGTTGTTTCTAGTTTTGTATTCATACTGTATGATAATTAATAGTACTTATTCAAAAAGTAACCTGTCTGTGGAATTACCTTGTTAACGACAAATTCAAACCATCATTGTCTTTGCTTTCCTTAAATATTAGACTCGGACTATCGCATATGTAAGCTCCCTCGTGTCCCTTACTGTGAGGAAACAATAGAAGGAGGACATAAATATTTTTATCTTAAAGATGGAGATATGATAGAGACAGAGGGAGCCACACTCAGGTAACCATGAATTTCTTCAAGTTCTTTTTTCTTCAGAATTCTGATTTGTACATGCATCCTAATTCTTAATGATTGCCAATCCATACATCTAATCTTTTCAGCACTTATGCATGTAGTCTTCCTATCATGATCCAGCAGGATATGTTAATACAACGACACTGTTTTTATGAATGAGAATTATCAGAAATTAGCCTTTGGATTTAGTCTTTAGACTCAGCAGAGAAATTAACAGTATTTCCCTAGAAAAACACTTTCTCCAGGGAAATCAAATAGGATTTTGCATACTTTGTTATCACTTTTACATAATTAGTTACTATTAAAATTGTGGAAGTCTTTAGTAGTCTGGCTGGATTATTAGCATGCCTTTCTTTTTACTTGAAAAATATTTCCCTAGGAGACTCTAAAACATTTAATACTTAAAATGTTTCATTTTAGACCTTGAACCTATGAGGTTCTTGTAGGATGCCAGTTTTGGAGGATGATGCATACTACCTATAATGTTAGTCTGAATGAGTGTGAAACAGAAAGCTAATTTGCCTCGTGGAGGCACACACACAATAAAAAGGTCTGACCATTCTGTTTTCAGACTCCTTTCTTTAACAAGGCATTATTCTTACAAGGATGAAGTTTGCTTATTTTCTTCATTTTAGATGGGAACTGTATTCCACTTGTAGACTATGTCACTTGGTTGATTGCAAGGGAAAAAACATTTAAAAAGAAAAGGGATGTGTTTTGTCAAAAAGCATTTTATTTTATTCGTGTAAAAATAGAAGAAAAAGCATCTTATATTACATACTGAAGACCTTTCACTACCCTAAGTGGCCCGTGTTTGGACAAAACTTAGGAGATGGAAAATCATTTTTTTCATTTCAATCCAAGTCAGTCAAAGATTAGCATGTTTTGAAGTTTGTGGAGGACCAGGCGTAGGCATGTTTTGTCTCAGACATTCTGACTTGCGACAGGGAAGTTGTGATTGGCAGGGAGAGGCCCTTGGAGGTGGGACAGCACGGTCCTGAGCCAGCTTCCTTTTCTACCTTCAGATTCATGGTGCCTCCACCAGTCTCCCACCTCAGCTTGGTGCCTGGAGGGTTCAAACAGGCTGGCTGTGCTGGTGTGGGAGTTGAGAGCTTCTTGAAGGGTGTTGTAAAAATACAGGGCGTGTAGCCAACACCTGGGAGAAGTTTATTGTGACGATTGGGAGCTTGTTGAAGTGTGTCCTCAAAGTGAAGGGCTTCTTAGCTAGCACTTCTGAGGCCAAATAGTGGGCTAGTTTATACCAGAAAGCATGAGAGTTTCCAGACACATAGTCTGGTGTCCTTATTGATCCTGAAGAGAATTTGTAACAAATGTCACAACCCCTACGGGTGAATTGTAACAGGAGTGATGCAGCCAAACTTTATGGTTGGTTAAAAGCAGGCATTCTCACCTGGGTTAATTCAGTAACCACTTCAAGGATACTCGTAGATCCACCACTGGTTCCAAAACAGCAGTATCTGCATGTTAAATTTTAGTTATCAGCCGTGAGGTTCTCAAGGTGTGCCACAGCAGGGGGCAAGACATGCTGGCAGCACCTCTCCACACACTGTCTGGCATTGTCTTTCTGCTATTTTTTCATGTTAGTGGTTTGGCTTCCTGGTGAAATTTCATCAAGAACTGAAGGATCCATGTCCCAAAGGTGAGCTCATCAACTTGATTTTGATGTTGCCTCCACAAGGAGATGGCTCACCTGCTTTCTGCTGAGCTCAGTATTCAGTAGGAGCTGGCAGTCATTGCATCAGATTATGCTGCACTTGAGGTCTCCCAGCCCTGCTTCAGCACGGCTGGGAGCTGTTTAGCCTTGCCCTGTACACCACACTTGGCACCAGCTCTGTCACTTCCTGATCACTGCTTTGATGCATCTGCCATTAACAAGAAGATTCTAATGGATATTATCAGTGATGCTGGTTGGAGTTGTGTTACTTTCAGTCTGCATCAGCCTCAGCATAAGATCCTTCTACTTTTCAGAAATCATCATGAAAGGACACCCCAGTACAGCTCCTTGGCAGCTCAGGTTACCATATACTGTATACATACCCACTGCTCCTTTGCTGCATGCTAATAACACTGCTTGTGCAAGCTGTGGGTTCTTAATCCTTACCATGCAGGTGTTTAATGACCTGCACATAGAATAGCTGAAAGAGCTGCAGGGAAAAATAAATTTTTGGAGACTGAACTTTATCTGGGTCGGGTTCAGAAGTTTGTAGTTAATTTCTAAAAGAATAGCTATCATCCTTACCCTCCTTCCAAAGTACAGTGTGTATGTCAAGAACTTCAAGTGTTTCAATCTGGAAATAACATGTCAATCTTATTTTTTAAAGCTTCAGAATAATGCCCTCTATAATAGAAATTCTGCATGGCTAGTCAGCTCCTTTAATGCACTTGTATTAATGCACATACAGTGTGTCATGTAAGTAAAAGCATGCTAGAGATGATTGGTGTTCTCTGGATGGTCTAAGAAAATTGATTGGGATTAGGCAAAGTGATACCTGTTTATATCAACTTTTCAGCCTTTTTTGGTCAGTTTTTTTCTGGTTCTTGTTATGGGCTGCTTTGCAAGTGTATTATTTTACCATCATTTTTTCTGGCTTCAAAAATGAAGTGTATATATATATGAAAAACATATGCTTTTTTGCTCTTTAAACAGAGTTTTATATACACCAGGACACACTGATGATCATATGATTTTACATCTAGAAGAAGAAAATGCTATATTTTCTGGTGACTGTATTTTAGGGGAAGGAACAACAGTAATAGAAGACCTATCTGATTACATGAAAACTTTGAAAAAGTTGTTAGAAATGAAACCAGATTTGATTTATCCAGGTAAGTGGTTTTGGTTTTAATTGCTCTCTTTTACTGTGTAATTTTTAAATATCTCCTCTAAGAATTTGATAACTATTATTACAATCAAACATCATTCCTGATGTAAAAATTCAATTTAATAAGCAGTAAGCTAAGCTGACTTTGTCATGGTGGTTTGCAAAACATTTTCAGTGATAGGTATCTTTCCTTTCTTAAATTTCTCCATTTCAGGGTGGGTCTTGTCTTTCTGTGCCTAAAGACTCCAGGGGCCAAAGTCTTTCACTGTTGGAATCATACAGCAGATTTAATTTTCTTATATTACTCTATCCCTGTCCTTGAATGTTATCCTGGAAGAAAAAAATATTAATTGTTCTTTCATTCCTTTTCATCCCCACATACATACACTGTCAATGTGAGTAACCTAAATGTTGAGAGAGTTGCGTGTCCTTTGCAATACAGATTAATCACAAATTTGTCTTGGAAAGCTGTAGAACTGTAAAGTGGTAATCTTAGTTAATGATTTAGGTTCAGTTTGAACAAGAGCTAGGAGGCCAAAAATGTTCTAAAAATAAGTTGCCTATTCATTCAGTCTATGAATTTCCTTTAGTTCTTTTCTCTCTCTCTCCCCTTCAAACCTTGGGAATGCATTTACTTTTCATATATACCACATGTCTGTTTGACAAGACTACATTTTAAGAATTCATTATGTAACTACAGTTTAAGCTCCTCATTTGCTTTTTCAGAGCTACATTTCAGGATTTTTTCTGACTTTTTCTGTTTCATCTTCAACTTGTCATTCCAAGCTACTGTATCTACGTTCTCAGTTGTGCCTTTTTCCATTAGCCATCTATGTTTAGCCTACTCTCTTGTGTTCACTCTTAAAATAGCCTTCTTTTGAAATATGTGTCCTTTAAGATCTCGGCATAAAAATGCTGTTTAAGAAAAACATTCTTACATATTCCATAGATGTGGAGGTTGATGTAGACAGAATAGTGACTTGGTCATATTTATTGACTTAACTGACTTAAGTAACCATTAAAACTAACAATTGTTTAGCCTCCAAAACCTCAACCAAATGTTTTACTTTCTTTCTTTCTTAATACCTGCAAAATGCAGTCTGTTCCTCTAACTGAATTTCTGCCTTCCAAAACCCCATATATGTCCAATTCTGTTTGGTTTATCAAATGTATCTGTTGTATTTCACTCTGTTCTTAATGATTTTGTATCTAGATTACATATTCACCAAGGCTGAACATCTGTGCTCTTTATTTGTAAGTGTTTGCTGCTGTTTTAATTGTGTTCTTACTGGACTTGCAATTAGGAAGCCGATCTGACATTGTGCATTTTCAGTGATGATAGCTAAGTATTGAGATTTGGAGGTTTGGAACTATTCATCCATGCACCACAAAATGTACATGCAGTCATGCAAAAAGTGCTATTGCCCAATCAGAACAATTGGTGATACTGTTGGGTGTCACTACAGCAGAAGTAGTTTGCTTTACCAATATGTTCTATATAAGCCAATCACTCTGTACTGCAGTATTAGGTCTTCATAATTCTTGAACCGGTTCCTCCACCAATGCTTTAGCACTCATGTGGTAACCTCAGAATTGCACAATTTTTTTTAACAAACTGACTGCTGACTACCTGAGAGTAGGTGAATTTTGTCAATCCTTTCCCTTCTGTGTTTCTTTTTTGACTTAATATGGGAATGACTTGGGCACAATACTCAGCATATCTAATTACAGATAATATTTGATGAGAATCCTTGGGACAAGAAAAGGGCATTTTAGTCAGCAGAGGGCTCCCCATCCTGTAATAATAAACGATTTTCCTTGGAAATACAGAAAAAAATGGTACCAGAATTAGGAATTTGTGGAAGATTTCATGAGCCAATTGTTTTCTTCACTTCTGTTCTTTGTGCTGTAATTTAGAGAACCTCACACTTCACAATGTGTTATGAGGAAATAATATGTATCTGTCTGAAATTAAAGCTGAGTTCAAGGAAAGACGGTCATATTTGAGAGTGCTTTTCATATGCTCAGAAACATTTTACTTTTATTCAGATATTAATCCATTTATTACAGTTAATAAATAAATTACTGCTGTTACTGAAAAATGATGGATGGGAAAGTTCCACATCTGGGTTTAGTTCCAAGCTTTCTGAGATCATTTTAATGGACGTATATGCATACACAACAGCTATGGATCAGATGATGTAATGGATATGTAGTCCCTTTAACTTTACAAAATGTGGGTTCCAGTTCAGGTTCTGACATTGGTCTTGTAGTCCAAGTCAATTAAATCACTTGGAAGAGTAGGGACAGGTTTTAAGAATGCCTAGAGATTCCATGTACAACCCTTAATTTTGCTTACTTCAGTGAGACTTCTGTCATGAGAGAATGCAAGAGAATGGACAGTTAACATTACAGTCTCTGCTTTGTAGATCTTACTGTGTTTTTTCTAAAAAGTTTTTTAAGTTTTGGGTGTATAAATGGTAACAGTAGAGATACTGTTACACTTGTAATTTATTTTGTAAGGAAAAATAGCTTCATATTAAATATGTTTGAAATCATTAAATATAAATGCATATGCTAGTATAGCTTTGTGTTTACACGTTACATATCTTGTATTTATAATACTTAAACAAGGTAAGTTTCAATGTATACTTAGTAAATTCAAACATGCTGGAGTGTGCAAGCTGAGATGTATAAATATTCTGATTACAGAAGATTCCTTTGACACTTTAGTTCAAAACATGAAAAATCAGTTGCTCTTTTTCTATAAGCTGCCTGTCATCAGGCAAAATAAGCTTCGATTATAAAAGCTTAAAAATTAAAAACCCATTTAATCCATAAACCCAAAAGTACAAGTAAAGATTACGGTGATTTTTTTAATAGTTAGAGAACGTCAAAAGAAACTGATTTTGATGATACCAAATAACTTCTAAAAGAAAGCTATAGTTTTTTTACAGTAGTTTCTCTCCTACTAATTTTATAAATTACTTAGAATTTGCACTCAGAGGGCAGAGCTGGAAGTTGCTGCTGCTACTTCAGGTGAGTTGTACAGGTGAAGAAATAGGAAACCTTGCTATAAAAAGCAAGTGATGAATGTTTGTGCAAGTCAATTCCTCTATAGGTAACACAATAAGTTTAATTTTTATGCATGTAGCTCTCATGGCTGAACAATATTTTCTGTCATTTTAATGTACCGTGAGACAGTATTTGATAAGGTTTATATCATAAAGGTTAGTGCTTTACCAGTTAAGGCGTTTCATAATGTGATTCAAAGACCTTTAAGTAAGTTGAACATTTCTGATCTGCCACTGTCAGTTCAGGAAACAATTTGTTTTGCTTTTTAACCAGCCAGACATGAAATGATCCACCTATAACTTTCCCTGTGCCTTCCATTTTTCCTGCCCTGACACGTTCTGACTGCCTCTCTTATTTGTTTTCTATTAATTTTTCTTATCATGCTCACGACAGTGTTTTTAAAGGCAGAAAATACAGTGTGTGAATCAGATTTGAAGATTTGTCACAATTGAAGATGTCACCTTGGTGTTTGCCCCAACAGGACAGTAGTACCTGAGTCCTTTGCATCAGCCATTATTGTTCAAAGGCCAGTATCAGTTTAAATCATTAGTGTCAATATCCTCTGGGGAGAGGAAGACAGGAAAATGGAGATAATACAGTAATCTGAATCTCATCTTTTAAATCTGTTCAGCAGTGAACTCTTTCCTTTTTTCTAATGGCCTAAAGTAGTCTTCCCTTGCTTTCCTTATTCCATCTGAAGTATTCCCTTTTCCCTGTCCAGACTTTTAATATCCTAGTTTTTCCTTTCCATCTTAATGCTTTGCAGATGCAGACTGTAATACAGACATTCAAACCTTTTTCTCAAGAGTTTTAAATCTACTAGAGTTTACATAAGAATGTTTCAATTATTCAATAGTGTACTTAATTACAAATGTAAGTAATAGTGATCTGGTACATGTGTTTTGATTTTTAGGTCATGGCCCAGTAGTACGTGATGCAAATACTAGAATCCAAAACTACATTTCTCACCGACTTGCACGTGAACAGCAAATTATAAATGTTTTCCAGAAGAATACTGGGAAATCCTATACATCTTCAGAGCTTGTAAAGATGGTGTACAAGGTAATTGTTGGTCAAAAGTTTTTAGATCAAACTAAAGAAAATTGAGGTTAGGTTCATAAAACTTGTATGTAACAGTGTTGGTCTTTGAATGAACATTATGGTGGCTCTTTGAAAGAGATAAAAAATATTTCTGCCTGTTCAGGGTTCGATTATGACTGTGCCTTTAAATTGTCTTGTTTAAGCACTTAATTGAGGTGAGGCCCACATGATTCTTACAAACTTATTTAACTATCCAGGTCTTAGGCACAGTTTCATAAGACTAAGCAAAAATTAAATTGTTGTGCTTGGTTCGAAATGAAAAGTATTACATGACTGTTAGTTGTGGATTTCCCAAAGTGTGTTTGGAGTCTCCTGAAGAATGGTTGAAAACTTTGAGTTCTTGATTTATTAGTCTGCAGGAGGTTACCAGTGGACTGCAGTTCCGCAGGACAGAGAAAGATACTGCAGCCCAGATGTTGGATGGCTTGTATGTGTCTTTAGACTGGTGTAACAGTACTTTCTTGCTACTTCATCATCCTTCATGTAACCTCTTCAGTTTTTCCCTGCGGTGGGGGGTTACTCTCCTAACAAGCAGAGATAAGAGATACAGTATTTCTGCTGTGGAGGAAGATGTCAGAGTTGCCAATGGCTGTGGCTTGTGAACAAGTCAGTAACAGCTTCAGGCTCATTTTTCCTGGTTCTGCTGCTACGCAATTTCTGAAAGAATGCCTACATCACCATGAACGTTTTGCAGTGCTGATGTACCATTACCTATGGCCATTCGGCTTCTGCAGTTCTGCCTGGTGAACTAGGTTTTAAGTATAGAGCCATTCTCGTGTTTCTGTAAATCACAAACCACTTGTCCCGCCTATATAATTTTTCCAGTACAAAGAAATGTATATGCTTTCAAAATATTCTCAAGGTTCACAATTTATTTAACTAGTTTTCTAGTGACTTTTCATACTATACATATTATTTGAAGAACTTTTTAATTTTCAAAAAGGAAAAAAAGAGCTTTACCTTTAGATGATAGAGCTGGAGAGGAGGATTTTGAGCAGTCGTCATACAATCACAGAATGGTATGGGTTAGAAGGGACTTTAAAGTCAGCAATTTCCATCCCCCCTGCCATGCCTTTCCACAAGACCAGGCTGCCCCATCCACCTTGTCCTTGAACCCTCCTTAGGGATGGGGCATCCACAGCTTTTCTGGGCAACACGTGTTACTGCTTTTTACATAACGAGCATTGAAGAATTGTAAGAAATATTTTGTCCTCCTGAAGCTGTTACATATTTTTATTGTTTACTCATTTACAGATAGTAATTGCTACCGGATATTTAAACCTATGCGAATGTTGTCATGGAATAGAACAGATAGTTATCTATAGAGAAATGCATTATAAATTTGTCTTTAAAAATATTCAGCTACACTGACAACCCAGGGCAGACCAAGCCCAGAGGAGGAGTCTTCTTAGTGCTGGCCAAAGTTTTCATCATACAAACAGATAATGCAAAAAACCGAGCAAAGTAAACAAAAATGTGTTGTTGGCCTGCGCATTTAACCGGTGTAAAATTGATTTGGTAACCTAGGGTTAGTTGTTACATAACTAACTGAATGTTCCCATACCAATTCAGAAGAGGAAAATCTGTGGTAATAAACCATGGGTTCCATATATTGAAAAAAATAATTGATGCATATTTAAATACAAAATGCATATTTTTTGTTCCCCTTAGGAAATCCCTGAGAATTTACTTCCAGCAGCAGAACATAACCTCCTAGTCCACTTGAAGAAGCTGGAAAAAGAAGGAAAAGTGTGTAAGTTGTGGAAGGAAGGTCATTTTCATTTTGATGTTTTATGCACTATTTCTCATGTTATTTTAGTGCATTATTTTCTGGCGGGGGGGGGAAATGCAATTTTTTGCATTAGCTGTCCATCATACAAATTGAAGTAGAGTAATATAGAGAATGGTTGTACAGTATTCACAAACTTTTAGAAAATATTTTACTAAATATTTGAGTGCTTAGAGCTCAGATTACTTCAATGCATATGCCTTTAAATTTTTATTTAAAACATACCATAGAATACATTCCTAATGGCAGCATTTATATCTTCCTGTATTTTCTGAAATTCATACCTAAATATGCATATGCATTTTATGAGTTTACATATAAGTTTGTGCCCATACTAAATATTGTGTGTATGTGTTATAGAGATGGTTAAAATCATGCAGTGTAAATTTTTATAATTTCTGATTAGTACAGTGCCTAAGTAGAGCTGCTATATTTAGTTTACTGTTTTTACATTGTGCCATTACTCTTAATGAACAAGGTGAACTATTCTATTTCTGTAATGGCATGTGCATATGGAAGCATTACTCAGTCAAAGCTTAGGAAAATATTTCTTCCTGCACAATACATAACTGCACTCAGGACTGTCTATTTATAAGTAAATAATCACATGAATTTACAGCTGTTGCAGGGCTTATTTTGTACAGAATACCATAGAAACTTTGCTAGCATGGTACTTATTGCAGCAGCTTTTAAATATTATCTTAATTCTTCGTTATTAACATACATCCTTGATCTATACATTTCTCCAATTTTGTGCCACCAGACTCATCAAGGGCATGAGGTGCTGTTGACTCTTTATCTCTTCTTTTCACTCTCAAAGTAGTTCAAGCAACAGCATTTTCTGTTGAGATCAAATAGTAGATAAATTAACTTTTTCTTTAAAGGTAGTCTTCCCTACAAGAGTGTCTGCATCTTGAATGCCCAGGAAATAATTTGGTTGAGTGAGCTACTGATTTAAGGGTTTGTTTTCTCAAAACCACCCTTTTCATTCTCAGAAATCACATTTCAGTTTTGAAGAGAGAGCACATACTTGAAATTATTAGAAAGGTTAAATAACTAGAGGAGATGCTAGTCAGAATAATTCTTGGGAATCTCCTACTCCAGTTGGAGGCCCTTGATTCAGATGTGTGTCTTGCTTTCCTGGAAGCACGAGATGTGCCCTTTGAAGTTTGTTTTGTTTTTTAAACCTGAATTTGTGGGCACAGAGAAAGCGAGAAGCAATCTCATTGGAACACTTGGGGTTACTGAATTTTTAAATACAAGCTTAGGCCCAGACCTATGGTAAATGCTTAACATTATGTGACCTTTGCCCATTTTTCAGTTCAAATTAAGGGCATCTGTTGAGGAAGACTGATTCTGTTGATTTTGAGCATGTCGCATACAAATGCTTGTGTACTCATGGTACTTGCTCATTTGATTTTAATATCCTTTGATGCCCTTTCCACATATTCCGAGACCTTGCAGCATCTCAAGTTTTGTTCTTGTTATGGAGGACTTGAGCCGTAGACATAACACTGTCTTGTTTAATTTTCTCAAAATGTTTTTCCAAAAGAACATCTTGTCAGTATCAATAATGGATGTGACAGGCATATTACAACCTTACAAGTGAGTTACTCACTGCAGATGATGGCCATATGTTGCCTGCTGCAATCATTAATTATCCACTCAATATTAGGGATTGCAGATTTTGTTGGTACATAACTTTTATGACTACAGTTGAAAGCGACACGGCCTCTTAATTAAAACAAAAATGTTGCTCTTGTTACTTAAGACAAAAATAATGTCTTGTAAGCAGGAGTGTGGCACAATGTGCATGTGTAAGCTTTATCCCATGGTTGGATATAAATAATTTCGTCATTGTTTCACATCATAGCTGATGAAGAGATAAAAATAATTTGGCTATTCTTAATTTAGGAGCACAGACTTTTTTACGTCTAAAGGTTATAAATCTCAGAAAATGCAACAAGTGCTCTGCTACCTCAGATTTGTTAATATCTAGAAAGTTTAATATACCAAACTTGAAATAACTAGAGGATTATTAAGACCTTTTTATTAATCACTCTTTATACTGCTCGGTTACATTGTGAAATAGTTGGTGTTTATCACTTTTGATTAAAACTGAACACTGGCATGAAGGAAAGTATTTCATTAGTTTTAATAATGAATGTCATGTGTAGGCATACATATACATGTTAAGTTTGGGATAATCTAATGTTTACAAATAAAATCTAAGTATTGATTTGTGACTAATTTGGTGTCTTTTTCTTAACAGTACGTGATGAAACTCCCAACTTCAGATGGAAAAACAATTTATAAGTTAGGCAAGATTGCTCAGGAATGTATTTAAATCTTCATGGTTGCTGTATGAAAAATCATAACAATGAGGAAAGTAAAAACTAATTTTTACTTAGTTTTAAAAAAAGTGGTGACAATTTTAAAGCAATGTTACAGTAAGTTAACTGATGTTTCACATTCTACTCTACTGGAATTTTAAAATACCTTGGTGAGTACTGAGTTAATAAAAAGGAATGAGTGTGAAGAATTGAATCCTGCCTTTGTTATAAAGTGCTGAGTTTTATAATTTTTGCATTTATCATGCAAAAGACAAATAGCAAGGTCTTATAAACTTAATATTATAGTATCTTAAAGCAATATTATAAATTTAATATATCACTTATATAGAAGAAACCTCTAGTAAAAAAACCAGAAAATATGTTATTCTAAACCTGGTTTAATCTGCTTGTGTTTCTCAAAAAGTAATTTTCTAATAAGTTATCTGTACATATTAAAAAACCAAGTTATTTTTGCTAACAGGTGTAATACTGGGGTTTATGTTCCCTTTCTAATTTAGCTGAATGTGCTCATCTTTGCTGGTTGCTCAGTGCCATATGTTTTAACAAACACTGGAAGTAATTCTAGACTTTTGGTTTGTTTGGTGGAAACACCATTTCTATGGAATTCATTCAAAGGATGCATTAATTTTAACTAACGAGTGTCAATGCATAGAGTTGGAGCAGACTCTTAAATTCTTTGTAAGATTCTGCAAGAATGTGATTAAAAAGCCGTATAAATTGAGATATGTGTTACACGCCATATGAAGTTTTGCTGTCAATCCACTTAAAGTAGAAATATTTTAACTAAGAGGTTGTATTTGTTTGTAAGGTATTGTACAGTGTATTAAACTATGTTTGGAGATTAATTTAAAACTGCAAGTTCAGTTCTCTGTGAACCTCCGACTTGCAGAATAGCACATAAATATTTGCATTACTTTGTCTGTTCAAAGTGTGAGACATTTGGTGATATATAAATTTCTTATAATATTACTCAGCCTTAAAAAACAAAAGCAGATCTGAGATATTTGAAAATATCAAGGACAAATATATGACCGTGAAAACCTTTGACCATTCAATCCTGTACCCTCATTTGTGAAGCATGCATATATGTTTGGGTCTTTAAGGCATATCTTAATAATTGACATTGTTTTATGAAGCTGATGGCATTTGTTCTGATCAACTGAGACAGATCCAAAACACAAATCTTCACTGGAACAGCAACCCAAAACTGAAATGGTGCTCTGAAGTAGTAGGCAGACCCCCGAAGAAGGGGAATAATTACTTTCTGTAAAAATTATGCTTCTTTCAAGCTTCACTGATCTGAAATTTGGCCACATTATGACACATGCTCACTTTTAACTTTTTATACAGTGGCATTTTGAGGCCTTTCTCAGGTCTGCTAGGTTTCTTTCCTATTGTATTTTCTATTTACTTATATTTTTCCAGACACTTTTTATCCCTTCCTCCCACAAACTTTTTTTTTCTTCAATTCCTTTTGGAATAATTACTCATTTTTCAATTGGACTTCTTTCCATTAATAATTCGTTTTCCTGTAGCTATTCCATTAATTTATAGTTACCTTTTCTACTGTTAGGCATAAAAACATAATTATCACTGCTTTATTGAAAAAGATAAAAAGATAATCCATATGCTCTGAATGGTGTCATTTTGCTTCAAGAAAACAGAAATATCACTGAAATGACAGTTTGCTGTCATGTGGTCTGAGAACGCTAAGACAGCAGGAAACTGATATGAAGAGGTGATGTCTCATTACTTTTCTGAGCTAAAGAAGAAATCTAATGTCACTTAATGATTTTCTTCTGTTTTCCTATAAATTTTGAAATACATGGAAATGGCTTTAGAATGTACTTAAAGAATTGTTGGAACTTGCAGGTGGTGAAGAAAGCAAGAGAATACAAATAGAAAACTCCATGTTCTCTGCTGAGCTGCCTGACATCTTCAAAAAAAAAAACAAAAACAAAAACAAGGAAAAAGGCTGTTTAACCAGACAAGTAATTAATGATTGTGTATGGTGTCTTTGGAATATTAAGAGCAGAAATTGCACTGTTACTAAGATGCATATATAATAAAGGATACTTGGCTATGGCATCTTGAAAAAGTCTCAAGGCTCCTTGTTGATTATCATGTCAAATGCAGTGTTCATTTTTAAAAGGTGACAATGTAAGATATGCCATGTATGTACAAAAAGGAGGATTAGCCCTTTCACATGAACATATTCATCTGTTGAGAATACATTAAAGGTTACAAATAAAAAGAGGGGAGGGGGCTACTTCTATCTTAATAGGTTAGAAAGGCTAATAATACCAGTTACTGGGATAACTTTCTAAACAGCTGGGGCCAGAAGGAAGCACAAACCATATTTCCAGCCTTTCTGCTAGCTAATTTCAAGAACCTGTCCTGAAAAGCAACATCCTTTATTACATTTAAGACCTAGACATTTGATGGTAGATATCATCTTTTTTGAAGTTTTCCATTCTGTTCCTTGCTGATTTACTTATTTATATTTGTTTTAAAATACTGTTCTTGGTTCTCTCTCTAAGCATGCTTGATGACACATAAATTCAGGAAAGATTCCCAAATAAAAAGCTGTTTGTGTCTTGTTACTGCAGGTGTCATAATGTGCTTCCTGCAGAAGTCTCCATGATCTTGCCACCTGAAACACCATATTTGGTTTGGTTGGGAAGGTTTTGGGACACAAACACACACACATGGTGGTGGCTTCTGTGATAAGATGCTAGATGCTGACTCAGATCGTAGGGAACTTCCTAAATAAGGTGATCAGTTTGAAGCCTAGTTTTGGAAAATACGGATGTCTGGAAAGAAATGTGGCAAACAGACCAGCCACCCGTGGCAAGCAGCAGGCTGAGGGCTGACCATCCCACTTTGCCTAAAGTACCGTACGAAGCTTCATGTGGCAGAAGAGGAAACGCCTGATAAAAGGAAGGTGTGGAAACTTCAGGTGAGGCAACAGATTGCCTTGTTTTCCATTTCAGTGTAGCAGTTTACAGTGTATCATCGGGACAAACACACAGCTGAGCTGAAACAGGGCCTGTATGACAGGATATCTAGCCAGGCACTTGCTGATTAAAGCTTGAGGAAAGCATGTCTTGTTCCACTTAAGTCTTGTTATATTTTATGGAGATGAGATGACCCGATTTCTTTTAAGTCTGAGATGGGAAATAGATGCAAACTTATATTGCAAAATGGAGTCCAATTTTTATTCCAACCCAGTGTATTTCACAGGTACAGTATTGTCAAGATCTGTGATATTTTAATGATCCTGACTGTAGAAAGTCTCTGTCTTTCAGCCCCTCTGCCAAAGAAGGAGTTGTAATTCGTCTCTGCTGGTTTTCAAGGTTGTTTATTTCTTCTTATCTAAAATATTTTCTCTCTGACCTGCAGCAGGTCTGTCTCACAGGACAGCGTGCGGGGCTCTGCCCCTCAGTGGGATGTTACAAACATTATATACTAGAAACTACATGTGCTACATTTACAATAACGTGCCAATATCTATCACCCATGTTGAACAGTGTGTCCCCAGCCTAAACCAATAGAAAAATGCCAACACCACAGTGAAACATGGAGGGCATGAAGAAGAAGAAAAAGGACCAGGCACACCAAATTTCCTCCATCTTGACTCCTTTGAACCCCTTATCTAGAATCCTAAAATTCTACTTTTGCACCCGTGCCACACTAATTACTACTTATATCAAACACTCAGAGCTTGTAATTCATCCTGTAAGATTGAAAACTCTTTTCCATGGCTAGAGATCAGAGACAGTGTCTCTCAGGGCTCTGTACAGGGGGGTTCCTGACCCCCTGCCAGGATCCCAGACCTTCCAGGGCAGCCACAGGGATGCCCTGGATTCCCACATGTATGTTCCATCCATGACTAAACTGTATGCAGTCAGAGATACACTTTCACATTGAAATGATGTCCTGCTTACTTTTACACAATACTGGTACACTCAGGGGATTAAGGCATTTCTAGAATACAAAACATCTTGGGATTAAAATATGAATGCTCTTTCTGTTTAAACTTTTTAAAAAATATCCATCTGTGAAGGGACATTTTTCTGTAGCTTTTTCTGTATTTTTAAGTGTCCTAGATCATCTCCAGACACTAAATATAGCTGTCTCGTTACAAATTCATAAAAGATCTGTGAGCATCTACACAGCTGATGAAGGTGTTTCATAGTTGAAAAACCTGGTCGTACGCTGATCAATCTGTTCCATGAGTCACTGCTCCATACAGTTGGAAGAAATCAACCTTTTTAAAATAGCTCACACAATGAATTTGGTCCACACTCTCAATTCTGGCAAAGCAAAACAATACCAAATAGCTACGCCTGTATTCATTCATAAGCTGCCGGCAGCAAAAGTCATTCTGACAACACTAAATTTCAGCTATAAATTAGTCAGTTTCATTATATTTCTTTTCCATATATCCACTGGGAGTATCTGCCTAACAGAAGCTTTAACAAACAAAGATAGCACGAATTTTGCGAGAGTTTAAGGACCTCTGAATTCAGCCTGGATCAGCGTTTATTTATCAGACCTCTTCGTTCATCGTTTTAACCTGACAAGAGCCTTCTGTTACTGAGTTGGGGTTTTTTGCTGGGCCGGTGCACAGCGCGAGCTTCGGGCTCCCGCCAGTGAGCATCCGGCCGGCGCTGCCGGCACTGCTGCCCGGGTGCCACGACAGGGCTCGGCTCCGCTCCTCTCGCCTGCGCCGACGAGCCCCGGCCACGCCGCGCCCCGGGTTGGTGGCTTTGAATTGGCGGGCGCTGGCCTCGCCGCCCCGGCGGGCGCAGCGCGGGCGGAGGCGCCGCCGGCCGGCAGGGGCGCTGCCGGCGGCGGGGCGGGGGAAGCGGAGCGGCGGCGCTGCCATTCCCCGGCTGCGCGGCCGCCTCCTCCCCTCCGCCTCTTCCTGGCCGCGGCCAGAGGAGCTGTGCTGGCAGCGGGGAGGCGGCGGCGGCGGCGCCCAGCTCCCGGCCCGCCATGGCGATCCGCAAGAAGAGCAACAAGAACCCGCCGGTGCTGAGCCACGAGTTCATCGTGCAGAACCATGCGGACATCGTGTCCTGCATGGCCATGATCTTCCTGCTGGGGCTCATGTTCGAGGTGAGGCGGCACCGACGCCCCCGCCGGAGGTCCTCTTCCCGCTTCCTCCCGCTCCACCGGAGGCTGGAGGAGAGACAGGGCGCGGGAGTGCCGTGGCAGCAGGGGAGGCTGTGCGGGCTGCGGTAGAACCCTGCGGCTGCCCCCGATCAGCGCCGCCGCCTCCCGGCGCACCTGCCCGCCAGCCCACGCCCGACCCGCTGTACGCGGGCACGGGAGCGACCCCCGCCCGCCGCACCGCCCGAGAATCACCGCGGGCGCCCTCCCCGCAGCGCATCCCCGCTTCCCCGGGTGGAACGCCCTTCTCCCCGGCTCGGCTTGGACAGGCGCGGCCGTGGCTATCGCCAGGACCCGGGTCCCGCTTCCCCGCCGCCGCGGGCGGGAGGCCGTGCGGGGCCGGGAGCGGGGCGGCGCGCTGCCCGCCGCGGCGGCGGGAGTTCCTGCGGGCGGCGGGGTTACGTGGCAGCCGGGGAGGGAGGGAGGAGTGCGCGGCACGGCGGGGAGGGGGCGGGGGGCGAGGCCCGGCCGCGACAGCCGATCCCCCGCTCTTTGTGTGCGCGGCCCCGCCGGGCCCCGCCGGCACTACGGCTCCCGGCGGGCGGCGCGGCGGGAAGGGAAGGGAAAGCAGCGGTGACGTGTCCTTACGGCCGCCGCTCGGGTCCCCCTGCCCGCGCCCCCGCCCGCGGAGCATCCCGGGGCTGCCGGCGGCTCCAGGCGCCGTGCGGCGGGGCTGGGCTCCCCCGCCGCCTCCTCCCGCCTCGGAGGTGCGCCGAGGTTTGGCAGCGGCGGGGGGGAGCTCTCCCTCCGGCCTGAGGGCTGGCTCTGCTGCAGGCCCTCCGCTCTCTGGGCCCCCATGTTGAATGCAGATGCTTTAAAACGTGCCTTTTGGCGCTGGAAAGGTAACTTACCTGTGTGACTACCAAAATGTTATCAGTGATCTAAGATCGCTGATCAGCAAATTAAGACACTGTTGACTAAATGTTTCTGGTATTTTAGGCATTTGTTGAGACATTTGTTAAGGCTTATGGACCTTTTTGTTATAGGGATGGTTTTCACGAAGGGTTCATCCAGCTGTTGGTACAGCTCAGCACTAAAGGCCATTGGAGTTAGGAAGTAGATAGGTAGATAGAAAGTGAAAACAGGGCGGACCAGCTACACTGTTGTTTTTGGGTTTGCTATCAAAAATCACCAAAGCACTGTTACATGGTGATTTTCTGGGGAATGAAGTCAAAGAGGTAAACCTAAACTGTTTCTTTTTGTGCCTACATCAGGCTTACTGTATTAACGGTATTACTGGTAGGTTTAGAGGTTTTGAGGGATTGAATGTGCTGAATTCTTTTGTTTCCGTTTTTTTTAATCCACTGTGTTTTCTAACCCAGTGTAAAAAGGCCATGTGTCATTGTTGGTACAGATGTGGTATGTT
Source organism: Vidua chalybeata (assembly GCF_026979565.1). Lineage (NCBI taxonomy): Eukaryota > Metazoa > Chordata > Aves > Passeriformes > Viduidae > Vidua > Vidua chalybeata. Next base: position 120,256,946 of record NC_071530.1, on the reverse strand, counting down.
GCAATTTCTTTAATGCTTTGATACAGATACAGGAAATCACTTGCTGTGGTTAGATACAGATACAGGAAATCACTTGCTGTGGTTAATGTTGGTATGTTAAGGTGTTTACACTGCCTGTCTTGTACAATTCCAGTATTGAGAGTAGCTGACAGAGCCTTCAAAGGGCAGTTCAGAATTGAGTACTCTTTCGAATTGTCCTCTGCTCCCTTGAAGAATAGGGAGCCCAAGGCAACTTCACTAATTTGAGCAAACTAGTTGGATTCCCTGAAGTTACATGGTCTGAACAGTCTGCCACGTATTCAGGATTTCGTAGAAAATCTAGGGCTTGTTGACAAAGCACTGGTTTTAAAAATCTCACTTCCTATGAATAATTAATACTAGTAGTAACCTAGTCATTATCTTCAGACACTCAACATACCCTTCCAGGATTACTTAAGGACCTTGGGTTTTTTGTTAGCCCTATTAATTACCGCATAGACGCTGGCTTTTTACAGCAATGAGAAACCATCTGATCATGAATATGGTGAAGCCCAGTTATTTTTTCCTCTCATTTAGGGCATGTTTATTCAGGTTAGGATTCAGTGAAGATGTGTTATAGAAAGAAATAAGCTGCTAATTGACAAATAATAACTTGTACTCCATCTTATATATTGGGGATTTTAGAATGTCCCCACCCCACTCCTCAAAGAAAGCCATTAGGAGAACATCTTCTCTTCAAACTGTTTTGATTCATTCTGTTTTTTCTTACAGCTCATCATAAAGGGGTAGTACCACTAATGCTAAATTTAATTTAATTTGTTTTATGCTTCTTGCCAAAGGATCCCCAGGGTCAAAAGAATGGAAATTGTACTGAGTTGGTATCCCACTGGCCTGAAATTGTTTTCTGTTGTTTATGCCTTTTTTCCTTCCCTGTCCACATTTTTCGGATCACCCACAGATTTATGAATATGATAACTGACTTCCAAATTTTGTCAAATATGAAAAGTACTTTTAAATAAAGTTTATTCTCAGCCACTGCTGAATACATCATGGTCTAGGGACTCATTGATATTGCACATTGTGTTAATGTGATAATACAGTATGGACTAAAGACAGAATTGTAGCGTGTGTTTTCATTTTAGTTTTGCAGGAAAGGCTGTATATAAGTAACATTTTCAAGGATCTTTCATTTGGCAGGTTGAGTAGTCTGTAAACAAACCTATAGAGACCACGCCATGTGTGCTGCCCTTGGAAAGTCAGGTGCAGTTGTGAGATAATGGGAGTTGGTCAGTTTTTTGGGAGGAGACAAACTTGCTGGGCAAGGGTGCCAAAAGTCTGGGCAAATGTTTTCAGTTTAATGTCGTTTATTTCCATTAGAATTTACAGCACTTTTGGTTTTTTCTCTTTTAGATTACAGCAAAAGCAGCCGTCATTTTTGTTACACTTCAGTATAATGTTACCATTCCTGCCACAGGTATGTATCTTGCAGGAGGTTAGTTAGAAGACAATGTATCAGACATTATTGGTGTGCCATGCTTCCTAGACTTGACAGGAAGGGAACTTGTCACTTTCTATAGGTAATGGTCAGCTTTCAAGGATTTCACTTTATTTTTATTAAAACACTGTTTTAACTAATTAAGTTAGAGACAGTGTTTGTGTTCTGCTGGATTCGTTATTAGTGCTGAAATACCATCTGACTGGTAGATAAGTTCACATGAATTCTTACTCTGGCTTTACAGGTGATAATTTTTAATAATCGAAGTGGGGTGATAGTTTAACATATTTTTATTGTCCACTTTTAGTGTATTTGGGTAAGCTTCCTAAGTGCACTTAAGTTTTTAGTTTTATAGTATCTTTCCAGAGTCAAATTGATGGAGAAGATAACTGTAAACAATCTAGTGACCTAGTTCATGGTGGCAATTTAATTTGACTTTTATTTGTTCAGCTGACTACAAGCTACTTCTGTCTGAAAGGTTTCACTCTGAGAAATAAACTTATGAACTATTAAACTGTATAGGTGCCTAACAGTTAATTCTCTTTGTCTTTCAGAAGAACAATCTGCAGAAACAATCTCTCTCTATTACTATGGCATCAAAGACTTGGCTACAATTTTCTTTTACATGCTTGTAGCAATAATCATACATGCTATAATTCAGGAGTATGTACTGGATGTAAGTACAAAATGTTAATTCTTTTCATCAAGATAATTGTCAGGTTTTAATTAGACTTCAAGACTATTCACTTTGAAGTAAACTTCTGCATTAAATTTTTTAACTGTAAAAGCATGCATTAAAACTTTTAGGTACTGTAATGCAAGTACCAAATAAATGTGAAGTACTGCAGCATATGAATAACAGTGGACTTTCATTTCAGAAAATTAACAGGAAAATGCACTTTTCAAAAACAAAGCATAGCAAGTTCAATGAGTCTGGGCAACTTAGTGCATTCTACCTTTTCTCCTGTGTTTGGGGAACGAGTATTCTTGTCTCTGTAAGTATGCTTTCTCTTCTGTTTCTATTGTGAGATTTCAAAAAATTCACTTATGTTGATAATAAATATAGTTTTGGCTTATTTTTCTGGTTTTAGCTGGCTTTATTTTTAAAGTGGGGACAAGTTTAAGGATTCTGTTTAGTCATAACTGAGTATAAAGTCAGTAGTGTTACTGTTGCTCAGTCTTGAGTAGATTTACTGTCAAACTGAATAAGATAAAACCATTTAACTTTATTGTGGTATTTAATTCTCTGTAGGTTTTTTAGCATTGGTTTATTAACATAAAATAAATGTTTAGAAAACACCACACATAGCATTCTGGAACCTAGGGAATGGGTATATGACAGATTGCTGTAACCTCAGGTCACTGTGTGCTTTTAGGTGACATACTCTTTGCTAGTGGCTGGATGTATATGAGCTTAGCTCAGAGAAAGGGAAGACTTGCCTTTTTTTTTTTTTCTTTCTTTATTTTAACATAAGAACTCATGGAAAACCTTTCTTTCTCTTAGTTAAGTTGAAAGTTTGTCAGCAGTTTACAAGAGAAGACTTGTGGCTAGTAATCCTGGAATAATTTCCATCTCATAAGGACGTTCTATCTTGAAAAATTGCCTGATTTGTTTTGTTGCTTTTTATTTTCCTAAGCCCATGCAACTCTTGTTTTGGGGATTTGTTTTCTTGGTTGGTTTGGTTTTGTTTATTTGTGATTTTTTGGGGATTTTCAAAAAAGTAAATTTATGGATCTGCAGCTTTTGCTTGTGTATGTATATGTATTTTTTGTGTATACATGTACATATACATAAATGCATATATGTACACCCAGTCATTATTTCTGACTAGAAAGTAGCATCTTAGAGTGTTTATTTGGGTTTTTTGTTTGTCCTTTTCTTTTTTTAGGAGAACTATATATCAGATCCCACCTCTCTGTGGAGGGACTATCCACACACTCTGATTCCGTAAGGCCTCTTCCTTCGAGGATTGCTGGGGGAGAGGAGGGAGTGTTTTAAGCCTAGGGTGTGTCATGTACAATCTGTGTAGAATAAGTAGTTTGTAAAACTATATTAGTCACTAATGTGGTTTTGGTTGTATTTATGTGGGCTCAATTCTTTAACAACTTGTAGCATACAAAGTTTTTTTTGTGTAGACTATTACTTAAAGAATTCCATTTTTTCAAGCTTTGTCTGAATGATTTTGTTATTAAAGATATTAGTTTAGACTTGGCTGGCATGAAGGATCTGTATTTTTTCTTTAAGAGACAGTGATAAAATGAGTTCACTAGAAGCTTCTGAAATGTTTTAAGTTTATTCATAATAAATAATATTCTTCAATTCTTGCTGTATTGTACAGGTTTCAAATGAAGTTTTTCTACATCTTACAGTTAGCATACTGGTTTCATGCTTTTCCTGAACTGTACTTTCAGAAAACAAAAAAAGTAAGTTCAAAATGTAAATGGGAGGAACTCCAGAGCAAGGTGGCTTTTTTTCTTTTCAGTTAAATCCTAATTGCAGTAAAATTGCTAAATATATGTTGTGTAAATAAAAATCACTAGTGTTTCTCATCCACTGGAAGAATTTTCCCTCAAGCAAGTGATTGTGAGATTTTCTTTTCAACTCTTGGGTTTTTTTTTCCTTTGTTTCTCAGAGTTGATAGTCTGAATAGGCTCATTGAAATCACAGTTGCTTCATGAATCATGATATAGGTGTAGAATATAAACTGTGAATAATTCTATACATCAAAGGAGTATGAAAGTCTGGGATTTGATTTAAATAGCATTTAAATGTGTGGATGAAAATGGGACATGAGCTGGCAATGTACCTTTGCATCCCAAAAAAGCAAGTGTCACCTGGGCTGCATAACAAGCAGGGACCAGCTGGTTGAGTGAAGGGATTCTTCCCCTCTGCTGTGCTCTGGTGAGACTGCCCTGGAGTGCTGCATCCAGCTCTGGGGTCCCCAGCACAAGAACAGTGTGCATTGGTTTGAGCAGGTCCAGAGGAGGGCCATGGAGATGAACAGAGGGCTGGAGCACCCCTTCTATGAAGGCAGGCTAAGAGAGTTGGGGGTGTTCCACCTGGAGAAGAGAAGGCTCCGGGGAGAGCTTGTTGTGGCCTCTCACGGTTTGAAAGGGGCTTATAGGAAAGATGGAGAGAGACTTTTTATTGGGGTCTGTAGTGACAAGGAACAGTGTTTTTGAAAGAGTTTAGAGTAGATTTAGAAGGTTTTGAAAAGTTGAATAGATGTGAAAAAATTCTTTATGGTGAGAAACTGGAACACAATGCCCAGAGAAGTGTGAATTTGTTTCCATTTGAAGTGTTCAAGGTCAGGCTGGATGGGGCTTTGAGCAACCTGAACAAGTGATAGGTGTCCATGGTATAGAGGTTGGACTAGGTGATCTACAAAGGTATCTTTGAGCCCAAAACATTCTGTAACTAGGTTGCATCTCTTTTGCCGGTTCTGCTTTATTCAAGAAAATGAAACATAGGTGTTACATAACCACAGGTCTTTGTACAGGAGCCTAGAAGAGGCTTAGTTAAATAGTAACAAAATGCACTGGTTTTATGCTGCTCAGCTGCAGTATAAATGCTATATTGCAGAAACACTGCAGTTGACGTTCTCTTATTGTGCTAGTGATACCTTCCAAATTTGACTTCACAACCAAGTGTGGAGATTTTTCTTAAAATAACTTCAAGAAAGCTGTCACAAGTGGCCTAAGTGCTGTCTGTTGAATAGTAGTGTTTTACTTGGTCTCCTTGAAATTGTGCCCTCTGACTTCTGCATGAAGTTTAAAGAGTGATAGTTCATTTGTTTTAGCATTGTTGATATTTCTTCAACCATAGCTTAACCTCTACCATCTTGGCTTACTTGCCTTATTCCTTCTCCTGAACAAACTGGCAGCTTTTACTCAGGCCTAGTTATCTATTTTGCTGACATAAACAAGAAAAGAACTTCTCAGTTCTGGTTCCTCTATAGTCATGTATACCTCATGCATTATTCCACAAGGCCTGCAGTCTCTGACAGTTTGTTTAAGCAGGCAGCATGGGCTGCTTAAATGTTATCTCAGTTCTAAAGTTAAAGTGTCGTAGGCTGGTCCTGGTTGTGCTTGGAGAAACCAAGTGTGTGTATTTACTGTGTCTTTATCTGAAATAACCAATTTTTAATTTTCTTTCAGATAATTTAGAGTAGGTCTTTCTCCACCTGTTTTCTTGCTCTTTGTGTATTATGAGGGTGATGTTTGCTGTTGTCATAATTGTTTGATTCTGTAGGTTTGTTGGATGTGATACTGAGTATTGAATAACAGTGTAGCTCTTGTAAGATTAAAATTTTAGGCCCTTTTTACAAGATAAAGCTAAAGATCCTTGCTTGAAGTTTAGAGAATCTCTGCAAAAAGAAGTTTTCTTAAGCACAACTCAATGTATTCTGCTACCACTCCAAAAGAGATTTTTATTGTGGTCTGGCATTCTTCAGGAGTTCTTTTGTTCACATATGGCACAATCTGCTTTCCATGTGCTGTGTGTCTTGCTCTTTCTTATTTCATCTCCATGAAGTGTTCAGTTTAATTGGGCTGACTAAAGCCTGACTTAAAGTGGGACCATGTGCTTTACTGGTTAGTAACAATATTCTTTGTATCTGCCAGAAACAGTGTGCCAGAATTTTGGATAGCCTTGACTTTTTAAAATTGATGTCAACACTTGGAAAACCTTTCATTTTGATTTGTAGACTGTTATTTTATTCTGTAGCAATCTGACAATTTGATGGGCAGCAAACATGTGGAACTGTAGGATCTGATGATACAGTAATACATACCAAATAAGAAATGTAATAACTTGTATATATTCACAGTGGTCATAACAAATGAAAGTGGATCCTTTTCAAAAGCATCTTTCCATGTTTGATGCCTTTTCTCATAGTAGCATATGTAAGATACTGACTGTGACTGGTAAGTGAGCAATAAGTTGTGTGTGGAATTAGATGTTCCAGGCTGAGTGATTTAGTGCCAGACCAGAGCACGTTAAGGTAGCTGATACACCAAGAAGAATTTCCAAGACTAGGGAATAGTTTGTAATAACAGATAACATAGTACAGTACTGTGTAACATTGTGTATAACACATGGTCACTCTTTTCTTCCAAATAGGAAGATATCTTTCGCCAGATTGTCTACATTGGACTTTACCTCTTTCATATTGCTGGAGCCTATCTCCTGAAGTAAGTCAATTGTAAACTTTTGCTGGCTCCATTCTTTGCCTTAAATATCTAACAAAACGTCTGAATGTTTGTTTTATTTGTTTTGATAGTCTGACCCACCTTGGACTTGTTCTTCTGGTATTGCATTACTTCGTTGAATTTCTTTTCCACGTATCCCGTCTTTTCTACTTCAGTGATGAAAAATACCAGAAAGGGTAAATAGTCTTTGTCTTTAAAAATCCTGTAATTTCTGTCTTAGAGCCTTTTGCACTTAACTAACCAGAAACCAAAATTACAAGGGAGTTCAAACAGTGTTTCTTAAGCAACCACAGTTGTCCAGACTAGTGTTAGTACTTATATTTCTAAATCATCAGTATGCTTTCTACTTTGTTTTAGCCTATTTAAGTAAATATTAATAGCAGTATTCAATTAAATAAATCTCTCAATGTATACTAATGTGGGAGTTTTTTTACGTTTTGTAGAGAAAGGAACTGGATAGATTGCTAATACAGCCAGCTCTGTAGGAACTAAAAATGTGCTTTTGTTCTAATAGTACTGCAAAGCACTTTCCTCTGAGTTGAAATCAGTTTTCATAACATAATAAAAGATGAATTTAAGATAGGTGCAAAATCATGTATTTAGGTAAGTTCTTACATTTCAAAGAAATTTGCATTGTTAGTGCATGTGTTTCGAATGGAAACTTTATTTAATGTTTGTGGTGTTTCTATTTCTAGATTTTCACTGTGGGCAGTTCTTTTTGTTTTGGGAAGGCTTCTCACCTTGATTCTCTCAGTCCTCACATTTGGCTTTGGACTGGCAAGAGCAGAAGATCAGCAGCTGAATTTCAGTACTGGGAACTTTAATATCCTGGCTGTTAGGTATAGTAAACCTGGAACAGTTCTTAAGCGTGTGCTGTAAACCCATGTTAAATACACAGTGTAAGTGGCATGGTACTAATGCCAGTAATTCTGAATCATTGTTTTCATGCAACCAATGGGATCAATAGGAATAGCTTATGTAAGAAACTTTTAAGGTGCAGTGAAATGAATTGACGGAATTTAGTCTACAGCTGAGAAATCTGTAACTGGTTACCCTTATTTTCTTTGTTAAAAAAAAACCCAAGCAACCAAAAAAATAAAAAGCAAAACCAAACAAACAGAATTAATAGGAATATATTACAGACACTACTTTCAAATGTTTTAAAGTTAATAAATTTAATTCTAAATACAATTGCTATCTTAGAGGTCAAGGTATTTGTGCCCAGAGCAGCTTTGGTCTCATTTGCAGATTACTGCCTCTTTCTCTGCCTTTCTTATGGCTCCTATTGCTGCTGCATGATCCAACTGCCTGCCTTCTTACGACTGCAGAGAAGGAAGTTATTGAAACTTTGACAATGTCAGCATTACCTTGCAAAATTGATACTCCGGGCTGCAAGACAGTCTTAAACCATTTTCAGCTGCTACTGCTTGGTACCCTGAGAGTAATTCTGAGAAAGACAGTAGGAAAGAAATGTAGTACTTGTCAGTTTTGATGGGCAAAGTTTTCACTATCACTCTATCTGGTTTTGATCATCTGTACTTAAGCCTATGCAAGTGAACTCTTGGCTCAGAAAATGGATGTTACCAGGAGGAGTGGGTGGAAAAAAAATCCTGAGATGTTCTATCTTCCTTTTTTGTTTGAATAATGAGGCAAAGTTACTGATAAAACTTTACCTATTATTTGTTTCTAGAATCAGTGTGCTGGCCTCCATCTGCATGACCCAAGCATTTATGATGTGGAAGTTCATTAATTTCCAGCTTCGGAGGTGGAGAGAGCATTCTTCTTCTCAGCCTCAGTCAGTGAAAAAGAAGTTTGTATCAGCTAAAGGAAAGACCTCCAGAAAAGAAAGAGGTTTGTAGTTTCAGTTTTTCTGCTCCTTTGACTTCTCAAAACCAACTTCAGGTCGCTAAAGAAGCATTTTGTTTAACTTGTGATTGAGATGACTCAGCTAGAGAAGCAGTACTGGGGAATATTACTGTGGGAAGAATTGATTTTTAAGAAAAACCACTATATATTGTTGGGTTTTCTAACTGCCCAAATTAAGGAATTACTGCAGTTTTTTTAGTTAATGCAGCATGATATTTTTATTCTCTTTAATTTCATTACTTGAACAAAGTGTGTCATGCTTATGTTTTGTTCTCTTACATAAAGGGAACAGATGCAATTTTACATCTCTTCTCTTAGACATTTATTTGTAAAATTTTCTTGCTGTGGATTTCAAGCTTCTTTTTCATTGCCACAAAATTCTGAGGATTTAGAGCAAGGAGATAGTTTGATGATCCACCCAGTAAAAAGTTTTGTGTTGGACTGTTTTTACAAAAACCAGGAATTGGTAGTTCTTTAAGGAAAGGTAATAGCACCTTACTACTCTAAACCTGTGTTGAAGTATTTGGAAATTAACTGAAGAGTCCAGGTTTGACTTTTTAATTATGTCACACCTTTTTTGTGGAAAGGGTATGAAAGATGAACAGAATGCTCTTTCTTCTGAGAAAAAATTATGTGCTGTTTTAAAAAAAAAAAAATTAAATCCCTGTACTTCAGTATATCTGTTGCACCAACAGTTCAACTCCAGTGAATTTAACTGCTAGATTGAATAACTTCTGCACCCTTTTGAAATGGCAGAAGTTGTTTCAAAAGCTTTCTTCAGCATGATCCTTTGCTCCCAATCATGTATTACCAATCTGTTCCACTTTTAGATATATTGAAAGTAGTGTGTATCAAGACGATTTGCATTGAGAACTGAGATTTGTGGTGGGAGATCAATAATTTTTCTATTTCTCCCAAGTTTCTATTTTTATTAAAATCATGTGTTTTAGAGTACTGCTGCACTCCCTTTAGATGATTTGTAATTATCACAACTTGGCTTTTGTGTAGTGTTAGGGGTTTTTTTTCATCTGAAAATTCAGTCGGAATTTTTTTTTTAATTGAGTGAAGATAGTTTCCTATGTAAGTTTCCTGTTTAATCAGAGCTTCATGTTCATGGCCTTCTCTCTATGGTTGGGTTTTTTTGTTTTTTTGTTTTTTTTTTTTAATTTAAGTATTTTATGTCAAATAATTTTAAAATATGTGCCTTGGTCAGGGAGTCAGAAATGTAATAGCTTTTTAAAAATCTCTTAATCTATTTCATTCATGTAATTCAGTGAATCTGCTGGGTTTCACCCAACTTCAGTGGAGACTTGCAAGTGATAAACAAATAGTGAAAAAGTCAGTTGATTGGAGTTGTGGTTTAATTCGCAGAATAATTTAACTATGCCTGTCTTGAACACTGAAGAATTTTATTCCTTATTTTAAATGAACATAAAAGAACTCCGTTCATTCAGATTCTTCTGTTTTGAATACTCCTGTTACATTATCTGTTCAGAACACTTACATAGGGTGCAGCAAAGCAGTATTTTTGAAAGAGTAATATATGCAACTGAATTGTTTAAAACACTTTTTTGTGTGTGTGTGGTTGAATTTTTTTTTGGGGGAGCCAGGGCACAATAAAATGTGTTACTTTTAGTCTATGCCAAAAGCAAGAAATGACAGTAAAAAGTCCTGCTGGTGATGTAGGTGGGATATATAGCCACATACTGATTCATGTTCTTTGTTGTTTTACCTAAACTGTTTAAGAAAATATGATTTCAGTTAGCTGGCTTGGATCTAATTAATTGTATGTAAGTTTCTTTATTTAAAAATAATTCAAACATTTTCAGAAATATCCAAAGACCACCTTATGTAGGCTTAAAATGGTGGTGTCATTTACAGCCAGATATGTGGTCAAACAGACTTTGACTCTTTGGGCCTGTGTCTGGTCTTGTGCTCATGTGTAGTTGTCATTGTTACATTTTTTTGTTGCTTGTTTGCATAAATGGGAGCATTTGGGTGTCATGGGAGAAAGAGGGAGGCCAACAGCTGTTTTTGTAGACTGTCCATACTCTAGTGACCTTCAGCACTTCTGCGGATAGAAAAAATAAGTTTACCCAGTCCTTTGTAAAAATAGATCAATATTTATATATTATAATTGTTTAAAAGCAGCCAAAAAACCAGCAGCTGTTGCTTGAAGTCAGAATGATGTGAGTCAGAGCAGAGATGTTAGGCTGCAAGCATTGTAGCTGGCTATGCACTGTGCTCTTTAGATCTGTTTTATAAATATAGTTACTGTCAGGCAACATCTGTTTCCTTGGTTGTGGTGAAACTGAATGAAGGGAGTGTTGGAGTTCTGGATGCTGAGAATTTTAGACTTTCTGTGCTGACACAATCCAACTCCCAGGAGAGCGCTACATTTGACCTGAAGCTGTGGAGAAGGCTTCCAAAATTAACTGATAACACTAGGATTATGAGTGCGTAGTTAATTAGAAGAGTGTAATATCACAAGGTAAAAAACTTAGAGTTTGAAGTTTTAAAATAATATATATAGAACAAGATAGAAGTTGTAAAGCAAAGCATAAGCTAGTCCTTCTTTACCTTCTTCTTCCCTCTTCTTCTTAAGTATAACTAGTATTTTGTAATTAGACAAAAAAGTCTGCATTGCGGACTTTGACTAATTAGTTATTAGATAAAAAGTGAAAATAATTTAAGTATAATTTCTTAATTAAATAGTTTAACCTTAAAAAACTTTATAACAAAAAATTGTTAACCATTTTATATCTTATTAGTAAAAAACTACCCAAAAAACACTACCTATGAGACTATAATATAAATAAGAAATAACAAACAGCTAAATCTAAGCACAAACTATCATCTCAAGTACCTTTGTGTTCTTAGGTAGGTGCCTGATCTTGAACTCTTTCCACCTACACATACTCATTGCATATCTGAACTAGTGTTTTACTTCTGTCTGTCTTATCTATGTAAATATCTTCATCATAAAGTAAGTGGATTCTGTATGTTAAAGTTTATGCTTTAAAAAATGTGAGTGTATCTGTGTATAAGGGATTTCCTCTATGTATCAAATGCTTGTAAAGGTAAGCAAAGGAGTGTAATTTTAGCAAGAATTATGAGGTAGGTGGGATAAATAATTAAGACTTGTAGCAGAGATCTCTGTATATACTGTGTCTCCAAAATTTCACAGAGCCATCTCATCTTCAAGTTGTACTTTACTTTTTCACAGAATGTCTTCTAAAATATCATAACTGGTCTTCATTTTCAGTCTAGATGTATATAATGGACAGATTTCAGTGTCTTGCCACATCAGGAAACTGGAATTTATTGCAGTAAACTTTAAATATTGCAGTTTGAAAAAACTTCATTATACTGTTGTGCTCTGAATGACAATTAAGAGGTTTAACGAAGAAGGTACATCAGAAAAGAAGTTAAAGGCTGTTTGTGTAGAACCCACAAAAATGTAATAAAATATGAAGGTCTCACTGTATTTGAAAAGTGTTTTTTTCTTTTTTTCTAGAAAATGGAATAAATGGAACAGTGACCTCAAATGGAGCAGACTCGCCTCGCAGCAGGAAGGATAAATCCTCGTAAAACTGGGTTTTCTTAAGTTAATTGACTAATGTCCCCAAAGAATCTGCTTTTTACATGGATGGCCCTTCAGCACTAGAGATATTATGGATTAAAGAAAATACAATTCATGTTTTTTGATTATTGCTGTTGTTTTGAGAAACTTTTTTTAAAAAAACATTTTGACTAAGGAAAAAGGTTTATCTCTCTTCAAATATTTGGGGGGAGGATTCAACACTTTTTAAAACACATTGACACTTTTTTAAATATTTACTGTGATGAAATAACTTAATGAGGATCACTGTTGCAGTGTATTATTTCCTTCCAGTTTTTGTAATCTTGGTGATACTGTTCTACCAACTTCACTTTTTCCAAGTTCCTCAAGAAGTATTGCAAAATTGAAGTAAAAACATAGTATGCATATTCAGATACTCTGGGTTTTCAGTTAGTTACCTTGACTCAAATTTACATTTCAATTTGGGATTCCAAGACCACACCAATAGACCTCTTTATTTGGTAGTTACTATAGCTGCACAATGTCTGCTCTAAGAATTGCCCTGTATCATTAAAACAAAACTGAACTAATTGGAAAAGTTGCAGAGTCTTATTGTTTGTTGATTAGAAATCTCTTACGAGGAGCACAACACTTTTTTGAGATATAGCTTTTAGCACCTGAAAACTAGAAGGGAGTGTGTATGGTGATAGAAAGAGTTGCTTTGAGTAGCACTGTCCACTTCTGTCTGTGCTTTTGAAGTGTATGTATCTTGGAGAATTAGTGTGCATTGGGCCTTCTTTGAAAACTTGTCTGTCTGATTTTACAGGTGGAGGTTATTACAATATGTTGTGTTTGTTCCGGGAGGCAATCAGTGCTCCATGAAGAGGGAATTAGATAAATGGATCAAGTGATGAGAAACATTCCTTTATTCTAACTGCTTTGCTTTGTTTCACCTCTGTTAGGAAATAGTTTGATTTCTCCTATATATATTTTTATGAAAAAAATATTTAAAAGCTACAGCTTCTTAAAACTGATTTATTGTGACCTCTGCTACAACTGGAAAAATCTAAATTTAAGAATTTTTCCATTATCTTTCATAATTGTATTCCATGTGAAACCTTGTCCAGTTAGTTTTCCAGTTTAATATGCAGATAATGTTTCCTCTGTACACTTTTGTAATGGGTATAATTCAACCTATTTCACTTGAGAATGAGTGAGACAGTTATTGCAGTCTTAAGAAGAAGTTGCTGAATTAGTCTATCAAGTTAACCCAAGTATTGAACTGCTTATTGATTAAGGAATAATTATGAACAATCAAGCTGATAAATAAAATAATTTTAATTAAAAACTGTTATTATAATGGAGTTTATACCCAACAAAATGATAAATCTGCATTCTGTATTTTCTACAGTTCAATTGCTTACTATTCAGAATAAACATTTCTAGTACAAAATTCTCACTACAAGAAACTATCCATTCTTCAGTTGTTTAGTGCTGTTCAGAGTTATTACAGTATAATTTATTACGTTTCAGCTGGTTACAGACACAATTCCCAAGTATGTGGTTCACAGCTCCTGAAGTGGACTTGGCAGACTTGTACTTGCTTAGCTTGAGGACTCTGGGGTAGTGTGCCCTCTAGTATGCCCAGTCTGCTTCAGTAGAAGTAGGTATCCCATGTCCTGTGACATCCCATGTAGAACTGTGAATCTGTCCAACCTGACCACAAAACTGGAACTCGGAACTTCTGAGAGACACGTGTACATTATATACTTGTTCAAAATCATGTTTTGTGTCTGATGTTTCTAGAAAAAACCTTCAAAGATTCTGTGTGCCTTGCTCTCAACTTGTACCTTAAGCCAAAGGGGGTAAATTTTAAGTGTCTAGTCTGGTGCTTGGGCTCTAAATCAGTTTGCTTGTGGTATCTGCTTGTACTGGGGCTGAAAGAACCATAAAGGGTGGAGGAACAAATTACAAAGCGGTCATTTAAGGTACTTCTTGAGATCTTCAAGACTTCTAGGAGTCTGAGGGTTGTAATAGTTGTTTCCCTAAGGCAAGGCAAACTATCTCTTGTAAACCTCATTCTTTGATGCAGTAGTCTTGAAATGACTTCAGGTTAATTTCCAAAAACTTCAGAAAAATATATTCTTGACTGTTATTACTGACATTGCTTTTTGTCTCCTTTTGGCCTTATGGATGGACATTCTTGTCCTTTGGACATTTACAAAAGCACTTTTGTTTCCACAATGGCTTAATATTCATCATTGCCTTATAGGAGTTGTTGGTATCTATTACCAAGTAATAGAAAATAACAACAGTTGTTCTAGAATTTTGTTAGAGCATTGGAAGCCAGTATTTTCTGTCTCTTCTCTCATAACTAAAAATGCATATTTATCATGTTTGATGAGGCAATACCAGTAATTTTTAATTATCTGCCTTGGGATGGAAATATTCATAAACTTAGAAGATATTGAGACTTTGATTTCTAGTTTGATATTATTTGTTTTAGTGTTAGAGTATTGTTTGGCTGGATAACTTCTTTTGAATTGCTTAAAATTGATTTTCAAATGTTATTGCAGTTTTGGCTCTTTGCTTGTAATCTGGGTTTCAGTAAGATGGAAGAAGATTAGTTGTCTAATCATGTTTTCTTTAATTATGGCATCAAGAAAATTAGAAATAGAAATGACTGAGGAGTTCATTATTATATCCTACTCCAAATAAAATAGGCAGTAGTTAATTTATCCTCATCAATTACAAGGTCCCACAAAGAGAAAGCTTTGTCCATTTAGATGGATTTGAATTGAATAATTAGACAGTGGAGAGAGTTTGTTTGGTTTGTTTCTTTTTCTTAAACCTCCTTCTCTTTGCCTCATCTTGTCAAAACTTTTCAAGATTTAACAACAGATGATTTCAAGCCTTTTTTGAGCCCCAAATGTATGTTTGGTGCCAGAATATTCTCTCAAAACCAATATTTTACTTTTAAAGTGGTTATATTTAATTTCAAAGTACAAACAAGGAATGCAGAGCAGCTGAAATTAATTTTCAGAGTTTTAGTTTTCATCTGGACACTTTCTCCTTGACTGGTTGCAAAGACTGATTTCTCCTGTGTGAATCATTCATGAATGTGAAAATACTCTTTGGAAATACTGTTTTTCTGGTGATCCCATGCCCACACTTAGGAATGGTGAAGGAATCTGCTGAGCAGAGAAAATGCATAGGCTATTTCCTCTAAGTTTAGGTTATGCTGAAGGTAATTATGTATGTTGGGATAATGCATTTAGAAAATCAGCAGTTATTTGTAAGTGTTTGGTATTTTTTCTAAATACTCTTTTTCTTTGAAAATTTTAGTTGTGTTTATGGACTTAAAGTACACAGAATCGTAATAAGCAGTGTGGTCCTCTCTCTGGTATAGGTAATTGGACTTCTGTAAAAAGGGTCAATACACATCTGCAGTCCTTTGTTTTTTGAACATTTCTGACTGACTGCACCTGAGTTGATTTTGCTGGGGGCAAAACTTGCTATGAAAGGGAAGGGAGGATTTCCATAGCCATGCTAGCCTGAAAGTAATGTGGGTTGCTGCCAGAATCGTTGCTCTATCCCTTGCCTTAGCTAGCACCAGCCTTTCTGGTTGCATGGTGAGCTAGACCAGGGAGCTGGTGCACCTGAAAACAAGGATGTTTGGGTTTTTTCCATTGGGTTAGTTGCCTGATAGCAACCCCAGAGTTTTACAAGTAATTATGTGCAAGCAAGAAGAAAAGTTGCAGGGAAAGAACAATCAGGTTCTAAGGCTACTGCCCCTTTCAACAGCATGTTGCTTAAAAATTACCCTAGATTACAGTGTGGGAGATCTTTAAAGGCTTCCAGTCACCAGTACCAGAAGGGACCTGGCCTCTCTGGTAGTTCCTACATGCCAAATCCATGAAGTATTAATGGATTTTTTTCAGATCTTGTGGGAGAAGGGGAAATACTCATTGTGATTTACTGTACTGAGATACCTCTTATCTGTCATCAGGGTTTCCAGTGCAGAAATAGGGATTTTGAAAATGTAGATTGTCCTGGATCAAACAAATAACATTGCTTTCCTTAACAGCCAGGAAATTATGGGGTTTTTTGCTTTTTTGGTGTGAGATTTTTTTTTTTCTACATCAACCCTTTATGTACTGGAAGAGGTCTTCCAGAGAGCTTCACAAGAATTACACTGTATGTGAGTCTTGGTACATGGAGGGGAGGATTGTTTGGTTTCTCTTATTTTGTTTTCCTGTTTTCAGGAAGTTCACCAGCTGATTCCTAGGTCATGCTTGGGTTTGATTCCATTTGTGACTCAGCCCTGTGGGCCTGTGTTGTAAATGTTGGAGATTGGCAGTTTCAATAGGCTCCCTGTGCAGTGGTGATCATTGCTGTCCTAATTGTTCTGTCTGGAAAATGTCAGTATTGAAGGGACTTGAACACAAAGTAGAGACAGTGGTGATGTTTGTAACGTTTACAGGCTGGTGGGAGCCTGCATACAGAGATGGTATCTGGAGGGGGGGCTGTGGTGTAATGCCTGAATCTGGTTATGCAAATACTTAGGTTATTTCTGGTGCAGGGTATAAGAATGTCCTACAAAATGAAAGCTTGGGGAATATTTAGAAAATCCTTTAAAAAGAAAAATGCTTCAAAGGACTGACGTCAGTTATCATCTGCTCATCATATTTGAATTTCTTACATTGTGAGCTGTGTATTATCTTTAGAGCACTGGATTAGCCTATGTTTGTTGGTGGGGTTATTTTATATACTGTAAGTTGTTGTTGTGGATGTCTGGTGAGTATGCCCTCTTCACACTGCTCCCTGAACTATTCAGTTTTGGATCTGATAACCCTAAATCTGTACACAATAAGGAATTTTGTGTGTTCTTCAGAACTAAAATAGGCTCAGTGCTGGAGTGTTTTTGGATCAGACGTGCAAAAGAAACATGCACATCCATATGTTGAGTGTCATCAGAACCTTCTTAATGGGAACTGAAACTCTTTAGGATGAATAGAATGCAATACAACTTGGATATAGCTCACATCCACATAACAAGTGCTGTTGTGGGTGACATGGGACTGCTGCTGGCATCTGCCCTTGTCCATTCCCTTTGATGATCAATGGGTGAGGAGTGCTGGGCTGCAGCAGCAGTAGGTTGACTGCTTTCTGCCTTTTAGAGAAGCTCTTTTGATGTTGCCAATTCAAAAGGCAACAACTTTTATTTCTGGTTTAAAAAAAAAAGCGTACGGCCTACTTTTGAATCCAATACACTTGCTCTTGATCTCTTTCTATGTGTCCTGTCACTTTTATTTTAGGTTTCTGCAGATACTTTAGTTTTATCCAGCTCAAGGATGGCAAGTCTATGATGTGAGTGCCAGAAATGACAACTCCTTTTTCTTCTTTTGTGTTTGAAACTTCTTGCAGAATCAGAGCAGCTAAAATGTAGCTTTATAGTTCAATAGCATTTCAGTATTCATTCTTTGTCCATATTTATTGTGGTTAACATTAAAGGTCAGGCATTATCGTTCAGCACAACACAGTTGTTACTTCTACATGCCACACACAAGAGCATTCGGCAATATGATATACTGAACTGAAAAAAAAATGTTGGTCAGTCTGGTTTAACAGAAGTTGATATTCCTGGATGGTTTTGCTTTGCATACTGCAATTCACTGTCACTGCCTTTCTCATTTAGGAAACTGGGCACCTAAGATCTCCGAATCTCTAGACTGTAGTTTTGCTGCATATGACATGAAAAATTATGGTCTAGAGCTTTGTGTCTCCTTATATTTGCTTTTAAATGTTGAAGACTGTATCTTGCATTGTAATCAACAGATAAATATTCAGCCCATGGTAATAAGAATACTGTAACAGGGTAGGAATTTCAACTCTTGAACTCCAGACTATAAACCAAGCCAAAACTTAACTCATGTTCTCACGCAGGTGATTCCTCCTCTTTGTTTCTTGATTAATCATTCTCTTTGTTTTGTTTATGTAGATTGTAAGTTCTTGTGGCAAAGGTTGTCTTTCGTGCGTGTGTGTGCGTGCGCGTGTGTACCCAGGACAATGAGGTCTGGAGCCCCAGTCTGTGGAAGCTGTAATAAGCAATCACCTTGTTATTGTTTTCCTGGATATCATAATAAAGAGTATCGAATTAAAACTGTGCTTGAATAGTCTGTTACAAAAATGGAAGCATGTCAATTGCTTCTGGCCTTGCTTACAGTCCAGAAGCATCAGGGAGATACTGCTCAAAGGCAAATACAGTGTTTTATTTGGGGATATTCACTTGAACCAGTGAACACCAGAGACAGGAAATCTGCTTAGGCTGAAGAGGGATGGCTTATAACTCAGGCTGGAGCTGGATCTTGCACAAAATTATCAGGAGTTGTGATTTTCAAACCTTCTGCCAGCTTGAGAAACTGCATTGGCCCTCCCTCTTGGGAAGGGGAGAGGCTTGTTTGCTGTAATGTTTGTGCAGCATTTTGTGTCCTTTGAGTAGCACTTTCCAGCTTGAGAGTAACCATGAACTTGGAGAACACCGAGAGCTGTGCTGGGCAGTATCTGGTGATGCCTGGGAACTTGCTATTCTGATGTGTCCACTCCCTTCAGCTGAAAAACTTTTAAAGCCTTTGTAGACTTAATTTTCCCTGATACAGAAGAGCAAAATTTCATCCAATCTTAATTGGAGCCTCCACACTGCTCTGTTGGTGATTTGGCAATGTGGTGGGATCTGAGAACTGTACCCAACTTAGGGCAAGTTAGACTGCTTTTAGAAAACTGTTATGGTGAATGTTACTTTCCATTAGGTTTGACTTGGTACATTGTAGAGGGAGTATCTACAGATCCCATGAGCTCTGTATTCACTTCAGTTCAAGACACATCAGATTGTTGCTTTTGAAGAGCTGTTGAACTACTTAAATATTTCATTCTTAAAAACCTGCATTTGTAACTTTTAAATCCTCAAGCTAATTGAAAGACAATGTTAAGTGAAGATTTGTCTTTCATGAAGGCATGTCTTGTTCTTGACTTCATTGTTAGACATCATAGCTTAAACTGTGGCTTAAAAAGAAATTGTGTTAGAAAATCAATGGAAAACACATAATTTCAAGAACCAGATCTACTTGCCACTGTTTACACCTGTCAGGTGACAGAAAATCTACTGTAGGTGGTGAGGACAGGTCTTGATGGGTACATGGCATCTAAGATGATTGTAACAACTCCTACTTTATCTTTCCCCTTCTGCGCCTCTCAATGTCATCGGCTCACTCTGATGCCAGGTTTGGAGTGATCCAGCAAGTACGGATGGGAAATGGAGCAGATGGAATCTTAGGAGTCAAATCATGTGATGAGTTTGGGATGTAGACAAAACTGCCACTAGAGGCCACCAAAGTCTGCGACAGCTGCGTTTGACTGCAGGTGACTGGTACCCAGCAAGAATATCTCCAAAGGCCCACTCTTTTTGCTGCCCTTTCAGCGAAAATTACTTGTTACCTTTTAGGAAGCATTTCTGCTGTAACTCAGAAAAGAGAGCATTGAATTCAATTAGACCGACCACCTTGTAGTTTTGACATAGTAATAAAACCTGGGTTATATTGTGCAGGGCTTGGAAGGTGTCCTAATTTGGCAAGAATCTACTTCCTCACTTCTGGTTGAGAACAGAATGTAGACATCCAGTATTAAAGCTTTTATCTTAGTCCAAAAGAGCAATACCTTAGATAAAAAGCAGTACTGAGAGTGCAAAGTAAGCCTCAGATTGCATCTGCTGTCTGAGATCAGTTTTGTAGGAAAGTACACAGTGCTGGGGCAGATGCTGCTTTCTTTGCTGAATACTTGGGGTGGGAGAAAATAGAGAAAACCTGCTCTCTCCTTTTCCACCAATTTTTAGTGCTTTCAAAATGAAGTTATTTGTTAGAAAGGCTTATGAAATTGTTTCCTGCACTAAAATTTCAGCTTTTATCTGCCAATGGGAGACACTTGTTTGGTGGGAGCTTTGCTTTTGGACATATCCCTTTAGATGCTGCAGGAGCTGTATGAAAACTTAGCATGCAATAGTTAAAACAATTTCTCAGAAAATACAAGTTAAAAGTTGCAGCCTACAGATTTATTTTTTTTTACAATAATAAAGAAGCTTTTTGTTCTTTAACACATTCCTTCTTTTATATAGAAAAAAAGTGTTTTGGTGTGACATTGGAAAACAGCATAGTCCACTAATTTTTATAGTTGTCTTTGGAGTAATTTTACCTTGCTCTGCCCAGAAAAAAAAGCCATTTTGCATTGGCTCTAGCTGTTCTGGGTCCTGATAGGATTGCTTTTGCTGTCGGAAAGCAGCATAGGGAAATCTATCTCTGGAAAAACAATAAGAACTATGGCTCTCCTTCAGGAATTTCCTGGGACTTTAGTGGAGTCTGGGCAAAATTTTCCTGAACATCTGGATTTGGGTAGCCCTGTTAAGAAATGGCAAACTATCTGGTTCATGTTATGAACTATGAATGTGCTTTGTTTTGTAATTCATTAAACTGATGATGACAGGTTGAGCATCTGACTGGCCTAATCGTTGGCTTGGCAGAGCCACACTGCTCTCTGAGACAGAAGGTGTGTGAAACATCAATTTGTATGGCTCCACATCTCTGGAAATGCAGTTGAAAGCAGGTCCAAAGGCTTGCAATGCTTACACTGAGAAGGTACAATATCGAGCATTCTCCTCTTATTCTGGCTATCGCTTTGGAGATGAATGGCTGCACTGAGACCTGCAGGAATGCAGCAGGAGCCAGGAGCTGAGATTGTGCTGGAAGCAGCTGATTCCCTCAGGACTTGAATACATACCCCCTGTTCCCCACCACCAAGCCTGCTCTGCTTCTAAAGCTTCAGAGATTTTAAATGGAAACCTTCTAATTTATAGTGACAAACACAGCTTAGCAGCATGGGGAACATTAGGAGCCTCTGAGTAGAGAATAGCGTATGCCCCGCCCTGGAGAGAATGATGTAAATCATTCTAATTCTTGGCACTGGTATTTAAATTTTGTTCATTGCATGCCATAAAAAAAAACGTTCAGACATTATAAACTGTCTGTGTTGTCAAGAAAACTCTCAGAAGTTTTCTGGAGGAAAATTTTTTAGAAGGTAGAGGAAATGGTGTAGTTTCTAGAGGCAACACGAATGGTGCCATAGTTCTCTTGACACTCTGCTTCTGCTCTCTCACTCTCCCCTCTTCCCCTTCTCTGCCCCACAAGTCAGTGAAGTCATGAGAATGAGCTGCAGTGAAGGCCAGAGAAACTACAATTAACCCTGGAGGTTCCTCTTACAGGGAAGCCCAGCAGACTTCTTGTCTCCACAGCTGTAAGGCTTCTCAGCAGCGAGCTGCTATCCTGGACAAACCCAGAAGACCATGTGCTCCAGTGTCTGGCACTCATGGCCCTTCAGGGAAGGGATGCAAAAATGAGAGAATTGTCCTCATGTTTCATCCCCCCAGTTTCTGGCAGTTATCACTTCACAGGCTTCTGAAGCATCTGGTACATCCAAACTGTAGGGGTTTTTTTCTTTTAATTTTTTCTAGTCACCAATAGAAGTATTCTACATGCATTTGTGTGATTCCTCTTGAACCCATTTAAATACTTGGCATCCACAATACTCAATAAGTTACACAATTTAACTATGCCTTGTTTGGAAAAAATATTTCCTGTGGCTTGTGCTTTAAACCTGATGATTTCCTTGTGTGAGTCTCAAATAGTGAATAATCATTCCCTCTTCATGACTCTCATATTATGCTTTTATAGACCTCTCTCCTTCAAGCCTGAGGGTTCCCTCTCTATTTAGTATTTTCTTGTGCAGAAATTGTTCTGTACATGTTATTATCTGTGCTTTTATGTACCTTCTCTAGTTCACCTAAATGCTTAATTTTTGACCTTATATGTTAAGTTTATTGGGAAATATATCCATTCACTTCTAGATTTAAATTTTTTCTATCTTGAACCGCGTTTTTCAGATACAAATTTCACATCATTGTATGGTTTGGGCTGGAAGGGACCTTAAAGATCCAACCCCCATGCCATGGGCAGAGACACCCTCTATTAGACCAGGTTGCTCAGAGCCCCATCTAGCCTACTCTTGAGCACCTCCAGAGATGGGGCATTCACAACTTCTCTGAGCAACCTGTTGTGGTGCCTCACTACCCTCCCAGTAAAGAATTTCTTTCTAATATCTAGTCTAAACCCTCTGTCTTTCAGTTTGAATCCATCTCTGCTTGTACTGTCACTTCATGCTCTGGTTAAAAATCCCTCTCCAGCTTTCCTATAGGCTCCCTTCAGGTACTGGAAGGCCCCAGTTGGGTCACCCCTAAGCTGTCTGTTTTCCAGGCTGAACAATCCCAGTTCTCTCAGCCTTTCCCTTTAAAAATTCCCTCTAATCATCTTGGTGGCCTCCTCTGGACTCACTGCAACAGGTAGATGTCCTACCTGTGCTGAGGACCTCAGAGCTGGATGTGGCACTGCAGGTGGGTTCTCACCAGAGCTGAGCAGAGGGGCAGGATCCTCTCTCTCGCCCTGCTGACCATGCTGCTTTGGATGCAGCCCAGGACATTTTTGGCTTTCTGGGCTTCAAGTGCACATTGCTGGGTCATGTCCAGCCTCTCATCCACTAGCGCCTAAGAGTTCTTCTCAGCAGGACTGCTCTTGATCTCTATTGAGACCAGTTTTTGCCCTGACCCATGTGCAGCACTTTGCATTTGGTCTTGTTAAACCTCATGAAAGTCCCATGGGCTCACTTCTCAAACTTGTCCAGGTCCCTCTGGATGATATCCAGTCTTAGCTGCAGGTGTTTACATGTCAGTCGAGTTGCATAACTATATTCCTAGAATGCTGGGATATTAATTGATTAGGGATACAATAGTTCCTCACAAGGAAAATAAACAGTGACTTGCCAACAGAAGTGAAAGACTTTATTTTGAATGCAGCCTGGTCTTCATTGGCCATGCTCACTCTTGTGGTCTGTTGGTTTTGCTTGTAGCGTAGTGCTTGTGCAGTGGTTGTTCTCTGTTATTGCTCTAGTTGATTCTATCAAAACATTTTTCATATGATTTGGGAAAATTCTCTTTGTCAGTATCATTTATATGCAACTGAAGCTGGCTTTAATATCTTAGTTCTGCAATATTTCAGTAGCAAGTACTGGATGTTTCAAAAGTCTGAGAACATGAGGTCATGAAAGAAAGCAGCATAACCAATTAACCCCTTTTGGCAAGAGCACTGCTGGCCCACCCTCATTGCTGGGACTAGCTTGGATTTCTTTGGATTTCTTTTATGGCCTAAAGGTTCATAAATAATCAACAAAACGTAATTTTTAGAAACAAAAATCTTCAAGACAGAGCTACCTTTATTATGCTGGTTTGTTTTGTCCTTATCCCATTTTGCTAGTCACTCATTGTTGTCCATGGCAATTTCATAAAATGCAAAGTTGTTTTCTTCGAGTGAGGAACTATCTTTTGGAGTCCCAAGCAGTAGGGTTTGATCACACCAACATCAGCTCACTAATACTTCCAAAAGCAGATTTAGGTCTGAGAGTAAAGATCTCAATCTTTTTATGAGCCTTGGAATAGTGATTTTAAACTTACTACCTGCTTCTCCTTAAATAGTAGATCATATTTAGTTCACATAGATACTAGGACACTAGTACCTATGACCTACAAATGTGCTTTATCTGCTGTGTCTTGCAGTGGCTGCTCTGTAGGAAAACAGTAAGACCTTGGTTTCTGTACCACCAGATCCATGGGGAAGATTGTCAAAAATCACCAATAAGTTCAAAAGCAGATTTTCCTACTCAAGACATACTGTAATGAAAACAAGATGTTGTGCTGTAGTGCTTTGGATTGTCCATATTTTCAAGTGGGAGTCCTTTGACCTGGCTATCTGAATGACACTGTGAGTTAAAATAGCACATCTGCTCTAGAATAGCTAGAGGCCCCAGGACTTGCATCTAGATGTGATAAAAGGTGATCTGTGTATCAGACAGGGCAAACTGGAGAAGTATATTCTAATCTAAGAAGCTGATGGTCCAAAGGCTTTTGTGACACCATGGAGCATAAATTATAGTTCAACCACTGGATGTGTGCATTGGGAAATGTTGCCTTAATGTGTTGTTAAAATTCATCTGAACCTAGAAGATATGTCTGGTTTCTTGGGTGTGGTTTTATTTTAAAGATGAACTAAAAAGAAGAACTGAAAAAGGTTGAGGGTTTGAGAGGTGTTCTAATAACCAAGACCTAGAGACTGTGGGCTGCCAGTGTTCAGATAAACTTGCAAGTGCCTACAAGAAAAGCAAGAACTTTGTTCTGGAAGTCACATGCCTTTAAGTGAGATGCTGACTCCAACACTCAGGCTCTGAGGTACAGTATAGCCATTTATTCTACTCCAAAATTGTCCCTAGAGGACTAAAAATTTTTTGAGGTTTTTTCCCCCCACTCTGGCACACGGTCCCTTTTCCATGCCTGCAGCAATGAGCAGCACTTGTCTCTGGGCCTGTAATTTGGTGCATTTTGGGACTTCCAAGTTCTCCAGTGCCCCTACAGTTCTTGGCAGCAGCAGTGCTGCTAAGTGGCCAGAACTTTTGATCTCCATTCAGCCTGCAAATGAACATTTCATCCAACACCTCTATACCTGTGTTCCCCAGAACAATCAGACTCTTGATTGCATCCTCCACCCCTCCTTCCCTTCCTCCTTCCCAATCTGGAGCACTGCAGAATAGCTCCACAATGGATGACTATACTTCCAGCAGCGTCTGGAGGACTATAAATAGCCTTAAATAAATGCGCGTAAGGATCCAGCGTATTGTCTGAATGATCTAAAATTAGATTGCTCTAATGTTTGTGCATCAGTCTTCCTATGCTGTAGGAAAATGAATTTCTTTCCAAAGTATTTAAGCTTGAATTATGGTTCCTTAAGGATGGGGGAGGGTGGGGAGGCTGCTTGAAGGGAAACTCCTGTAGGGATAGGTCTAGTTTTCTTGTAATACAGCGACCAGCCACACTCACTGTGGAGGGAAAAATATCTGCAAGTTCCTGGAAAGCACGGACATGTGTAGATGCAGTTTGTTCCTAAAATATCACCTTTATGCTCTCTTTATTTTTGTCTTTCAAGGATATTTGCACCTTGAATGCAACAAACATTTTGAATGAGAAGGTGGGGTGGAAAAGTCCCAGAGAGGACATTTCCTTTTTCTGCCTGGGATTAAATGACATTGTATGTCCTGTGTTCAAAGTATTTTAATTCTTGATCTCCAGCCATTCTTTGCAACACATAACAGTAGCTATGTATTTTAGATAAATTTGAACGTTTCCTGATATCAGCTGGAAATACCTGAGTTGGCTGTTACTCCTGTGTATATGCATATTTGCTCACACTATACAATGGAATAATGCTTTCTTATTCAAATAACTTGCTATTGAGTTAAGAGAACAAAATTTTCAACGATTTCAGTCTCTTATTCCCATTTTCACTCTCCAGTGTTTTTGGGGAGGAATTTATTGCAAAATTATATTTTATATAAATGTTCTAATATACTTGGCTTTTTAAACAAGTTATGATTTGTTAGCAATGAAACCAGAGAAAATTATTAATTGTTCTGTTGATTAAATTGCAGCTTGACTGGAAGTAGTACTGGGGTTTTTAGGGGTTTTTTCCTATAGGGACCTGTTTATGCGAGCTTATTGTGGTAAGCTGCGTAAGAAGGGTCCACTGCATTGAGACAAAATGAAAGGCATCCTCTGTTGTGCTATGAAGCTGGGAACCAGGGCAAGGGAGAGGGCTCTGAGGCATTAGGGTGCCTTGGTACAGCTCTGTTGAGCAGCATTAATAACAAATCTCTTGTCTACTTACATGCAATAAGGGACTCTGTCATTACACTGTGTGTTGAACTCATAAATGCCCTTCAGGTGTGAATTAACAGGTAAATTGATGAGGTCTGTGGACTCTCTGAATGCTCACAGAAGGTCTTATATAGGATTCTGCACACTCTGAGGAGATATTCAAGGGTGTGTGTAAATCCTGCGTAGGGATCCAGTAGTTTCACATCTTCAATTTTCAAGCTACTCTGTGGGTTTAACTATTGGCTATCTAGAGGGCAACAATTCAATCATTGTTTGCATATGAAAAACTCTATTCCCTACAGCCTCTTTTGTGAGGAGCTGTAGATTTCTCCATATCAGATCCCAGCTTTCTTTGCTCTCTTTGCTCAACCTTTTGAGGGAGATGATTTTTTTTTAGCCTTTCAACACAGATACAAGGTGAAATTGTCTGTTCAGAGTGAACTCTGTGCAAGGTGTATTATTGTACTCATACTTTTGCATGCATGAGCGCGTATGTGACTGTGCATTGAGATGCAAATCCCGGCAAATAATCCTTTCTTCCCTGAATTTTCATGCAAAGATCTGCAGTGCCGCTAAATTAGCAATAGTGAGTTTTAACCACACGAGGGAGCGATGCTTATCTGCACTGGGAACGCTGCAGTCCCTAGCGAGGCTTGGCACCTATTTACAAGATTAAAAGTCTGTCTTTTCCGTTCTTAGCACCATTCTTTCTGGTTTTTCTATGTCTCTTGGTGATGTGTATGATAAAAAGAATGTAAGTAGAAAGGATAAAGCAGTACATAGTTGATTATAAACCTCCAACTACGTCAACTTTCACCTGAAAATGGCAGAATCCACCAAACTGTGGGTACGTAATGCCGAGCCCACAGCCTGCCTGAGAGAATAGACAGAGGATTTCTCTAGCAGAACTGAGAACTGCAGCTACATCTGCTGATTCTCCAGAGCTATGCTTTCCTCTCTGATTCCCTTCTTCTGCTGCCTTGGAGGCAGCAATTGGAAATATAATTTTATTTCATTTTATTTCATAATTTACCCAACAGCAAATGAATTCAGAAAGCAAATGACTGTCTTTTGCTCCTACAGGCTGCTAGTGTATTTTTTCCTTTTTTTTTTTTTTTTTTGGGGGGGGGGCAGGGGGAGGTTCCTCCTTCCCTGCCCCACCAAAATATTCCACTTAATCTATTTAAGAGTTTGTCCTGGACACTGGCCACTGTCTTAGGTGATTCCTGAGCTGGGATACAAGCACCTGCAGAGGGGAAGCCAAAAGGACCAAGAAGGAGGTCTGGTTACCTCCACCATCTACAGGCTAATGAATGTTACATCTGATTAAGCAAGAGCAGTCATGAAACAAGGAAAAATAGGAGCAGCAGATTGGAAGTGGCTGGTCATTCTGGGGGACTGTTGGAGACAGAAAGCTTGAAAGTCAGAAAGTGAGAGCAGTGTGGAAAGGAGGGGTGAGGAGCAAGGAGGATTGACAGCTGGTGGGGGAAATGCTATGGATAAGAACTCTGCTGTTCAGCTTGAGGTACTGGGGTGAGAACCTGGTAGGGAGGGCTGGTGTCCTGGTCTCCTGCATGCAAGGAAGTGGCTCTTTGGAGGAGAAGAGTTCTAAGGGCTAAGGGTGTGAGACTGGGAAGCAGCCTCGAGTCACCGCTAAGAATTCTCAGATTTGTATTTGTAGGCTGCTGTGTGTATCCACACTGTGGATACAGATTTGGGTTAGAAAACTATCTGCTACCTCCTCATCTAGTCACTTAGTTAAAAAAAGATCTCAGTGATCTGTCATTAGTTAGTGACATGGCTTAACAGAAAACCCTTACTGTCAATATGCACTCTTCCCAGCTCCACCTGGAGTCCATGTGAGCTTGCTTGATTCACCAAAAAGTAGAAGGCTAAAATGAAATTTAAAGGTGGTGTTATAAATTAAAGACACTGCCATTCTTCTGGATTTTTTCCTTATGTGCCATTTTGCATTTTGTTTTCATGCACTAGGTCTCGCTTGGTGGGTTTTTTTTTTACATATCTTCCTTTTCATGGAAGACTAGAGAGCTGGTCTGTAATGCAGAGACATCACACTCTTAATGGAAGCCTTGTCACTGTTCATGGGCTCTTTTCTCTGGAAAAAATGAGAAATGACATGTGTTTTGCAGTAGCATAGCTGCAGCAGCCCCTGCTAGCCTGGTGCAACCTCTGGACACCCAGAAGTGCCCTTTCCCTCTGGAGGAGTTTATGGCTTTTATTGGAGGGGGGGAAAGGGAAAGGCCACAGGCAGCTTGGTCTGGGGGGGTTATATCTGGGTTCTTGGACATCTAGTAGTACTCCACACTCTTTCCAAGCTTTCACAGGGGTTGTCAAAAAAAAAAAAAACCATGAGGATCTGTTAGTTTAAAACCCAATTTTCACACTGTATTAACAAATTTGTTTTTTCTGAGCTTGTTATGTTAAGGCACTTCTTTTCCTGCTATGAGGTGAACACAACTGAACTTTACATTGTGTCCATGCCTAGAATATGAAATGATGAGGAACAAATGTACTCCTGGCAATGTTCTTGGGTAAGTAAGGCTGTAGATGGTCGATTAGGCTGGGGGATTCAGTAGAATTTTAAGTATTTGCATATGATAGAATTGGCGATTGTTAAAGTGTTTTATTACAGGGTTTGATCTAAACTATAATAAGAGTCTGAGCCTGGAAACAGAAAATCGTCCTTCCCACCAACAAAGCTCCATGCATTTTTGACAGCCAACATGACCAAAAAGCTGGAACTTCCCAATGGGTGTATCCCAAAGAAGAAATTTTTGTAATACAACCAGAAATGTGCTTTAGATCAGAAAGACTGGGTAGTTTTGATCTGCTTTTATTTACATAGAACAACTCAGCCTTAGTCAGAAAAACTTTTGTACAAAAACTATTTATCTGTTTCTAGCTGTTTGGATGATTGATGGTTTTTCTCTGTCTCATTTCTCAAGGATGCTTGGATCCTTAAGAGATAGATGTTTAATTCAATGACAGATACCTAGAAACATTTAGGTTGGGAAAGAATTTTAGGATTGAGTCCAACCACTAACCCAGCATTGCCAAGCCCACCAATAAGCCATGTCTCTAAGTGCCTCATCTATACTCCAAGAGATGGTGCCTCAACTACTTCCCTAGGCATCCTGTTCCACTGCTTGACAACCCTCCAGGTGAAGAAACTTTTCCTGATATTAATTCTAAACATCCCTTGGCACAGCTTTGAGGCATGCTTAGTTCAGTTGCCATTCTCCCTTCTACAATTTATTTGCAGAAAATGAAATTATCATGGTAGCTTGTGTGCCTCAAAGATCTTTCTGAAAACACAGATTCCCTCCAGCAATGCTGGACCAGGGCATTGTGTCCTTGGGCACTTTGATATTGCTGCAGATGTGATAGTGTGTCTTTCATTCTTGTAGCATGGTGCTACAAGGCAGTGGTGAGGAGAAAAAGAGAATAGGGCCACATCTCCTGTGACAGTCATCTTAGCTGTATGAATATGCTAGTTTTAAGACAGTTAGAGGCAAACTAGACCTTTCCTGTATTTTTTCTCTATAAAATACCATTTTTGATTCACAAACACACTGCTACAATGTTCCTGAGAGCATCATTTGGAGAACATGCAAAGGAGTAATGCTTGGAAATGTTTTAGCAAATCAAGAAATGTTATGTAGGGGAAATAATTTCTAATGGAATAATCAGTAAGACAGCCAGAAGAAGTCAGTGCTGAGATAGAAGTTGTTTGAATTTGGTGTGGAAAACAAAGCATTTTAGATGCAAAGTTTTGCTCTTCTTTATTGGTAAAAAATAAACACCAAAAAAAACCCCAAATAACCCCACACAAACAAAAAACCAACCAAACAAAAATACACCAACAAAACCAATCCAACAAATATTTTAAATAGCAAAACAAAACAAAAACCCCCAAAAAAACCACACCCCCCAAAAAAAAAAAAAAAAAAAAAAGTGGCTGATAGGCAAGACAGAGTTAATTTCAGTACTCAAAGGCCATCCTGGCTCAATTTTGGGCATGCTGAAGAAATGTTAGCGTGATAGGAGCAGTGCTTCCATGGGACAAGGAGGGATCTTTCAAGTTTGGCTTTGCCAGTCTCATGATTTTAAGTGCTTCTGTTGTGCTCAGACATCCTCTCTTCTCTTGCTTTACTGAGATGACACAATGAAGGAATAAAGCCATTTTTCAAAATACTTCTCATGCTCCTAAAATATAGCTGTGAAGTGCACAACCTTATTCCTGTTTGTAGTGAAAGATTTCCAGTACTACATGGTCAGTCATTACTAATGAAAGATCACATAAGTACAAACCAGCATTCACCAAAAAGCTTAACAAAACAAACTCATTGCATTTCTAATTATGTTTTTAATTCCAGAGCTGCTCTGGGAGTTGTAGTATCAGGAGGGTTATTTCACTGATGACTGAATCACAGCACTTCTGCTTGAAAGAGCGGTATCAGTTTGACAACTCAGAGCTTTATTGCTCAACAGCTTTGAGCAGGAAGAGGAGCCGATAGTCATCTCGGAGGAGTCTGAGGACAGCTTCCAAAGCTGGAGCCTGGCCAGGAGTCTGGGCTAGGCTGTCTTGCTGAGAAACCTGTGCCAAAGTCTTTTCCTTCACCCACAGTCATCCAGCACTTCACATTTTGGTCTTGTTCTGTAAATTCTGTCTGTTTTTTAAAAAAACACTCTTCTTGAAAGCCTTATTTTAAAATACCAGTGATCTAAAAATAGGACTTGAAAGGCAAAAGCGGGGAATTTTTTTCCTCAGCCACTAGGTGCTTCTGGATATGCTCATTTTAGACATGTTGTTCAAGTGTCAGCTGGATGCTTTAATGCTGTGACTATCCTAGATCATCTCCAGTTGCTGTTCAAAAACAGGCTGAACAGAATTGCTCTCTGTTGCTCTCTAGTCCTAGGCAAGCAAAAGCTTATAGAAATTGTATGAATGTTAGATAGTTTCGCTTGTTTTCTTCTTGTTCCAGTCTTCCATGTTCCCACTTTGTACATTTACACCAATGGAATAGTCAGCACGAAACTTCATAATGCCCCCATTGGCTTGGAGATTACACCTCTTCCATCCTCAAGGAACCTATAGTACTTCAAAATACAGCTAGCCCAGAGTACATCTGGGAATTTATCAAAGCCCTATGTTTTATCACTGGATCAAACTTGCTTCTTTCCCTTGGTTTTTCCTTTACTTTTCTTTGTTTCCCTATTGGGTCCTATTTTGAAACCTCATAAAAGATCTTAGATTTGATGGGTTGTATTACCTAGGATTCCAAGTGATTCAGCATTGCTGTACTGCTTCAGATGATTTGGGTTTGCATTTTGGTTTTTTTTTGGTTTTTTTTTTTTCCAGTTGTCTAAAGTTTCCCAGGCCTTTAGTACTTTAAATGGTGAAGAGTTTATTCTGTACATGGTAGAAAAGCTACAAAAAATGCAGCAGCTAAAAAAAGGCCTTCAAATTCCTATACCTGTTCTTATGTTGATGTATTCTTTCTGAGAATCTGGCTTTTTAAATCTCCACCTCTTTGCTGCATCCTTCATCACTGCAGACACCCTACTTAAGTAACTTTCCACTTATAGCAAAACAGCCCAGATTCCTGCACAGTGCATCAGTCTCACTCAAGGGGTGATGTTAATACAATAGTGTTACAATGCTAAAGCATTATTCTCCACCTCTCTCTTTTCAGAATCCTCTTAATTTGTGTTGATATTGTGCTTATGTTCTAGATTATGTTAAGAATATTCATAAAAGCAGACTTACATGACCTTTCAAACTCTAGTAAACTGAAAGCAAAAATCAAATGTTCACTTTTGTTACAGCAAGGAAATTCTGAGTTAAGGGAGGGTTTTCACTTTTGGAAGTGAGAAAGATGAGTGCTTTGCATCTGTTGTGTATCTAATTGTCAGCAAGGTAATGGAAATGCAGCTCTCCTCTGCACTGTAACTGACTTAAAGAATGACCTAGGGATAGAATTATTTAAGTCCAGGTTTTTACACCTGGCAAAGCAGTGGTTGGTGTCAGTGATGCGTATTGCTCCCAGCTGCAGACGGATGCTCTCTGATGCAGAACAATGACATGTTATGTCTTAAAGATGCAGGAAACAGGACTCACAGACCACACATTTCTGAAACTCACAGAGGACTTTTGAATGCCTTGATTTTTGTCTCTCTTCTTGATGCCAGCTGCTTTTGAGATGCCTGTTTGTTGCACTCACCACCAGGCCATCTTCTTAAACGTTCCTTTCAGGATTTCAGCTTGGCTTCACAGCAAAATACATTAATGATTTTCTGAAATGTCTGAATCTTTGAAAATAATTTGGAAATTATTAGCCAAAAAGCATTACAAGCAACTGTGAAAGCATTAGGAAACAATACTGTGTAACACACAGAGCATTTGGCTAGGACAGGCTCTGGATGGGCTCTTCACTTCATATATGCTGTCAATCACTTTTCTTTGATGCCTACTGTACAAAAGAAATTTTTTTCCACCTTCGAAGTACATGAATTGCATTTGAGACCAATAACAGGGTCACCTAAAGGAATTTAAAGGCATTGGACTTGCAAATTCTTGTCCACAGTGCAGGGATGGTTAAATGGCACATTCACTATGCATGGATCAGGTTGTCTTTATCGTGGTGAAAATGAAGGTGTCAGATTTGTTGCACATGGATAGATCCATTTAGTGATATGACTCTCTTACATATATGCAGCTCTATCCCCAGGAAAATAACTTGCCCTAAGAGAAAAGCTCTGTCCCCTATTCTTTCTGTGGGCCATGGTGAGGTTTCTTTGGTCATATACTAGGAAATTGCATAGTATTGTTTGTAATGCATAGTATTCCAAATAATGGGGGCTCTCCAAATCAGTACTCAGGCTCTATAATTCAAGCCCTTGCCTTAAGATGTCACCACTTAGCTAAAGAGCCCCCACAGCCATGTCAGAACTGATTTTCACAACAGGAATTTTTCATGGCACTTACTTTAGGTTACTGAGAAGAGCCTTAGTCTTTTTACAGTCTTTTGCCATGCTCCCTTTCCAAAATGGAAATATTTTGAGTTATATATATATTTATATTTATATAAAATTTCAAATTTATATATATATATATATATATATATATATATATATATATATATATATAATGTAAAAAACAGTCACATAGCAAAGAAAAAGCAAAATGAAACATCAAAATATAGGTGAAAAGCCTATGAAAGGACTCTGTGTGCAGAGTATATATGTATGTATAAATGTCTATACACATGCACACACAACTTTCTGGGTGCTTTCTGATTATATCCCACTAAGACCTATGATGTATCCAGGGTGTTTAGGTGACTGGTTTCCCTATGGTACTTTTTGCACCATATAAAAGTAATACTATTTGAAATAGATAGCTGCTGTGTATCAGGAAAAAACTTGTACAGAATACCACAGATCATTTCTTGGAAATCTGTCTCACTTAATTGTTTGTGAAGCAGGGTTTTTTTGTTTCTTTTTGAAAACCACCTATCAGCATAAGAGCAGCATTTTTTTTTGTCAGTGATTGTTTTATATCAGAGTTTGGGTACCACAGACTTACTGTCCTCTAGTAGAAGTTTTCTCGTAAACAACAATTATATATACCTATATTTATATAAAATACATTTCAACTTTGTTTTCCTTTCAGCAAAATATTCTGCATTTCATGAGGTTAGGGATTGTTTTTGCCAAGAGACCAGTTTTTGCCACTTGTAAAAGTCATTACGCTACTGGCTTCAGTCAAGATGGCCAAGTGCAACATACGGAATTGCTGTTGTGTGGAAATGTGTTTATTTTTCCAAGAGGTGATTGTGGCTCCCAAAATAGCTTCTGTATGACTGTGTAGTAAATTTTAGATTTGCCAGTCTTGGCACTGTCCTTTCAAGCAATTTATTTCCTCCTCCATATTACTTCAACGGTATCTTTAATGAGTATATGTCTCAAGCAGTCACAAGGGCAATTTGAGTCCATCTCATTTCCTGGTAAACATGCAGCCTTCAGTGAAATAAGCTCTTCTGCATTTTAAGTTGTGTGCAGACTTTCACTTGCATTTATTATCACTTCCTCAGATCAGCCAGTGCATATTATAGCAGAAAGTGGAAAAGAAGACCTTTATTTTATTCCATTCTTGGGTGAGAAGAGTAAGAGGAAATAAAAGCATAATGTCTATTTTTACTTCTCTTTTAATATTAATATTGCCTAAGTGGGTAGTGCAAATCAAGCACGATTGCTTTTATTCTAATAAGACCCTTGAATATTTGTCATGGTTTAACCCCAGCTGATAACTAAGCCCCACACAGCTGTTCACTCACTCCCCTCAGTGAGTTCAGGGAAAGAATCAGAAAGGTAAAAGTGAGAAAACTCAAGGGTTCAGATAAAGAAATGTAATGGATAAAGCAAAAGCAGCACGCACGAGCAAAGAGAAACAATTAATTAATTCACCATTTCCCACAAGAAGGCAGGTGTTCAGCCATCCCCAGGAAAGCAGGGCTCCATCCCACATAATGGTAACTTGGGAAGGCAAACACCATTACTCAGAATGTCCCCACCTTACTCCTCCTTCCCTCCACTTTGTACACTGAGCGTGATGCCATATGGTAGGAAATATCCCTTTGGCCAGTTGTGGTCAGATGTCCCAGCTGTGTCCCCTCCCAACTCCTTGGCACCCTCAGCTGCTCACTGGTGGGATAGAGTGAAGAGCAGAAAAGGCCTTGACTCTGTGAAAACCCTGATAAGCAACAGCTAAAATATCTCTGTGTTATCAACAATTTGCAGCACAAATCCAAAACACAACCCTATACCAGCTATGAAGAACACTAATTCTACCCCAGCCAAAACCATCATGATCTTTTTATCCAAAAAGACACTGACAGGTATTGGTAGAAGTTTTGTCTGAAAACCAGGGAGAAATCTCAAAGCATGCCTCAGTGATTAGGATAAAAAACATATTACAGAGGTGTTGCAACATGAAGAAAGCATCAGAAACACAAAGAAGGCTGAAGAAAGTCTAGTGAACCAGAGGAAGGCCTATCTAAGGAGACCAGCAATCAGAAGGCTGCTCCTCCTTGCAATTTGGTTAAGCAAATCTTGTCAACGGCAACAATTTAGGCTGTGAATCCTGACAAATTCATTAAAAATGCATTGTATGGTATTTTCACTTCCTGCAGAGCAGTCTCATTAAGCATTTCCTTCCATGGGACCCTTGTGTAGGCTCGGTTGCTAAACTTCCACAAGTTACAACATCCTTCATGCCTCTTGGGACAGAAGCCAAGGTGCCTTCTGAAGAGGATGTTTTCCTGCCAGGGGCTGGAAAGGGACAATGCAAAATAGATTAAAAGAAGCAGTGATTGTCTCTCAGAAGGGTGGCGGGTGGCCTGGGACCACATTGCTGAGAGAGGTGACATCTGTGTGGAGAGGGGATGTTCCTCGGTAGAGTTCCATCCACAGCTCCATTTATCACAGCTTTGCCAAGGACAAATGTTTGGGGCTGGAGAGCAAAGGCCTGTGGGGCAGGGGGAACTTTCTGTTCATGAGCTCTCAGCACTTTTCAGCTCTGTAGGGAAGAGCTGAACTGCTTGGTTACAACTGCTTGGGATGGGGCAAGTGTGGTGTTGTCTTCTGCAAGGTCTCATTTTAGAAACAAGCCTTATCTCACTGTCTGTCCTTGTCAGAAATAAACTAACAGGCCTGTTCTTATTCTCAAAAAATTACTTCTGTCCCAAACTATTATTTTCTTCATTTTGAGAAAAATATTTACAACTGAAATACCACAAAAATTGAGTTGCTGCTTTACTGATAAGGTGATGTTTACATTTTCTTGTGGACTGCCTCTGTAACACCAGCTAAAGGCAGATAGCAAATCTTCCAGTCTACCTAAACCCAACTGCTTTCCACCTTCCTTTCTTTTTGGCTTTAATGCTGTGTTGTCCTATATACTGAGTTATGATAATTAGTAATAGAAAATCCTTTAAAACATACTGAAGGCCTGATTTATTTTTTATATCAATAAAGCTTTTGTAATTTCTCAGCTGTCTTGTAGCTTCAGAGAAAATTCAGAGTACCAGCAGAGTGAGTGTAGTGTGGGAGGGGTTCAGCTGAAGCATAAATTAACTGTATTTCATTTCCCCTTAATAAAGAATTTCAGTTTTTCCACAGCTAACTGTATAATCAATTTGATCCCCTGCTGGCTTGCTAACTTGCTGTTGGCTTTGCTTCAATAATATCAAGCCTGTAATGAGGGAAATGGGAGGCTCTAATCACACAGAGGAGAAATAAGCAGCTGCAACTGAACGTGTAGTTTAACTGTGCAGAATTTTGCTGCAGCTTTTATCGCTGAAGAGCTCCAATACATTTCCCTCCATGTCCGCCTTGCTTTGGAGACTAAAAAGCAGTGTACTCCTCCAGACTCATTAATCATATTTCACTGATTGGGTGACACTAAATACTTAAATCCTATTCAGTTTTCGGCAGCCTTGAGCTCACTCCTTCATGTCTGTAAAGTTTTAGCTGTAAGCTGTACTTGCGTAGCCAGGGTGCATTGCAGCTCTGCTTTGCTGTATTAGTAACATCACATAATTCGTTCCATTCTGCTGTGAAATTGTTAGTCAAAGTATGCTTTAATTGTAACATTATTGTGCCACAAGTCTGGGAGTGCTTATAAAGAAAAAAGAGAATAAATACAGTATAATAACTGCTGAGTTTGTTTTTCCTGCCTTCACCATGCCTAGAAATTATACCCTGTGTTATGGGTTTGTTCAGTTACTCACTTGTAATTCCACATTTTTTTTCCAACACTTTGGGTATACAAGACACAAGTTAAACATACAAGATAAACAAAGATTATCTTTAGTCACAGTATCGCCAGACAAAAGACTCTTCTGAGCTAGCAGTCTCCACGCCTACATTTCTATTTCTGCTCTTCATTCTAAATGCTCCACTTCTCATTGCAGATAATCTGCCTGGCAGAACTCTGTAAAAAGGAAAGTCTTTGTGTCAATTTAAACATTTTAGCTGTTTATCTGGGTTTTTTTTGTTTGTTTGGTTGGTTGGTTTTTTTGGTTTTTTGGTTTTTTTTGATTGGATCTTATTTGACTTCACTATTTGTGGGGGAATGACTTCTGCTTCTTATTTGTGGGTTTTTTGCTTGCCAGTGCATGGGGGCAATAACTGGTGAGAAGAAGTGGGGGTTAAAGTTCAATTTTAGTTTTCTGCGTCATTTGATCTCATTTTGTCTTGTGGTCATGTGATCAGGCAGAATTCAGAGCAAGGAGAGGCAGAGTGGGGGAGGCTGAGCAAGTGTCAGAAAAGCTTAGCACAAAAGTAAAGATCATTAACGAAAATTTGGTTTTGTTTACTTTTTTCCCTACCCGTCCCCCAATTATTAATATAAAAGTATACTTCATAAACAATTTCT
This sequence comes from Vidua chalybeata, assembly GCF_026979565.1. NCBI lineage: Eukaryota > Metazoa > Chordata > Aves > Passeriformes > Viduidae > Vidua > Vidua chalybeata. Next base: position 120,219,517 of record NC_071530.1, on the reverse strand, counting down.
TGTTGCTTCATGTCTTGTTTTGGAATCCCCTATATGCAGAGCCTTGATGAAAAAAGCATTTTTTATTGCACACAAGCATCACAAGTCAATATTGCTGCAAAGTTATCTGCTTATTTCCTGTGTCATTAGAAAGTCCTTGATGTCATTCCAGAATATGTGCCCTGGTTATGATGAAAATTTAAAAACCAAAGTGATGTAAATGCAATTAGGAAAACAGTCTTGGTTTGATTTATAAACAGAATGATGCTTACCATTGATTCTGCAAATGCAGTTCATATAACAGTGTATGAAATGGCCCTCTCCTTAAGAGGAAAGAGATCAGAACTCATTCATCACCCTTTTTTCCAGCTTTGAATGGCTGTCACACTGTATGTGCATGCAGGCAGGTATGTGAACACGTGGGTGCCTGCTCAGGTATCAGGAAGCTGACAGGAGGTGGGATGGCTCCTTGCCCTTGCACTCTTTCAATCTCAGAGGACCACGCTGTTACCAACAGTGCCAGGGTTCTGTTGTTTCTACTATTATGTTTGGTCAGAACTCATTGGGTACAGCCCAAAACCAGAGCACACAAGAAATCCTGTGGCTCACAGCCTGGCAGGGTGGAGTCCTGGGGATGCTGTTCAGGGCCGAGCAGCAGCTGGAGGTGCTGTGGAGGAGGTAGTCTGGTTGCAAATCAGGGATAAGCCAAATTCATGTGCTTATTTCAAACATCATGGGTAACAGCCAGAGGAAGAGTTTTTGAGGAGTGAGGGATCCTAGATATGTGATGGTGAGCATTCTCTGATGCTGTTTTGTATGCTGGCTGGACTGAACAGTTCCACTTTCATGTTGTTTTCTAGTAGATCCCCAAATGAGTCTTTCAGATGAGTCTTTCTATCTTGGCTCAAAAGACAGAGTTGCATTGCCTTTTAATTCTCGTGAGTCACCATTTTCAAGTCTGAGTGCATAAAATTAAGGATGAGAAGCATGTTGTTTTGGTTTTAGCCCTTAAGAAAGGAAAAAAAATATGATTAATGAAGTTTTACAGTTCTCCCTCTGCCTAAGGAAGAGTGGTTTTATTACAACATGAGTACTCCAAAGTTTCAGAGAATAAAAGCAGCACTGAGGAAGAAGTGCACACAAACCTTACTGTGTCTGTAGTAGCAATTATATTTATTAGAAACTAGGCCATGAATTGCCCATCCTCAAGACATTTGCCAGTAGCAACCATTACCTGAAGTTCTGGTTGAGAGAGAAGAGTTGAAAAATCTTGAAATAGAGTCAGGGACAACACAATTTAAAGGAAGCTTTGGCAGGATGAGGGAGTACCAAAATCTAATGGCAGTGGTGCTCTTTGCTAAACAGCGAAGTTTGTGGCTTTACACTTCAAATGATTTAATATGATTTGAGTGTCAGCTTTCAAAATGACACATTATTAAAATGTTGATCAGAATTCTCGTGAAAAATGCAGATAATGAGCCCCTGGTCCTCCTGATGAATATTGTTCATGAAATAATTTAAGAATTATTGAGAGCACATACATCTGAAAGGAAGCTGCTTGTCTTCTCCTTTCAGATCTTGACTCTTTTGTTGTGACTGATGGAGATGTCATTTGGCACAAGGCCTCTGCAAAATGAAGCCTTTTTCCGTGGGACTAGCAGAGAGAATGACAACCCATTTCTAATTTGCCACCATTCATCTGCAAGAGACTTTGAATGGTTTCTGGCTGGAATGATTTGACTCAATCAAAAAATATACCCGTTGCCAACCCCCTTCTTCATTTCCCTCCATCATGTTTTATCTAATGTTTCCAAACTTTGCTTCCTGTAAAATTTGTGGAGGGGAGATTTCAAAACCTCTTAAGAGTTTAATGTTCTCCTTGCAACCTTTAAGACCTTTTCTCTCTTTCTACCCTTCATTTCAGTTCGTTTCAATTTATGCCAGCGTGCTGCTTGTCTTCAGGGAGTGAAAGCTAATCTGAGCCAGATTTAGATAGAAGGAGTGTCTTTCTCTGCTCTATTAGAAGAGAAATGCCACAGTAGCAGCCTGAATTTTACATCCTTTTTGTGCTACTGCATCACGATGTAAAACTGCCTCCAAATCTCTGTCTGGTGTCACCTGCAGGGCTGCCTGGGCACGCCTGCTTCCACTGCTCCACCTTCCCTTCACTGGCTCTGCCTATACTCTCCTTATAATAATTTTCAAAGCTTGTTATTATATTTTTTTACACTGTTTTCATTGTCTCTGGTTTTTGTTTTGTTTTGGTTTTTTAATACTATCTCCATTCTCATTAATGCCATCAAACCCTCTCATTTTAGCATTATGTGATGTGATTAGCATGTTGTTTACAACATGCTCTGCCATTGTATTAATGAAGCTGCTAAATGAGATGAAACCAATTTATAAACCTCCTTAAGCTCATAGAAAGCTAAATAAACTCACATTCTCACTGCTTACCTCTCTGGTTTTTAAAGATGTCTTTAAATGGCTTTCAAGCCATGTAAGTCAGCTTGAAGTCACCCTTTATGTAAGATTAACAAGACACATCACCAACCGTCACACAAACCTGTGAAACAGGCCCTGCTATTATTTAGTGGGGACAACCAGGTTGGGAATTGCAGGTGTTACTTCCATTTTCAAAGCATTTTAAATAAAATTGTATCATCAGTTTTTTAAAGCAATTGTTATTTCTTTCAGGTGTATTCTGATCCTTGCTGAATCTTACTTGAAACTATCATTTTCTCTTCTGATCTTCTGCCTTGCAATAAAAATCAAAGCATTCGAGCACTTCATTTATGAGGTTACTCATTATGAGTCTGGAGAATGTATGTAGAGACATAAATGTTCTCCAGAATACTCTCTAGTAATTTCTGAGTTTTAATTTAGAGAGTAGGCACCATGTGGCTACAAGTCCAGACCATGGGCTGTGTAAGACACTTGATGTTAGGAAAAGGGAAAATGAAGATTTTGAGTAGACCTAAATATATGGCCTTGTATACTTTCTTTCTGGTCTTAACTTTCTCCAGAACATATTCAAATACCTTTGAACAGTTGTATCTTACTTTTTCTGGACAACAGTCTTGATTGTTGTGAATATCCAATACACAGGTATGTTAAAAATATTTACCTGCAGCTTTCTGGCTGAAAAATAAAAAGCATTGTAAGAGTAGTAATAAAAATACAGCTTGTATCACTTTATTATAGTTTTGTAATGCTCTACAGAAATTAAGGCACCACTGCATCCTGTGTTATTAGTATTAATTGCACCAACTAATCATGGTAATATGGTCAGAGAGGAATTTGTCAGCATCACACAGCACTGTGGTTAGGTTGTCTCACTGAAAGATAGTCCTGGCTTTTATGTTGGTACTTTCCCAAAACATTCAATACATCTGATATGAGTTTGCTTGTTAGTGATTATTCTGATGTTCTAGGAGGTGTTTCTCCATCTCATAAATAAGCTGGAATTTTCTTCTTCATATTTTTATCAGATAGGATGCTGCATTTTAGTTTTTCTTTTGAGGAGGTGTGACTTATGTGTTACTTATTCATTGTTGGACATTCCACTGTACTCTGCCTCTGCCCAAAATTTTCACAAAAGTCAGTCAGAATATTCATCAAACTTTGTGCAGTTGTCTATTTCCTGAAGGTATTTTCAGGCCACAGTTTTAACAAATTGCTAGTTATTTTGTGTGCCCCATTTTCTGAGAAAACATCAGAGGGGACCTGATTTTCAGAAAGCACTGAGGACAGGAGAACAAACCACATTAAAGTTTCAACGACCTTGAAATTACCAACTGTTAAATCTTGACAATCATTGCATTCATTTCCCCAGATTGTACCCAGTACTTTGCTTATCATCTAGTATTAAAAGCAACAAGTGTTTTCTCTTGCTACATGTTTGCTGTAAAAAGTATGTAATTGAAGACATTTCTATGAATGTATAATTTCTGTGCTATGCTGGATTTTTAATTATTATTTTGATTGTGTTAAAACTGTGTAAATACCAGTTTTAAATCCCTTTCTCAATTGATTTTATCTTGCCTATTTATTATGATTTAATTTAGTATTTTTCACTTTGTTTTTATAGTTTGCTTGGACCTGGAGTTATGATGGTACCTCCCACTATTTTTGCCCTTACTTATTCATATAGTTTTTCAGCAATTTTTCCTTATGATATCAATTTCTTTCACCAATCTCATAAAGATACCTTGCTCTCCTGTCTGTAGTCTTCTTTCTGCAGAGTGACTGGTTTTTTTTCTTTTGAAATTTAATGCAGCTATAATTCTTTCTTTGACTTTCATCCTCATTTTCTAATGAAATTAAACATTCATGTCACAAAACTTGTGCTCAGTAAAACCTGAAGATCTGTTTAGTGTCTCAAATTATATTGTAGCATTTCAGTGAAGGGCTTGGACAACTGTTCTTCATTTCTTAATGGAACTCTAAGCAAAACCATGTTAAACGAGGATTTTTTTTTACTCTCCATTATTTTGTTCATTTTGAAAGATGATATCTCAGTTTTCCATGTGAAGTTTCTAAGTTCATTCTCCAGCTAACCTAAAAAAAATATGTTGTTTACTTTAAAAGATTTCAAAGTCTAGGCAAGCTAAGACAGGGAGACTCAAATCCATTTGCATGACAATATTATACTACAGGTCATATATTCTTTTCTTCTACAGAAATGGGATTATGGCACGAATATACAGGATTTCTTATCCATATAATTTGATGGCAGGAAATATTAAAATAAACTATAAACTCAATTTGCAGCTTGTCTTAGGGAGGAAATTGGGATATTACTGAGTAAAATACAGATTGCAGACTAGCAACTAAAAAACATGGATTTGCAGAAATAGAATGATTACATAACGTTCTCTGTCATTTTCCTTCAGTAACATTGAATATAATTACCTTACCATTTATCTCAGTAAATGTTAGGTTCCCAAACAAAGCTACATAAACAGAAATTTTTGTATCCTTTAAAAAAAAGACCTTGAAGAGACTCCAACTACCTATTTTCTTGAGGAAGCCTCTACGTCTTAATTCATGCAATCAAATTAAATAAGGAATTAAAGTCCAAAGAAAACACTTATTACTTTGTGGGAAACTCACTTCTACAAACAGAATTAGTATACTTTTAATTTTTTACAACAATGAGGACCTAATTTTTAAAGGTGTTAAACATCTAATTAGTTCATAAGTGAATTAATTGCTTATGGAAGGTGCTCTATGGAGATACAAGGAAATTGCAAATTAAGCTTTGCTGCTCTGAGCTCCATCTCTGTGCATCAGGCCCATTGGCATCAGACATGTTTTTCTTATGCTCATTTCAGGCCTGCTAACATATAAGAAGTCAAAATGGGTGTCTGTTGGTACTGAGTGCTGAGGCTGCTCATCTCTGGCATGTTGCTGTCTGGTACCCAATGTCGTGTGGCTTCTGATGAAATGCATTGCCTATGGGAGGCAAGGGGGGGGTTACCCTTTGTTACCACTGGATAGGGACTTTTTGTTTTTCCCAACCTTCCCCCCCCATCAAACTGGTGTCCAGGTTTCAAGAAAAGAAGTTTCACCAAAAAAAAAAAAAAAAAAAAAAAAAAAAAAAGCAATATTTGTTTTCTTTTTAAAAAGCAAGAAACAAGTAAATACCAGAATGTTTATTATTTTTGTGTTGTTTCCTCACATAACTATTGCTTCAAAGGTGTTCCAAGCTCCAGCCACCCCTGAGATCATGTCCTTCCACCTTGTGGCCTCTTATCGTGGTCAAGATGGAAAAGAAAGCAGCTTCTCTGTTGAAAAGGGAACCTGCAGATTTTTTAATGGTCTCAGTGAAAGAGGAAGTAAAGACCAAGAGAAGATATGATAAAGATAAGGACTGATTTAAAGGAGTGCAGCTGGGGCAAGAGTACCCTACTAGAAACCTTCCAGGTTATAATGCGAGAGGTGCATGTTCATGCCTCAGTCCTGGCTTGAACTAAAATGGACACCTTGACCCAAGTGTTACGTAACATCTCATTTTGGCTGAGATGTCCAAAGTAGTGGTTTTGTTTTCTAAAAGTTGAATGCTTGTATTGCTTTTTTCACAATTATAACCATGCTGGGATTGCTAGTTTTTGTCAGCTTTGAAAGTTTGGCTTCCATAGTAGTTTCGTTCAGAAGTTTTACAAGGACCTGAAGTATTTACAAGTACCTTCAGTGCCTAAAGCCTTGCCTGACTTACAATACCTCAGCACCTATTGCATCTGGAGCCCCCAAACACACATGAATTTGGATGTGATGGTAGGCCTTGATTACTGGTGTATAAAATACAGCAATTGACTGTGAAATAGTACAGCTGTTCAGTGCTTTTTAATAAAAAACTAGTATGTTTAGGGAATTTCAAGCCTTCAGTTTGGAGCTGATACACTGCAAGCTGTTTGGCTTCCATTGCCTTGCTCGTTGCAGCATTTCCTCCTTACAACAGGCAGTAAGGAGCAGTATCAATAGGAAGAGCCTGCAATACAGTGAGATGACTGCTGCTGGCTGGAAAAAAGCATAGGGTATAGCCAAAGAAAAGCTGGCTGTAGTCTGCTTTTAGTGCTTTTTTTTTTCTGAAGTACGACTTAGTTTGCTCTGTGTAAGTGACGTCAGCCCTGCAGTTCCACCCCATTTCACGGGGCAAGGAAAGGGTAGCACAGAGCTCTCATAGGAAAAAGAGCTGACACAGGGGTTTGATGCAGATTTCTGCCTACCTGTGTGTGAACCAGTTACACAAGAACTACAAAGTGTTCTTGTCCTCTTTTTATTTTTTTCCAGTAAGTGGTAGTTGCAGACACTGTGATTTGAGTTAGGGCGAGGTTCCTTTCTGCTTGTATTTAGAATAATACTTGCATTTACAAAACACAGTGTAGGGTTGAACCTTCACATTGTGCCTTTTGGCAGCTTTTTTCTTTTTCCAATAAAATCAAGCCATATTTCAGTGTAGATTCTATCTTTATTGCAATCTGTGCAGGATTCTCTCATGTGTTTCTATCTGTCTTAGAGAAACATATGAAGTTTGAAATTGCTGCAGGTATAAAGAAATATTTACATACCTTGACTATTCAGGACTTTTTTTTTTTTTTTCAATACACCTTTCCACTTGCTCTGAAGTAGCAATTCAGTCATGATTTAGTTATGGATTATGGGATATCTAAAATGTATGCACATTTCCTTGTGTAAGAAACAACTTGATTTTCATTTTCACCTTAATTTCCATTTCATTTCCAGAATTTCTGACTCCAGTCACCAAACTGGCATGGTGCATGAAAAGAGGAGAAATTGTCTCTTGAAAGTGGTCTTGTTTATTAGAATTTTATCTACTCAGACATTCACATTTTTATCTTCTCTTTTATCACTTTGTCTTTTTGCCCTGACTTCAGCATGTTTACTTACAATGGTTATGAATCATTACAGCTGGTGATTTTATAAATGTGATTTTATGTCTATAATGTGTATATAGGCACATTTCTAGATATAATGCACTGTATTAGAAGTGATACATATATGTTTTAAAAGCAATATATTTGAATGGTGGTGTTCAGATGAAATTCCAGATGTTTAAATACTCTGCTTCTACAAAATAAACAGCATTAATTAGAAATTACTCTTGCATTACTTCTTCATTCCATTGTTTAGGGTTTGCCAGCTCACTTGATTTTCTTGTTTGAGTTATGTGAATTAGGAAGACTTATTAGACATAGGCAAGTCTACTACTCCCTGCTCATGCTCTCCCTGGTCTCCATGATTATAATTTATTTCTTCTAGTTTTTGTCAGAATAGTGAGAAAATGTAAGGAAAATAAGCTTACACAATGAGAACATTGCAATTTATTACTACATAGCTGCAGAGGACTTCTGATGTTTAAACAGAAATATAATACCTGACTTCTCTAACCATTTCTTACTCCTCTAAAATTTGCAAGTATTCACAAACAATGTGTCAGTGAAAGGGATGCTAAGTAAGACACTGTGGAAACGGAACACACTTTAAAGTAATCAATCAAATAGAATTCCTGAATAATATCACAAGTTCCTACATAGAAAAGGCATGTAAGCAATTTAATAAGAATGTGTAATATTTTACTCAGTTTTCATGGGTAGATTATAAACAAAAAATTGCATGTAAGATAGCCAGTATGGAAAACTAAGTCATGTGCGTGAAAAGTTAATCAACACATTTGTATCATTTTAACAGGAAAAAAAAAATACATGGATCTACAATAATAAGTAGGAAAAACAATCTTAAAAAAATACATTGCTAGCAAATAAATTCAACTAATTACTTTTTTGGAAGACATATTTTATCATGCATGATTTTGTCTTGCAAGAACCAGCTAAAACCAGGCCCACTAGCTTCAAAGAAACACATTTCAGTTTCTGACTCCAAATAGCTTAAATAGCCTCCTGATTAGCAAGGTGCTTAGGCATGTAAGTAGTCTCAGTGAGTATCCCCAGCAAAGCTAAATATATTTGCCAAATCACTTAACTAAGGGTGTCTCCTGAATTTTTTGAATTGTTGCATTGTTTACCCTGCTCTAGTTTCTACCAAGTGACTCAACGACAGTTTAGCAGCTGGAGTAGGACAGCTCTCTATCATACCAAATCCTGTACTTAGCCAGAGTTTCATTGTTCCCTTTAACTCCACTCTCTAGGTGGAGGGTGAGGATGCGGCTTGTACGTTGGGTTGGAGTGGTGGGGTTTTTTTTTGTTTGTTTGTTTGTTTGTGTTTGGTTTCTTTTTCTTTTTTTCTTTTTTTTTTTTTTTTCCCTCGCAGTCCTCCCACTCCTTATCTGGCATTTAGCTTGCAATGTTTCGCCAGGGAAAATCTCTTTGCAATAAACTTGTACAGTCCTTAGCAAAATGGGATTGTGTTCAAGAGGTAATCACTGCAACAGCAGAAGTGTAGGGCCCTGTGTTTAAAGCTAGAGTTATGTGACCTGTTTAGAAAAATACATAGCTGTGAACAGAATACCTAAGCAAATGTGACAATCTCAGTTTCAAAACCAGGAGTAGTATCCTTCTACATTCTGGAAGGTTTGGGTTTTTTTCCTACATATCAGAGTGTTTGTCTTAAGATTGTAATGAGGTGTTACTGAGCTTTTTCTGTAGTTTCCCGATGGTTCTCTGATATTCTCGATCCTGATTTGTAGAAATACAGACAGCACAGAAAATGATGCTTGTGCCATTGTGTTTGAAAAATTCAGGCAGATTTGCTCACAAGCACTAGCTGTTTGTTTATTATGCTTTGATTTAGAATCTTGATTTTGCCAATATGTACAAATATTTGTGCTCCAAATAGCTCTGTTAGATTTCTTTCTTCAATTTTTGTTTAAGTAATGGCTGGGAAAGATCTTCATCTGAAGTGGTGTATGTCTTTACATCAATGCAATGCATGTAATAATGTACTAAACTGCATTTTAAAATTTGGGGAATCCTAAAGCTAGGATGGTAGATCTGATCTCTGAACAACAGTGAGCAATGCCATATTGTTGGAGTGGTGGGGGAGAAATAAAACAATTACTGGGATGTGGAAAATGACGTACAGCTTGCATGGCAAATTATGGCAATGGCAAAGTAATGCTTCCAGCCTCAGTAAGGCCTCAAACAAAGCAGTACGCTCAGTATCAAAAATGAATTATTTTCTCTGTACCAACAGCAGAAAGCCCACAGTGGTTTGAGTGAGCAGGGACCGGCAAAACGTGCCCTGGAAGGAGACCGGCAAGGAACTGGGTTTTCTCAGGATAGCAACAGACTGAAGAGAAACACTGCTGCAGCTCTGCTTAAGGATGAGAACAGCAAAAAGAGAGGGGGGAAAAAAAATCTCCATCTCTGTGGTAGATTTGAGGAGAAGATAAAGAGCTAAACTGCAGCAAAAGAAACCCTGTTTAAGCACTAGAAAAACTTATGGGGAGAAGTTTAAAGCAATACAGTTGCCTGGGAGGCTGAGATGTCTTCATTACAGGTCATTAAGAACAGGTTAGACCGATCCATTAGGAATGAGACAGGTGTTGATCATCCTGTCTTAAAGGAGGGGGTGGACACAGATGGCCTCCTGACCTCTTTCAGCCTCATGATCTTGTTGTTACATTTTTTTTTCCTGGATTCAGGTTATATATTTAACCAACCCAGCGGTAATTAAACTAAGAGGGAATGTGATAGTTTTCTATAAAGAAATTAAATTCCTCTTAATAATTTGGTTCTCTCAGATAGACACCTTTCTCTCAGCTCGGTTTGTCCTTCATAGGACTTTGTTTTTTCTCCATTTGCTAAACATATGGCCGAGACTTAGTAGAGGAGAGCACAAAGGACAATTTGTTCTGGAAGCCTGCATCTCAGCAAGCACCGTATTTATAAGAATCTCATCAAATATACTTGAATTGTCTAACACAGGATCTTTCTTAAGTGGAAGCATGAAAACGAGTAGTGGAAGGCTAAGGCTGTAACTTGCCTTCAGAGAGGGACAGAACAGAAAGGACGACAAGGGTGGGGGAGGAGGAATAGCTTTACATCGCTTCTCTTGGAAACCTTAGGGCTACAGTGGCTCTTGCAAAACACTTGTTGATTTAAAGAGTGCAAGCAGAGCTATTGACAGAGCCCATTACCTCCGCTGTCAGGTTGGACTCACCAGACAATGGTAAGGCTGAGTTGGTTAAGTTGTGTGTAAGTACACACATGATTACAAATTGTGCTTTTCCAAACCATTTGGTACATTTGCATCATTTTTCAAGCACCTAGTCCAAGCATGTTTTGTCTTACTGCAAATAGGATCCCTCAGTTAGTGCATCCATTTCTCTTTTATTCCCTTTCCTATTCAATTTTTTAAATTAAACAGCTTTAGTCTCTAATATTTTTAAACATTGCTACAATTATTAAAAATGTATTTCAGGTCTTAAAAGTGGAATGTCTGCAGTTTGATAGCACAAGAAAAAAATATCAAGACAAAATACAATTGTAGCCTCTCTCTTCTTCAGCCTCGGCTTTTGCTAACTTTACTATTTCCTGACGAGCCAATGGATAACAGCATGTGCAGTAAAACCAAAACCTCTGTCTAGAAAAAACAGAGGTGAGAATGTATTATGGTGCGATTACAACTTCAGAAATGTGAACCATCTTTTACTGATATCGAGCTGTCTCCTTGAGTGTGCAAGGAGGCTGGAGCAGAGACTCATTTCGGTAAGGTGATAATTTTGATGACCAGTGATTATTTAAAGTTCAGCGCTGTTACATTTTCTTCCTGGTGCAAGAAAGGAGAAAAAAACCCACAGAATTTCTTACTGTATTGTGAACAATGTTTCATCTTGGCCTACATATGGAAGTTCACGTGGCAAGAGTATCTACTCCTAAAGTAGGGAAGGCAGTCCAAGAAGAGCACCAGAGTCTGCAAATCCAGGGAGCTGTTCAGGGAAAGAGGACAGATGTCCAAAACTGATTAGGGAAATCTTCAACTGTTCTGGTCATTTTGCATTCTGTGGCTCAGTCTTCAAGAATGACTGTTCCCCATTCCTGATGAGTCTGGTGAGTCAGATGAAACTGATGTCAAGGAGTTTTCAGAGGCCATGCCATTAGGGTGAAATGGAGGTAGTTTCAGGGAATGGAAAACCTCTGCCCTACCACATAGTCCAAAAAGCTTAGGGACAATATTTTTTTTCTAATTCTGTTAGATTAAAATAATTCCATGCAAAAATTTTGCATTCTTTGCAAAATTTGTTATTCTAGGGTTTAGGGTTGGAAGTCAAACAAAAAACATGAGTTTGGGAAGCTCTAATAAAAATGTAATTATTTTAATAACAAAAATAAATTTTAAAAAAGCCTAATGATTAAAAAGATACAGCAAGAAGCTAATTGTCTGAATTTACAGAAGTATAACTTGAAACTCTTAACTCTCTCTTGAAGTGAAGCCAGAATCTTTAAATTTACTTTGTACTTTCTGAACTTTATTTACTTCAGTTAAAAGTTTCTAAGCTCAAGCTTCTGTGCTATCTGTAAATCAAAAAGCTATCTGTGGCCTCCAGTTGGAAAAGTCATTTAACTGGTTCTGTGACTAAATCACTGTCATCCTTCCATCTTCATTTCATTTCTTTCACAACAGCATTAGGAACTGCAAAAAAGGGAGGCAGATTTTAAGTCTGCTGCATGAAATGTGTTGCTTGTACAGACATGCTTAGTTTTTGACAGTTAAAAACATGTTTCACTACCACTCTGATTTTTTTCTATCTTCTGGACTCTAATTACATGAGCTGGTAAATTAATTTACATGTGTACATAACTCTAGATTTACATAGGAAGTAGCCAGTGGTGAGCAGAGGTTGATCAGACTCAAGGTGTAATCATCTTAATAGTAAGTTTAGAAAAATACTTTCAACATAGAAGATGTAGAGTCACTTAGGGTTGCACACTCATGATTTAGGAGGAAGGTTTTCTAATGTATATGGTCAATAATGAGAAGTAATTTTTAATTATGAATTAATAAATCTGCCTTAGAATCAATTTTCAGAGCACATCCCAAAGAGAGCAGCTCAAAGGGAGCTTGTAAATGTGTACCTTTCCACTTGGTGATGGTGGGATGGCCTTTAATTATGCCCTTCCTCGGCAATGCTCTTCAATATGGAAATCTTGTGAAGGCACAAAAAATGTGTATTCAAGCGCAGGAAATCAAGGGAAGAAGAGAGTGTTGCACAATTCTACACAAAAGGTAAGTTAACATATTCAACAATGTAATTACAAGGGGAAGACAACACTGCTCTTTAACCAGCAAAGCCATAATGAAACACTTCTACCTCTATTTCTTATAAGTAGTTCAGTTCTGCCCCTTAATGTGTCTGCTTGAGGGCTGTTTATCATTTTGGTTAAAGGCAGAATACAGGGGTGAGCTGGGCTTTTTTAATCCTCAGTAGGAGGGATGGCAATGTCTTCTTTAATAGACTGCATGAATACACAGAATATGTCACAGCATAACTATTGTTGAACACATGCTGCAGGATGAGAATATGGGAGAGACTGAGAATAGAAGACTAGCAAAAGCAAAGATAAAACAGAAAATAAGGACAAAAGGGGAAAAAAAAGGTGGTTAAAGAAAAGAACAATTGAAAAGTTGGAGAGCAGTGGACAATAAAGCAGAATAGTATAAAGAATTTTTTTCCCACAAAAATATCACAGAAGCAGAGAATTCCTGAGGCTGGGAAGGACCCCTGGAGATCACCAGGCACTGGGTCCAGGACTCCGGGGGTACCCAGCAGGCACTATCCCTCTTCTCAGGGTTGGAATTTGGTGTCATCTGTTCAGAAGTTCCCTCACAGGGTTCAAGGCAGGTTTTGCTTGTCAGATCCAGCACTTCATGTGGTCACAATTATACATAGCTGAAGGAAAGTAAAGAAACAACAGGGCTAGGTAAATGGAGGAGCATCCAGCAAAGGTAAAAGGCAAGGGTTTTGGTATGACATTACAGTATGAGACAAATAAATACACATCTGGTAAAATTACAGCAGTTGTACTTTAGTTCTACAGGTGTATTTCCTTCAGCTGAACATTATTTTTCCTTAGCATGAATTGGTTACCAAAGTAGCATAAGTAAAATGAGTCTTTTATTCCAGTATAAAAATATTTGAACAAATGTTGATTAAAATTCTTATTCTTAGCCTATACATTTATAACTTTCTTCAAAACATTTTATTTGGTAAAATTGATCTTGATTGGATTTTTTTAATATTAAAAATATATTAAGCTTTTCAAGATTATTTAATTTTTTTTTTAAATGATGGTGAAGCAGATTATTGAATTAATAAGGCATAAACATACAAAAAGATGTTTAAGTAATAACTTTTTTAGTTGGAAGCTTGTTATTTGAGGTGCAAAAAATATATATTTATCTCTAAAGTTTTTCTAGGAAAAAAAATTCTAACCATATAAGCACTATATGCATAGGATATGCTCTTCACTGCAAACTCTTAATGAAGTTGTTGTATCACTGTATCAAATCATGATAAAGCCAAAGTGTCCTTGAAGAACCTGAGCCAGATCCTAGGTGCTTTAAAGGAAGCCATGTAAGTCAATGCGTTATCTTGAAAGAGCAGATTGTGGAAGCAGGATAATCAGCAATAGTTTGGAGATGTGAATGGAGGTCAGAGGGCCACTGTAGTTGTAGGAACTATAGGGTGTATGTGTCATGGCAAGGGGGTGGTATGGTGGTGTAGTGAGTAAAGGTAATGGTGACTGGGGAAGGTGGAAAAAGGCAAATGTCAAGTCCATCTTCTAGGAGGGAGATCCAAGGAACTACAGGCCAGCCAGCCTGACCTCAGACTGTGGGAGGATTAAGTAGTAAATCCTCCTGGACACCTTCTCCAGGTGTGTGAAAAGCAATAAGGTGCCTGGGGGCAGGCAGCAAGTTAGTGTATCCATTTCTCTCTTTGCAAGGGTTTACAAAAGCAAATTCTCCCGACCAATGTGACTGGTTTGTATAATGAGATAAGTGAATCTGTGGAGGAGTGGAGAGCAGCTGATGTCGTTTATCTTGACTATAACACAGCTTTAGACGCAATCAACCACAGGCCTCCTTTAACCACACTGGAGAGGTAGGAACAAGGCTAAGTAGAAGATAAGGTGGAACATTGGCTGCACCTTTGGTCTCAAGGGCTGTGATCAGCCGGAGCAGGTCCTGCTGGTGGCCAATGTACTCCAGGGGTGGATACTGTGACTGTTACTGTGTAACACGGTCAGTGACTTCAGGGATGAGACGAAAAGCGGATCACAGCAAAGTGGGAGATAGCAATCAATGCTCTGGGCAGCCATGGCAGACTGGAGAAATGGGCTGGCAGGAACCTCACAAAGTCCAATGAGTGGTGGAGCAGCATCCTGCATCTGGTACAGAATAGCCATTTGGAGGCTAAAGCAATAGGAAAGGAGTTTCAAAAATAAATTTGGAAGTCCTGGTGAGCAACAAGTAAGCCAGCAGTGACCTTGCAACAAAGAAGGTCAACAGCATCCTGGGCTGCAATAGCCAGCAAGTTGAGAAAAGTGGCTATTCCCATCCATGGAGTGAGACCACATCTGGAAAACTGAGTGCAGTTTTGAGCTACCCAGTGTGGGAAAGATGCAGACATAAAAAAGAAACTCCAGGGGAGGGCCACCATGATAGTGAGGGTGCCTTTCATTGTGGGAAGCAACAGGCATAAGCTGGAACAGAGCAATTAGACATAATGGGAAAAAAAACCAAAAACTCACAAATGTGTTCAAATTATGGAATGGGTAGTTCAAAGAGGCTGTAGAGACAGTAAAAATCATCCGGTAAGAATCCTGGAAAACCTGGCATAACTTCAAAATTTGCCATACTTGGAGATGAGGCTTCAGCCAGAGACCTCAACAGGTCCCTGAATCCTGAAGAAGGTTAAGATAGTGGAGTATTTTTACACAGTTTAAATTAAAAAAAAAAAAAAAAAAATTGGTGGGTTTGAGTTAGGTGTAAACTATGTCAACAAAAGTCTTATTGGTTTCATAAAGACCATATTTAAATCCACTTGGGAAAGTTAATGAATAAGTGGGGATTCAATTCCCCATAAAGGTGGGCAAAGAGATTCTACAGAGTAAATGCAGCTGCTCATGAAAAAGGGCTTTGTGCACCAACAGCTGCATTCTATATAGCCCTGATGTCAGCAGGTGCACATAAACCATTCTATCCTGATTAAGCTGCAGGTAGAGCTTTATGAGACAGCAGCCATACCTGAATGGCCTACCAAGTTCATAAACTACCAACAATTTGTTAATAACCTTTCACCTTATGGAAAAATAACTTTACTTATTTGAAAATCAGTTAGAAACACACCTGTAAGTGCTAGTTTTACTCTGTGTACCAATTTTTAAAGAAATACGGTACGCAGAAAAGGTAAGAAAAAATAACACTGACAATATAAGACTGTACTGACCAGGAAAACATGGCTGCATTCAGATTTTGAATTTTTTCCTGTTAATTTGGGGGGGAGGGGGGGAGTTATGAAAGGAAATTCAACCAAATCTCACTGAAAACTCAAAATAATAAAAAAAACTTATCTCAATGCTAATTTTCTCATCAAGAAAGGTTTGCAAATCACAGTGAATAATCAAATGAATGCATAAAGTGATGTTGTGAACAAAATAGCAAGCAGAAGAAGGAAGGGGAGGAAAGTGAATACAAGAGAATTACAGAAACTTGTATTACTCTTGTTTAGAATGGATGAAGTTTTTGCTGAAAAACTAAGCTCAGCTCTAGTCAGCACAACGCAGCAATGGTGACACTGGAGAAGTTTCAGAGAAGAGCTGTAATGCTGAATAAGACCTGCACTGAAGTGTGTTTATCAAACCTATTTCCCATCTGGAAGAAGGTCCTTTCCCTTTAAAGAATAGCAGTTAGGAATAACATAATTACTGGTCTTTGCATACAATGGCACTTGTAACCACGGCTTTGGGTTTTGGCCTTAGATGATAAAATGTATTTGCTTATGAGTTAGAAGCTTGTAACAAATTTCAGAGGATCTGAGCATATGTGTGTAGTTAAATCTCCTCTCCCACACAGTTTGACTAGGAAACTCAGCCACATAGGAGCCAGGGCTTTTTGTTAACGTTAAGGCTATAGCCTTAACTCCATATTATATGAGCTGTCTTTTATGCTCCTACCACAGCAAGTTAAAGATCTTCCTTGCTTTTCCTAGTGGATTTAGGAATTAGTTTAATAAAGATTTTTGGTTATGTTAAAGAAAGTTATATGTCAGGGAAAAAAAAAGATATCAAGCTTTCCTAAATAAGAAATGCTGGAATTAAAATTATCTGTGCAATTCTAAATTGTACTGTTTATGGTCACAAAATTAAAGACATACTTTTTTCTTTCTTTTCCCCCAGTGAACCACTGTTTCACTTTGCATTGGAGAATGAATCACAACTGTGAGGTAAATAAGATTATTTTCTATCTAACTGTTAGCTTATTTGCTACAGAGATTTGCACAGATATGACAAATGAGGTCAGAGGAAAAGTTCTGTCTCTCCAGGACTCTTTACTCAATTTTTTTTTGATTTTTTAAAATTTTTTCCCCCTCAAATACAATACACTCTTACTTGCTATGTTATTTCAAGGTAATATTCTGTTTTGTGTGTTTTATAGACAGAATTAATCCTCAATCTCTTTTTTGCCTGCCTGTGCATGGGCAGGGTGGAAGAGCTTCCTGAAGACATAAGTAATTTCTCTGCCAAATAAAACTGATGGGGAGGGACATTCAGAAAGGTTGCCCTTTCCAGCTGCTGTAGCCCAGCACTGGAGCCTTGTCTTCTGAAGATGATGTCAAAAGTACTCCAGCTAAAACAGTGGCATTAAGGCGGATTGGATCTTTGGTTACTATCGCATCAAAGCTCCAATTGAGCATATAAGAATGACAATCCCTCCATCCCCATCTCTAATGGGACTAAATTCAAAGAGATTTCTGATGGTGATCCCTCCCATTTCTGAGTTTTCTCAGTCGAAGAAGAAAATATTGCAAGTTTTCAGCTAGTGATTGCAAAGGCTTCTTCCTTTAACATGAGGGTGGAGAATGGGAAAGAGTTTTCTTTTAATATGTTTGGAGAAACAATTGAACTATTTTTGCCCAACGCAAGAAAACAGCTTAAAGAAATGAAATCAGACAAGTATGGGAAATTTTATGCAGCACAGTAGGGCAAAATGTAACCATTTGAAAAACAAGGATTATGATCAAAAAAATATTGGACGAGCCTAATTGTAAGCAGAGTTAGCTATACCACCAGGAACAATATATAATCTGCAGAACAACTCGGGGCTGCACATCCAGGCTATAAAATGTCAAAAGTAACGACTGTTGCAGTGTAAAGTACAACTCGCCATTATCAATACGCGTGAAAACGTAAAGCTTTTCTTGTAAGATAGGATTTCTGCATCACGGTTTGCTTCTTGAACTAAAGGGCAATGTTTAACAGTCGCCCTCCCGCCCTTAACAAATTTTAACTCATGTATTCACTCCTCCAGTCTAGGAAAAGCCTGCATCTCAATCCTTTTGCTCCCACGAGTGAGATATAGCTGACATGATTTTCAGCATGTCTTTTTTTTTTTTTTTTTTTTTCTTTCCCCCGGCGGCAAAGAAAGGAAATAAGACTGTATCCCCCCGCCTCGCTTCCCTGTTTTCGTGAATATGGGCCACTGAAAGCCGTAAGAGGGCTGACTGCTCCGGTCCCGCCTGGGAGCGGGGTTCCTCCAAGGACGGACAGCAAAGGGCCACAGCCAGTGTCTGTCCCTCCGAGAGCGAAGGACTTTGTTTTTCCCTTCCCCTTTCTCCCCGGTTCGGGTGCCGAGGAGGAGGTTCCCGCGGGCGCTGCGGCTGCCATTGTCCCTGCGGGCGGGGCGCCGAGCGGCCCCGCGCTCCGCCGAGCGGCAGCGGCGAGGGGCGGCGGCGCCCCCGGATCGCGCCGCGCTGCCGCCCACCCGCCCGGCCCGGCCTCCCCCCGCCCGGGGCCCGGCCGCTGCCGCCGTGCCCGGGGGCAGGGGGGAGTGACTTGTGCCTCCCCCTGCCTCCTCCCCGTCCAGCCCTCCTCTGGGTAGAAGGGGAGGAGGAGGAGGAGGAGGGCGAGCGGTGGGAGGGTCTCCATTGAAATAAACAAGCAGGCAGTTATTAAAAAGGAACATGGCGGCCGCAGCCCCAGCTTCAGCTTCATCTTACAAAGCGAAGGTCAGCGCCGGCGGCAGCGGCGGGAGACGGCACTGACCCCGGTAACGGCTCCCGCACGGCCCCGGCGCGACGGGGGGTGTGCCCGGGCCCCCCGCGCCTGCCCGGCCGCCCCGTGTAGCGCCGGGGGGACGCCCGGGGCCGCGCCGGTGCGCGGAGGGGCGGCGTTGGCGGGCGGCACCGCGGCCGCGGCGAGGCGGCTTCCCCCGCGCCGGCGGCGGGGGGAGCGGGGCGGGGGCTGCGGCCCCTCCGTGGGGAGCAGAGGGACCGCGGGGCCGCCCCTTGCCGGGGCATCGTGCTCGCACCCCCACGCCCGGCGGTGGGGGGTGGGCGCGCGGGGTTACTTCTCCAGGACGTCCCCGTTTCGGCGAGGGAGGGGGGGATAGGGCACCCCACCCTGCCGGGCCGAGGGGGCCGGTTTCCTGCTCCCAGGCCAGGCGGAGGTCGGGTGCCGCCTCTCCGCGCCCCTGGCTGGGGGGGAAAAGTGCGAGGAACCGGGAAGGCGAAGGGCTGATACGGGGGTCAGGGACTGCCCTGGCCGGGCTGGGGGAGGATGGGGCAGCGGGGTGCGATTTTGAAGGGACTGTTTAGGACGTTCCCCCTCACCCCAACCAGGCAGCGATAGCGAAACTTGAGGGAGGGTCTCTTCCCCGATGACAAAAGGGGTGATTTGGGGAGCACAGCGACGCCGCCTCCTCTTCCCCGGCTGACAACGACTCGGTGCGCAGCGGCGCGGGCCGCTCTGCGCTCCGTCCGCGGGGCCGAGCCGGCCGCCCCCTTTCCGCGCTGGGCAGGGACCGCGCCGCCCGGAGCCTTCTCCCTTTCCCCCTGCGCAGGGCGCCTCGCCGCCGCTCCGCGCTCTCAGGGGACGCGAAGGGAAGGAGGGGGCGAAGCGGGCAACTTCTCTTAACTTTCTGCGCGGGGGCTGTGCCTGCCCGTGCGCGCCGCGCAGCGCCGGGCCGGGCCCGGCCGAGCCGCGGGGGCGGGCGGCGGGGCGTCGCAGCTGCGTGCGAGCGCAGCCCGGGGCGCCCGGCCGCCGCCTCCCCGCGGCCCGGGGAGGGGTGGGGGCCCGGCCGCCGCAGTGCCGTGTGTCTGCGTGTGTGCGCGGGGCGGGGAGCGGCGGCAGGAGGAGGGGGAAGAGAGGGGAGCAGCCGGCCGAGCGCGGGGCCGGGGTCCCTGGGCGGGTGCCGCTCCGCTCCCTCCCGCTTCCTCGCAGCGGGCGGCGGCCGCAGGCGGGGCGCTCCGCGGCGAGCGGAGCCCCCCGCGTGAGGCGCGGGGGAGGGGTGCGGAGGTGCCCGCTGCCTCCGCGGAGGGCGGGTGCGCGGCCCCTCCCCTCCTCCGCGGGGGGCGGTGTGTGCGCCGCCGCGGGCACCGCGCGGCTCCGAGGCTGCGGGCCGAGGCGTAACTGGAGCCGTGTCCCTCGCCTGCCTCGCTGCCCCTCGTTCCTTCGCCGCCGCTTGGGCCTGAGCGTTTCACCCAGCTTGGAGACCGCACTCTGCTCTTGCCGGAAAGGGGCATTCAGGCCGTGTAGTTTGTAGGAAACCTGCCCGAGAGCCTGGCAGAAAAAGGGGGAGGGAAATTAAAAAAAAAAAAAAAAAAAAAAAAAGGCAAGGAGGTTGCTGGTAGGCACTGGAAAGTCGTGATATCTGTATCTCATGATATATACTTAGTTTTAGTTAGCCTGTATACTTTGGTCTGAAGTGTGTTTATGTGGGGCACTCTATAAATATACTTGTAATTTAGCTTGGAGAGTCTTCTTGTGAAAGGAGAACAGCCTGCTTGTTCGATAATAATCAATTGTTTTTATATTTCTCTCTTTTTTTTTTTTTTTTTTTTTTTTTTTTTGTCTCAGAGTAGTAAGAAGCAGGTGAATAGGCTTTGGAACTCAACCCATGGTGTTTAAGTATAATTTGAGCTAAGCATGTAGTGCCTGGCTATGGCAGTTATAGCAGAGCTCTATTGCCACTGTAAATAAGTAAGCATTTAAGACTGCCAGTGTTTGTTACTTGAAGCATTTTTTTCGTTTTTGTTCTGCTGTTGTGGGTGAAGGCAGTCATTTGGATTTTATCCCTTTGGGTTTTTTATGTACTGAACTATAAAAACAACCTTAGTCAGTTAATTTTCTGGCTCCTTATAACCCAGTGGCAGTGTTGGGCCACCTGGTGGGCTCCTCTCATGGGGGAATCCTCTGGCAGCACACAAAGCTGCTGGTTCACTGTGTTGGATGCTGTCTCAGAAATGCCCATGTTGCATATAATTTTTAATGTCATAGTGAAACTATTACACCCCAAAGCAGAGATCTTGTTTGCTTAAACACAGCTTAGTGTGGATGGAAACTGGTTGTTTTATCACACTTGGTGTAGGTACTTGGTGCCTCCTACTTTTTTCCAGAAGACGTGTTTGTTTACGTCAGCAATGGTGTCACAAATAGGATATACCAGATTTGCACATATTTCCATGTACAGATGTGTATGCAAGCATATATGGACACTGATGCATTTGTATTCCTCACTTTTGCATTTTTGGTAACAGCTCTTTTGGGACTGGACATAGAAGTTGGCTCTGTTGTGTCATACGAGATAATGAAAGTTGTAAATTGCCCCCAAATGGTTAATCTGTAAATTAGCTTAATGTTCTTAGGAAATCTTGGTTATCTACAGTCTTGAAGAAAATATTTTGTCATGGACTCAACCTTCAAGAATATCGACTACAACTTTAAGAAGAAAGGTTTCATCTTTTTTTAACATCGTGCAATATTTTGAAGAATTTCATTATCTTTAATATGTTTTTATCTTGGTGAGCATTATGCAATAAATGTATGTCAAATGTGCTTCAATCACCTCATCTTTTTAGTCACTGTACTCTTTTATTTCACATAAAACCTGAAGATTTCTCAACTTTGTATTTTCTTGGGCTTGTGGTCTTTACTAGGGAGAGAATCCATGTCTGATGTGGTTCTTCAGTATCTCTGCAATGTATGAAGACACTTCTTTACTAAGTGTGTAAATTCCTCATTGTGTGTCCTGGTGTTGTCTGCTAAATTTGAAACTCAAGACATTTGAATACTTTATAGTCATCAAGAATGGTACTTTTGGACCCAGTTTAAGTTTTTAAACTGGAATCATGCTGTTTGAAAGAGAAAACAAAGGTTATTTCTGGTGGAAACATTAGAAAATATAAGGGATTTATTCACATACAGTGTAGTGTATTGCATTAAACTGAGACTCTGAAGTAAAAATTAATTACTTAATAATAATGTTTATGTTTTTATAATCATTTAGGGTGTAGCTTGCTCATTAGAATGCTGAAAGACTGTTGAAAGAGGCATGTAAACTGTCTGTAGTGTTGGCATTCCCAACTTTTCTCTCCGTCCTCCAAAAATCCAGTAAAGGCTAGCCCATCTGCAGGGAGCCCAGATTTTGCAGCAGGAAGAACAAAGTCAGTGAGCGAGCCAGCTGCTGCTACAATGCCCACTGTCTTCTGCTCCTTGCCTTTGTTGCTGATGTCACTGTCTCATTGGCAAAATCTGGGCTTCTGCGCTCAGCTGGAGTTTCTCTAGCACCTGACACCAGAATTGCAGAGGCTTGAGAGGTCTAAGCCTTGAGGATGCTGTCAGTTCATTTGAAAGAAAAAGACTAACTAAAGATTGCTACCAAATTTAAATATAAACGTGACTCTCTTTGTCTGCCGAGCACTAATAGATTGTTCACTGGAGAAAGGGAACGCTGAACTAAAACTGTTCTTGCCATGTTCAGTTCTTTGTACATTTGCTGTGGCTGGCCTCTCTAAACAATGCAGATTGCATGCAAGTAGGTATATTTCACAAATTCCACACATTTCTTCAGTATTCTGATAGGCATTAAAATGCTCAATATTCATTTATATCCATGTTTGGCTTTAGAGGTCAGAGGTTAAATGTGTTGTTGCTGTATATACTCTGCTGTGTGACACAGCATTTTAAACTAAGAACAGAGTAACATTGAAAATTACTTTATAGAAGGCATATAACAGCATTCATTCATCCATCCATTTTCTACTGTTAGTTAACTTAGTTACAGACAGCTACTCTGGCAGGATCCCCTATTTTTATTTTTAAATGAGGTGAAGTTCACTGCACTGCTTTATTTTTGTTAGTTTTTAAAACATTCTTATACTTCTGGCAGCAGATAATGACAAATTCTTCAATGTAATGCTTGGAGCAAGGGAGGCGGAGAGGGAGAAACGGGGAGGGAGAGGAGGGGAAAAACCCTCCTGAGCATATGGAGACATCCAGAAAAAGATGTGCATCGTCAGCTGTGATTCCATTGTGTGCTTGCAGACAGGATCTGAGCTCTTCTTCTCTTGGGAATTTAAACCCTACAGAAGTATTCTTTGGCTTTTACCAGTCAGGATAATGGAGCTTAGATAACATATATTTCATGTATTTATTATAGATAATATTTTGATAATATTTTATTATTTCAGGGAATAAAATGCAGTTTCCAGGACTCCTGCTCTGTGTTGGAATAGCATTTAAACAGTCATATGTATTGCTGAAATGGTAATTTAGAGTAGTAAGAATAATTTCTATTATTACATCAGTGGTTACATATTACAAAGGCATCTTACCAGTTCTATAGTTAGTAGTTTGTCAGCAGTATTTACATTATGCAAACACTCCCTATTTTAATGATTCAGTAGCTCAGCCCTTTCAAAACATACCAAGTAGAAATCTGACATGAAAAATGACAGGTTGTATAGTTTAATCAATTTAGGATACAGAATAAGAAAAAAAAAGACAAAAAACCCAGGGTATTTTTTAGACAATTATAAGACAAAGCAATTTTGTCAGTGTTGTGAGTATTCAGAAATAACATTTATATGATGGAAAAAGGAGTGGGAGAAATTAATTTTCTTTCATTCAGCCCTGCATTTACCTATTACCCAGAAGAGCCTTTCCTCTCCTGAGCATCTGGAATACTTTTGCCGATTTTATACAATTATTTTGAGTTGATGAATAGTTTGAAAAATAGATCTTGAATGTGGTAGATTTGCTGCAGTGTGTTTTGTAACTGTTTATGATTTTTCAATCTTTTTCTGTGGAAATTGCACGTTATTCAAATTAAAGACTAATGGAAATTTTATTTAAGAGTTTTATGGATATATAATGGAAACAATTCCTATGGAAAATGTATCGTCATCAGAGTGCTTGACATCTTGAAGTTTGAAATTAGTTCATTAATTTAAGTGTCTGAAGCTATACCGCAGCATATTAACAATATGCACATTTTTTTTCTTCTGCAGCTTCATCATTATGCTATTCCAAGTCTTGCATTTCCTTAAATGGCTTCCATAACAATCTCCCATTAATACAGTTACTGACAGATATTATTTTTTCTTTGCTCTCATTTTAGCAGTTACAACTGATAGTAAATCTCACTCTTTCTGTGAATGTGCTCCCATTACTTAGATATTAAGAAGCTTCTTTGGAATTTGCATTAGCTTTTTGCAGCTAAGATGCAGTGTCCTCAGTAAATCCTATTTACGTTTTTCTCTTTGTTTTTAAACTTCAAGAAGTTATTTTCCGTTTGGAAAAGAAAACTTGTATTTTGCTAGAATAGTTCCCATTACATGGAAGCCTTTATTAGATTAATGAAAGGGCAGAGAGTATAGGTGACAAATTAATAAAAATATCTACCGAATGTGTTGATTTATCCATAAGTCTTAGGTAGTATGGAGCACATGAGCTTCTATGAGGGGACATAGTGAGAACATATATCTGCTGTAGTGTTGACTGAGAGTTGCTACTTTGATGCTTTTTTAGTGAGCTATGTAAGACATATTGTTGCTCTTGGGTAGGATTTATAGTGGGCATATCACAATTGGCTGCTTTATTGGCTGCCTCAGTGGAGAAGCCTGGGACTGAAGAATGGGCATGGAAAGTGAAAGAACATTTTGCTTGTTAAGTCAGAATTATTATAGAATTTTACTCTTACTCTGCCTATGCTATAATTCATCTGCGTGTGAACAGATTTAGTTTTTCATTGCTGTCAGTATTGATCTCTAATGAGTCTGGCCCATGGATTTTGAAGAAAATCGCTCCAATTAAAAACAATGCACTTTGTCACCTATTTGTACCTCATGGATTATGTAGGAGATACTAAACGACATTTAAAAATAAAACTTCTTGAGAATAGAGGAAAGTCTGCCTATGAATAAATTTGAGAGTATATGCTGACACTTTTATTACACATATTTTTATGAACCTAAAATTCATCATGTGCCTGTGTGATGCAATTAGAAATTAATGAAAAAACCAAAAACCCAAAAAAGCCAAAGCAACCAAAACCCTATGAAAATCCAAGGTCATAAGTTTTAATACTTGTGAATCTGAGAGTTCATGTATCATGTAGGCTGCAGTGGAGGTTATTTTTCTTCATTCTGCTTACACCATGCTTTGAGTTCACAAAGTAGCTCTTCAGCCCTTTCTCTTTACTCTTTCAAAATTATTGTCAGGACTTGCTGACCAAGTACTTATATATTCTGAGAAATACATGTGATTATTGTCAACTAATTTAACTTGCTAGTTTCGCTTAGTTTTATACCTTGGTCCCCAGGTACATGCATGAACAATGTCCTCGTCCTGTTGTATCTATTTTCTGAAATAGATTCTTTGTGGAGGAATATTGAGTGTATAGAAATAAATAAATAAATTCCAGTTTTCAATTATATTCTCAAGGAGAAAAGTTCTTCTTCCAGTCTAAATCTTTGTATTTTTTCCAAAATTAAAATTTATAGCTAGAAATGTACTATTTTCTTTAAATGAGTCCAGAAGAGTTGTTGCTATTATCAGGGGTGCAAAAAAAAAAGCAAAAAAACTTGTTGATACTTTATAGGCTATAAAATGTAGCTCTAATAGCATAGTTTAAAGTTTTTTTTTATTTTAATTGCGTGCCAGTTTTTGTTGGCATTTGCAGTGCAAACATACTTTTGCTTGTTTTGCTAGATTTTTTAAAGCATTACTTTGAAACAAAGGTACTGAATTTTTCATGAGGCCTTAAAATATTTTCTTGCTACAGTTCTGTGTGAAGCTAGTGATAACTGCAGGATGGTGAGATCATTTGTGGCTCCTTTTCTTCTAAGTTTAGGAATGATGGAACCTGAAGACTGAATGTAGATGAGAAAAGCCTCACTAAGCTCACCAAGTTCATGCTCACTAAGCTTGCATACTGTGGATGATCTCTTCCAAGTATGTCTGAAAGTGGCAGTTCCCACTCCCTTTCAGCTTAACTGTAGTTTGTAGCACTGATGTTGTGTGTTTTGTTCACAATGAAGTTTTTATGGACAATGGAGGTAAACACACCTTAGGTACCTGGAATAGAGACCACAAGGGAAAGAAGTGACTGTGCACAAATGGAAAATAAAGATGTAAAGTGTTCTGAAGTCAGAAGACAGTGTGTTATTCTGTTCCATCCGCATCAGTTGTTTTTAGTTGAGGGTTTTTGACCTTTAAAAGAGTTTTCTTTTACTCTTTGTGGGATGGAGGATTGGATGGTGGTGTTGGAAAATGGCAGGTGTGGCTGTGGCACATTCAATTTTTATATTGTAGGTAATGTTGATAATTTGTGTATTGTTTGAGGCAGTGACCTGCTCTGCATGTGGGCCTTTGTGCACTGCTGTTAACAGAGTTATGCCACTGTGAGACCTGGCTTGTTGCGAGAGAAGTTCCCTTGAGTTTTGAGGGTCATCCCAAGAAGCTCCTGAATCTTGTGGGTTGGGTGTAAATTTGCATAGGCATAGGTGGTAGTTGGCTTGCTTTTTCTTCAGATTGCAGAATGGGCTTCAGAAGGGAAGGCAAAGGACTAACAGATAATTTTGTTGTCCATAACTTCATCTTCATCACTTCTTTTCTTCACTGACAGTCTAGTTTAGTTAGAGAAGTGTATCAGAAATACACTAGATAATACATCTGTTCAGGTACATGAGCCTGTCGCTAGTTGCTCTATAATTCAAGAGGTTTTTTTTGTGAAGAGAGGTCTTGTTAGTTATGTTTTTGTGTTTCGAAGGTAGTGCTTCTAGTGTTAAGTTATAATGCATTGTCTTTGTTTTCAGACAATATTATTGTTAGAGGTTTTATGAATAAAAAAATGAAAATCAGCAGAGCTTGTCCTTTCCAGTGGGGCCTTGTGGACACTACTGTAAGGGTCAGGAGCCACATGACTTGTGTACAGACTCCTTGAGTGGCTTTATTGGAGGCCACAGAGACCTGTGGGAGGTGGGATGCAAAAAATAGGAAAAACAGCAGGAAAATAAAAGTGAGCAGCCACCGTAGTTGTCAAGAAACAAAATGGTAGTAGAGTACTCATTCACTGGTGCACAGCAGGTAAAAGACAGGAGATGAGTGGGAAATGCTTCTGTTTGCACAGGCAGTGTCCTGTTTACTGCCCCTCAGGGGAAAATGTCTCCCCACTGTGGGCTGGGGCTGCAGCCCCCACGTGCTGCTGAGACTATGGCTTTTCTTTGGTGTCTCTGAACTGCCAAACGATCTAGTAGCTTACTTAACATTTTATTCCAAGACAAGATGATTTTTTTCTGTCAGCAAGGACCCACTCAAAGCCCTGAGTTAGTGATCCACAGAGCTTGTGTGCTTTTTGGACACTCCTGAGGAAATAATGTACCCCTGTCTTCTGGGTGTATATTTTGTATAAGAACACTTCTTTGTTAGAAGTGCCCCTAAATAGTCTGTTACTGTAGTGGTATCCTGTCTGTGACTGAAAGAACTTATGCAGAGTTTGTTTGAAGAAGGTTCCTATAAGGTGGCAGAAATGGCAATGAAAGAGGTTGGTTCTAAGTTCTGCTACTCTCAAGGCATAATTAGTGTATGGTGGGGTTTTTTTGCTGAAGATTCTTGTAGCATATCTTTCATTTTATCTGTGTTCTCATTTGCTTTATGTTCTGCCTTTTAGTTTGTCAGAATAGGAAAGTAGAAAACTCTTTGGTGGTTTGCTTGGATGCATTTGTCATAAAGTGCTCTCTGACCTACAAACAGAAATTCAGGTATAATATTTGTGTGGGCAGTGGTGCACTCCTCCTCTCTTGAAGGAATTATTTTGCTGTGCAATGTATGGCCTCTATTCTGTGGGCTCTTTCCTGCTTTATGGGACTCCATACAAGTGAAAGGCTTTCTGTTCACTGATGCTTGTCACTTGGGTCAGGAGTATTGTAAGTGGAGGCTGAGAGAAGAAACATGCTTCTGTACATGCAACTTACAATAATGGTTGAAAGGACACCAGTTTCTCCTTTTTAGAGATTTGAAACTAATGTGCTGTCAAATCAAGCAGTCAACCAAAAAAGGAACCAAGCACTTTCAGAGTTCTCACAGATTTGTTAGTGAAAATAGAGGCTGTGTACTGTGTAAGTTAATGTAAACATTTTAGCTGCTATCACTGTGAATTTGCAGTAGGCAGCAGGTAGAAAGGAAGTTGTGTGACTGGAGTGATTGTGGAACTGGAAGGGGGTTGTAGTTATGTCTGGAAAAGCAGATAACGCTCCACAAAGTTTGTGTTTCCCTCGTTGTGTTATGCTTAAAATGGCAATGTGCTAAATGTCATATTTTTGTTCTTCTATGCCCATCTCCAAAAAAAAGACTAATAGTTTTCTCTCAAATTTCTTCCTAGCATTCTTGAGATGTGTCTGAGTAGTGAGCCCCCCTGCATACACAGCCCCTAGAAATCATTGTCTGCATCGCTGAGTCTTGGTGAGTTGTGTATATCCTATTGCATTTAATTGGATTGTGTTGCAGTTTTACCTTCTTCACTGGGGAGTTTGATGTGAGATGTCTTAAATTGATTGTGTGGATACAGCAGAACAAACCTTGGTGTTAAGTAACATGGGATACTGTACACTGAGTGGAAAGACATTTTAGAAACTTTGAAAATAATAGTGAGACTGGTTATGGAAGCAGAGGGTCCTTGCTTCGGTGCCAGGACTAGGAATGGGATTTTCTGCTGAGAAGGAATATCACATGTTGATCCCTTCAGCCTTTCTCATTAGGTTTGTTTGATATTTTATACTGTAACTAAGGAATTGACATTTTTCAGATGTGCTGATTATGGTCTGTCTTATGGCAAAGGTTGAATATGAAATAATACAAGCTTTTCTATCCAACTCTGTGCACTAATAAATTATTTAATTGAGGGTTGAAATTGGTATAATGACACTGATGACTTAAACTGCTTGTTGCTCAAGAATTACTGTCTTATGACTCCAGCAGGCAGTGCTGTGCCTGTTTAACTCTGCTCTCAAGAAGGGATAATACCACTGAGAATTAGAAAAAGAGACCCCTGCGGATTGTTTAAATGCAGACTAATAATAGTTTGGTAGTGCAGTGAAAGAAAGTAGAATATAAATGCTGTGGTTTTATTTTAGGTATGTTTGATATATCAGTATATTCACTTGGTATAAATCTTTTACAACAAATACGCATTTGAGATTTTATGTGAGAGCCTTTTCAGTGTACTCATGAATAAATGTTGTCTTTTAACACATAGAGTGACTTATTAAGGTCAGAAATATGTATTTTTGAGGCTTGCACACTAAATATAGAGGTGGGAAATGAGCCTGCTGAAAGAGTTTTTAGTTGTTTGGTGGGTGACTGTCTATAAAATGCCAACCAAATATGGGTAAAATTATGTAAGCCCACATCAAGTATCATTTCCTCTTTTGTTAATTATGTTCAGCAGTTTTTGCAAACTAACAATGCTTTTCTTTAAACTTTCCTAATTTTCTAGCATCAGTGAATGAGAAAACAGCTTAAGCAGTTTTCCAGTGCTTTTTTCTGTCTTTTCACTTTTCAGTTCAGATAAAACACTCTGGAGTTCAGTCTATTCAATGAAGTTTATAATTCTGGTTAATAATTTGTTTTTGTTTTATGTTAACTTGAAAATGCTTAGCCACAGAGATGTTACTTATTACTTATTTACACTTATTACTTACACCATATTAGTTATTATTTATTTACACTACTTACCTGGACTGCATAATAATGTACTTGTGCAGGTCTTCTCAACAATGCTTTTGTAAGCATTTAAGCAAATTGTTTTTAAAAATGCAAATACTCTAAAGTATTGTTTTCCTAGTGAATAGCACTCAGAATGAGTTAGGTGTATGTAATAAAGAGAAAAATGTCACTGCCAGGATTCTCTATAGAGAACATGAAATTTTGTTGTCAAGTTGATTGTATGTTTGTTTTCAGTTGTCTCAATTTCAATTTTCGATTAAAAAAATGAATGCATTAGGGAAATATGAAAATAAAAAGCAATTTCCATATAATTACTTGGGGTTTTTTCCGAATTAATTTATATGGAGAAAAAAAAACAACCTGTCTTTTCCTTAGTGTTGCTACATTGTGCACCAAAATTATAGATTTGGTTGATACAGTGATAGAAAATAATCTGCTAACTTCATATGTGCTGACCAAAACACAGTTTCTGTGTTTAGGAAGTTCAAAACCTTTAATAAGAGCAACTATGATATGAATATTTGTATATGAAGTCTATGCTGATGACATTGAGGAATAAACCAGTGTAAAAAATCCTGTAATGAAAGGGTTTATAGGGCAAGGATGAAGCAGAGAGGTAGTTTTCACTCAAAATACCCTTTTACTTTAAAGTGTGTGGTTATATCTGTATTCCTATTATAGACAGTTCAGCAAAAGTAGGTTCCATAAGCCAAAGAATAGTTTAAAATTTTGGTTCCATTGAATCCTTGGAAATCTTTCTATTGGGTTTTGAGTGTCCTGGGCTTCAGCCTTATTATTTGACATACTTACATGTTCACCTTCTCTGTTGCAAGATCAAAGAGCTGTAGCTGTTTATTTTAACCATTATACCCATCTGAAATTATACTACTGTTGGAAGGATGCATCAGTTGGAGTGTCATTTAAGAAATCTGGGCCTTTTAACTAGTGTTGCTTGTGCAATTATAGATGTTGGTTTTGACTGTATGTTGTGAGACTGCACCACGACTCTGACTGAAATTGTGCACATTCAGCTTGTCTACCACTGTATCAAGTTTTTTGGAAAGTGAACCTACTAGTTAAGGCTTATTTGGTCTATTTTTCATGTTAGTTGAGGTAGTGGTTAGCAGCTGCTGTGTGCTCACAAAAAAGGGGATGCAATTAGAATGATGGTAAGTTGAGATGTAAGACTTACAAAAAACCCAAACAGATACAAAATCTGTTTTAATTTCCAGTCTAAAAGTTACCAGTCAGAAAGCATTTTTTATCTCTCACTCCTTTTTTCATGAAGTGGTTTGCTTTGTAAGGAATAGTTCTCAGCAAAAAGAACATAGATTAGAGAAATCTCAGTTTTCTGTCACTCTTGATCTGGAGAGTCTGTTTCCATCTAACTTTGTAGCGATTTCATTGTCGTTTGTGTGGTAGTTAGTGTCAAGTGTGATAGAAAATATTTGTGTGTCTTTTTATGCTGAGTTATAGTGCTTGTTGTTTACAGCTGTAGTAGATACAGAAAATTCTGACAAATGTCTTATTTTTGACTGTGTTCTCCTAATACATGTTTGTGTAAAGGGAATGCTGTCAGAAAATAAAGTGCAATACTGAAAATAAAACTGCCTTATATTGAAACAAGTTTTAAGAGCCTTCGGTATTAATTTAAGGATGCAAATGAGGAACTTAGAGTAGATTTCAAGTATCAAACCTGAATAAGGCAGAGCTGGCTTCTGTGAGCTTGCAAAGCAGGGCTGGAATGGTGCTTACCTAGAACCCTGGAGTCAGTTCAGAGCACCCTAATTCCCAGAGAAGCTGTATTTCTGAAATGGCTGAAATAAAATATTGTTATGTGTAATCTTTAGTGAAACTGGTCTTCTCTGTGAAGGATACTTAATCTATGTTGAATTGGTTTGTGATAAAGAGAATGTGTTTTCATTGCTAGACCTCAAAACTGGGGAGTTGCGTCTTGCATGAAATGTGATAAGATTATTCTGTGTTCAGTCACTGCTGTTCAGTAGTGACATTAGTTAATGTGAATTGCCTATGAAGATGCTTGTAAAAGTGAATGCTTGATTATGGTGAATTTAATGTAATCAGCGTTAAAATGATACTCCTAATCTGAGAGTGAGGCTCTGTGTGGGTGGTGCGATGAGAACTGAAGTATTAGGAAATGAGCATCTATTGAGATTTATACAATTGCCCCCTAAAAGCTTTTTTCCCCTAAAATTGGAACTGGAAGTTTATGAAAAACATTATTTTGTGGAAAAGCCGAAATTTACAAAAATGTAGTATATTGCATTTCTTTCCTTTAAATTTTATGAAAATCTAGAGTATTGTAGAGAGAAATCTTATGCTTGCAACTAGCAGAACTAGATTTGTTAGTAATGAAAGTACTTTTAAAGTGCTTTTGTAGTTTTGAGGCCACAATGTTCAAATTCATTGTAAAGCTGGATTAAACTATTCTTATATACGTAAAACTCATTAACTACTGTAAACGGATTTAAATGGAGTACTCTGTCAGTGAACTTTTTACTGCATTGATGGAACCAAACTTAATATATATCCAGGATTGTTGAAAATGCTCATTCAATTGATTGAAGCTTGCCTTTTGTATGTAGTTATATCCTGGAAGATTATTTTGAACACTGCAGTTTCAGTGAGATAAATAAAAAATATTTAGGAAATGGGATTGCTAACTTGATTTTATTCACTTCTTAAATATTGGTTTTGACTTTGTAATGGACTTTGCTAAGATTTTTCATTTCTTACCTTGATAGGAACCTTTTTATATGGACAAAGTTATACTGTATTAGCATTAGCAGAAGAAATAGCTGTCATTATCATCTGTGGAAAATCAATGTATATTTTATATATAGATTGATGACATTGTATCATCAGTATTGGAGCCTCAGAAGTCTAGAGGGGTCAAGAACAGGACAACTGAGCACTTGCATCATCAAAGAAGATGAGATGCATTTACTTGGGCAGATTTTCCTCTGGGCCTGTCTTCAGTCCCGGAATTGGAAAGAGTGAAATATTTACACGGCTTGGCTCTTGACAGTAAATAGTATTAATTAAATACAGGGCTTGGAAATGGCACTGGTATTTCAGATGAAGGCCAGTAGATTTTGCCTTGGCTTTCTGGAAATTGAATTCCAGTAGTCTGTTTATTTGACAGCATTATAGTACAATACTTTGAGGTTCCTGGGTATTTGTGTACATTAAAGTGGGTGAATTTTTCTAATACCGCAGTGTGGGGATGTTAGGCTCAGAAGACTTAGCTGTTGTAATGGTAAGGGAATTTGCAGATGATTGTAATATAAAGTCTTGTACAATGTGTTTCTCTCTCATTAATTTGCTTTTATATTAATTGGACTGCCAAGAAATTACAGGTTTTCTTTTTAAAACAAACTTTGGATGTTGAAAAATTCAATGAAAGGTCCTAGATAAGTCACAGAAGTTCAGTATTATGAAAATGATTGCGAAATATTGGTGAGTATTACCATATCATTGTGCAGGGCTCTAACTATTCAAATATGTTACAGAAACCTCCTCTAGTCATCTCACTGCAACTAAAAAAGGGTACTGGCACTCTTCTGTACATAGTATTTGTATGTGTGTAAATGTGTTGCTAAAACTTTATTTGCAACTGTGGCCATGATAAATGAAAAATATGCTCTGTTCTCCTATTCCAACATCTGTTTTTATGGTTCAGATTCTTGCCTTTTTTTATTATCAGTACTTTTCTTCCTTCAGTAATCCCAAATCAATAAACTACAGCATTCTCTGTACACCAGACTCTGTATCTTTCAAAATGACAACAATAGGCAAACTAGGAATATTTAAAATTAGAATTGAGAAAAGAATTAGTTTTATAGTAGGTATTGCAATTTGGTTTTTCCTTGAGGGAAGCTGTAGTAGTGTCAGGAGGAATTAAAATGTTTCTATTCACATTTTTTCAGCATGTTTTTCTTAGCTTATATTTGAATGTTCTCACTTAAACTTTAAAACATTATCCTTATGAGTAACACATAGAATTGAAGATCCCTTTTTGCCTTAGATTCTTTTGTCCTTCAATCATTTTACTGCTTTAAGAGAGTGAGATATCCCCTACATTTCTTTCTTCAAGTTGTGAGCTTGAAACTACTGTGTGGTGACACAGTTTATAATAGTATTTTAAAATGGGATAAAACCATCAACATTTCTCTAACAGTAGGTGGCCAACACATGAAATTTCACTTGGGTTAATTTTTATGGCCTTTCAATTTTCAGTTGTGGTTTTTTGCTTGGCTTCTCTTCACAGATCCTGGTTAACTGTGTTTTTATTGCTTAGTCCTGTTGAACAGACTCATGTACAACTTTTTCTGTCTCGAGTTACAGTATGTAACTTCCAGAATGTATCCTGGGGTGGAATAGGGTTTATCTGCAGCTAATGGTACATGGAGCTTGATGCATGACTAGTAATGTTTAAAATATTCCTTGTCCCTGACTGTGATTTTAGTCTTTCCTTCCTCATGAGCTTGCTCTTTTGTCAATATCCAAGTTCTAGGCTCTTGATCAGCTGTATTGGGTTTGCATGGCCAAGCTTTGGTAACGGGTAGATTCTTTGAGAAGCTTCCTCCTTGTCCAGCAGTGAGTATGCTTAGTACTGGCACTTAATGTCAGTAACCCCTGGTTTGCCAAATACAGACCTGCTGCTGGTCAAGGCTGGGCCAGTTAGGAACAGGGGTAACACCTCTGAGATAACATTTAAGAAGAAGAAAAAAAGTCCTTGTGCAGTTGTAATTGCGGGCAGAGAAGAGCAGGGTGGGAATGTGTGAGAGGAACAAGTGTGCAGACACCAAGGTCAGTGCAGAAGGAGGGGCAGGAGGTTCTCCAGGCACCAGAGCTGGGATTCCTCTGCAGCCCCTGGTGATGGCCATGCTGAAGCAGCTGTGCCCCTGCAGCCCATGGAGAACCATGGGGATGCAGAGATCTGCCTGCAGCCTGTGGAGGAACCTCACACTGGAGCAGGTGGGTGCCTGAGAGGAGACACTGACCCTGTGGGAGGCCCATGCTGGAGCAGGGTCCTGGCAGGGACCTGCAGACCTATGGAGAGAGGAGCCCGTGCTAGAGCAGGTTTTGGTAGGACTTGTGATCCTGTGGAGGACCCAGAGGGGAGCAGCCTGTCCTTGAAGGACTGCACCCCATGGAAGAGTGACCTAAACTGCAGCAGTTTCTTGCCCATGGGATGGACTCAGCTTGCAGCAGTTTGTAGAGAACTGTTGTTCCTGAGATGGACTCACTTCAGAGGAGTTTGTGGAGAACTGTCTCCCATGGGAGGAACCCCATGTTGGAACAGGGGAAGGACTTTTGTCCCTAAGTAGTGGCAGAGACAATGGGTGATGACCTGACCACAACCCCCATTCTGTCTCTTCCTGCACTGATGGGGGAGAAGGCAGAGCTGGGAAGGAAGGAGGGGGGAGGGGAAGGTGGTTTTAAGATTTTATTTTACTTCTCATTATCCTTCCCTGATTTTGTTAGCAATAAATTCAGTTAATATCTCTGATTCTAGCCTGCTTTGCATGTGATAGTGTTTGGAGGGTGATCCTTCCCAGTCCTTATCTCAGCTCATGAACCCATTGTTATATTTTCTTTCCCCTGTCCATCTGCAGAAAGGAGTAAGAGAGAGGTCTCTGGTGGGTGTCTGGCATCCGACCATGGTCAACCCATTACATCAACACTGAAATATTTGAGGAACCAATACCAGTGAGTCAAATGGTATAACACTATTGTTGCCACACTTAAAACATACTCAATACAAATCTACAGAAGCCAAAAAAACCCCAAACCCAAACCACCCCAAACCAGGCCGTTTTATATGAGATATCACCTGCTATTCCACCACTGTCACACCCCAACCATGCTACCACCACTACTGTACACCACAGGCTATGTGCCACAACCTAAATGGTTAAATAGATTTGTTCTATTAATTTTCAGCCTTAGTTGGTTTGTGCCAGAGGTGCTTTGTATATAGCACATATGTTTCACAATAGTATGTATTTATTTTTGAATACAGGCATGGAACCATGCATATGGTGCTCTGGTCCTGTTTTAGGTACTTTGGGCACTTAAAGGGGGAAAAACCCTAGCAGCCTGTGCTGCTGAACTTGATTCCAGTAACAGTAGTTATCAAAGTTGCATCTCACTTATTTGTCCTCTTACTTGCTTCATCACTTGGTTTCTGAGCTATTTCCTTCTGCCCCCAGCTTCCAGGAAAACTGTTTTGTGGTCTTCTGATACAATCTTGTAAAGCTTTGGGATAGTCCCATGTTTTGTGTCAGGACAACTTGATCCATGATTGTGAGATTCTTTCTAGAGAGTTGAACTTACTTGTGTGTGTGTATTTTGAGGAGGAATTGCTTACTGAAAATTTATTTTTGGCTAGTGTAAAGCTAGTGTTAATGAGTTGGCTGGAATTTCATAAGTAGCTTCATTGAGGAAGGTGGTGAAAGTCCCTGC
This sequence comes from Vidua chalybeata, assembly GCF_026979565.1. Taxonomy (NCBI): domain Eukaryota; kingdom Metazoa; phylum Chordata; class Aves; order Passeriformes; family Viduidae; genus Vidua; species Vidua chalybeata. The sequence continues at coordinate 120,183,338 of NC_071530.1, read as the reverse complement.
TAATCAGAAATGCTGTAATGGCTCACTTAGGAAATTCTGACATAAAGTTTTGGATTTCAAGGCTAGAGTCACATCAAGACTCAACAGTCAGTTAGCTACAGGAAAGCCACCTGCGTGGCTTTGGGTACAGCTCTGAGTGGGAGCTGCTGCAGGGTGCAAGGAGAGGGCTCTTGCAGGGCCACCATCTCAGTGGCACAGCCTGTGCCCTGGGTAGGGGGACAGCTGATGGGTCAGATGGCTCCCTGCTTCCTGGCCTTTGGTCTCACTCCCTGGCTGCTCTTGGGACCAGGGTGGCCCTGCCTCTCCCCATTGTGCCAAGTTGGGGATGGGCAGGTGGCCAGCATTTTACAGCTGTGGCCGAGAGTGTCACCCGCTTCACCCGGGATGACTGCAGGAGCTGTGCCTGCCAGTGCACCAGCAGGCCTGGGCACTGGGGCTACACCCATCTGTGCTGAAGCAGGGAGAGGCTGCAGGGTGGATAGCAGCAGGCCTCCGCCCTCCGAGCACTGCGATCTGGGTGCACAGCAAGATGGAGGAGGGAATTGCACTGCTCCTGATTCAGAGAGGAGACTTGCTTTTGGGTCTCCTTCTTCTCAGGAGATGGCTGTTTTCTCTGGGCTGCTCAGTGTTTCTGAGCAGAGCTTTGCTGCCTCAGAAATAGCTCTGCTTTTTTACTGGTGTGTAAATGCTTTGTCAGAGAACTGATTTTCCTACATTGGAGGTGAGCATCCTATCTGTTTCATGTGTCCTGCAGTAAAGGGCAGTAGTTTCTTTTTGTGCTTACTTTTATAGATGTAATTTATTTATCTGGCTACCCATAAGGTTTTCTTCTCAGAGAAGGTACTGCAAAGGAAGCTAAGGTATACATTCACAGATATATTTAGCAATTACATCCCCTTGTGGATGTTCTTAATGCTTTGAATAGCTTACCCTACTTCGACATGAAGCAAGCTGTATGAAACAAGGGCATTTTTCCTGGTGAATTGACTATTTGCACGACTTGTAACAGTTTTAAAATATTTTTCCTGTTCAGTGGCTGAAATAAAAAATTCATCATAGGCACAGCTCTGCTCCTTGTATCAGATGTATGATTGTCCATAATTAAATGGATGCATTTGACTACAAAGATGTAATACAATTAAAGTTTCACGTGGTTGCTAGTGCATATGCCACCTTTTCTTTCCAAATCTATTGCTAAGGTCAGTGTGAGGTATTTTCTTGTGTAAAACTGATGAGTTTTTGAAAACCTGAAAAGATCAAAATGAGACCTGTTTAGATATCTCAGAGCAATTAAGAAGTAAAAATGTGAACTATGTATAAAGTGGCCAGCACTGGTAGAATTGAACTCTTAAAAATTTATACCCACTAGGGAGTATTTTGTGTTATGGTAGGAAGGGCCATATGCTATAACTTTTCTTGCTATTGACATGATTTGGAGACTGTTCTTTCTGTTCTGATTTTGTGGAAATATTGCTGTATAAGCATAGTGGTAACTTCTTCATAAATGAGCTGTACTCAATTCTGTTACACTTGTGTAAATAATTTCTACTCAAGTGTTTTGCGGAAGCTGAGAAAGGATGACTGTGACCCTGCCCTTAGAATTTCCTCAGGGGAGTAGGGACTTTTTAAAGAGATGAGATTCTGAGAAGGGAAATAAGATTTCTTGCAGAAAGTTTGAGCTAACTGGCAGTACAGGAAAGATGAAAATGTAAAATCCAATATGAGGTCAAACCTGCTTCTGCTAATATTTCACTTGCATTAGCTGAATGTAAAGACAACACTGTGTTTTATTGGTTTTTAAAGTATTTTGCTTACCACTGGCAGGGAAGGAAGTCAGTAAAAGGGAACTGGTATTTTCTTACACAGACTATGTCTTGAGGAGGAGAATAAATTAATGTAACATGGTTTTCTGTGAGGGTGCATATCTGCAACAACATGAGAACTTTTATTGCATATTTAATAATTAGAAATGTGTGGGGTTTTTGTGTGTGTTTTATTTCGATGTTGTAATCTGTACTGGTTGCAGTATCAGTTTTTAGTTCTGTCTTGTTGATTTGTTTAGGATACCAGGTGATACCAACCACTCTTATGCCATGCTGGTGACAAGTTCTGTGGCCCTTGCTGTGCTAAGCTTCTGCTGTTGTGTTGAACAGGCAGCTAAAATTATTTTTTTTAGGCTGGCTTAGGGTCAGCTACAAAAATTGAACATATTGTTGAGAATTTTTTTTTAAATTTTAAATTCCACCAATAGTTTACATAAGGTGGCAGGAACGTTTTTTTAGAATTTGGGGACTTGGAATATTTGCCCCTGCATGTGATTGAAATTTCCCTCTAATTATACCCACAGGAATGAACTTGCATAGCTGACAGCAGGGATGGACCTTGTGCTAGAGAGCCAGGGACTTATTCTTCAATGCTAGGCTTATCAGAAGTGTACTAAACAGATCACTTGAGCTTGAGTTCCTCATTTTCTTAGCTGTAAAATGGGGTCAATCCTCATTATTTTCTCCATATGCAAAATTCAGATTCATTGGCATTTATGGATTGTGTTGAGCAAATAAATGCATTTATGCATTTAATTTCATAAAATGTAAATAAAATGTCTGCTTTTCTCTACCAGTGTGAATTAATACTGAAATTCTAAAAAAATGCTAGAGAGAACTTGCCTATTAAAACACTGAAGCAGTGGTCTTTTGCTGTTTCATTAAACAAGAATCAACCTAGATTGTTTTGAGTTAGCAGTATTTTTGTCTGCTTTTGTTATGAGATAAAACACCAAGTATTGACTTAACTTCACATTTCACAGGAGAGGAATTAAAAATTATCCCTGTGAAGGGTGACTATGGAGTTACTCTTTGAAATTCTAATTTAACACTTCAATAATGGGTCAAGCCTGCTCTGAATCCTCTGTGGGATTATTTGATTTGCTGTCTGGTTAACCTCAAGGAAAATGGGATGTCTTTAAATTACTAGAGGTGCTAGCTATCACCTTATAATGGAACCAAAAGGGAAAATATGTTGTTTTAAATTAGGATTGTGACCTGATGACTAAGGCCTTGTATGAATGGAGCTGAATTTTAAGATCTGTCTATCTGTCTTAAGGTTGAAATTGTAGGGTGGTGATTAGGTTTTGTTTTGTTTTGTTTTTTTTTGGTTTTTTTTTTTTTTTTTTTTTTTTTTTTTTTTGTTGTTTTTGGGGTTTGGGATTTTTTGTATTTTGTTGTTTTGTTGTTTTTGTTTTTTTTTTTTTTTTTAACTGACCATCAGCTTTCTAATTGGAGATTAATATAATTGAGGGATAATGGGCAAATGTTTTCTTTAACTGGGGGGGAGTTGGGGTTAGGGTTTTACTATTTGTTTTGTCTTCAGTGTTATTTATGCACAGAGAAATTTTATTTTGTGTTTCTTCTATTTGCATAGATGTTTTGTGCCCCAACAGGAAGAATCTTTATTTTTTTCATAATAAAATTGATTATGAAATTAAATTCACGTGACTGGAACTGAAGGGAGTTCTGCTTTTTATAAGTAGATAAAGAAGCAGCTTTTGCAAGTGTATTTTGCAAGTTTATGCATGTAAAGTTTATCCTGCCACATTTAAAATTAATTTGCAAATTACTGAAATTCAAATACTCAGCTGTTTTATGCTGTGTCATACATGAAGGAAGTATTTGGCAGTTATTTAGTAACTTGAATTTGGGGGAGTAAAAGCAGGGGAAATTCAGTTAAAAATTAATTCACTTTAACATTTTACTTCTCACTGTTTTATATTGGAAATTTGATGCATGTTGCTATTACATTTTTTTCAGCCACACTTCACCTTTAAAAGTCATATAACAAAACTAGTCATATTCCAGGAGATTGCGTCTTTCTCTGTCTTACAAGTCAAATTGAGTTTTTAAAAAACATCCATAGTTTGTGATGTCATAAATTAAGACAGTGAAAAGCTTAGCATAATGCATCCTTTTTAATGGTGAAGAGTATTGAATGGAGACAAGCTGTGCAGTGTGCATTGCTTATACTGAGAAAATTCACAAGACTTTTTGACATCAGTTTTGACATGAGTCGTGGGCTCAGCTCCAGCACTGTTTTGAGTGTAGCCTGTCCTTCAGAACTTTCCATTGCAATCTGCCACACACCACGTGCCTGTATTTCACTTTAGATTTCTGATTTGAGTAACTGGGTCTATACATAGTTCAAATTGCATATTTAACAGAATTTACTTCCTGTTGCTTCTGAGAATTTTTTTGTTCCTTTTTTTAATTAATGAAGCTATATTTATTATGGTGTAGTCTGATATGCATCAATTTGAAATAAATTTTAAATTGTATTTAAATGTCTTGTATCATGTTTCTGAAGTTGGTAATTGATATGGAAATTAAAGTCTTAACCAAATCTAAGGATTTGCAATTTTGGGAGGAAATACTAGGTAAAACAGCATAGTCATCAGTTTTGTACACATGTAGGGGAAAGGAATTTTTTTAGGGTATGAAAGTTTTTTTTTACTCTCTAAGAGCTGACACATATGTAACTAACATAGTGCAGTAAGGTTTATAAAGAGAGAAAGGATGCACATTTGTTTTCCAGTGTTTCAATCAAAGATTTGTTTACCAAAGATAAAAAAAAGACCTCTCCTGCATTAAAATTGATGTAATGAAGTGCTAATTGCAGCAGAAGCAGGCAGAGCTGGGCTTGCAAGCCTCTATCTGAAGAATTGCTAGCATGCATGAGCTGGGCTGCTTGTCCACTTCAAGCTGGATAGCTTTCTGGTGATAGGAGAGGTCCTACAGCCACTCATTTGCTGGTAACTAAAAATAGTGGTGCTGGAGTGAGGACAGTGCAGCAGCACAGCACCAAAAAACCTCTGCAGCCCTCCAGACACTAAGATTTAGCAAGCAAAGGGTTAAATCAAAACACACCATCTCTCTGTGGTAGGCAGAGTTACAGGCCAGCTCATCTCCTGAGTCTGGCTCAGGCAGCATTCCCTGGAGGTCACTCATTTGAGCTTTTGGGGAAGAGGGTGGCATAGAGAAGCACAGGTAAAAAAGCTTTTGCTAGGGAGGGTTTTATGCTTCTCTTGTTTTTCCTAGGGGAGAAATATTAACAAAAGGGTCTTAGGGGAGTGTGGGGAGTCAGTCAATGGCCAGACAGAAACTTCAAAGTATTACTGTGAAATAGAAATCCTCAGATTTGGGCTCCTATGAAGAGTGAAGAAGAGTGATTTTATTATTGACAGATGAAGTCCATCTTGATTTCTCTTCCCCTTAAGTGATCCTTCAGAAGGTGAAAGGTGGCTCAAACTGTGATTAGCTGAGATTTGGAGATTTCCTGAATATAAGGTTACATGTTTTGCCAAATGAAATGGCCACAAATCCTCAGGCTTGCTCTGAAATTCCAACTTGGCTCACAGAAGCAAAAAAGAATACTACGTAATAACATAACTTACACAGACTGTTTCATGTGACAATGTTTTGGTTTTGCTAGCTACTGTTTTCTCTCCATTTTATTTTTAACAGTAGATCTGTAGTTTAAGCTGTATTTCAGATGTGCCTTTTCTTCAATATTTATGTACAATACACCACTAAGAATAAAAGAAGAAATACAGATTTTTCTTTTTTTCAAGCTTGCTTATAGCATACACAGAGAAGTGATAAATATGTTCACAATCCAAATGGAAAACTTTTCAGTATTGTAGGTATCATTTGTCATGAAAGAACTCGTCACTCAGCAAACCATTTGTTTAAGTAATTCATAAGACATTTTCTCTTTGTGATCACAGCATTTCTCCCAATGGCAGCAACTGCTTTCATGTGAAACCAGTAGTAAGAACATGTATTGATGTATTTTTAATTTCGTTTAATGTAATTGAACACCTGGAAGTAGACAGGACCATAATCATGTGAGCAGCCAGCTTTCCACAGAACCTCAATTTGCAAATGGCTACTACAGTTATTTAGTGTCTAATCTTTGTTCATGATCCTCAGTTAAGTGGCCTGTGCCATTGTTAGGGTTGGTTTGACATCTGGCCAATATTCCTAGCTGCTTACTATTAAGTACTTAGCATGCTTGTTGCTCTGTGTGAAATTAATATATGTTAAGGTTCACAATGGTCTTGTGAGGTAGGGGTTGTACAGGAAAGTCAATGGCAGAAATTAGGGTGAGAGACTAAACTGTGTCTTCTAGATATTAATGAGAAAATCAGTAGGGTGATGACTACAGCAAATAGGATAGTTTATTTGTAAGCATTGATAGTAGCTCAGTCAACTGGGTTTCATTTGTAGAAGCATACTATGACAGAGCGAGAAGTTGGTGGCTCAGTAGTATCTGTGCAAACAAGCTCCATCCTAGTGAACTTTTTGCCTTCCAGATCTGTGCTGTGTTTGTATTAGCTGGGTCTTTAAATACAGAATAAATGAAAAAGAAAAATAACACTCTGGCAAAAACTACGATGAACACTTCATAAGGTGTTTAAGAAAAACAATCTTGATTTCCCTCTTTCCCCCCTGCCTTCTCTGCCTTCACAGTCTCTGCTTTCTGCTCATGTCCAGCTAAGATAATATAGTAAATGTCTGAGCTCTCACAAGTAAGGCTGTCACATTGATGTTTAACTGACTTTGAAACACTGCAGCTGTAAAGGGGAAATGAATTCTGTTCTCTGTCAAAGCCTGTAAAAGAGTGTTTGTTTTAGCAGCTACTGAAGATGGAAGTGTTTATTCCATGACTGCTTTGGTTGTCAAAGCTGGACATATTTTCCTGTATTAATAATATTTGGAGTTTTTCATTAGTTATCATTTCCTGTTGGCTCTTGAAGGGAGCATTGAGATGCTGATCAGTGTCTCAATCTTTTCAGCTCTTCTGAATCTTTTCAGCATTTGAATGGAAATCATGGAATTCCTTTAGGATGGGGGTGTATGTGTGCACAGGCATGTGTGATTATTTATTATGTAAAACTTTTAAAGCATTTGCAAATGTCTGATGCTTTTTGATCCCAAAAGGCAATAGCTTTTTGTGCAAGACACAGAGAAGCAGCTTTTCCAGTTTGTCAGGTGATGGAATACTGTACCGAATATGCATGAAATGCAACTTATTACTCATCTAGTTGTTTTTAAGATGACTTCTGTCACAGACTTTTGCTCCTGATACATAGTGTTCTTTTGATATGAAAAGACTGACCAGAATCTGGGTGCTTACTGTTACTGAAACATATCTTATGCTATGTAATTTATTTCAAAAGTGGCTTATCGCATGCACTTAACCAAATTCTAGCCATTCAGCACAAGTGAAATCCTTCTGAAGTGTTTCTGATGCATTGCTGCTATAGCGAGGGGGGAAAAAGGTGAGGGAATGGAGTTGGAGTATTTTTGGTTTGTTTGGTTGCTTAAAGACAGATCATCTAGAGCTCAAACTTAATTAAGTATAAGGGTTTGAAACTGAAAACAATAACCATGTTAAGTAAGCCTGTCACAATCTTGGCATCATTAGAAGAGAGAGAAAGCAGTGAGGGAAGCTGGATTTGTGCTGGTGTTGCTTCTAATGGTATATAACTTACTAATTACCTTTGCTGTGAAATGGTTGGTAAAAAGCCAAAATACTGCTTCCTAGTTCCCTGGGATCCTTGTTTTGAGAGGATTATACTTCCTAGTGTTTTTACAAGAATTACATGGATGCCAGAATGTTTCCCAAGCTTCTCTTTGATGATCAGTACAGTGTAACAGGGAAAGCTTACTAAAAATTACCGAAGAAGTGAGCAGGAGAGAGATAAAAAGGTGTGAGAATAACTGAATCTGATAGTTCTGTATTTATGTGTCTTCCCTACCTTTGTCCTTTTTAGTCTGGTTTCTGAAGGAAGTGAAACCCATGTGATCACGACTGAGATAAAACATGTTTGTGTGCACTTGTGGGATAATGTGTGTGTGTTTGCCCTTCCACTGCCCCAAAGGAACTGTGCTTCTGCAGGGTATAAGAAATTACATCATCAGATATATGACTGTCATCCTGTTAGTGAAAGAAGGACCTTACCTGTTGGCAGCCCTTGTGTGGCATCAGAAAATCATTATGGGAGAGCAAAGTTTGGAATGGCTGAGAGCACAAAGTCAGTCAAGTGCATCTTTGTCAAGCTAAATTTCCATGCTCCTTACTCTCTGCTTGTCACCTTGGGATTGAAATACCTTTTCATGCAGCAGAGGGATTATGAGGTTTAAGGCTTCTCATATTAAAAATCAGAGGATAAGTTATAGAAAGACATTGTTTTATGTGCTTCAAAATCTGTTGAAAAAAACATGTACAGTATTAATATAATCTTCTGTAATGTATATGGGCATTTAAAATTTACACCTCCCTTTCTTTATAGAAAAGTGTGAAAAACTCCAGACACTGAGAAATTCAGGTTAAATATACAAGTTATAGATAGTTTCATTGTACAAAATTAAAGTTATTACTGATATCTGTAGTCTTGTTTTTCACCTTTGAATTATCCATAATGTCATGTCTTAACATCCTTTTTCTTTTTCCTCAGTCTCTTGATTTTCAAGGTAGAGGCAGAAAGAAAAATGTACAGTGTTCTCTGGCAGTGGATCAGTACAGGCCTTCATTTGTCCTTCCCCACATCTAACATAATGATTTTGACAGTCAGTGCTGCAAGTTGTTTGTTTCAGCCTCAGATAATCAATCTGATTAAATACCTTGGTGGTATTTGATATTACACAGAAAGCATTTGAAGTGGCAGTAATATTTCACTGAGCTACTGCTCATGTGGAAAGCTTCATTTTAATAGTCTTGGTGATAACAAAAACTTACTGAAAAGAGTGAGGTGTATGTATGTATATATCTTTTGCCACAAGTGATTGTAGGCTTACACCACTATGAGAACTTTTCTTATGTGCTTAGTTGCTGTTTGGATGAGTGAAAGCAGTGAGATTTATGCAGTTAGTCTATCTCAGTGTTACTCAGTAAAATGATTGAGGGGAAAAGTCCTTTGCATGGTAACATGGTAGAGGCAGGTGTCACAAACTCAAGCTGTTACTGGCCAGTTTTGTGTACATCACATTTCTGTGTGGTAGAAGATGCCCTTGGTCAGGTGTGCTACTCCTGGTGAGGCCAGCTGTACTTAGCCAGTTTCAGCCTAGGCTTCATTATTTCTGAATTTCACTGGATGGAAGACTTTCCTTCAACTTATATTATAAAATGACACCTAATAAAATTTTCCTACTGGGGTTAGGAAGCCCGTCACTTCCACTGGGACTCACCAAGTCCAGTGCCTGCTGCAGTGTCTTTGAAAGCCAAGAGTCGTAGTTTTATCTCTAAAGTCTCACCTGTCTCCTCTTCTGTCTTGAAAGTAATTTTCAGAGAGACTAAAACTTTTCTACTTCATAACATCAAGGCAGATATTAACTTTGCAAATTAAAAGGATCCAAACAACTGAACTATAAACTTAGTTTCTAGTGAAAACTTTCTTCATTCACCTTCCTCAGCATTTAAATAAAATGCCACAGTGTGCCTAGTATGTGAATAAATGCAGACCTGATTTAGCTTCCTGACTACAGCAGAAAAAAATTCAGGCATACTTTTTAAGGAATGGTTATTTAAAAGTAATGTGTTTTTGTTGCAACATGATTATATATATACACCAGGAAGCTAGGTTGGAGTCTTTATGACTAACTCTTATTACTGCTCCTTTGGTTTCCAGGAGACGATGACTATAATGATACATAAAATCTTCAGCTAGGTAGCATAATCTTGGACAACTTTCCTTTTTGTCCCGTGGTACAAATGATTGCTCTCAATCATTATTTTAGAAAGAAACAAATTACGTTCGGAACCTATATCAATATAGTATTTTCGTTTTCCTGCCAACTTTTTGTTAGTCTGTATGGACTATAAGAAGATGGTAATGGGACCACATCCTGAGGTTTTAGTGCTTCATGTGCTCAAGTACAAAGTGTAACTGGAACTCGTGTTTGATGTAAACGAAAAACATTGGCTTATTTAAATCAGCAAGATACACCAAAATAATTAACTCTTTGGGATGAAGTCAAGCAGGGAATTATTGGGAAGAATTTTTTCCCCTCTTGCATATGTTTTTAAAATACCTTTCTTATTGACAAAGGTAAGTATATAATGAATAGCAAGCATTCCTTGACCCCATGTCATTTGCTGCTTAGGAACAGTATTTACCTACAATAGCTGTAAAAGCTTGCATGAGTAATAAGTCATGCAATAACTCCAGGTAACTCTCAAAAACCCTTGTGTGGAAAAGAAATAATTTGGGACAGAGTTTCATTTGAGGTTCAGAAGCATTAAGCATGAATATTTTTCTATGGACCACCAGCCCTGTTCAATTACTTTGGTAGCAATGCAGATGCATGCATTTTATGATTGTTTTTTAAAATACCAGGAATGTTGCTGTCAGTGTGCTTTTTACCATCGTATATTACCATGATTTGACAGCTGACAAAACAAGCATGTGAAGGCTGACATTTGTGCCAGATGTCTTTCATTATATATTTTTACAAGCTTAATTTTTCATGTATGCACTTTATATTGGCAGCTTTAATATATTTTGCAGATGAAGCTTAATTGTTTTTCTTTTGTGCACATTTATATTTTAGTAGATTAAAATTTTACCACAAAATGTACTTGTAATTTAAATTGCTGTGCAGAAAGTAAAAGCTTACTGAAAACATGACCTAAAAAGGTTCAATCATTCTTTAGATTTGAGAAAAAAGAATAGAAAGTACCTTATTCTGGTAGAGAAGCTTTTGACCACCTGAAGAACTTAACACTCCATTTTTCTTTTTATCACCTTTTGGTGACCCTTGAGAAACTAATGTGATACTGCTTTAAGAAGCAGAGTCCTGTTATCCATAATCAAGTGTGTAATTTCAATTTTTTTCACTGATTGAGCTAGATTCTGTTATTTTATGGCAGTTTACGGCAGATATGTTATTTTATGACAGTTTATGAATCGTTGACAAACAGGTGAAGTACCTTCTGCCACCTTGTTTCCCAATGTGTCTGGGAAGTGCCTCCTTAGTAGGAACTAAAAGCAGTGGAGTCCTTTGGTGATCCCACAGCTCATGCTATAGACTGACACCAGCTCTCAGCCACTTTTCACAAGAATATCTTAGGAAATGGTATTGGAGGGTAAGAAACATGATTTAATACTTAAACAAGTGTCAGCAGTGAAATAGGATGAAATTAAGTCAGATTTTTATTTGCCTTTTCTCAAAGAGAACAAGACATCTGATAAATGCTTGTTACATATGAGATTATGGTGTTGGACCTTTTTACAGACTGTGTTGATGAAAGGGAGATTCTGAAATAAGGAATAGCCACTACTGTGGCATTTTCCTGTGGTGACAGGAGCTCAAGTTGTAAAATTGCCAACTTGCCCAAATCAGATTACGGTTTTACATGTAGTAAGCACCAGGACTGTTCAGTGCATTGTCTCAAGGTGATCCTTAGTCTCACTCAAAGATTCATCATGAATCTTATTCTAACAGGACTCTTTTGAGAATGTACTTGCAAAGGAAATGGTTTTGGTAAGTTAGTTCTTTGATGACCTCTGTGTGTTAGGAAATGAATGCTGCAAACCTGAAGTTGAGCTGTCTCTAGTTGCAGCAGTGACCCCTTTTCCTCACTCCCATGTGGTGGCAAGATAAACAAAAAGGAACAGAAACTGGATGCCATTGCTTTTGCCCTAATACATTTATGATCCTCTTCCAAATGAGATTTGATTCTGGAGAAAACAAAATGGTGGGAAAAAGACTTGTGGTTACAGGAATAAAATGGTAAGGTTATCCACCGAAGTCTACTTAAAATGATGGAATAAAATTGAGTGGGTATTTTTAAAACAATAAATGTAATTGTTAATTCATTTATTTCCTTTTACATAATGTCCCACCCACATACACACACTTGTTTTGCTCCACTGTACGTTCCAAGACTCTGTTTGCACCTAATGTTGTTGCTGTAATCCTGTCCTTGCTTCTCTCAATTCCTTTAAGAGCTTTCAAGTAATGGTTTGAAAAGTCAACATTTCTCCTTTTGAAAAATACTTTTCCTCAGCTTTCCAAATAAGCACAACTTTGAATTGTACTTATGATACTTTTCATTTTTCTGCATTTAAGAAACCAAAATTGAGTGCTGTCATCCTTTGTTTCCCTTTGGTACAGAAACCATAAAAATGAATACGACCTAATTTGTGCCAGCAAAACTGGTAATGTTATCTGCATACATTTGAACACCATTCAGAATTCTAGTCATATAAAAATCTTCTCTCATCTCTCTTTCCTAAATGTAGAACTTCTGTGCAATTTAATTTAACACAGTCATGGAGAAAAATGAGAATTTTGAACTGCAGAAAGGCTTTAAAAATTTAAGATACTTGTTTATTCTACCCAAGTGACAAATGTCTCTGGCAAAGACACTGTTATGGCATGTTAGTTCAGTTGTAAATATATTAATTGGTATATTTGACTACACATACTCTGATGGATATTTTTATAACCATACTTTAAGGACATGTTTTATTCTGAGATATAAGATATCTTCTAAGTTATCTTAAAGTACATAAATTTCTGTTGTACTGTTTATATCAATAATAACCAGGAAATTTTAAATTAAGACTGACACTTACGTTTCATGTGCAAGTGTATTCTAAGATTTCTGTTTCCAGATCTCCTAAACTGAGAGCTGAAGCAGTGATTTCAATACTCATGAATTTCTGTCTTTGTTTTAGTACGGCATTGTTTCAACATAATTATGTGAATTATGTGTTTATATCCTTTCTATATATCTCAGGATTTGGTCAATAGGAGAAGTTAAAAGTCCAGCCTCTTGTGATTCCAATAACCAAGTAAATAAATAAATTGTTATAAACTCTGGCAGAAGCAGAGAGATTGGGCTATTGCATCTAGTGCTGTTCTACAAATTAAATGAGTGTTTAGTGCTCTCCCAAGTGTAATACACAAATGGATGTTACTGAAATATGCACTGTTATTATCAGGCAAAAGATCTAAGAGAAAAAACCCTTAGAGTAACAATTCTACTTTTCACATAAATGCCTTTTATTCCTCGCCTCTACATGTTGTTTTCCTGTCCTTTTTCTATCTACTGGTGTTACATCACTTGCACACTTGGTTTTTTAAAGGCTCTTGTGAAAGTATCACTCTATTACTTCCAGCTGAGTAAGTACTCAGTTGCGCCTCATAAGCTTTCCAAGTCACGTCTTACAGCAGTGACAACCCTGTTAGGAAAACAACTGAGTTTTTAAAGCCCCGTTCTTGTTCTGGCGTACCGCGCCGGCGATGCTCAGAGCTGACTGTGGGCCTGTTGATGAACGATGCTGCAGTAATTTCAATTATTCTATCCAGCGGTGATGTGGATGTTGATCGGTTTTCAGATACTAATCCTGTTCCTTAATATAGCAGTTGGCCACATGTGCAAGCTCGTCCTGTTGAGGAATGGCCTTCGGGGAAAATGAGTCCTGAAACATTTGGGCACGGAGTTTATGCATTTCTTAGGAGCTGTAAAGCTAAAGAAGAAATGGCAGACGATTTCAAAGGCAATGACAAAGTACCATGGCCTATGTCACTGAAAAGCAAGTTAAACAGTCTTTGTAAGACAGAGTATAAGACTTCTTTCCTTGATTGCATTTGGTAAAAACTGTCTCAAACTTTAGACAAAATTCTTGGGCCATTCAAGTGCTGTCAGGAGTGAAAAAAAAAACCTTGAAAGCGATATGCAAGGTGGTTTTTCTTCTAGCGCAAATTCCACTCTTCAGCCTTCATGTCAACAGCTTTTGTCACCAGGAATGTAATATAACCAATTGCAGAGTAAAATCTCAGCCGAGCTACTTAGGGATGATTCCTTTCCTGTTGTAAATTAGTGGGAATTCTTGTGAAAGAGGCTTCTACATCAGGAGTGTTTCGGAGAGTGTCAGTGCAGGCAACAGCTGCCTTTCATTTGCCTGTCTTAAGTGAATGTTATGTCCATCTTTGCTCTGAAAAGTTGTGTGTAAATAATTACCTGTCATCCCACAAATAGCCCAACAGAGTTGTGATAGGAAAGCCGTCTTTGAATGGCCTATACACAAAAGGACAAGTAGTTTTTCTGTGCATTTGGTTGTATTTGAAATTACTTTTTGCTGGAGTGTTTCTTTGAGCTGTTGTTCTTCAGCTTTGTAATTTTCAGAAGACTGCCATACATAAAGTTCAAATCCTCATCCTGACTAGTACTCTTAAGACAAATTTTAAACATTTTTTCTGTTGAATTATGGGTGTTTGGTTTAGTTACCTATCTTTAGACAAACATTTTTGTCTGATAGGGCCAATTTCATGATCTGTGGGGAAAGTATGTTTAATTTAAGATCCAAGGACGCTTCTGAAGGACATGTATGTGTGTGTGTGTGTGTGTTCAAAATAGAATTAAGAATAAATCATCTGGGTTTTTTTATTTTTGCCCATTCTAAACTACAAAAATATGTTTCAGTGAATTTCCCCAATACTGTAATGTGTGGAAGCTTTGTACTTTCTGGTTCTGCCTTGTTCTTAGCTTGCTTTTCATTGCATTTTCATTTACTTTGGCTCCTATGAAATATGAGAATCAGATTTCTAATGTACAGCATGTCGGAACAGGTTTTACTGCATCTCCTTTCTTTCCATTTGTGTGTTTGGGTACACACAGTTTTGAGAATAATCTACCTTTGCTTGTTGATTAGAACATGTAATTTCTTTGCAGGGTTGAAAAGAAGATTTACTTCTGTAGATAAATAGAAATTTACCTGTTTTGAGCTTAACTTGTAGTTGTTACATGTGTTTGTATTTTTGGTAGATACGACTAGTTTATTTTAAATTAACTTTTGGTCAGAAATCAACAGTATTGAGAGGTAAAGACCTCAGGCAAACCAGGTATATATTCCAACTCTTGTGATGGCCAACATTTTATGCTTACTGTCAGAAGCACTTCAAAACTATATTACTTTGTTTTCACAGAAAAACTGGATTCATGTCTTGCTCTTGCTTAAAATTCCTTTCCTCCCTTCCCCTCACCTTTTTTTTTAATTACTGATTTTTTTGTCTGTGCTTGTAAAAGACCTTAATGTGACATATAGGTTTGAGAGGTCAGGGTACTATTCAGCTTGGCTGTAGAACTGTGGATTTTAAGTTTTATGTCATAGGAAGAGTTTTCTTTCAATATAAATTGTTGATATGGTAGTGTTTGTTCCTGATGGCATTTTGAATACATCTGCTATCATGAGGATATGCTTGAGCCTTTTTTGAAGCGTAGTTGAAGGAATGAATTCTGATGGCACTTCTAATACATATGCAATGCCTTTCTAGTCCCAATTATAGTAGTTTGTGATTTTTTGTATTCTGAGGGACTGCAAGGAGAAATTTTCTTAAAATTTGTTTGCATAGCTATTCTCTCATGATATTTGTACATGGTCTTTCATAAAAGCTCTCATTACCTGCCTTAAGGTAAGCCAGAAGAAAAAAAATCTTAGAATGGTCTGTGTTTAAAGTTTACTTTGTGGAGTTAGTTGTTTAGAGGACTCCTATATATTTTACAGAAGCAAACCAAAATTATGCTGTCTTTTTAATAAGAATGCTAATTTTGATAGTTGGAGCAGTTGCTGAGATTGTTGAGATTTCTAATACCTCTATCATGCTGTCTGGCTTTATGTGAGTGTTTTATTAGTTATTTTGGATTAGTAATTTCTGCCTTTTTTTTTTTTTTTTAACTGCCAAGGTTCCTAAAAATTGAGGCAGTAATAGAGTAATAGTTTGTTCCTTGACACACTTTCATGCTTTACTGGGACATAGAGAACTCTTCAGGGAATTTTACAGAACTTGTGTAATTATAACTGTGCATCAATTTGTTCATGTAAGAAACCAGGAAGATACGTGTTTGTTTCTGCAGCAGCATAAACTGAGGGGTTGCAGCAGCCAGTCCCATGCTTAGCTCTCCAGGTTGTGGTGCTTGTGCAAAGGCATTGATCTTTAGCGTGTTTAGCAATCTTTGCTTGGTTGCACCATTGTACATTTCAGGATTCGTCAGACAGGATATGTTGCCCTGAAAAAGGGCTCACTTGACAGCACGCTTCATGTTCTCCCCTTTGGGGCTTTTCCAAGTATTATGAAGCACAGTTTAAGTTTTGCAGGAATGTTCAGGCAGTAATCTCATAAGTTTTAACATATGTTGTATTAGTTGTTTAACACATAAGAGGAACCTGAATGTTTCAAGACGTTTATTTGAAATCCTAGTTCACAAAGACATTTGTTTCAAGAACTGAAATGTGTTGCATTTGTGTGACAAGGGATAAAAATTAACATGCTACCCTATATTCTCGTTTGCTAATACCATGCATTAATGGAAGCACAGTGTTTATTTGGAATAATACTACCTGGAATAACACTTAGGGGGAAAAAAAATCTGTATATTTTTTTGCAAAAAGTAATTAATTCTGAAACTGAGGGAGTGCTGACATGCCTTTTCACTGTATCATAGAGTAGGGAAACCTTGTTCTGTTTTTTTATTAAATTCTGTACAAATCCTGTGATTACTTGAATTACTGGATTATCTTTTAAGCCTTTTTGACTGCATGGAAGGGATGCAGTGACATGGCACTTGCTGTGATTGTAAGAAACCCAGAAGATGATACTTTGAGTGGTCAAGTGGAACCTGCTGTGTGTTCTGTAGATAACAAAATTTAAAAGCACAGACCTTTAACTCCTCACTTATACCTGGTGTTTGTATGGTGCATGTGTTACCTAGGGAAGTTGAGCTGGCAGAGGCAGAGTACACAGAGCAGCATTCCACAGAACTTGTAACTTTGTACCCAGAAAGTGTTTAGCAACCTGTAGAAGTTGTAACAGCAAACATTTTAACTAACTTTGAAAAAGTTGCTATTACAGGAAGAAAATAATAATTTAACCTTAAATAAACACTTTCTGAAACTTAAGGAAAAAAAAAAGTTTTATTACTTTGTGGTTTTGTTTCTGGGTGGATTGTGAACATATACAAAGGTTTTGCCTCTTTTTTAGTGTAAGAGTTCATTGTAATGGATGGTTGGTACAATGATTTTATACATTATAAAAAGCAAAAAAGGATAGCTTAATATGTAGGTGAGTTTGGAAAAAAAAATCAGATTTTGACAGTACTATGTAAATCTGACTAATCAGTAAAAATACAGTCTGAAACACATGCTTACTAACTGCCTGTCTGAGGTGCGTATCTTGGCAAAGTGCATTGGCTTTTTATCAGGTGGACAAACTAAAAGGTAAATGCAGTAGGTATCAGGAAGACTAAAAGCTCAGTTCTGGAGCAACATAGTATTGTCAGGATGTAGTAGTTCTGAGGCCACAGGAAGTTTAATGGTAATAATGATAGTGAAATTGTTAGCAATTTGAAATGCCTAAAGTCCATCTGGAGGTGGGTGAGACTTTTGGAGCACCTTCCTTTTCTCCCCTTATGGCTCTGTGAGTATCTTTGCAATCAGATTGTCTTCAACCACTGATAGGTTTTGAATGTTGAACGCCAGTGGAATGTGTCGTATTTTGGGTATTTTTGTTGTACTGCTTCTAAAGATGAACAGACCCTTTAACATGGGTTTATTTGTCAGCCATGCATAAAATTAAGGTCCACCACATACTCTGGAGTACATCTAGATCCATGCTGCTTTGAAATGAACATTGTGTGTCTACCTGAAAGGCTGGTGTTCCAGCTTAGCACAAAGATAATGTGTTACCATCCTGATATAGGTGGGCAGAAATTGCTCCTGTGCTTGGGCTCAAGCTAAGGGCTGGCTCAAGCTAAGGAATAACTTCCTGCTTGCTTCCTGTGCTTACATATCCTATAAAGGTAAATGAAAGATAGTTGAGTTCTGACAAATCTGTTACTTGTTGGTGTGGAGTTTTAGGGCTATTTAAGGAATAAAGTAATGCTTCTGATTTGTTTGCCAAGGATAGTGAATTCTGCTGTAAAATTTCAGTGAGTTGTTTAAACTATGAATTTAAATATTGAATAGAATGGTGTTTCATAAGCAGTTATTTAAACAGAACATTGTCTGAGTGATGTTCAAAAAACCTCTTTCAATTGGCTTAGAAAGCAAATTAATGAGAGGGCCTTCAGGTCTTGAAAAACTCGTGAGAGTTTATATTTGCTTTTCAGATTTAAAAGGGGTTATATAATTGATTAGGATGAGCAGCCTCTACCTTTCAGATTATAAAAAAGGAACACAGCTCCAAAGACACTAATTTGCCAAAATAGCTTGGATATATTTAAAAACATTATTTAGTAACTAGTTTTTACTTAGGTACTGTTTCTATAAAACCTCTAATAGTTGTTGAATATGTATGAAAGAAAAGGTTAACTATTTGACTTCTGAAACATATTGGGGGTTTTTTGTGTGTGTGTGTTTTTTTTTTTAAAACTTAAATTGAGCCAGGATATTCCAGAACTTTTTAGCAATGAAACAGCTCTCCTCCTTCAGTGTATTCAAGACCACCATGCATTTCTAATGGAGACTTACAGGGAAAATGCCCTAAATAGAACCATGTGCCAACCATGGCCTTTTGGATCACTGTTTGGAAACCTGCTGCTTTTTAATATTTACTTCTAAGCCTATTGTATAATTCTTTTGGCCACCGCATGAACATGCATTTTAGTAGTGTTAGTACTATAAAAATCAAAACACTGACTGTCATGATTTTTTTCTTAGATAAATCTACTATTACAACATTTTTCCAACTTTTTAGTGTTTGGTCTGCTGTATTGGAAGATGTGTAAGTTTTTACACTTGAGTAACTGTACATGTGGAATCACTTAAAAATGAGAATAAATACATTTCCACAGATGGACTTTTCATGAGCCTGGATTTTCAAAGCAGCAATTAAACAAATTTCTTTTCTTTTTTAAAGAAAACATTTACATAACATATAAGAGAATAACATGTACCTTATTAAATAGGGTTATCTCATGACCTGGAAATTAGGTGTGCTAATGTTTTTTCCTGGATTCAGTACTTACGACATGTGAGCAAGTCCAGCTTTTGTAACTGATTACTATAGACATAGCGACTTGAAGATTATCAGAGTGCAATTGCAGAACTGCAGATAGTAACAGAAAAAGGTTAAAATGGTTAAATTTATTTTTGTGTTCAGACTGAAAAGTTGTAGAATGAAGTCTGAGTTGCTTGTGGACTAAGACTTGTAGTTGAGTTGTAGTAAAGCTTTAGGAAGCTGCAACATTATAGGCTGGGGATGGTGTGGCTGGACAGTGCCCAGGCAGAAAGGGGACCTGGGGGTACTGATCGACAGCTGACTGGACATGAGCCAGCAGTGTGCCCTGGTGGCCAAGAAGGCCAACAGCATCCTGGCCTGTATCAGGAATGGTGTGGCCAGCAGGAGCAGGGAGGTCATTCTCCCCCTGTACTCAGCACTGGTGAGGCCACACCTTGAGTGCTCTGTCCAGCTCTGGGCCCTCAGTTTGGGAAGGACATGGAGACACTTAACTGCATCCAGAGGAGGCAACGAGGCTGGTGAGGGGCTTGGAACACAAACCCTGTGAGGAATGACTCAGAGAGCTGGGGGTGTTCAGCCTAGAGAAAAGGACACTCAGGGGTGACCTTATAGTTCTCTAGAACTCCCTGAAAGGTGGTTGTAGTCAGGTGGGGGTTGGTCTCTTTCTCCAGGCAGCAACTGACAGAACGAGAAGACACAATCTCAAGCTGTGCCAAGGGAAATACAGGCTGGATATTAGGAGAAAGTTTTTTACAGAAGGAGTGATAAAGTACCAGAATGGTCTGCCCGGGGAGATGGTGGAGTCATCATCCTGGATGTGTTTAAAAAAAGATTGGATGTGGCACTCAGTGCCAGGGTTTAGTTGAAGTGTTAGGGCATCGGTTGGACTTGATGATCTTGAAGGTCTCTTCCAACTAGTCATTCTGTGTGTGATTTTTTGTGATTAGAAATACTTGAAAATAGCAGCATTTTTTCAGTCTAACTCTAGTGCTATTTCTTTGACATTAGCAGACCTCTTGAATCTAGTAGCTTTTGGCTTTGATTTTTAAAGGCAGCTTCTTGTTATGTAATTATTTTATTGTGTTCATGTTTGAGTTGAAACCTGGTATGCTGGGTGTATGCCCAGATTGCCCAGAGTAGCTGTTCACGCAGGATACCAGATGTGCACAGCTGCCCAGGGCTGGTGCGTGTGCTTTTGCCCTGCAGCAAAGGTACAGCAGTATCAGCTGTGCCCTTGTCACATATAGCTGTACTCTCCTCTTTACCTGAAGGTAGTTAGGAGTAGCTTTTAATGGGAAGTTCTAGTTAAGCTCTTTGTGTAAGTCATGAACTGTTTGCTTTGATTTTTGTTTCTTGGTACCAAGGTCTGTGTAAGATAGCAGTCAATAGGTTCTTAGCCTGAAAATGTCCATATGTAAATTCTTCCCTACAGACTCCCCTTTTCTAGGCGCCCATCTGCTTTGGCTGTATGTCTTTCCTGTGCCTAGTGAGTGCTAGACTGCTAAAGTGCTTGATGTTGATGTGTGTGCTGGAGGGTCCTTTCTGTGACTGCACCTGTGTTTTTTATTTCATTATCAGGAGAGCAGGCAGGTCCTGTCTTGTTGGTGGCCTAGGGGCAGACCTAAAGAAGCAGGGTGGTTAAAACCAAAGTATTTGTTCTTTGAAATGCGTCTTGGATGACAGTTATGCAGAGGGCCTGTTTTCTAGCATTCCACCCCTCCTCATTTCTAAACTCTGAATGGAGACTTGTGGGAATTCTGTGAGGCTTTCTGAGAAGTCTGCAATACCTGTCTAAAATGATTGTTAGTGGAAAAGTCGATGAAGTTCTGGTGTGACTCTGAGGTGTTGTCTCAGTACCAGAGTCCTGCTTTAAAGTTGCCTCTGTCACGTGTTGTGGCTGCAGGAGCCAGCTCCAGGAGACGGGCGAGCTGTTGACTGAAAGAAACTTCATGTCATGAAGAACTGCTCTGACCCACTTTGTCCATCTGTCTGGGCTAGTGGTTATTCTCTCTGAAGCAGGAAAGATCAAAGATGCTCAGGTGTGGCTCAGCTTTACTTGCTGCACAGAGCTGGCTAAACAAGGGGATAAGAGAATTCATGAGGGTTTCTCTAAGCAGGCACACCTCTTGTGTCAAAATTACATCAGTTCTGTGGGGTTGTTAAGGATTACATACCTGGAGGATTACATACCTTGGAGTCAGGTCTTCATCCTCAGTCTTGGAGTGAATATAAGTATGACTCTTTTTGTGATGTTAATGTTTGATATGCTGGTACTTCTTGTAAAGATGTTGTTTTCTTCTTCTAAGACTGCTTGGTGTCTGAAATCTTCCTCCAATGTAATTTTACCCTCCGTGTCTCTCTAGTCTCTGTAGTATTAAAAATGTGCTACTTTTCCCCCTTAGTGGATTTCTTCCTTTCCTTTGGTATCTCTTCAAGAAATTTCCTTGTTAAAGATATTTTAATCTGGGAGGTCTTTAAAAACTGTAAACGTTTATTTGAACATTTAATTCACACCATACAAAACCAGTGAGCTCTAGCCTGTAGATTATGTGAATATAGGATTGAGAAGTTTTTCTTGGAGAGTCTGGTGACTGTGCTCAGCAAAGCATGTTTCTTTCAGGTGTCTTTGAGGCATATACAATCCCAAAGTTGGATGAATCTTTCATAGTTCAAACTATAGCAGGGCATGAAAGTCCAAATAGTGTTTGATGGACTCATCATAAATGAAAAACTTAATTTGGTTGTTGCATTTAGAAGTTGTGGAATCTCCATCCTTGGAGATACTCAAGGCCCATTTTAGCCATGTGTTTTGCAGCCTGCTGTAGCTGATCCTGCTTTGAGCACTGGGTTGGGTTAGGTGATCTCCAGTGGTCCCTTCGAACCTCAGCCATTCTGTGTTTCCAGTGTCACTGTGTCTCTGGTGTAGTTTACCCAATTTGGGGAGGAGGATGGGACAGCAGGGGGTAGCTCCATCCAAGTTGAAGCAAGAAGAAGAAAATTTCAGACAGTAATGGCCTCTCTTTGAAATTATCTCTCTGACTGTGTAACAACTGCAGCCCTGAACCTTCCTGGAGTAGGATCAGTTGAAACCTGCAGCTGTGGATGCCGGCTGTGGCTGATTCCCACAGTATACCCCTCTCAGTGTGAGCATCTCTGTGTCTGTCCCGTGACCAGAAATGATAGGACAGAAGTTAATAGACATGGGGAAATTAAGAGCACGACAGTTGTCAACTGATTTGTTTTTTTATCCCCCCAGTCCCAGAATTAGGGGCACTAAATAAAGTTAGCAATGCTCCTTAAAGTGTGGTGAAACTATGTGCTTCTATTTGAGGCAGAGGTATGTAGTGTGCATCCTGCTCTGGTGGTACCATAATTTTTGAACTGTCTTGCAGCTTAAACCTTTGTTCTGTGCTTCTCTGTTCTGAAGCAGGAAGGGAGGGTGAGAAAAAAAAGGAAATTCAGAGTTCAAGGTTCCCTAGGCCAAAGCTTTAATACTGAAAAAAACTACTTGGTATCTTGAGGAAGAAAAACATTTTGCCAGAAGAGATTTTCCTATGGCAATGAATTTAGAATATCTGAATGAGAGTAACTTAATCATTTGGAAGTTGCTATTCAGTGGGAGGGAGGGTCCTGCTCTACTTATATTTGGTTGCTGTACTCATTTGCCTTTCTCAGCATGTTTTTCTTAACAGTAAAGAAGATAAAGCTAATGAAGGAATGATATTACATAGGTAAAAAACTTAATCATAATATGTTTGCATGACACAGTAGAATATCCAAAGCAGCACTGATGACTGTCAAGCTACCATTTCCCATGTTTCAAAGTCTTGAGTGTGTAACCTAATTTACATTCTGTAATAATATATGCAGGAACATTCCGGGGTTTAATAAGTGGGAAGCAATAAGGTTTTAATTTTGAATTGGAGCAGTGATGCCTTAAAGTTTTCAACTGAACTACAAAATTGTCTTCAGCTAATCTACAAAATTGTCTGCCATCAGTCTTTGATATGTTGGGTGGTTCACTTTGGGTTTTAAGTGTTTGGATGAGCAAGAAAAGTCCTGGTCATGATTGATCATGCATTATTTTCCCTTGTTCAAGACTGAAGGAAATAATTCTCTTTGTTACCAGCTTGTGGAGTATCAGCTGCTTTAGCTGGGTGATAATTCTGGTTTTTTTAGAACCATTGTATCATGGTTGGAGGTAAGGGGTCTTCTGACCCTTGTGGTGTCTTTTGGAAGGTCTTCTTTGAGAGGATGCAGGAGGAAAGAGTTTTCTGCTGACCATTTAAAATTATTCAGACATTTGCATTGCTGATTTGGTGGTGAAATGAGCCCTGCTTTGTAACCACTGGTTATGACTATGGTATGCTGCCAAAAATTTGCAGGAATGCAAGAGAGGAGAAAAATTTGGACCTTACCAGCATATACATCATGCAGAAGTGAACAGAATTTCATAGGACAAAATGAAAACAGTTATATAGGCCATGGGGATTTCCTCTACTGAATATCAAAGGTGTACTGTAAACCACTGAGGTGTAGGCACTTCTGCTTGAAAAGCTTTCAAGATCCTTTATGATGAAAGTAGTTAGGCAGTTGAACTGTAAGAGTTGCTAACAAGTCTCATTAGAAAGTACATAGCAGTGTTATTTGAAATGTCCCATTGACCTCAATAGGTCTTTGTTTTATTTCTTTTTTTCATTGTTGCTGTTTGACATTGAGACTGTGTTGAAAAGACACTGTGATTTGATGTTTTTGGGTATGCCTGGCATTTTCATCTCAGTGGCCTGGCTCACACTGGGCCAAATTCAACTTTGACAAACAAATGTCCTGAAATTACTAGAAACTTCATTCTTTTAAAAGCAAATATTGAAATTACAGGTTTTTGCCTATCATGGTTTCTGAAGCTTTTAGGAATAATACATTTTTTGGTTGCTAAATGGTATGTGTGTATTATGTACTTAACTCTTGGACAAAGAATTATTATGATCTGTACTAGAAGATTATAGCTTTTCCCAAATCTACAGAAATCACTGCCATGCAAACAGCAGTCTTGAGAGTAGTAGGAAACCCTTGCAGAATGTCATCAGCTTCTCCAGTAAACATTGTAAGACAGAGGCTTTAATTCTGAATAGGGTCTTTGCGAATGACCAAAAAACTTGCTTAAAAAGAAAAAAGAGGGAGTTTAAGGATGTCTGAGTTACCTGTTCCTGATTTTCATTAAACTTCTCAGCTATTTAGAATATTCTTCTCTCTTTTTCAAGAGGGCACTGGCCAGTTGGTCCAAAAACTGAAACTGGCAGGCATGTTGCAATTTGAAATTTCTTGCTTCCCTAGGTGTCCATACCAAAAACCAAAAGTTTTGTTCAAATTGTAAAAGACAAATATATTTGATAACTTTGATTACAAAGTTATTTTGTCTGGTGTGTGTAGATTTAATCAGGATGCAACTGGAACTCTCTTAATCTCATCTAGCAAGGACCTTCAGTGACTAATTGTAGGTTGACTTCTGGAATGGCAGTCTAGAGATCTGAGAATCAAACAGTCAGCGAAAAGCAAGCTGATGACAAGAAGAGTGCTGCTGAAATCTGAGGAGTTCTACAGTTTTCATTTAGGAATATATTAAAAAATTTAAATTAATCAAGACTTAGATTAATCAAGATGTTTCAGTTGTCCTTCAGGTATTTTTTTCCTTTATATTTCTCTGACATTAAATAAGCACATACGCAGATGATTGTAATTAACTTAGGAACTAAAAAAAAAGCTTTTTAGAACATAAGGTACCTGAAGGTTGCAGTTTTTACTGGCACAACCGTTCATGTGAGGCCACTGGTAAACAAAATGCAGGAGGAATTGCAGGTTAAGGAAAATAGAGTTCTGTGCCAGGAATACCATCTCCATTGCACTTTTTTAGCTGAACTGCACGCAGGGCTCCACAGTCACACTGTAGAACAGCAAGTGGTTTTATTCCACCAGCCTGGCCAATATAATCAACATTTATGTGAACAAATTACAGATAACTGCAACAGGATTATCTCTACTACTTAACCTGTGATCTCTAGAAGCTCCGTGCACACGTGTAGTCAAGAAATCAATGGCAGTACTACAGCCTGCCTGGGTACGTAAGGAGAGGTATTAGTTGTCTGAACGGAGTTGGAAACAGAGGTTTGTTCCAGGCAAGGTGATTTGTGGGGTTGCTGGAAGACATTTCATGAATACCCCATCTTATGTTCTCTGGTCAGGTGAAGCAGGAATTATATATTCTTCAGGAGCTACATGTTGGTTCTCACGCCCTCTCCACCCCCCTCCACATTTTTTTCCAAAAATATAGTACAGTTTTTCTGTGTTTTACATGAGAAGCCTAAGGGACTTCTTTTTGTTTGTATTTATATGTTCCTCATCTGTGCACATTGTTCTCATTATGTACTTTATGAAATAGGTATTATAGGGATAAGCTAAAGTAAAAATATATGCAGTAGTGTTGTTTCAGTAAAACACACTAAGATGGCAAAAGATGTAACAATAAGAGGCATAGTCACAGGGTCAGAATAGAGAGGTCTTGGCTCCCATTGCAGCTAGACTGGCTGTGGCATAGCAAAATTACATACAAGAATGTAAGGAATTAATAGTCATAAGATTACTAGGAATTATAAGACTCAACTGTGCCAGAGTATAGAAGAATATTTTAGTCCTTTATTAAAATCAACAGTTAAACACAACTTGCAGAAAAAGATAAACCCAGAAAAGTCATAACTCCAACCTAATAGTACAGATATTTTTGAGGAGCAGCATATTAGTAAAATAACTCTTGAATCTCTGCACTTAATAGAATCCAGTGCTGGAGTTTTGTAGCAAAGAAAACCCTCCTTTGAGATTTCTATTTAGCAGCTAAATCTTATGAAATTATGCATTACCTGATAGATGAATCAAATGAAAACAAAAGGAAGTAGATCATTAGAATAAGCAGACTAAACTGAACATTTAATACTTGTATTAACTTGAGCACAGGTTCTGTATGTGTAGGACTGTGTGTGCTTACTAGTTGAGCTGTCTTGTTTGAAGCTAAGGTTAATAGCTTAAAAGTTGATTAACTTGTCATACCAGTCTCACCATACTTTTGTTTTTCCCAAACTAGATGAAAGGTTTCTTTAAGTATGGTTACTGTAGTACTGCATTCCTGATGATGCTGGTAGCTAATGACACTCTTTGTTGTAGAAATCAGGAAATGTGGGTTGAGTCTCTGGGGTCTGTGTGGCTGGAGCATGAAAATATTCTGTTCTAAGTGGCAAGGTCTTGCTGGAACAACTTGGTATGTATCATTGCTAATACAAACTACATGTCTGTAGGTTTTGCTTTGCAGATGAATTCACTTGCTTGCTGTAATGCTAATTCACTTCCACCCTTGCCAAGATACTAAAACTTTCTTTTTGCAGTGAGACATCTCCACATTTCTTAGTGCATTTGGTATGAGCATCTTGCTTCTCTCACCAATACTATCATATGGCTTCCCCCCCCCCCCCCCCCAAACCCAAATATAGGCTCTGGTTGTTTAAATGGTCTGACATTTAACAAAAATTAATTTCTTTGCACTAATTAAAACAACCCTTGTGTCGTTCAGCCTTGTATTTCCATTTGAATTTTTAATTTAAATATAAAGAAATTATTCATAAATGTTTACATAACAGAATGTTTGCATAAAGTGCATTTAATGTACACCAAGCTGAAATGTGTGAGACTTTCTTGCCTGTTTGGCTTGTTTATCGAAGTTCTCCATGGAGTGTGGGTGGGGCAGAATTGGCATTGGAGACTAGAAAAAGATTTATGAATTTGCAATTAATGTAACTGAAATATTAGAATCCTTGTGAGAAATTTCATTTTGACTTTGTTTATTGAAAAGCAAGATAACTTCACTGAAGTCATGTTGACACAGCTTCCTAAATCAAATACATCTGTGGTATGCTGGATGTTAATGAAATGTCCTAAGGTTACTTGTTTCATGTCTGAAGGAAACATTTGCTGTGGAAATTCAGCCCCTAGTATGTCTTGACGTTGCTGCTTGGGTTGAGAGCCTCATTTAGTGTCCTTCTGAACTTCTAGTCTCTTTGCTAAGTATTTCAGCCCTTGAAATCTTTATTATGTACTGACATGTTTTATCTAACTACATTAAGGACTAACTCATCAAATATGATCATAAGGGGGGTAGTTCATTTCTGCGGAAACAAGTTTAGTCTAGAACATGATATAATTGTTTGCATGAGAGATGATGCAGTGTAATTCCTGGCTCCCCATGTTCACTCTTAAGTAACTGTTGTACACTTCAGTGTTCTGAGCCATGTCCTTTGATGCAAAAATGTAAATAGAAAGATTAAACTGTATAGGTTTTCAAGATTTCTTGAAGAGATTATTGTCATTAAGGTGTGTGTACAGACTGTTCTGAGGTATAGCTCTTATGTGTTCCTCATTTCTTCACAAGAAAGTCTTGTTTTAGCATGATGAATCTAATGAGAAAGCATGGTGATTTTAGTTTCCATGAAGACTGAAATATAAAGAGAATGTGTCAAGGAGTGAAGCAGTGACATTGCTTTGTAATGCTTATTCTTTCTTGCTTTCCTGGATGGAAATAGGGAATTGTCCTACAAAGAAGCAAGAAGACACATAAATGTGTATTTGTTGTCCACTTTTGGGATAGGTGGCAAAACATTTTCTGCAGGTTTACTAGTTTGAGGAATTATACAGTGGTTCTAAAATGACCTTTCAAATAAACTTTTAATATGGAAAAGATCTGGAATTTTTTTAGTGTTGCCTATAAGCAAATTTTTTAGTATTGCCTTTCCCACCCTCTGTCCCAGTTCTGCAGAATGATTAAAAAAACCCTAGGTTTTACAGTTTTCCCAGTTACAATCTTTGCAGAGGGAGTGGAATTCCCAGTATCCTCACTCAAATTTTTTTCTTCTATGAAATAAAACATTTTGCACATAGTAGTATATTAAGGAGTTAAGTACAGTTATATACTGTTACTATTTGGCAAGAAGGCTACAAATGTTGAAAGAGTGAATTCGTCACAGATAACTTAAAAAGAGGGTGAGTTAGAATATGAGTTGGATTTTTTGAAGTAGATTGGAAAATTAATATTCCAGTAATTGTCCTGTAAAATGGCAAGATACCTATACTTCTAGCCTGTACTTGTTTATTCAGGTTTTAAGTCTTTTAGTTGTGTTTCATAGGATCTTATGAGGGTGCTCTCTAACATAACTGAGATTCAGTAGAGTAATGCTTCATTTCACTGCCTTAAAAACAGTTTTTCTGCCTCTATTTTGAGTACTATTTTTGTTTCCCATCTGCTTGAAACAGTTGACTTGCAAAGGCTGCAAGCGAAGATTGGCCATAAAGATACAGCAAAATTAAAAATACAGCAGAATGCTTCTCTTATTTTCAGTTCACTTAAAGCATTTTTTAGCTACAACCACAGTTACTGAATGTTGAAGAGCAGGAGGCTGTGAGGATGGATAGCTATTGTTTTAGGATCTTGACTTTGTTTTTTGGAGGCTGGTGGTGGTGTGTTTGTTTGGTTTTTATTTGTAGACCAATATATTAAAAACCAAACCAAAATACCAGTGCTCCCTTTGTCCCAACCCCAAAACTCTGCTAGGCTTCAGACTATAGCTTAGAAATAAGTGCCTTCTGCCAGATGAATGAGAGCTGCATATCTAACAACTCTTTTCTACAATGATACTAAATCAGTAAAGGAATGGTGAGTACAGTGCCTTTTAAAGGTTTTGTTTTCCATTACTCTTTTGCATTACTATTAAGTTCTGTTTTATTGTTTTGCTTCATGAATAAGAATCATGATGTTATAGCCAAACATCAAACATGTTAGGAAATCTATCTGTTTTCAAATTCTATCAAATCTGGGCATTCATCAGGTTGGAGCCAAGGTTTCATGACTTGAAAAGGCAAGAAAGATTCAGTAGTAAGAAAAACTGAGTACATTGTCTTCGGGAAAGCATTCAGGTCTCTGATAAGACTGGAATTCTGCTGTTGGTTACGTCATTCACAGGAAGCCACATACATACAATTGGTATCTGGCCTTAACTTGCATAAGAGAAGGCCAGTCTGTAGAAATAAGTTTTGTTATGGTACTGCTGTGTGTTTTCTGTTTATTTTTTGTGCCATATTGAAGTAAGTTTACAGGAGAATTTTTATATATACTGATTTTTCTAAAATGTAGTTAAGAACTATCAGGACATTGTTTTCTATAGTCCACTGAAAATTCTCCTCCTATAAAATCTATTGTCTATTTAGACTACTTGTTGGGTGATGAAAAAAAATAGAAAACTATTAAAGTATGCATTTGTTAAACTTTGTGTACTGTGGTCATTGCATTTAGTTCTGGATTTAAACTCTGAAAGGCAGCAGTGTGGGCTGAGGGAGACTGAAATCTACATTATTTTGCTAAAGTTAAGGGGAAATAATTGAATAATTGTTCAGTAATTTAATTAGTATTTTGGCATGACATTTAAAATATATAACCAGTGCTTTGGATTGTTTCACACTTGGAAAACTTTGCCCTTATAAAGGAGCTGGATGGAAGATGAGCCTAAAATAGGCAGCTTGGCACATGCCTAACATCTCTAGAGGGGTTTGAATGTAAGGATTGTTTCCAATAGTATAGTTCTAGAAAAACCACAGCATTTTAATCTGTTCGATGTTTCAGGCAGCAAGATTTCCCAGTCGTGTGATAACCTCAAATAAAACTGCACAACTGCAAAAAGCTGGAGAACTTGCACAGAAAATAATCTGTAATTATTCTATATAGCTTTTTTTAGAAATAGAAATACTAAATTAATAAATCCTCCTTATATTCATCTCCGAAGTAGTCTGTGCTCTGTGGGTGCTGTAATATCCTGTGGTTCTGTGAGTTTTGCACCTGAAACTGTAGTAAGAGGAGAATACACGTTTCTGCTTGCATGACACCACTGGGCCCCAGTCCATAACTATTCATCCATGTGTTGCTGAAATGTCCAAGGAATAATGAGCTGCCCTTTCTTCTGAGTTAGAATTAAAGTCTTGCTTAGTGTGGAGAAGGGGAACTCGCATTAGTGCGGTTGGTGCAAGTTGTTGTTTGTCACTTAAACCTCAGTTTTCTGTGCATAGTCTTACCCTTTTACATGGATTGCCTTTTGCCATTATCTGTGGTAGCTGCGCAGCATAGATGATCTCTTGGTAAAATGTTAGGCCATCTTACAGTGTATGCAGGGTGCTGTGGGTGCAATGCCATTCACCAGCACTGCCTTTGTGCTGGCTACAGGGACCTTAGCTCCACTGCAGAATTGTCATCATCAGTTCAAAACCAAAGGCAGTTACAGATAATCACTTGCTGAAGGTTTCATCATAGAGATAATACCATCGTATCATAGAGATATTAAAGCTAGACCTCTGTCGTTGAAGTGATGCTGGAAGATGATAGCCTCTGTCCAGTTAAAGGCAAAGCTTATATTGTGTTTAGCCTGTGTGCATTCACTTAGCACAATGTGTCACCACTGCTTTTTGTTACAATAAACGTTTAATCTGTTTGTATTATTGCACCTTATAGGCATTAATGCTTACAAGCCTAGTGGGATATTTGTTAGGTGGTTATGCTAATAAATTTATCCACTCAATTTATATTAGTGTTCAGTCTTGTCTAGTCCAGGCTTTAAAGGTGTGTTCCTGATGGATTTGCCTAGCTCAGTCTAATTAGCAGTGCTGGTTGATGGAGTTAAAGCCTAGGGGGAAGCTTAAGCATTAACTTGTGAGGTTTAGCACTTTTTGAAGAACAATTGCTTTGTTTTAAAGTTTTAGCAGGGGGCTAGTTAGGTCAAAACCAATAGGAGATTCAGTATCACTGAATTTCCAGGCAAAGTAGTGCCTTAGCCGTGTGCTTCCAGAAATTCAGGCTTTCTGTGATTCACTGCAGCTTCTCTTCTGTGTGCAGTACAACACAAATGAGAGAAATATTCTTTCCCTATGTATCAGAAGATACATAGAGATCATAGAGATCATAGAGTCCAGTCCTTGACTGACCACCACCTTGTCACTGAGTGCCACGCTAAGTTATTTCTTGAGCGCTTCCAAGGATGGTGACCCCAGCACCAATGTTTAACAACCCTTTCCATGAAGAAATTATTCTTGATATCCAACCTACTGAGATACCCTTCTCTTTGAAAGGTGATCACTGAAACCCTAGAAGTTCAATGTTTAAACTTGTTTGTGCAGTAAAAGCAATTATGGTTACAGTGTCTGACTGTGTCACTGTTTCATCACTTGTTAGTTTTGAATTATTAGCCCTTTTCAGTAAATATTGGCAAATATCTTAAATGGAGAAGGAATAAATATCTTAAAAATACTTTTATAACAAGAGAAATTTAATTCAAGAGGCGAGAGACATTATTAGTGGCTGAACTGAGGAGGAAAAAGTGTGAGATCCAAAGGAGTTGGCATAGGTTAGGGTGATTTCATCCATGTCTCAGGCATGGGAAGAGCTTTACAAGGTCAACCAACCACATGGCACAAATCTGTAGGAAAGTAAGCTTTGTTAGTCATAGCGCTTGTTGAGTGACTCTTAAGGAAGCGTATATTATTTTACCAAAAGCTTTAGCTTAAGTAATCTGTGTTTAAAAAGGTGGCCATGGGAGTCAGCAATTCATTGTCTGCATTTTAAATTAACCAATAATTATAGTTTAGATTTCAAAGGTGCATTCAAGATACATTGCATTGTCATTAGTCCAAGCTTAGTCTTGAGATGATGGACTAGAACTGGTTAAGAAGAAAAGTTAATTCAGAACAAGCTTGCAAATTTGTTTTTTTTTGTTAATGTTTATTTGTTAATTAAAACTCATTCTGTAGAGTGGTTGAAACATCTATTATTTGAGTGTAGTACTTCCTATAAGTAGTTTAAATTTTTTGCTAATAAAACTTTTCAAGTAACTTGTCTCAAGGTGTCAGATCAGAGGGGTTTTCTTTCTATTTACAGTAGTGGAAAAATTTTTAGATGCAGTTGTAGAAAAAAGATTGGGTCTCTGGGAAACATCGGTCTGGCATCACAGTTACAGATGGCATATGAAGCTAAATCTTTTGTATCTCTGTTGTTTTGCAAAGAGACTTGATGCCATTATTTTCTCTTTTTGGGAACACATGGAAGAGTTTTCCTTGAGTCTTTATACCAATTAGGTAATTGATTATACCTTATCACACTCTGCTGTATATGAAAATCAACTTGTATATGTGCCATAAGGGTTGCATAATGGCATCAGCAGTCTTGTAACTTTTCTAATGTATGTAAAATGCTTAGCAAAGGGCATTTTATAATGAGGAGATTGTTTGCTTTTTCCCATAAGACTTCTGCTTCCTATCTGTAATGTTATCGCTTTGTTTAGATAATTGTGAAGAAGTGGCATTTTCTTTGCCTGCAAATGTGTTGTTTTTCCTATTAAATCAGAAACTCATTTATTGTGTGATGGGATGAAGCTTTTCTGGCAAATATTAGAACTGTCTGGTATCTGTTTCTGACATTGTCACTACCTTGGAAAGGTTTTAATTTAAAGCATTTCTTATGTCAGTCAGAAATGCAAAAGTGATAAACCAGTATTTATTGATTTTAGTACGATTTTTTGGGGGGTCATAACAACCCTGTGCAGCACCCCAGGCTTGGGGCAGAGTGGCTGGAAAACTGTCTGATGGAAAAGGACCTGGGGGTGCTGATTGACAGCTGGCTGAACATGAGCCAGCTTGTGCCCAGGTGGCCAAGAAGGCCAATGGCACCTGGCTGGTATCAGCAATGGTGTGGCCAGCCGGGATCTGGGGCAGTGACTGTACTCGGCACTGGTGAGTGCCTCAAATCTTGTGTTCAGCTCTGGGCCCTTCGGGACAAGAAAGACTTTGAGATGCTGGAGAGAGTCCAGAGAAGGGTCTGGAGCACAAAAGTTACAAGGAGCAGCTGAGGGAGCTGGAATTGTTCAGCCTTCTCAGAAAAGGAGACTCAAGGGAGCCTCCTACACACTCTACAACTACCTGAGAGTGTAGTGAGATGGGGCTAGGTCTTTTTTCCCAGGTAACAAGAGACAGGACAAGAGGAAATGGCCTCAAGTTGTGTCAGGGGAGGTTTAGATTGGATATAAGGAAAACCTGCTTTGCTGAAAGGGTGGTCAGGCATTCGAACAGGCTTCCCAGGGAAGTAAGTGGTGGAATCATCATCCCTGGAAGTGTTCAAAAAGCATGTGGCTGTGGTGCTTGGGGACATAGTTTAGTGGTGAATACAGCAGTGTGAGGTTAACAGTTGGACTGGATGATCTTCAAGGTTTTTTCCAACTGCAATGTTTTTGTGATTCTGTAATTTTATAATTTTGTTGAAGTCATGATAAAATGTAAAATGTATAAAACATCTTATAACTACTATAATAAAATATCTTCTTCAAATCAATCTTTTTCTACTTTGAGATCATAGCTTAATTTTTTGTTATTTCTTACCTCTGCTTAACTAATGAAAGAGATCTGTATGGCTTATTTATATATCCATGGACTGAGACTATTGCATTGTCTTGCCTTGCTGTTTTATTAACTTCATTAATAAGGAAAATAAAGTTGATCTTCTGATTTTTTTTAAGTTATGTGGGTCAGAGACAGATTATGATTCTAATTTAATAGTGCCCTTTCAATGAATGGCAGATCTTCGTGCGCACAAGAAATAATGATGGACAATACTTAGGTGGGTAAGATAAACTGGAGTCAGAAAGCAGAGTTGCAGGGTGACAGCCATTCTAGTACAAAGCACCTTCCTTCCTAAGTGATGTCATCAGCAAAATAAGCCAGCCACTTTTTAAATGGAATTGTGATCGTGTTCTGCAATGAGTGTTGACATAATTTAGGGATTTAACGTGTCTTGGAAAACAAAATAATTTAGGAGGACTTCAATGATGTTGGACTTTAATTTGAGCAAAGTGATGAAGTTGTCGTGTCATGCGTGCTGGTATGAAGATGGTAATTCTGCAGCTATGCTAATTTGAGTACAGCTGTGATTAACTTTTGCTGTAAAACACTTGTAGTCCATAGTTTCTGCCACTTTCTGCATCTCATTTGAAGTAGATTTCTTTTTCTTTGTGGTTGGAATCTTCCTGGTTCCATTCAGTTCACTTTCCACTCCAGTGAAATTAAGATGGTGGTGAAGGAAGTGAACTTACTTCTTCAAGAGGCAGCTAGATGAAAATGAGGCAAGAATCAAGTTAAAAAGTCTCTTGGGAAATCATTGTGGACTTTTTAGACTGTTGTTTCCAGCATATTGACATCTGATCAAGGTTATAAATATATAGCAAAGAAAAAAAATATGTGTACACTGATTAGGTTTTTTTAGAAAAGTGTTCACTTTGTTAGGAAAGTGAACAATATACATTTCCCACTTCACATGCAGATTTATGATAGGAAAACTGAAACAGACTATTGAGGGCATCTGACTTTGTTAAAAATGGTGTCATTAATTAGTTGTGATTTTTCAGACAACCCTGTGGGAAATAATTCTAAATGTTTATAACAGAGTGTAAGATGAAGATATGCTAAAATCACACTGTAGATGAGAGTGGTTGACCCTCCTAAGAGATGAAGAAGGGGAGAAAAGGAGGATACCATGGGAGATTACAAAGTGAGGAATATATACTAAGTTTCCCTCTGGTAGTACCATTCCTTTGGGCATTCTAAATATGGAGATGGCAACGTCCTTATGGAAGATGTTGTGCACCATACTTTGAAAAAAAAGGCATTGCATCCCATTGTTTGAAATAAAAAGGATGACTGAGCACACAAAAAAAACCCACAAATGCTGCAAGTTTCAGGGCGTGATCAACTCTGGAGTACTTAAGGGTGAACAAAAAGTACCTCTCTAAAGCTAGGTGCACATAAATTTGTGTGTATTTGTGTATTTACACTATAAAAAGGGTGAAATACACAAATGATAAACCATGTGATTTGAAAAAGAAATGCTTTAAAAAAGTCTCAATGAGACACCAACACTGCAGGTTAAAACTGACTGAAAGCAATGAATATTATGAAGAGAATTAAGGCACTTGGGAATGATGTGAAACAAGTCAAAGCAAGGCAGGATGGGAGGAGAAGCTGGATCTAAATCAGAAGCTTGTGATAGTAGAAAGTAACACAAGAGAAGGCAAAGCAACCCAAGGAGAAAACTGTAGCTTTACAATTAATGACACAGAAAATGAAAATTGTATTTCTCTTGTGGTTTTGGTTTTTTTTGTTTTTTTTTTTTAATTAATACTCACATGTTTTGAGCTCTTGAGCTGATGAAACACTTGCCTTTCCTGTTCTGGCTCAGCAGGATATGAAACAGCAAAGTAGTTGAACATACTGCATTAGTTTGTCAACTTCTGTCCATAACTTCATGGGCTTAGACTTATCTGGGCTGCTAATGTAGATTTTTCTTTTTTATTGATCAACCCCACATTCACACCTAAACTTGTTACATGTGGAAGATTCAGATATTCTGAGAAGAAGTTTAGTATTGTTTTGGGCAGGATGTTACTTATTCTAGACCTAACAGACTAACTCCAATCTTAGATAAAATCTTGTAGAGGCTGACCAAGGCTTTGATTAATCAGGAACTAAACCACAGAAATATAATTAAAACTAACCAATATAGTTTATTTGACAAGATCATATCTGATTTTTTTTTTGGGGGGGGGGGGAGGAACGATAATTAGCTTTCATGTTATATGCTAAGATACAGTATGTTCCAGAAAGAGAGCTCAGGTATAGTTCAGGTGATGAAGTGAGGGTTGCTGTCCAGTCTCTCCTCCCCAGCAACAGCTGTACAAGGGCAGTACAATGTTCCCTTATGAATTTTTAAAAATATTCTTTGTTTATTGTTTTGATCCAGAAAACCAAAATAGAAACAGACCTGGGACTAAGGAGTAGGAATCAGGATTTTCATCTCCTCAGACAAGCTCCGTAACTCTAGCTTAAAAAAAATAAATTTACTGAGCACTTTTTGCTCATGTTTCTTCCAGTCATTCTGCTCAGTGAAATACATACAGAGAGAGAGAGCAGTAGATCACAACAGATCTGGTTTGATGATCTGTTCTCTGTAATGGGATCAGGTGTTTCCTCACTACACACATAAATAGTGTGAGTGTCCTTCTAAGGGAACCCAAAAGGAAAGGTGTAAAATTTTATCATGTGAAACCCTGAAACCCTGAATTCCCCAGCATGACAAACGTCTGACTTTTTGAAATAGTTTGTTTTTTTTAGTTCACAGACATCTTGAATTAGGGCTGTGTAATTTAAACATTGCATTTTTATTCAAGCTCATGAATGAGCAGTTCAGCAAGAAATATTATGCCAAAAAAGCAGAGTTGTATTAGCAGTATGTTTTTAATGTATTTCACATTTAGTTGAGAAATTTTTCATCAAATGACCTTTTTTCCTCTAAAATGAGTACTTCATTCTCTCACACTTAATTTGCGTAAATTATAGAACTGGCTCCCTTATCCCCCCATCCCAAAGTCTGATTGATTAATATTTCAATAACATTTTGGCTAGTCTTTTATAGGTACATATAAAACATAGAAACCTGCTTTTATATAAGATACATAAATATGTAGAAACATGCATATGTATAAAAGAAAATTTAATGCATAAAAATTGTGGCCTCTAAGCTGACAAAAGCAGCAAAAGTTGGAGAAAGTGGTATTTAAAGCCAAATTGTTGGATATGCTGACAGATCTCACCAAGTTTTTGACTTAAGTGTCTGCCTAAAGCTGAATTGAGCAAGGATTGCAGTCAAAAAATACTCTTCTGACCGAGGCAGCTGTAAAGAACAGAATTCTGCGCTGGGCTCTGCCACCATCTTCCCATGTGACGCTCGCATGTCGTTCAGCTTTTTTTGGAGGTCGGCATCTTGATTGCATGTGCTCAGCTTCGGTCTGATTTGCAAAAATGCTGAGTGCTCAGTCTTCTCAAGGAGAAGCTGTACTTTGAGTCAGAAGATTACGTGGTTTGAATATTTAAATGAATGTATTTCCTAAGTACTGTGGAAAAGAAAGGCCTGAGTTTCCATAATAATCACCTCCGTTTAGATACTGCTTGTTGCTCGTGTTGAAAGCATAATGCTGATCCTAAACACAAATGATAGTGTAAGTGAAGCAGGTGAGCTTACTTGTGAACTTCATAGAATGTTCCTTTATGAAAATAATACTCGACACCGAACATTTCTGAATACTGCACCAAGTGGTGCGTGCAGTCATGCAATGGGCAATGGAAGTAAGACAAAACATTGAATGCAGTGAATACTGTGGTGGAGTGCAGAGGGCAGCACAGTTGGAATTTGTGTGGTTAGATGCATTGTAATTCATCCATGTGAGGAAACTGATTTCCTCAGGCAAGCTCAGTTAGGTCCTAACTCAAGAGCTTGATTTTCTATTCCTGTGCTGTAATTGTTTGGGGGTTTTTGGGGTACTTTTGGGGTACGCTAGTGTAGAAACAAAGTGAGCAAGATCAGAGCCCTTATTGTCACGTGAAACCTGGTTTTGATGGGGTGAAGTGATTTTGTGAGGGTTTTTTTGTTCTTTTTCCTCTTTCAGTTTTATAACTTAACTCTGTTGAACATTGAAAAGGTTTATATGGATGGAAAAGCAGCACTGCCTCTTCAAGATACAAAGGTAATAGAAGAAGTAGCCCAAGGATCACTTACTTCCACTTGATGTCTGCAGATGGTTTTATTGGCTTTAGTCTCCTGCTGATACTCAGCTGCACTCATGCCAAATTAACTATTATCTTGTAACTGCTTATAAATACCAAGGAATAAAATTTGAAGAAAGCTAATTTATGGTTGGAACTCCAGATCTTCTCTTGTAAATATTACATGTATAATTTCATTCCCTTTTCAGTTCATTGCCTTTAGCCTTTCATCAGCTCTTTGAGGTGAGGGAACCCAAAATGCATTGCCTTAGATCATAGGAGTCATTTAGGTTGTGAAAGACCTCAAAGAGTATTGACTCCAACCATTGACCTAAACACTGGTTAGAATGAAGGGTTCTGGGGTGTGTAGGGATGTTGCAAATACAAGTAAGTGCACAACTTGCTGGTACTCAAATGTGTATGTAATAGAGAGGTTTGTTCTGTCTCTGTGGATGATTAGTGGTACATGTGGGATGAGTGCTCGTGCTCTTTCTGGGGGTTTGTTTTTTTTTTTTTTTTTTTAATAATTTTTTAAAAGTTGTGTACTTTGAGAGAAACTCTAGAAGCTCATAGAAGAAATTCCTGTTTTGTAATGAAATGGACATTTAAAATGGCCACTGTAGGAAAGATTCATACAGCATCACAGAGTTTTTGATTTAAAGCTGATGTAGCTCTTCCTGCTCTCTCTAATAAACAACCACAAACTTCATTAGCTGCAGTAATTGTGCAAAACCAGAAGTTATCAGATCATCTCAAGTACATGGGGTGTATGTAGCAGAAAGGAAACTAGTCTGCAGCAGATGGTGCTTTGCCATGTGAAGAGAAGCTTTGTTGTTCCAGAAATGCAAATGTACACATAGTACATGAAAATATATTGAATAGCCAAATATTAAAATAAATGAACCCATAAGTATTGACCAGTATCACTTGGGGTTCGTTGTTTCTGGTATTTTTCTTGTGTTGGTGGGTTCAGGGAGAGTGGGAATTGGCTTGAGGGGAGTTTTTTTGGGGAGTTTATTACTTGGGAAAAGGCTTAGCTGTCTGTGTTTTCCACTGTGAGATGTGGGATGAGTGTACTTTCCTTGAAATAAAAAAATACAGTTTCTTCTAATTATATAAAAGTCCAAACTTAGAAAACGAAGGAAATATTAGGGAGTAAGCAATTATGTAATCTTGAAAGGTAATGTGCATGTCAGGAAAAGGTCCCATTCTTTCAGTGGCTATTAATTACTGTCATATATGGACATAAGGTAATGTAATTTCAGTATTTAAATTTTACTGTTCCATTGTTAAATTTTACTGTTTGATTGTCATAACATTTTGTTTGACAAATAATTGTGCTGAGGACTTCAGCAATGGATAATTAACCACAACTGTGGCAGAACTATGCAAATTTTTGCATGCATTATTGCTAGTGCCCAGTAAAAGTATCCCAAGTAAACAGAAGGGGACAGTTGATTTGGGTTGACTGATGAACAGATACTTCTCTCTGTGTACTGAAAGCGTGTTTTCATGCAGTTGTTTGCTTTGTAATTTTAGGTACTGTTACAGAATTTGATTCTAAATATATTAACAAGTACTGCTAAAAATTACTGGTTTTAGACTTCCGGCAGTCAAACAGTATCAATATTTCCAAAATATGCTATTAGATGTAATTGCTTTCTTTCTTGGTCTCAGCCTTTTCTCTTGATAATGCTTATTGCTTGTGACCATGAGCATCTCACTGCATCTTTGGAGATGATTTACATAGATCCAGATGTGTTTATGTCCATATTTTAAAACAGAAGTAGATAAAGACTTTCAAGTGCCTTTTTGGCATTAGTGCAAATGCTTATTGGGAACACTCTGTGTCAAACCTCCTGACCTAATGTGTTGATATGGGTATTGTTAACTGAGCTCTGTACAGCCACATTCTCCTGTTGTGCACTTCCTTCTATTTCCTTCCCTACTTCAACTCTTCTAGCTCTGAGTGATTTTTGCACATGTCTGAGTAAGAGCTCAAACCCAAATTGCCACTTTCTAAGTGAGAGATTCTGGGCAAGTTTGGTTTTTTTTTTTTCCCTCTTATATATTTTAAAGAGTGGTTTTAGAAAATCCACGCTGCTTCATCTCAGTTAGAATATAACCTTTTTTTTGGTCCAGGTCCACTGCCAACTTTAAAATTAAAATGAAAGCGAACATTTCTAGTAAGTTTAAATATTTTGTGGTTTTTTTAATGTTATATTTAAATATATGTGTAATGACTGTTTAGTTTTGCCTCCCCTTTTTTCCTCTTCCAAGGAAGCTCATCTGGTCAGGTATTTAAAAATAACTCTCTGAAAAAAACTCTTGGAGTTATGTTTACTCACATAAAGCCCCAGCTAAGATGGGCCTAATGTTAAGTCATGGAAAGTGTGGGGTTGTGCTGCTTCTGCCTCTCCAGGACCAGGCCTGCAGTGCTGTGTTGGTGATGCTCCATGCTCGTACCTATCCTCTGGCTCATCACAAGTTATCCTGTGACAGACACAATTACATGACTTTCTTATCTTGTTTGTGACCCTGTAGCTTTGAAATAACTTGTCTTTCCAGCTGGTCAACAGCTCAGCAGCAACTGCCTTCCCTGTACCATCACCCATAGCCTTCCCTGCCAGATCCCCGACTGCTCCTTTTCTGAAAAAAAGAATTTTTTTTTTTTTTAAGACTTCTAACACACATGGACTATATTGCTGACACATTTGATACTTAGAATACTTTATTCAGGGCTTTAATGATTATACTTTCTCATCTTCAGGG
This sequence comes from Vidua chalybeata, assembly GCF_026979565.1. Lineage (NCBI taxonomy): Eukaryota > Metazoa > Chordata > Aves > Passeriformes > Viduidae > Vidua > Vidua chalybeata. The sequence continues at coordinate 120,142,833 of NC_071530.1, read as the reverse complement.
CAGTGGCTACTGCAGTTGCTGCTAATTGTTGTGGAGCTGGGGTGAGTGGAAGCCCTTGCAGGGACCCTTGTAGGATAATATTTGGAGGGACTTTAGCAGGATTCTCTTTTGGATTTAGTTATGTAGTTTAGTTATCTGTATTTTCATACAGATTTCCTTTGTTTTCCGTGAATCTGTTCTGACTAATCCTTTGGCCTGTATTTCATTAAAAGTGTTGACTGCAGAATGATGGTTTTGGTAATAGATGAAACAAAACTTTTCCTTTTTTCCTTTGCGTGTGCATGTACAAAATAAAAAGTACAGGATGACCTTTTTTATTTGGTAATTGAGAAAGTGCTTGACTTTGTTAGGAAAGCCGTAGTATTAAGAATACCGGTCACTAGTCTTTTATAAATTACTGCCAGTATGGTGTATCAGTTCTCGCTCCCACTTATCCTCTTATTCAGTCCCCTTCCCATCCCCCACTGCTCCCTCCCTATTTTTAGAGGCAACACAAAGCTGTTCTGCTTCAAACGAGGAACAAAGATTAGGTTAGAGTTTTAATGTTTTGCAGCAGTTTTCTAAAATGTTAAATGAGCCACATTTGAGCATCGTATTCCTAAAATAGTTCTGAATTGTTTCTATGTTGTATTCATGAATGCTGCGTTTGTTTACATCTAAAATTTTTACTCCTTACCCTAAAACCATCAGCAGATTATGGCTGAAGTTTGAATTGTGGCAAACCTGTGTGTGAGGAGCACAGATTCCCTTCCCCGTAGGAGAAATGGTGCTGTGTAAGATTCCCTGTGCTCTAGGGAAAATGAAACTTAAGTTCAGAGTCTGTGTGCTCCTGTGATCTGCAGACTGCATACTGAAGAGAGGAGACTATTAAAGAAGGCTGTTTATGTGGTGGTGATAAAAATCACACTTATTTTCCGGTGACCTAAAGACCCTGCAGATTTTATTAAACTTTGAAGAAAATCATGTGCATGTGTGCATCTTTATCTGTCTTGATAAATACATGCAGCTTGCATGGAAAGGTGTTGTTAAGACTACTAATGTTTACATATGTGTCAGATGCAAGATTACAAACTGAGTATGGAATGAGGACACTAGACTTCTAGCATATGTGAAGCATATTGCATGTTTCACAAGAATTCCTTGGTTTAATGGTAAAATGATTATTTACAGTACTTAATAGTGTGGGAAACATTTGTGAGTTAGCTTGTAGTTCTTTTTACCTTAAAGAATGCAACAGGTTAAAAAATGAATTGCCAAAACAATGGGACAGTTCAAGCAAATGCTGTCAGTATAGACAGATACAGAGGAATCTTTGCATAGCCAAGAATATTTCACTTGAATAAAATGATTAATTAGTTATTTCAGTTTCACAGTCTGAGATTATAAAGTGTTATGAGTGCTGTTATTCATAAGCTTCTGCTATAAAAAATGTAAGAATGTGATGCTCTGTGTGTTTACTGAAAATTGAATTTTAATATTTTTTCCCTGGATATAATATAGTGTGCACCTGATTTGATGTGAGTAGTAGTTTTTAACAGGGGAGCACACTTTATTTAGTTCATGAAAGCCATTTAGCTGTTCTTGTAGTTAAAAGCAAGTCAGTCATTCCACTCTCCTAGTTTTCTTCTATCTTGAAAGCCCCATCCTCCTAAAAAAAAAGTTTGCTTTACTATCTCAGTTTGCCATCAGACCTTTCAGCTTAAGGCCTTGCCCTGTCTGTCCCCATGACAAATTCTGGATACTCTGCAGTCACTAGTGAGGTGATGAAACTGTCACTTAAGCATAGGTGCATGCAGTGGGGCATGGAGCAATGAGCTATTAAAATTTACATATTTATACAGCTTGCTTATCCACCATTATAGGGGACCTCATTTTATATCTTTATGCAAAGCTCATCTGGAAAAAAAATCTAAAACTAATTTAATTTGGCACTGCCATTAGGGTGGATTTTTTTCCTTTCTGTGTTGAACTGTCAGTTCAGGTTTTTACTTCATTTTATAAAGGGTTGCACTAACACTCGCTGGAAGACATGAAAGTTTCATCTTTTGTGAAGTTGATACTGAGAACAGGTCATAAAGAATTATGGAATCTACACATGGCTGAATGGATCTGGGCTTTTACAAAACAGGTTTGACACCCAGCCAGTTTTGGTCTCTGCAGACCTAATAAATGAAAGAGATTTTTCCACTGCCCTGTCACAGAAAACAAAAACGCGGCTTATTGAATTGGTTGTTCACTGCCAGTTTAGGAAAAAAATTGTCATTTTCTTGCCCTGTATAATAAAAGCAGTACTAATTAGTAGAAGGCACCTAACCAATCTTACATGCTTTTCATCTAGTTTTTGAAGCTTTTAAAAATTCTTTTTTATACATGTGATTGTAATAAGAACTTCTGAGAATTTCAAATGTCGTTCAACTTCAGCAATCAAATTGCATATTTTCAGCCACCTCTTAAGCAGACAGGAGTTGTTACAAGAGTCTCTTTCAGAGTTGCACTGTTGGTTTGCAAACTCCTTCTGACATCTATAAAGGCAAAACAGTCCTTTTCTTCTTTTTAAGTTCAAAATAAACCTCTAATTGGTTTATAGGGCCTTGGACTCAAGTTGATGGCACTTCTGTTTGTCTGGGATGCAGAAGGAAGACATGAGGGGAAGAGGGAGCCCCTTGCATCTGGTTAGCAGGCCCAGCTCTGCAATTGCCTGGAGATGAAAGAACCATTTGATGGTGGCCATTAACACCTTCCAGTATAATATCCCAAACTGCCTCTCTGCCCAGCCTCCTAGTGCAGCTCTGAAAGCTGGCACTGATAGACCTATCTCGCAACCAAGGGGAAGATAGATGGGAATGAGGATTTGAGGGGTGTGGAGAGTGGGGCTGAAAGAGGAAGTAGAAGAAATGTGAGGCAGGAAGCCCTGGTGTTACTGAAGGATGGTTTAGAAAATCTTTTGCGTTCTGTTGACAGAAATGGGAATCTGTCCTGCTGTCATACAACAGGAGAAGTAGAGTTAGGCATGACAGCTGGCCACTTTCTAAAGAAAAAAAATCTTTTGCATCTAAAGGTGGTTGTTTTGCATGCTCAGCTGCCCTGTGCATGTGCAGGGGTATCAGCCACCAATGTGATGCAAGAGCTGGGAGTCTGCAGGGCCATGGACAGGCGTGTGCACCAGTGTTTCCACATGTCCTCTGCTGGAGTGGCTACTCAGAAAACTGGAAAATGCAGTTGTCTCGTTTGCAGTCATTAGGGTAGCAGTAAAACCGGCCTGCCTGGTTAGAAACCAGTCAGGTAGCAGTCATATTAATGGCCCTTTGCTTCCAGAAAAGGGGCTGAAGAGAGGAGTAGTGCTCATGTGACTCAAGGAGCGGATAAGGTGGGTCAGTAGTCTGTGAAATAGAGGAGGACAGAAGTGTGGCATGGGGGTGTTCAGGGTGCTCTGAATAGGTGCAGTGAGTGTGACTGATCGTTGCAGCAAAGTGTGAAGCTCTCTTTACCTCTTTTAATTTATGTGTAGTCAGAATTTCTTTGCGCCCTACCTTGCATGAGAACATTAGTTGGTGAAAGCTGGGGACTGCAGTTGCACTGAGCTGTAGGTACAGCATCTTTTCCACTTGATCCCACTTACACTTAATGAACACTTGAAAGAATTAAAATATTCTCTCTCTTTCGAGAGATGCAACTTAACTTCGTTTGGGTTCAGGAGACACAAAAGCAGTTTCCTTATTTCAGGGGATATCTGCAGAAAAATCCTGGAACCAAAGAAAATGAGTCACCAAATTTAGTCATAACACTGGAAGTGGTTTGATTTTTAGAAGAATTGAGTAGCGCTTTTGGGACAGTTTTTTTAGAAATTAGAAATTGAATATATATGTTGTGATTGTTTTATATTTTTATATCTAATATAATCTATATAAATGTATATGCATAGTATTATTCTTAGTTAATTAAGTAGATTTCTCTCATGTGGAGTGTGTATTTAAATGCTGTATGTTCTTTTGTGACTCGGGAATGTGTAGGATTAATATATAATAATTCTCTGTTTCTGTGTTGGAACTGTCACTGGAGGTAAGTATTAAAACCATTTCACATTTCGGGAGATTGTGATAGGGAAGCTGTCCCTTTTCATGGGTTTCATGGTGAGTTGATGGTGACTTGGCTTAAAGGGGGGGAAAGAACATGCTTAGCAAGAAATTTAAAAAAAAATCAGGCAGCACAATTTGAACCAAAATACTGAAGTTAGTGTTGATTTTTCTTCCCTCTTTGCTGAAAAACTTAAAAAAAATTCTGTAACTTCTGCACTTTGCAGTTTGCAGTGTATCCACCACGCTGGCTGAAGGTGAGAGAAGTGCCACTGAAACCATGGATTACAAGTGGGGCAGAGTGATGTACTGGGGGCTTTCTTCAGTTCTTGTACAAGGACCTGGGACAGGCAAGCTTTGTTGCTAAGTGCTTCCTTGAGTTTTTGAGGATGCTTTCCCATTACTAAATTTTCTTACTGGCTACTGCTATCACTTTATGTGAAATGTAGGCATTTATAATGCTGGTGTATGATATAGTTTTGCTGGATCAATTATAGAGGAGTTATTGAGGCTATCAGCCATGCATTACAGCTTGGAAATTGCTGTTTGGAGTATTCAGAGATTCTTCAACCTCAGCTGGAAAGAGACAGGAGATGGCATTAGTCATCACATTTCAGAGGGCTGGTCTAGCTTAATCAAATGTACTTACCTGGCAGTGAATGTGCCTGATTCCTAGTCTTTGGGCTAGCAAGAGTTAATGGATGTATGCAAAGAGGAGAAGCATCAACAAGTGACTGAGACAGTTTGGCATGGCAGGATAAATTGAGCAGCATAGGATGAATGCACGGAACTTTTTAATAGTGAACTGTTAGATTGGCTCAGTACTCTGCTGTGACAGCACATTTTGAGCATTTCTTTCCAGAATAATGTGATGATGTTTGGGGTGGTTTCCATGAGAGGAACGATTTGTGGGTTCCAAAGATATACCAAAATGGAGATTATTAAGTTTTACAAATGTAGCCCAGACAGTAGAGGAGAAATCAGTGTATTAAATCAGAGCTGTCAAGCACTGAGGCACTACACTCACATCTCTTCACACAGTATCTGTAGAAAATATTCTCTGCTCCTTCTCATCATGGATTTGAGACTCAAAACCTAAAATTTCTGGAGCTAAGCTGTTGGCATAGCAAGGTATTGTAAAAAAGGACATTTTATTCAAAGAATTTCGCAAATTAGGCACAAACAGTATAATAGAGTTTAATAGAGTTTAATGTTCATTATTTTGGTAAGGAACCTATGCATAACATGCATTTTTATGTGTTTAGGAACAATAATATTTCTCAATTCTCCTATTTTTTATTCTCTGCTCTATGTAGAACTTTCTTGTGTCTCTGGAAAACGTATGAATTATATCATGTAGTTTTGAATTTCTGAAAATTACCTTGGTGAAAACTAAAGCATAGTTTTATAATAGTCATAAAGCCATGTAGCAAAATGGGGGCTTGCTCACAAAAATAAAGGGTCACGGTGTATTTCTGCTGCAAGCCACAGTAATAAGAGGGAGATAACTTTAAAAGGTTGCTTTGGTACAGTACCAAACCCAGATGTGTGCCAGGAGTCATCTTCACTTTAAGATATATCCTAAGAGCCACCTCAGTGGGTTGAGAATACTACAGGTGTATATGCATTTATTCTAAGGACTTTTTGTTAGCTTTCTATGCAAGATATCCTTGTATTTGTGCTGGTACTCAGTTTTGCTTTTATAACTCTGCTTTATTTTAAAAATAAGTTAAATCATGCGTAAGTATTTGACTTCCAATAGTCACAAATCTGAGATTCGGGTGTATTGTTGTGAAAACAACAGACTATAAGTAGATTTATTTTAGTAGACAGCATATGGATTACATACTGCTATATACCTCTTTACTATTTGCTCTGTAGCTATTTTGGCACTGTTGTTCATGGACTACGGAAAACAAATTCTCTTGTAGAGTACATGAAGTGAGGTGAGCTTAAACGTTGGCCTCAGAGAAATGCACGTGACATAACCAAACTTTAGTCAATCAGAACAGTGCTTGAGGTGTTGGAAATTGCTGTAGATCCCAGGAAAAAGTCTATGGGGGGCACGAGCTGATGTCCACAAAGTTATGATATGTTGACTCTTTGCATCTGGTGTTTCCCTCAATACTTGCTAAAGAATGGAAAAGTCATTCGACCTGAAGAATATTTGACTGAAACTGAATTACCTTAAATTCGCAATGGTGGCTGGGGTTAACAGCAGAGGGTTGGTGTTGTGGGTGCTCATTGTGCTTGACTTGGTTTCTGAGTGTGCTAGTTTAAAACCCAGTGGGAAAATTAAAGCCACTCAAGCCACCCCCTTTCCCCCCCTCCCTTCTGGTAGTGGAGGAAACACTAGGAGAGATTATAAAACAGAGTCACAATTTATTGGAAAATTGCAATAACCACAGCAATGTTAATAAAGGAATGTAATAAAGTGAGTGTTTTACCCACAAAAGAGTATTTACCACTGGACAAACCAAAACACTTCCTGAAGGCAGAACCCAGTGCGGTTTCCCAGTCAAAGGCAGAATGGCAACTGGCCCCATGCTGAGCCAAGCGGTGGATGGAAAAACAAAGGCAGTGTGTTGGGGATGCTCCCGGCCTTACTTCCCCCCAGCTGGAAAACAGTGGAATACCAGACTAAACCTGGTGGGATCTGACAGGGCCTTGAAACAGCTTAGGGACCCTTCCTCTTGGCCTGATTGCAGGAGTGGGCCTGGGACTCTTGGTGCTTCTGGCCGCATTTTGGGCTCCAGCTGCAGCTCCAGCGGCTGCTGTGGCCGCCATGGCTGTGGCTTGGGGTCCATGTGGCTCCAGTGGGCTCCATTTTCTTTTTTCTGGGGCTCGCTGGCGCTGTCTTTCAGCACCAAACCAGAAATGCTGTGTTCAGAGGAGCTGGGGAGGGACTGCCAGCGGCAGAGAGGGACAAGGCCTGCTGAGCTGGCCCTGAGAGCTGCATGCGCCCTCCCTGGGTTCTGCTTCCAGCCTCAGCTTCCTCCTGCTGGAACCATGTCCCCGCTGTGACGTGGGTGGTATGGAATTAAACAGTGCTAGAAACTCCATTCCTTCTTCCTCTAGTCAGTGCACCAAGGCAAGGGCTTTGTTTCATATGACAGTGAGACACAAAATTAAGGGATGCAGTGCCACAGCAGTTGGAAGCTGTTGGTGCTGTTGTCAGTATTGGTAACTAACTTTTTTTTTTTAATAATATGCCCCAAGTCAGTAAAATCAATTGAATACAGGTAGGAGTTCATTATTCCATTTTAATCTACTTTTTGGTGTGAAGGCAAGCTGTGAGCAGCTGTGTGCAATGTATTGTGGAGCAGTAACCTTAATGTTGGGAGTCTGTTAATTTGCATAAGAACCATAATGTTTTATACCGAACTCATTGTGTCATGTTATTTGAACAGATTGAAATGAAAGAATGAACTACACGATACATGTTGATCAATGCATGACGAAGGTTTTGTGTTGGTGCTAGTATATAGGATTTGATAGTTATGTAGGATTATAGAATTCTTTAAGAAATTTCTTGAGATTAAAAAGGAATCATGATTTGGGGATTTTTGATGATTGAAAGTTCTACTATTGTAGGAAATTATTTTCCTTATGATGGTTTAAAGAGCAGCATCCCTAACAGAATTTATAAGAGAATTTGTTTTATTCATGTAGAGAAGAATCCTTTACCAAATGATGCCAGTGTTGTTGATCATAGCAAGCACACTGTTTGCCTTGTAGTGTGGCTTTGTGGTAACTGTATTAGCAATAAAAAGCTGTTGAAGGTTTTCAGGGAATAATTTGCATTTCAAAAATGGAAACTACTTAAAAAATATAATAAATATAAACAATTAATTTATGGACTTGGATGAATCTTTGCTGTTAGGGAAGATATTTGATACACTTCAGCCAGCTGTCTTAAGTCCTTGTAGAAATCCACTGTTCTAAAGAAGCTTAGTCTTTAGATGTTTAGTTTACTGCTCTGAGCCTCACCTTTTTCTTGACATATATAACCAAGTGTTTATACATTCACAAATCTTATATAAATACATGCAATCCTAGAGCCTTTTCAAGCATATCCATTATCAGTGTTTTATGATTTGTTTTACATTAAAGCTTTCCTACTTGAAGTAGTGTTTTAGCCCATAAATATTGATTTTGATGACAAAAAAATTAGGTTAGTTTATGTTAAACAAACACATAACTTTTTTGGAGGTCTGCTGGGTTTCAGAAGAGTTTTTAGGAACACAGTTCAGTTCCTACAGTGGTCTGTAGGAACAAAATCCACTGAGGTTGCTTACAGCTGAGAGACAACTAGCAGTGGCTGATACTTCTAATCACTTGGGCAATGCTGTTTGAATTCAGAAACTTTCTTTTTTCTTCACTGAAGAAAGTCCTTTGCTGACAGCGAATGTGTTATACTCTGCCAAATGAAATAGTGCATGAAATTCTGCTCTTGTTTTTTAAGCGAGAAGTTTTGTGTAGTTTCCATGATTGTATGTTGAAGTACTGAAGTTTCATTCAACCTAATTATATTTTTCATCTGAACTGTGTCTAGTGATCAGATAATTATTCTGGCTTGTAAAAAGTACATATAGCTAATATGGATGCTTGATAGCCAGTTTCATTGCTAAATTGAATTCAAAATATGATAAAATTATTTATTAGTGATTTTGGAAAATGGTAGTGAGCTTTTAATGCTCATTTTGTTTTACATATTGAGGTTGAAGCTTCTCAGTTTATTTTCATAGGAATTAACATAATTGTTCTAGGAGTGTGCACGTGGGTCCCATACTTCTTTTGCCATAGTTGTTAAGAATTAGGTGCATCAAATGTCTCTAGACTAAATATGATCTCGCAGGAATGGCTAGTCATTCCTTAGAAATAATTATTTCTTATTGAAAAATAAATGTCATATTGCGTTTAATCCGTGTCATAATTAGTGAATGTTTTTCTTTTCCTGGTCTCCTCTTCTGGACCTTATTTGTAGAGAATATTTACAAGAGCCATCGGGAAATTATTGCCCTGTTTGCTCTTACGAGCTCAGTATAGAGATCTGTAAATTGGACTTTGCTCTAAAAGAGTGTTATCTGTTTTGAGAGGTTTTCCTTTTTCTTTTATATATATATATCCATCTATATCTATATCTATATATACATGCTTTCCTTTGTATATTACTTGACAGCATGCTGCATTTGTTTTTCATGCTGAGATAAATAACTAAATAGCTAAATAGAGAAAAGGAAAGAAGAAACTTCCCAATATTTCATTTAAGAAGGCTATTTCCACTCCAGACAGGGGCAGGTGATCACAAACAATAGTACTCTGTGAAGTTATCCTTCCCTTTTGTAACTTACACATGGCTGCTCCTGATTTACTGCAAATGTAAAGTAAAATGGTTTTGCTTAAATTATCTCTATTAGCTGTGTGTGACTTTAATCAGGAATGAAGCTAACCCATTTTACTTCAGGTCTTCCTGGCCTAGAAGTACTTTTTGAGCAGCTGTAGCTTTTGAGGCAGTCATTGGTACCTCCAGGATGAAAACATCAGAAGAAATGCCGGCTGCGCTGCGTGCCGTCCGATGATGCTGTCGATACGTTGCTTGTAGGCATGCAACAAAACTGCTGGTGAAGGCAAAGGCAGCGTGCATGGCATGGGGTTCACTCCAGCACTGTCCACCCACAGCTGCTGCTACTCCTCAGTTTGACCACTGAGGTGGTAAGATTTGCACAGTTCTTGTTGGAGTGAACTGAATGAGTTAAGCTGTTGAGGGCTGAGAGTGCCAGAATTTGCAGTAGGGAAGGCTGCCTGGTTCTTCCCAGTATGGGATGTTCCTTGGAGTTTTTTATAACTTTACAAAATGTTAGCCTTTGGGGATAGGCAGTTGCCGCCAGCTTAATTTTTTTTTTTTGCTGCCAAAATAATTTAGCTCTCTGTGAGCATGTGTGGAAAAAGCTGTTTCTCATTGTAGATTTTTTAAAAACCCACAAACAAATGAAACAAAAAGAAGCCTAGGCTTTTTTTTGGAAATGCTCCATGTCCCTCCCTTTGAAAGAGGCTAGGAGTTAGAGTGTGGGAAGCGCTGGTGAAGGGCAATGGGGAAGAAGAGCCAATTACAAGTCATAGCTTTGCCTTTGTCAGCACTGCAAAATTCTCAGATCAAAACAAACTTTAACATTTTAAAGAAATGACAGATCTCACATGGTGTCTTGAGCATGTGAGAGCTGCGTGGCCTGGAAGAGGAGAGAGAGGGAAGCTGGATTTGTACCCCAGTGCCTGAAGGTCAGAGGCAAACTGATGGGACATTGACGTGCATGGGACCCTAGTGTGGCGGTCTTAGCCCCAAAATGCCATAGACTGTGAACAGGGGACGCAGACGTGGTGGGGGAGTGAGAGTTAATACTGGGGGAATGAAGGAAGAAGGGGGAGTCAAGGGGAGAGTGTGGCACTGCTAGCCAAACCTGGAAATGACTGAGCTGGGAGAGATGAAAATCCTTGGGGAGCAGGATAAGGAGAGACTTGGCAGGAGTGCTGAAGGTAGGAATGAAGAAGGACCAGGCTTGAATCAGCATGGGCCAGAGGATATGGCTTGAGGAAAACAGGCAGAGAAGTTTGTTCTGGAAGGTCCAGAGATCTTGAATATTAAGTAAACACTCTGATTTCAGTAGAAGCTCCTTGAGAATGTTTTCAGTCATCACCTATGACTAATTTCCATGCAGAGAATAATTTCACTTTTGCAACCAATTTGATATTACTTTCCCACATAAGCTGCATGGTACATCTGAAGATTTCAGACCAACTGCTCTTTTTTTATGGATGCCAGTGTGACAATATCTGATGTCTCAGTTTCTTATTTCTAGAAGCGGTGAATGCAAACATTTTTCCAGTGTAGTGGTGTCCAAGTCAAGGATTGTCAAAACTGAGCTTATCTTTGGAAATCTCTTTTGTTTGGCACCTTGTGAGGAAGCCCCTCAATTTGATGGTATTAAGTCACATGCTGATGTGCTGTTTTTTTTTCCCTGCAGGACTCTTGCTCTGGTCCGTGCACAGGATGGACTTGCTCTGGGAATGAATCTGGTTGATGCATTGGAGAAGGCTGTTCTCTGGAGTACCCCTGCCTCACTTCCAGCAGAAGTCAGGACGTGTGTGGTGGACGAGGCAGGGGATTGCAGAAGGCAGGAGCCATTCTGGTGTTCTGTGCAGCTGCATGCTGCCCTGGCGTGCGGGACTCCCTTCCTGGCTGTGCTGCAGACTTCCTAGGTGATGCTAGGTAAGCTGCTCGATCCTAGCTTTTCTTATGTCTTTGCTCACTGTGTCTTGCTTTCTTGTGGATGACTTGAGGTCTTCGGATCTTACTTGGAAAAGTACTGACCACTGCTGGCTGGGGGTGAGGCAGTGGGGGCTGAGGTTTGAAGGTGCTATATAAAGCACAATGTAATGCCAAGTGCTGTGAAAAAATTAAGTCTGAGTTATGCCAAACCGGAGACAAAGTTGTCTTCAGAACTGGAGAATCATTTTGACCTTAAAGCTCTCACTGCTTTAGTTAGGAAGCTAGGAATAACACAGTTATTGTAAGTTAGGAGTAACAGAGTAAGGGTAGGACTAACCATTATGTTGATGGAGCACTCAGCTGCGCCATTGAATTCACAAAGAAATCACTTGTTCTGTCTTCCAAAAAAAAGTTTGAGTAGTGTGCAGTAAATCAGGTATAGGACCATACTCCAAATGCCAAGAGTTAAACAGATTATTGTTTTGATTAGTGGTAACTTTGTAAGTTTTTGAACGGTGCAAAGGTGCTGTGGAAATGATATGACATAACTGCGACGTGTACCATGCCACAAAAGCAAACAAAGGCAAAGTTTAGGTTTTCTGAGACTTAGCTTCTGATATTTCCTCCTATGAGTGCTTGCATCCAGATTAGTTTTAGTGTAGACATTCGAATCATGCAAGATGAATTGGGGTGCAAGAAGCATGGCATTTTTTGATGCTGTCAGCTAAAATAATATATGTACATAAAATTAAAATTACATGTAAATTCATCATTCATTGCAGGCACATGACTCTTGTGCCTGGTTATTGTATCAGATACTAAGTAGTGTTTGTAATGCCCACTATCAAAATGGCTTGGAGTCAGAATTTCATCTGCATTTCCTCAGGCATGGGTTTGTATTTTCCCAGTGTGGTGTAGCTAGCTACAATGCTGTTGTAATCAGTAGATAACAGAGAATTTTTTGGCCAAGGCATGGTTAAGCTAAATATTGTTTCAACTTACCTAACCTGAATGCAAAATATCTAACATTAAACCAGGTTTTATGAATTAACCAAGTGCGTGTTTTCAGTGCCTAGAAACATAGTGAGTGTGTTTGCCAGATAAGCTATTTCTCTCTATTTCAGGGAAGAGAGAGAGTAAAAAACTATGAAGGTTTTGTAATGGCTGAATATTATATTAAATACACAGAGCAAGAATGTACATTCCCCTTCCAACCTGCTCACAGGGGATCTACTACATACGGCTCTGTGAAAGGCTGCACTAATGCTTTAGGTGTTGAGCAATATTTCTAAGTGATGCTTTCTAAGAAAACATGAGGTATTTTTGTTTGACTACTGCTGTGCAGTGTGCAAGTATTTCTTTAAATCTTTGAAAATAAACAAAAAAAGGCAGTGGGGGTGGCGGGGAAACAATCTGTATTTTATGAGCAGAAGTTAAAAATGAAATTATTTGCTTTATCTAGAGTATTGAGAGTTGTGTTGCAATTAGACTGATGCAATAGCACACATTATGAAAGGATCTCACAGGCAGAGCCCGCAGGAGGAAAGCACGGGACTGGAACAGCAGGGGTGTTGTGGGCCTGCAGGGCAGCGCACTGGCACAGCTACACTGGGGAGATTATCAGCTAATGTGACACAGGAATGCCAAGGAAAATAGAAACTCTGCCATTCCTGCGTGTCCCATAAACGGGGGGTGGGGGGGGAAAGAAGGAGCATGACTTGTTTTTATCAATGTGCCTACTTTATTTCAGTGTCACGTCTAATCCGGTGTGGAAAACGTTTTCTGTTATGTCAAAGAAAGAAGGAATGGGAATGGCAGCTAATGATGAGCTAATATACTTCAAATGCTGCTAGTAAGAGTGGAATTTTACTCAGCTCACTCTGTTTCTACAATAGAAAAGTAAAATTTCTCTTGAGTCAACTGAAACATCTGTTGAACAAATTGGTTCAATTTCATGAGTCTGTTGCTAATTCTGAAAAGTAGATGGTGTTTTATAAGATCAGTAGAGTCAAGGGGTTAGAGCCCATATTCTTTACTTTTTTTACTATTAATAAAGTAGATCATGTCAGAATGTTTTCTTTTTATGAATACAGTAATTATGTGGTTAATGTTTCTAGTATTTCAAGCTTTACCTCTAGTTTAATGAGTTTTCTTCACTGTTTTTAATCAATATTACTAATAGTCATTAAAGTTATGGGCTTCCAGCTTTGTATCAAGTTCTTGGTAGTGAAGTAGTTGAGCAGGTTTTAAAAAAAAATCCTCTTTCAATGCATTTCTATTTCTTTATTTCTGCATTTTTCCTAGTCTGTTTTACTTATGAAGTTTTCATTTTAATAGAGTTTTAGTTGCGCCTGTTGCTGTGTTCTTACTTGGACTGATTCTTTTTAGATTTGCAGGCGTGGGAAAAATATTGTAGGTGACAAAGCAGTTTACAGCCTCACATACTAGATGCCTAAGAATGTCTTATAGTCAACAAGCTGACATCATATGAATAATAAGAGAAGAAAAAAGGGAGAAATTAAAAACAGTTTTCCCAAGATTTTGTTCCCATATGTCAGAAATGTTTTAATTTTATCTCATATACATACATGCATCTTAAAGTTCTCAGGTATACCTCTTGACACCATCATCACTGAAAGGAAATCACAAATGTAATGAGATCAAGTTAAATTCTGTGTGCTTTACAGTTAAGTATTATAAAATCAGTGCAAGTTCCTCCTATGTACTACCTATAACTGTCCATAATACTTTGCCATATTTAAAGGGAAAAGCTGGACTTTGAATTTAGACAGTGAATATATACTTTCTTTGTGCTACTTATATTACATGGAAAATACAAGACTGGCATTAACCATGTGCATTCAGGGTAATTGTAAGTTATGATATTTTCAGCTTTGTGGTCAGGGTGTCTATTTAGAGTAGCTTAGTGTATGAGGGATGTGAATGGAAGTTGATAATACTTTCTAATATTACTTAAAAAGTAAAGGAAGTGATCTCTTTATTACAGCTGGTTTTTAAGCTGTAATATTTGTTAATTATGTAGTAGTTTGTTCGTCTTCTTTAACTTAGGAGATAATGGAGGTATAAATAAGAGGCAGCAGTGTGGGGTATCATTGCTTTTGAGGGATTGCTGGGCTGAGGAGGAATGGAGTTGTATAGACAAGTTTTCTGAATGTTCATGTGAGTTCTGCCAGTGCAAAAAGCTGCCCCTCTGCCAATAAGATGTTGCAAACTCCCCATGTGTTGGTTTTGTCCTTGGTGCAGCTCACTGAGGCTGCAGATGACGTTCATGAAATGAAGTGAGGGGAAAGTTTTGTGGCTGAAATCCTGTGCCAAGTCTTTTTGAAGTTGTATGCAGCAGCTGTGCTGTAGCTAAAGAAAGGCTTTCTTTGCCTCCATCATAACATCTGCATGGTCTTTAACAGCAGAATTGTTCCACTAGGATGTGTCATTTAGCTAATTTGGGTTGCCTTCATTAAGTCCTTTTTTCTTCTCCTTATTAGAAATGCTCACATTACTTTGGGAAATAAGTTTTTGAAGATCTGGACTTGAGCATTTCTCTGTAGAAACAGTAGGCTTCAGTCAGAAAAAAAGTCAGAAGATGAGAGGAGACTTTGTAGCTCAGTGAGTCTCTTCAATCTGGGCAGCTCTGTATGGACATCATGAATTGGATTTTTATGTGTCCTCTCTTGTTTGGAGGTTAGGGGCTGAACATGCGGCCAGTTTTTGTGGAGATGCCACAAATGTGACATCATGGTAGCTAGCATTGGTCTGACAGCTTCCAGAAGTGCGGCTTGCACCCTCTGTGCTGAGGTGTTACTCCCTCTCCCTTGTGCCAGTGCCACTGCAGCCACAGCTCTGGGCTGAGCTGGCTCAGGGACTCAAACCAGAGGACAGTTTGATGAATTTTTGGTTGAGTCACTTGGCTGGCTCTTGACCTCTTTGAACTTCCTAACTGCAGAGCTGGACAAAGGTCTCTGCTGAAGATTGCCTGGAATAGAGGGATGGCAGGACCCAGCTCTTGTAGTTGTAAATTGCTTTCAAAACCATGCCTTAGTTGAGAAGGCAACCCCGGGAAGTGTTTCTAAGAAATGCCTGCTTTTCTGTATATTGTGTTTATTTTTAAAGTAGAGAGAAATAAATCAATCAGGTGAAATTTTGAAATTTTAGCTTTAGTGTTTCTTCCAGTTGAAGGTTTTTACACAAGGACTTTTAAACTGAATTTTTATTCAGTCTTCTTACAGTGTGGGACTAAGAGTTCTGTAATTGTTCACTCTGCTAGCACTGTGAAGCTGGTGAATTCTTAAAGCCTAAAGGGTGGGATCTAGTGGTCTGAAATAATAGGTTGTGGTCTTGGAGAGCAAACCAAAGGTGGTAGAAATGCTGCCCCTTCTCTCTGTTGAAGATTTTGGCTATCTTGACTGTAAATATCTTGGATTTAGAGGGATACCTGACTTTCAAACAGTATGTTCTGAACTAAATCTGGAGGAATACACTGTAAATTAATTGGTGGTGTGTGTGGTTTTTTTGGTAAGAATTACCACATTTTATCATCAGGAATTGCTGGACATCCGTTTGCTTTCCTCTTGAACAGTAAGATCAGTCTTCCTTCTGTAATCTTGTAGGAAAATGACTGTACTGGAAAAGCGAGAGTGCTGATCTACGTAACTGTACTCATTGCAGAAGTTTGGTTTGTGAGTTCCAGGTAACATAAATAAGAAATGAGAAAAAAGGACAGGAAACATGTTCCTGCCTATTAGGTCTGTTAAATAATATTTGCAAAGTTATCTTCTAGTCAAATTGTGATTGTCTTCAATTCATGCTAGTAAGGCTATGGTTACTCCTGACACTCACTGTCTATAAAATTGAACATATACTAGCCACAATGAAGAATGAGCACTACACTGCAAAATAATAAGGTTTTCATTATTGCTGCTATTACAAATTACTTGAAATACTGCATATTGAATGGAAAAAGTTAGGTCTGCCTGCATGTGTAGTTCAGGGTCCAGCCTGCCTGCTGGGGGACTGTGACACACCTGCCTCCTCATCTGAGAGTGACCATGACCACGTCACCAGGGACTGAGCATGCCCCGGTGGTAGCTGGGCATTTCAGTCTCACATGTGAAAAACATGTGTTTCCTAATGCCTAAAGAGCACAGCTAGGTCCTAGGAATAGATATGCTTGGCAGCAGTAGTCCAAAATATGTATTTTAGCTACACATTTAAAAATAATTATCAAATTAAGATCATAAAGTCAGTAAAAATTAGCACATTTAATACGTTCTGGTTCCAGTGACGTTACTGTGAGGTAAGGGCAAGCAGACCACGACTTTTTTCAAAAACAGGAAGCGCCTACATTTATATAAATTGCATAGTTTCAGCTGTCATAAATGTGGTTTCAATGCAGTTGCAGGAGTAAAGCCCAAAGTAGTTATAACCAGCTTACTTCCTCTTCCAGTCAAAGTGCAAATAGCCATATAATTAACAATCTGTGGCTCATTTCTGTAGCTGGGTTAAGTATTCTGTTTCGCCTGTTCAGTCACTGTATAAACACAGAGAGAACTTGACTTGGTTAAGAACATTTTGAAGCACAAATATCCCCAGTCATAACCAGATCTGCAGATTCACAGAAAAGGGTCTTCAGTTGCCCCTCGAGCTTGGCAGCAGCAATGAGACCTGTGAGTGTGGCTGGATCTCTGCCAGGCTCCTTGGAGAAGAGCGAGTCTTGCCAAGTTGGCGTCTTGCCATGGTAAACTGCATGGGGCAGCAAAACCTGCTGCAGAGCTGGTAGACAGTTTTTCTCTTTAGGGACTTCCCTTCTTACATTCCATTACAAATTGGCTTTATTCAAAGTCTTTTATCATTAATTTTTTGAGGACTGATTGCTCAGCTTTTTTGGACAGCTTTTTTCTGAGTTAATTCAGCCATCCTGCCTTCGACTCTACTCCATGCACTTAGTGTGACAGAAAAGCATGAGTACAAAAGGATAAGAAAGAGTTCCTCTTCTGTTCCCGTACACTCTCGGGTTGCTTTAAATATGCTTTAGGCTGCTTCGAGAGCCTTTGAAGAGAGCCCTAACTTTTCATCCAGACAAGGCCTGTACACTCTCTGTCTCTGCTGATAAAATGCACTTGAGCAGCAAATACTACTGAATATTCCCCATGTACTCTACTTGCTGGAAAGGACCATTGAGGAGCCCTTTCCAGGGAAAGTTTGCTCACCCAGGAGATTTTCTTCAGGGAAGCACTGGCTACATACAGTGATTGAGTGTGCCTTTTCTTCATGTGATAGAGAGCACTGCATTTTGCAAAGCCCTGTGAGAAACCTTTAGGCAGAGCTCAACAACGATTCCTCTGTCCTAAACATAATATAGAACATTTCCCTTCTCTTTCCTGGCTTTCCTCTTCAACTATCAGATAAATAGTGGAATATCATAAATTCATAGTGACCACCTTTTGTCTTTAGGCCTTAAAAGGACTGTTTCATCCTGTTCCAATGTTTTAATTTCTTCAGGAAAAGCTGGCAGATCCATTTGGTTGTAACTGGAACAACCAGAAAAGCTACATTAATGACCAGCACCTTGACTCATGTTTGAGTGGAGTTTGGAAAAGCAGTCTTAGCAGCTTGTGCATAGCAAACAAGATATGTACAACAGTGATTGCGAAAGGAACAGAAGTCAGGACAGAGTTCTGCTTTGAGCTCCATAGTGTTTTAACTATGATTGATAGACGAGGAAAGAACAAATAAAGTGAGAACTACTTTGAGTCTTGTAAAAAATCCATGGTGGTTACATGTATTGAAGTGTTTCTTTCATTCTAAATAAAATTTAGAAACTTTCAGAACACAACAGATTTATTACATTTTTTATTGTGTAAATGATTTCTTTCTACTCTTATCTTCCAATGTTGTTAAGAGAAGAACATTCAGCTGCCACTCTGAAGAGTATGGTTGCACAGCTTCTGCTGCTGTGTCTGCTTACTCTGTGTCTGTAGGTAATAATTTATCATAACATCAATAAAACATTACCTTTAGTCATTGAGAAAAGCCTTATCTTAGGTGCTTGCCAGAGTTACTCATGTGTTTCTTTGCTTAGCGTGACATGGCCATATTTTCCTTCATGGCTTAGTTCCTACCCGGGCAGGGGCGATGAAATGTGCTCACATTGCGCTGTGCTTTATCACTGACTGAAGGGATTGGACTGAGCTGTGTTGTAAAAGACAGTAGGGCCAGTCAGCTTGTTGCAATGAATGGATTGCTCTTATTCGTGGAGGAGTAGCATCCAAATAGTGGTCTCTGGGCCAAGACCAGCCTACAGGAGATTTCCATCTGCTCTGCTTTTTACCGAAGTAGATGGAGAGCAACTTCGCTGCCACAATCCAGTTTAGAGGGCTGGCTCTGAGGGAGTGGAGGAGCCTCCCTCCCTCCTGTGATCTGGCTTTATTTCCATGATAATATCTTGATAATATTTCTAGGATGGCTACTTGCGGCATGTGCAGGCTGGCCAGGTTGGGACTAGGAAGTGAAGTCTGTGAGAATTAGCTGGTGGGAGGTTCTGCAGCCAACCACTGAAACAGAATTGCCAACTCCTTGTAATGGATGACCTCTTTTAATAGAAAACCACATCCTTTAAAACACTTCATTAAAAATGCCCTTATCAACTACAAGCTCCTCTGCCATATAAAAAGCACCTTATTTGCATATGAAGTAATTCAGATTCAAACTTCTAATTGCCATTTGAGAAGTCAAATACTAATTTTTGAGTGGATTTTGATATTACAGTTTTATATTGCCTTTTAGGAGAATTGCAAGATTAATTTGAGACTATAACTATTAAACCTGAAAAGACTATGGGAAGATGGAGAGCTCTGTATATATATAAAACAATAATAATATTAATAAAATTGTATGTGTACTCTTCATTGTCATGCAGTGGTAGTCTATAAAATTTTTATTATCCTGAGATAATATGCATATCCATTACATGAGAGTACTGAATACCTTTTTAATCTATGCATGTCATCCAAAGCAAATGCTTCTAACAATTGTCTCCACACTTGGTTGTATGTTTTTATCATCATACAGTTAAATACTACATTAAGATTTAGATTTTTATATGATTTATGATTCTTTAAACTTTTTTTTCAGATTAATTGTTTTAAGAATTTTCACACCTAGGAAATCATTAGGCTCTTGTACTAATGAAAATGATTCAGGTGAAAATAAAATACTAGAAAAATCATGTACAAGTTGGGTGGTATCTTTAAGAACTAAATTTACTATAATTCAGTCAGCTGATGGTACAAGAACTTTTTTTGTTACTTTTGTGTATGTGTATTTATAGAAATAATCTAGATCATTTAGTTCCAATACAGTCAAATGGAAATATATGCAGTTGTAAGGAGTTACTGCAATTGGCCTGGTCTCTAATTGTATAGCAGAATTGTTGTTTTTAAATAAAACTAAAAAAAAAAAAAAAAAAAAAAAGACATCACAGATCCCTCATGTCATTGCTCTCTGGACCTAAATAAAATCCTGGTACTTGTAAATTCCCCTGAGCCTCATCAGGTTCCTGTAAACTTTCTGGTTCTGGCATGAAAGATCTCTTTGCTGGGGACAGATTGTTTCTCCTTATCAGGAATGGGGCCCATATGAGTGAACTAACCACATTACCAAGACCAGTGTTAAATTCTCCAAATTGCCCCAGTAATATAAAGAGTAATATAAATTCATGCTCAATTGCAAACTTTCTAAAATCACTTTTTGCATTGTAAGAAAATTAGAAGAGATGCACAAACTTATATAAAACACTGAGTGGTTTTATAGCATTTCCATGCTGCTGGATCATCTTGGGGTTTGAGTCAGGTTTCCTGAATTCTCAACTCCACTTCTTTAGTCTTTTTATCTCCTGATAAGTTATTGCTCCAGTTGTTTGAGCTCTGCTCTAGATCAGACTGTTCTGCCAAAGTGAAAAATTTCCCTGTGTTGAGACATGTTTTAGATACCTCTGGGTACCTTCAGCCTTCTTCTTTGTGTTCTTACGAGTCAGTTCTGTTGCCTTTTCTTTGTTTCTTCTTTTATACTGGGCTTTTTCCTCTGTTCATTTTGCTGCTGATAAGCTGAGTGGAGTGGGTTTCCTGTAAGAGCATCCATCTTGCTTTCCTCTGGGTGAGAGACTATTCACTTGTTCCTGCCCTGTATCATAGGTGATATCAGTCCTGTTAACAGATGTCTGAAAGCTATCTGTACATGGGCACACAGTTTGTTTATTTTTTGTATTTATGTATATATTATGTATAATAAACATCTTGTTGTATAGAATTTTTTGTAATATCTAATAGCTAATGTCTGGTGTATGCCATCATGTTTGCCAGTTAGATAGACTGCTTTCATTGCTTTATAATATTGACTTCTATTTTACTTTGGGTTTTATTTATTTCTCTATGAAAATGAAACATTTTGAGTAGCTTTTTCTGTTTTCCAAACATCTCATTGACTTAGACTGAGTAGTTTATGGAAGTAATATATGACTTCATGTATAGCATTCTAAGGAGATGTGTTTTGCACATATAAGGTCTTGATCTTCGCTGTAAGAGCTGCTAAGTCCTATGTATAGTCTTTGCTGTACCAAAGAGGTGAGATGGTAGACTGGTGTTGCCTTAAAATCTACATCTTGATTTATTTATTTGGGGTAATTTTTTATTCTGTCTCTTAGTAAATTATTTGACTTTATAACTCTTAGAATTTTGCATGTGAGCCTATTTTATTACCTGCTTGGAAATGGCTTAATGCTGTTATTTGATTGATTATCCTCTAGTTTATATTACTTCACTGATTACAGTGGCTAGGGCTGGTTTTATATTCTCTTGTTACATTTATGAAGGGTTTAGCAACTAAAAGTCAAATGTGAAATGGAGCAATGTAACTATTCATGCAAGTGCTGACTTGTGTTTATATTCTTGAAGACTGAACACACTTGTATAAATGCTAGATTAAAAATAATTTTAAACATCACAAATCTATCACAATTCATAGATTACAGTAAAATACATATCTATGGAAAAGTATCTGGTTTTATCTCCTATTAAAAGTTAAATGGGGCCTGTGTATCTGTTTTTCTTTAAAAACTGTCTAGCAAAATATGCAAGATGGATTTAAATGTTATGGTATTACTTTTAGGTGATCTATTAGTATAACTAGCTGTTCAGTTGGGTCCTTCTAAGTTAGCTTTATGTGAAATAGCAAGATGGTCAAATATTGTCCTTTATTTTTAACCTCTTTTCCTACAGAAGCAAGGCTCATGAGGTCGCACCATGCACACACATCCCTTCAATTCTCCGCGTTGTCTTCTGAACCTATTGCTGATTTTGATCACATTTTTTGGCACAGTGGAGAGCTCGAAATTCAGATCCCGCAGGTTTTGTGAAAATAGGTAGCTGAGTATAGGTGGAACCACCTAAAGGTGCCCTGACAGAGGGAAAGGTTGCAGCATGAAATAATCTTGTTAGTTGTCTGGGAATCCTAGCAATGGGAAAAGAGAGGCTTTAAACAAATGTCCCAGCTGTGGGAAAAACTTCCTTCAAAGCTTTCACCTTTCTAGACACTGAAGTCAATCAACTAGAATGTATAAATCTGTGGGAGATGAGGCTTAATTAATTCTGTTGTTCATGAAACTACTTGTTCCCTTGATATTTAATTATAACAGTATCAGTAGGATAAACATTTCCATGAAGTATATTTTTACATATTTAGTTTTTAAGGTAAATATATAGGGATATTCTTGTGGCAGTCCTAATTTTCAGAAACATTTTTTGTTTTTACTATGAACTTTATTTTAAATGTTTACAAAAGGTCTTCTCTCCCTATTAGTACAGATCGAGCAGTTCTTTCCCCTTACTTCTAAAATGACAGATACTGTGAATGCTTTCCAGCTTTGTTTTGCATGTGGTTCTGGATTGCAACTAGCCAGAAATGCTGGAGAATTCATGGGTCTATGATTGTGCTCCAAGGGAGTTAACTGGGAAGAACAAGGTTGGTACAGTACGCTTACTGAATATGGAAATAATAATAATTATAAAGCTAACCAACAAGACTGTATTCTTAATAAAATGTGTGGGTTTTTTCAGTGTAATCATATGACTATATAATACAAAAATTGCTTTGAGAGTAGGTCAAAGATTACGCATAGCAGAGGCTTGTGTGATTGGTTATGAACAAGCGAAAATAGGGTAAACTTTTGACCCGGCAGCAGCAAATGGAACTGTGTAAAGCACCTACAGATGGCAGGATTTAACGTATAGTCGGTCTCTCGCCCTTTCACAGCAATTATGATCATATTACAGCAGGCATTGAGGGGACGGCGCTCTGCAGCTCTAATACAGTGCGTCTTTGAAAGTTTTGAATATGCAGTTGCGTTTTGTTTTTGTAAGGCCATCAATTAGTTTAGCAAGAAGAATTCCACTTTTGTTGCTGGTGTTTGACTCGACGAGTTCCTGACCAGAGTGCTGAGTCCATTTGGAACAAAAAAATCATTTGAATGATCTAAATAATTTCGATAATTCAGACTGCGGTAGATTTATTGCTAAGCTTTGAAAGACTCAGTGAAAGTTTTTATGCTGTTGTGCTGCTGATGCAGGCTTGAAGAGATGAGGAGAATGTGGTTCCAGAGAGGGCTCTGGGAAACAACACTTCCAATCAGCTTCTTGGATTCTTGTGCAGATTCATGCATCTTCCTGTTGTTTTAAACCAGTTTTAAACCAGTTTAAAGTTCGTAAAATTTAAACTTCAAAAAGACCAATCAATAAACTGCTTATTTGACAAGACTGTGGCATTTAGATTATTCAGTCTTTTAGTTTTGTGTGCCTGTGAAATACATGGCAAATTAGAAGAAGTGAAAGTGTTGTGAATTAGAAACCAATGATTGCCCATTTCCTGTAAATTTTGTCAGTTAGAAAATCAGAAGCCCGGTTGCACTTTTGGCACAGAGTGATAGTTTTGAAGTTATGTGAGTGTATTTTGTGTAATTCACTGCCTGTTGGATGTTTGTGTATCTTGTGTATGTACGTGTGCAAACTTCTCCCACAATTGTTTCTCCTATCAGGCTTTGACGTATCGGCATTTGGGAAAAGAGAGAGTTATAAGAAGGCATGCTTCCTTCTAGCTGTGATCCAGCCACTATCTCCCTTTCCGTCTCTTTGCGTTGCCTTCTGGCCTGTAATCTGATGCGAGTGCCAGATGTGGGGAGGTGGAGCAGAAGCAATCCAAGCTTTTTAGACCATTTCATGGAGGGGGTTATTTTATTATATTTGTGGTTCACAAAAATTTTTCCTTTGGTTTTTCAGAATGACTTCTACGGAGAGTAGAAATTGCAAACATATGGTAGTAAGCTAAATAAGATACTGGAAAATGCTCTTTGGCGGAAAGGAGAATTTTTAAATACTGATAAAGTGTGGTTGGTTGGATTTGCTTTTTTTTTTTTTTTTTTTTTTTTTTTTTCCCCTTTTAAATCATGCTGGAGCTTGCACTGCACATAGACTGCTGGGTGTAATTCCACTTCTTTTTGGAGATGAATTGTGTTCATTTTAGCCATGCCTGTACCTGCAGCAAAGAGCTGCTGCTGCAAGCTTTAAGGCACTTAAACGGCTCAGTGACTGCTACTACATGAGCTTGATCTGGTCACACAAGATTTTGAAACTTTTCTGGTTGTTAAAATGCAGTGAAATGAAGACTACTCTCCTCAAATGTCAAACAGCGCACACTGTCGTCGATTAATTCCTTCTACAGTTCTATAACCCACCTCACACACAAAAAAACCCACCACCAAAACAAACTTTAGGTCAGTTAAAAATCCCACTGGTGCATTCCCCTCTTTTACAGATGAGCAGCTCTCAGATCAGCAGGTTTGAGTTGCACTCAAAATTTGCCTGGACCTCTTATGTCCCATCTCTTCAGAGTGGGCTCATAGCCACAAGTGCTGCCCTGTGCTCCCTGTGGAGGCTGGGCTGGGGGCGTTATGGTGGCCTCTGCCAGAGATAGTGGGTTGGCAGGGTTACCCCACAGACCTCATTAAAACCTAATTGAGTAAAACTTAATTGAGTAAATCTTGATCTAAATTAGTAGCATAATTTTTCAGTGTGAGGTGGTTGTCTTTTGTGTTCATGACTTTAATGAATTAAGGCTTCTTTGCATGACAGCTCTTCCACCTGAAATTAGGGACAGTTATTGTCAGCTTTCTGTCTCTTAAGTACCAACTTCATAGAGGTATTCTGAATTTGTTGTACTTGAGAAATGCAAATTCAAAACCAATTCTATAGAAAAAGATGATTCTTAATACATGAAATAGAAAGGGAAATTAATTAAAGAGGTGGGTTTCATATTTGGGAAAGAAAAGGATTTTCGGAACCAGAATATCCAGACTCGTTTTGTCTAGTTATATTCTTGTTCTTTTTGAAGTATAAAAAGGTATTGAAGCATTATTACTGAAATGTTATTAATGAAATATTATGGGATTATTCCCACAGTTTCACTGATTAAAATAGAAATCTAATTGAAGGATGTGCACTTTTCACAGCTATTATGTAAATAACTAGTCTTGTATTCCAGTTCCTGAAATATCCTGAACAATTATAGTTACCTGATGAATACCCTGTATGCTGCTTTAAAATATAAAACCTATTAACACATCAACCACACTGGGGGGTATATTAAACCTGTATCAGTGACCTGTGCTTTATAATGCCTGCATATTCTTCTTTTAATTCTGATCATTATTTCTTGCCACAGTATAGGAGAGATGCTCGTATTTCCTAATCATTGCTGGAAATAAAATAGTTAAAATGACTCTTTTAGTATTGCTCAAAGCTGAGTACGAAGGTTTCCATTATGAGTGGCACAAAAAGTTCTTATCTACCCTTTGGTAAGTAGGTGAAATGTCTGTGTGCAATAAGGGTAAGCTCAGTTTCCTTTTAGTGTTATCTAAATACCTAATTTAGTTTTCCTTTGTATGTGCTCTGAAAGAGTAAGTGACAAAAGCTGTCGTTTCTTAGACCTCACCTTGCATACAGTTTCAAGTAAAATGGTGGGCTTTTTCTGCCTCCAGAAGACAAACCTGGTGGAATCTTTCCTTTTTGTCCTGTATCCGCCCTTGCTGCTCACCTGTGTCGGTACTTACCTAGTTTAACTTGGGCTTGAAATCATTGTGGCAGGAGGGCATCATCACCACCATACCAGTAATTGTTAGGTTTCTGCAAGTGAACTATTGTCACAAGAGTATTTTGGATATTGAGAAGTTTTTAAGTTGTCAATAAACCATTATATAATCATTATAAATAAAGTAATACACAGAATATAGTTATAGTGTATAGTATAACACAGCTATTTTGGTGCTGCTCACCAAGCTAAGTGCTGGCTGTGTAATTGGAGCATAAAAGCAGTAATTTGCCCATAAAGGCCTAGCTAAAAGAATGTTTTTTTCTTGATACATTTAAGTTGCTAGTGGAAATGTAGACAAGGTTCAGGTTCAGATCTATTTTTTTCCCCCCACAAAAAGTATCAAAATCAAGGTGAAATATTTGTTACAAGAAAGTGTTGAATTTGATACTTTTCATTTGTAAATGCGTGGGGAACTCTGCAGGTCTTCTGAGATTTTCTCTTTTCCTTGCCTAAGCTGTGAAGATCTCTGGCTTTGCGCAGTGTCTGTGACATAACAAATACCTTCAAAATCAAAGAAGTAACTGGACACATTTGTTTTCCATAAGACATGGGAGTTAGGTGCCTAGTTACATGCCTTCAGCAGAAGAGAGGGAGCCAGGAACATGACATTTGTACCCCTGTTGGCTCAGGGAACGATTTTGACCTCCTGACAGTCAGTCCTGAGGAGCAGTGGGATCACTGGTAGGGTGCAGATTAGTGAAAGCTGATTGGCACCAAGCACCAACCCTTCCCCATGTTTGTGGACGTGACCACTTACAGCTAATAAGCTTATAATGATTTCTGCTTAAGCACAGGTGGTGAAAGTAGCAGTGAAAAAAAGGTAAGGAGCTTAAATACGGAGAAGGTACGGGGCAAACTGTGATGAAACACGTGCAGAGTGTGGTAATGGTCCCTCACCTTTTGCACCGAGGCTTGTGTTTATCCCAGTCCTCAATGCTGATACTCCTGTTTACACACTAGCTGTAGGGTAGGGGAATCAGAGACTCAACTCCAACAAGAAGCATTGCTTATCTCTCTGCTACATCAAATATTTTTGCAGTTGGGCATGAACATCAAGACTTTTGAGGGTTTCATGTAAATCTCGTGCAGGAATTATTCATGAGGGGCACATTTTGTTGACTGTCTGAAGGACTCCACTTGCACAAAGGAAATGAGGAATGTATTTTGTTTGGTCTTCTGAATGGTTTTGTATTTTGAAAGCTTACAAATTCTCTTCTCTAAACCAGATTGCTTTTCTGATTTGAAAATAGCACATGCCTTCCTGCCTACTTTGCATTTGTTACCTAAATGGAGTAAATTCAGCATGGAGAGACCTGGGAAGGAGAGAAGGATTTAAATGATTCCACTTTAATTAATTCCAGGAAAATTCTGGCAAATCTGTCTTTTCTTAGTGCATGCTGGATGTCTTTAAACTCCATTTCATTCTGATCATATAGACACGTCAGCATAGGTTTTATTTTCTCCCCATGATGGTAGTTTGATTTGCCAGTCACTAGGTTTTGGGTTTACCTCATTTTGGTACATAGAGAATAAGGAGTGTGTGTTTTTGTGATTTCTTTTTTCTTTTTGAAACCTGATTTTATGTAAAGGAAACATTTCAGTGGTGATGTTAGTTAAATCTAGCTTTGAAATGCTGACCTCTTATGAAATAGTGTTTTGCTACCAATTGTTAAAAGCCAGTAGTGATAACAGTGGTGATAATTTTTCCCCCCTGTAAAATAGAAATCTTTGGTTTGTTTAAACATCATGTTATTAGAACAGAGTAAGCTCCCTCTGTGGCAGATTATAGTACCTTCATTCTTTGGGGAGAAGGAAGCAAACACAAGCAATACAAAGAAACAACCCAAGGCTTATTTCTTTGTTATCTTTCTTGGCTAACACATAAGGACCTTGGGTCCTGCTACTGCTGCACTTCAGAGGGCAGCTGAACAGATAATTTATGCATGTTATATGCTTCTAAGTTCTCAGCAGTCAGAGACAACATAAGGACTCCATCCTTAAAAGCAAAAAATATTCCAGGCTTACTTCAAGAAAGCACTTGCACATAATCTTTACAGTTAAGGCCATGAATGGAGCCCTGTACTTAATGTTAGGTAAGGCAGTTCAGAGAATTGCAGGACTTAAGTATTTAATCCAAAGCATTATTGCTGTGGTGTTAGCTAACAAACTGTCTTCCCAGTGCTACATTCTCACAAATGTTCTCATATTTATATATCAGTTTGGAGTTGTTTTCTATACAAAGCTTTTTGGAAATTTATTTTTTATTTAAAATATTTTTCAGGAGTTAATTATTAGCATCAGGGGAAGTGCTATTTTTTTTTTTAGCAAACGAAAATAAAAAAGAGTATTTACTAGAATAGTTAATGTGGTTAGTTCTGGTTTACATACCTTAAGTGCTGTTAGTGTATCTTCTGGGAAAGTTGCTGGAAATAGAATCAGTCTTTCTAAAATGTATTATTTTCTACCGTTCACCTATCTGTAAAATTTTTATTGTAGAACTGCTTCTACTTTCTTCAGGTTAATTCTGATAACTGATATGGTCTCCAAGAAAATCTCATTGTGGAGGAAGACAGCTTTGTTTTCATCCCTCTTTAGCAGATCCTGACAGCTCTGCCTGTGAATCTACTGCCCTTTCCAGAATGCTTGCATAAGATTATTCTGGAGAATTCCTGTACTATCCTACTACCACATACCTAGAGTTAGTAATTTTTTTCTCCTTTCTCACCCAGGAATATGTTTAGATTTTCTGTATTTTTACAGAGATAACATCCATCATACTTTCTTGCAGGTTTAATTGAAGTTTAAGGCAATATCTGGCTGTTCTCGTGGTGTCCCTGTAAGTTGCAACCTGTACCAAAAAGGCAGAATGCCCAATACTACCCATTTAAATACACCTGGCTTACTGAATGACCTTGAATAGGTAATTTTATGTCTCTCTTCATCCTGAGATCTATAAACTTCCGATAATAAAGCATATATCCACCTTTGCAAAGGCTCTTTGATATCCATGAGTAAAAGGTATCCCATAAGGTCAAAATATGAATTATGTATTGCTACATGACATGCACAGCATGCAGACTGTAAGGTTATGGATATCTTGTCTGTTCCTTTTTCCCCTGAGAATAAAAGTCATACCTTCATAGCTCTACCTAAAAAAGTGTTCATTGTATGAAATGTAATATAATTTTATGTGTATAAGTGTGTGATAATATTTAAACATTTGGTTTCTCCAAGGAATTGGTTTCAACTGTTAATATCCAGCTTTGTCTGAGAGGTGCAAATGTAGTTTTCAAAATAATAAACATTAAAAAAAAGAATAATTAATATGAGACCAAAAAGAATAGTCATAGGTGAGGCAAATACTGGGTTTTGGAGTAAGCAAATTAGAGTTTCATGGCATCAAAATCATGGTAAAGTTACTACAGAGTAAGAGATTACTGCTAGTGGTTGTAGCATTTGTTTTCTAATTGACATGCCAGCAGTGTGCTTTAAAAGAAACTGATTTTTCTTTTATTATATTTCCTAGGATTTGTTGTAGGTCCTACTTGTCATCAAAAGAGTTGTATTCTCTGCTTACTGTTTACATTATATATTGTATTAATTTAGGCACATGTTATATGTATGTGTATGCATATGTGTAGCTTATCTGGAATATATATATATAGGTAGAGATACAAAGCATGCAGAAAGCAAGAATAGGCTTGTTGCACAAACAGGCCTTTGAACTTCAATGTGAACATTCTCAACTGTGCTTGGAAATCAGTAGGCAGCTAGCACAGGGTTTGTAGAACTGCTGTTCATGTTCTTGCTGACATATGCTACTTTAATAATTTGGTTTCTCTGTAGCACTTTTGGCCCCTGAAAGAGTATAAGGAGTGGTCTTCAGTGGAGCACACTTAAATTACCTAGAAATGAGATCTGTGACATTAGCATAAATCTCAAGTGCTTGGCCTTTAATTCAAGTCCAGATATTAGGTCAAATTTGTATCCAGCTAAATCCAAAAGAGCTTTTAACTATTTGGGATAGGCACAGACTTTCCAGTGCTGACAACAGAGGCAAGAGGGTTCTTGCACAGCTTTTAAAACTTCTCTTGGAGATAACAGACTCCAGGATATGTTTGGTTCTCTACTGCACTTTTGGATAAAGGGCAGTTCTACAGCTGAAGTCATGTCCAGTTGAAAGGATTGGGATGATGTTACTAGAAATCAGGTCATGATGGTGAAGGGAAACAGTGCTATTCCCAAGTAGGGGCTTTTTCAGAAAATTGTTAAAAAAAATTTACTTCTACGTATCCATACATTTTGTTTAGAAGTCTGTACTTTTAGACCGTAGTAAAGTATCTGGTTAAAAGGAGCCATCTGCTTGGAAGTATTTCCCTTTATGTTGCCTTCCTTATTGGTTCTCTTCCATTACACTTCAGGCATTGTTTTGCATGATCTTTGTATTTATTCGATACTTTCATCTAACCCTCCTCACAACTGTAGAATCTGATGTCTTGGCTAGTCTGGTTTTTCTTATCTACCCCCCACCTCTGACTCTTAAGAACACTGAGGTACTACAGGCTATGTATTTATAAAAGTAATTAATCTAATTTACATATAGCACAGATATTGAGTGTGATGTATTAGAAGTTGCAGGAATCCTGTGTCATGGAAGCTTCCTAGGAACCTGAACCATAAATGGGAACTGTGTCACTTCTTTCTCCTTATCCATCTCCGTGATCTCCATTGCAAATGCAAATGTTAGTGTCAGTGTTATATAGGGGATACTCAGCTCAATATTTCCTTTGCTGTTTTTTCCCCTTGTATTATGAAATATTTCAAGTCATAAAATTATATTGAAACCACAGGATTTTTTTTTTTAAAAACACACTTTTGTAGGGAAGAACAGCACTGCAGACAGGAGTTGTAGTCTCGTATTACCTGGTTTTCTAAAGTTGAGGTATTTTAATTGGCCCTGTTACTTAATTTCCAATACATCATTCATTGTTTCCACTGGGGGCTCTCCACTGTTGCTCCTCTCAAAAAGTGTTCTCACATGTGCCCCTCAGTGACTGATGTATGTGCATTTATGTAGTATTGACAGCCAGTGTATTCAGAATTGCATTAAATCCAAAGTCTCCAAACAGCAGGTAATTTAAGAAATTGCATCTCTTGGCTGACAGGGACATGGATTAGCCTTTTTTTTTTAATTGGTTCTCAACATTGTTTATAAAATTTATTTTACTGTAGATATCTTTTCCTCTTGATCTGGAAGGGCTTACATTTTTGGATGGTCATCACTGTATGTTGCACCCCCTCCCATGTAAAATTTAACTGAAAAATGTGTGATTTTTTTTCTAAAAGCCTTTCAAGGGAAAAAAATCCTTCAGCAGTGCCCTAACACCTTAACTTTTTTGAACAGTAACATCAGCAAGCAAATGCAGTGTCAAACATGCTTATCAAGAGAATCACACCAGTTGGAGAACAAAACTTCCTTTAGTGTTAATTCATGGCCTCAGTTTGCTTAAATTTCATTGTATCCAGTCCTGTCAGGCTCTCTTCTGGGAGTAGAGCGATTGTCCCTGAACCTTGGCTCTGCTGAGTTAAGTTAGAAGCATTTTCAAAAATATGAGTGGTTATCAGAGTGTCTGTGTAGCTATTCCAAAACAATAATATCCAACCCCCACAACTCCCATAGCATCATGGAATCACAGAATAGTTTTGATTGAAAGTGACTTTACAGATCATCCTATTCCAACTCCCCTGCATGGACAGGGAAGCCTTAGACTAGACTAAGTTGCTCAAAGCGCCATCCAACCTGTCCTTGGACACTTCCAGGGATGGGGCATCCACAACCTCTCTGAGCAGTCTGTTCCAGCATCTTGCCACACTCATAGTAAAGAATTTCTTCCCAATATCTAATCTGAACTTAACCTCTTTAAGGTTAAAGGCATTTCCTCTTGTGCTGTCACTACCTGCCCTTGTAAAGAGTCCCTCCGCAGGTTTCCACTAAGTCCCCTTTAGGTGCTGGAAGGTTCTGCAAGGCTTCCTGGGAACTTCTCCAGGCTGAATAACCCCAACTCTCTGTGTCTTTATAGGAGAGGTGCTCCAGCCCTCTGATCATCTTTTGTGGCCCTCCTCTGGGCTCACTCCATCAGATCCATGTCCTTCCTATATTGGAGGGCACAGAGCTGGATGGAGGACTCCAGGTGGAGTGTGAAGAGAGCAGAGTAGAAGGGGAGAATCACCTCCCTTGACCTGCTGGTCACATATGCAATAAAGAGAAAATCAGCCTTCCCATGTCCAGGACTCTACATGACTTTATCATTCAAAATTAGCACTGCAGTGTCATCTGCAAAGCAGCTGATAAAAATGCACATCACAAAACAAAGTCAAAAGATGGTCTTGAAATATTGCTTCGCAAGTAAAGCTGGATTGCCTTTGGACAATGGTAGTGGCCGAGTTATTTGGAGTTTAAGGTGGCCCTGTTGGGGCATCCTGCTTCTCGGGTGGAGGTGTAATTTGGAAACATCAGTTCTCTCACAGTTGCTTTGACTGGATTGTGGTTGGATTGTGATTGCATTTCTGACTTTTGAAGGCAAAATATGACTTTATGTCCAGATTATTTCAAATCGTTTCTCTCTTTGCCATACTGCTGTTAAAACTGCCAGCAAAATGTTTTCTTTGAGCTCTTTTTGTCTGGATATGTTACATGCCCTCCTATTTTCTGTTTAGTTTTGGGGAAGAAATTGCACAACAGAAAGAACAGTTCATTTAAACGTGGCTCATTTCTTCTCAAAAGGATATTTGCTTCACTCAAGACAAATGGCTTAAACAATATTATATATTATTACATTATTAACTTGGACCTTAGAAAAAGTAGGTTCTTAAGAACCTGAGACTGGCAATTTGTAAAAATCTAAATTACTCATAAGTCTCATATTAAAGGTTATTTGCTAATGATTTTAAGAAATAGTCCTGTGAACTGTCCAGTACTGCTTTTTCAAGATGAGCCATGACAACCATGTGTTTGAAAGATAAAGATGGGAATCTCTTTGCCAAAAGGAAAGCAATGAAATGACCATTCCAAACTTGACTTTTCTCCTCATTTACAGACCTTGTATCTTCTTGTGTTTCAATACAACATGCTCAAATGCAGCCTTTGAGAAAATGAAATGCACTGCCTGTACTGTTGATATTTTCATTAAAGTAATACTTTTGAGATTGCTTTTGTGGAAAATTTACTGTGTAAAAACATGGTATGGGTCACTAATTTTACATTGAGGGAAGATCTGTCAGGCCTGCTGTTTGCAGTTGATAGCAGTTGTAATGTGTCTGCCATCTATTTTCAAATATTGTGTTTGACTTTTTCATACTGATGTACAATGTGACGTGTGTAGGAGTCCTCAGGATGGGACAGGATTTGCTATATGTTCTAAATACTTCAGATGAAAATGATCAGTATTCTGCTTCTGATCTTTTCCCTTCAGTGTTACATATGAACTGACTCTGCAGTTGATTTTAGGGAAAACCTAGTACAAAGTAAAGTTGTAAACAGATTCCTGTTTTGGAATTCAGTGTGTTGAACTTTATAAGAGTTAGCAGTAGACCCAAGTTCTAACATGTTTCTTCTTATCATAGACTTAAATATTCAGTGCTAACCACACTGGGGGTTAGTTAAGATTGTGTAGCATTTCTGCTCAGAATTAAGTCTCTGTAAGAATTTTCTTGTTTCTACTGTAGATATTTACCTGCATACCTAAATTTTATTGCTTCTTTACTCAAATGAAATGAGTATTGTCTTAGATGCTTGAAAGGTGTCATTTGTTATTACTGCTGCGTATAGCAAACCTGCATTTTTGTGTGAAAAGTGAGCAGGTCTGGTTTCTGTTGAACACATAACTGTCATTATGTTAAATATTCCTTAATGCTCTACATTCAGTCATTGCTGTTGGATTGTCACAAAGGTTGTGGGGTTTTTTCCTCTTTTTTTCTCACAAGTGGGAATTGTAGTTTCTGAATTTCTGAATAGTACTGACGTTAAATGCCAATTTTGTCACGTCTATGTCATTATAAAAATTAGCATAGAGCAATTGTCCTGAAGTTGATATTTATTTCATAGCAGAGTATTTAATTATTTTATTGTAAGTCAAATTAATTTCAATTGCTCCTGCTTTTCCTTTCACTTTTTGTTTGATAGGCTGCAGTTTATGGCTTTTGGTTTTCTCATCAAATAGTGCCAGTTCTTGTCATTCTCAGGAGTATTTGTGCTTGGGCTCAGTTAAGTTTTGTGGTTCTTTCTAGTGCTGATGGAAATAGTTAGTAAACCTAACTTTCTTCAGTTTCTCTTCTGTACCTCATCTCATCCACTGATATTTTGGATGTTTAATAATACCAAAATTCGGAGCATGACTGTTTTTCTGTGTACCACATGCTGAGTGCTTAAGGCGAGGGGTCAGTCATAAATGTTTGCCGTTCATCGTCGCCGTTCACCACTCAGCATCACAAAGTGCTGCTTCAGGTGCTTTTTAGAATTGATGAGAGTGGATGATGCAACGCTAAATTAGCTTATTATTTCTACTCAGATTTGTAAAAAACAGCTGTCCCTGTGTTCAAGTTTCTCCCAAGTGACACTAGTCATAATCAGTAGCATCTCCTTTCTTCATTGAGGTCTCTTGGAAGGATGTGAAAGCCCAGAATTTCAGGATCTGCAAGATAGTGTTTGTGCATTTCCTGCTTGCTTCTTGTGGGAACTAGCTTTTCACATGCAAGGCAATGTCTGCAAGCCACCAGCAGTTAGAAGACTGCTGAATGTGCATGAGACATGAGATTTTTGTGACTTCCTGTGAAATGTTAGTCTTCTCTTAAAAAGGAGATGTAGGTGCAGAGACCTGAGTGTTCATCACCAGGTATGGCAGAATAATTTGTCATATCCTGAACTAAAGTTAGAGGTCCCACTTGCATTAAACACAACAGCAAGTTTCTGTTTCAAGGGAAACACAGGCAATGTATCAAATCCTGCTGAGTTCACACACTGTTGCTGTTATGGCCAGCTGGAGTGTTACACTGTTCTGCCCTGCCTGGTTATCAGAAACCTTGAAATTTCACCAGATTATTTTATCTTTATTCCTCTACCTTGATTGAGTCATATGATATAATTTAGAAGTATTTTATTTGTAGATAAGACTACATGAAAGAAAACCTACCTTATCCTTGGATTAATTAGTATGGTTTTGTTTTGCTATTAATAATAAATGTATTCTTGTCTGACTTTTATCTAGTTAAAACTTTCATCTAATTCAAATCTCAGCCATTGAATCTTGCCAGCAGTCAGTCTGCAGATTTTGGGAATCTTTACTGTTAAAAATCCTTAGAAGTACTTCTGTTTTGAGATGAGGTGAAATAAAGATTTTAAGCTGATTTTAAAAATATATTTACTGGCAGGCACATTCTGTAGAGTGTAAAATAATTTCTTTATTAAAAAATCCCAGACTCTTCATAACTAGCTACATTTTGTTAAAAACACATGGTAGCACTAGATGTTAATACATTTATGTAACATAGTGTGTTAATAGAACATTTTTTCTATGCTCTAGTATTTCCATTCTGGTTCTGCTTTTTTTTTGCTTGCTAAATTTCCTTTGCTGAGTTCCTCTCATGTACCCTCAGCATGGATGGAAGCAATTCATGGTCTTGAACTTTTCTCTCTGTGGGTTGAAGCCCATTTCCACCAGAGAGCACCTTTCTGTGTATAACCCAAAGAGAGCACTGGCAAGCACTCCACTTCAGAGGCTCTGAGCAGGGGAGAACAACCTTTTTTAGTCTGCAGGAGGTGAAAGAACTGAGCCAGGAGCTGACCATTTCCAGATTGCACTGAAAGAACCCCTTTTTCTTCTCCTGTATCCCTTCTTAATTAAAGGCAAAGGAGTGAAGCAGTAGAGATTAAAAAAAAAAAAGATAAAAGAAATCCTCATGAACTATTACTCAAAGATTTCAATTAACCATAGTCATCAAACTTGTCTTAAAAAAAAGAACACAATTGTCAGTGGACATGCCCATACAGACTTTAATTGCTATATATGGTACACACCTCAGTACTGAATTCTCCAGTTAGATGTTGCAGATACTTGCACATGGAATGCTCTGAGTGGATGTTTATGAAAGTTATGAGAGCCTTGATGAGCTGTCTTCAAGAAGCATGAACAGTTTATGAAATGAAGAGAGAAGTCAACAGTAATATCTAAGAGGTTGAGAGGGGAGGAAGTGTCTTTTCATTGCCCTTGTATGGACAGAAATCAAAAGGTTGTTAGCACTGTAGGTGCATGAACTGCTAATACAGAGACTGACTGAGCAATGCCAGATGCTACAAATTTCAGTGATAGGATTTCTGTGCCCTTCGAGAGGAGATGCGAAGGTCAGAAAAACTAGATTTATCTACAGTATTCTATTCATTTTTCATCAGCTGGTAAGAGGAGGAATCCTAGTTTTCAATTAGTAGTTTTCAGTTACCCATTCTAAATTGATGAAATGTCCATGTCATTATCATTTAAGTCAACAGGTTTTCAGTTTTGACTTGAAAAACCAATGTTTTTGTGTAATGTTCAGTTAGAGGAGTTTGAAAAAAATACCTAATATTTGAGAACTGTAGGTTTGTGTCAACATTTATTGAAATGTAACACATGTAAATCGCTATACTGTTTTAGTTCTTTATTTGAGCAGTAATACCCTGATAGTGCATCATAGCAGTCAGTCCTAATAGTTTCTAGTTGTTCTAAGCTGGTACAGTGCCTTTCCAGTCTTTCTCACAAGGAATGAGAGACTTAGTGCTGCCCAGTCAGCTTTCCTAAAAGTCAGTGGCCTCATGCCTTGAATAAAGCCAGGTGAGTCAGCTTTGCAAACTCTTACAAACACAGTTTGAAATGTCTTGCTAATTTGCAAATGAGGGCTGTTACTATACCTGTCAATTAGGGTACCCCTTTGGCTGCTCCAGACTGATAGGATTGAAGGGATTGTGAGGGTGGAATTGGATCCTCCTGGGTATGGTATAGAAAGTGAGAGAAGGGATGAAGAAATTATGTTTTGGAATTAAAAAGACTGAAAAGGTGTTTTGAGATGGCTTTACCAGTCCTTGTGTCAGATGTGGGTAGGTTAGAAGGACAAAGAACACAGATTGTTGTGGTATGTCCTGTCTGCCTGATTCACTCTGTCTTAAGAAAAAAAAAAAAAGAAGGAAAAAGAAAACAAACTTCAAAAAATTGTGAAATGCATGCAATGAGGACAAGGTTCTGTTTATCAGTTTCAATTATATGAACATAAATCGTAAATGTTTTAGTGAAGCTGAATCTTCCCCATGTCTACTGCAAAGTCACCTGCAGCTGGGCAAAGAAAATGAAGTATTAATGAGAATAGAGAAAACTTAAATGAACCTCTTGTGCTGTGTAAGGTCTGTGTCTTATCCTAACATGAAAAAAGTCTCTAATGCTAGAACTAGTTTTGAATGTCCCCTGCTCATCCCCAAATTGACTGTGTGATTCCTGTGAAACTATTTAAAAGGTAGCACCAACTCTGTAATTTCATTGGAAGCATGTATTCACTGCCTGGTAAAGTCAAAGAGCCTTTCCTTCTTTGCTGTTGCATGTTCCCTTGTTCCCATTCAGAGCAGTGTTTTCTGTCAGGAGTATTTTTTCACTCATTTCTCCTTTCCCCTTTTGTCTAGAATTTGTCTGTACACTGCAGTGGAATGTTCCCGCTTCTCCATTAGTTTTATCTGTATACTGTTCTTCACTAAGCAATCTTTTTAACAACATCTGTGTACTTTCACTGCTTTTTCAGCCTTCAACTCCTATGTTATTGCTACAATGACTCCTGTTACCTCCTTTTTACTTACACATAACTCTTTCTTTGACACTGTGATTATTGTGTTTGTGCTCACCATATTGTTTTGACTTTAAATTTCTCATTTTATGATTCCTGTAAATAATAGTGAGATAGTTCTAGCTATGGTATCTGACTGGGATGCTCCCACTTCTTATGTTTTCCTTAGATTTGTACTTCACAAGTGAAGCGTTTTGTGTGTGTGCATTCTTGTGAAAGCTCGTTTTCCTTTTGGTGATTGTCTGTTAATATATTTTCTTGAATATCAGAGATACTCTCCCTAATCTTCAGGTTTTGTCCCATTAGTATCATTTTCCAATTTGACCAGTATGCTTGATGTATCTTCTTTAGAAAAGGAATTCATATGGAAAATGCAAATGAGATAAAATTACGATTGTAAAGCAGTTCCTGTTCTATTGGGGTAAAAGTTGTTTGTAATTCCAAATAATCTTCATTTTACTATGCAATGTAGTGCTTTGAGAAGGAGGGACATACTGAGAAAGGCCTGAGAAAAAGAAACCCCCTCAATTTCCTGTGAATATGTTTTTCTGCTGTATGTATTCTCCTTATGGAACCAGATTATTTCTTCCTGGACTGAGGATCTTTCTCACAGATTCCCTCTATAGCATGGAAAAGAGAAGAGTAGAAAATAGGATTCACACTACTCCAGAAGGGGCCTTGTTCCTATTTCACTATCAGCTGCTCTGCTGCAGAAAGGTTGGGCCTGAGCTCATAATGTTGATCATAGTGTTGGAGCAGGTTTCCCCAGAGTCCTGGGCAGGGCTGCTTTCCTGAGTAGAGCTGTCCTTAGGGAGAGGAGTAAACAGAAGGGGTGATGGGCCAGCATTGACAAAAATCATATGTACAGGACAGCCACTATTTCTTCACAATTTCCATTTTATTTTCCTGTGAGTACAGCCACAGTCTCTAAAACTGTTTTCCAGTTTCCTGGAGAAACCGTAAGTTAATGATCAGTGCTGTCTTTAAGGAGAATGAAGTGGTGTAATGGGATAAGGTAGAAATAGAAGGAATTACAGGGAAGGACCCACAAGAATCATCAAGTCCACCTCCTGGCCCTGCACAGCACCATCCCTAAGTCACACCCTGTGCCCGAGAGCATTGTCCAGACACTCCTTGAACTCTGTCAGGCTCAGTGCTGTGACCACTTCATGAGGAGCCTGTTCTCAGCCACCCTTGGGGGGAAGAACCTTTTTTTCTAATATCTATCCTAAAGCAAAAGGAGATAATTCTGTTTCTTGATCATATAGGAAAAGAGCAGGCACAAAGCTGCAGACGTGGTTCTGTGGGCTTGACAGTTATTTTACAGTGCTTCATCCACAGCTTTCTTAAATAGTTTGCAAATCCCAGCAATGAAATATCTGGTCTGTACCCAGCTGCACTGCCCAGTGCTGTGAGAGGAGGACAGAGCTGGGGGAAATAAATTGGGGATGTTTATGCTGTGTGCCGAGGTAATAGGGAAATGGTGCTAATGCAGAAGAGGAAAGGCTTGTTCTGTAGTCTGTGAACTACTTCAGTGAAGGCAAGAAGAGCATTACGCTTGTCTGTGTACTTTGCCTTTTGTAATCAGGAAAACTTCTGGGTAGTGAGTTGCAAACTCGCCTGGGGTTTGGCATTCAGGAGGGAACTCTGAAGCTAAAGCTTAGGTAGATTTCCCCACTCGACAGTGTGTTTTAAAAAATGCTTAAGATTTTTGTCGTGGTACTGAGTTAAAGCAAGATAAATTATGTCATTTAATATACAGAAGCACTGACACTAGAGTTTGTAGTGTGGATCATTTGTTATTTGTGCTTTTTTGTATTTACAGGAGAGTTGGGTGCTGGGGGGATTTGAACCATAGGTTGTTGCTGAGAGAAGAGTATTTATTGCAACAGAACTAAAATTACAGGCAAAAAATTAAAGTACTCTTGGGGGAAAAGAATAATTCTAGTGTGTCAGATACTCAGTATTAAGCATGATTAATATTCAGTTTAGTCTCATATGACATGTTTATGACCAATATGTATGCCCCAGCAAAGGCACTGCTTAAAAATACATTCACTAATTAGTTTTGGTGCAAGAAGTAGAGAGAGCCCTTATATTCCTCTTCCACATCGATAGCACAATTTGCTCTTCGATAGAGGAAGATGCAAAATGATTTCAAGTGTGCCAGGTTTGGGTTTCTCCAGGAGTCGTACACTTAAAATCAGCAGAAGGGAGGGAGGGGAGTTACTCTGTTATCATCAAGCTCTGCTAATGTAGCCCGGGTGCCACGTGACTGCAGAAAAGGCTATTATCTCAATGAAAAGGAAACTGCTTTTTAGAGCAGCAACAGAACAGAAGCAGGAGGAATTTTCGAGTACTCCACCATGCTGGATTGTCAAAGGGGGATCTCTCTGATCAGCAGTTAGGGAAGGATTAGCGTGGCCAGTTTGTCAGCTGTCATTAGAAGCAGATGACAGAGATGATAAGCTGCTGTGTGCGCACGTCCTCACTCAGCATGTGCTTTGGTTTACATCAAGACATAACACAGGTTTGGGATAATGGAGAGCTGATATTTTTAAAGCTGTAAATTTACTGGTAATCGTCTGGGGGTTTTTTTGGTTTTTTTTTTCTTTTTTTTTTTTTTTTTTTTTTTTTTCCTTTTTTTTCTTTTTTTTTTTCTTCTCCCCTCCTGTTTTTAATTTAAAAAAAAACAGTGTGATGAGTGGGAGATTTATCTACATCTTGATCTGAAGACACAGAAAAACTAATAAGATCTGCCTTCATCTGCAAGGGCTGGAAGACGACAAGGTGTGTTTCTGAAGTGCTGTGACTTCATTGTTAGTGCTTTCTCTTTGCATGTATATGTGCTCCTGTGTGCATCATAGGTGTCTGGATGTTGGGGGTGCAGGGGGGCTAGGAGATACTGGTTTGGGGGTGTGGGAGGAACAGCTAATTTCTGTTTGAGAAAGAGAGTTTAAAGATAATATTTCTAATTCACAATTGCAAAGAAATAATGTAAATTCGAGTCTGCAGTTTCTGTTGTTCCCCTCCCCTGTTTTAATGGCTACAGGTGTACTTGTGGTTGCCTGTGACAGTTTTATGGGTTTATAAGGCTAAATATATCTTAGTGCACAGGAAATATTTTTGTAAGCAAGTTTTCTGGCATCCAGAATAATACACAAACCCATCTATATTTTCCCACTGTCAAGAGGAGGTGGAGCCTGAGAGTGTCTTTTTCATTGCAGTAATTACTATTCAATATTCAGTAATTTATATGCACGTGAAAAAAGTACAAAGTATGTCAGCTTTATTTTTGCAATAAAGCTTTTTTTTTTTTTCTGACCAAAACCTTGAGTAGACAAAACACACTGAAATATTGGTAGTTGTTATGTAACTTTCTCTATAATCTTAATAGTTTTCTTTACAGGTACATGCTCATGTAAACAGAATGACATTCAGTTAATCTTCAGACCTCATATTTATCTCATGGTTATGCATGATGATGTCATTAAATATCTTGGCAGTATTTACCTTTCTTTTAACCTTGGGAGGACAGCATTTAATATTGCAGATTAACTAACTAATAATATCCCCCTCAAAAAGGTTATTGGTAGTTACTTGTAGTAAGGTGAAGACAGTATGCTGTCTCCTCTGCTTGGGAAGTTACTGTAGGCTTGTTGACTTTATTTTCCTCTCGTACACAGCATTAAGCCCTGCATTTCTCCTTAAATCACAGCAGTAATACTAATCCTGGACCACAAAAAAAGAAGCTAAAATTAAGTGTTTGGATTTGTATAGGAGTGCTGGTTGTAATTTCTTTAGAAATTTGCCTCCAAAGTTAAGGGCAGGGTTGAGAGGATGCATATGATCAGTCATTACTGCAGTGCACTGGCAGTTTGCTAAAACTGTGTTTTCCCAGATTCATACTGAAATAGTGGTGGTGACTATGATGCTTAGAATCGGTTTAATAATCAACTAAATACATACAGGAAATGCCTTAGTTTATTTTATTTAGAATTTTGAAAAACTCATGCTACTTTGAGATAGGAGGGAGAAAGGAAAATACTGTTTTTTAAATTAATGTAGTTGGTGTTTGAAGAGACTTTATTTCATACTGTGAGGGCAGAGCCAGAAACGTAAACAAGTTTGTGCTATTTATTTGCTTGTTCTCTTTTGTCTCGGTTTGATTATTTTAATTGCAGCATAGTAACATTTTGGTCCAGAGGCCTGGGGCAGGCGGTGCCGTTGTGTGGAGGCTTGAGAGCCTGTCACGTTCACGGCACCGAATGTCGAAGCCACAAGAACAATGAAACTTCCTCTCTGCTTCTTGTGTTTTCTTCCTTTATTTCATTACAGAAGATCTAACAAGATAGTGGGGGCTGAGTAGTGCTTTCTGATATATTGGCACCTATGTTTTGTAGAAAAATAAATTTTTGCTGCTTGTACAGTCATTTTGATTTCCCTGATGCCTTTTAGGATGTATTAAGGAGGGGAATTGGAACAAAACCACCCTTTTGTGTAGACTGTGTTCTTCAGGTAGCTCTGTATTCTCACAAAACTCAAGTTGGGATGTTTTCTTTCGTAAGCAGTTTCTTACAGAATTATTGGATCTAGCATATATAAAACTATCTTTGACCAGAGTAATTTTGTTTGCCCACTTTTCAAAATTGTCTATACTTCTGTAGTCAACAGGGTTACACTGGTAACGTTCAAATGGTGTTGCTCTCTTTTATTTCTTTTTTTTTTTTTCCCCTGTTATGTTGTCATCTCTGTAAGAGAAATTTCTTGTGCAAGGAAGGAGGGAAGGTGACTGCATTGCAAAATATACCAATATTGTAAGAAAAAAACCCTCCTTGGAAAGTGTGAACTAGAGGTGTACTTTGAAATGTTTTTGGGTTTTTTTTCACTCAGAGTTCTTAGAACAATTTTTAATAATAAATGTCATTGAGAAGTCAACTCTCTGGTTAGATTTTTGAATGACATTTTACTTATTTATTTAGGCTAGTTATAGAAAAAAATGAGGGAAGGTGTGAAAACAACCTTGATTCTCAGAATCTACTTTATTAAATAGAATAAGTTTGTTAGCACATTAATACATAATAGCCTCACAATTATAGTAAAAAAGCTGGGTTAAGGACAGAGGACTGGATCTACAAGCCAAGCTGTTGGAGCTGAGTAAGTGAGATGGGTGTTTGTAAGTTGATAATCACTGTACTTGTGAGGAAATCCCGATGGAGTCATTTTACTGCCTGCATTCCTCCTTAGCTTCTCTTACTGCTTAGGTTCATCTGTGGCAGGCCTAGAAGGATGCCTGAATTGGAGTAAAAATTATGATTTGGTAAAGCTTTGGTCTCTGGAGGTGAGGTTTAAGATGTGAAAGCCTGGTCTTCCAGAAGTGGGCTGGTCTCAGTACCCAGGAGTGAGGCTGATCCCTGTGTGCTTGCCCTGATCGCTGAAGGTGCACAGTGGGGCCCTTGGGAGGGCTGTCTGGGTGGTGAGGATACAGAGCATAAGGAGCAGAGCAGGAACTGGACAAAAAATGTGAATGAAGACTCAACCCAAATTCAACTCATTTATGATAAATGCATTGAATTTGCAGTGTGTGTTGTACCTGAATATCCTCTTTGCTGC
This sequence comes from Vidua chalybeata, assembly GCF_026979565.1. Taxonomy (NCBI): domain Eukaryota; kingdom Metazoa; phylum Chordata; class Aves; order Passeriformes; family Viduidae; genus Vidua; species Vidua chalybeata. The sequence continues at coordinate 120,099,813 of NC_071530.1, read as the reverse complement.
TTCCATTTAAATTTCTCTTATGCACACTGTCCCTAAACAAACTTCATCAGGATGCTGTACTGCTGTGATTTTCCATTCCTGATAGCATAGGCTGTTGTGATTGAGCAACACCAGATTCCCATGAACAAACTTCTGTTAGAACTGCTTGGAATAAAATTATTTTTGGTCCTTTTCCTGAAGTTTTGCCAGGTAATCAGTCCAAGTAGTTATAAATGTGTGTTATTTTTTGCTTTCAGGCTGTGTATTGCAGACTTCTGGTCAGCTCCTTCTATGAATATAGTGGGTGTTCCTCTCTTCAGTAATTATATTCCATTACAATCCAAAATTAAAAATACTTGGAGTAGACATTGATTCTTTCTTAGCACTTGTGATTCTTTACCAGCAACTGTTTCATTATTAACAAAAATGAATTCCATTTATTCTTACAAAGAGAATAAAATGGCTTATAATTAGCATTCAGCTTTAATAGTAGAGTAACCTTGTTTTCTTTGGGCCACGGGATACAAGCATAGCTTTTTCAGCCCCATGGAGTGATTTATGACCTACAAAAGAGAGAAATTACAGTTTGATATCTTCTTATAGTAGACTAGGAGGAGAATCGAAGCATTAGAAAAGTCAGTGATAAAATTCTGATTTATTTTAGTCGAGTCATAGCATCCCCATAGAACTGTTCCTTTTTTTTACGGTGCCATTTCTGCTTTGGGGAGCTTATAGAGAGCTATTGTAAAGCTTGTAGGGTGTTGCCTGTAGGCATTGTGGAGGCCAAAGGTATATATGGATTTAAGATGGAATTAGGCATCACTGAAGATAGGTTCAGAGGGAGGAGGAGGCACAGCAACACTGCAGCTAAGCTTGTACCACTGATTGTCAGAGACAGAGAGCAGATACGGGGGGAAGGATCATCTACAGCTGCCTTGTACCTTCTTCCAAGATACCTGCTATTAGCTTCCATGACAGACTAGTCACAAACAAAATGTTTCTTTTGGTTGACTCATATAGCTATTTCTGTGAATATTTTATTTGGTCACAGGCTGGATTCGTATTTATGTGTGTGTGTGTGTGTGTATACATATAGACACACATGACTACAAAGCTGGTGTTCATCAGATTTTATTTCTTGGCACTTAAATAAGTACAGCAACAACATTTTTATGAGTTTAATGCTTTTAAGTGCTTTAAAATGACAATTAAACTTTCATCATCTTCTGTTATTGCTGGTTGCATTTTTTTACTAAAGCAAATAAAATGAAGATGGACATGACATTTGAAGTTGTTAGTAACTGTTACTCATGTTCACAGACCAGTTTTTGGACTCATGGATGTATTAAGAACATCAAGTTAATCATACTTTGTAAGTGTTAGCAAGACACTCATTTGTGACTCTGACATAATTTGGTGGCTTTAATTTTTGAGCTTAGTAGCAATGTGTATAGTTAGCACTCACAGTAGCTTTGCCAAAAGTCTAATGTCCATCTAACTTATATTTAGGGCACAAAACCGTAATTCTGCATGTTGAGAGGTGATACAAATATAATCTTACATGCATATAGCTGTAGTCTCTCAAAAAGCATGTATTAAATCGGTTGCTCCTCAAACTTTAATAAGAAAAAAGCTTTTTCTACTTCCCAACTCTTATGCTGCTGCTCCAGAGTAAATGGATGACACTGGCATGCGTACCAGTATCAGCAGGAAGCACCTGCTGAGGGAATCTACCTGTTCATACAAATACGGGATGGGACTAGAGGCCAAGCTCTCCATCTGGTCTCTCCCATAACATCCGCAACCACGTCCTTGCTGCTAGGCAGGCACCCTCTGGGACCTGGGTCCCGGCAAGCCATCAGAGGCTGAGGAGGACACTGAGTTCTCCAGGACAGACACTCCCAATGCATTGCAGAGGCAGAGGGGATGGGTAAACTGTACTTGGGCACTGTACTGAACAGGATAATTTGGTATACAATTTAAAGAAATGGTGCAGCATTCTGAACGTCAGAGGGGCACAGAGGACATCAAAGTGAAGTCCAATTCACCTCATAGACAGCTGTTAAAGTTACCATGACTGTAGCCATTTGTGGAGCTCAATACTACTATTTATTTAACTTGGGTATATGTTTGATTTCAGACTATTGTTAATTTGCAACCTTTGGGAACAAAGCAGCTTGAATTCTTGATTCTTAATTTGAAAATTTATTATTTTACACTGTTAAATGTATGCTTTTGAAAGCATCTCAGTATTATAGAAGGAAGTGTGGAGTATGTGTCTTGTACATATGTGTGCAGTGGGTTATTCTTTCACCATAATAACAATATCAAATGTGTAGAAATATTATAGATAATGTTTAGGTACACTTTCTGCAGCTCAGAGTTTTAATTCAGTACTTGGCATTCTAAATAATTGCCTGAAATTTCAACATGCTTCCTAGTAATGGGTGGTTAAGTAGAAAAGAAAGATAAACCCTCTTGGTGCAGTAGGAATGTGAAAATTGAAAACATGAGTTCAATTTTTGCTGAGGTGCTAGAGAAGACGCATAGAGTTGGAGTTACTGAAGTGCAAGAAAAGTTTCAGTAAGATTATGTGCTTTCAGTAACAGTATCTATTCTGGGGCTGAAGGAACATAATTTTGATACCCAGGCTGGAGATTTGAAAGGTGGCATGCAACATAAGCATCTTTTGCTGAAGACTGAAGGTTGCACATCACATTGCACCTGAGTGTGCAGACGTGCTAAGCTTGTCCTAGCTTGTCCTAGCAGGAGGACCAACACCTCTCTAGCTGTGTGAAGTCACTGAAACTCAGATTGATAAATGAAGGAACTGAAATTCAAATATGATAGGTTTAATATCTCTGTGTGTAGGTCCTGTAACTCTGTAACATGTTACATACTGTACACACCTTGTGTGGAAACAGGCTGTGTTTCTGTCTGGATTGCCCAGCTTTAGTATCAGTATTTTATCAATGTTTCCAGCTTTTTTATCAATGGAATATGTTTTATCTAGTGCAAACAGACTGGTGTTTGACAGGCAGTTAACTGGAGTGAAATCCTAATGTAGGCAAGCCCACATTACAGGGATGTGTAAATGCCTTTGTTTCTGTGATTGGTCATATTTTTCTCATTGCTAAGATAGGCATCTTGAAAATCACACCAAACTGTATAAGCTTTCTGGTGTTGTAAGTAATGTGTACATTTGTGTCAGTTATGAGATTAGAAAATGTTCATGGATTTGAGTTTTTCCACAGTGTCTTATGCTTTTGAGAGTTGCTCCATTTTTCCTGTCTCTTGAATCTGATTTTCTCTTTGCTCTTTGGTGGTTTCTGGGGAGGAAGTTGGTGTGCAAATTTAAGTGGACAAATAACAGTTTGGAAAGTGAGATTGGCAGAGAAGATTCAGTAGGAGTCAAAATATGCTTAACTCACTGTTCCAGAAGTATCATCAACTGGAAATGAAAGCTGTTTAAATACAAAGGTTCCCATAATATTATCCTTTCTGTGTTGCTGGATTTGCTTCATTTATCACCTATGCTATTCACAAATTTTTATTTTAAATCACAGTAGATATGAATAGTAGGCTTCAAAATCAGTCTCAGAAATTAATAATTGTGAACTACAAGAGAAAAATCTAGATAAAATGAACAACTTATGTGGGAACATGGACTTCTTTTCCAGTGAAAATGCTTGCAGGCTTAGTATTTTTTGCAGCCATAATTTAATATTTATTAAATGCATCATGTAAGGCTGAATTGATTTATAATAACTTTTGGTTTGGTTTGGTTTTTTAACTTAGCTACCTACCTAATACAAACAAAAGGATGTAAGAGTGATATATAGATATAGATATAGATATTCTGGCCTTATATTTTGTTATTTAATTTGGTGTTTAAGGGGAAGTTTTAGTGATATTAATCTGCATTTTTTTTGTCCTTGAGTATTAAGAATCACAAACAATTCTTGATAACTAGAGAAATAGAATCCCAAACCTGAAATTACAATACAGAGTCTTGAAGGTTCTTTTCAGTAGTAACACCTGTCTCCTCTTTGATGATGTTTTGATGCAAACAGATCTTTTCCTCTTTAAAAGTCAAAATTAAGCAAACCTGTTGTATATTAAGGAAAAAGAAAAAGGTACTTCCTTCTGAAGGTACTTCCTTCTGCTGATATTTTTTCACTGTTTTTTTTATTAGAGCCTGGTTTTGCTATTCCTGGGCATATTAGAGGTGCTGACGTAGCCTAATCCATAAGCAGCTGAGTGAGTGGCTCTGTTAAGAGCCTTAGCCTATGGGAATACAGAAGGTAGGAGCCAGCCTACAGAGCTGGGGTCAGTCTGGAGGGGTTTTGGCAAAGTCTCAAGCAGAACTGGGGGTTTCTTAAACCTGTGGGCTTGAGTAGCTGAGAAAAACCTCTTTCTCTGTCAAGATGTAGGTGGATTTTACAGAAAGTCATATTAAATCCCAGTCTGTAACACTGAACATTAATGTTAGCCATTTATTTGATTGTTACAGCATGTGTTAAAGAGCTGCTGCCGCCCATTTGCAGGCTAATGTGTTTATTAGATGATCTTCCCAGTGGCATCTTGAAGTGTCTGTCAGGTAAAAAATTCATGAGCATTATTGGCTTTCAGGCTGCAAATGGAATATGTTGTCTTCTTACTGTCTAATACACCACTCTAAAGCCATTACACAGGAGCGAGGGAAAAGATTGAGGAAGGAGCCTTCAGCTTAAAAATGTGAGTAGTAGGTGTTGGAGCCAGTTTTCAGTTTTTATACATGGACTCAATTCCAAGTAAATTATGTTTCTTTTCTTAGTTCCAGTTTGTGGAGTTGAAGAATAGAGTTTGCTAAATACTACCATAAATCTTGTTTTATTGTTGCCTGTAATAGACTGTCTTTAAAATAGAAAGAATAGAAAAAATAGAGGAGGCTACAGGTGCGTGTCAGATTTTAGTACAAATCCTTTAAAGGTGACTAGAGTCTTTCTGCTTGCTGCTGTCACCTTCCTTATAGAAGCTCTGTTTTTCCTTTTTGCTTTATACTGTGTGACTGTTGTAGGGTGGCAAAGGTTTTCAACAGTTTTACCTGTAGTAAAGGTGGTAGTGCTGTTTTGAGAAAGAAGCATACTCTTAAATAAATTAGTTTATGTTTTGAATCTGAAGTTGCCATCACCAACCAAGGTATTGGACATCTTGTTTATTTTGGCAGATTGGCATTGTTTTGTTTGGGGTTCCAGGTGTTTAGTGGTGAAGGACAGGAAGACGTAAGTTGGTTGTAGAGCGTGTGGCTTACTTATACCAGGGATTCAGGAGGATGATTTAATATATTTCTTACCTTTCTTTTCTGTCACACTTCTTATTAGTGGATCTCTTGCTTAAATCTTATTTTACCAGACAATGCAGTCTTTTTTCCCCCTTGTTCCTTGTATTTCCCTTGATTTTTATCTCTTGGTTCTTTTATTAATTTTCAAACCCTTATTCACGTCTGTCTGGATTTGTCAAAACACCTGTGCTGAGCGAGTTTGCGTGAGAAAGGCAGAGCTTTTGTGAGTGTGGTGTGGCACGTGGGGCAGGCAGGCTGCGTTCACTGCCTGGGACTCTGATAGGTGCTGCCGTGGAATGTGCTGGGAGTTACAGTTCCTCCTGAGCTGCTGTGGCTGACCAAGGAAAGGTTGGCTTTAGGCTCCAGTGCCCCCCCATCTCTGATCTAGTATCTTATCCTGCCTCTGACAGAGATTTCCTTTGGAGGCCTGGGAAAGTCGCTAGCAAGTGTTGCCTTAGCCGAAACGGTTGCAGACTGCAGTATGTATCAATATTAAATGTTTTCCAGTTCTGAAATGAAGCCAGTGAAAAAAGAGTTCATAAGCAGGAAAAAATGTGAAGAATCAGAATTTGCATGTGACTTCCAACTTTCCTCTGGCTTCTACCAGAATTAATGTTACACAGAGCACATTTCTAATTTTGAAACTGAGATAGAAAGCTTTCTAGTCATGGCAACTTCACAGGAAAAAAGGATGAACTATAATGGCTGTATGTCTGAGTAAACAACCACAGAATTATAAGCTGTTTTTTTTCAAATTAGCTGTTAGAGAAAATTTTTTTGCCAAACTTTTCACTGACTTATGAAAGTATAGTTTTGGTTCCTAAACAGTATTTTTCTGTTTGTTACTCAGTAAAACACTGACTTCAGTAAATCTCTTTGATATGTATCAGTTGTATGTTCGCTAGTTTCATCTCTTGGTGGGCTGGAGGGGTGGTAGTATAGTACTGCTACCTGATTGTCCACTATGTGGTACTTTACCTTTTGTTTGCTACTTTTCAGGTTGAAATAGCAGCTTTGAAGGTGTAATCCTCACTTATTCTTTAACTGCATTTGTTAGGCTTATAATAAATCTGACAGTTTAACAGGCCTTGTTTGGAAGATGGCCTGCTCTGATAAGAGATAAAATGCACATTATCTTCTTCTACATTGACTCTGGATGATTAACTGAATTCACTGGTGCTGAGGATCAGTGTTGGAAGGCTTGCTCTGCATGCCATGTTCCTTCGTGACATTTGAGGAGTTGAAGAGCTGTAAAAATTCACACAAGTGATTTGTGTTGGATATTTTCCTGTCTCCCACTTCATGGTGCCTCTGCTTTTCTTTCCCATTTGAAAGATGGATGTTTACTATTGCTTTATAATTAGGTTAAGCCTCTCTGTGTACTCCAACTTTAGCAGTTGCTGGTGGAGGATGTAACGGAGGATGTGCCGTCACAACAAGAGCAGAGACTATTGTTTTATTACTGATAACAACAAAAACAAAACAAAAGAAAAAAGAAAAGAAAAAATAATTTGAGCATATTTCAGGCTGTGTTGTTTCAGACTCCCACATCTGGTAGAAACTGGTTAGGTGTCAATGAATGTCGTTACTAATATGTACTATCATAACATTTTTAAATTTCATTTTTCAATGTTTGTGATTTGCATTTATCAATTGGAATAATTAGCCAGTCGTTTTTTTTTCACAAGTATTTTGCATGCTTTGACCGCTGGTAGTGAAATGGAAAGAGAAGGAAAATGCACTGCGGATCTTAAATATAAATAGGAAAAAAGTATTAGGTTACCTGACATGTCCTGTTGGTACAGGTCATCAGTAGGAGAGTAAAATTAGTTCTTTGGATATTATTAGTAATAATATATCTGATTCTCTAATTATCTCCTTTCTTGTAGGAAAATGCTACAGTGAGTGTATTTATATTTCCATTGCTCTATTGCTCATTTATGCCCAGTGGAATTAAAGCTTGAGTGGCATCTTAGTCAGCATTAGAAGTTCAGCTCTTAGTTATTGTTGTAGTTTTGGTGTTTTGTTGGGGTAGGACACATGGAAAAAAAACACAATGTAGAGTAGAAGAATGTGGTACCACCACTGAAGGCAAAATACCAATTCCATAGTGGGATATTATGTTTGTATTTTGGAGTGCAGTTCAGCTCTCAATCAACTTTCACAATGAAAAAGGGACTGCCTGGTCTTACTTTAAAATTCATCCAGCGAGACACGCATTCAAATTTCACTTTGTAAGAAAATTTCTTTTAAAATAAAACTTAGTTCAGTATCGGACATATCATGATGCTATCTTTTGTATTATCAAGCATGTTTTTATGTCTCTCTCCTCAAAACAGTGATTACTGCTGGTTTTGATTTTATTAATTCCCAATTTGGTTAATCATTTTTCTCTACCTTGCTAAATAACCCTTACCAACATTTTCTTGATTTTTGTATTTTTATATGATAGAACTGATATTACATTTCCACTACTTCTAAAGCATTGAATGGATCAAATGGTTTAATTTCTTTATCTTTCTTCTTTCTGAAAATTCCTGTAGAGATGCATAAAAAGATCAGTGGGGCAGGATAAATGCTGCTTTCTAATCTAAGGTAGTTCTCTTGAGGGGAAGTTTACTGGAGTAAAACTTTGAGTCTCTGACTTATCATTCTACTCATAGTGTCTTTAGTTTTGAATTGTCATGTTTCCTGGAAAAATTTAGACTTCAAATGTGGGACTTCTGTTTTCTGAGCTGAGAAGTTCTATGAGTAGTTCAGGAACCTAGGAATATCTAAAAGTGCATTAAAAATTCTTAAGCTCTCCTATTAAAATATTGAATGATATAATGTTATGAATGTTTGTGTAATATAAAACTGTTGGTAATAATTAATAACCAAGACATTTTGATTCAGATAAACTAGTATGTATTGAGTAAGTTAAGGCAGAAACTAAAAAGTATAATATGCAGTTTAGCTGCTTCGATCCACAGATGTTTATTTCTGTGTCTAAATTTCATCTATCAATTCAATAAAATTTTATTATATTTTCTGTTTCTTGCTTGGAAATTTCCCACGACCCTGCTCCTTGGTACTACATGTGCCCAGAAGGACTTTTTTCAAAAAAACGTGGTTTTAGTTTCTTGCTTGTGCCACATGCAATTTGTAGAGGTACCCAAAAGTTCTCAAGTTCTTCATCTAGTGGTATGCATTGGTCTTGATTGTGAATTAGCTCATGGAAAAATATGTGAAACAGCTGCTTTCTTTTTAAAAGACATGAGGAAACTGGAAGAGTGCTTGCCTCTTTGACTCATTAGAGTCATTGCTGAGAAGTGGAAGATGGAGCTTTGCTACCCTCCTCAGCCTAAGGGAGTTAAACCTCAATCCCTGTGTCTCCAGACAGTGTTTGAACTATTTACTTATGAGTTTAGTGGCACTGCAAGAGTTAATCAGCCTTGCCCTCTTTGCTTTGTAAACATCCAGCTTTGGCAGGCAGGTAGCCTAACCAAACCCAGGAGGCTGTCCTGCGTGCTGGGAAATACAGACATGGGAGCTCTTTCTGAAGAGGAAACTCCATCTCCATCGCCCAGGTTCTGGCTGTTTTAGTTGGTAAGATAATGTTAACACAAGAGTCTATCCACACCTTCTAAAAGTTGATTCTTCCTCATTTCTGCAAAATAGGGAATACATTTTAGTTTCTGAATTCCAGAAGAATCCCTGACCTCTTAGGTGTCCCAGTCAGACCCTAAATACCTTGGGAGACAAGGGTTTGGAGGCACATCCTTTTGATTTTAGTACTGTGTGCTAGATACAATGAGTGAATTTCATTTTAGCCTTTGAGATTTTTTAGATTGGTTCAATAACATCTGTCTAGCTCTCCACTTTCCAAGACACCTGTCTCTGGATTTTACATTCTGCTCTGGAGCACAGTCACCTGTAAGACAAGAAAATGGCCTATAAAAATCTTTGAGGTATAGAATAGGATTTTTAATTAAAACATAAAGGAGAACAGAAAGCAAGCATGGTAGTAGGTGGTAGATTTCCAGAAATAAATTATGATGAGTGAGAAAGACATGGGTAACTCATTCTAAGAATAAACTGATAATTCTGCTGAGAAAAATATGTAATAGCCTGTAAGTGCAAACAAGATAAAAGAATTACGTATGTTATTTGTTTAGTACTATTTGCTATGTTAAATAAGGAGAAAAGAAAGTGCTAGTTTTGGAATTATGATACTGCTTTTGTTCCCCTTAACTCAGAAGGATAAAGTTTTGGGAGATGAGTTTTAATATGTTCTCCAAAGGCTGATAGTGTGGACCTAGTGGGATTCCTACACAATGGCATTAGTGTAAATGCAAGGAGAATTGATTTATGCATTGGTGGAGCTACTGTTGAAAGTTTGATACCCACAAAAATAAAACTTTGAGGTAGGTCTGACAGAGTAGGTAGGAAAGCTGTCAGTAACAGTTTCTGTATGCTTTCTTGAGGAGGAAGGGGTTTTGGAGGGTGGTGTCCACCGTAAATGCTTACCTTCTTACTGCTTGGGAGGGAAGGGGAGTGAGAAGATGACAGTTGAGGGTTTGACAGTATTTGTGGATTGTTATGCTTGCTTTTCTCAAGAAAAATAGCTGATTTACATTTCTCAGGTATTACTTGGGAAGCATAAGAAATGAAGGGATTCCCCAGCCTAATTGTTCTTCTGAACTTTAGAACAGCTCACCATCTGAGTCTGGATCAGAGGTCAGATCTTGGGAATGTACAGCTTTCATCATGCTGACGATTTTTTTCTCATCTTGGTCAGTGAAAAATTTAGTCATTGAAACAGAGCTGCAAGGACAGTTCCAGCTCTCCACTGACAAAGCTTCTGTTTAAATGTAGTCAGTTTACTTAATAGTATCTTGCACTTTCCTCGGAGCTCTTATTTGTGGTTCTTTGTGAAATTGCATCGTTTCACAGAAGTGCTTAGCTCCTCATCTATGAACGTATATTGCTACTCCTGTGCTTGGAGAAATTCAGATGTGTGTGTCTCCTGGGGCTAGAAATCAGTGAGGACAGAGAGCTGTAGGGGAGCAGCCAGGGTCGGGGTGTCAGCAGCAGGGTGTCACACCAGCTGGAGACTGCAGTCGATCTCTCGTGCTCCACAGGGCGGCTGGCATTGGTGTGACTCTGCCATTGCCCTGCTGAGGCCACTGGGGGTTCTGCAGCCAGCACAGAATGGTGGAGCTTGTGATGGTGCATCTTCCCTTGGAGAGCAGTGTCTGCTCTGCCATGGAACCTTCTTGTTCTGCTTACAGTGGGATCTTCCCAAATAATAGCAGTGTATGTGGATATGAGTGTGCTTGTAAAGACTCAGTAGAGAAAAAGATAATCCAGGTATCTTTCAAATACAGTCTGGTACCATTCATGTCAAAGACCAGATGGAAGCTATATGTTACAGGCATGATACAGTCTTTTTCATGAAACTTGAACAGTATCTAGAAGAAGGGAAATTACTCCACTCTCTGCTCAAACTGGTTAAAAAAAATACTGAGATCAGCTCAGTTGGTCAGAGCATGGAGTTAGTAATACCAAGGTTGTGGGTTTGGTCCCAGTATGGGCCATTCACTTAAGAGCTGGACTCAGTGATCCATGTGGGTCCCTTCCAATTCAGAATATTCAGTGAGAAAATGCTTTCAGTAAAAATAATTTTTTATTTTCTTTTAATCTAGGGAAATGTTAGGTGGTGGTCAGTTCTGAATCTGAGATGGCTCCAACTCATTGTTTGCTTGCTCAGGTTTCAGTGAGTAGCCTTCCTCAGCATTAACTGCTCAGACCTTAGTCTTTTGGCTCTTTCTGCCAATATCTGAAATATCTTCACTCAGTTGGCTCATTGGGAAAACCAAGATTTCTACATCTGATTACCAACACACAGGCTGGCAGCTAGATTTTTAAAAATGTCAAAAAGAAAAAGGGAAGGGGAATGTGTCTTTAACCCCTAACAATTCCCTTATTAGGTTCATTTCATGGCTGACCAGGCCAGCAGAAGGAAAGGAACCCGTGGGACAGAAATTAAGGGCATGAAGGAGGTGGTGAACTCCCTTGTTTTGATACCTGATTTCCACTTTATGCCAAAATGAAGTGGTCCTACAATTACAGGCGCCTGCTCTTATTTTAGTATGGTGTGAGTCACGTCTTGGATACGCTCACCTCCTTCATGCCCCTCATGCTTATTTTTCTGCTAATCCTAAACACTACAGGAACTCTCTGAAATGTCTAGCAGCACCTCTTTGCCATCATCCTCACAAAACTGGCAGCAACTAGGCAGATGCTGAGCTGGGACTGCCCCATCTTCCAGGAATTTTTTATAATTTACGTCATCTCCCTATGTCCTTTGGTGATTTCTGCCTCCAGAATATTGGTACTTGTTGAGAAATATGTAATCTGAGGCAGGTGAGTTTCAAGTCCTTCTACAGGGCATAGGGAAACCAACAGTTGGGAGCAGGGCAGGATTTCCACAGGCTGTTTATTGCACAAATTATAAGCTTGTGTTCTGTTCTTTTTCTACATTAGCTTGACCAGTTATTCTCCTTATGAGGTAGATTATATGTACAAAATATTTATCAGTTCCTCAGCAATTTCTAGTGCTGACAGATGCTTTGTTTCTACAGTTTTGTACATGTACTTTTGCAGGCATTATCTTCTGATTTTTAACTAAAGCTGCATGTGCTTCCTTTTCACATAGCTGGGACACATTTTATTTCATGTATTTCAGTTCTGTTTTGTTTTTCTTGTTGTATGGCACTATGGCTTCTCCTTTGTCTTTCATCATTCAACCCGGCAAATTTGCCATGAAAATTCAGCAGCGCAGGCACAAAATATACTTATCTGTTCTTGCATAACTGCTAATAATCAAAGGGATGATAATGCTTTACTTGCCCACTACAAATTTTCTTCTCAAGGAGTTTTGTGTGGCATTTTGTGGGGTCATAAACACAGTGTTTTTATTGGTGCCTTTCAAACAATCTCTATTTTGAATGATAGATTTGCCAAGTAAAATCATAGTTGAGCATGGAATGAGAAACTTGTAAATATGAACTGAGAACTCAAGACTTTTCCACCATAACCCTTTCTTGCACTTTCTTCCTTCTAGTTGCTGATATGTGTTCAAGATGAGTGGGATGGGAGAAAATACCTCTGACCCATCCAGAGCAGAGTCAAGAAAGCGCAAGGATCCCGATCAAGTTGGACCCAGGTTAGACCATCTACTTCTGGAAATATTGAGAGAATGAGTTTAAAAAAACTCTGTTTTTCAGTTAGAAGATGACAAACAACATTCTTGCAAAGAGAAGTCAGTGCCAAACTACTTTATTGCAGTAATTCTATGTTGTTGAGGGTTTGGGGTGGGGATGAGAACTATTCTCTTATATTGTTATTTGTTTGTTTATTTTTGAATCCAGTGTTGTGCCAAAATGCAGAATTTTTGTGACAATTTAGGAGAGATGTAAAAATGGTTTTTGGCATTCACTGCAAAAAGTCTTCAGTCACTCATTTTGTCAATCTGAGATATTTTTTTTTACCACCTCTGTTGTACATTATAATCTAGGTCTTGAAAAATATTTTCCAGCTTTAGAGCAATTCTGTTACCAACGCAAATGCATTTTAAAGCATAACCACTCATTCATCTTTTCTTAAGACTCCCATAAATTCACAAGGAGGCAGGGAGTATGGATTGCTCAGTGTAACTATTTAAGCTGTTTTATTTTCTCATACACAATCACTATATAATACTCTTTGGATTCTCAATGCCATGTGGGAGGGATACTTGTAAATATTCAAATCCTGCCCCACCCCCACCCCCCCATAATCTTGTGTTTTCAATTTCTAATCCCAATCCTCTTTTGAAACAAAAACATGACTGCTGAAAAAAAAAATAAGTAACATCTTTTCTAATGCTCCTTTCCTTGTTCCAGAGGAAATCTTTCTGTGTGAGAAACTTGTAAGTTATATTTTGGTAGTGAGAGAGGTGTTTTTGTTAAACTACTGTCAAACCTTTTAAAATCATCTTTGAGCTGGCCAGAAGGCAAGTAAACTGACATTAAAGACAGAATTTTTACGAACTCCTCTTTCAGCCCTAAAAGAAGCACTGAGAAACGCAATCGTGAGCAAGAGAATAAATACATTGAAGAACTTGCAGAGCTGATTTTTGCAAATTTTAATGATATTGACAACTTTAACTTTAAACCTGACAAATGTGCAATCTTGAAAGAAACTGTGAAGCAAATTCGTCAGATAAAAGAACAAGGTAAGAAGAATAATTAATTGACTTTGAATATTTTGTCTTGATTGTTATTTTATTTTTGGCTAACCTGATAGTCTCTTCAGCTTTTCTTTAGCAAATTCCCATGTTTTTCATTAATCAGTAATGAATAATGCTGTAAAGTCATGTGAATAGAGTGTGTTAAGAATAATATTCAGTATTTTTAAAACAAGCTTCACTGAAAATTGTTTAGAGAGAGAGAAAATCGATCAGTCTGATGTGTGTATCTAATGGAATTGAAATCACTTGTGCTTTCACAAAAGTTAAACTAACAGATGGCTTTGGAAAAATAAAACACATACTCTTACATGGATGATGAATCCATGCAAAAGAGAAATAGTCCAGGAGAGTGGGGTTCTGCATACCCGTTTTGCTTTCTTTTGTTGGTATGAATAGATATTGTGGACTAAATTATCTGCGTCCTTTAAATGATGACATCATATCCTCAACTACAATAGATTTGAAACTATTCTAATCTCTAGATAGGGTCCTGTTATAAATGTAAACCACAGAACGTGACAGTTTTCTTCCTGTTCTTTGTCTAGAAGATTAGTTTTGTATTTCTTTTCTTTTGATATATTTCCTATTCAAAGAGAAAACCCAAATCTTTTAGAAACTTTAAATTTTTTGGAAGTGGGTTTTATGGCACAGGTCTGTCTAGGCAGCCACACTGCAGGTGTTTGGGGCAGATTCAAATTCTTAAAGTAGGTGCATGTAATTTTTCTTTTAACGTAGAAGATTTATATCTCTTTGTAAACTGTGTTTAGAGTGATTCCTTTGATTTTCAAACACCTTAAACATCTTTCACTTTTTCACTTTTCTGTGGGAAAATAATTTGTTCCTTTTCTATGCTGTGTGTGTAAAATTATAAAAGTGTAGACTGCATGTTTCATAATTTAGCTATGTATTTACCTAAATATATAAGTAGATCTACAGTTTTAGACATCAGTCTATTCAAAGCTAAATGGAAAGTGGAAAGAGTCAGATTGTGTCAGTTGCCTCCAAAGTTCTAACTGATTAATCTTAGGCAGTGTTCCTATTTCTCAGCCTGTTCTCCTCTTTTTGCTGTTAGGTTCCTGTGAATTTTAAAGTGGATTATTCTAGTGATGTTGCCATGCCCCTTATTAGAAGTATACTCGTTAACCTGACACAGTGTCCATCATTGTTTTGCACCTTGCTGGCTTTTGAGATATTCTTTTCCCCTTATTTTCTTCATCCTTTTCTCAAATTGATTTTTTTTTCCCATCACCAAGCAACACATACTCCTTATCTTTACCTGAGAAAAGGAAAAGGACAAAAAAATTATGTTTTCCTGGGAAGTGGGTGCACAAAGGAAAATCTGCTAGTCCACTTTGGTAATTCTGTTAGCAGTTCTAGAAAATCTAGTCTGAAAATCTGGCTCTAACTCATGGTAACTTTGTCAAATCCAGGGTTTTATTGTTTAGGACCAATTACCACAACAATAGTTTTCATATTGTTATGAAATATTCACAATCACCAGACCAGGTTACATGTAAACTACTGAAGTCATCAAGGACCAGAATTGTGCCAAAGCTGAACATGCAGTTAGCTTTTTGAGGTCATAAAGTCTTACTGCAAAAACAACTGAATATACAGTCCTAAAGACAGACTAAACTGCTGTGAGCACTGTTTATTTCAACAAGTAGAAGTAGTTTGCAACCTTGAGCAATAAAGACACTAAATTGCTCTTTTTGATGTTGATTTGTTACACAAGGTTCTTCAGTTGAGGACAATTAGATGTTCTGGTAACTGGGTATCCACATAAAACTCACAGCTGGTACAGACTGACTTTAAGCCTCTAAAGGGCACTGCAAAACACTGAGACCTTCAAGGTGGTCATTAGTAGTATCTCAAAAGAGAGATCAGAATAGTTGAAATTATTCCTTTGAGCTGATAAAGGTTTGATACCTATTCCTAGATAGGAGCTACTTCTATTCATTGTAATAGCAAATTTAAAAGGCTTTTCCTTTTAAAGAAAAATTCAAATGACAGCATACTCTGAAATGCAATATTATTTTGGAGCAGGCATTTGATTAACAAAAATGTCTCACATATATTAAAAGTCCAAATTGTACAAACAGTACAGCATACCTGTACTTCTGTTGAGTGCCACGTAAAACCTGACATAAACAATGCAAACAGTTTAGAGACCCAGTGAGGCTATTACTATTGCTCTCTCATGTTTTATAGGTAGTTTATCACCTCACATGGGGAATCCTGCACTTAGATATGCTCATCATTTAAATGTATTAACTTTTGGGTTGTTCCAAATCTTCCTGATTGGTCTCCCACTGTAAAGACCTTTTAGAACACCTTGACAAGTGTCAAAACTTGCATTATCTATTTCTAAAACAAAAGTCATTAAAATAATGCCACACTTGCATGAAGTGCCATGAGAATTAGGTTAAAAATAATATTTTCTTACAGCTGTTTTGTTGACTTTTAGTATCATGCAGAATACTTGTAGGACAAAATTAAATGAACATCTTGAAACTCTTCAGTGATTCTACACCGACATGGACAAATTAAGATGGCTTAGTGATCACACAGTGGGTCTGTTCTGCATTTCTTCCAGAGCAGATTAGATTAAATTAGTGAGAACTTAATTTACAGTTTTATTATTTAGAAGTTTTAGTAAAGAGGTTGTTTCTTTGAAATAAATACTACAAATTCTAATTGCACGTGAAGGTCTAATTGCTTACAAAAACACAGTCAGTTATAAATACCTTGTAAAGCCACTAACAGCAACAAGTTTTATAGCTTCTCTTGAGATTTATCAAGGAAACTTTATTCTAGGTTCTAGGAATGAGAACAAGGAAGAATGAAATGCAGATTGATATTTGTTTCCCATGTCAAGCTAGTTGGGCTGGTAACTGAAAAAAGTAATAGATCTTTTACTTTAATAATACTATATAATTTAGTATAATGTTATCCTGATCTATTTTATATGCAAATATATACTTGGAGTACTTTATCTGTTATCTTTATATCGTTTCTCACAGTATGTACTTCAAAGATTCCTAAGTTGGGGTATGTTAGAGATTCTGTTTATTACAGTTTGAAGGCAAGTTATAAATGCATGTGTAAAGCTAAATTTATTAAAAGAATTCAAGATATTTGGAAGATGTAACCATTGCATGAAGTCTTAATCTGGGTTTTGAAATGGTTTTAGTACTTGGGAAAGTGATGACAAGTTATTTTACAAAAGCTTAATTTTCTACTGAGGACTTTTATCTTATTATTGATGGATGGAGATTTTGTGAATGTCCAGAGGAGATGAAAAATTGTGATTATAGCATGAAGATGAAACTGAAGTTGTATTCTTGTAAATCTTAAGTGGATATCTCTGTTGGGGATTTGAGACTTGTGTTTCAAGCACTTTGGAGAACATTCATTCAGTTTTTTATTTATAACATAAAAGTAATTTGGAACAGTTGTGTTACACGGTCATTGAAGTGTAAGTTCTCATGTTGTTTGCAGTCTGTGTTAAGTTTCTTGGAAAGGGTAATGGCCATATATGTTGCAGATATGTTCATAAGCAAGTACGTTCTGATTTGCACATGCTTAATTTAAAAAGCTTGTGTTAGGCAAATTAAAGACCATTTGGAACAAATATTCCTTTATATGCCAGATGTCCAAGGAACTATAAAGCCATTTGATTGTACTTAAGAAATATGCTTAGTAAAATAGTGTCTGATTGATTTTAGGATCCTATCTTATTTTAAGAAGCAGCTTCAGTACTTAAGATACTAAATTCTGTCTTATAAGTACTGCTGAAAATGTTTTCATATCTGAAGACAGCAAAATTCTGACAGTAAATAAAAGTAATCTGAATTTTCTTCTTCCTTAGTTGACAATTAGTTGAACTGTTTCACATCAATTTCATTTGATTTTATTCCAACAGTAATCCTTTTTCTTCACTCTTGTCACCAGCCTGACTCACCTCATTATGGTAGTGGGGGTTTTGTCCTTATTTTTTGTATTGCTTTGTCTCTGTTTTGCTGGGTTTTATTTCAGGGTTTTGTGATGGTTTTTTTGTTTGGTTTTGTTTGTTTGCTTGTTTGTTTTCTTCTTCTTTTGGGTGTAAAGCAGGTTATAAAAATTAAACCCTTGCCCTTAGTTTGCAGCTCCCCTTGCCCTTAGTTTGCAGCTCCTTTTATCTGTCATGCTGGCCCCACTCTCAGTAGGTAAATGATTCATCTTTTAAAGCAGAGACTATTTGTCACATTTCATTGTTTGAAAAAATCCTGCTTCAGACTTTTAAACTTCCTTTTCTTCATTATCTAGTTGTGCTTTTTTTCTTCATTATCTAGTTGTGCTCCTGTCTGAATATCAGCAATGCAGTAGGTACAGAGGATACTGAAGATCACCTTAAGCTTCTTCAGCAGTTTCTGCAGCAAAGTCTCCTCTGACCTCTTTGGTTGGAGTGCTGAGGAATGCGTCCTGACAAAAGTGCAGGACAGGGGGTTGTTTGGTTTTTTTTCAAGTCCCCTGAGTTCCTTTTATTAAACTCCAGGTCTCCATCTCTTATTTCTCCCCTTCTATTCTCCAAGCCTTTCTGTCTTCTGTAGCATTTTTTAAAGATGGCATCCACCTGTCTTATTTAGATTCACATACAGTGGGATATAATTTACTGTGGTAAAGTATCCTCAAATATGATTTTATGTCACTTCCATTTTCCTGCAGAGTCCAGTTTTCATGTGTCACTAGTTTCTGAAGAGGTTTTGTGTTCTGTAGATCAGCTTTTCAGTGGTTTAGAGAAGGGATATTGGGTGGCAATTACCAGTCTAGCTGTTAATGTGCACTTCTGAGTTGTGAAACAGGTCTTGTTTTCAGAATAGCCTTAAAAGACAGACCTTGGACAGAATGAATTGCCATGTGAAAGCAAAATAGTGTTGGGAGAGGGAGAAGTGCTTGATGAAGAGAGACATGCATGGAAACCTGTATGAACTTTAAAAGAAGGCTTGTTAATCATATTTATCTTCTTTTTCTGGTTTCACATTTGATTGCAAAACCAGTTTTTGCTTCCTTGTAGCAGTACTATGTAATCACAGGGGCATTCCAGCAGATAGAGTATTGTTGCCTCCAGCACCAGTATGCAAGTAAAATCACTTGCTAAAAGAAAGCAGTATGGTCTTAATGCTGTAATGAGGTGTTGCTGCTACTTTGAATTTATCAGATCTGAATTTAGATTCATATTTCACAAGGTATTTAAGCAACTGCCTAACTTTAAGCAGATGAGTAATCCCTGTTAAGTCAGTGGAACTACTTAAAGGTTCAAAGTTATGTGCATAAATACCTTGTAAAATCAGGATATTAAGGCAAGAGAGCATATGCAGACTTGTGTTTTGTTGGTTTTTGTTTTGCAAATGTTTTACTGGGTCAATTTTACTGTAATTACATTTTTATATTAATCATATTTGAGATGAGTTATTCAAATTTTATGCCAGTTTTTGAATCTTTTTCTTTTTGAAGGAATTCTACATGGCTATCACTATTTGTATATACTGTATTTTCGGTCTGATAGGATTTTAAGACTGAATTAAGTGTCACAGAATTTCGTGCTTGAAGTCAAGGAACTCATGCAGAGCATTTACAAAAAAAAAAAAAAAAAAAAACAAAAAAAAACAACAACAACAAAAAAAAAAATGTTACTGAATTTGCTTTGTTGTCTCCCCTGCCTACAGCTGGGAGTGATACATTTAAAGTGTCTTTGATCTTCCTCTGTACATTGTAAGGCTTTCTGGCTAAATATGCAGTTTACGTTGACTTTACTACTTGCATAACTCCTTCAGTATCAGAGAACTACTGATTCACTGAAGAATTTAAGGTGGTTTTAGGTAATGCAGTCCATCATTTTCTTTTCTACATCTGGTGAAAAGTAGTCATTGGCCAGCAGACCCAGCAAGTGGGAAGCTTCCTGGTGTTTGCTTATTTTACTGGAGTTGTGTATCATGCAGAATACTTAGCTTAGACCTTATCTACACACAAGTTAAGGCATTTTAATGATACTAATATTCTCCTGTGGAGGCAGTGTTACAATGTAATTAATATTACTTACTGAATAAGTAGCTGAAGACGCTTTATGACATACAACTGTGTCCACACTGGGATCAAACAATTAAGAGAGGGGGATTGTTCAGCCTGGAGTGGAGAAGGCTCTGGGGAGGCCTTATTGCAGTCTCTCAGTATGTAAAGAGGGCTTACATGAAAGACAGAGAGAGACTTCTTACTGAGGCCTGTAGTGCCAGAACAGGAGGCAGTGGTTTTGAGCAGAAAGAGGATAGAATTAGATTGGACTCTTCCGTATGAAAGAAGTTCTTTATTGTGAGGGTAATGAGGCACTGGAGCAGGTTGCCCAGAGAAGTTGTAGGTACACCATCCCTGGAAGTGTTCAGATCCTGGTGGGATGGGACTTTGAGCCATCCGGATGGGATGGGGCTTGGTCTAGTGAAAGTTCCGTGCCCATGGCAGGAGGGGTGGACTAAGTGATCTTTAAAGCTCTCTTCTAATCCAAGCCAGTCTGTGATTCTATGATTCTCTTGCTTCAAGAAGACGGATAAAAATGATCAAGTGTGCAGGCTGCAAACTAACCTGTGGAAAATAAGTCAGCTGTTGAAAAGCCCTGGTTTCACCATCCCTGCCCTCCTCCTGATCATGAATTTCCATTTCCTCCCTAACTGTGACAGTAGCATTTCTGCAGTTGCGTGGTGAGCCTGAGCCCTGGTTTTGAGGTGGCCTGTTGTAGAGGATCTGTCTCACCCTGGGTCCTTGGTGGGGCCCCACTCCCACACAGGTCCAAGTGTATCAGGCATGACTGAGCTAAGGGCCAATGCCCACAGCTGTCCTGATGTTGTTGGGCATTGCAGGGTGTCACGTAATGACTGTCATGTAACAAGACATTGCTCTTGATCATGGGCTTCAGCTTAGTCAGTGATGGATTACTTCCGTGCCAGAGATAATTTGCTTGAAGTTTTAGACCAAAAATCTAAGCTTTGACTTCAACTTATGGGTCAAAATTAAAGAGAAACTGAATGTTACTCCTAGCTGTTGAGGTACTGGTCCTTGTCATATAGACATAGTCATTACTGGCGAATGCTGCAGGAAAACTTTCTTGTTTGTTTTGCATCCTACTTATTTTGGGAGGGACATCTTTCACTTTTCTTTGGCCTTTGTTTTCTTTTATAAATTCTAAATGTCCAAAAGAAAAAAAAAATAGAACTAGCAAAGTATGGCTGTTTACTTTGTATTATATAGCTGCAAAGATGATTGCACTGTAAGAGGTTGTGATCTATAACACCAGTGCTGGGGAATACTATAAAGGACTGAGCTGCTTCTCTTATATTTAACCTTCTTAGGGGGATATTGTCAAGTGTTCCCTCTTTGTTCTTTACAGGAATATCTTCATTAAAGATTTGGTTTAGTTATTTTAATATGTAATGATCATATTATGGTCTGTGTACTACTGGGATTGTAGTAAAAATGGCTCGCATAAGAGAGATGGAGACGTCTCTTCTTGAAAGTTTGGGTTTTGGAGGCTGCCTCCTTGGTAAGTGTAGTGTTCTCAGGCTGCATTTAAACTGTCACTGAGCACTTTAAACTTCAAAACTTCACAGGTTTGTTCAGGGTTTTTTGGTTTTTTGTTGGGGTTTTTTTGGGTTTTTTTGTTTGGTTTTTTTTTGTTTGTTTGTTTTGTTTTTTTGTTTTTTTTTTTTAGTTTATCATGTAATTGCTTATGGACTTTTGTAATTATATTTATTACATTTTATTATATTTTGTAAATATAATAAATTCATTCAGCATTTTTATTTTAAGGGAAAATAAAATGCAGAAATATAGACTGACATCCATCCTTCCACAATATGGACTAAGCTTTTGAGTCTAGTGTTTCTCACCAGCTGTTCTGTCTTTAGAGGTGTGGTCAGAAACAAAGGCCGCATTTAAGTGCTAAGAAATAAATGCTGAGCTTAGGTGTTAAAGAACAATTGTAGCCTTCTGATTTGAGTCCTAATGATAGTGGTTTTAGTCCCTTGTTGTTGGATGGTTTGCAGTGTAAAAGGTGCTGACTGTAGAACACCAAATCTTGCTGTGTGCTTTAGATTAGCAAATGCAATGTCTTAATCTCAGCAGCACATAAAGCAAGTAAATGAAGGAGACTTCATGTTACCTTGGCTCTCTGTCTGCAGCTTAATTTATGGAATAGCAAATTAATTCACCATGAATAGTGATGATACTTCAGTCAAAAAAAAAATCATCTATTTTAAGGAATCTAGCTTTTGTTACACAGCTTTTATCTTTTCTTTTTAAAGACTGCAGCTTGAAAAGCAATAATATAATATTTACTCACAATAGGGTACAATGCCTTTCATACCGTGTTTGAATCCTGAAAACCTGTGGATTCGCAGCACATTGAAGAAGCATTGATCAAAGGCTTCTCTGTGTTCAAACTAGAACCAAGATAATTGCATCTGTTCTAAGTCATGCATTTTGTTATTGCTGTAAAACATTCTGTGTATGGACAGTTAGTTGGAAATAGGGGTCCTTGAATGTGAAATCAACAAGGATATGAAAAACAGTAAGACAGCTATTACTACTTCAGCTTTCAGCTTCTTTTAAGAAAACCCTCAGTGGGCAACTGGGAGAAAATCACAGACTGAAGATTGAAGGGTGACATAGCAAGTGATCAGTTGCTTGCTCTGTCAATGAACACTGTTGATCACATAGTGAATGCCATCAGACAAATGACTAGAGAGTCAATACATACATAGTTTCTGTTTCCTTTCATCATTATGGGGTGTTGGCACACCTCTATGTATTTTACAAGACAAGGGGTACTCTTAATATATTCCCTGTACACTTAAACACACACATACTCTCCTTCTTTAACTTGCACAAGATCAGAGCAAATATCAGAAGGGGGAGACAGAAAAGTACATAAATTTAAATTCTGCTAAGGTGGATAACTCCATAAACCATAAATCCATTAAGTAGATACTCCATAACTGGAGATGCTTCAGATATGCCCATGTTATCTGAATAAGTATCCACATGTTTCTTTGGATGAAGCCGTGTCGTACATCCCTTCACTGAGGCCCAGGTTGTCTCAGAGCAGAAATGCATGTCCCTGCACCTTGCTTTGCTCACTGGCATGAGCCAGAATGGAGCTCCACAGTGTGCCTGCCACAGAAGACTCCAGCACACAAAGGCAGGATACAGCTGGAATTTGTGACCAATTCATGCAGATGGGGCAGATTTTAAATGGGAAGTTAACTGAAATTGGGAGTAACTTTATGAAGGAATTGGTAGGTTCTGTCAGTCCTCCCAAAGTCTGAATGTTCTTCAGAATATTCAGTGAAAGTTCTTGTCATGATGCAGGAGCTGGCGAAATATTTTGGGATGTGTTACAGAGAGCAGCTAGGCAGTTAGAATGGTCCCTTGTCATCTTAAGATATGTGATCATGAAGAGCACTAGCCTTATACCGGTACTTTTTCTCCTGAGGCACAATTTCCTAGAAAGACTTGGAACAACCTGCAATTCCCATGATTCTTCTGAGGGATATAACTTCCAGAGACAAATTAGGTGTGTGCCTATATTCAACACTGAAGAGGAAGTGTATTTAAATATAGCATTTAATCTACTTGGAAATAAAAAAAAAAAGTGAGGAAAAGATATCAAGGTTGTAATTTCTAAATATAGATTGGAAAACTCAGAGGGACCCTCATTTAAGTTTTTCTTTGTTTGTTTATTTTGATGGTTGGTGGAAAAAATATTATGGTAATTTGTGCCAATAACATAAAATTCTTCCTGTCTCGTTTCTTTTGTATAAAACCTTTCACCGTCTTGGGTTTAAGGGAAGATTTGAATGTTTGGTTTTTTTTTTTCTATCTTTAGTTGTTTCTTCATAGCCCCATTGACTCCTGAATGCAATGCTCCTTGTCACTAATTGTCTAAAATGGAGTTTTATATAGAATGGATTTTCTTTGTGTTTTCAAATTTACTCCCATTTTTTGAAGGGTTTTATTTGTAAGCCTGCACTGTTTTCTCTTCTTTTCAGATATTGTCCTGTGTTTTTGTTTTTTTTTTTCCACGCCTTCCTCAGTCCTTCTGTCTCTTGCCTTTGGGGTGGCTTTAGCTATAATTTTACGACCAGCAACACCATACCTGTGACAGTTTTATTCCATTCACTGTCATCCCTCTGATAGTGTTTTTACTCTTAGTTGCTGCAGTAAGAAATCATCAAATAGTTTAGGGAATGTGACAAAAGTTACTAATGAATTGCTGACTGTTACACTGATGAAAATCAAGGATTATTGTGATTACTATTGAGCTTGAAAGTTGAGCCACCATCTGTCTATCTGCAAGAGGTGCTGATTTTAAGTGAACATTGTAGTACAGATTGTCAGGTCATTGTAGTTAATGTTCAAAATATAATTATGTGTTTGCAGTTGGCAATCTAAACTGTAAATATGCCCAGTAAGCTTTTTTCCCATTACTTTTTTATATCGGTGATACAGGCAGAGAAGCCAGTCTGTAAAACTTTTATTAAATGTAACTGAGGGAGGATATTGGCTTTCTCAGGGTCATTGTGAATTATGGTGCAAGAATAGTCTTCCTTTCCCAGAGCTATGTGATGGTCATGAGCATTGCCACTTGTTCTTTCTTTGAAGCTCAGACAAGGAGCATATATCCTTTATCTCAACAGCTTAAATGCTTTCTAAAGGAAGGGGTAGGGTTTCTTCTATTGTTTTTTGTGGGGATTTTTGTTGGGTTAGTTGGTTGGTTTATTTAATAAGGACTTTGGCCCCAGTATTCTTAAGTGTTTAGGCTGAGGTGAGCACACAATACTGTGGAAATAACAGCTGTTATGTAGAAGGTCTCACCTATTGGTGTTCTAATGGGTAAAATGTAAAATGAGGAGCGGGCACCCATATTCCTTTTTGCAGGCAAATAAGTAAATTGGAGACTGGAGGAAAATGTTCTGGATTATCACTTCTGATGTAATGCTCTGGCTTGGCTGCAAACATGCATTACCGGCCTTCGTGCCAGGGAGGGACACAGCTGGAGGCAGACCATAATCTTCAACAGTTCCTGGTTAAAGCTACATGTGTTCAGCATTTTCAGGGTGATGGTTGCCCAGCAAGGGCCCCTCACTCCCAGCCTGTGCCATGGCAGGAGTCTGGGGCTGGGAAGAGCAGCAAGACTACAGAGCTGGCTAGGCAGCACCCACTGGCACAACATGGAGCGTCCTTTCCACTGAGCTCCTAGTTGCCCATGGAGAACTGTTGGGGAACTGTTAAAACAGCTCCAAGTTTCTCCTCAGAAGAGAACTGATAAAGCTTACTGAGAAAAGACAGAAAACAATACCATTAGTGTTTAATCATTTTTCTGTTTATGGATTATACTGACATATTTCAGACTGGGTGCTGATCCCTGCTTCATGAATCTGAGTTAGAGAAACCGAAATGGGAGCACCTAATTAATTAACTTTTAAGTATGGTTCAGTCTGTTGAAGGGAGCCCATTTGTACCTATCAGTGCTGTTAGCAGATGTTTTAAAATGTCTGCTAATTAATATGTGACAGAATAAATTAATACAGTTGAGGTTAAAAGTGACTTTGTCTGGATGTAAATCATAGCAACATGATAAGCCAAGATTTTCTAGGCTAATGAAAAAAGGTCTCTTAAATTTAGAGAATATTTTAAGCAATGCAGGTTAATAATCATTACCTTTCTTCCCACAGGCATGCTGTATTCATCATGTACCTGAGGTATTGTAGCCACTGTTGAAATATATGAAATTTATCTTAAAACACAATTTTCTAAAGGACTTGGATTTAAAAAATCCCTTTAAATAACTAGCATACAGAAATAAACAGTTTCTTCTAAGAAGGTTTTGTTTTTCCATCTGCTTTCCTTGCAGTAATAGGAAAGTTTCTGTTTCTAAATTGCCTTGAAAATTTGGCTGAGGCCTGTGATGGTGGGTTAGACAAGTAAGGAGAGGGGCCCAAGCTTCTATTTCTGAACATTGGGCTGTTATAGAAGAAAACTTTACTTGTCCTTAATGATTTAGAGCTTTTTTGCAAAAGATTTATCTACCGTAATCTGGACTATTAGAAACAGTAGGAGCCCTGTAATCCATGTTAACATGGACACATTAAATTAAAGCTGTTTCTGTTCTTCCTTAGCTGTCTTCAATTATCTGTGCTCCATTTTGGCCTACATTTTATTATGGAAACTTCTTTCATAAGGAGCCCATGATCCATCATATTTCTTTTTTGTGCACCGCATTAGGTCTCTTTAAAATTTAGGCAGTTGTCAATGGCAATTTATAAAAGCAGAAAGATCTTTGCCTGTTGCTGTGGATGATCTGGTGTGTCACAAAGATTTATTATCAGCATCCTAAAATAAGACAGATATTTTGAAATCATGGCGATGTGGCATTCGAAGAAAGGGAGTCATCTGTTTCCTTTTAACAGCTGGTTGAGTACAGAAGAGTTAGGCTTCAAGAAATAGAGTCTGGCTAGATTAATACTCCTCTCTAGCATGTTATTTTGGCCTAAGTTTTGGAAACCCAGAAGTTTAATTAGCTTGGCAACTGCATCTGCAGATTCTAGTCTAAGAGTGTTAACCCTTATATCTTTATTTTCAAAATCTGGCTGGTGTTTTAACATGTCAGAGAACCAATTGGAGGGCTGTTAACATTTGTAAAAGCAATATATTCTTTCTGAGACCATAGTGGAGCCCTATTTTGAACTAAACTATCAGATTCTGCCATATTTCTTGTCTTTGAAAGCATTAGCTCAGCCAAAATGTTAAAGAACGTTGGACTCCCACCATTTAGACATTCACATTAATACTGTTTTGAGAGGTGAATTATCAAAATAATATGAGGTTACTCATTCGGTAAATATCTAACACTTAGAAAATTGCAAATGCCAAGAAATACAGTAAAATTTTCTGTCCTATTTCAGCACATACCAAAGAATATAATTACTTTGTTAAACGAAGTGATGCCAAATATTTGTATCTAATATTTTGGTGCAGAGGTCGGTTAGCTTGGCTCTTTCTTTTGAAATGCAGCCATATTAATGTAACAGATTTTAAGTCAGTGCTGATGGCTGTGCAGCATTTGTTATCATGCACAGTTGAGTAGTTTACGTGAGTGGTTTGAAATCATGTAAATAGCAACAGATGCAAAACCGCTTCCTGGATGTGTTTGTGTATACAGCTACAGATACATATATTTGAATCTGCTTATCTGATTCTAGCACAGAATAATAAGTGACTGATTAAATTGAGGGTATTTTGGGGTAAGGTACTGACAGCCAATGTGCTTAATCTGACACGTGTACTCCTTTATTGTTTGAGTACTGTATTTTAGGCGTTTATTAAATACTGGAAATTACACTGTAATCAATCAGATATTTGTGATTATACTGGTTACTAGACATTCTTAGGAAATATAAATGCAAAAACAGAACCCTAAACTCCTGTATTTAAAAATGCATCTTAACATCAGTGAAAATTATAAATTATCAGCATCATCCTGGATTTTGGCCTTTTGAGAAGGAAATTTCCTGGGCAGGGCACCTTTGATGATTAATTTATTTAGGTATTTCCCTAATGAGTCAGTATACACTAGAAAGATAGTGTTGGTGGTCTTTTTGGGGAAAAGAGAATATCTTTAAAACATAGAAATATATACATGTACATTTAATTTTTCTGATTGGAAGTTAAGCACAACCTTTCATTTCATATAAAAGCATATGTTGAACATACTCAAATATTTTAATAAGACAGGTTTAAAAATTTTGCAGGAGTAAAACTATACCCAGTTGCATTCCTTTCCACCTTTCTGAAAACTTAGTGGAAAAGGTTAATGGTGCAGCATGTCCAGGAATTTGACAGGTGATGGTCATGATGGAAGCTTAATTCCATGTTCCAAAGATGAAAAACAGCTTTCCACTCACAATGTGGTAGTTAGACACCTCACCACAAGTTTAAATGAGGCATGGGGTGAGAAATAGTTTCTGGATTCAGGGTTCCTTTCAGTCTTAGTTTAGATTTCACTTAAAGGGTAATATAGCAATTGTCCTTCTGTGTCTTTACTGATAAATAAAAATACTAGAAATAATATCACCAAAGAATTTATTTTAATTGCTGCATTGTTTTATATTTTTATTGTGTGCTGGGGATGGATGAAGCCATTGAGGATTTGGGGTCCTGCATAGGACACTTTAGTCTTTGTTGGAGCAGCAGAAGAGAGAGGGTTGTAACTCAGGGTTTTACTTCAGTCCCCAGTCCTTAACTTACCAGAGACTAGGGACCTTTCAGGGTAATACCAGGTAAGAATAATCTCTTGCCCGCTGCATTAAGTAGATAAATCTGCAGATAGTAGGTACAAAGTTCTGTAAATAATGCTGTTTCTGTGAATAACATCACTCTTAGCTGTCACTGTTACATCCAAGAGTTAGCAGTCTTCATATATGTTATTTAAGTGTATTTATGGATGTGTATTTATTTATGTCTGTTCTGCCTTGCTGCTCTGAGTGGTGCCATGTGCCAGGAATGCAGCACTGCAGTACTCCAACTCATGGGACTTGGAGACAACTGGATCCTGGGGCCAGGGCAGGAAGGAGGGGGCACTTCCACTGCTGCCCCTGTCTTTTTCCTCACTTCCAAGAAGCAGACCAATGAGTTTTGTAACAATGAGAAGAAAAAGAGGTCATAGATGTTGGTGAAAGCAAAGACAGCAAAATGAGAGGGAGGAAGAAACCAAGGAAAAGGTAGTAAAATGCTTATTAAAGTATTTAGCAAAAAATACATACAGAGATAATAGGCTTCTTTCTCTCCAGAAGTTAAATATTATCCTTGGTAAGTTGAATTTCATTATTTTTGTCCTTGTTCCAGTTTAACTGAGCTGGGGACAATTATTTCTCAGGCAGTACTTCTTACAGAAGGTGTATTGCATGACAAAAATGCTGACTTGTACAAGAAAAGAGTGATGGCGAAATGTCAAAATTATTAAGAGACAAAACTAGTATTAATTTTAGGTGTTATTACTTCTATTTGTTGCTATTCCTACATCCATCATGGGTTTTCAGTGCTTTGGTTTTCCTTTCAGTGTCCATGAAAATTTTATATGCTGGCTACTGTTACTGAATTTTCTAAGAGTGGGACTTCACTCAAAGCTTGTAAAGCTCCATGAATGTTTACCTATATTTGATGGTTTTGTGAGAATATGAAGCTTTCCCTAGAGTTAGTGCCTCAGTGATGCTTCTTTACCATGGGATGGTGGGGCAGGTATGTGTGGGATAGGAGAGCAGCTGCACCAGTTAGAGCAGCTTGCACTGGAAAAAAGAAACCGCAACGTTGTAAGTGCTGCTACTCCTGAGCGAGTAATTTCACTTACAGCTTTCCAAGGGCTTTTAGCTCAAGCCCTAGGGTCATTTACTATTTAAGTGTGCTTCCACCAGCAGTAGTAAATATGAAGCTAAACCATGTGGATGTGATGAGCAGAACAGAACACGGGAGATGAGTTGGGCAGGCGGGCGTGCAGTTGGAGTGCAGCTCTTTCCAACCAGAGGGGAGCTGGGCTGACAAGAGGGCTGTGTCAGGGAGGTGGGCAAAGCTGTGCTCGCAGTGAATAAACGTGCTGAGAAAAAGTGCAGCTGTGCTTTTTTAATATGCACTGCAGGAGATTTCAGCAGCCTGATGATATATCATGCATTAATGTTGAAAAGATAAACACATTTGGAGAGCACAGGAAGGCCTTGTGTTTTTATGTTAGCAGAATGCTTCCTAATGAATAAGAACGTGCTGCTGGCTTCACAGAGCCATATGGCAGCTTTTCTAATTTTAGTTCGGTGCAGATGCATAATTCTCCCTTGTTTTACCTCCTGAAACCTTCCTGAGATGTTGCATAGTTTTTCCTGTAAGACTTGATCTATAGTTTCTGGGGGAAAATATGTATTCAAGAGTCTAAGAGCTTCTTTGCTCTGGACAGATGTGTGTGATGAAAGAGCAACCTCACTATCTAATCACTTCCCTAAAATAGTAGCTAACTTTATTCACAAGGATGGGATAAACTGGTGTTAAAATTGCTGAAATAGTTGCTGTTTCTTAGGCTCTGGTGTTTTGAAAAATTGCTTGCTTTCAGGGAATAAAAACAACTTGTATTGAGGCAATGGGAACTGGGTAAGGACGTGCATGGCAATATCAAGTTTCAAGTGAGCCATGGATTCTAGTGCTTTGAATTACACAGCTACAAGGCAGAGCTGCTTTCCCTGTGGTTAACCAAGCATCAAAATAACTTGCACGTTCTTCACTGCTTTACTTCATCATGTGTAGTGATCCAAAACTACTCACATTACCAAATACATTACCAAAATATAGCCTTTGCTAAGTATACTTTCTATTATATGTTAGCATTAGTTTTTAGTACTGTATCTACCCTTACCTATGGACAGTTAGATACTTCTGCATTTTCCTTGATTGTTTGGATGTTATTTTTGCACAACATATCAGAAGGATCATGCAGGGCAAACTCAAATATATGAATTAGGCAAGACAAGAGTAGTTGGCTAATACATACCAAAACTGGAGAAGATAAGTTGTTTTCAAGATAGTTCCAGCGTAAAATTAAATTGCATGTTTAAACTTTGTATAGCATTTACATTCACTTCCAAGTGATGTTCCTGTTACTGTTATAAGGATCTTGATTTATATGGGGTTTTTTTTGAAGAGTGCAGAGCTGAGCTTTCTAGTGTCACTTATTACAAATCTCTTTGTTTATATTTTATTTGTACCTATTGTACAAAAAAAGAGTATGCGATTTGAGATAAGTGTGGCATTTCAATAGCAATTCCAGAAAATTACAAAGACAGGAATTATATATAGGGCATCTGGGAAACCTGTTTAAACAGTCTTGGATAATAAACTTGAATTTATCTGTTACTGGGTTGGTTTTTTTTTTTGCTTGACCTTTTTGTATGCTGGCTTTTAGAGCATGGGTTCTTCCCTGCCCAGCATTTCACCAGCATCTCTTTTGTGCTCTTCTTGTTCTGTGAAGAACCTTAAATGTTGCTCCAGTGAAAAATAGGCTAAATCTGTGTTGATGCAAATTTTCTCTTTTAAATAATTCTTCATCTTTTTGAAATTCCTGCTGAGGCTAAGTTTTGCTCTTTTAATTCAAAAATGCATTTTGGTTTTGCAGAAAGCACGAAGGGGGAAATATTTCTGTAGCAGGTTTCCTTAAGGAAGTTGGAGCAGAGCTTGGATACAGACAAAGAGAGCTTTTGGAGTGGTTCAGCTGGTCCTGCCTGCCCACCTGTAGGAAAGTAGGGTTTGAAACACAACCAAGAGAAGGTGATGCCTGTCAGTAACACTTCTGGGTCTGCTGTCAGAAATGCAGAGAGAACTGTCATAGCTTGAGTTGGGAGGATGGAAAAACAAGAGGGCTTGCTAAGCTAAAATGTAGCAGGAGACTTCCAACTATTGCTTTTGGCTTCTGTTTCTCTGACTTATGAATTTCTGTTAAACTAATGTGATTTCACAAAGGTTTGCTTTCAGAATCTGGAATGAGCTTTGAATAAAGCTTGAGGCTTCCCACTCATAAATTCATCAGAAAATATTTTTGAGGGCTCTTTTTTCCTTCTTTATTCTGTATGTTAAATGTAGAAAAGTAAATATAGTTTAAAAGTAAATATAGATCACTAGGAAGATGGCCCAATTGAAAATATTAATATGTATTTTAGTATAATACTGTTTATGCAATTGTAAACATACCCACAGTTTAAAGTCTAAATTACACACATCACTAAAATAATCCACTACATAATTGGATGTATATATTCTTTGTAGTATCTCTCTCAGGGGTACTTGTATTTTATTTAAATTTTTTTCTCTCTCTAGGCTAAAATCTTAATTGAGGGGAGATAATAATTATTTAATGTGCGTCAAGTTTATACTACTGTAATTCAGATAAAACATGCTTGATCCCTGGTAGCTATATTCATAAGGATGGGACAAGTTTCTAATTCAATGCTCCTTCTCCAGTGCAGAATTCTCTGTATGGAGATGAAGCCATGGGAAGTCCCTTTCCATCCTGCTCACTTCCTCTGGCAGCAGAAGGCTGCGTTTCCCTGTCCACACTCTTCCACTGCTGCCCTTTGGCCTCTGTGCCTGTAGGATACCTGGTATCACTTGGCTAACATTTAACAGGGGCAGAACTGTTCTAGCAGGAGGCATCACTGGAAGCTGTGAGGTCAGGGAACCAGCTCCCACTCTCCATGTGGCTGTAGTGGCAAAATCTAGTGGCTGTGGTTAGTCAGAGGGTAACACCAACGATTCTCATGAGGCTGGAAAAACAGGGTTCTGAGAGGCTTTGCAAGGTTGGGCCTTTACAGCTATTTTCCTAAGCCTTGACATTCAAAGATCATTAATCTAGTGTAGCAATTATAAACTCTCTGTGCTTTTGATTTCTTTGTTGGGCTCCCATGAACTTAAAAAAGATAGAAATTAAAAAGGGAAAGTAAACTTTACATTTTTGCACCATTACTTAACACCAGAAGCTGGAACTGTTAAGAAAAACGAAGAATACTGATTTGTGATAATGCATTATTTTGTCAGCATTAGAAATTCATGTATCAATCATTGTTTTTTTCCAGCCTTTCTGTAAAAAAAAATTGTTGTCAATTAGCCCCATGTGCTGTATTGCTGAGAGAGAGAGATTTGCATTTCAAGACATTCCCCATGACTGACTGTCAGGACGACACTGCTGACAGGATTCACACTTACTTGTCTTGTATGTGCTGATAAAGTCTACACGAGGGACTTTGTAATTCAGTCAAAAATTGATAATTTATTGCATAGTTGAACACTATTAGTAGCTGCAGTTTATAAGAGTGATGTGAATTTCAGCTGGTCCTACTCAGAGGCTGTCTGAGGCCTAGGTTTCCTATACAATGCCACTTAAATTTAAGTGTGGCTCGTGGCCTGGATGTGTAGCCTCTTCTAAGCTCTCCAGGTACTTGAATTCTTACCCAATTAAGTTACAGATCCAATTAGGTAGTCCATAATTTTGGAACACTTGTGATTTGCACTGCTTTTCAGAGTGCCTAGCCAAAGTTCATGCGTAGTGAACATGGAGTAGTAGTAGTTCATGAGTAGTACATTGTCACCATCTCTGGGAAAAGCGGGTAGGTAACGTTCAAGTATAAATAGGATTTTCATATTTTCTCCGTTCATTACACTTTTTCCTTGAGAAAGCACTGAGTTTATTGATTCTACAAAGATGTTGGGCTCTCTGAGGAAAAGAGTGTAAAAGAGAAAAGAAAATGAAGAAGTCAAATGGTTGTGAAGGACAGCTGGTGATGAAGCAGAAGTAGTCAGGGATCAAACAATCAAAATGGAGAAAAGAGGGAAGTGGATAGGAAAGCAGCACTCTCAGGAACTGGATATGAGGTTTGAGAGATCCTTGGTCTGACCTGGTATTGCAGCTTCTGTGCTGATTACTACTATAATAATTTAAAATGTCCTCTTTTTCCTTTGTGTAAAACCTCATCAGTGTGCGTGAAAGAAAACAATTGTTTTTATCAATGTATAAACTCCATGGTTGTAAGAATGAAAAAATCCGCAGCAAATATTTTGTATTATGCAAAACATTATCAGTAAAAGTAGTCTCTAAACTGGTTACATGAGGAAACTGTAATTAATGTGCTTTCACACCGTTGTTGGATCATATCTGTAGCCCCTCCATTTCGGGCTCCTAGAGAGTAATCCCATGTTCTCCCATAATCAAGATGGTATCAATGGCTGAAGCAGTGGTCAAATAAGAGCAAGAAGCTGGTATCCCTGTCCATTCTAATATTTTGCAATGTGAAAATAAGAGATCACTTCATGCTAGCAGGAACAGATGGGAAACAGATATCATCACTGGTTTTATTAAAAGCTCAACTCTATTTTTAGAGTTCTTTTAGAATTTTTAGAACGTGTTTTCAGTTTCGTATATCATATGGTGCCAACTCTGCTGTGTTGTAGCATGGGGAGGATTGTTCAATTGTTTTTCTGTTACACCTAATTTCTGCTTTTTGCCAAAACAAGAAAGGTAAGGAAAAAAAAAATAAAACCCACCCCTAGTCTAAACCAGAGATACTAATTTTGTGTCCTCGTGAGTTCAAGTGGCAGAGGAAATGTTAATAGTTATTTCTAGTGAATGTATTTCTATCATACTATGCTAATCAGAGTGATTTAAAATTAGTCCGTTTGCTGCAACTCCATCTTCAGAGCAATTTGCTAAATCTTTATTCACGATGGTGTTGTATAGTCTATAACACCTAAGAAGACAGCTAAAATTTTTGTGACTCTTAATGAAAGCAGGAAACCATAGAAATCTAGGATGAGACAGCTCAAATGACCAAAGCCTTATTGCCAGTGGGTGATCGCTGACAGGAGAACACCCAGGGCTTCACAAAAGCAGCTCCTTTACTCCATGTCTGAGCAGCACATATTCACACTGACCTTAAAACCTGTGCCAAGGAAATTCAGAATAACTTTACCTGCGTTATTGCAGATTTACAGGTAGTGGAAAATACTGTATACTTGGATACATTTTAATTTGCATGATGGATGCTTTAATTTTCACTCCCGGTGATTTTCCAAAGGCCCTTTGTTCCATCTGCACGTGGTTCTTTCAGTAATTCCTGCAATGAATGTTCTTCTACGAAGACGTAAATTCTTGTTATAATTTCAGTGTGCTTTCATGTTTAGTAAAATAATCTATTGCATCATACTAAAAAACAAGTATTTTCTAATTGTTTTTAATATTCTAGATTGCAGGATTGCCCTAGCTTTTACATAACTGCTGCTTGAAAAATAGTAAAATAATGTTTTGAGTATAGAACTAACAACAAAAAGTAACTACTTTCATTAATTTACAATGTACAATATGCATTGGAGTATGTATTTTACATAATAGTTTCATTACTTTTATTAATTCATCCGTAAACAAAAATATCATTCTTGAAATAGAAGAATTAATATAGTTCATTTCTTGATAGGAATTATAAACCCACTAGGTTTGAAAGTTCTGTGAATATCCCTTGCATGTGGAGTTGGGTATAACCTGCTATGCTGTATACAACACATTTTAACGTATGGCATTATGTTCCAGGAACCTGAAATCGTTATTTTCTTGCCTGTAATTTTCAAATGCAGCACTTGAAATTTTATGTAGTTCTAATAATATATTGGTAAATAAGGCGGTATGAAAATTACGTGATAGTAAGAATGTGGGTGGAGACATGGGAGCAGAACTGAGGCCGCTGTTTCTCAGTACTGAAACCGTAGATTGTGGACTTATGTTTTTCCTTCTAAATATAGCGGTCATGGAAAAGCTCTGCAGCTGTAAGCTTTGCGTGCTCTTTTAGATCAGTCTTTGACTACACCTTGATCCTAGTTTTTGCCCACTGCACCTTCATAAAGAGCCCTTGTCTTTGCCCAATGTTAGGCTCTGTAGTTTGGTGAAATGTCTAGCAGAGAAACGTGAGAAATTATTTCATTTGTGTCATAAGACCTGAAAGCTGAGAAGCAAATAGGCTAGCTATGCTTCCGTTGAATCATTATGGGAGACTGTCTAATCTCATTTTCAGAACTGTTGCACTGTAAGCATTTCACAGCTCTTCTCAATACTCTGTGGGCTCTTGGTGTATCAGTGAGATCAGAGTGCTGTCGCTTAACACATGGTATTCTCTCTTGCAGAAAAAGCAGCAGCAGCTAATGAAGATGAAGTGCAAAAAGCAGATGTATCGTCTACAGGTCAGAGTGTTATCGACAAGGATGCACTTGGACCAATGATGCTTGAGGTAAAGAGCACAAAATTCCTGTATTTAGGGCAGTTCTGCTAGGATGAATGAAATGAAAAGGTGTAGTCAGAGGTCACTGTAAAGGAATGGTCAAGAGAGACAAGCCATCGTGGCTACTTGGGATTATGTCATTAAAGAGTAAGCAGCATATTTATTTCTCTTGCATTCAGTGATGAAACTCTCTTTAACTTGAAGACGGGAGAGGCACAGAGAGTTCTGTTTCTTTGTAGCACACACAGCTTGAGGGGCTTCAGCTGATAGCAAGTCTTGGGTGTCTGCTTGTGCATGTTTTATTTTTTCTGAACCACAACAGCTGTGGAAGACCTGTTGCACTTAACCATTGAATAACGTATACTGTAGTATACAAATGAATAATATTCCTCTAAAACTGCATGTCATTGCTATACTGCTTTAATATTTTATCATTTCAGTGCTTGAAGCAGGATTCTTCCCTCTAGAATATGAAAGTAATCTAGGAGAGATTTTCAAGATGTGTATTTCAGTTTGTTCAGTTAAGATTTCTGTCTGATTTTAGCTGTTACTTTGATACCCCAAAAAGCTGTATGATTCAAACCTAGCTTCCAAATGTGTGTTAGCAGTAATGTTGGGTAGGTATGTTACCGGGGATCCTCATGTCATGTACACTACTGCCTTATCTGCTTAAACTCACTTGCAGACTGTTTATTCCCATCCTGTTCTGACTGTGGACTTTATCTGTAAGGAAGAATAAATGTAACTTTAGGTAAAATAAAACACAAACTCTGAATCAAGCTAAAATTTTGGCAGAAGCATAAATATTCTGTCATTTCTGAATGCCTGTATAACAGTTCTAAGTATCTGCTTTATTTTTCATAATTGGTCAAATGAAGACACAGCTTTCTATACTATGCATGAAATAAAGGCTCCAAAATCACACTGCAAAACTTAAGATTAGACATGTTGGAGGCATTGTTCTTTGAAAAGTGGGGTAGCAAATTAATTATTTAATTTAATATTTATTATACATACTCACTGAATTCAATGTTGTTTTTTGCTATTAAACAAGGTTATGCATTCATCTTTTACACTGCTATGTTAAAATTTATCTTTAATTTTCTATTAATTTAATTGTAAGGAGTTGTTTTAATGACAAGGAAAATAATAAGATTATATTTTTCCTGGCTTATCTTTTGTGATTGGCTACTGCAGCAAACATGACATGTAAAATCACCCATTTATTCTGTTTTTCCATTTAATTTAGTTTAGTTTTCCTTTGCATATGAACAATGAAACATTGTGGAAATTAATGAACCGCAGTCCTTTTGCACCAGGAAACTTAAAAAGGACTGAAAGTTGTTGTACAGATACTTTCTTTGTGTCTTTATCACCTTAAGGAAATGCAATTCAGTTATTTAATCTTTACAGAACCCTTTTATACAACCTCTTAAAAAAAAACCCTACCTCTTCTCATTGCCAAATAATAATAAAAATTGCAGTGCCGATGAACAGTTTATTAGTTGATTTGGTTTAGAAATGTATTGTATGTTTTTATTAAAGAATAAAACTGAAGAATCCTCAAAATAATGAGTGTTTCCAGCTGAAGAAAGTGAGTAAAATTCATCAGGCAGCTGCCTCTGAGGAATATTTTAATATATTTCTTGCTTAAAGCATAAAGTTTATAGGAAGAAAGTATGGAAAAACAGTCAAGAGAGAGATGACAACATCTCGAAGAACACAAATGTATTTTCTGTTCCAATATATAATCTAAAATATCTGTTTTCTTGATTTCTCTTTCATCATACTGTCCATTATTTGTTCACCCATTTTCCCAATAGCTCTGAAGAAAAGTTTTTGATTGTGGTGGCTCACATCTGGGAACAGAAGTAGGAAATTACTGCAAAAGTGGAGGCTTCTAAAATATTCAAGTGTCTTGGTGCACTAACTTCCTCAAAAGCCTGCTGCTGCTTACCTGCAAGATTATTTTCTTAAGAGAATAGAAATGAGAGACTGAAATATAAGGCCTTTTGTTACTCTAAGCCCAGATGGCCACGTCTGTGATCAACTCAAGAAACAGCTGTGAGGGAGCAGCACAGAGAGCACTCCTTTGCCAAACAAGTTGCCACTCTAGGAAACAGTAGGGAAAACTGAAGATTATTGTGGGATGCCAGTAACTCTCGTAATCTCTTGCTTGCTCTCTCCACCTTTGAAAGTTTTCTCCTTAGGACTCCAATAAACATCTGTGATAGCTTTGGTTTTGCAGCCCCTGTGAATTAATGTGTCAACAGCTGCCAAGCAGGATGCTTTAGCCAAACCCACACTCTTCTGCCAGCTCTAAATACCGTGGCTTCTATGGTTGGCCAGCTGGAGATTGATGTGGCTAGCATCTTTTTTTTTCTTTAATTAGTATTCAGCAAACTCAGCTCTCTGCTCCAGCTCTTCATAGCCTCACACAGTACAGGTTGCTGTTGTGATGTAGGAAGTACTGAATCAAACAGGCTATGCTTACATTGGCTTTAAATGGTGAAATGCAGCCTAAGACACTAATCCATAACAGAGATACTGATTATTATACTAGAAATTATTATGCTGAAAATTATACTAGAGCCTCAATTTATTAACTGATTTGTAAATCTTTGTTAGTTAAAATAAATACTACTCAGCAGGAAATGTAATGAATGTTAAGAAAATACATATAAAGGCTGGAGCTCACAAAGAAAGTGTATCAACAGGAGGAACCAAAAATTATGAGAAACAAAAAGAAGGCAATAATAAAAAACAATGTCAGAGATTAGAATTTGTGCCAACAGGAGGAAAAAAAGACCTGGTTTATCTTAATTTAGAGGCAGTCAGGGAAAGTATACGCATATACATTTATTTGTGGGTTTTTATGTTTTAATTTTAAAATAGAACAAAGAAAGTGTTTGTCAGCCATTGGCTCAGCTGCTCCTCTTGCCTTGTGCTTTCACTGACCCTCCCCTGGTACAGAATCAATATCTAACTTAGTTTGGGACGAACCTCTGGAGATTGTGTATTCCTACATCCCACTGCAAGCTGGTCTGAGTACAGCAGGTGGCCCAGATCTGAGTCCAGCCAAGATCTGAATATCTCTGGAAGGTGTTCTTGCAGCCTCTTCCCATATCTGACAACCTTCATGGTGCATTTTTTTTTCTTCTATCTCCATGAAATTTTCTGAATTGCAACCTGTGTCTGTTGCATCTGATTCTTCCCATGTGAACCTCAAACCTAGAGCCTGGTTCTGCCTTCTCTTTAGCCTTCTGCTAGGTGACTGAAGGCAGAAGTAAAGTCCATCCTTAGCCTTCTCTTTTATTGTCTGGATTTGCTAACTGCTTAGTAATGTGTGATATTTTAAACATCTCTCTGTAACCAGTGGACAGAAGTGCTTGCTAAGACCAACACATGAGTTGTACAGTATACAAGTCGGTTCAAATCAAAATTGCCTTGTGCTTGCTGTGGCAGCTCCTCCTTGTTCAGACTGTTTTGCAGTGAGCTGTGTTCAGATTTAGTTTGGATATACTTGGTTTTGACCCACAATGAATTGTGGGTGGCCTGTTTTTCTAATTTATTTCTGTCCCTGGAGATACAATAACTAACAGCTCTTCTAGTGATTTCCTGCCAATCCTTAGAGAGGTGAATAAATCAGGCAAAGCTGCAGAAGTCTGTGTAGATTGTTAATTGAATGCTTAGACAAAAAGCTGTGGTGCTTTTTAAGTTTAACTGTATCCCCCCTTTATCTGCTCATATGACATAAAATTAGAGGGATGATATATTTCTACCATCTGCAATCATACTTGCAGATTGTGGGTTTCATTATTTAGCAAGGTGTGTACCTTTCTGTGCTTTTACACTGGTGTCATATAAGTGAGATAGATGCTCAATCTGAAATGCGTCCTTTGCTCTTACAGACAATAATGTAAGAACTGGGATGGATGAGGAAAGATTCAGTTATGTCTTCTGAATGGAGTATTTATTTTCTGTGTATTTTGTTAATCTGATAGTTTGCTATTGTGTTTCTCTCTCTCTCTCTCTCTCTCTCTCTCTCTCTCTGGTTTTCCGTTTTTTTCCCCTTTAGGCCCTAGATGGGTTCTTCTTTGTAGTGAACCCAGAAGGTAATGTTGTGTTTGTTTCTGAGAATGTGACACAGTACCTGAGGTACAACCAAGAAGAGCTGATGAACACAAGCATATACAGCATCCTGCATGTAGGGGACCACAATGAATTTGTCAAAATCCTGCTGCCAAAATCTTTAGGTATATAACTTTTCCTGATACCGTACCATTACTTATTTAACTTTGGTTTTGTAAGTCAGCATTTCAATAACTTAAGTTAATGTCCTGACACTACTTACAGTTTCATCATGTACATTATTTATTTTTAATGTATATATAGACTATGAATGATTAATATTATTCTCAAAAGCATCCTCCACTCTTTTCAAATTCTTCTTTGTTAAAATTGCTCTTAGTAATTCATGTTAGCTGATATTTTTTAATGGATCTC
Source organism: Vidua chalybeata (assembly GCF_026979565.1). Taxonomy (NCBI): domain Eukaryota; kingdom Metazoa; phylum Chordata; class Aves; order Passeriformes; family Viduidae; genus Vidua; species Vidua chalybeata. The sequence goes on along the minus strand of NC_071530.1, from coordinate 120,059,855 downwards.
CAGAGTGATCCACTAAAAGCATTAGCTATGTGAACTCTCTGTTAGTTCTCTGTCTAGGCTGCTTGTTCCAAAAATGGCCCAGGAATGGAGAAATATAAATGGAAAATCAGAAACCTCTTTATGTTAGAATTTTTATTTCAATGTTTTTGTTCTCAGCAATACTTACTCTTACCTTTAAAAAACTGTTTTTGTTAGTTGCAGCCATTTTTGGATTCATATTAATATTTCTTTTAATGTCATTGAGTTTTGGAGGAGATGAAAGAAAGAGAAAGTCAATATCGGACTCCTCATTTACTCACAGCACTTTAGAAAGTATTACTCAATTCACTTTAGCATTTTATTACTGTACTTATATACTCTGAAGAAGCAAAAATGTAAATGGCTAAAGTCAATATATTACTGCATTTAGACTTTTATTCTGCTTTTCTACTATGTCATTTTAAGTCGCTTGAAAAAAAAAACATAATAGCTGAACAAATTAGCAGTGCTCTTAAATTCTGTTAATTTTATAAATTACCTAGTTATGTGCTGGTTTGGGCTTTAATGTTAAAATTAAATTGCTGTTGTTGTTATATGAGCTTGTTTCCCAACCGGTTTGTAAAACATCTTGATTAATTTCCTGTGGATAAGCAGCAGAAATGCCTGGTACCAGATTTGTCTCATTATCTGATTTTGCTTTTGCTCAGTGAATGGGGGATCTTGGTCTGGTGACACTCCTAGGCGTAATAGCCATACCTTCAATTGTCGGATGCTGGTAAAACCTCTGGCTGATTCTGAGGAAGGCCATGATAACCAGGAAGCACATCAGAAATATGAAACTATGCAGTGCTTTGCTGTTTCTCAACCAAATTCTTTCAAGGAGGACGGTGAAGGTAATTACCATTTCCAGTTTGTGTAAATGCAATTTCAGAGCAGTTGATAAAGTGACCTCTAAGTCTTAAAATTGGAAAAATTCTTAGGTTGTTTTTATTTTTTTTTAATTTAACTGTAGTTAATTTAGTAATTAAGGTTTTTTTAATTTACCTGTACTTTTGTATTGGCTATGAGAGTATATACTTGCATGCACTTCTTTGTTAAATGAACTGAGAGAAATTCTGTTTACCTCAAAGGGAGGTAAACAAGAGATACCCTAGTTTTATATTGCTGAAATTGTAGGGAAAATGTAGCTGATTAGGGAGAAGGCTTCAAAGGGCAATTTTTTGAATTCTTAGAATTTAAAGACAATCGTGGTTCACCATTTCCTTTACCATTTACTACTTCAGCAGGTAAATTTCCTCAGATTGTTTTGTAAGTATTCAGGTACGTAAAAATGGTTATTGTGAAGGTGAGTTCTCAGGAACAGCAAGCATTTGAGGCAAGTTTAAGAAATTTGTCTTAGAAAGTACAGAGTGGTGAGTGTTGAAGAAATGTGCTCTTTGCGTGTGCAGTATATTCTCTTTTATTACTTACTTCCTGAGTGGTTGAGCTACTACAGGTAAATTCATAAACATGTGCCAATACTTATGGATTGTGGTGGAGTCCTTGTTAATTTTTCTTCTGAAAGAAAACAAACCCACCTTTCCTGTTTTATTTAATGTTTTAGGAAGTAATGAAGATACAAACCCACTGAGTTACGTCTATGTGTTTATTGGTACAAAATCTATTTTTTGGTCTAAATAGATTTAAGAAATGTTTTTAAAGTATTTCTGAAGTCTTTGTGGATGCAAAAGTCTTCCCTTTCCATAAAAATTAAATAAAGTAACATTTTTCTCTAAGATTTGCAGTCTTGCTTGATTTGTGTTGCAAGAAGAGCTCCAATGAAGGAAAGACCACTTCTTCCTTCGTCAGAGAGCTTTACTACACGCCAGGATCTTCAAGGTATTGTGAAATAAGAGTAGAAGTTTTTAATTTTATTTCCTTTTCGTCACTGGAGAAACTGCTATAACAAATACTTTCTAATGTATCTAATATCAGGCAAAATAACTTCATTGGACACAAGTACCATGCGAGCAGCTATGAAACCTGGCTGGGAAGATTTGGTGAGAAGATGCATTCAGAGGTTCCATTCGCAGCATGAGGGAGAAATATCTTTTGCCAAGAGGCATCACCAGGAAGGTTAGTTTTCATACTTTTAGCACTTTATATATTCAACCTATTCAGCCTATTTGCCATTTGTATCTCTAGGTTGTGCTCTCTTTGTTATGCTTTGAGGGAACAATCACCAGCTACTGACAGTCCCTTTCTCAAGCTGTTTTACTTAACACACTCTGATGGGTCTCTAGGGAGGTCTTCAGCATTCTCACTGGTTGTTTCAGCCTTTTTGTTAGAACTTGCTGTCCTGGAGTGTGTTTTAAATCTTCAAAATGTCAAAATAATTTTGGAAGGAAAGACTCTTGCATGTCGTCCACCAAAATGTTCACTGACCATTATTCTTCAAAACCTCAACTCACATCCTGCAGTTCATTGCCTGTATTCCCTTTCTCAACAAAAATCGACTTTTACTGTCACATTTCCTGTGAGAAACATTAAGTGTAAATTCCCAAAGCTGCACCTCTCATACTATTTGGAAACCTACATTGTTGCACTGTATCTAGCTGATAAGTGTTATAGGATATACCACAAGCACTTCTACTCAATCAAGATTATGGCAGGTAAGAAATAGGAAAGTACTGCACTTTGGAATGGTCCCCATGAGATTTCTGTGGTAGTGACTGGGTGGGGATTTTTCATAAAACCTTTATACTTCTAATTCTAGTAACACAGACCCAAATTAATAAAAACAAATAACCCTATCTAGTCCATGGGAAAATAATTTCAAAACCAGTTGGGAATAGCTGGAACATTTCCAGTACAGAAGCATCATTCTTTGGGTTCATGTTTAAAGAACAGGGTTTACAGCTGGCTTGTAACAAATACTTACCATGATCATTAAGCAACAGACATGTCATCTTGGATACGAAGTTGTAACTGGAATATCAAATTATTCCACCAAATACGCACCAACAAAAAAGAGCTTTAGTCATGAGACATTAGTTAAATGTTCTTTAATATGTTCTGCTTTCCTGAAATCTTCAGGTGGTGTTTTAGAAATGTGGGGTCACAGAAATGCTGTGTTATTTTAGATAGCAGTTTTTGGGGGTATATACAGTAGAAGTGCTAAAAATTCACAGCCTTGTGCTGTGATTTCAGACAGAACTGAAGAAGGCAGTATGCAATTAAAGTTACCCCAGGAGTTTAGAGAGCAGTTGCAGGTAAGGACCCATTTGTGCCAGAGATGATTTAGGGGTATGTGTTATGGCATCCTAGCACTTTATTTCAGTCTTCTTGAAGTTATGCCTGACCAAATTAGCAGCTGCTACACTGGGTCCTAAGGTTTGAATGAGACCTCTCTTAATCTTTCTATGAAGTGGTGAAAATGTAAGTGTTTTGGAGTTTACACTGTATCATTTTGCAGTTGTGGCTTAGGATCATCATGTAAATTGTAGAATTAATCTAAATGAGAGGGCACTTTTCTTCTTGTCAAAGTGGAAAGAGTGAGTGGTAAGAGGAGGAAAAACCTCTGAAATTACTTTCCTACAAATGATGCAGCACTGAAGAGGAATAATGGCTGAAATATTTCGCTCCCCTGCCCTGCAGTATGGAGAAGAAAAACAAGTCATATCTTGGGCTTTGTGCTTGCAGTTTTCAAGTCATTGTGGTTTGAGAATGGAAGCAAAGAAAGTAATGATCTCCTGCATGTAATCCAGCATTACAGTGTGAAAAAAATGCAGCATTAGCTTGATATACAATAAAAAACATGCTTTAAAATTATCTCTCAGTGTAAAATGCAGAATATATGGTAAGTTGTTATTGGCCACAGTCAGAAAAATAGCATTTCCTCAAGAGGAATATGGAAACATTCTTGTTTGCTTAAAGAATTAGTTTGGAAAATGATTTAAGTAGAGATTTCACTTGTATCCTGTTGGCATTGAGTACTGGAATTTCCTGATGTGGTATATGCTAAAGTTAAGAGCTTTGGACCTTCTGGTGCCCAAAGGTTAAACTGAAACAATGACATACCTAACAGTGAAATTTTGTTTTGTATTGTTTCACTGTTGTAGGTTTTTGTTTTTCGTTACATTTTTACTCTGAAAAACCCCTTCTGGTTGTTTAAATTGTGCTTCCTGTTTTCTCACTGCTTAGATAATACTTTGCAACCTTGCAGAACAATATATAACAGTGGGGGACAGGGAAGGAAAGCAATCGTAACCAGTCTTGCAAGGCTGAAAATGTGGCAGCTCTGTAGACCAGAAAAATAAAAGCCACACTTGGAAAACCACGTCATTTCATTACAACAGGAAATATTAAAAGACTAGCAATGAAATGAAGATCACATGATGTTAGTAATTTTTAAATATAAAGAAGAGAGAAAGAACCCCACAGAAAATATATACGTATGAAAAAAACAAGAAATTAAATTGTTTGTAGTGCTTAATTCCTATCTTTTCCATAAATGATTATATGAATTTTTTTAAGTATTTTACTTCTCTCATGTCTGTCTGCAATCCTAATGTGATTGCTTTTGGACTAGAAATTGTAAGTGACCGCACTTGTTTCATTGATGGCGGAGAGTGAACAGTCAAATAAATGTTTGGGAGATTTGCTTTTCCATAACATGTTTTAATTTTTCATTGAAGAAGTGTCACAGGGGAGTATGGAAGTTAGAGAACTGAATTTGTTGAAGTTCAGGTTTACATTAAAAACTTAAAGGGCTGCAGAATGTGTACAGTGAAGTAAACCCCAAACCTGAAATGCAGTCAACACTGAGAAGGGGTAGCAGAGCCCCAGTTTTGATTTAGGTAATTTTATTTTTAATTTTTTTGAGCTGTATATATATATATATTTTGTATTTGTTCTTTTAGAAGTAAAATTACTCTTTCCAATTCTCATTCCTCATGTTCTCATGTTCTCATATAAGAGTTTATGCATTTTTTAAATTAAAGAATTACTGAGAGTAACTCTTGCAAGACAATTTAGGCAGGCAATAAGGAGAAGAATATACAGGCTAATGGAAACACATGATCTAAAAAATAAGGACATTTATATTAAATCATCAAGGTGTAGGTGGTACAATGAAAAAGTGTTTCAGGAATAAAAGGAATTAGACACATATTTGATGAAAAGTGAAACGGACATCAAGAATTTCCTGTCTGCTCCTGAAATACATTCTATTTCATAGTATCTTCCTGTTATTGCTGTCACTCCTTACAGATTTTCATTTGATCACCTACAGCATGTGGGATCCTTTTTTTCTTTGTACGCATTGCATCTATTTCTTTTCAAAATGCTCTTTTTGTTTGTTTTGCTTAATTAGCACTGCATCTGCAGTATCGGTGCTGAGCATCAGATGTTGAGCAGCTGAGCTACCTGCCCTGCAGTTTCTCATTAGTTTACCTGTGTTGTTGTGCTTGCTTGCAGTGCTGAGGCAGGGGCTGGCCTTCAGCCCTGTTTATCGCTTTTCCCTGTCGGATGGCACCATCGTCTCTGCCCAAACGAAGAGCAAGCTCATCCGTTCTCAGACGACCAGTGAACCTCAGCTTGTAATCTCCTTGCATATGCTTCACAGGTAAGGCCACTTCCTTACATCCACACTCTGCTAAGAGTCATGCAAAGTGCAAGGTTGCCAAAGCAAATAGATTGTTTAAGGCTGATTAAAGATTTCAGTTGACCCAGAACTGATATCATGGAAACAAAGCAAGATTTTGAAATCAACGCTTGTAGCAGGAAAAGACTGTAAGATTATTTCAGAATTTTAAAATGGCATGCTGGATTTTCAATGCCATGTTCTTACTTTCAGTGTTTTAATTTCCTGTATTTTGCATAGTAGATACAAGAAACTTTCCAACTGTAATTAAACCTAGAAAACGTAGAATTCTTGTTGTTCACATTCTGGTATTGGTTCTGATTCTTCTTAAAAGAACATGTTATGATTACTAGGACTGCACTTAAAGTGTTATTTAATCTTTTTATTCCCTTTATGCCTTGTCTTTTCTGGTGCTTGGCTTAGTGGCTCTCATATGACCAATCCTAAGAAGTGTCACTGCAGTTAGTTCAGGGTTTTTTCCAAAAAGTACAGCCAATAATATGCTAAAGTCAGGGTTGAGTAATCACTGACATCAGAACTTCAACATACAATTTTTATTAAGTCATTGCATGTCCTGGTGTATTTGTATCAGATTTTGTTTCTGGCTTTATTCCCAATCCTCTGTATCATTTTTCTTGAGAGAAAAAAAACAGTGCTAAACATAATTATAACTGAAACCATATTATAGAAATTGTAGATTGATCTGACCAAAAGCTGTCTGCAATTTGTTTTCTTTGGATTGCTGAATAGACCTAATATTTTATTAAGTGCCAAATATTAAATTTTAAAAAGCAAGCACTAATAATTTTAAATGGTACTCATAAATTTTCTTGCACTTTTTTTAGCAGAGTGCCGGTACTACTGTATTTGTAATAAGATTTTTAAAATACCCGTTTTTTATAGTTAATGTTTTACACCTTTGCACCTAAGGTAACCAATACAGAATAAGAAGATTCACTACTCTGTATTCTTCAATTACTTCACTACTCATGCTTTAGCAAAACAGAAGTTTATCTGCACTTACTTATACTGTGCAAATAGGAATGGTTTTTGTCTCATGGAGAATGCATATTAAGAATGTTCCATTTGCATTTGGTTTTGGAAGACCAGAGTTGATTTGATTTTTTTTTGGTCAGAATCTCTTTTTTTTTCCTTTCTAACCTACCTGATTCTGTCTCTTTTGTAGCTTTTAGCATTTGGGAATATATCTGATTTTTCTAATTTAAGTTTTAGCACAGAATAAAAAGTGTATTACATCCTCCCATAAACTAATTTAAATCTACTGAGGAAAAGAAAAGTGACCTTCAGGTGCTCTCACAAGAGCTTTTTCTGTGTGTGTGTGTCTCTCTCTTCTGTTTCTTCTGTCTTGTGGCTTACATCTCTAAAATATGAGTTTCAGCTCCTGTGTATGTGGTTTGTTTTCTTCTCCCCTTTTCCTAAATGCCTGTGCAGGACTGGATTGCTAACAGACTGTTCTCATTCTGAACAAGTATCCAGTAGTTCCCTTGGCTCACAGGCTGTTTTGGAACAGTATTGAAATAATCTGGCAGTGTAAAAATGTGACTTTTTCAACTTTCTTTTCACTATGAACTTGGTGGGCAAATAGCCCACTCTAGCCTTGTGGTGGGGCTAACTTAGAGAAATTCAAAACTCCAGCAAACAGCTGTCCACAGCTGTCTTGTAAAACATGTATTTGTTGGGTCTTATGTTTCAGATGAGATTTGTTTCAGTTCTAGAAGTTAGCTCTTGCCAAATTGTAGAGGAGAGATGCATTAAAGGGAGTGTGAAATTGTAACCTATCAGCATTTCTAGTGACTGTCATTTAAATGAGGTTTAATTTTGTTTTTCCTCTCTTTCATTGTTTTCTAATGAGGTACTGAAAAGCCATACTGTTAATGTTCAGCCCCGTTGAGAGTTGCATATCACTTTTGTCAAATTGTTGATTTGTTTTTGATTGTAGGGGTTTTGTGTTATTTTAAAGTGAGGTTTGGGGTTTTGCTTCTTTTTCCGTAATGTAATTGCAAGTTGGCCACTGTCATTTAGCTAACAGGCTGTTTTTCTTCCTCTTGCCACATAGAGAGCAGAATGTCTGTGGAATGAATCAGGATTTGACTGGACAAGGAATGGGGAAGATACTGAACCCAATTAGTTCCAGCAGCCCTGCCCATCAGGCCATGTGCAGTGGGAACCCAGGTCAGGATATGACCATCAGTAGCAATATAAATTTTGCCATAAATGGCCCAAAGGAGCAAGTGGGCATGCCAGCAGGCAGGTTTGGTGGTTCAGGGGGAATGAACCATGTGTCGAGCATACAAGCATCCACTCCTCAGGGTAGTAACTATGCACTAAAAATGAATAGCCCCTCACAAAGCAGCCCTGGAATGAACCCAGGGCAGCCAAACTCTATGCTTTCCCCAAGGCATCGTGTGAGCCCTGGAGTGGCAGGAAGTCCTCGCATCCCACCCAGTCAGTTCTCCCCTGCAGGAAGCTTACATTCACCTGTGGGAGTCTGCAGCAGCACAGGAAATAGCCATAACTACACCAACAGTTCCCTGAACGCACTTCAGGCCCTCAGCGAGGGCCACGGCGTTTCTCTAGGATCGTCGTTGGCTTCACCTGACCTAAAAATGGGAAATTTACAAAATTCCCCTGTGAATATGAATCCTCCCCAGCTAAGCAAAATGGGAAGCCTGGACTCTAAAGACTGCTTTGGAATATATGGGGAGCAATCAGAAGGTACAACTGGACAAGCAGAGAGCAGCTGCCATTCAGGAGAACAGAAAGACAACAGCGATAGCAACATGCCGCCGGTTGTCAGTGGCGAGAGACCTGATGGACAGAATAAACTGCACGACGGAAAAAGCCAGACAAAGCTCTTACAATTGCTGACCACCAAATCAGATCAGATGGAGCCTTCACCTTTGTCCAGTACCATGGGAGACATTAGCAAGGACTCCACGGGAGGGTTGCCTGGGTCTGGTTCAGCACACGGAACCTCGCTCAAGGAGAAGCATAAAATTTTGCACAGACTATTGCAGGACAGTAGTTCTCCTGTAGATTTGGCCAAGCTCACAGCAGAGGCCACAGGCAAAGAACTGAACCAGGAGTCCAGTAGCACAGCTCCTGGTTCAGAGGTGACTGTTAAACAGGAGCCAGCAAGTCCTAAGAAGAATAATAATGCACTACTTCGCTACTTGCTAGATAAAGATGATACTAAAGATATTGGTTTACCAGACATACCCCCAAAACTGGAGCGGTTGGACAGTAAGACAGACCCTTCCGGTAGCACAAAGTTAATACCTATGAGGACGGAAAAAGAAGAGATAAGCTTTGAGCCTAATGAACAGGTAAGCTAATTTTTGCATTATGTGTGAATGACTTGTTCCAGGCCTGCATTCCTGCCATCTGACCTCCACTAATAGTAGCATCCTGGCACTTCAGGAGGCTGTTACCTGTCTTTTGAAATTCAGCCTTCGCTCAGTTTCCCAGTGGGTGTTACTAAGTTGTGATGATCACACTGTGTAAAAGCACAGGCTCTGCCTGGGAGGAGATGGATAATGGAGGATGCCTTTCCCAGATGGCAAAGAGAAAATACTCGTGACTTTTGGTTAGTGCTACCTAATTGACAGCTTTTCCCACAGGCTGAGGTTGAACTGCTGTTGTGCTTGCTGAATGGGTCCTTGACCTAGCCCAGCATAGCAAGCTACACTCCTCCCATGGAAAACAGGTTCATGCTCAAGAACAGGAGTTGTTTGAAAGGGCTGATAACAACTTTGTGTTACTGGTCTTTGTACTATGCTTGACCTGCAAATTAAAATCAAAGCAAATCAAGTTCTGTGCCAGTTTGGAGGTTTTGATGGTGTTTTCTTTTAGTCTTAAAAATTCTTTATATTCAGCCTCAAGTTTCTGTGAAAGATTAATAATTCAGTGCAGGGATCATGTCTCCTCGTGCAAGGTTATCTGCATTGAATTTTGCATTCAGAATTTCTTTGCTTTCTGCGCAAGATCACTTGTTGCTGTGCTGCCCAACACAGTAATAAATTGTATATTGTTGGGACCTATGCTAAGAAGTGTTATGTCACTGGCTTTCATGCAGAATTCACTTTCCAAAAGCACCAGGTCCACATCACCCGGAGTGCTCCAGTTTTCAGAGCTTTGCAAGAAAAAGGGACACAGTGAAAGCAATCTGATATTTCAATGTTACTGTTTATATTATTTATAAATGGGTAATTACAATATCAATTTTAGTATAAAGCATTTTCCGAGAAGATTGTAACTAGCTGGAGTTAATGATCCTTAGATTTGTCCTACACTATCAAATCTCCCAGCTGGTCGTTAATGCCTAGGCAGCCCTGTGTGTGAATCCTTAGTTTGTAAATCATGATCAGATCACATACAATGCAAGTGTTCCTGTGTCTAATTCACAGCCATATCCTTAATTTTAAAAATTGTGTATATTTTCTAATGTGCAGACTAGGTTTGAGCTTGTTTATTTTTTTAACCTATTGTATCTTTTTATTATGTGTGTATAAAGACATTCTTGTTTATATTTTCTATATTGTATTGTGAGGCTGAAGAGGGATAGACGACATTTTCTTAGCCCTGAGACACAACATTGGATTATTATTTTTTTTATTTGCCCTTTTGGCAGTCTATAACTAGTAGACAGTTCTTTCAACAGTGGTCATAACCACAAAACATAGAGGCCAAATGTGCCGCTCCAGTGTAGATGCAGCATTGTTAAAATCTCAGTTATCCAGGCAACTCCTAAGGTTACTTTGCTGCTTTTGTTTCAACAAAATTTGACAACTATTGCCACTATGTAGGAGCAATTGTGGTTTTTCAATCCTTCCCACATTTTAGGGGAAACCAAGCCAAATTGTACTAATTTCTCCTCACTGAAATTTGCGCTGATTTATCCTCAAGCCTGGATGTTAGTTTAGTTCTCAATAGAAGCCTGTATTTTGTAGTGTCTGTAGAGGTAGGGTTTAGATTCTCTGTGAGAACTTATGGTTCATTAGGCTAGAAAAATACAGATATCAAGAAATTCACAGCTAAACTGGAAAGAATGGTGCATTTTTAAAATGTCTGATAGATTTCAGTTCCTAGTTCAGATCCTACACATTGAAGTCAGTACTAGATTGAAAGCAGAGATCTTCAATCCTCCAAATTAGGTACTCGACAAGAATGTAAAATTTGGTAATCACAAAAAAATCTGTGCCCTTCATCCATAGATCAAAATCATGGCCTTCAGATGGTTTGTTCCCCAAGAATTAAATTGCTAAAATAATTAAAATTTTCTCTTTCATGATCGCTGTGGAGTACACAAGAAACAGTTTAGCTTATGAACCAATTCTCAGAGAGCAGGTTCTGTCCCCTCCAGAACTTTGTTGTCTAGTCCAAGGTAGACCTACAAACTCTTTTTATTGCTGATGGAAACACACAAAAATACTTTTTTTTAATCCTAATGTGTGTCTAAAACAGATGAGGTAAGCTGTTCTTTTCTGGTGTTCCCATTGACAAGTGGTAGCACATGTGAACAGTTTAAACTAGCTGCTTTACTTTTCCATAGGCAACTTTCACCCTAAATGTAAACGTGAGTCTAACTATAAAACCAGCTTTCAAGAAAGAGACTTCAGTGTCTACAAGCATTGCCAACCTCAAGGAGTTGAAAATCAGGTCTCCTGAAGGATGAACTTCGTAAAGTGAATGGTCTATTCAGTTTTTATTTTTAGGCTTTATGATTCTGAGGCAGGGGAGGGATTTGAGGGGGTTGAAGTGCGGGCTGTGGATGTATTGCCTTTTCTTAAAATTTGAAGACAGAGTTTGTCTTCCAGGAGAGAGAGAACCGGAGGTACAGAAAGGTCTGGGAGCTGGGTTTGTTCAGAAAACCACAAAGCAGTGCAGGAGTTGTAATAAAGTGGTAAGGGCTTCCTCAGCTCCAAGGTGTGGAGCAGTCAGTCTTGTCATTGTGATTGAAGACTGCTGGATAATGACAGAAGGGCTTTTGTTGCTCTTGTTGGTTGTAAACAGAACTTTAAAACCCACTTAAAATGCAATGAAACCTGGGGCTGAATAAACAGAAGTCCAGCATGGAGTAAGGAGAGGAAATGGTGGGGAATATAGAATAATGTAAGTGTTTAACTGTCTGAAGGCCAGGCCTTTAAACAAATAACCACTTTACCCCAATTATAAAATCACCAAAAATATTTAGCATCAAAACTCTTCAGCTTTGGAAGATGGTCTCCCACAGGAAGTGCTCATTGCCTAAATTTAGATCAAAGCTGGAACTATTTAGTACAAGACTAGAACACAGATTCTTGAGCTAAATTCTTCCATCCTCCTGCATCCTTCCCCCTCCTTCTTCCTCCCATATGTAAAAATTAGCCATGTGCTTGTGTTACCTATTTTGCAGGTTTATTTAAAACTTCTTCTCCCTGAGGAATGTTGTATTTTTAAGTAATTAGTCACTGGAGTGTGCAGTTTCTCTGGAAACTGCAGCAGAGCAGCAGTGGGATGGCCTCTGCAAGGGAGTAGAGTGTGTTGGGAGGCAACAGAGCCATTGCGTTTTCTCCTTTTACTTTTGGTGTGACTTTCTGAGCAGGAAATGCTTTGAAGTGCACCACTGTACTAAAAATAGCAGTCTTCTAGGTAGTGTGTTTAAACATACTCTTCTGCAGAGAGCAGCAACTGACAGGAAGCCTTTCTCAAATGGCAGAGAAAATTTCCAGCCCTGCCGTACCTTTTTCCCTTCCTTGGTGGGATGATGGTATCAGGCTTTATTAGGCCGATTGCTGTTCCAGTTACGGCAGCTGTAGGGGAGGGGACGAAAGAGGGACCTGCTGAGGACACCCAGCAGGGTTTTTCACAGCACCAACCGTAGTAGGGCTGCTGCTGTCAAGCACCACGAGTTCTCATATGGTTCACCACTGTTAGAAAGGGAAGAGAGTGTCCCTCAACAGTAAACCTGCCTTCTCCTGCTCTCCCTGACTGTCCACTGCCAGGACTGTCTACACTGCCCTGTAGTAATCAGGAGGTGGTCGGATGTGGCAAGGACTGACTGATAGCTTGGAGGGGAAGGAGAGTGAAAGTACAGGAGAACATTAGAGAAACATCATGACCAATGTTAGATATTGCCTTGCTAGAGTAGCTTGTTCTCTGAGAAATCACCTGGGGGAGCGTGGAACAAAATCCTAATCTCCACAAGTGTACTCTCCTCTTTTTTGCTCAGTAGACCATAAAGACAGCCTGTTTGACAGGGACTTTGCAATGCAACAGTCTGCACAAATGCTGTTCCAGAAATCATCTCAAGTATGTACATTTTTGTCCTAAAACTCAGAAACTCCTCACATACTTTTATCAACTCTGCTGTGCTCAGGCTTTAGTGGAAACCAGTATCTTCCCAATACTAACATATTTTCTCTACACATGTCACTCATCTTTAAAAAACCTATTTCTGGTTTAATAGTCCAGAATCTATTAAGTTCATGAGGAACATTTGTTTCTTCTTGAAATTCTATTAAAACCTTAGAATGGGGATTCCATTTTCTGAATGTCTTTCAATTAGAGTTCTGCTTTCAAATGTTAGTCATAGAATAGCTTGATAATTTAATAGGATTTCTAGCCAATTTTATGTTTATTGCAGTTACCAGGGAGAAAAATACTGTACTGGTTCCACTTCTCATTTCCTTTTCCCTTCTTTTCATAATCCTTTAATTTATTGCCAGTTTGGAGCAAGGATTTGATTTCATTTGCCTCTTATGGTCAAATGCTTTGCCCGTACTTCTGAAGTAGAAGATGAGCTAAACTTCAAATTTATGCAAGTCAGGTTTAGTTTCAAGTCGTGTCCCCACCAAAAGACATCCTGTTGTAAGTCCTTAGAATACAGGGCCACAGCACAAGCCATGAGCATTGCCCATGGCAGGAAGGAGATTTCCGGAGACTTGAGTATCTTATCCAGTCCTTCACAATCCATGGAAGCTAGGCTTTGAAACAGCAACTTTTCTAAACCAAACTTCATGTTGAGGTGCAGCTGCCTTTCAGTACAGTGGAAGAAATTCTGTAAGCTCTTAAGTTTGAGATTCTGTAAGACTCTTAAGTCTCTGTATTTCTCTATATGACGGTATAAAATAAGTACTTTTTCAAATGCAAAAATATCCCTGAGAATTATTTGTTTTACACTTTCTGGCACTTAGTGCCCAAGTTCTACAGAGATTGTTACAATTTCATTACTTAGACATAGTGAAAATACTCACACAAGAACTTCCTTGTGATGCTTAGCACGTTACCAGATGCCTTTTTTTTTTAATTCCTGACAAATAATTGTTTCACAGGGAGCTTAGGGTGTGCCTTCTATTTACATAAAATTCAGTTTAGGCCATTAACAAAATAAATATAGAATATAAATAAAAGAAAAATTCCATTAATCTAACCAAGTAAATATTTTAATGCTAGTTTCTGCACATATGGTGCCATTTGAGGGTGAGTCTGGAAAGACTTATGCTAACATCATAGATTGGTGTTAATTCCAAATATCTTGGAGCTTTTGTAACAGTTGAGAACCCTTATAAAAATATAAAGATGAAATATTTAATATTGATTATTAAGAAAAAAAAAGGAGAAGGTTATGTATTTGGGTTGTTGTAATACATCTGTTGTATTTGGCCTTTCTTTGCCACTTCTGAGAGGAATTAAAAACACCTTAGGCAGCACAGTTTTCTGACACATTTGGATCAATATGTTCTTCATTGGTGTTTTTTTAGGTTTGGTTTTGAGGTTGTTTTTTTTTATATATATATATATCTAGTGTTTGAACAAAGAGTTGCAGTAGCCAGAATGCTAAAAGAAAAGATGACACAAAATCCCCCATAAAACCAACCAAAACTCCCCCCCGCAACATATTAAACTTCCCTTTGCTGTTGTCTCAGATGCAAGTAATGAAGGCCATATGTCTTAATTCCCCCAAAGAGTACTGAATCATCCTTCTATAATTTATGATGCTCTATATCAGTCTCTTCTCCTGGCTCTTGCGGTCTTCTTGTACCAGATCTCCCATCGCTCAAACTGCAGCTCCTATAATCATCACTCATGGCTGTCTCTTGGAGCGCCTTTTTGAATGTGCTTATCACCTGTCTGTGAAGTGATTTAGACTTCGTGTAATCACATTTGATTCCTTCTGGCTCAGCCTTTTCGACTGATGTGCTGGGTCCACCCAGCTGCTTGTAATTGCCTGGAAAGCAGTGAGTCATCAGAGGGATTTGTCAAGAACAGGTAATCTTGGACCAGCCAACCTGTTTTCCTTCAGCAAGAGGGTAGCAGAATTGTTGACATAAGAGAAATAGTGTGTCAAGGTGTTTAGATTTGAGCAAGGCCCTTTTCCTTACGGTAGGTAGAGGTGCATGGTCAAGATAAAACTGCTGTGAGTGGTGAGAAAGCTGTTTGGAAATCCCTCCACACACTTGGTTATTGAAGGGTTCACTGTCAAAATGGAGATGCTGCAGGACTCATGCAGCATCTACAGCTGCTCAGTGCTTTAGTTAACCTAAATGACCTGATGTGACAATAGAGCTTGGTAAAGCTGAGTGTGGCACTTGAATGTCTGCAAACACACTGGAGGACACAATTCAGATTCAGCTGCAACGAAGAGATACAGAGACAAAATGTTAGAACATTCAGGGTGAATAAATGCTATTTATTATCATTACTCAAGAATAATGTCTCTGATTTTTTTTTTTTTATGAGGGGAGAAGTGACTAAATAGGAGTTTTTCAGAGCTGTTCTAGGGATCATAGTGATGACAAGATGAGTGAGAATCAGTAAATGTCATGTAATTAGAAGAACTATGTGCTTTTCTGGAATATGCCATCAAAGCATACTATGTGTAGAGGAAATTTTCTGCTTTACCCAGCAGCTATAAGGCTTCATTTTAAGTCCTGTCTTGGAGATGGCTTCAGCAAAAGTGTGGATCAACTGAAACCAATCCACAGGAGCAACAAAAGTAATAAGAGGCCTAGAAAACATGTTATTTGCTGAAGAAAATTCACAAGTTGAGATTGTTTATTCATTTCAGCTTAAAACACTAAAAGGGCACATATTTTCAAATACAGAAAAAGTTATAAAAAGAAAGGGTAACACAGTATGCTCTCCAAATTCAAAATATGATTGGAAGGAAGGGTCTTAATCTCTGTGTGAGAGATTTTGCATTGAGACTGAGAAAAAAAAATACAAGAGTAGTAAGGATGGCAGGGTGCTGAAGCCAGTTCTCCAGGGAAGCTGTGGATTTTCTGTCTCTGGATGTCTTTTAACAAGCAACTGTATGAACTTCCATAGGGAATGGCATACACTGATTTTGCCTGGAGGCTTTAAATTTCTTCCAGTCTTCTGATTCTCTGATTTCCTACCATTTTGCTAATAACACCAGCCTCTAGATCACCCACGTGCTGCCTTTTAATGGAGTGAATTCCCTCCTCTTCTGTGCTATATACTACAATTTATATGACTAGGACATGATGTAGAAAGAATAAAAAAATAAGACCATGATTATTTGCAGTCAGCCACCCAAAAAAAAAGCACATAGCAGTGTAACCTTGGGGCATTTTAGCTACCTTTGAATAAAATAGCTAGACTTCCCAGGAGCAGGTTAGATGTGGTGGCACGAGTTCTGTACAGACTAATGTGCAGTGCTTCCTAGCCAGCCTGTGAGAACCTCAGTAGGTATTTTAAAGCCTTCTCAGGTATTTCTACAGTATCCTGTGATCTGTGGCCTCAGTAAGAAGTTCATGATGTGGGGAAGGACCAAAAAAAAAAAAAAAAAAAAAAAAAAAAAAAAACCAGGAAGAATTGTATTTCAGTTCTGCACATTTGTGGTGTTATTTCTCAGTTCCCCATCCTTCACGGGTATCTGCTCACCCTGCCTCTCCTCTCTCATTGCACATTTCCTAATGAAGACACTGGTTTTGAGTAGATATTTGTTATAAATACTGTTATGATTTATTTACTGTTCAAGATGGTAGTAAAGTGAAACCCTGTTCTTAATTATTACCCAAGTTTTACCCTAATCAAGAGTTTAGGATTGGAGAATATAGTTGCAATATTTTCCACATTTCAGTCAGAAAATTATTTTAATTCTGAGAGTTTTCAGACAAAGAAGCTGACAAAAGAGAATACCAGTGAAAATCAATATATTTAAGAAAAACAAGCAGGTCAGTAATTATGTTAGTGTAAGGTGAACTTAATTTTTCTCCCATCTATATGTCATTAATTTTGCACTGAATTTAATGTAAATTCATATGCAGATTTCTCTTGTCATACTCTAGAGAAGTTATTTTCAATGATATGGGAACTTGGGAGTAAAATAAATTCCCAATCCCATGTATATATCTTGCCAGTTAACTTATGTAGAGTTATTCAGTGTTCAGGTTTTGAATATAACAAAAAAAGATGGTATAGCCATAAAGTAACTTTTCGATTGTATGCATCTAATCAAGTCATAAAGAGACTAGAAATACAGCTGTGCTGAAAGAAATATTGGTTATAACTACATAAACCCCCATCTTCAGCACTCCTGGCTCTCCTGTTATCCCTGCTGTCAGCACTGATCACAGGGTGCCCGGGGAGGAATCCCCCTCTTGCCCAAGGTATGGAATGATACCTCCCAACGCGGGGCTTTTGAAGGGTGCCAGTGCCACACTGGGCTCTCCAGAAGCAAGGCAGACTCGCCCCGGGAAGCCTGCCCAGTCCCCTTCCAACAGGTTTGTGAGCTTCCTCCCCGTCAGGCCTGTTGCCAGACACATCGGAGGCCGCTGCGGCTGTGACGCTGGGGGGCTGCCTGGCTTGGCCAACAGCAGGCGAGCAGCGAGCTGTACTGTGGGTTTGTGTGTTCTTTGTTGCAGCCAGGCAGTGAGTTGGATAACTTGGAAGAGATTCTGGATGACCTGCAGAACAGCCAGTTACCACAGCTTTTCCCAGATAGCCGCCCAGGCGTGCCAGCGGGCTCGGTCGACAAGCAAGCCATCATCAATGACCTCATGCAGCTCACCAGTGACAGCAGCCCCGGCGCGGCAGTGGCCACCCAGAAACCAGCAATGAGGATTTCACAGAGCAGTGAGTGCACCCCGCCCTCCGCACGCGTACACCGAGCTCGGGAACCCCCCAGTGCGGGGTCCTGGTGCCCCCGGGTCAGCCAGGGAGGAACTGGGCAGCTCCCAGCCCCGGGCTGGTGTTGTGTGGTGACAGAGCGCCATCTGCGGTCGTCCCAGCTCCAAACACACCGGAGCTGTGTCTAGCTCACACACTCTGGAAGTCTGTGTCCCTGGAGACGTTTTCAGGGGTACCCTCAAATCAAACATCCCCTCCTGCGCTGGTGGGTGACGCTGCTGTTGTGAGGGTTTTGGCATGGAGAGCGCGTGCATTTTCTTACAATGCAGGTCATTCCTTTCTGGCAGCTCTTGCAGCAAAGCTTTTCTAAGCATGAAGGAGACTCTTCTAAAACCACAAGATTAATAGAAGGACAGAAGATTAAGAATGCCCAACTTTAATTTGAGATTGTGGCTTTCAGTTGAGTCACTTCCAGCTGACGGCTTTCCTTAACCTTATTAATCAGCTTACAAATCAGCATTGAAATGTTGGTTTGCCATCATAGTATAATGGAAAGCAAGGAAGACAGGAGTCTTATCAAGTACTAAGGTTGAATAAAATAGCATAAAAAAGCACTGGTTCATTTTTTGCTCCTGTTGGCTAGGATGACCACATCTATTTACTTCATTAGATGTATTCTAGATTTTTTTCTTATAAAACATAGGGTTTAGGTAATACTTTTAGCCATTCTGATAATAATAAACTAACACTGAGCCACTTTCAAATTTACTCAAATTACTTAGAAATGTTTAGATAAATACTAGTAGTCTATCAATAAATATTAGTGTGTAGATTCATATTAAGGCCACTTCAGATTCTTAAATTATCACTTATTATCCATGTTGCTCAGAGAAGGATGCTTGGGTTTTATGTACTTGCTTTTGTGAGTATAGAGGTACTAACAGCAGCACCTCAAAAGTGAGAAGGGAATCTCTGTGCATGTGAAGTCTTCAGCATACTCTTCCTGAAGCAAGGTCTGTTTGTTCCTTCCAGCCTTTTGGCTTTCTAGGGGTAGCCTAGCTTTAAATCTGCTTTCAAAGCTACTGGCAGTAGAGTAACAGTATGACTGTAAATGATAGTGGCTTCATGGTAAAAGCAGCATCCTGTTTCCCATCTAAATTAAAACCTAAAATATTTTCCCCCGGCTCAGTCTTGTGTCTGTGCCTGATTCCCCTAGGAACTTGTGCCTTGTGTACAATAGAAGACCATACAGAAGAAGTCCACAGAAGAAGTGAGGGGCCTCTCATGTGTTCACAAAAAAGCAATGCAAAATGAATGTCAAATCATACACAATTCCAAAAGAGATTTGGGGATTTTTACAGTTGTTTTTTTCTGATGAAATAACCCTTTCTGATGAAATAAACTTTAATTTTACAGGTTTTAAGGAATTACATTTATTTTCAACAGACGGATATTTTTGTCTGTTGAAAAATATAAAGACTGCTAGATCTACCAAATTGCTAGAGTCTGTTATATGGGGGATAGGGAGCCTCCTTCAGTCCCATCCTGACAAAGAGTAGAATAAGCAGGAGGTGATGTGATCTAAGCACCATCACAGCTCATCAACTGTGTTGTTATTTTGTGCCACATTTCCAGGATTCCTTTTTGTAATATTAGTTGGTGCTGGCAAAGCTGCACATAAAATAACTCATTTATCTATGTGATGTGTCAAACTTCAGGAGCAAACTGCTCTGAAACTGTCACTGAAGTTTAATTTTGCTTCAGTCCTTAGACTTTGTGATGCCCCTAATCTTGAGAAAGTAATTTTTGCTTCATAAGTAAATTTTGTTTGCTCAGTTGAACAGGGAGGCAAGATAAAACTTAAATCTCATGGTTAGGAATTAGGTGTATGTGATGTCATATATTTTCTGTACACACATATAAGCAAATACACCTGGCAGAGAACTTATATTAAAAAAAATACAATGAGTTCCTGTAGTCTGATTTTATAAAATAAAAGTCAGAGACCTCTGTTGTGAGATATCTCTGTGCATTTTAACAAACTTACTAAACCCCATCTAAGTTTTCAGATTCAAAAGTAACACTACTTCGATCTAAAATAAGAAAGTATTAATTTAACTTCTCAGTAATGTGATGAACACAGAAACACAGAAGTTGCTGTAAGGATGCTGTTACATCAGAGCCTCTTCTAGGGGAAGCTATCAGAAAGTATTGCAAATAATATTTTCACCAAAATTTTTCATTTACTTGCATGTATTTTATGGGCATGATTGGAAATTGAATCAAAGCTACAAGGTCAGTGTTTGATTCATGTTTGAGAACTAGTTGAGCACACAGGATGCTTTCATGCATTGGAACATTGCCCAAAGACCAGCTGAGCCAGATGCTTGCCAGTCACAGTCTGGAACTCACTTTGCTGAGGCAGTCCACCGTTTTATTTGCAGAGGCTGATATTAAAAGAACAAGCCAGAAGAAAGTAGTTACATAAAGGTGGCAGTAACTATCAAGGATGGTTCTTTTTTTACCAGAATATTATGGTGACACAACTCTGTTTCTGGACTGATTTTTTGTTGTTGCTGAATCACAGAAGTATTTCTTTTCATTAATGACAAAAAGTGTAAAAACCAAAAAATTAAGATAGACATGTTGAAATGGGGCTATAGGATCCAATACAGAGTCAGTCTGTCCTTCATTTTGAAAACTTCTTGAGGGGTAGAGCTTATGCTGGAAAACTTTCCAAACTGAGATAATTCCTAACAATCTGCCTCAGGATGGCATCTGCATGCAATTATAGTCCTACTAGGTATAAGATTAATTGGCAGTAGTATGCACATCACATCATGGTGTATTTTGCTGTAGTGGCTCTTCTGTCAGTTAAATTGTATAATTTAAAGTTTTTTTAAATATACGTCATATCTGGTTTGTGTTTAGTGTCAGAATGTTCCATTTTTAAATTTATATTTAAATGTCAAGAAGGGATGTTTCTCACACAGAGTAAATTATGCAACATAAAATAGCTGAGCCCAAGAGCTTTAATTGTGTCTAGGTTCTTTTCTTCTTTTCCTTTTTTTTTTTTTCTTTTTTAAACCTAGTGAAGTTTCCATTCTTGTAACTTTGCTTTTTTTCTTTGCTCCTCCTGTCTAGCTTTTAATAACCCACGAGCAGGGCAACTGGGCAGGTTATTACCAAACCAGAATTTACCACTTGACATAACACTGCAGAACCCAACAGGTGCAGGAACTTTCCCACCCATAAGAACGAGTAGCCCCTACTCAGTGATACCTCAGCCGGGACTGATGGGCAGGAATGAAGGGATGATAGGAAGTCAAGGAACTTTAGGCAACAGCAGTGCAGGTAAGATGATTTTCCTTTTTTTTTAAATATACTTGAGTAACGGGCTATAGCATGTGCAGCTTAACATTGGAGCTAATACCAGTGCACATTATTACTGTCCATGAAGTCTGGAAGCAGTTATGTTTTGTGGGATGTTATGTATTGGCATATTTATTTTGAATTTCTGTGTCTGCATAGTTTTAGTCCTGCCTTTTATGCACTGCTTTTTACCTACCTATAGAGATGGGTCTTTCAAAATGAAATCATGGGCAATACTGTTGCCCTTATGACATTGGCTTTGCCCTCGATTATTCTTTATTTAATAACCTTAGCTCCTTTTTGGGAACCATCAGATGTTGCAATTAACAATATGTTCACCTAATAATGAACAAACATATAGCCTGTTTGACAAGAAAAGTCTGGCTGATGGATTTATTTCAACTAGTGCATAATCTAAGATTGTGCAAGTGTGCAGCAACCACTGTATGAGCTCTGAGTAAATAAGTGGGCATTGTAAATCCTCTCAGCTGGCTATTTGGTGTCAAATTTGTATATTTAGTTGGCATCAGTCTTAAAAGAGACATGCAGCCAAAAGCTGGAAGATTTTATTTAAGCAGTTTAGAGATCAACTTGTATTCTTTCAAGTGTCCTCTTACTTTCATGATCTGTATACATATTAGAGGATTTTCTTCATCTTATGTATACAAGTTAGAGAATATTATTGTGTCCCTGCCTTGCTCTACCACAGCACATCTTTCAGCTGATAAAATATGTACACAAATGGACCGAACCTGGGGATGTAACACTAAAGCAAATTTTTTACAGCACTTGAAACAAAGACCCTCTTCAGAGGGTTTTTTTCTGGTTATAGGTCACCAAGTATTTGAACTGATAAGTAATAATTGTTTGTGTGGCTTTTAGTATTCATTTAGGGATGTTGCATAATGCAACTGAAAAGACCAGTCTGAACCAGTAGTCCAACCTAAAATCAGTGTTTTATCTACTCCCTTGACTCATATAAAAATGAGATGCATAAATACTGTGTCTGCCGTCTTTGGGGCTTGGGGGTTTTTGTGTTGGGTTTTGCTTGAGGCTTTTTGGCTACTGTCAGAGTGTAGTATTTGATATATTCCAAGTGTAAATAAAACATATCAGTTGTTTACAGTAGATGTGGGAGGACTTCCCCTATAATAACGGTAATGAACTTCAGCATCTATCGGAAAGTTCCTGTGAGTAATTTCCCTGCACTGTACATCGGTCTGAGATCATCTGGGTGAGCCTTGAAGCACTGAAGGCTCTGGGTTCCAAGTGAAAGAAGTGGCCAAAAGGTGTTTGCAGAACACAAATTGATGGTCAATCCTTCTCATTTATAAGTGTGTTTAGTGTTAACATGTTGTTACTCAAGTCCCCATTCTCACTTAGCGCTTGGAAAGTAAAGCACTGACACACATCAGCAAACGTGATTCATTTCCTGAGGAAGGAAGTTAAGGCTATCCACACACCCTCAGCACCTGTTGCAGACTGCATGTGGGAACACTTACCCTGAGCAGCATTTCGGAAATGATAAAAGGGTCTTCCTCTTGTAAGATGTATCACAGTCTCCAGTCCCTCAACTAAGCAGCATAAGGCATCGTTCTGCAGCTTTGCACATCTGGATGGGCAGTTGTGGTACAGTGTGCTTTGAGTGAAACTACTGCATTGGTATTGCTGAAAATGCAGCTTCCTCAGGCAGCAGTAGTGTTAAGGCTGTTCTGATCATGGGCTGGTACCTGAGTGTGTTTGGCTTTTGTGCAGGAATGATTGGTGGCAATGCCCCTCGGCCTGCCATGGCATCTGGAGACTGGGGCAGCCAGGCTCCCGCGGTGAGGGTGACCTGCGCGCCCACGGCTGGCACCATGAACCGGCCGGTGCAAGCAGGCATGATCCGCAACCCCACGGCCAGCATCCCCTTGAGACCCAGCAACCAGCCTGGCCCAAGGCAGATGCTTCCATCTCAGGTCATGAATATGGGTAAGTCCATGTGGAGCTGTTCCTTTTGGCGCACGCTGGATTGTTAAAGATGAAGCAGGAGAAAAAAAAGAAAGTAAGAAATCCTCAGTTCATTTACAGATTCAATAAGAACCATATTTCACAGTGAAATTTTCCTGTGGACATGGGAAAGAAGGTGTCTAAAATGCTGAATTTTAACACATGTTTTGAGATGGACAGTTCCTGCTACTTTGTAGTTCCACGGTTGTGTGGCCAAAGAGAGAGAACATGAGGTTGCCTTGGTTCACTAAAGACTGTGGAGTTTTTTTAGACTAAATGCTGTGGAATTATAATTGTTCCTGATCACCTTTAAAGCAAGTGCATAATAATACTGACTCTATGTACAGTCTTTTTCTTACTCTTGTCTTACTCATTTTTGCATCTACGATGTTGTATCTGCTATTTTATAATTTCGAACTATCAGAATACTCATGTTTTCTCAAAATTGAAAAGGAAATTTTAACAAAAGAATAATGATGCTTTTAAGTGTAATGTTGCTGAAGTCTTAATGCTTTTGTTTGCTTTTACCATAAAATAGGTAACTCATTTGAAAGAACTAACATGCAAGTAGCTTCTCTTCAGAAAAGTTACATGGTTATTTTTTCTTAATTAGGGCCATCTGAATTGGAAATGAACATAGGAGGACCTCAGTATAGCCAACAGCAGGCACCTCCAAATCAGACTGCACCATGGCCAGACAGTATCTTGCCTATAGAACAGGCAACTTTTGGTAATCAGAACAGGTGAGTCTTGGTGTCACATCAGAACACAGAGATTTTGCAAGCCTGTAATTTACACACCTCATGGAAATGAAGTTCTACATAAAACATTCACCAAATGTACATCAATTTAATTTTTTTATTATTTTGTGCTCATTAAATGTATGTGTGTTTCAGTAATATTTATAAATGCTCTCTTTGCTGTGTAATTATTTGAGTGAATTGAAAGTTCTGTATCACAGTGAATGCTGCCAGCACTTGAGGAGGTATAGTTGCACCATTTTTCACCTCTGGAGCATTAATGTGGGCATGATTCTGTCTGATTTTGCTGTTCTTATTGTTAACAATTACACTTTAACACTAAATGTGGAAGAGTGCCAGTAATACTAGCCATGACTGTGTAGTCATAATATCTGTCCCTTCCTGCAGCAGGGTAGCATTTTAAGTGATGTAGGACATGGTTAATTATGTTTTGTTTGGGTTTCTTTAATTGACCTAAATTCTATAAAAGAGGAGGAAGGAAAGATGAAGTGAAAGGAAGGCTGCCTCTTCCCTGAAGTTAGCTCCTCCTCAGGTAATCAGAACTGCAGTTTGGTCACAACTCATTAACTCATATGTAATGTATTAATAACTTCATTCATTATCAAGACTTTTAAATGATGGCACTACTGTTGTAAGCAGCTTACACGTCTTAAAAAAGAGCCATGTCTTCTGCAAAAGGTTTGCAGCTTACTTTAGAGAGACTTTGCATATATGGAATGTCTAAGGAATGCAAAATGGATAAGCAAGTGCAAAATGTTGAAATATTTTCATTTGTGTAAGTAGTAAATCGAGGGATCACTGAAAAGAAAATTAAGTGGGTACATTTGGAAAAAAAGTATGTTTGAAAAAAATGTTAATCTTCTGACTACATTCTCTTAGTTTTCATTAGGATGCCTGAAAATATTATCCATAAATATTTGTGGCATTTACTTTCTTATATTCCATGCTTTTCGAGATGTTTTCCTCAGTTAGCATATCCATATTCAAAATGCACTATTTGTATAACTGAATTATTCACTTTACAAACTACACCTTAAAAGAAAATACAGGGTCGTGTCTGGTCAGCAAGCCAGGCAGTTAATTATTCCATTTTTTTACCTTTGCATTTCTCATAATTTCTTTATAATGGAATAATTTCCTTAGAGTTAATGTCCTTACAGCTGAAGATGGTGGAAAAAATTCCCTGTTGCATTGCATCTGAAAGTAACAGTATTTTGGTCATTTACACCCCAACCAGAGACAATTAATTGGTTGATGCTGCCATTTCTTGCTTTATTAATCCCCAAGATTGCTATTTTTATAATCTGATGGTTGCCATATATTAAATGAGTAAAAATAATTCTTAAATTAAAATTGTCAGTGGGGTATATAAAAGAAATGGAGAAATTGTAAGTAATTGTCATTTTTTAATATACAGAATTTGACAAATGTTTTAGTTTTCTTTATCATGTGTGTTCACACTCATTTGCAATTTCAGAGAGGGTATTTTGCTAGCCTCATCAATTGTTTTTCCATATAATGGATCCCTTCTTAGAAGTTATCTTTAGAGTTTGTAAGCAGTCTGAATCAAAGGATTTTTTTTCTCTTTCCTCTTTGCTGATTTATAATTTCATCTATGAGCATTAGAGAAATTTCTCTGTATATGAGTTTGATTAATACTTTGCAATGTTTTAAAGGTGTGTTATATATTCTTCCTATTTTTTTTTTACTGTCTGGGAACCAATTAAAAATAATATATTTTTATTAGTTTTCCTTCCTGCCATCCTTTGAGTTCATTCAGTGTGCAGCCTGACGATGCAGCTCTCCCGCTTAGCTTTGACACAGAGATTAGACTTCCATGGCAACCATATATCTCATTATGGAAACTAAACACACAAACATGTTTCTTTGTTTTTTCTAAACAGACATGTAAAAAGGGTTCACATATAGTGCTTTTCCTCCCTCCATGGGTGACAGCTTTTGTTGTCTCTGAGTAATTATCTGGGATGGGATTCTTCCACGATGTGCATATTATAGCTGCCTTTGCCTGCAGAATGCTCTGCTCTTTTTATTTTCTGTTGCAGTTTTGTGGTAGCGTGCATGAAGCAGGGCAGGTGTGTGAACTGCAGAACAAAAACATGTCATTTGGCTGCAGATAAGGTGTTATTTCAGATTTAGTTTGTTTCTCAGGAAGTTTTGTCCTTTGGGTTTATAACAAACCTTTATTCTGCCGTTGTAACTGCAAGTGTGCTTCGCATACAAATTCAGGGGTGAGGTAAGCAGGATTTATAGAGTCATCACATGCTGCCTGACAGTACCCAAATTCTTGCTGATGTCCTTCCAAGGCACATAACGAAGTGCATAAACTGATACCCAAGTGTGCATTTGGGGTGAGCTGATGCAGTGTTTTGCTGCAAGCAAAAAGGGGAATGTCCTTATCTCCCTGCTCCCTCATGCTGTTGCCCAGCTCTTCCAGATGTTCAGCTTGTGTGAGATCAGACAATCCATGGACCCTTCTCTGACCTCTTTGGCTTGTTTAGCCTGATAGAAAACCAACTAAGGGGAGAGTCTATGGTAATGAGTACTACTTGTGGTAGTATACTTGATCTGACATGAGACATTCAAAGTTACAACTAGTTTTAAAAATAGTTACAGTTATAGTTTTAAAAAGTTACAACTAGTTTTAAAAATTTTAAAAGTTATTTAGCCTTCTGTCTTCAGTGACTATATTCTATACTGACTTCTTGGTTCCTCTGTTGACCTTGTAATATACAGGCAGCACTTGGGCTGCCTTTATTGGGCTTTCTTGCTTGTCAGATACACCATGCTTGTGGGGTCTTGACAGGCAGCAGTCTTTGGGTAGCATAACTTCCATCCAGAATAACTTTCTAACCAAAATTGGCAGTGATTAGAATAATTTCTGTCTCTTCTTCTTAGTTCAGTGTGAGTACTAATCCTCTGATATTATTTCATGTTTTCCAGCAGCTGTTTACCAGCCCTGTGTTCATGTTTTCACAGGCAACCGTTTGGCAGCTCACCAGATGATCTCTTGTGTAATCATCCTTCATCAGAGTCACCAAGTGATGAGGGTGCTCTTCTGGATCAGCTTTACATGGCATTAAGGAATTTTGATGGTTTAGAAGAAATTGACCGTGCTCTAGGAATACCTGAACTAGTGAGCCAGGTATCCTGAACGTGGTATTTTGCATGTCTTAGATATTGCTTTTATAAAATATGTTGTCAATGTGGAATTGAAAAAGTTGAAAACACTTCTTGCAAGCTAGGATGGTGGAAATCCATTTAATGGCTCAATGTCACCTTAAAACTTTCCCTCAGCCCATGGTGGTCAGAGGAACAGCTGTAGGGGGACAAAAGGTAAGATCATGGCCAGCAACAGACTATAGGAAAGAGGAAAATAAGAGCATGAAGACCTAGGAGCAGAGGAGCAGGGTCAAGAGTTCAGTGTGATGGGGGCAACAAGATTTTGGATTAGCAAACCTGAGGTGAGTAAATTCACCCATGGTTTATTCCTTAGTAGATTAATATGTGTTAAGGGATGAGATTTACCTGAGGCAGCTGATTCCATTTCAAGCACTTAAACGGTAATTTTTTTTCTAAATTTTGAGCATGATTGCTACACTTCGTTCTGTGCTTTTTCATCCATTCTTCCCCAGTTATTTTTGTTGACTTCCACGTGGTTCTTGCCTTTTTCAGTCTTATATGGTGCAAAAAAATGTGGTAAAAATAAAAGTATTTTGAGTAAAAGTTAGTTCCTGACATTTCTGGCATCAGAATTTTATTTCCAAAATCAATTTATGTCTGTACAATGACTTAATATTCTCAGAGGAACCTGCAATACTCATTTCATTCCCCAGCACTCATCAGCATCCTGAGCATAACTTGTGCACTAGCTCTGCATTTTAGATATGAAATAGGACCAGTGAAATTCTGCTTTGAACATGAGAGAGCTATCTCCAAGCCTATTTGGTACAACACAGAAGTCAGTGAGGTGTAGAGCTGGAGATACAATTTATTGATGAACTTCAATTTTGTGCAATGAAACTTCCATGCAGTATTATATAGGTTTTGGAATGCCACCACCAAAAAATATGAATAATGGTTTATTTCAAACTAAGCAGTAAATATGTTTCTATTTACTTAATAATTCAGTGGAAACAGTTAAAGGATCTTGCAGATAAGAGGACTGCTTCATTTTAAAATGTGTTTTTTAAAATATCCTTTGAACATTTTACAGCAGCTTAAAGACTTTCTTTCATGAGGGCACTGAAATTTAGATTAACTTCATTTTCAAGGTCAGTGTGGAATAAGCTATAAAATTACTCTGGCTAGAGCAAATATTAGGGGAGTATCTAGAATGGAATTCAGAATTGTGTTTGTTTATTTATGCTAATGGATAATCAGTTAGTGCAAAAGTGCCCTGAAAGAATTAGGCACTCTGTTCACATTAGTTTCTGTAATAGTTTCAGGCATCTTTATTTGAAGTCATTATTTTGTTTAAAGATACTGATAAAAATCTACTTATTCATTTGTAATACCTTTGAATTTATCTCAGATTCAATGGCAAAAATACGGTAGCATCACTTCATTTACAGATTTTGATTTAGCATTTGTTGTTTCGGGTTTTTATTCATTAGAAGAGTAATGCAATGTCTGTGTAAAGAACACAAGAAAGATTATGGAGTTTTATTTAAAGAAAAAACCAACAAAACAAAGGAAAAGAGAGAGGAGGAATTTGTCTCCATGAATATATTTTGATACTCAAATATGCAATTCTGCTTATTTTTAAGTTCTATATTGAGGTAAAGAAAGCTAATGTAATTTTCTGTTTCAAAACATTCCCATGCTAGAAAGTTGTTTTTCCAGGCTGTCTGTATTAGTCCCGCATAATCCTCTGGAAAGCCGTGTCCCACCAACCGTTCCTATTGTTGGTGTATTTCTGCAGAGCCAAGCTGTTGACCCCGAGACCTTCCCGAGCCAGGAGTCCAGCATGCTGATGGAGCAGAAGGCTCCGGTGTTCTCGCAGCAGTACGCGGCGCAGGCGCAGATGGCGCAGGGCAGCTACGCGCCCATGCAGGACCCCAGCTTCCACGCCATGGGGCAGCGCCCGGGATACACCGCCCTGCGCATGCAGCCCCGGCCCGGCCTGCGGCCCGCCGGCATCGTGCAGAACCAGCCCAACCAGCTGCGGCTCCAGCTGCAGCACCGGCTCCAGGCGCAGCAGGTACAGCCCCTTCCGTGCCCCGCTCTCCTAGGTGGCCAGCTTGCTCCAAATAGACCGGGTGTTGCTTCATTCCACTTTTAAGCTAAAATATAACAGGAGCCACAATGAGTTTTGACAGGATAGTGCCTTGCACGTTCTCTTTTTTGATCTTCTTTTTTGGTATCTTCACATTGTTCTTTTATAATACGATACAAGAACATGACCAATATTTAAGCCTAGATCTCACTAAGTCTTTGAGCAAGGTTAAATTGGTACTTTTTGTTATATACATATTTTCTCTATTTGCTGTATCTTGACTCTTCTGCCAATCTAACTGCTTTTATTGCTGCCTGTTGCCTATATCCTACATCCTTTTTTTTTCCCTTGGCCTTGGTCTGCTTCTGAGAATTAAGTTCTTGTTTTGCTTTTAAATACATAGGTTTGTAGTACTATCAGTGGGATATCAGTGCTTATTGTATTTAAGGAGGAAAGATGGTTTCTGCCTTCAATGATCAGGATAAGGTCTAATTTGGAGTGAACCTCAACAGTCCAATCCCAAAGTAAAAAAGAACATGAACTATGAAGGCAGCATGTTTTGTATAAACAGAGTAGTGCCTGGGTTGTTATTTTTATGCTGTATTATCTCTTTAAGAAACAGTATTCTGTGAATGGGTGTAGGATTTGAGGAGGAAAATTAGTCACTGCTTGGCTATGTAGAACTAGGTCTAAAGACCAGCTGATCAGGGAAGTATATCTGTATGACTCTGTATGTAACACTTCTTTTTTTCCCTTTCCTTCTAAAAACTTTTGGGTTTTGGTGTTGGGGTGGTTTGGTTTTTTTTCTCTTTAGAATCGGCAGCCACTGATAAATCAGATCAGCAGCGTCTCCAATATGAATCTGTCTTTGAGAACTGGAGTGCCAACACAGGTGAGAAAAATAGTACCTTTTAAAAAAGAAAGTCACTTCCATTTTTGCTTTCTTCCCCCAATATAATGCAATTGTAATGCTATGTGGCCAGTACAATTTCAATACAAATATTGTGATCTGTGTGATAGGGAGTATTTTGCTATTTCATTTCTGAGAGTCATTCCCATTTTTACATGGGATGGATGATTGTTTAATAAAGATTTTATATAACTGCATTTTTAACCATGCTTCTCATTTCCTAAAGATGTGTGTTTTTAATGAGCTGCTCCATTTGCAAATACAAATCGCTGCAAATACAAATCACTGAAGCTTTAAACACTGGTATTATTTCAGTTACTGACTCTTGCAGTGTTGGAAGTCTTTCCCAGCAGAAGCATTAGAAAGATTATTCTCTCCTGGTTTATATTTCTGTTAGCTGTGTGATGAGGGGGAAAAAAGCTGGAATTTGAGATTGCTCTAGTGGAGATGCCTCTGCTGGCTGGGTTGCCTTGGAAGGGTTATTGATGGATGGGTGGCGTTGGTTTTCCCCAGGGCCCCATCAATGCGCAGATGCTGGCGCAGAGGCAGCGGGAGATCCTGAGCCAGCACCTGCGGCAGCGGCAGATGCAGCAGCAGCAGCAGCAGGTGCAGCAGCGGACGCTGATGATGCGAGGGCAAGGCTTGAGCATGACCCCCAGCATGGTGGCCACCGGTGGCATCCCGGCCACCATGAGCAACCCGCGCATCCCGCAGGCAAATGCTCAGCAGTTTCCATTTCCTCCAAACTATGGTACTGGTTCCACTCTCTCTCAGTGCATTTTGTCAGTTCTTACCTCCCCCATGTTCCCCCTAGTGCTGGGTCCGAGCCCCTGGTCCACAGGCTCTTGCCTGGCTCCCTGGGAACAGTGGAAAACATGGCAGTTTGGACCCCTTGGAGGTTCCACTTCCCTAGCTCTAGTACCAGTTACTCTCCAAGCACTGCTCTTTCTTTGAGCAGCAGCAGAAGTGCAGTATGTGTGTTTGTTTATATATAGATATATGCAGATAAATATATGTACTCACACATATATGTGTATATATTTACTTGATGGACTCTGAATTTTGATGAACTAAACAAAAACCTCTTCAATTTAAGTAATATAAATCAGTTTTACATAAGGCATTCCATTTCTTACCCCTAACCCAATGTGTGATATAATTAATACTGTTTCCTTTCTTTGTTTTACAAAGCTACAAACCACTTTGTTCTGAGCAATTACCTCCATACAGTTATTGTTATACAGTTTCTTTATTTATATCTACTGTAGAAGTTATGTTATAATTATATTAAATAATATGCTATGTGAAAGTTCTATTGATATAACAAATTATGTCCATCCAAACTAAATTTGATACCTACTCTTACCAGATGATAAGACTGGTTAAAGACACATTTGCAGGTATGAGCTCTTGGTTAGTTTTAACTGAATGTAGAGTGGGTAAATTCCTCATTTTCTTCTTCAGGTATTAGTCAGCAGCCCGATCCAGGCTTCACAGGGGCCACCACTCCTCAGAGTCCACTGATGTCACCAAGGCTGGCTCACACTCAAAGCCCCATGATTCAGCAGTCTCAGGCTAATCCTGCCTATCAGTCCTCTACGGAGATGAATGGGTGGGCACAAGGGAATATGGGTGGTAACAGGTAAATCCAGAAGAAAAGCAAAATGAACATTCAGAGTAATGGGGTCATTTATGATCTACATGTATTTATGGGCTTGTTTTATGTAACTGTTTGCGTGTTTGTTTGTTGCTAACTATCTATCCAAAAAGAGATTTATTTTCAATTTGGCTTGACAAATTGGTTTAAATTGTCTTCATACAAGGCAAAGTGAGTGCATAGCTAAAAGGCCTGATCCACACAATGCATTGCTTTATCTGTTATAACTGATCAAACACTGTATGCCCTTAAGAAGCACCTGTGCTGCGCAGTGAACTCCAGCCTAGTGTTTGTGTGGATGCATTTCTTCTGCATATGATTTTCATCCCACACTGCTTTCTACATGGCTGGATCAGCTAATCCAGAGCCTATGCATTCTGCTGCTCTGGAATTGCAGTGACTGGATTATCACCTCCCACTTTAAATGCTGGAGTGTAACCAGGTTCAGCCCATTAGTACTTGCACATGCTGGGGGTCAGCATATAGCTGTCATTCCCTGACAGCATTGCAGCAATACCTCACGCATGCAGTCACCTTTACAGCTGAGGCCCCTGCCCCGGTGTAGCTCTAATAATCAGTCTGTCCAAATCAAATGGGTTGGATGTTGAACACTATCACTAGGCAGCAATGAGCTTCCAGATGGCAGTGATCTGAGCTTTTCCTTGGAAAATGGGAGTAGCTGTCAGGTACAGCCTGTATCAGTTGGCACTGGGGTGCACACAGCTGTCTCTAGCACAGTGCTTTTGTCATCCTGAAGTTCCCAGGTTTACTGTCCCTAGCACAGCAACAAACCTTTTTCTTGCTAGTTGACAAAGATTTAATAAACACAAAACACCAATATTTTATTGATGAGGCTAATCCAAGTAAAGTTCCCCCTAAAGCAGCTGATTTATCTCTTATCCTCATCCTTGTCCATGCCTCATCCTCACGGTCGTTCTGAAACATCTGCAGGAGGCATAGCTGCCACTGTCATGTCTTCTGCCAAAAATGGCGGCAGGGGCAGCTCCATAAGTCCAGTGGTTGGCTTTGCTAAACTGCAGCTCTACAGCAGAGACATGTCAAATGTGCTTACACAAGCCACTGAGTATTCACAATGATCTGTAGTGTACTGTTTCAGCCATCCAAATAACAACTTAAAAATTGAGTGAGGTGGCCTGAAAAGACATGGAATTGGAAGGAAGAGAATGGTGGGATTTTCTGGGTTTGGTCCTGTGCCCAGAATGCCATTGCCCTCCACCTGGTCTCAGAGTGCATAGCAATGGCCAAACAGAGTACCGAAGTGCAAGGTTGAGTGTTAACCCTGAAAGATTTCCTCAGCTGTGGGAGCAGTGCTTCACAGGGAATGGGAAGTCAGCCACTGATACTGAGACACAGCAGCCCTTCCACTATTTCAGCCTAATGCACATCTTCTAAACAGACACATTGTCAGTAATAATTCCTTCTTTGGCTGTTGGATTATGTTCAAAGACTAGAAAAGACTGATGTGTAAACAGTGTGTAAACATATTTTAGGAAATGTAAAGAAGTCTGTCATACAGCTTTCAACACAATGGGAAGGAAGATACTGTCCAGAAAGCATTTGGACTGAATAAAGTCTAGGGTGAGGTTTCCCACAGTTACTCCCCCCATAAGTTGTTCAGAAATGCCCTCAAAGAAACACAGACGGTAATTATCGTAGACTTTATGTTGTTTCTTACAGTGCCACATTGTCAAAACCTGATGCTAGGACCTAGTAAATAAATTTCTGCACAATTGCATGTCTATATTTGTGAGCCCACTTGCCATAAATGTATGTGCAAATCTGGTATTTGTATATGCAAATAGCCTATTTTGCAAAAAAGAAAGTTTATTACCCTGTCTACAATTTCAGCTCAACAGTCCTGCACTGTGCTAACACTGGAGGTTAAAGGTGTTTTCCTCTCCCTCCAAACATTACTTTAAAATACATACCAAGCTCCTTTAGACAGCTAATTGGCTGTTCTTGCATGTGCATAGCAGATTTGTACTCTGCCATAGTTTCACACACAAAGGCATGCATTTTTGTACACAGACATGGGACCTTCAATTTTGAAAATCTACTCCTTAGACATTAATGTAGCTGAAAACTAGTTTTTCCTTTCAAGTTGGAATAAATGACAGTATATACAAATTCTAGCTTAAGATATAATTTTAAAAGTTTCTTAGTGGCTTCAGCATTCTATGTCTGACACATTGCTTTTTCCATTCCTTGCTGTAGCATGTTTTCACAACAGTCCCCACCACATTTTGGGCAGCAAGCAAGCACCAGCATGTACAACAATAACATGAACATCAGTGTATCCATGGCAACCAACACAAGTGGTATGAACAACATGAACCAGATGACAGGGCAGATCAGCATGACCTCAGCGACCTCTGTGCCTACATCAGGGTTGTCCTCCATGGGTCCTGAGCAGGTGAGAATCTAAGGATGTGAGATGACAAGCTAGAGGATTTGCTTTTACTTCCAGTAGTTTTTTAGGTCCACTGCATTATGTTTCTCTTACAAGTTGTACTGAGAAATGATGATGTTAAAAGGGCTTTGGTTTTAGCTCTGCACTTGAATAGCCAAGGTGACCAGTGAGGTAGAGAGAGCTCTGTAGCTAGCTCCTGGACTTCCATGGGATGCACATGCTGATGGTATCTCCTGTTCTCAGTAGGTAAGTGTCTGTAGCACAGTTGCAGTTGCTGATGTTCCCAGCAGTGGAGGCTAGAATTGGATGGCAGGCAGCTGCTTCCTAGAGAGAAGAGTGAAACCTGCCTGTATGGGCAGGGTTTGAAAGATGCTTCAACTGCCACATTATTTGTAGTCCCAAACAATAAATATTCAATCAGGTTTCAGAGTTATCCATGTGGCAACTTTACAAGCACTAAATGCACATATTTTTGTAATGTGGTGCATATAAAATAGGTTACTGAATCAATAGGTAAGTAACCTGTTCTTTTCTGCTGAGAGGATGTTTACACACTCATTCTTATTTGATACTGCTACGTAGGATATCTGAAATAAGAAAAAATAACATTTCTGTTTGTCAACCTGCAATTAAACTCTCTCAGTACATTATTAAGTGTTTGAAAAACAAATCCTGTTAATTAACAGGTTCATATATTTATTTCAAAGATGACATTCAGCTTGTTCAAAACACAGCTTGCTCAAAAACACAGGCTTGAAATGATGGACTTTTCTTAGAAATATTGGCAGGAGAGTACCTCTTGTGTCTTCAGGTAACATAACATCTCCTGCTATGGACATCTCTTTCTATAACTTTTTTCTGATACCATAATGTTCCAGTTTGAAGCTGGTTATGTTGATGGTTTGTTAATATATGACTTTTTTCCAGCCTAAATTTGATAACGGAGTATTTACTTTTCCAATGTTGTCCTTCACCTTAAATAGCTCTTTTCTTCTCCTGTATTTTAGAAAGATTCTATCAACATTTTTTATTAGTTTGGGTAGATTTTTTTTGTTTAGTTTTGGGTTTTGTGTAAGCCAAAACTTGTAAGCCAAACAAGCCATGCTTTTTCAGTCCCATAGGCTTTAAACTCCCTTTGCTTTCCTGCAGCTGTTCTAGTTTAAATCAGTATTTCCTAAGCACTAGAGCATGACACTAGTTCTTCCCCATTTCTCTTGGAATACTCTAACAGATATAGCTGCAGATCACATTTGTCTTTTACACCTGCTACATACTGGTGACCCAAAGTAATTTTGATACTCCCAAATCTGTCACCTTCTCTGATATTCCCAGTTGCTAAGCCAAATTATAGCAGACTTTATTATTAGTTACCAAGTTAATAGAGTTGCACACATTTACTGTAGTTAAACAATAGTAAAACCAAATAAGAAAAGAAAGGGGATTTAAAGGTTATGACCTGATCTGATTTCTCAGCATACCCATGCTACACAATTTTT
The DNA here is from genome assembly GCF_026979565.1 of Vidua chalybeata. Taxonomy (NCBI): domain Eukaryota; kingdom Metazoa; phylum Chordata; class Aves; order Passeriformes; family Viduidae; genus Vidua; species Vidua chalybeata. Next base: position 120,024,305 of record NC_071530.1, on the reverse strand, counting down.
CCTAGGAACCTGAATTGACAAACTGCATTGTAAGCAGGGATCTGGTTTTATTTCAAAGATTTCCATGCAGGCTACTGTTTCACCTGGCACAGCTGTCACACTGCTTTTCCTTCCTGTTAGACTACAAGATCTTGTTTCAAGATAACATTTATCTAACTTCCAGTAAGCTAAATAGGCTGAGGTTCTTTATCCATCTCAACATCTGGGTTTCAACCCATCAGTCCCTTTTTTTGGATCTACTTTAAATTCTGTTGTTGTAACCTGAAATGCGAATGGAGTAACCAGAGACAGTGATTTAACAGTGACTGCACCAAAGCTATGTAGAGTCAAGTTCTGCTTGTAATTTCTCTTCCACTGTATGGGTTGTCTTGGTTCTTTTGGTGACAATGTCACACTGAAACCCTTACGATGGTTCCCCAAATTCTCCTCAACACATTCTACATAGATGAAACCGGCATTCTTTGTTCCCAGAAGTATTGCCTCCCTCCTGTCTCCATCAAACTGCATTTCTTAGATTGAGTCTGTTAAAGCGAAGTGCTGTGGCTCATTCTGTGATAGTAACCTGTTTTCCTCCTGATTTACGACCACAGCATTGTGTCATCTGCAAGCAAATGTTTTATGTTTGGTCTAGGTCAGAGGTGGCCAGCTGACAGCTGAGGGGCCATTTCTGGGCCACGAGACAGTACTTTTTAGTCCTCAGGAATGTGCTGTACTGCTTTGCATTTTCTTTCTTGAGAAACACAAGTAACTAAAAATGTATACTTGAACACTAAAATTGACAACTTTTTTTTTCCTGTTTTCAGGGCATAGTGTTTTACTTAAGTGACATCTTTAGCAATTGACCTAGACTCTGCTGAACTTTTTTGTAACTGGTGGTTTTCAAAATGACTGTATTTTCTGTAATTCTGCTGACTGTTGCCATTTCATTCATTCTTTGGGGTTTTCTTATATTGTCATCTACACTTCTGTTTACTTATTCAGTGTCACTTTTTGTTCCACAATACATAATTTGAACTTCACATGCTTGTCTCTTTCTAACCGCAGTGAGACTAACAGTGATTCACTGTTACTCTCTGCAAATTTGTTCTAGCTTTTGAAAAAAAAAAAACAACTCAACATTATTACTATTGGATGGTTTTGGAAGTAAGATCTTACTACTTAATAATAAACAGCTGGACTGACTTACCTGGTGAGAAGCAGGTGTATTACCCCTGGTACCAAACAGATTTTGTTGGCTCTCTCCTCTCTTGTTGTGGCACTATGCTGCATCATACAGATATATCCAGAGCTCAGAAATACTAAGTTTGGTGTTTATCTGATCATTCTTCTTTTATTTCCAACTTCTTTTGTTTACCACCTGGGCTCCCAGCATCACCAAGCAAAACCCAAAATGGGCTTGGTAATTATTATATACTTAGAGGCTCTTTTATATATTTGAGGAATGAGATCTTGTCTCATTATCATCTTCTCTCTTATAATTACATTAAAATCTCTTCAGGCTGCTCTTACTAGTGTTTCTTCTAGGAGGCTGCTGCCAGGAATGCTGAAATGCTGGCAGCCAGGCCTGCAGGTTCCTCTTGTCCAAAACAGCTTCCCCAGTCATCAAGAATGTAAACCTTCCTGGTGTTGAAATATTCAGAGATCTTACTGTGCCCTTGTCCTCATTTTCTTGTTTGCACAGTGGACTACTGCCATGGTTTTGCCTGTTACCTATTTTGAGTCATGGATCCGTGCTATTTACTGAGCTATCAAAGAAGCAGTTTGAAACCTATGCAAGAGAAGAGGCTTTTCACTGTGTCATGTAAACCCCTATTTAGAAGTCCAGTCAGAGTAGTTGTGTATTAATCTGCATAGGGCAGTACTCCCCAGGCCAAAATTATCATGGCATTTAAGAAGAGTTATCTTGAAATGGTGTTTTGATTTTGTTCAGCATACCAAATTAAAGGAGCTCTGGAGCGGTAGTAAGCTTTGTTATACACCTTGTATATAACTTTGTTTTTTGGGAGACTATTAATTTTGCTTAATTGCAAAGAAATTGTAAAACGTATTTGTTCTTTTTCAGTCAGACCTCATATATGATAACACCACTTTACCTTTCTTCAGAAAATTGTAAAAAACTTCCCATTTCTTTGGCCTTCTCCATACTTTTCTAATTGAATATTTTGCAGTCAGAAAAGTTAATGTGGGGTGTTCAAAGGTCTTCTGAAGCAAATGTATTAATATAACAAAATAGTAGGGGTTTTTTTTTGTTGTTGTTTTTTGAGTTTGGGTTGGGTTTTTTTTATATCTGATCTTATGTCAGTCAGGATTCTTGCATCATCACTGGCAAAGAGATTCTCCTTCATTGATGCCTTTTTTTGTGGCCTGGAGCCACCTTCCTCTTCTGTACGTGTCCTAAGTGCCATGAGGCAAATCATGCAGTCATCTTTTGGTTCCAAAACTGCTGTTGATTCAGGATACAAATTTTTTATTTCTGCTTTCATTTTTACCTCCCTTTGTCTACTGAACAATCAGAAAAGGTATTTGTGCTTGCACATTCTAATGAATGTTGATTAGTAGCAGAAAGCACTTTTTAAACATGGATTCAGTTGCATGCAGATAGAGCTGCAAAGCTGTCTATTATCTTTCTTTCTGACAATAATGTGGTTTTCTTCCCTTCTGGTTTAAATTTTCACATCCAAGTTTAAAAATGTCTCCAAGAAGAAGAAAGCATCACTAGGAGGCTTGCAGCACTTAATCAATTTCTTTGGAGTCAAAATTCCTAAGGCAAAAATATTTTAAGTTTTTAATCTTTCCCATTGAATTGTAGTCTTTTCTCTGGCAGGATTGGAAATCAGTCTTTAGGTGATTGCATATGAATGCATTTTTCAAAATCAGGGAATGGCAACAGAAATAACAGTTGGGAGGACCTGAAATGAGAAGGCTTTGTGTAGTGAATTCAAGACAATCTTCCTCAACAGGAGAAAGCTGAGACAGGATCTTACCAATATGTATGTCTGAGGGAGAGTGTCAAGAGAATGGGATCCACTCTGAGGGAGTAGAATTGACTCAAGAAAGTCTTCCTAGAAAGAGGTTTCTTTCTTTCTCTGTTAAATTTGTAAGGAAAACTGTTTCTTCTAATATTTCAGAACCTTGCTGAAGGGCTCTGTTTTGTATTTTATGCCAGTTCCTACATGGTGAGATGAATCCTTTGACTGAGAAAGCAATGCTGTAAATTTGGCAAATTACACATGACTAAGCATGACAGACTTTTTGGTTGTGCAGAAACATACAGCTTCAATACTTTCCTGTGACTGTGTTCAGAAAACTGTGGAGACCATCCTTTAGGAAAGCATGCCGCTGCACATTTTCCCATTTAATGTTATCTTTCTCCCATTGCTTATAAACAGAAAAGTATTGTTAAAATGAAGTCAGTAGTTGGTATAATTTAGCCTACATGTTATCTCATCAGGCTTTGAAAAAAATGTGTGATGGTTTGCAAGCAGCAAAGCCACGTGTTACTGAAGTTAGGAAGGTAGTTACGTGTTTCTGCTTTCAGAACTTTGATAGCAGGGATTTCCTCTTCAGATAACACTGACATAATTTATGGAACCTGCTTTGTAAAATATGCATAAGGGTCATAGTATCAGGAATGAAATCTTTGCTATAAGTCAAACACATGCTGTGCAAGAGGAGTGCCTGGCTATACAGTCACTTCCCTGACTTTAACATCGTCTCAGGAGTGGATGTTGGTACATGCAAGTAGTGTAATCGTCTGTAATGCTTCTTTTTAATTTCCAGCCCTCCTCCCAAGGTATGTTTTTATTCATTCTCCTTAATATCTTGTTACCAATAGGTTAATGATCCTGCTATGAGGGGAGGCAATCTCTTTGCAAACCAGCTGCCTGGAATGGATATGATAAAGCAGGACGGAGATGCAGCACGGGTAAGAAATGGGGTACAGGCGCAGCAGAACTATGACTATACTGTGGCTGCAGCGGGTACGGTCCCTTTTTACTTACGAAGTTACAAGTGCCCTGGATAAGAGTAGTTAATGTGAGGGAGGATTGCTCTATAGACACAGAGAAGGAAGGAGGGAGGGGCAGACAGATGGACAGACAGACTGAGGGCGGCTGAGCGACGCGGGGGAGGCGCCATCTAGCGGCAGCCTCCTGGGCCAGGGCACGGTGAAGTTCCCTGCTCTTAAAGAGGAGGAATTTGAGTAATAGGGGAAATGGGAAACATCTGTCTGAAAAGTTAATAACATGAGTGAAAATGAAGAATGTGAAAGTACTGACGCAGAAGTAACCATACATATATTTTATTGTATCCCTGTCTTTTTTGTATTCATATGTATTTAAAACTTCCCGGACTCCAATTCTTCTCACACCTTCATTGCTTGTATAAATATACAAATGTCTGTCTCCAGGAGTGGGGGAGCTGTACATAAAAAATCTCTTCTGCAGCCATTTCATGGTCACTTTGATTAATAAAAAGATGCAGTGTATTCTGGTCTAGCAGAAGTTGTTATATACCAAGGCATTATTACAGAATCATAAATTGGTTTGGGTTAGAAGGGACCTTAAAGATAGCTAGTTCTAAATCCCTGCCATGGACAGGGACACCCCCTGCCATTAGACTAGCTGGCTCAAAGCCCCATCCAATACTGAATACTTCCAGGGAGGAGTCATCCACAACTTGTCTGGGCAACCTGTTCCAGTGCCTCACCACATTCACAGTAATAATTTCTTCTTATGTCTAATCTTAACCTACTCTCATTCAGTTTAAAGTCATTGCCCACTGTCCTGTTACTATGTGCCATTGTAGAAGGTCTCTCTCCAGCTTTCTTGTGGGCCTTTTTAGGTACAAGAGATAGTGGAGGGAAGTCAGGGTGCAGGTGGAAAGAAGTTAGTGGCATGGCTTTTGGCAGGGAATCTCTGGGGTGTAAAATCATAATAGTGGAGTCAGTGCCATGATAACGAGAAGGATAATGCATAAGAGAAGTTTTTTTTCACCTGAAGAAAAGCAACTTCTTCAAACCTCTCAAATTATTTTGGAAAGGTACATCAGACTGCACTTCATGATTTTATGTTTATTCTACTAATGTAGCCCTGACTGTCAATGAAAATGCAGTTTATATGCTCTATAAATACCTTTCACTGAACTTTGAACTGTAATAAAGGTTAAAGAGCTGCTTTTTTTTTTTATGCAGCTGAGCTATAAACTACTCCTAAAAAGCTTTTTTTCTTTTAAGAAAGTTCAAGCTATGTAATTAATGTGCAACTTTTGCATTACATAATTTTTTTCAAGTCCTGGTGTAGTGGGAGTGTTTATTTAGTATCTCTCTGGAGATACTGTTTCCTAAATGTCCACCCTGAAAATAAGGACGTCTTTGGATTTTCACTTTGTTTCCATTTCAAAAACTACTAACAGAGTCCCTAAACTGCCTCTCAGCATGTTAGAAAGAGGAGTCAAAGTTTAGTTTGTCCATATTAGCCAGAGCATGAGGGATGTGAGTGTGGTGTCTCTGTGCTGTGATGAAGGAAGGAGAAGCCACAATCAGGGCTCAGTGCTGCCCATGGCTGGTCGCAGCATCTCCAGCTGCACCAGCTAAACTGGGAATAGGAGATGCACAAAACGTAGGACCTTGCTTTCCTGCTTTGCAGGATAATTCTTTATTACTTTATTTACTTTATTACTTTTACTTTATTACTTTTACTTTACACTGACTTTGTCAGTAAAGCTACATTTCTAGGCCTTGTGTGAATGCAGAGGAAGGTGTGGTATGGTCCAAAGCACGGTGTAGGCAGCTTCCAGAAGGCAGCCTAGCAGAGCATGCGTGTGGACTGGTGAGAAAGCTGCCTACCCATCAGCACTGTCCCTGAGCAAACAGGGCCTTCCTCATGCGTGACAGGAAGCTGTGAGCAAAGAACTGCTCCACAGCCAGAGCCACGGGATGTGAGTGAAAAGCAACCCCAGGGGAGGAGGAAAATGGGTTTGGCTGGATTGACTCTCTGACCTGACTGACCACAGCACCCCATGGGAACAGGCATTTACAAGGAGAGGAAGACAGAAAGGCACAGATTGCAGCCACTGGAAGGAGTAGTCTTAAAGCAACTGTGAAAACCACATCCTGATGTTTTTGTGAATAAGAAAGAAGATAATCAACTCAGCTGAAACCAGTTTGTACTATATTTGTGTAAAGATATCACGAGGGTATTAAGTATGAGGTAAAAAACATTTCTAGGGATCCGCAGCTGTAGCTGGCTTTACTTCTTTATTCCCTTTTTCATTATGAGTCTTGGAAGGGCAAGTGAGCCAGGGCAGTTGTTTTCTTTCACAGTGATGCAGCACTAAGAGAGATTTTTGCATATATTCTGACAATGAGACTTGTTTTAAACCCTATTGCCATGCCTTCAGCTGGAGTTTACAAGAGGTGGATGATCTTGAGTTATTATAACATCCAGGATAATTGGAATGAATTAAGGACCTAAGAATGCAGTGAAATTAAGCCCTCACTGATATCAAAGGAACTAAATTGCTGATCAGTTGTATCAGTGTACACAAAGAATAGTTCAGCCTTATAAATTCCAATTAAATTTCAGGTGTGAAGCATTACAGGAATGCACAGTTGACAGTGGATGTTGCACTCTAGCATCCCAGATCTCATTGACCTGTCCATCCACACTATCCCAGCAGGAAGAATTCATTTGTTTTTCCCCCATTTCTCTTCTTTTGCAGAAATATTGCTGACCCTGAGGGTGGTTTGGTTGCTCCTTTCTTCAGCTGACTGGGCTTACAGCCCCAAACCCTTACCAGTTTGAAGAGCTGTGTCTGTTTGTCGTGTCCCCGCGGAGCTGCCAGCCCCGGCAGCTGCCTGCTGCCAACAGGACTCAGCCCTGCCTTCCCGAGGGGAGCCGGGGGTCGTTGCCGAAGAGCAGCCTCTTCTTTGACAGTCTGAAGCTAGCGTACAGACATTGCTCAGTCTGTTCACTGCATTCACCTTAGTGCAACTTAGATCTCTCCTGCAAAGTAAATGTTGACAGGCAATTTTCATAAACCATGTCAGATTGAATGTATTTAAATGTATGTATTTAAGGAAAAACAACCATGCTCTTGTTCTGTTTCTGTTTAGTTCTAGACCTTGGGGTTTTTTTGCTTTGTTTTCCCTGGCTTACACAGTCTGGTGCAAAGGATTCAGTTCTGTCTGAAAACTGGTGTTTTAGACTAAGGCCTGCATTTTGGGGCGGAGAGGAGGCATGGAGGAGGGCATAGAAGCAACGTCTGGTACATTTAGAGACCTCCAACAAGCATGTTCCACTGACATCAAGTCAGAGATGATCAACTGATGCAGAAAACTATACAGACCAATTTTGAATGGGGTTAAAGTTGTAAAACAGATGAAAATTACCCTGTGAGAGGGCTGTTTATAAGGGGTGATTTGGTTGGGTTTTGTGGTAGTGTTTATGATGGACGTCATTAATCCAAACATACAAGTTGGTTGCATTCTCATTTAATTAAATTCCTAACAATCAGCAAATCTGTTTTTTTTTAACCTGGCTCTCCTGACCTCTGTCATCTTACTCTTTCTAATAGATTTAAAAAACAGGTTACTCTGTTATTTCCTTAGGTGTGTTTCCAGCAATCTGCACAGCCAGTTACTGGATGCCGAACAGCAAAGTTCAATGGTAATGCATGTAATGATTATGGTAGTGGCAGAATTGGTGCATAATATCAAAGATACCTGCTTTAAAGCATGATAATTTCTTGTTCCCATCCCCTTAGCTGGGAAGATAACAATTCCTGTAATACCTATAGCAGATATCACTACAGACTTCACCACTATCATGTTTCTGATTATTTTAAAGCAGTGTGGACTACGAAGACATTTTGTAAGGTACATAAAATCCAGTTTATATGTAAACAAGCAATAATTTAAGTTGAAAACTTAAGTGTTTTACTTGTATAATTTTTGTGAGATATACATGTTGTGAAGTTGATTCCAAATGAGGTACTTCAGTATTAAATTAGATATCTTCTTAGCCGTGTGTGTCTCCTGGAAAAGTGTTTTGTAAAGGATCACAATGCCTTGATTAGACCTAATTTGTAGGCTTGAGACTTCTCATTTTCTAAGCCTTGTGATTCTGCTCATAATACCATTTAATTAACCTATATTATATGCAGCCACTGTAGGAACCAGTTGTTGATTTTTGTATGTTTATATCCTTTCGTAACGAATCTTAGAAAAACTGTTACTAAGCAGGCCACTGTTAAGGTGTGTTGGTTTTTTTCCTTGCCCACTGTGGTTTGAATAATCTTTTACTATACTGACATCAGTTTCTGAGGACTTGGAATATTAAGAAATTGATGAGTTTGACCTGTTTTTTTTTTCTGCTGATTCCTAATTGTTTAGGAATGGTATTCCCTAATGCTCATTGGGAATGCTCCCAATGAGACTCTCCAAATCGTGAGCCCGATCGCTCCCCCTCCATCTTTCCCTGTGGAGGGCTGGAGAGGGGAATTGGAGGCACAAAAGGTAAAGATCATGGGTTGAGATAAGAACAATGTAGTGGAAACCGCAATGAGATAAGAAAACAGTCACAACTACAATACTAGTGACAGAGGTACAAGAAAGAAACAAGCGATTGTCACGGAAACCCAGGACGTGCCCGATGCTCCCTCCACCACTGCGCTGATCCAGAAGAGAGCCCTTCTCCTGGGAAGAGACTCCCTTCCCCGCCCCGCAATGATGTGAGGTGTTACAGAATAAACTCTGGCTCCTAGCCATGCCCTCTCCTGGCTACTGCAAAAGTTAACCCTACCCTGGCCGGAACCAGGACACTAATCCACAAACTTTCTAACCTGAACGCAAATTTTTTGATGTAATGTAAAATGCAATGCATTTATAATATCTCATCAAAAGCCCTGCCTTTTGAGATTGAAAGGTTTGTCTTGTCATTTAATTTGTTTTGATATTCAGGTGGGAGTTCAAATAAAATAGCAGCTATTCTATGTTAAGGCTGAGGAAAATATGACAAAGGCTGGTTCTGTGTTTGTCTCTAAAGAAGACAGTGCCACCATTTTGGAGAAGCAACACTTTTTCAGCTGTCACCGTTCTGTTGCCGAACTGAAACAGAATGTTTAGTCAGCTGAGCCATTCTTTGACCTGCTGATGGGAAACAAAACTAACCACCAGCCCTAACCTCCACAGCCTCATTACTACAACATTGGTCTTGAACTTGCATTATGTATCTGACAAAAAATTACTTATGTAAGAAATGTATAAATTTAAAGGAATTAATTTCATGCACCACAAAGCGTAAATGAGTTTAAAAATAATTTCATTGCTATTCCATTCTTTTTTGGTTCTTAACCATAACCTCTGCAGATAGATTATTCTTTTTCACAGTGGAAAAAAAAATTAAATTTGTCCCATTTCACAACAGACCTGCAAACCCCTATCTGTAGTGATTATGATACTTCATCATCCATTGCCATTTTGAAAGAAAGGAGATGTTACCTATCACTTTGGCTCCATTTGGGTTCATTGTGACTTTTGTCGTCTTCTAAGTAATGAAAGAGAAAAGTGAGTGAAGGAGTCTTCTGATCATATTGATCACTATAGAAACAAAAAAGCCAAATCAATTCCCTTCATTATCAGTATTTTTCATCCTGTATACAGTAAATTTGTCAGAGAAAGTACTTGGATTTTGTTTTAAGAGAACAATTAATCAGTGTTCTACTTACATTATTAAATGTGAAAGGCGCATAATGTGAAAAATAAGCATATATACATGGTCGTACGACCCGTTTAAGTGTTCATGTAATGTGGTGAGTTTAAAAAGTGAAGTGAGCTGTTTTGCTACAAGGAGTTAATTTGTACTCAATCCTTAAAATATTGTCCCACACCGGTATCCCTCTGGGCCTGTATTAATTAAAAGCAATGTTTTTGCAGTTTATACAATACATTTTTTAATCTTTGTTTAAAAGCGGAATTCATATGGGCTTAACAGATGAAATGGGTGGCACAGCTCCACTTGCAGAACCCAAAGATACACAATCAGTTTTGAAATGCAACTTAAGCCATTAATTGTTGGTGTGAATTTAAAAGTTTTCTAGTATTTGTATGGTAGTATGCTGCCTAAGAGCAAAAGCATTCTCTGCACAAAAGAAAATTTACTGTAGTGGCTTTGATTTTAATTAGAATTTTCTCCCTGGTGTTTCTTTGTAGACTAAAACAAAATCTTTTAAGTTTCTTACTACAGGTAAAAGCTATGTGCAAGAACCTCAAAATGCTAAAATCTAGCATAATGCCTTAGATCTGTTTTTAAGTCTTGTATATTCCTACATAGCTGTCTGATGTATTATATTTGTATAGTGAATTGTGTACAATTTTGGAATAAGTGCATCATCACTTAATCTTTATGTTGTTCAATAGAGATGATGGACACATTTCTTCAAACATTTACTGTCATTTAATTTTTTCCCTTTCTGTCATTTGTGGGTTTTATTTGTACAGTTCATCATGAAGTTGCATCTGAGATGTGTGTATATGAAAAGATTATACAAGGGTAAAATTAAGCAATATATAAACTATGGTTCTTCAGGAGAAAGCTTACAGTGTTTCAGGTTGTGATTTATTTTCAAAACGGAGTTGACTCTGAACATCACTTTGTTCACCTGCATTGATGTTTGTATTTCTAGTGTTAGCAGTTTATGCAAAGGTAGATATATTCAGAGAAATTTTAAATACATTTATGCAAGTTAATATTGCTTTGCTGATGCTATTTGCTTATTTGATGTTAAATAATGCTATTGTAAATAAAGAATTCTGTTGTTATTGCATCATTTAATAAATTTTAATGCCTTCGGGTTTTACATGGCTTTAGAGATTTCAACAGGTTTCTGTTGTGTCTTCATTTGTTCATAGGAGGGTATAAGATGTAGCACTAAAGCACTGGAGGGTAGATGGATTGCTAGGTTTTAAAAAGGCAGCAGGCACTGGTAATGAATTTATATTCCAGGTAGTTGTTGTTACTTGCAAGTCCCTTCATCTTTTCATCTTTGATCTTTTGACTGAAAATGTTTATCACATGGCTTAATATGAGTTTATTATGAGTACTTTTTTTTGTCAGTCAGGATGAAAGGGGCATCTTTCGTGACAGTGTCAGCAGAGGCAGACCTCAAATGTGGCGGTGAGAAGAGTTACAAGTTTGTTCTCCTTGCTATGCCAAATGGTGGATTTAAAACAGTTAAAAAGGTTTGACTGGTCAATTAAAAAAAAAAAAAAAGTAGCTACAAAATGTTTGTAGCATTCCAGAATATACAATGTAAAGAATGATCTTATGTTGTCTCTGGGAAATGGATGGGGCAGAAAAACCTTTTATATTAAAAATTTTAGAAATTAAAGTTATTTTAAAGACCTTCAAACACTGGTAACCTTTTGCCATTCCTACCAAAACAAGGCTTATCCTGCAGTTCTCTTATTTTCAGCAAAATGGTGGTGATAACAAGGAAACTAATGCCACAATACAGGAAATTAAACAAATTAAGTTACTTCCCAGTGTGGAGTCAGAAGCAAGGAGAGAAAACATCCATGTAGTAAGAGGCAAAATGTTTCCAGTGGGAACCTTGCCTTTAGACATTCTTATAGTTAATGAATATTGAAAAGAAGACACAAAAGTTTTAGCTAAGACTCCTGATATCAAAATATGACCAGGTAATGATGACCTCTGATGTAACTGGCTTTATGAAAGAGAAGTGCTGACTTTTACTTTTTAGATCAGGCTTTGCTGACAGAGACCAGTGCATGTGACATATGGACAAGTTCTTATAACTGATATCATGACCAAAGAAAAAGTGACTCTGCCTTTGAAGGTCCTTCTCATGGTAAACTGTGCGTTGAGTCTTGCAGACAGGGCTACGTGTCATGCATGCTTGGGCTCAGGCTATGGCAAGGGCAGAGAGCAGCCAGTGGGATCAGCCCTCTGCCTTGGTTCTTGGACTGTGAAATGTGGAGATAGAGATGCCAAGTACAGCCCAAGTGGGCTTTTTGACCAAACTCACACCTTGTCTTCTGGAACACTGATCACAGTGAAACCTTCCTAATGGATTAGTTCTTGTCCTGAAGAAAGCAGAACTCAGAGCAGCCTTGAGTGATTCTGTTGGCCGTGTGCATGTAGTGAGTGTGTGTGTGTGTGTACATATATATTTATATATATATGGCTTGTGTAATTAACCTTTTTGAAAGGTTAAATAATTAACCTTTTGGAAATCCCTGCTGGCATTTCAGCTGAATTCCAGCTTTTAACACAGGTCAGTCCAGAGCCACAGTAAGAGGTCCTACCCTTAAGTCAGCTAAAAGAAGGAAGAATGAACACAAATTGATGAAGTCCTTCGGAGATGTAGGTCAGGACAGGTCCAAGTTGGAATTACAGTGTGAGTGAACTTGTATGAACAGTGGTCCTTGAGAGCTGGGCACTGAGCTCTTCACCACTTCAGGACAGGTTCTTGGGACATCTCTCAGCTAAACAAGAAACGACACCAAGAGTTAAAGACTCAGGTGGTGTGATGGACCCCATTAACCCTTCTTAGACTTAGGTTCCAGTCTGAGCCTCCTTTATTACTGCCACTAGTGACTGCAGCCTCAGCCAGCATGGTGGGCTTAAGCCAGATGTTGTGACCAGGAGGAAGCCCTTGTATATCTTGTTACTTCTCTTCAGTCTCTCGTTCTGTATGCTTACCTTGGGGATGAAAAAACCACACTTGATTGCATTACAGGGTTTAACTCATCTTGGAGTCCAGAGGCTGTAATTCCCCAGTTTCAGTGGGTTGTATTTTTCAATGTGTATGAGGAGGCCAGCAAAAGAAAAACAGAATCTCTAATCAGAAGTTTGAGAGACCCTCAGGAGAAAAAAAAAAAAAAAAAAAAGATCAAGTAGAGGATCTTAAAGGACAGTTAGAGAAACATTTGATGGTGGCTGAAACAACGTTCTGCCTGAAAGGGTGAAATCTGACAACTGTACACTGGAGTATGACCAGAAGGTGGTGGAGTGCTCAAGGGACAATTGTGAGAGTGCTCATCTTTGGTGCACCCAGCTGCACAAGGCAGCAAGTAAAGGACATGAAAAGCTCTGTGTGAGGGCTGGGACTGTGGGCAGGGATACTGGGCAGGCAGAAGGGCTATGCCCAGAGCAAGGCCGCCCATGAACCAGTGTTTGTGAGCCTAGAAAGGGAGGGCATGATGTGCTTTCATCACTGAACGTAGAGCTCTACCAGTTAAAGAAGAGGTGGAAACTTAGCTGTGTATACATCTTACATGTCAGTGTCCTCTGTATGCATCCTGTGTCTGTGTGTCTCTGGCATTTGTGCTCAGCTTTGCTGCTGGGTGAACCTGCAAACCATGGCTGCTGTCATTAGACAAATGCTGCCATCATTCTTACTTCACAAGGGAAGGTGGGCAGGAAAACCCAGAGTCAGCCAGTGTGATTGTCAGGAGCACAAGAGGTCACTGTGTCCAAGGATGCTCAGATAACTCCCTGCTCCAATGGGATTAATGGTTTGTTACTTCTCCTCCCCAAGGAGCTGCAATCCTTCTGTGGATCATTCAAAGATTCTGGCTTTAAGAACAACAGCAGTTTGGGTGCAGGGGACAGGCCAAGTGACAGTTTGAAGTCCATCCAATTGGTGTTTCCCCCACCTCCCCTGAAATTAGGCACTAAAGGCAGAAACATTCCAGGATGAAAGGGGGGCTCTGTGCAGAGAAAGGAGCTGAGAGAGCATTCAGACCCTCCTTCCACCAGACAGCCAGAGCTCATTCACACAGCAGCAGGAATTTTGCTTGGAATGTGTCAGTTCCTACTGAATATGCTCTAAACTACTCAACCGCCACTCGCTGGGACTTCATTTAAGAATGAAGAAGGTAGCAAAGACTGGAGAAACTGAGACACTCCCCCAGTCCCATACAACTGCTGGGGAGGTGAAACTGCTTCAACTTCTGTGCCCAGGAATTTTCTCCCTAGGAGATATTCCTGAGAAGACAGAGGAGGAAACGTGGGAAAACTCTCCAATTGCTTGAAAAATGTCTCTCCCATCCAAGTTGCAGGCTATACTTCACTTTATCACTTCATTCTACAACTACTCAGGATGCTGGAAGGTCCCACAGTGATCCTGACTGGAGTAATTTATTCAGCTCCCTGCAAATTGTTGGCAAAGTGTCTTTAAAATACAAGAACAACAGATATTCCTGCCTTTGCTTGTGTGTTCACTCAGTGGCCCACTCCAACAAAGGGAGGAGGATTGCATCTCTATGACATGATTGGTTTGATCCAAATTTTAGACTGGTCTCATCACCTCTTTCTTGTGCATGTATTTTTCAGTTAATTGTCTATTCTCAGTGTAATTTGAATGAGTTGAGAACAATTAATTACTTTTGTGAAGTCACAGAGCAAATGGTAACACCATTAAAATGCTGCTGTATCTAAAGATACAACTAGTACAAGAAAAAGAAAGTTGAATCACCTTAATTTTGTTTCCCCTTTTTTTTATAGTCCACCAGCAGATTCAGTTGCTCTTCTGCTACCTATCCTCTTCTATTGCCATGGCAATAAACTGTTTATGCTCTGACCTCATCTAAATTGCAATTCAGGTTATTTCCATTACAGCATCTGGTGCCATGCTGCAGCTGGGTATTGGTGTAGGTGCTGGGGCACAGGGAGGCCACATGTGGGAAGGTGATCAACAGGGAGTGCTGTGGCCCTGTGGTTTTTGGGGGATCACAGGGAAGCTCACAGGTGTAACTGGTGTGTTTGGGAATGTGTAGGAGGCAGGCTGCTTTAAATCTGGAGTAAGGGAGATGTAGAGTGGATGTAAGATTGATGAAGAACTCACTCGTGTCCAAACTGAGAAGTGACTGAATGCTATGCTAGCCACCTGCAGGGATGTCCCTTGGTGCTTGTCTTCAATATGCATTCCCACATCACTGCAAAGAAGGAATACACTCTTAAAATCCTGCAGCAGGGAAGGGAGGCTGATAGACTTCTCTGATTACTTTGTAATAAGACATAAAATCAGGGAAGGGAGGCCCTCTAGGCTGGGGCTGTCCACAGTACTGACTGGACTGTTGGGGGTGCATCTGCAAGCTGCCCTTCTGCTTCCCCTACATCTCTCCCCGAGGTCATGACTTTTTTAATGCACTAAATGCCTTTAACCTCTTAGAGGATGTTAAAGCATCTAAAGAGTAATCTGCAATATAGTGGCAACGGTGCTTCAAGCCTTTTTCCTCTCCTGGGCTCTGTGTCATCAGGCTTCTAGAAAAAGGAACCCTTTTGTTTCTGGTCATGTCTACAATTTAATTAATGATGAGACTTTTAAAATTTCATGTTGTAGTTATTTGACTTTCATTTCTCCCGAATCTCTAATGTGGGCATGTCTCCCCTACTCCCTCTCCCTCTTCCTTTGCTGTGATACCTGGACACAGCATCATCAAAAGATTTTAGATTCACTGTCAACATTTAAATTCTAAATATAACTCAAACTTTTCTGTGCAATCAGAGCTCAAAGACTTGTTCCTGTAAATCAGATTAATGCTGGTACTACTTTCATGCAACTGATGCATCAATAAATTTGTGTCGAAATGCCTGGCTGAAACTGTTTCCTAAAGCACTATAGCATCAATTCTGTTTTACAAATAACAGAGGTTTGGCACAAAGCAGAGAAAATTTAAAAAAAAAAATATTAAAACCAAAAAGACAATTGAAAAATCAGGCCATTTAAGCTAAGGGACTATCTCAAGCAAGTTTTAAAAGGCTGCATTCCAACTTTCTCCATAAGACTTGTGCATATTAGCTTCCCTGGTGTATTCAGTACTTTTATCTTACAGAGGTTTGGATAGTTGGGTAGAGGTTGGGTAGGTAGGAGATGGAGGATGGATGTAGGTAGAAGAATTTGCCCAATGCATTTAATGCAGACTACAGAAATGTTTCTGCTCAACTGTAAGGGACAGAGATGTGTTGGACTGACTGTGGAAGGGATCTTGGCAGCTGAGGGAGAGTGGATCAGCTCTGTGTCTCTCCAGTGGGGTTGTGTGCTTGTGTTTGCTGTCTTAGTGTTTATGTCCTGAGTGAAAAAATAAAGGGAGATTGCAAATAAAAGCTTGTGGTAAGTAGGAATTGCAGTGCCCAAATGAATGAAGGCCAAACACCGTCACTGCCCTGGGCAGCCAGTGATTCTTTCTCAAACTTTCTATTCCAGAGCACCTAATTCAGGCCAGATAAGAAATCAGGATTGAAAGGATGGCTTCACTTCTGGTCAAGTGCAGGCAGTGACTGTGTCTGGAGCTGAGGTTTCTCTGTCTGGGGCTGCTTCAAGTGCTTCCTAATGCATCCCTTCTTTGGGATGAAGACAATATATTACACAGGATCACATGGAGCTATGCTAATTAATTTTTATGGCACACCAAATATAACCACTGAAATGGCATTTAAAATTCCAGGAGCTAAGCCTGGCTATGTTCCCCACTCCAGCTGTGTCTGTGTGCAGCTTGGCTCATGCTCTGCTGTGCCCCAGGAAGCCCTATGCTGCCTCTCTCTGAGAGAGCCCCCTGGGTGCAAGTCCCCAGGCTCTCTACAGTGCAGCAGAGCCCATCCTGTCCTTTCCTTCCATGTGCAGTGTCACCCAGGCTGGAATGAGCTACTCAAGAGGGAGCTCTGCAGTAACACACGCTGTATGGGGTTTTGTCCATACAAAGGCTGAAGATTTCTCCATCTCTCTGCACCAGCCCGGATGACACTCTGCAAAGTGAGCACCTGGGCCCCTAGGATCCTCCAGCCCCTTCCAAGCCCCCTTTTCATTGCCATTTTGTCATGTATCCACCTGGAAGGAAAGCAGGAGAAAACCCTATAAAAACCCGGGATGAAACCATAGACAGGGGGATCACCCAGCACCTCTGCAGGAGGCAAGGGCCAGGTGTCTTCCTGTGGTCCCATCCTGGGCAGGTTAGCATAGGCCTGGTCATGGAGCCATGAAAACCCCAGCAGGAGCCCAGTGTTCTGCTAAGCACCTAACAGGAAGCCCCAGGCTAGAGTAACAGCACCTCAATTGTACCCATGCAGTTTCAGCGGTGTTTTCTGCCTTTCCATATTCAAACCACACCCCTGCAACCCCCGAAGACACTGTGTGGGAGCCATGTGTCCTGCCCCGCGGAACCCTCACCTCCGGCAGCAGGTGGTCGTCCGTGGGGAGCAGCGCTCCCGCACCCCAACCACCTGCTCTGGGGAGAGGCAGAACTCACGAGACTGCGGCCGAGCCCCCGGGCCGGGGCTCGGAGAGGCGGAGGGCAGAGCCGCGGGTAGAGAAGGTGGGTCCGGGAGGCCGGACCACCCACCCACCCCCTTCCCCTACCCCGACGTGGGGAGGGGCGGCCCGGCCGCTCCGCCCCGGGGTAGCCTTGCCGGTCGGGGCAGCACCCCCGCCCACCCCCGGGGCTGTGTGACCCCCCAGGGTCGCCGCCGCCGCCCGTGGCCATCCTCCCCGCCCCGCTCCTCGGGCCGATATAGCCGCGGGGGGCCGGTAGGGGCCGACCAGCTCGCCCCGACGGCGAAGGGCAGCTCCTGTGCCTCCGTCCCGCCCCGCAGAGGGACCCCGCGCCAGCAGCACCCGGGTGTCTGCTCCCCCTACTTCCCGGCTGATCCCTCTTCTCCTTCCCGGCCTGGCTCTTCCCGACATGGCTCTATCCTTGGCTGGCGAGTCGGTCCCCGGAGACGGCGGAGACTCGCTCGGCATAAGCCCCGCCGGCCTCGCCTCCTACTACCCCTCTTTCCTCCCACCCGCCCATTACTTCGAGACGGCCCCCGACTACTTCCAGCCCCTGAAACCCCTGGGCGGGCTGATTTCCTCCTCGCCGCCTCTGCCTCCCTTCACCTTCAGCAGGGTCCCCGCTTTTGTGAGCGAGCCGCCCCCCCTGCCCACCGACCCTTTCCCCAGCCTTCCTTTGCCCGTCTACACCAGGCTGCCGTCCCCCTTCCCTCCCAGTGAGGGCTCGGCCCTCGGGACGGGGGCGCCGAAGTCTCTCTCGCCTCCGTACCCGAGCCCCCCGCACAGGGCTGCCCGCAGCCCGGGGGCAGACGGGGCGGCGGGGCAGAGCTACAGGTACCACTTCACCGAGGAGGAGCTCAACGCGGTGCTGTACGGGGCGCTCCGGAGCAGCCAGCCGACCGGGAATCTCCACGCCATCTCGGGGCTCCGGCTGTCCCCGGCCAGCTCGGGTAAGGGAGTATTTGACGGCGACGAGAGGGGCACAGGGTGACCCTGGGCGGCAGGTCGCTCCTTGCAGCCAGGTGTGCGGGAGGGTTCGGGGGCAGTCCCAAAACGGGTGCAGGCAGCCAGGCTCAAGGGGCATCGCCGGGGGCACGTCGGACTTCATTTTCCCGGTGGTTTTCTTGCGTTACGAGCCCATACCTGGAAAAAAGCCGGGGGGTGATCCGGGCTGCGGCCTTTGTCGGGAAGGTAGGACCCGCTCCTGCAGGGTCGGTGCCGTGCTGAAGAAGGGGTTCCTCTTCTGCAGGCGCTGCGGACTCCGCCGCCCCGCTGCTCGACCGGGACTCGCTGCAGCTGCCCGAAGGTAGGTGTCCCGGACCGCCCGCGCTGCGCCCGCCCGCGCCGCGCCGCGCTCAGCCCCCTGTCACCCGCAGGGCTCTCGGTGCTGCGGGTGGCCTACGGGGACGTGTCTCAGCTCGGAGTCTTCTGTACGGACCCCATCCCGAAAGGAGTCCGCTTCGGCCCTTTCCAAGGCAAAGTGGTCAACACGAGCGAGATCAAGACTTACGACGACAACTCGCTGATGTGGGAGGTAGCGGAGGCACCGTCGGGCTCACCCCGCACCCCCAACGCGGGGCCGGGGCGAGGTTTTCGGCGTCCCCTCTACTGTAGGCTGCAAGAGGGGCTCGACCCAGTGTGGGTGGTGGGACTGGTGAAAGCGGGACGTGTGTGGAAGGTCAAACCTGATCCTTTTTCCTCTGCTCTCCAGATCTTTGAATACGGTGGTCTGAGCCACTTTATCGACGGGAAGGGCCCCACTGGCAACTGGATGTCCCTGGTGAACTGTGCTAGGTTCCCCGAGGAGCAGAATTTGACGGCTATCCAGTGCCAGGGACAAATCTTCTACGAGACCTGCAAGGAAATCTTCCCGAACCAGGAGCTGTTGGTGTGGTACGGCGATTGCTACGTGCAATTTCTGGGCATCCCCATCAGCTTGAAGGGCATGGCAGAGGGGAAGAAACCCCCGCAGCACCCCGAAGGTGAGCCTGCCAGCAACCCCTTGAGCGACACTGCCCCTTATTCCCACGGACGTGTGCCTGGCCTGGATTAGATTCACACGAGGGGAGGTAAAGAAACACAGACACCACCTTTGTCCAGCTGTTTTACTTTTAAAGCTTCCTAGACCCTGCGATGAGGCGGTGGTGGGTGACCGGTCCTGCCGCGGGGGCGATGGCCCCGCAGCCCCGGTCCCTCGGGTCTGCCCGCCCTCCCAGGGAGCCGGTCCCCGGCCGCCCCTTCCCGCGGCATCCAGCACCCCGAAGCAGCAGCTTCCCCTCTGCCCGGGAATCCGGGGGGTTGCACCGAGAGCTGCCGGCAGCGCGGAGCAAGAGGCTCCCCTTTCTTCCGCCGTCCGCGGTTCCTCGGGGAGTTTAAAGCGTTGTTTGGTCTGACGATTGTAAAACATCTGGTGGTCCTAGGCTGAACTTGCCTCGGCCCCGCAGCGCCGTTGTTCAGGGTCCCGTTTTGGGAGGTGATGGGCTTTTCGGGGTTATTCCGGTTTTGGTCCTGTTTCATTTTAGGATTGCACACCTGACTTTCGTATAATTAGCGCTCTCAGTAAATGAGGCAGGCTGAAGTCGTTCCGATCCCGTAATGCCAATATTGCTTGCAAAAGAAATGTCAAATGCACTTATGCCAGGGTGAGGGGAGAGGGAGGGTAGTTCTACTTGTAATGTACAGAAAGTATGATGTTCTTATAATCAAAACTTATGTATGGAGAAAACAGGTTTTTGCCAGTGCGGGAAAAGCTGGGAAGGGATGAGTCGACCGGGTGCAGTAGAAAGGGAGAGAAGCAAATTTGCATGAAAATTTGGCATGGAAGATTTTGTACCTGTTGTCTTGAAGTGTCTAATTTAGACAGATGCTAAATTGTTAATTTCATCTTAAAGCTGCTTTTATTAAAGACAGAAAAGGATGTATAAACGCCTGAAAATTTTCTGGTGTTTTTCCTAAATTCAGTGGTAAATAATTAATTGAAATTAAAAAAAAAAAAGTCAAATAAATATGCTATTTTGTTCGATAGTTATTTGAAAACAATAGAAAAGGTGTGCAAAATTATTTTTCCTTTTGGGATGGTAGGTAAAAATTGCGGACAATTCTTGATAAGAAATATCTCATAATGGTTCCGTTTGGAGAGAAGTTTTTAAGTGGGACTCTTGAGTTGTTTTTTCACATGATTTCTTGCTATTTATGGATATGCAAGGATTAAATCCTGTTTTTGGTGAAGTTAGTAGCTAAACCGAGTAATTTTAGCGGACTGTGGGCTCTAGTTTGTTCCCCTCCTTTAAAAAGGCAAGGGGAGCACTGCGAACGCTCAGGAGACACGGCGCGCGTATTTTCTTTATGATATTGCCAGCATCAGTTTACAGTCGTTGTCCTCTCAGAGACTTAAGATTCCCCGTAGGGGTCCCAGCTCTGACAAGGATACAGATCTAATCTGAATCCCTTTTGCCGTGGTGTAACGGAGAGGTGGCACTTTCCCTTCTGCTGTACAGAAGCCGGGGAGAGCTTCAAGTGCGAGCGCTGCGGCAAAGTTTTTGCCTACAAGTACTACCGGGACAAACACCTCAAGTACACCCGCTGCGTGGACCAGGGGGACCGCAAATTTCCTTGTCACCTTTGTGACCGATCCTTTGAAAAAAGAGACAGGCTGAGGATCCATATTCTCCACGTTCACGAAAAGCACAGACCTCACAAGGTGAGCCTGCTCCCGAGTCTCTCCGCAGTCATTGGCTCTTCTGAGGGTACTTAATATTAACTCCTTTTTTTGATCCAGATAAGATGCTGATGACGTTCCTCCTCCTCCAGTTTCCCTGGCAGTTTCCTGGTGGGACTGCTCAGGAAGACCTTGTCATGTGCAGCAAAGCTTGGTTTAAGAAATTTAATGGATTTAGGTTGGGAAAATAAACCCCACTGTCTCCGTGAGGGTTTAAAAAGAAACAAATTTTCTCCCGGGCTTTTTGGATGATTGCATATGAGTGTTGCTCCTTTTCTTACACATGTGGCGTTAACTTGTGCTTAAAGGTGCTTGGCCTGTCCAGGACCAGGGGAGAGATGTCTCATGTCTGTTTCCCACACCCTAGCCCTTCAGTCCCGACCATAGCTTTAATCTGTGTCTGTTGGACCAAACAGGGCTTAAAAGTTTTACATTCACATTGTGTGAAGCAGATTTTCAATTGATGAAAACAAATCTTGAAAACGCTTTACTCATCTCCACCAAACACCTTGCTTTTCTAGCACTAGTTTTCTCTACCAGCAGAGGGAATGGAAAATCAGGCTTTTTTCTAAAAGCTTGGGAAGGGCAAGTTCTAGTGCTTGAAATGGCACAGTTAAATCAGTCCTCAAAATTCTCCAAATATCTATTTTATAGATCATCCTACAATGTGTAGGATACAATATTTTTTTCTTGAGGAAAAAAATATTTTGTAACTAAAATGGCACTATTACAATGTCATAATATCTGCATGGAATTAGTAACAGGTAAAAAATATTCCATTAAATATGAGGTATTAAATACCATATAATTCCTTTTCCTTTCCCTTTCCTTAGTAAATTTCAAATTATTTTATTCTTCAGGTAGTTTATCTTTTAGGGAAAAATTAAAACTGGGGCTTGATTTATATATTTATTTTTTAAATATTTTACAGAAATTTTCAGGTTTTTATTACTGAAAATCAATATTATCTGTTCTGTAAAATAACAATTTTTTATTGAAACAATTTTAACACAAATTATTTGAAATTTTTTATGGTTTTAATACATATATGTACATATACAGGTAAATCTGTTCTTAAAACCAGACTAAACTTCTGGGTATT
Source organism: Vidua chalybeata (assembly GCF_026979565.1). NCBI lineage: Eukaryota > Metazoa > Chordata > Aves > Passeriformes > Viduidae > Vidua > Vidua chalybeata. The sequence goes on along the minus strand of NC_071530.1, from coordinate 120,002,193 downwards.
TCAATTTATTGCAGCTTAAAATTACTATTGTGTTTACACATGAATACATAAATACATGTGTATATCTAGATTATATGTAAGAAATGTGCACATCATCCACATACTTAATTTTTGCTTTTAACTAAGCAGTTACATGTTTCCTTTTAACTTTATTCCTTTTTTTTTTCCCCAGTGCTCTGTGTGTGGGAAGAGCTTTTCTCAATCCTCCAGCCTGAACAAACACATGAGGGTTCACTCTGGGGAGCGCCCCTACAAATGTGTCTACTGCAACAAGGTAAGGCAAAGCCCTGCCCCATCCCTCCCTCTGCTGTGCTTCGTTTCTTTGTTTTCTTTCAAGAAAATGCTTTGTATTTAACTGGTAACCAGATGAGTGGGTGTATATTCTGGGCAGTTGTGAGGTAAGGTGGCAGGGCTGGATGAGACTGAAGAAACAGGGTCTGGTCTCTATCTGACATGGAACTTGTGGTTCATCCCAGCTTACTGATCTGCAGAAATAAGGTCTAGGGAAGCTTGAGAGCATTTCAGATACCATCCAAAGCATGCACCTAGATCCAATATCCCACTTTTTGATCAGATAAGTAATTTTTGGTGTTATTGGCATTGCTTCTGTACTGCAATAAACAGATGTGGTCCGTAAAGTGAACCTGCACAATATGAATTTGTGCATGCTTACCTTGAAATATCAGGGCTGTTGATGGGCAGATGGGCATGGAGGTTTCACTTTAAAAAGAACACAAGGAGAACCATACAGCCCTGATCAGAGATGTGCTCTGCTGTTACTGCCCATCACAGCAGGGATGATTCAGGTGAGCTCTCCCTGTGAAAGTGCTGACAGCTCTTGAAGCAGACAGCATGTGGATGCACAGGCTGTTGGAAAATGAATATTGGTAGGGCTCCCAGTGCCGTGGAGTGTCCACACGATGCAGAAGCCCCATCAGCTCTGGTAGCCTGCTCCTGATTTTGTAGAGACAGAAGTTTTGTTTATGACTGGCTGGACTAACACAAAGCTGAAGTGTCCTGCTGTAAAGAATCTTAGAGGAAACTCCTTTTGGCTATTATACTTTTTTGTCTCTCCATGATCATCCTGAACAGAGATTAGGATGAAATATCCTTAATTTTCAGATCACAGGAGGAGGTGGCAGAGCTTTATAGGTTGCTCTGTAAAGAGATCTCTAAGGACACTTGACCAGTCCCCAGCCAGTTCTAGTTGGACTGTTGTGGATTGGATCAGATTAAACTACTAGTCCTCAGGCTGCAGGATGCAGCTATCCTAGGACATAGCCGTAATTTCTCAGGCTGGAAAACCAGGGTCTGTTTTAATGAATCCTCGCTGGCTCCTCCTATGTAATTACAGTTCTTCTATTCCTCTTCTACCTCTAACAGTGGCTTTGCTTTTCCAGCTCCTTTGCTGGAAATCAGTGGTCACTTATTTCAGGAACATTGTGAGATTAAAGGAACAGTGCTGGGTCAACATCACCATTCTCTCCCCAAGACATATTTTTGCCCTTGATACACACCTCCAAGGACTAATGTGTAGGAGTCTGATCTTTTTGTGCTCTAAGGTTCCTAGTGAAAGGGTATCTAAGATGTATTGTTGCTTGCTGTGAAAAATTACTAGAGAGTATGTATTTTGTGTGGTCTGCAAATAATGAAGGGCCTGAAATTGTCTCTCTTTGGAAAAGAAAAAATGGGGAAAACATGGGCAACTTTACAACATTCCTGTTCAAATTTTAATGAGTGAGTTTTATCCCCTAATAGAGGAGAAGTCTTTATGACTTTGCTACTCGAAAGTGTTAGGGGTGGGGGAACAGGCTAGAAACTATGCCTGCAGAAAGAGAAGAATATGATGGAGCAGGGAAAATGAACCTGTAAATGATGTATGGTGGACTGCATGGATGAATTTTAGCAGCTGAATCCCAAGGCAGTCAAAGAGTTTAACTTTGAAAACAAAAACTGGAAGAAAAGCCTGCATTATGTTCTCCACACATGAAGGAGTTGCAAAGCTAATTAGGCTGGTATTGACTTCTTCCCTCTGACATATAGAAGATATTTACTGGTGTCTTTGCTCAGAAATCTTTCTCTGAGCTTCATCCATCTCCATGGACTCAGCCACATCTATATAGCAATAGCTGTTGCCTTCTGATTCCTCCTTGCTGGGAGTTTTCATTTTTTTTTTTCCACTTGCCTAAGGAGTGGAAACATGAGCTATTTCAGGACTTAATTTTCAGGGTAACCGTGCTTCCGATGGGGTCTGGGTTAGCTGAAGGTAGGGATTGCGCGTGTGAAAGCAAATTACTTGCAACTCCTTCTCCTTTCCGATGATCCCTGCCCTTTCAGGCATTCACAGCATCCAGCATCCTGCGCACTCACATCCGCCAGCACTCGGGGGAGAAGCCCTTCAAGTGCAAGCACTGCGGCAAAGCCTTCGCCTCGCACGCGGCCCACGACAGCCACGTGCGGCGCACGCACAGCAAGGACAAGGGCTGCACGTGCTCCGTGTGCGGCCAGCACTTCCCCGAGCAGGAGGATTACAACTTCCACGTGAAGATTCATGCTGCTCATTAGTCAGGACCCCACGGACATATCCCGGACCAGCTCATGTGTATATCAGTCTGCGGGTATCTGTTTGTGCGTGGCTGTGTGCACAGCGCAGGAGGTGACACCTGCAGTGGCTCTTGGGGTAGGTCTGGTCTCTGCACCCAGGGCACATGACTGAGCACAGGGAACAGGGCATACCCTGATGCCACTCTCCTTCTCCTCCCATACCTAATCTCTCTCTAAAGGCCGGAGGGAATTCTACCTCCCAAAACCCCTGTGTGCACAAATATCACTGTGAGGACTTTTTCTGCGTCTCCAATGCCTGTGGACTGCCTGGTACAGTCTGTATCAAAGTTTATGTAAGGGTTGTTTTTATCAGGTTCATTTCTCAAAGCTGATTTAACCTGTTTGTGTTGTTTGGACACATGGCCACAGACATATGGTCTACTTACCCTTAACCTGTCTTTTAGTAATGTTCTATTTAAATGTGAACTTTCTCATGGATACTGGCTGCTGGAGCAACAAAGAGCTATTTTAAATTGTTCAGCTGAGACTGAGAGCTCCAGAACTATGAGAGCAACTCTTCCAGAGAGTGCTGGATGCTGGTTAGCCCAGAGGGAGAGGAGTGGGGCGTGGTAAGAAATATGCAGGCCTGATATCTAGCGGAGCTAGCAGAGATATAGTGGAGGTTGGTTTTGTCTTCTCAAGAGTTTGGAGGACCAAACATGGTGATATTCCTAAGCATCAGTGAGCCATTGGGTGGATAATGAGCAGTCAAGTGGCCTCAGAGAGGTGTTTTTCATTGTAGACTCAGAGCAGGCCAGGGGCAAGCACAATCCCAGCAGTGGGCTCTTTGTGAATTTCCCTGAACCTGTCTGGTCCTGGCCAGGTGAATATTTTCAGTGAACCCTGATATAAAGAGTGGGCTCGACTGCTTTCTCCTGGCTTTATGTTGGATTACTGTAAAATGATATCAGGACTCCTCAGTGCCTAAAACTCTGCACATGAAATTCCTTCCCCAGTCCGCAGGAAAGGTTTTGCTTCCATGGGAGGACTGGAAGGTGTCATCCTCCATGTCTCACTGACCACACAAGCAAGGCAGGAGTGTGGTCAGTGAGACATTTTCAATTCTTAAGAAAGTGGCATTCCATATCAATGTGAAATCTTAACTAGGGGGGAGGCTTAAGAAAAAGCTTCTGCTGAATGACTGCTAAAGACAGGGAGTGCTGTAATTGGTATAGAAGTTTTAGTTATCACTGAGTGACCACCAAGCCTGGCAGGAGGCTGTGCTTATGAGAGGGCTCATTGTGCCAGTGGGACTGTGTGTTGCATCCAGGAGGAATAATGGAAGTCCTTTTTGCAGCTAGTTGATAAACACAGGTAGTTCGGTATTACTGGAATGATAAAATTCTCTTCAAAGTATCCTAGATCAGCTAGGATTAACAAGAATTTTGTATATAAAGTAGAAGAAAGTAAAGTTTTTATTTTGTACCAACTTAAACGGTCTCCTTAAATACAGCATAGAAATAGAAAAAAAATTTACTTGTACATTTAATTATATTGTGCAGATACCGTATCCTTAAATATATTGATTTGCACTAATTTTCATAAGATTTTTTGTATCTTCAGTTGTGCTGTTCTCGTTGTTTTCATGGTGAAAATATTTTTTAGATATTTATTAAATAACTTACTGATAAACAAAATATTGATGCCCAGCACTAGGCAGTATGTGAAATAAGCAAATCCATTTGTATTGTATGTTTATACACATAGGTTTTAGGGTATGGTCTATTTTTTTTTTTTTTCTTATTTTAATACCAAATGTTATTATAATACAGCAGACTAATTTTTTTTTTACATCTTGAGAACTGAATCCCTGGCCCCTAAATAGGTAAAACTCACTCCTGAGCAGAAAATTATCACAGAACTTATGTGTACAAACAATGCTGTGAAACAGGTAGGAGAACTGAACCTTTCTTCCAGCTGCCTGCTATCTAGGAGGATAAATACAAGCATACAAAATCCTGGCCAACAGAAACAAGAATTATGTGTGCAAAGCCTTTGTTAGTTGAGTCCCTTAAAAAAAAAATCAGGATTTGGTGAAATAAACTGCCTACTAATGAAGAAAATGTTATGACTAGGAATGGCTTTGAAGTACTGTGAAATGCCTGGTTAGCTTCCCATGCAGGTAACCTCCCTTTTTTGCTCTGAATGAAGGTTGTATGTTTAATGGTGCCTCCATAATGCTCTTGTATGCATTTTCTTCTTCTTGAAGAAACCCCAAATGTCTTGTGCTAAATTATTTGCACCTTTCTATTGTATTTGATGTGTTGCCTGTAAAGGAGTATGTGAAGGGTTATACTTGTGATTGAAGGTACTGGCTGTCTTGCACATTAAAACCATGTATGTAAACTTTGATGCTAATTATTGTGCACAAAACCACACTATGAAAAGCCAGTGTCCATAAAGGAGACAGAGGAGTCCTGCAACTTTATTTGAATGAAGGGAGGGACAGCCCACTGGAGTTTTGGAAAGCTCAGCCTCCTTTTATCCTCAGTTCCTGGCCCCATGTTGCCCTCTTCCTTTCCCCACTGGCTGAGGTACAGCCTTCCCGAACTGCCTTGAACATTTGTCATTTTCTCCCAAAGTTCAGAAGTTAAAACTATCTGGGTTTTGCAACAGGCTTTGCTTACCCATTTTTCTATTACCATAAAGTTCAGGTGTTTAGACTGTCGTCAAACTGTCTGGGCTTTGTAACAAATTTTCAGCTTGAGGTTGGTAGAGATATTAAGACCCATCTCAAAGACATTAACACCCGTTTGTCCTAAAGACCCTCACCCATCGAGTTGTTTGTAAAGACATTAGCACCCCATCTTTCCTATTATTAATATTGCTACTCTTACATAATAAAAATAAATTGTTGGAGGCTGCAGTGTAACACTAATGGGCTATGGCTTGTTTTCTGCTAGATGAAGAGTTGTGTATTTGAGGTACTAGTAAATGGATGAAGGTATTTTCTGTGTCATTTTTAAGTCGTTACTGAGTCAAACTGTCTCTTATTGGGAAGTCTAGTCCTTGTCCTGCTGGGCAGCAGCTGGTTGCACAAGAAGTCAAAGGCACCCAGTGTCTTGATGGATTTGGTCTTAAGTACCCCAACAGTTCATGAAAGCTGAGGCCTTTCAGTTCTGGATTGAGTTCACTCCCACTTGCATGCAAGATGATGGATCCAGACTGAGCACTAAAAAAAGGAATTAAACTACCTTGTAGCATTTAATTACCCTATAGAGTCATCCTTTCCCTTTTGAATAGTGAGTCCCAGCTGTGCTGGGGACAGTGAGGATGGCACTTGGCTCTGCACACTTCACCGCAGGGTGGGAGAAATGTATCAGGAGGGAGGTCAAACTGAGCCACCCACAAGACCACGCAGATTTTAGTTTTCTGAAACAAAAATGCACTGATTGTCAGAGCAAACAGATTGCTGTTCTTGCCAGATGGGGGTTAGGAGAGATTAGGGAATCCTCCTGTAATGTACCTGTATCTTGTGTGTGTCCTGTGAGCTGAGGTTTTCCTCCCCGACGATTTGCACATTCACTTGTACTTTTTGTGGCTGTGCTCTCAGCAGCTGAGTGAATGTGCAGCTCCAGCCAGCTCAGCCAGCAGTGAGGTTTTGGATATTTACACACGCAGCTAAGAAGGGAGGAAACTGAGGGAGCATGTGTGCATGCTGCACTTTTCTATCTGTCACATTCCCAGAATGACTGCATGGCACAGAAGGACGTGTGCATGAAAGAGGCTGCACTGCAAGTTCAGCAGAAAAGAGAATATTTGTGGCAATGTGTAAAGGCTCAGTCCTCGTGCTGGGCAGCCCTGGCTGCCAGGTCTGTCCTGAGCAGGCGCTGTGGTGCTCCATGCTCCTGCAGCTATTTCTGAGCTAAGGCAGCAGAAAGGACATGCCTGCAGCTCTCAGGGGGCTGGGCTGTGGCTTTACATGCTGTACTAAATCCATCTCTTCCATTTCTTGGCATCTGCAAATAATAGGACAGAAGCGTTATTTTCCATGACAGTAACTACAGTAATACACTATGTGCAATAGGTACCCATGTTTCTCACTCAGTTTTGCTTAAACTGGCTGTGGGGTGATGTCCCTGTCTGGAGTCACATTGTCACTGCTTTCAGTAAGGCAAAGGATGTGTGTGCACCCTGGCTCTTCTTCCCTTAACTAGGATTAAAAACAGTCCTCCCAAGGGGAGCAGCAAGACAAGTCCCTGGGACTAATCAGTCCTGTAAGACACTAGCTGATTTTAAGTGTTCTGCATTAACTCTGTCAGAGTTTTTTAAATGTTAATAGAAAGTGATCTAAATAGAAACCAGAGTATGAGGGCAATCAACTGTTTTGTTGGAACAGAGGGGTGCAGGAAGAAAGATCGTGTGAGGCTAACTTCTGAGTAAATGACAATGGGGAGACAAAAAAAAAAAAAAAGGTGGTCCCAGAGCTCAGGCTTGCAAGTGTGAGAGAACAAAAGGCCTGGCCACAGACATCTGCTGCCTCTAGCATCTTCAAACACCTGGTCCCCAGCCCCTGCTGTCCCAGTCCCTGTCCTGCTGCTCACTGGGAAGAACAGGGTTAACCACTGAAGGAAGGTGAAAAGCAGCAAGGAGCTTAGTGAATTGAAGATAATGTCACAAACAAATATTGGTCAGTGCCAAACTGGCCATTAAACAAGAGAGATTGTTCACCAGAGGAGCCCTGACTGGCTGTCCCCTTCTTAAGAAAGCCATTCCTTGGGTCCCCAGTCTCCTACAGGCCTTTGCAGCAAGTGCTGGTGTTTGTTTTACCCCTACAGACACAGTCACCATCACCATTCCTTCTCTCCTGACACACATGCCCTTGCACTTTCTCCCTTCTGTCTCTCCTTAAGACACTTAGTGCAGAGCCTAAGGCACATGAGAGGTGTGAAGCTCTGTCTTTGCCGTCTTCTTTTGTTCTTTTGCTCTTTTTCAACCTGAGGTGAAACATATCCAGACTTCCAGTCTGTGTTTTTATGGTGTTTGACTCAAGCTTTAAAGAGGGTTCATCTCTGCCAGTGAATGCCTTTTCTGAAAAGCCATCCCCTGGAAGGTTCCTGGGGTTGGTTGATAACTGGGGTTCTGCAGCAGCACCAGAGGAGAGTGACAGCACCTCTGCCTCTCCTGCAGTGGGGCTTGAGGGACTCCATTCCGTCTCCATCCCCAGCCAGTCACTCTGCAGCAGCCTTGCTGAAGGGGCTGTCCTGAAACCCCAGCTTTACACCACTGCAGCAGTGGCAAACCAAACTCACAAGACTGATCTTTGTCACAGGACTAACCTCTGGCTGGCCCAGCAATTTAGTAGCATAGAGAGCACTTTTGAATGCCTTACTGTGAGAATGCCACACAGTCCTGCAAACTGCAGCATTATCAGCCTGCAAAACAGCAGTGAGAAAATGCAATCCTTCCACTTTGACTGCCGGAACTTGAGCAGAGCCAGTAGGAGATACCTTAGTCAGAAATGCAGGAGCAGAGAAAACACCCACCTGGAGTGAAGGAAGGAGAAAGGGATGATTACTTGGATCATACTGGCCAAAAAGTGCAATTCAGAGATAACTCCTGAAGTGAAATCAAGCTTCCTCGACAGCAAGAGTAAGTCCATCCTCTGTCTAAATCAAAGTGGGGTCAGTGGCATTCCCTCTGGAGCTGCAGAGGGTCAGTGCAGAGGTGGTGGGGTTGTTGTGAAAAGTCACTCCCCAGAGAAGTTTCACTTTCCCACAAGTGACCCCAGTGCAATGGCCAGGGCAGGCCCACAGCAGCGGTGCTGAGCTAGCTGAGGGATTACCTGTATTGATTCTCTGATAGCTGTCAAGGTGGAGGGAAAGACTACTCTGCCACAAGCTTGGAGCTCTTAGCTGAGCGGGAGCATAAACACCCCATTAAAGGTTTCATTCAATAGCAATCTTTACTAAAGTAAATGGATAACAGCAGCCCCCCTGCTCCCACTCCTTAATGCAAGAGCCATTATGGAGCAGGAAGGCAGCACACAGGAATGTGTATTTCTGTAGTATCAGTTTCACCAATAGACTCTTAATGAAAAGTGGATTTGGTTTTCAATTTTATTTTTTTTTTTGTCAGGGGTATGAAAACCCCCATGAAACAACCCAAGGGGAATCTGCTCTTCTTCTTGAGCCCACCCCACCCAGAGCTTGATGTATGGCTGTACCCATCAGTAAGCAGAGTGGGAATGTGGGCTGGCAGCATCCTGCTCCTGCTCCTGCTGAGGATGGGCAAGACAGGAGCAGCAAGTGCTGGAGGTGGCAGTGCTGCAGGATGCTGGAGTGACTGGGGGCTTTCCCTTCCATGAGCCATATGCAGTGCTGGAAGAGAGACAGTCCGGCCCCTGGAGGGCAGGATTTTACTTTTCTGGTGTGTCTGGAGCTGCCTTCTTGAAAGCTTCTTATTCTGGCAGCAAAAGAAGGCTTCACACCATGGCTCTGAAGGCAGCAGGGCCCTAACAGGCCCCTGCTGGGAGTCTTTGCTCCACACAACCTAACAAGGCTGATTCAGAAGTTTACCAGTCAAAACGAGTTTTTCTCTCTCAACTTTGGTGGACCTCCAGTCGAGAGTAGTATGAAACCTTGTATGGATATTACTAGATTTACCTCAGTAGGCTTCTATTTAACCCATGCCTCTTCTTCTAAGGCTTCTTCCTCTTAGTTTCACAGCTGGAGGGATCACACACACAGTTAATATACGGCACACAAAACAAAATCCAGCATGAAAAAACGTGCCATCAAAAGGGAAAATTCCTGGATAAGTGACATTTGGTTATTTGCTCAAGCATCTGGGTTCTTTACTCATCCCCCCACACCCCACCCCCAGGCCCCTTCCCAAGGGTGTCCTCAGCCTTATGTTTTGGAGATTAGAGAAATGAGGGATGGAGAAGGACTCCATCAGGTAGACTGCTTTTTTGAGTTTCTTTCCATCAAAGAGAGAGCTCAAATGCCAGATCTGCAGGCAGGGAGGCAAGCTTAGAGAAAATCAGTCTGATCTTATTCCTTGTGGGGGAAGTCCCTGAATTTAGGGCTTTTAAATTCCTTTTCTGTTTCTATGCTAATGTAACGCTGCTATCACAGTGTTAACATAGTTTGTTTCTATATATTGGATTTTTAAAACTAGTTGGAGTAACTGGCCAAATCTATTCAGATGGTCTGTCTATCCCAGTTTAGTTGCTGATGGTTTTGTACATCTAACACATGAGCAGTAGGGCCTGGCATGATAAAAACCTTCTTCCTTTATGGCTTTCATTGCTTTTGTCTCCTGGGAGCTGTTTTGGCCAGGATGTTGTTATGACAAAAAAAAGTTCTGTGGGAGAGCTAAAGGAGAACAGTTGTTCTTCTGAATGAGAGAAAACAATTTAATTTTGCAGAAATTCAGAAGAGAAGAAAAACTAAAGTGGTTCTTAGCATTTAAAATCTCTCCCAAAATCTGTACAGCTTTTTGGTCTGTGACGCTTTTCTTTAACTACATCTGTCCAGTAGATGGATTAATTATTTTTCTAGCAGTGATGAGGAAATAAAAACTATTATAAAACTTTTAAAATTTTATCTTTGCATTTTCTTCAATCTATGTCTTTGGGAATCATCCAGCAGCAAACTTTCATTAGGTGAGAACAATGGCAAGTTCCCTATAATTTATTGTGATGGTCAAAGATGATTCATATTCTGTACTTTTAATCATTGTCGTAGGAGAACCCCCACTTATTTCCATAGTACTTATGACATGAAGTATTAAATTTGTATGATAATAATAAGTTATACTAGGTGGGTTAAAATAAAAATGAAGTATTCTGGATTATGAGTTTCTGTTTTATATAACTGTATGATTGTACTGATAACCCCCTCTACACTATATAGGCATTTTCCAAGTGTATTCACCATTCTTAACAGAATATTACTGACTTTTTGTTTTTATTCGTGTGTACATATACACACAAATACATACACACACAAATGTGCATATGTGTACCTAGGTATGCTCATGAATGTGTACAATGTCTGTTAAAACTTGAAAAGTCAATTAATACTGAATATTCAAGTAAAGTGAATATAGAATTAATAACGATCCACTCTCAGTTTTATTACTACTTTGGATGGCATTCATGAAGATAGTGGATTTGCTAAGGAGCTGCTTTTCAAGAAGCTCTGTGAAACTAGGTACTCAACATGATCAATTTTTTTCCAGCCCTGAAAGGCGGATGAGCAGAAAACTTTACAGCAACGGCAGATGGCAGTCACTCTTGTCCCGCTGCTGCTGACAGCTGTGGTTCCCTTGGGCCCAGTGGGATAATGCTTCATACCCTTTCCAGTCTTTATGTCATGTTAATATGACATCCCTTGCATGTTTGTTTTTTACATTCCCTAATCTCTTCAGTAATAGGAAAGAGCTGACAGTGCCCAGCTGAAGTGAGAAGTCCTTTGAAGCAGCTTTGCTGGTAATACCTTTCAGCATCTGCTTTTGTGGAAGCTGCTTTGCTATGTTACTATATTGGTATTGATCTGTGCTGTGTAGGTCCGTATTTGTCAAGCTTTCAAAGACATATTATCAAAGATTTCTACATGAGAGAGTAATTAAAGGTCAACCTCATAAATAGTTATAGCACCCAAGGCCAAAGGGGAGTTTTTTACAGTCATTAGAAGCTCAGCAGAAGTTTAACCTGCTGTAGTTTAATCAGAGGTGCCTTGCCTTATTTCTGGTTCTGTGGTGGCTGAGGGGTCCCTGGGAGAGCCCGGGCACTGTGGTGGGCTCAGCAGGCATTGCTGAGAACAGACCAGCAGCTCTGCCTCTTCTCAACCCTTCTGCATGCACAGTCCCACATGGCCACTTGCCCATCTCTTCTTGCTTTTGGGCACATCCCTTCCCCAGGCAGCGGCCCAGCGGGACTCAGCTGCATTATGTATTGCTGTACACACAGCAGGCCCCGGGGGGCTGTGAGGAAGAGCTTTTAACCCGCTGTTATAACTATTCCCATGGCAGGGAGGCACGCAGCAGCCCCCTGCCCATCAGACAGTTAAAACTTACTTTCCTTCAGCATCAGGGTTTCTTTTCTCTTCGCTGATTGTCATCTCTTGCAGGGTATGGAGCAAAAAAAAATTAAGCAATTACACGGTTTAGTGGGTTCCTGTATGGCCCCAGAAGGAGGACAAATATTTTAACCATCCCAGATGGGATTTTGCCAAAAATTCAACCCGTCTTTCCCCTGATAAACATGCCGTTTAAAGGTGTCAACCCTCGAGGCACTCAGCTCAGGTAACTACCTTCAGAGTGGTAAGGAGGTCCTTTAGTACTATTCATCACCTTAAAGACTGTGCTCTTCACACACAGTTTCATGAGTTTGGACTATTTTACATAAGTCTGCAAGAAATTAAGAGGTTCCTCCCCCCCTACACCACCCTCCAAACAGCTAAAAAACTATTGCAGGCTTTTACCTGTTTCCATTCACTCAGATGGAAGTATATCAAGAAGTTTATAGGGTTTTTAATACTCAGATCTTTAAAGACTCTATCACAACCAAATATTTAATTTCCCAAAAGAAATAGCATGTGTATGCAGTCTATTTGTTATTTCATTTTCTATTTTATGCAGTTGGTGGTAAAATATTCAGTTAACTTAGAATTGCAGATCTATCAGAATCTGTCATACTGTCTTTTGTGACCAGCCATCTAAAACAGGACAAAACATTTCTGAATCAGCTTGAAGAACTGGAATCTCAGCGGGACTTGACTTGTTGAGGTGTGGGATGAAAACTCACTATTTTTCTAACACTTTCTTTTGCATCAGGAAAACACCAGGCTTTGTTGGACACTGTTTTCAAATCTCTAGAGTGCATTTGCAATGGAAGCATCTCCGGGTAAAGGATTTAAAATCATGTTCTTTGGAAGCATCATTTGGGGAGGGAGTGGCATTCTTTCACAATCCATTAATATGTTTTATAGGAAAATGCTATCTTCCTCACCTGCAGCTTGGGAGCAGAAAGGCAGATACCACAGACACAGTCAGGACACAGTGATGGTGGTGGGCACATGGTTTTCACATAGATACAGAGTATTGATGATCTGCTTCCCCCAGGGCCATTACATCATGTGTCTGTGAGGCAAATTATTGTGTGTGACAATAAAAAAACCTCTGTTAGGAGACTTGTCCTGCTGATTGATGGGAGAGCGTGGTAAAATCAGATTTACCAATGAATGTCACTTCAGAATTAACAAAGCTGATAGGAATGTAGCCAGCAGCAACGTTAATTTCTCTAGGAATGAGTTTCCTCCCCTCCTCCTGGGGGCTTATTGCCTGCACTAATAGGGCCTTGGGTCTTTTCCTGATAGATGCCTGAATGTCGGGCAGCAGATTTTAGGATAATAATGACAATGATTCTGATAATGGCCCTGCTCTGTAGCCTAAAGCTGGCAATGAGGAGTGTGAAAGCATCTTGGCCCAGGCAGGCACTGCACTTTCCTCTCTTCCTGCTGTGAGATTATCTCCACCCTCAGGAGTTTAACCTGCTATGAGGAACCACCTTCTTTGACTTGCTCCGTTCTGACACTGGAATTGTCATGTAGGAGTATTTTAAAACGCCCCTATTGATTGCACTACAATGGCTCCTTTGCAACACAATGACACCAGCCCTGGAGTTTTTGGGTCAGCTGAGCTGGTCTAGGCTGCACCAGCTGTGTAGAGCAGGCTCTGGTCCAGGTTGGTCTCTTCCAAGCCTCTTCCCTGCTGATTTCTGAGTGCCACTTTGTCCAAGGCACTGTTACAGCAGCCAGGACAAAGTGGAAGCCTGCAGCAGAGGAAAGTATTGGAGCTGTTTTGATGACCTTCTGTTACTCAGTGGTTTCTCTGCTGAAAGAGGGCTTTCTCAAGACACAAAGTGGGAGCAGGGCTGATTGTCCCTGACAGAAACTCGGGAAAACTGGCGTAGTTGTATTTTAATGTGCCAATGTGATGCCAATTCACACTTGTTGTCCTTAGGTCTTCAAAGGCTTGTGTAGAGAGAGATGAGGATAACAGTTCTTATTTTCCAAATGGCGGGGTAAAATGGGCGGATCAGTTAAATTATTTTCTTTGCACTGCAGAGACTGATGCTCAAAGTAGAGCCCAAATCCATGTTAATGGACCTCGAAAATAATTGCTGTACAGAAGGGAGATACAAACATGTACTTCCCACAGCCAGCTTTGTTTCCCTCTCCCATCTTGACATATCCTCCAAGGGAAACAGCCCCAGGGCATGGCCTCGAAGGGAGCCGCAGCAGCACGTGTCATCTCCACAGCCTGCTGGGGACCAGCCTCTGCTTTATGTGCTCTTCTACACGTTACTGTCACCGCGTATGGAGGGTGTGTGGGGAAAGAGCAATAAAGGAACAATGTCACCAGTGCAAGTGAGCTATTCTTAACCGCATCTTAAAAAGCACATTAACACATTTGTAGCCACTGTTTACTATTTCTTCACTGGCTCAGTCCAAAGCAATTAAAGTGTTCCTCTTGAACATTTTGGTGTGTTAGTGTTTAACAGGTCCTTGTCTTTGTCCTGCTGCAAATACCTTCTTAATCCCATTTATTCCATTCCTTTTGACTTTCCATGGGCAGAGCAGGCACTTACATGCCTGATGATGCCCTTTGCTGTAACACTGTATCTATTTCTCCGTAACCATGTTCAGAAACCTATCTAATAATTGCTTAGCTAATACGTCTCCTTCAAATGGAATTCATCAGCGTAGGGCATCTAACCCCACTGCAGCTGGTGCTCTAGTGGATGCTCTGAATATCCCAATCAGCTTGCTTTCAATTGCATGTCTGCTCCTCTTTGATGAAGTTATTTTTTATAGGATTTTAGGTATACTTGGAATTTCCTTCTCCTGTATTGCTGAATTTTATTTTGCACAGACTTTCTCCTTGGAGATGAAGCCCTTTTGTTATTTTAAAGAGCGAACAAATTGACACAACTTTGTAGCTACTTAAACTTTCAAGATTATAATGGCACATATATGGGAAAGGAACCAAGACAGACACAGTTTTTAAAGAAAGTCAGATGTATGGATTGCTTGATTAAAACCCTGCTGTCTGTTGTGTCAATTATGATGCTTAGAATTTGCTCCTTTTTTAGCAAGTCCTTAAAAAAGAAAAAAAAATCTCAAAACAACACCAAGCCCTAATATTTGTGTTGATATTCTTATTGTCTGTTGCACCTTTTATTTTCCCAATAATATTCAGCAGTTGCTCTGCTTATGACCTCACTCTCAAGGCCCTGATGGAGAGATAAATGAACAACTTCCAGTGCAAAATCACTTTCTTGAATTAAGTGTTTTCTCCACTTCAGCCACAGAAAGCAGGATGTATCATATTGCAGAATTTAGCTCTGTGTAAACGTGTGTGTGCATGTGTGTGTGTGTGTATTTAGAAAGGCATGTTGAAGTTAAGACAGTCAAAATGTATGAGCCATAACAAGAATGTTATATTTTTCAGGTTTGCAGTTCACCAGAGCTGCACAAAATACACAAAATTTTGTGTTACTTGATTTAAAAGCCTAAACTTGCAATAACAGGGCAATAAATCACATGCCTGAAGTCTGAAGTGAAACCTGAAATGAAATGAGCCATCGCACTTTCCTTCATGTTTTGCGGTACACAGGATTTACTTTGTTAAATAGGTATATTGATAACTTTTAATAAATAGTTTGATATATGTGAATTGACAGCACTAAAGGTAAAGTGAACACATTAATTTTCAGTCATTTTGTATTTCTAATGAAATATAGATTAAAGTCGAATAAAACTGTGATACCAGTGCCTTTTAAGCTGTTGTAGCCAGAGTTCATACTGCCATTCTGACTTTAATTAATTTTCATCAGCTTAACTGACCGTTTCAGTTCATTACTTTTTTCTATCAGCAAATCAAGGAAACTGTCTCTTTATGTCCAACATTTGTCAGACAGTGAGGATTTCTTTTGGATATAAACACAACTTTGAGGGTTAAATCTTATAATTGGTTCCTCCATGTCAGGACTTCCCAATGTCTATGAAATTCGCTTTGGAATTTTCATGAATCAGCACAGAACCAAGAGATCATCATCTCCACATCTGAAAAATTTTACTCTGCTTCTTTTGAAGAAGTATAGTGCTCCAGGTATGGCACTTAAGCAATTTTCCTTCCACTCTCTGGTCATGGCATCTTTGATCTAAGGAACAAGATGAATACTTCCAGGCTCCAGAAGATCAACTGATTTCTCACTGATATAGGAAATCACAACAGAAAAAAAAAAAAAAAAAAGCTGCTTTTCAAAGAATACCCATGGGGAATCCCAGGAGGAGAGAGCTGGAGCTTTTTGTGGTCTTTTTAAAATTCACTTCATGGTTCTGAGGTTGAGGGTTTTGTTTTGCATTTGTAGTGGGTTTTCTAGACCACAGATGTCCTTGGCCACTCCTCATCAATAAACTGTTACAAAGCCCCTGCTGTACTTTGCCACAATGTCTGTAAGACAGAAAAAAAAAAAAAAAAAAAAAAAAAAAAAAAAAAAAAGAAAAAAGGAACCCAAAGATGTGGAAAAAACATTTCCTCATATGGAGGCTTCTTACCAGAAATTGATTTCTTGATTTTTTTAAAATGTCTTTTAACATAAATATACTCCCATTACACCTCAGGTTTCAAAAAGTAGAGAACATATATGAGTGACATCTGTAAGTATATCTGCATGGAACACATGTGCCCTTTTCAGTGATTTTATTGAACATATCTCATCCTAAGAAGTGTGACCTTGAGATGTTTTTGTTTCACTAAACTCAGCCTGGTTAAAAATCTCCCATTAATGTCCTAGAATGAAAGCTATAGCTCAGACTCCTGGGATGAATTTCACTATGCTTTCTACACTGCAATCCATTTGTTAAAATATATGCTGGGTGAGATGGATCCAACCTGAAATATTTGATTTGTTTTTGGGGTGATACTATGCTCATCAGATCTTTCCTTCTTTCCTTCCTGTTGCTTTTTTTTATCTCATTCATTAAATGTGTTTTAGAATAATATTTCCACTTGTTTGAGAGAAAGACTATAGGGAAAAATAATAAAATATTTCCCCTCTTTCTTTTATATAAAATCAGATATTTCCCTAGTTTTTTTCACTTTGTTGTGTTCCTGTTTTTTGTCTCCTAGGCACACCTGAAGAATGAAAAACATTTTACTAAAACATGGAGCTCCCACACTTGATGAGCAGATTTACTCCCTTTAAGCTAGGAATGCTTTGGCAGGTATCTAACTACCAAATATGAAAATGCATAATTTGAGGAGGAGCTTTAGTATTATAGATCTGCAGATTTTAACTAGCCTGTTGTTGCAATCCCAAGGAACACAACGAAAGAATATTCAGTAGTTACTATTGAAACAGGGTGACACGGATTGGAATGGGATATATAATTTGTGATAATAGTATTGTGAAAACGAATGTAATTTTACTGAGTATCTTCTAAGTAATTGCTAGTGGTATTACTTAAGACTGTTGTACAGTCTAGGAGTGCCAGCAAAGTCAGGTGTGGGCTGTGGTTTGTACCATGCACACAGTGGGCTGCCCTTGAAGCCCTGTCCCGGGCTGTTCCTTGCCCAGTACATTAGATGGACGTGTTCCACATGACCTAACTGAGACTTTTCTACCAGACCCCGCAGGTCCGGTTGCATTGCAGGGAAATGCACAGAAGATCAGAAAATGCTATTCCTGGTGTCAAGAGCATTTGTCCAGACAATGTTGAGAAAGACCCTCACCCTACTGTCCCTGGGGGCATGGATCCCTGAGGGCATGGATCCCATAAGACGCGATATGTCCCCATGTCAGAAGTGGAGGTCACCAGGCAGGTGGCAGTATCTGGCCATCCCTGCGAACTGGTGTCTGCACAGAAGGGAAGGAAATGATGAAACAGCTTCACACTGAGTGACTCTGGGAAGGGAAAATCAGTCTCTGTGTGCCTCACCAAACCTGTGTTTCCTCTCTAGCTGTGGCCAGTTGTGCTGGTGATGTATGTAAGGGCTTGGCAGCAGGAGCTGATTGTTCTTTCAATGCTGTCTGCCTTCACGATTGCTGTCTGTGTCCTGTGATAGTTATCTGGCTTGCATGTTTATGAGTGGGGTGAGGGGCAGCTGGAACAAGGGGAGAACAGGTAATGGTAAACAAGGACAAGCAGCAGGTGTCAGTTGCTATCTGAATATTTGTAAAAACAAGGCTGGATTTTTTTAGGGATCTTATCTGAGTATTACGTCCTTAAAAAATGTCAAGGAGGTAATGGAGGGTAGGAAAGAGGAGAGGAGAGGAGAGGAGAGGAGAGGAGAGGAGAGGAGAGGAGAGGAGAGGAGAGGAGAGGAGAGGAGAGGAGAGGAGAGGAGAGAGGAGAGGAGAGGAGAGGAGAGAGGAGAGGAGAGGAGAGGAGAGGAGAGGAGAGGAGAGGAGAGAGGAGAGGAGAGGAGAGGAGAGGAGAGGAGAGGAGAGGAGAGGAGAGGAGAGGAGAGAGGAGAGGAGAGGAGAGGAGAGGAGAGGAGAGGAGAGGAGAGGAGAGGAGAGGAGAGGAGAGGAGAGGAGAGGAGAGGAGAGGAGAGGAGAGGAGAGGAGAGGAGAGGAGAGGAGTTTCAGGGAACAGAAGGGAGTTGGGGTGGTGGGAATAATTGGGCAAGGTGAATTAGAATCTTGACAGGTGTTCAGCCTTAGCTGCCTGAATTTCTTGACTAGTCCTGAGAAACACAAGCCAAAGTGTCTGGAGACCTGTGCACTTCTCTATAAGCTGTGAGTGCCAAGACCCCTGCAATCACACTGCTTCCCAACACCCCCTGGTGACAGGGAAGAGTGGATGTTCATTAAGCCTATGTGACCTGTTCTAGCACGCATGCACTGACTGCCGCAGCCAGCCTCGTGTTGTCCCAGGCAGGTGGCCCCTGGTGCCAAATGCCCATGCTGACTTTGTACGATCAGTTTAGGTGCACTTTCCTTTCTTCATGTGTTTGATTTCGTTTTGAAGACCAAGCAAATCTGCTTAGTGTAGTTAATGAATGAAAGGATTATTGGAAGCTGCTTAAATGCTTATCTTGACCAGTGATGTATGCCTGCCCCGGTCCTGTGCCAGCCCTGGGACAGCAGCCAGGTTGGGTAGTGCATCCAGCCTGGCAGACCCTTGGGATCTTCTGCTGGCAGTGGCTGGGCATGAGATTCCTCTGCAAAGCTCAGTTGCCAGTAACAAAATTGGCTTAAAATTGTCCTGCTTTGACTCACATGTTCAGGAAAATTTAGCAGCTTGGAGGAAGTGTTCTTGGTTTGGGCTAATGTGGAATTCTACTTGCACCTTAATTCTGCCACAGTGTAAGTACCTCACACCTTCTCTAGCTGTGCAGAACCACCTGCTAGTGAAGCCACATTATGTTGCTCACCTCTTTCTTGGAGTTCTCAAACTCTGTTGGGATTTATCAGCACGCTGCTCCTTTCTGGCTTGCAGGTAGGAGGAAGCTGAGGCATAGTGGGGCTGTACAGCCTCTTTCATGCAAATGCATCTTCCTGACTCCTGGTGTTTAGCCATGGAGGCTAGGATGTTAAGCTCCTCATAAATTTCTTCTGGGGCAATGTGACTCCAAATTCTAACAAATAAGCAGTCCCATATCTATCAATTGCTGACCTCAGCTACAGCTTGATTTCTCCTAATATCTCAGGAGAAGCTAGGAATCAGGGGTTTGTAGGATTCGATTTGGAGGGCTGTTAATGCAAGGAAAAACACCAATTCTGCTTCTTTAGTAAAGGACACAATCAGTAAAAATGAAACCTTCATGACTTACTTGGCACTCCCAGCATGATGCTGGGCTCAAAACTCACTAGCACACATGCAGAAGGATTTTAGATAGTTATGACTGGAGTTGTTCAAAGCCAGATCTACCTGCAGTGTACCTATTGTTTTCATGGGATAGAAACTCATGTACAGCTTTGCTTCACTATAACCCTTGCATAATTACTCCTCTGGCTGAACTCAGCACAGACACATGAAAAATGTGATTTCATACCTTTAAGAAACTGAAGGTTTAAAGCCATTGTCCCCAAAAAATAGTGGCTCGTGTAAACCTAGGCAATACAGAGATGAAGGAATTTAATTTTTTTTTTCTTAAATTCTGCTTTAGGAAATTTACCCTGATAGTGAGATGCCATATATTTATACTTAAAAGTTCAGAGAAAAAAGAACAGTTCAGGAATGAAAGTGCTTTTCTAGAGTTTCCTATTGAGTAGCAGGAAAATTGTCTAATTTCTTACCAATCACACACAAATGTGATAAAAGCCCACTTCTACCATGTTTTGATTTTCAAATGCTCCAAAACTGGATTTGCCTGTAAGCAGCCTCTCTAATGGAAAGGTTCCCTAAGAAAGAAATGTCACTCCTCATCAGTGATACTGTACACAAAAGCAGGCACTGAGAGGCCCAGGAGACACTCCTGCGCTATAGAGATGAACAATTGATCCTCGACATAGCACTATTAAGAGTCCTTGATACCCACTACCTCCAAGAAAATGTATTGTACAGAGAATTGTGGTTTGTTGTCAGTGGCCTGTGGAAAGCATAATGGAGGTACTTGTTACTATGGATTGTTTAGAAAGGCAAACATTAATGAGAACAAAAGAGCTGCTTATGTGATCAGAAAATGAAAACCCCGTGAAAACAAGAATAACAATGGCATTTAATGAGAAGCCCTTGGGTCCTCCCACACATCCTACCTGTCCAGCTCCTCTCTTGCAGACATTCTTAGCACAATACAGTGTTTTAAACGTTTGTTATTCAGATGTGTTTGGTCTGGAAACCGCGTGTTTCTATCTGGAGAATAAATGGTGGATAGTTAGCATCCACCATCAATCACTCATTCTTATCCTGAATGCAAACCAGTTGTGCATTGCTGAGAAGTGTTATGTGAGCTATACCTTTTACTATCTTTGCTATTGCCAGGACTATCTACCACTGGTGAAAGAATATTAGAGAGGTCTTTTTGTCATACTTTCCCCCTACTTTTTCTTGTACTTTACTCTCAAAACCAAGGTGTGTTTTTTGGATTGTCCTGTGTAGAGACAGGAATTGGACTCAGTGATCGCTGTGGGTCCCTTCCAACTCAGGATATCCTCTGATTCTATAATTTCCACCCCCACACCCAATCCAATAGTTGAAAAAAGCTAGACCAAGCCAAATAACACAGACAAGAGCAGTACTTTTCATAATAAGGGGCAGAGCTACTTTAATGTGAAATCTTAGCTGAACAGACTTTTGGAGACTTTTGGATCCCATTTTCACTGTCAATGCTGCTGCAAGAAAATAATAATATTTTTTTTAAAAACACACAACAGCTACGGACTGTGCAAATTAGGTCTAACATATAGTTGTAATAAAATTATGTGAAATAGTGGCATTGGTCAATCACTGAGTGGAAAAGTGGCAGCCTGAGAAATGGAGTTGCCTGCTCCAACTATGCAAAATTCTCTGCTTGTACATTCAGATCATTCTGAGAAGAAAAAATAAAAAGCCTGACTTCCTTTTGCCAAGCCTTTGTAAGTGTTTAGACCTCCAGCACCAGTGACAAGAGTTCAGGACAGAGGAGCTGAGACACACAAGTGCTATCACCACGTCCTGGCTGTGTTTTAGCCACCCATAGTTACACTTGCTCTGCCTTATCTGTGTGCTGTTTGACCGTGCTGGCAGCTGCTGAGATAATCCTTCAGCACTGAAATATATCCACTGGCATCCTCAAAATAGAGTGAAAGTCCCTGCTGGCTCTCCTCACTTCTGGACAGGTTCAGGGAAAGCTGTACAGGAGAGAGCATGGGTCAGCCATGCCCTTCCAGTGCCATTAGCATTTTGTGCAGGAAGCTGTAACTCCAAGACAGTGGGCACCATTTTCCACAAGAAACAGCTAAATACTTGGAAGAAGGCAGCCCAGCACAAAGGTGCCACCAATGGGCCTCCACCAGTGTAAGTTTTAGTGCTGACATGGTTCAGGTAAGACAGGTGGTGACAAAATGCCTCCCTGAGCAAATGCATTCTTGATGGGTAGTTTTAATTTTGCAACTATGAAGAAGTAAAAGAACTGTACATGGCTCTATGTCTTCAGACAAAATTGCTATCCTTACTTTGCCCTTCCACAGTTCAGCATCAGTGCATTATTGATTGGAATTAGGAAGTTAATAAGGTTTGGTCTAATTAATCAGATGGGTAGGGACTGGAACTGCACTGCAAGGCTTAATCAAGTCATCAAAGCTCTCAAGCCGTGAAGAAGGTAATTAAAGGAAAAGAATGCCTGTTATATAGTAACAGGAATCTAGGAGAGGACGAGAGCAAGATAGAGAAGCTCCATTTTCTTTTGTGCACTTTTCTGATATAAATCAGACCAAATGACCTGGGTACAGTGCTCAGCTTCCTATCAGCAAATTAAGTTGGATGAATTTATAAATCATGTCAGAGAGAAATTTAGTCCAGCTAGTCCAATTGCCAAGAAAACTATGTTTCCTTGTAGAAACTGGGGCTTTTTACAATATCAAGGCCTACCTCAAAATCTCTTACTGCCTGGCACTGTTATCTCAAGGTTGCTGGATGTGGAATGAAGCAACATAGTTTATAAACCTATTTAAAAAAAAAAAATCTGTTAAGGCAAAATCGATTATTGTAAAAGCATTATTTTGTGATCTATTGAGTGCTTACTATAGAAGGCCAGATCTCAAACTTTCTTTACTGAATTGCTTTGCTGAAAGTAATTTAAGCACCACAGAAAACCTTAGTGATTTCATAAAGAAGCAGGTTTTATAGCCTTTCTGGTTGTATTTTGCAGCTCATCTCACATTAATAATTCCGGCAAAGGTTTGGGGTTTTTTTAAAGGCCATACAAGAAATAACTACTAATGGCCTAAAAATAGCACATTTATAGACACTGATGATCTAATGTTTTGTGACAACTTGTCACAGTGAGATGAAGTAGCAGGTCACTAACATCCAGTGACAATTTATGTGTTATTTTACTGGAAATTTCAGAAAAAAAATGTTTCTGTAACTTATGATTAGTTTCATTCTCTTTACAAAACTAAAATACCTCACATTTTAAAGTTTTTGATATAAAAATAAATAAAATAACATTTTGGAGGAAGATTCAGATAAGTATTTAAAGAAACTGACACTAAAGAATTGAGTGTTAAAAAGGAATAGATGAATTTTCATGAGCTGACATTCTTATCCTATGTTCTTACCTGAGGGGACTTTGATTTACAAGTGCCTAGCAAAAAACCACCAAAGAAACAAAAACCAGAAACCCTCAAAACACTGTAGTAAACCATTTATAACATAGAAAAATAATTAAGATTAGTGAGATATAAACTACAGATAGACTAAGTATGCTTCAATAATGAAGTAATAACCTTTAAATATGTATTTTGGAATAGAACAGTTTAATAAATTAAGTTCTGTTTGTGTAGCTCTATATACATAGATGTTTAATAATTAGGGCCTGACATATGGGATTCAGATGTTAAGTTTTTTTGTCTATTTTATTTTCAGCTTTAGAGAGAGATGAAATCAGATTGAACCTGCTTCTGTAGTAGGGGAATAAATCCATATGTTTAAATAATACTGATTTATAAATTCAGACTGCAGTGAGTATTTTGTGTATTAAGGAAAAGCATTCAGGTAATTTTCCTATGTTTTCAGATGGAATTGAAAGGGAAAAATGACAGAGCTGTGGTGCACGTGTCAAGTTTTGGATTTAAGTTGTGTTTTAATAAGCAGTTGACAGTCAGGAGCACAGGCCTTTAAAATAAAACGAACCTGTTAATGTAAAATCACATACTAGGAATAAAATTATACTGAAACCAAAAAAGAAAATCCAGTTATCTTTAATGTCTGTCTGTAGAGGATACTGCTTTTCAAGACTTCCTTCTGTTCTACAAATGTACAGATGTGACAGCATTTCTAATCTTATTTGCCTTGGAAAACCAAAGTAAGAACCATAGAAAAACAGTGGTTTTAGAGAGATGCATATTTGAAAATATGACTATAAATGAAGATATCTTTATATACATTGCTGACTAACACTTTGGAGAAAGTCTGTAGAAAATAGCATCATCTCTGCTGGTCAATATTTTGAAAAAAGGCTGTAAGAAATTTATAAAGTCTACTGGATAACATTTTGGTGGGAATATAGGAAATATATTAATATCTATTTCATATGAAATGCTACATCTTTCATGCAGCATCCTTGACAAGCTTCAATGGTACAAAAAAAGGAAGAAAAGCCTGTATTTTTATAAGTTCAAACAAATGTGATGTCCAGAAAAATTTGATGTTTCCTTCACATATAAGCAGAACAAGGCCATAAGATCATTTTCGTCTTTTTTGGGAACTAATAAATTAATAGTAGTACTGATTGAGGTCTAAGGTAAAAGAAATTATATCTCTGGATGATCATTAGTGAAAAATATGAAAGCAGACATAGAAAACTACTTCTTCTGAAACTTCTTCAAGTTTCCTGCCACCTGCATTTTAAGGATTTCATGAGGTGAGTTTGCATTCAGCTTTTTTGTTAACACACTCCTTGAAGGAATATTTCTAGTGTGAGTTTATCAAGTCGTTTTTGGAGCAACTTTTACTACTGCCCCAAAAAGCCCACCGTAGCAATAAATGTGGGCAGGGTTCTTTTTACTGCTTTTTAAAGTTGCTCCTTAACAATTTAATTTTAAAATAAACAGAATAATATACTTCAGCCCACAGGTGCTACAGGGAGGTAATCCCAAGGTTTATGTGACTGGCTTTAAACTTAACCAAATTTCACTTCATCATATTTCACATCACCAAGGGACAGTGTCCCCATATCTGTGTCTCCACAGCAACAAAGTAGCTGTTTATCAGCTGTAAATGAGAGAGCAATTAACAGCACAGGTTTCCACCAGCACTGGGAAATAAAATGTTGCAATTGCAAGTACGGTAATTCCTCTGTGCCCTCCTGGCTTTACAAAGCCATAACTGCGCGAGTTCACACTCAGGATTAATTCATCGGGACTCTGATGGGTTTGGCCACATAACCACTCACCTGTCCTGCTTGGATGTCAGGTTCCCAAGCACTTGACACCTACTACTTGCCCATCTTTCCTGGGTCACTGAACAGCTGGCACCTGGTGCCACCGTGAGTTATATTCCAGACAGCAGTAATACAGAACTGAAAACCTCAACAAACATTAGCAGTCCCTGAATAATCCAGTGATTTCACCAGTTGATGGGCAACCCAAACGTACATAATCCTCACCCAAACAACCTCTCAAGTAGTGTAGAACTCCCTCTGCATGCACTTTCACGTGCTCATCTGAGGGAAAATTCCAACCAATTTAATGAGAATTTCAGCAGTACAAAGACTAGAGGCAGAGTGAAGGTGTTTTGAATTTCAACCAATTCAACCAATTTCAATCAATTTCATTATAGAGAGAGTAATGCCCATATGTTCATTCTACCTGGTATGAGAGACATATGTCCTAATGCAAAACCATTGCTCAGGGACTTGGAGAAAAGAAAACCAGAATATGAGGAAACATTAAATTCTGAGAACACCCGCAAGATTTGCATTATCCAGGTTTACAGTAAAGATGACCAATAGGCATTTGCAGTTTGAACTGATCTAAAGGCATACAAAGCAAATGCATCAATCAGGAACATGATTGCTATTGTTGGAAGTGTGCAGGGTCTATAGGCAGCTGATGCACGAACACAAGCGCTGACACCATCGTACATCATTAATGCTGAGTTTATCACAGTAACACCAATAATTGCTGCAGCCTTCTGTCTCAGGCAGACAGGGCTCAGTGGTGTGAGCTAAAAGAATGGGAAACTTGCAGCAGTGAGAAGTAGAGATATTTGACATCAAGCAGACTTTCTAGCTTCTAGTAGGATCATAGAATCACAGAACAATAGAATCACAGAATGGTTTGTGTTGGAAGGGACCTTTAAAGGTCATCTAGTTCCAATGCCCCTGCAATGAGCAGGGACATTAGACCATGTTAATCATTCATTACAAAAGTAGTTTGAGAGTTAGCCTTTCAAAATTACAACCAGTTACTTATTTCTTTGTTCCTTTGGAAATATCCAGTGCTCATAGCATGGGGTTAATGTTCTTTTTTTTTCCTGCTCATGCCTAGTTTAATGATGGTATTTGCTTCTTCCTCCCAGTTTCCTTCATAGAGAGAGCTATTGTCTAAGTGGTTTGTGAAAGACCATACCCAGTTTTAATAGAGAAGTTGCTAATGAAGTAATAATTTATTGTTTGGAAAGACTTTTATACTTAAATATGGAAGAAAATAGGTCTGTTATCATCAGTGTTAATTTTCTTTTTAGAATCACTGGGCTTCTAACAGAGTGGGAACTGAAATCTTTCACTGAGTCACTGAGAGTTGGGTAAATAATCCTCTTGTTTGTGAAATGAGGACATAATCAATTTAATCTTTTGTCTGAGATATTTCAGTTACCTGATCTGATACCACCTGATATTTCTCTGGAGGTGCCAGTAGCATAACAGCTTTATGCTGGGTCCTTGACAAGAAAGTTTTCACTTAAAGAAGTGTATTAGCTCCTCTACTGTCTCTTCCATTGCTTCAAGCAACAGAAACAATGACTGCAGTAACAGTGGTTGCTTGAATGACCTTCAGGAGAGTAGCTATTTTTTTTCATTTTAATAGAAGTATTAGCATTACTGTTAGTATTATATTCCAGGGCTGATATGGACTTTGCAGTCTCATACAGAAACTTCATTTTTTTTATAAGAAAAATTTTCATCTCTCAAATTCTTGAAAGTTGGAGAATATAATTTTGTTAAAGCATCTAATCACACTCACATTACTTTTCCTTAAGGGAACAATGATATTGTCTCTTATTTGGTCTCTTTATTCTAAATGCTTTAGGCAAACCTACCTTAGTGACTAGAGAGCAACTCCCTTCCTGGCTATCTGTTAGGTAGAAGAAGATCCGTATTACTTAAGCAGTGCTATTGTCCATCAGTAAAAGAAGGTCCTTGTGCTCCTAGATGCCCGGGTAAATGTTGCAATGTTGTACCTTACTGGTCATGGGTCGTTCTTCCCAACACCAAAGTTTCACGTTAAAAAATTGAGCTCATGTCTCCTAGACTCAGAGTGTAGGTTTGAAGGATCACTCCACTGACTTGCAGTAAACCAGGGTTGTGGCAGGACCATGGAACTGACTTTTTTGGAGTAAGTACAATGAAAACTTGTACTAGGCTCACGTGCTCCAAGTTAGAAGTTAAACTTCCACTGCTGTTGGCTGGACAAGGCATAAAGTCGATCCTGACTAACTATGGGATTTATATCTTCATCATTATTATCATGTATTAAAATTCTGTTTCCTACCAGTCATTATTTATTGCATGTTGATATCATGTAATAAACTTGCACATTGTCAATATCTCATCTCTAAGAACTGTGTTTTTTAACAAAGGTTAACAGTAAATCACTTCAAGCTGAGAAACTTAAAACAGTTTGAAATGCTGTGATTTGTCACAACATTCAATTTTGTAAAAGATGGGATGAAGGGACAGATAAGCTAATATGCTCAGCAGGAGCCAGACTTATCAGAGGGATGTTTTGCCATTCAGTGTATTTTGATCAAATAAACAGTAAGAATAGAAGAGAGGAAGGGAAACAAGCCAACAAATAAACAAAAGAGATTTAATTTAACTCGCCATTTTTCCTTTGGAATGTCATTTGCTACAGGTTGTTTCAACTGCATTGAGAAGACCTACCAGTCTGTCTGGAACATTTAGTATTTAGAACAGGTCTTAAGAGTTAGCAAATTTAAAAGTGCCATGGAAAGGGGATCCCCTCAGGGTTAAGAATGTTGTGCAGGGCAAAGCTAGCTATGTCTGAAAGATCCCTTCTTGAAGGTTAGTATTGTGTAACAGAGGATGGACATTACACTCAGAGATCTTTTTCCCCTGTGGGAATGACTAAGGCTGTTGCCAAGGCAATAGAAGGGAAAAATAAAGAGAGAAAAAGTGTTTAGACTTTTCCTCTGCATAACCTTTTTCCTGTTTTGTATTCAATTATAATACTAACTGAGTTTATCCATTAAGATGTAGTAGGACATATATAACGTGGTGGTCACTTCTGAAGGTAAATCCTTTATCTTTTGGAATTGATGCTTATTCATGTTGGCCTAATTGTGATCTTAAGCTGTCACTCATTTATTATTTATCTTTAGACCCTTTAACCTGCTTCTCTATCCATTAAAAAAAAAACAAACAAAAAAAACCAAAAAAAACCAAGGCCACTCTGGAGGATTGTCTTGGTCTAAAATACATGCAACTTTCCAAGTTGCAGAAGATGGCTTTGAGTGTTAATATCCAGCAGTATCTCCTATTTCTGAGAGAGGCTGGTTTGTATTAAGTGGAAGTTTTGCTGACCCTCTTGAGGATAGGCAAGCATAACACTGACTGCATTAAACCCCTTTGTCTTTCCTTCTACAGTATTCCTGCTGCTGATATAAGTCACATGCTAGCTTATGGGTGCTTTTTCACTGGTTTTTAAAGCAATTTTTAATTTGCTTAATGCTTAAAAATTCTGGTCAGTTCTTCAGTGCCATGCAGATGATGTGTCCACATTAGATCAGCTGAGGGAGCAGTGTAACACTGAGTAGGAACAGGAATGAGTGGAGAAGAGGGGGATATCTTATATGGTCACATCACTTCCCTTCCAGTGATGTGGAGCCGTGGGTGCTTGCGCCAGTCCTTACTGGGTCCCACTTTACCATTGCTGCTGGGGATTTTCTTTATCAGACCTAGGAACTGAACAAGCTGGATTTCAAAGCTAGCACAGAGCACATTCCATTCACATTGCCAACGTTCAGCTACAGCTGTTTGTGGAAATGGCAGCAATGATATTTGGAAATGAGTTCCTAAAAGGTTGTGTTGAGGATACCTTGGGAACTTCATAAATTTTTTGTTCAGTTCTTAGTATCATGGGAGGATGTACCACTAAAAGTGGTCTTTCTTGAAAACCAGAGGTTGCAGGAACTGAAACTTTAATTTTGTTGAAACATAGTGCAAAGTGTTTTCCAGTATTTCCCATTTTAACATATTCTGAAGGACTTTGTGCATAATTTAAATATATATATGTATATCTATATATACTTATATTCATATGTTTCACTGCTTATTTTTAGTATCATGATGTACTTTGCTTCTCAAGTTTCCTTTAAATATGATCTGAAATCCACTTTATGGACAGTTTAAAGGGTAGGAAATACCACATTTCTGTTTAATTTCAGAAGGATGAGACAGGCCCTCCTCGAACTTACATGCCTTGGCTACAGAGCTGGCTGGCTCACAATAGTTGAGTCAGAGGGTAAGTCAGGATGTAAATAACAAAAATGGTTGGACCCAGTATGGGGAATGAAGAAAATTTCTGAAAATTCACCCACATTGAACAAAAATGCACAGTGGAATCAATTGCTTTTACCTGCTTCTTCTAAATTTGTGGAAGTTTTGGACTTTGCAGGGTTACTTGCTCTTTATAGGTTAGAAAATGACACCAAAACAATGTGATCTTCATGGGGATATGTCACTTGGCTTCCAGATCAGGGATATCTGTAATAAAGGCTGGATAAATTCCCAAAAAATATGTACTATGGAAAATTGCTAAGCAATGTTTCTTCCCAGACTTCTTTTCCTCAATGAGGTGAAACCAAGTCTTTTTAAAAGAACAAAAAAAATTAAAATCCAATTTTCTTCCCCTCAAAAAAGAAGCAAATACAGTCAAGAGAGATGACAAGATGATATGATCATTTAATGCACATTAAGTGAACTTAAGGGTTACTTGCTACCAAAAAAAAAAAACAAAAAACAAACAGTTTTGCCCCTTCATTCCTGTCATTCTCTGCTTTCTTTGTGCTGGTACTGATAATTCTTGGACTCCCTACAGAAAAAAATTTAGAGAGCAGAAATTTTTGTAGACTTATTCATCCATAAACATGGAGCCAAGAAAATGTCCCTGATGGAGCAGATAAGAGAGAATTTTGTGAAAAAATCTGCTCAGAAGCTACATGAATAGCAACCAGATGTTTGACAAATCTATTTGTATTATGAAATAACACAGTTTGTATCACCCAGCAATAAACGGTTTATTTATTCAAAGGGGAAAGCCCTTGGAGGAGATTAAGACTATTCCCTTCCTCTTACAGTAGCCCAGGGCAAGTGCAAAGCTGGGACAGAGGAAGAATAGGTCTTCAACATCCCACTCAAGTGTCCTAATCACTGATCTATTCCTTAGTCTGGGCTGCAGATGTCTCTCCAAATTTCTGTGCTAGAGAGTCCTTTCCTGGTGAGAATTTCCTGGAGGGGGGTACATTCCCAGGTAATGACTCCAACTCCACAAATTAGCATGAGGTTTAAGAAACAAAGCAAAACAAGAAATCCAAAAGTTTGGCTAGAAAATTCCCCAGTGGTTGCCAGTTGAGACCAGTATATTTTGTAAAGATATTTGACAGCTGCATCAACTGGCGGCGCCAGGCAAAAGGAGGGCAATTGGTGCCGAGTAGAGATAGCCCAGCCTCAAAACACCTTGACTTTCTTCTCCTTTGCACAGTAGCAAAACTGTACTGGAAAGAGAGAACCTTGCACCAATCAATTAATCCTTGACCCATTTGCTTCTCTAGGTGGTTCTTTGGGGACTGACAAATAATGGATCCAATATTTGGATGCAATCAACGCTGACATTATGGGAGTTAATAAAACTCATTATCCTCTGGCTGTTTGTTCCTCATGGCAAGGGAAAGGATGGTAATTTAACGTTGTTTTAATTAACTAACATTCTAAGTAGCCATAAGCTTGTGCCTCCAGTTAATGTATTAAAATGAAAACAAAACTTGAAGTTGTTCATAAAGAAAAAACTTAAAAATTATGCTACTAGCCAAGCAATAAAATTATGATGTTTCTCTATATTTGAGAGCTTGCCTTCGGGTGATTATTTTAAGTTCACTTCCCCCCCCCCCCTTTTATGTAATAAAATAATGGGACATTATTTATCCTAATGTAGAAACCATATGAAAAGTTTATTACCTGTTCTGTTATGAGTAAAATGTGTACACAAGCAGAAATTTCAGACATCTGGCTTATAACCAGTAAGGAACAAAGTGAAACAAGCAAATGGCTCAGGAAATACACACGGTTGCAGGTAGCTTTGGGTATGACTGCAAGAGAAAACTCTGCTCCAACTAGATCTGAAAGCAGAGGAAAAGCTTTTTATTATCTCTAGGTGCAGGATGAGCGATCTGTCTCTGTATCTGACTGTGCTAGACACCCTGTGCAAACATTCACCTAAACTTTAATCACTGCAAGCTAAGTACCTGCAATGAGTTAATTGTGTATGTCCTTCCTGCAGGTAGGCACTGTGCACATCCTCTTGTCCCACCTGGTCTGTACACCTTCTTGGAGTGGGAGGAATATCTCTGTGAAGGTGCCTATTCTGTCTCCACTGGCTGTGGAGGGAGCCCAGGTGAGTGGGTCAGACTTAAAGGAAGGCTTATCTCTAGGGTGGCTAGACCAAGGCAATTCCCAGCCTTGTGTAGATGGGATTACTGGGACTATTGATTAAACCTAAGGCTCTGATTAAGAAAGAGAAACCAGCAGCTTTCTTTGCTGTCTGTCATAATGCAAAGTATGTGAGACAAATCTTCATTTTCTGTAGATTTTGTCCAGAGAAAGGCTCTTGATCTATACTCATCTCACTGTTCATTCGAACTGGCAGAGGATTATTTCTCCCTTGGGTCATTATTTTGCACTTGTGAAAATACACAAATTACATTGCATAAATTCTGTTGCCAAAGCAGTGTACCCAGCTGTGGATTTCAGCATTGGCCCTTCCCCTTAGAGACCAAAAAGTACTGGCTGGGGTGACTGTCATGACGGAATGGTTGTTCCCTCAGCACATCACTCCACAGCCAGTCCAACGTCCTAATCACAGATATATTGCTACAATGGTGGCAATATAGTAATACATATATTTTCAGAACAGATTAGGTTAGATGAACATAAGAGATCTTATGCACACAATCACTCTATGACTATAAATAATAAAAATATAAAAAACATATGAAAAACTTGGGTGGTATTAGGCATTCAAAAGTTATCAGGACAGCATGTTTTAAAAAGCTGCTGCCTCCTAAATGAAGGTTTTAATTTTTAAGATACCAAACTTCTGCACTACAACATAGGAGCACATGACTATTCTAGCTGTGTATTTCAACGGAAAACATGACAATTCTTACCTGGGCCGACATAATTTAAACTGCCCCAGGCAGATGTTTTGTCTTTCTGGCCACACCCTCTCTCTGGATAAGTGTGACTTTTTAATTTCAAACATGCCTTCTACCAAGGCCAGCCTAGTATTCAACATTTGGCAATGTCAGTGGTGCCATGCCTTAGCAAGTTTTTTCCTAAAGATGCAGTCACAGAAATCCTGCTAAGGCTCCCAAGACGTAACGGCTTTGGTGACTCATTATATGAGCTAGTTCCACTTAAGAGTTATGAGCTAAATCATTGGGAAATGAAAAGTCAGCCTAATTTCAGTGACTTCATTATGTCTGCAGAGATTTAAACCAGAGTATAGCACCCACTTCAGATTAAATATCTGTGTGTTATTTATAAGCACAAATACACTGTTGTTTTTAAATGAGTCTTTGCAAAGTTTGGTTTTGCATTAAAAACACACTTTGCAGTCCATTCTGCCTTTGGATCATCTGTCACTGTCTGCCTGCCTTCCCCGCGGCATTCCCGATCCGTTCATTGATAAACAGCCCATGGACATCAGGGAAGAGAGATTTATCCCTTGGCAAGTATGAACCCTTTATTTACACTGTCTACTGATCGAGCTGCATACCACGTGCAGCGTTTTAGTATTTCCATGGCAGAGGAAGTCTCAGTACCGATACTTCACAGTATCAATAAAATATTCTTTACCCTTATATGCATTAACGATAGATATAATGCAGTAGTCTGAAACTGGCAACGAAGCTGAAATCCAATTGAGGTCAGTTCTTTTTTTTTTTATGTTGTTTCTGTTTAAGGGCTTTAAGACACTGCCAATCACCTCTAATTGCTCTAAACAGTCTGCATTAAGTGTGATTACCCTGTTGAATTCCCACTGTTGTTAGGGTCTTTATTTTAGCAAAAAGTCTAAGCACTTATCAGATCTTCCTAACAAAACACTTTAGCTGCAGCCCAATACCTTAACCCTGCTGTGCTATTGTCTATTTTCAACTACATCCTGTGTCTAACTATGCCATCTTTGATGGATCTATGTAAATAAGGACTGAAAAGCCTCAGTGAAACCTTTTGTTAAGTAAATACGGAAATTCAAATAAGGACACAACAGAAATCATTTCATCATAAAGCTTGTGTACAGCCCAAATTTATCCGGTATTTTTATATAAATATTAGTGAGACAAATTTTTGGTCCCACAGGCTTTTACAAGCTATCGCTTCTAAGATATGGAAGATATAACAATGATATTATTCGAACACAATAATAATCGTCGAACAATAATACAGAAATACAATTATAAATGACAGGACTATATTATAAATATAGAGGAGGGACGAGTACATACAGAAATCTTGTTTATTTAAAATTTTTCTGATGAATCAAAAGATGCTAAGTCCTGCGGTAGAATGCTGCACTTCACAAGGTCTTAATTGAAGTTATCTGATGCCCTGCTCTCTGGTGAATGCTTGCATTACCATCCTCAAATTTGGGAAACAAAGACAGGCAAGCCTGAACTTGCAAGCTTACTCCAGATATAAGACCACAGAAACTTCAAGTTCATCTACAGCAGTGGTCTAATTTAGGGATCAAGTTTTCCTACCCTGGCTCCTACAATAAGACAAAAGCTGATTTAAAATCCACTCATATGAATGCAACAATTCTGGTAGGAGAAATTATACACAGGTTATAGATACTCTGCTTCCTTTGTATAGGAACTCGCTGACAAAGCCAGTTTTGGAGGTTTCTGCCTTGTATGATTTTGGAATTCCTCCTCATGGTGATTTTGTTCACAGCATTGCCCCACCCAGCTGCTGTGATACTCTATGGCAGGCTCTAACCTGCAGCACTGGAAGTAAATTGTGTGAAGTCAAGAGGGGTAAAAAAATGAGAACCAGAAACTTCTCAAGACCCTTTTGCTTCTGGAGAAAATGGCAGTATAACTGCATTCACAGTTTCATATAAATTGTGCAACTGCTCTCGGTATCCATTCCTTCTGCTGTCATCATTCGCCTTCAGGCGCAGGAGTTCCAGTGTGGAAGAACCTGAAAAATCTCCAGGACAACACCATGGTTTGTCAAATCCCTGAGCTATAGATAACAGCCTTAGCTTAGAACACTCTTGTAACAAATGAATGAGAACTCAGTGTTGTGTTAGCTTAGACCACTGTGTAATCAACAGATGGTAAACTCAAGGTTGTCCTGGGTATTTGGTGGCTCCTGCTGGATTCCATGGATATCTGCACTGGGTAGTTCAAAGGTGAAGGTCTATGCATGCAGTTGAAGCCACAATTCTGACTGAAGTACAGACTTATCCTTAGAAAGGAAGTGTATTTGAGCTCGTATTTTTTAGTTTTGCATTTTTAATGAATGGGTTTGCTTCTTTAATCATTTATCTCAGATTGTGTCTCTCCCATCTAATTTATCTACTGCTCATCTCTAATTTAATTCTACCTACTCTAAGATCTCCCTGCTTCCACTGAGAGCAGGACCTCACTGGGTGTTCACCAGGAGGCCAAAAGCTCCGTCCAAGTTCTGAGGAGTTTCATTCTGACGTGTCTTATAGCCTTTTTCCCATCAAAATATTTAATGTGGGGTTGCAAGCCTTTACCCCACCACCAAGAAATCATCTTGATTTTTGAAAAAATGCACATGGACACATTACTAATACGCCTGATCAAAAACAGAGAAGAGTTTCATTTCACAGTAGAAATGTTTCCCTTAAAGGACTTCAGTCCTCTATGCACATTGCAAAAAAAAAAAAAAAAGAAAAAAAAACAGAAAACAAAACCAACCAACCAACCAAAACAACAACAACAACAACACAGAGAAGAAGGTATACTGTGTTGTTTTGGTCTCAAACTCAGCAGTGATTGGCAATAATCTATTTTAAATGTGCTATCAGTTAAGATACTCTGTGTGTCTTCTTATAGTGAGTAGATTAGCACCTTATAAATCAGTACAGGAACCAGAGTTGGCCTAAAGGTATTGGGAAAACACAATGCTTGAGTGTCTCCTGTCCCAGAGATCTTTCAATGCAAATGGATGAGATAAGTGCACAGGGAGAAAAAGGAAATCATGAGACAGCATAGTTAGCTGCAGGATGACAGCAAACATTGTTAGGTACAGTGGCTTGGAGGGAGCAAAGCAGTGGGAAAGCAAATGAGGGAGTGAAAGAAAGAGGATTAGAACAAAGAGCCAATGAGCTCAATGAGGTAAAAAAAGGCACACTGTTGAAAATATGCACATCCATATGTCTCTGGATGCTTAGTGACCCATGCTTTGGCTGCTTTTGTGATTCCTTCTGCTGCCTGAATCATGCAATATGAGTAAAATGCATCTTATTTTCTACTGCTTGTAAAATGGGTATAGGAGTTCATGCATGCTCTTTTTTACCCTCCTTCTCCCATTAGCCCTTTCTTTGACTATTTATGTTCTCCCCAGGAAGTATCAATCTGTTGGTATTAGGCTACAGCCCTTGTTCAGGAAGTCATGCCTGCTCACATGGCAGCACTTCGTGTAGTCTGTGTAATACCTTTGTTACTATTGCTTCTTCTTCTATTAAGCTGTATTATATATGAAGTTTTTTCTTAAAAACATTAAAAATGTATTACTTGGTAGATTTACAAAACTAAGACATAGTCAGTCTTTCCTTTCTTTCAATAGTTACATTGCTGTAATCACATTTCTAGAAGGACTAGCATAGATACTAACTTACTTTGTGTCAGAGGCCAAGTTCCTTTATTGCCTGGGCATTAAATCCTACATGAAATCAGATGTCATTCATTCATATGGAAGCAGAAACACTAATTCCTAAAGAATCTGCCCCATGTTGTGCTCAGGCAGTTGTTGGTTACAACAACCCAAATCGTCCTTCTATAACTTCTTATTTCTTGTCTGTCATGATTGGAGGTGATATTGATGCCTATTTTGGTGGGCTCATGGTTTGAGAATGGACTGCTCATCTTCCAACTTGAGCATGCAGTCATATCACTAGCATTGAAAAAATATGAGTCTTTCCTGTCCCTTGAGAGGCAAGTAATATTTTCAGAATAAAAGGTATCACACACACTAAGGCCTTATTCACATGAGCCCTCTGGGTACTTTTACTACCTTAAGGATTTCTGACCATGCGGGGCAAATGCTCCTTTGAGGCTCTCTTTTTGCATTGGTGTTCATCAGAAAGACACGTGCAGGGGACGCCCTTTTAAAAATAATTCAGGGCCTGCAGTAATTTGGAGATCAGAGATTACTTTAAAAGCTGATTAGTTCTGAGTGCACTCGTTCTCTCTACAAGATCATAAGCGTACAGAATTTTCTTTTGGCGCCCCTGACACCTCTTGGCACAACTTTGTGATCTATTGTTCTCATTTCAGAGAATCTCAGCCCTACGTTAGCACCTGCAGTCAGGAAAGAGAAAATGACATTAGGTGTTATGACGCTTCTTCCCTCTTTTGCCCTGTTGTTACTTTGTGATATGGCAGGAACTGAAACAGAAGTTGCAAGCTCTGAGTGATCCCCTTAATAAACACTGAATGTGGATTCGTAAGTTGTCCCTGGAGCAACTGTACCATAAGGAAAATTCTATTATTAACCAAAGGTATGATACAGACTTTTTGAACCACTAAGATTAGTGGTTTCCTTTTATTTTCCCAAAAGCCAAGAAGGCTTACAGACTCCAAACATAAAATGTCCAACTAGTTGATCACTGGAATTTTATATTCCTGTCCGTGTCTGTCTGGAAAAGGTGTGTGCAGCTTAACACGTCTGCAAGGCCTTACAGTGTTGCTGTCCGGTTGCGGCCACAGCACGGAGCTCTCCTGGCTAGCAGCTCCCTATGGCCGGAGGGCACAACAGGAGCGGCTGCCCCAGGTCTCTCCCGAGACCTGCCGGGTGGCAGCGCTCACAGGGAGTCGCTGCTCCCTCTGGCTGGCTGTGGCGCGGGCAGCACAGCTCCGAAGCAGAACCAAGGACTGAGGCGAAGAAACAGGAAGGGACCACTTGTACGAATGCCAAGGTTCTTTACTCACCAAGGAGGGTAAGAGACAAGTAAGCGCAGGAATGAGGGGAGCAGCACATTTTAAAGAGAGGGTGGAAGCAACTCACATCCACTGGGGAAGCACTGGGGGAGGAGAACACCGCCGGGGTAATCCAATGAGGGCAGCACGGGGGAGGGAGCAGGCTAAGCAGCCCAATGGCGTGCTGGGGAAAGGGCAACAGGCAGGGAACTTTCCAGAACAAACTGGGTGTGTCCAACTTGACAGGCAGGGTAGGGGCAGTGAACTGGGGATTGACAGGGATTTATCCGGAAGCAAGGGAGGTACAAGGCAGGAACTGGGGAGACTGACATAGGGACTGACAGGCACTTGGTGGGAAAATAGTGAAGGAAAAAATTTAGGGCTAAACCATTAGGGGAACAGAACGGGGTACATGGAACAAACCATTACAAGCTGATTTACAAAAAAACAATTATAAAACAACAAAGCACCACATTACAGGACTGGGTCCCACTTGGCAGTGGCAAAAGAACACCAAGGAGGATGCACATTCCTATATCCTTGCTATGTACAACAACTTAATGGCCCAGTAGCCTAAATATAGCTTGGGCTGACTGTTTTGGATACTGCCCAATGTTCAGAATAATGTCAATAACTGTAAAAAGTTGGACTTTTCTGTTTTGACTTTCTATGACTGTGCCATAGGGCAGCAGGGCTCCTCGTGCCACCAGGCCACTGCCGGCAGCACTTCAAACTGGATGATTAGCACAGGTCTGTAACAGAGATTAAACTGGTTTACAAAACTGACTTGGAGTTGACATGTGTAGTGTAACTAGATTTTTCTTGGAAAACACCTATTTTACTACCTAACAGCTTTCTCTGAATTCTATGAGAACTTAAGGCTAGACCTCTGGGGGATTTTATCCTGCCTTGTTACAAGCAGTAATTAATGTCTCCCTTGCCTTTTCAGATTTTTCAATGATGGCATTAGATGACATGACATTTCAACCAAAATACTATTTCTTCTGCTTAAATTTCAGCACAAAGATTTACATGTACAAAGAACAGTTGATATCAAAGGCTGGCTCACTTGTTGGTGTTGAAACTATATAAAAAAAAAATTCATCCCTGGCTGAAAATATACTGTGTCATGCTGAAAATGCTAAATGACCCTTCAGACTTTGCTGAGAAACATTATCTATTCAATTAATGGGCCATAAAATGCTCTAGATAAAGGACAAGCCTGAAATGTCTTTAGAAATCCAAGAGAGGAAAGCTAGTGCTATCTAATTTCTTAAACTTCAAGGATATAAAAGGTTTAGGAAATGTAAAACATCACTTGCACAGGATTCTGCATAACACTTAAGGAAACCAGAAACTACAAGCTGAAGGGGAAGGAGAAGTGCAGCATCCTATATGCAGGTCCCTTTACACACATTAAAGCATGAATGCACACTCATTTTCCAGGGGCAATGCATTTAACACACTTTCCAGTTGGGATGACTGAGGGAAGAAGTCAAGTTATCTGACCACAGACATTGGTCAATGGCTCTGTGTGATCAGAAGTAGCACTTTCCTGGCTCCCACAAACCACTACACCAGTACCTCTTATAAATAATTTTTTTTCACTCTGTGAAATAATTTATAAGCTGACATGGCTGTTATGCCATGATAAACCAGCAACTTGTATTGATACATAAGCAAAAAATTTAAAAAAAGGAAAAAAACAATGATTTAACTTTAATTGATTTTATCCAGTTGGATTTGAAGATTTCATCCTATAATTACACAAGTTGCAATATTATCTCAGCTTTGCAGAGGACTACTTAAATTTTTTTTTCTTGCCTTTTTTTTTTGTCCTTTACATTTTATAGCATAATTCTGCTATTAGTCAACCACTTTGCTTCCAACTACACCCCACATGGAGATGCCAATGATATCTTCCCTCTCTCAGGTGCAAAGAAGTTATAATTTTATCTTTAGCAGGTCCCTCAAGTGTTCACTGCACAGTCTTTAGGAGCAGTCATGATGTACAGAAGAGGGAGTCACATGAGCTCCCTATTGTCACACATTTCATGGCAATAAACTGCAGACAAGGCCCTATGCACTCCAGTGAGCCATGGCCAGGATACTGGTTTTTATGTTGTTTGGTTTGGGTGACTCAAAATCATTGAACTATTTGAGGAAAACTAATTATTTTCTGCTTCTAAATTTATAGATAGGAACATGTAGGTGTCTCCAACAAGAAGAGCAACTGCAGTGCTAAGGAGTCATTTGCACTGTATACAAAATGTTAGCTTTGTCTTTCAGAGCCCTGAAAATACACACTGAATCATACAAGTCCAAGTTATATAGCTGGCTAGCTCATTATACATATAAAGGCACAAACCAGCCTCAAAGTAGTAAAAAATGGAGTTGAGATATTTTAGGCAAACTTAACTTTCATGATTTCAGTAAATTTAATAGAGGTTTATTGCGCTAGGAGATAAAAAACACAGTTAAGTAGATTTCAGGTGCTGGATGTCAGGATAAGGATAGCAAAATGCAAGAAACCAATAAAAATGTGTAAATTGTGTCAGTCCAAGGCAAAAAGGACAGTGTGTCCAAGGATAGTGAATTTTATACATAACTCTAAGCTTGCTTTCCAGTGGAAGGGTGTGGGTTGTCCAATCTTCCACATCCAGTACTGTCCAGCTGCCACGCTGTTGCTGCACTGAGGCCATGATTGCTGGGTGAGAGCAGGGCCTTTGCCTGGACAGGAGCTGCTGGGGGCTGCCTTGCCTCTGTGGGAAGCTTTGGGCTCTTTCCTCTCCAGCCACACTGCAGTTATTGGGCAAACTGCATCAACATAAGGTCTTTGAGGCCTTTATTTTTTTCAGTCTATGAGGACAATTGATCAAGAAGTTCAGACATCACTAGAAGTGAGAGGACTGTCAGAAGGAAAGACACTGCAGCTGTATTATACCTCCTGCTTTTAAGAAAAATGGAAATATAAATAAGAGAACAACTTGCTAGCTCTGACTAGGGAGCATGTTTTTCTTCCCACCAACAGACTGAACCTTCTTATACGTCTGTGTAACGACAGCACAAATTCAGGAAACTGCAGCTCTTGGTATATGGAAAATGATTAAACATGTAAGATGTGTAGGGTGGTCTGCCAGAATGACCAGCAGACTCTTCAACCTTCCATAGCTATCTCCAGCCCAGGACACAGCATTGTTGCTGCTGACAGCACCATTTCTAGAAGTTCTCTCCTTCTAGGACTGTTTGCTCCAGATGTGCTGTCGTGAGAATGGTGTCAAGTTCCTATGGAGAGATTTCATGCCCTCCTTATATGTAGGTGGCAAGACTAGGCTTTGTTGAGATGACTTTGAATTTTTGGGTAGTGCAGACCTTGCCAAGGATATGCCATGGTTTCTATTAGTGTGGTCCATAACTAGCTCACACTGGCTGAGTCTTCTTTATGCACCAATAAAGCAATTTTGCTGTTTTTTTTTTTGCTGAAGGGACAGTGGAGCAGCTGGTCACGGTGTGACCTGACTTTGCTTGCAGTTTAAACTCTGTTGCATTGTTCCCTGATGAGTACCATGGCCAAGGTACCGTTTGCTGATATCCTTATTGCCTGTGCTGTGACCTCGTGAGAGCACTTGGATTAGCCAAGCTGATCCTAGTTAGACTCCGTGTGTTTGCTGAGATGCTGGGGCAGCTGGTGACACAACAGGCAGCTCTCCTCCGTGTAAGCTACTATCCCACAATGGCTTCTTTGATCACTCTGATGGATGAAAGTGAATAGGTTCTTGGTTTACTGTAGTTGAAAGACTAGGGAGCTATTCATAGAAGCATCTAGGTCAAGCTACATGTATTTGGACTAAGTAAAATCCCTTTTAATTTTTAAGGGGGAGATGGATTTCTGTGGTATGTCAGCTGAGCCTTCTTGTTCCTTGGTTATATTAACAAGTAGAGCTGATGTACTTCATTACTTAGTGTTTATAAAACTCTTGTCAACTCTTTGAAGCACACAAGATGCAAATCACTCAAGCCACAGCTGTTAATGGTGTACAGTGTTTCTACAGGAGTAGGTTACTTGGTTTCTTGTTATTCCGAACAAGTAAAGGTCACATGAAAAAATGTTAGAAGAATCTAGGCATGGTGTTTTGCTTACAGTTAGTCAGCAAGCAACATTTCTGTAGGAAATTGTGTGAGATTTGACTTTTTGATATGAAAAAATATTAGATGGAGACCAGTAAATTGTTCAGAGGATTCTGTCTGCTCTGCCCTGGGCTAATCTTGATAAAGATCATCTGCGGTGAGTGAGTGCTAGATCTAAGCGCTGGCACAGTCTGCCAGGAAACTTACCCCAGATTTGGTAAAAATTGTTTGAATATGAGGTGCTTCCAAAGAAACATTTAGTTGTGAAGTGTGTGTGCTCATCTGTGCCGTTTGTCTGCTTTCCTGACCACTGGATCCACAAAGCAGACCCCCTTGGCCCTCATTGCAGTAGAAAAGCACTGAGAACATGAATTGAAATTACTTAACTCACTTCCTTAATTCCGGTGGTTGGAGATTTTCTGAGCTACCAAAGTTCTCACAAAATGGTGCATTAATAACACCCAAAGGCTTTGAAAAAAACCTTTAAGAGGATCCCCCCCCCCGCAGTGGTTTTATGGCTCAGAGACTGTTCCTCAGGGTCAGTAAGAGAGATATTTGCCCTAAAATTTTGAAGCAGGGAAGCAGAAGAAGCGTCAGGAAGCAGCACACTCCCCCGATGTCCACAGGTTTCAAGTTCACAGGGAGAGTGCTGAAGCAGGAAGTGACACTGCTGAAAGTGCTTAAACTGGATGCAGAGGGGAACACAGGGGCGCCCAGAGCGTGCACAAGTCTGTGACAGGAAGACCAGCAGGACACCTACACTGGAAATGGAGGAGAAAGCCAGAGGCAGAAAACAGAGGTGGGGGATGAAGGGATTGATGAGCCGGCTGTGTTCATGTCTGTGATCACTGCCTCTCACACACATGTAGGTCTGCACTGCCAGTACAGCAGTGTGAGAGCTGAACTCCTCTACAGAGACCACTGCTCTCCCTTTTCTGAACTTCGAAATATTTTTTTTGCTTGTTTTTGCCTTTCTTCAAGTGTATTTGCACATATGCTTTACAATATCCTCTGCTTTCTGAAGATAAATCACTGAGCTTCACACCCTCAGGTAGCTTGGGGTTGGGAGGCTGAAGGGTCTTATGATGAGTGGGGGTCTCAGGGGACCTGCTCCTGAACCTTATAAAGCAGTGAAATACAACAGAGTTGCAAAGAGGAGTAGAAAAGCTGTATTATATTGGTATAAAAGGTTATGGAGCACCTAGGCTGAGACAGTTGGGGTTGCTCAGCCTAGAGAAGACTCCAGGGAGACCTCATTGCGACTTTTCTATATCTAAAGGGACTTGTGAGAAAGATGAAGACAGACATTTTAGCAGAGCCTGTTGGAATAGGACAATGGGTAAACGTTTTAAACTGAAAGAGGGTAGATTTTTACTAGATAGAAGGAAGAAATTCTTTACAATGAGGGTGGTGAAACACTGGCACAGGTTGCCTGGAGATGCTCCATCCCTGGAAGTATTCGAGGCCGGCTTGGATAGGGCTCTCAGCACCCGGACTGAGCTGAGAACATCCCTGCTCATTGCAGGGGGGTTGGACTAGTTGGTCTTTAGAGGTCCCTTGCAACAGAGACCACTCTAGGATTCTGCACTCTGTGATTCTGCGGCTCGCTCTCCCTCGCTATCTATCACCAGCACCAAGGATCTCCGCTCTCCGCGGCGGCAGCGCGGCCTCTGGGCGCTTTAGTGACGTCATATTGCCCTCTGCTGGCCACGGATGGAAATGGCTTCTTCTGGTTCCGCTGCAGGAGCGCAGCCGAGCCCGGCCCGGGCGGGCAAGCGCGGGGATGGCTGGGCCGGGAGCAGCTGCCGAGCGCCAGTCACGGTCACTCAGCCCGGGGAGAGCTCCGGCACAGCCGCACGGCGCCGGCAGCAGCAGCCACGGCTCCGCGTCCCCCGTGTCGCAGCGCTGCGTGCGTGCACCACTGCGGGCGCTTCCCCATCCATCTCCCGCGGCTGGAAGCACCAAGCGCTGGTGCCTCTTCACTGGGGCACTGATTTTCCTCAGCCTCGCCAATCCAGGGTTTAGGTCACGAGGGGCTTTTCCTAGGCACGAATGCAAGCACGCGTTGCAAATAACCACAAATTAATGTTGCTGGACATACGGCAACTGCTGGGAAGTCTAAGTTAAGAGCCAAAAAATCAGCGCAGTGACACAAACTGAGAAGGTTTTTTCCTTCCTCTGTCTTCTGCTCTTTAAGTGAATTTTCAAAGGTACTATCCTATTAATAATAATTTTAAAAAATCTTAAACTTTAAATGGAAAAAAGATCTTGTACTTTCAAAAGAAGAAAAAAAGGTCAGAATGCTGCATATTTACTTTTTTTCAAGAGGAGTCTTTATGAATAAAATTAAATCTTGAGACTTGCATTAAACCTGGGAAAATAAGCAGTATCATCTACATTATTAAAATTCCCAGGCAAGTAATTTACACTTGAGTTCAGTTTGTCCCTGTCCCTTGCCTGTCCTCTATTCTTGGACTGCTGAATGCTGAATGCACTCTCCTTTTTCAAGACTATGATTACATTTAACATGCACAACCTACACAGAGGTTATTCCTGAAATGCAGTGAAGTCCATTATAGTTGTAAACAAATTCCCCCTCATTTCGTTTGTTGTTTTTTTTTTTAACTTTATGGGGAAATATTATATAGAAATAGAATTGCATGCTGCAGAACATGCCAGCCTGGATGAATGAAGATGAATTTCTGGTATGTGTCTCACTTTTGGAATATATAGCATAATTCAAATGTTTGGCTACAAAAGGCTACTTTTTATCTCTACAGCAGCAAGAAACGGAACTCAGGTACAATGAAGGTTTCCTTTGGACTGGAGCCATTCTGCAATGAGCTGAAGAAGGAAGTCCTCTCCTAGTGAGGGACTAGGATTTCTTCCAGTACTGCAGTCAGACAGGCAGTGCCAGCAAGATGCTGAAGGAGCTGCTGAGGTTCCTGACTCAGAGTGGGCTATTGCCCTGCTGTTACCAAGGCCTTTCTCAGCACAAGAGAGGCATGGACATACTGAAGAGAGTCCAGTGAAGGACAGCTAAAGAGATTTAAGGACTGGAGCTGTAAGAAAGACTGAGATAGCTGGGACCTGTCCAGTCTGGGGAAGAGAAGGCTCAGGGGATCTCATCAGTGTATATAAATACCTGAAGGGAAGGAGCAAAGAAGAGAGAGCCAGGCTGTTTTTACTGGTACTCAGGGATCAGAGACAATGGGCACACACTAAAACATAGGAGGTTCCCTCTGAACATCAAGGAAACACTTTTCAGTGTCAAGATGAGCAAGCACTGGCCCAGACTGC
Source organism: Vidua chalybeata (assembly GCF_026979565.1). Lineage (NCBI taxonomy): Eukaryota > Metazoa > Chordata > Aves > Passeriformes > Viduidae > Vidua > Vidua chalybeata. The sequence goes on along the minus strand of NC_071530.1, from coordinate 119,957,863 downwards.
CCAGAGAGGTTGTGGAGTCTCCATCCTTGGAGAAACTCAAAGGCCATCTGGAGATGATCCTGAGCAATTCACTGTAGATGGTTCTGCTTGAGCAAGTGGTTTGGACCAGATTGTCTCCAGAGATCCCTTCCCACTTCAGCTATTCTCTTATTGTGTGAGCTTTCTCTCATAGCCAAAAGGCTTCTGTATATGTAATACCTTGGTTCTTCAAAAGTTTCATTTTATCCTGACACCATGGCACATTTGTTGTAACCATACTGTTTTTGAGATGGATGTGAGCCTGGCAGCTCTGTTTGAACTGGTTATATAGCAATTTATTGTAAAGGGTGTACAGTCTCTAAGTAAGGAACTGAACATACCACACTCTTGGAATTTTCATCTTTAAAAAATATTTCAGCTTTAGCTGGCCTGTTTAGTCTAATGTAAAGTGTTTTACTTGCAGTATCTGTTTCAATAAAGTCCCAAAATCTGAGTGCTTCCAAGTAACTATTGCTGAATGTGGAATTCATTATTCACAGATGGTCTACTTTCTATGCAGGTGAAATAGGGTCACTGCATATCTCTATATAATCTTTTTTTTCTCTTGGTGAACATTAGGGGTCTAACCCCCTCTCTCTTCCCAGAAACAGTGAAGATTTTTTTCTCTCCAGCTGATCAACATGGTGTGACTCCAAGGATAACTTTGCATGATTTCAACAGGAACTTGGGTTGACCCACTGGCATGGGTAACAGAGGACAGCAGATCTAGAGAAAAAAATGTTCATATTCTTCAAAGACCAGAGCAAAATGTAGCTATTATGATTTTGAAGTGTTACTCTAAAATCTCCCTTGATTAATTATTTCCAGCATCTCTCCTAAAGAAGATGCTTTTTTTTTTTTTTGGTAAATCAGAGAAATTATTTTGGAAGCAATTTCTCAAGTAACTATTTCTGTTTGCTGGTATTTGTGACATCCTCCCTGCAAATACCATGTTCTGAGTGCAGTCCTTCCAGGTGAATTGTATACAACAAACATTCCAGCATTCCAGGTAACAGAGAGGAAATCTGCTGTCTAAATGGTTTGCTGAGAGCACTGTAACTACTGTGTGGAAGGCTGTGAAGATAACACTTGGCAGCTCACACCCCCACATTTCAGACTTCTGCACCAGATGCCCAACACTCTAGATCTAATAAATGGAAAAATATTATAATTGTGTCTCATACATTCCTGAATGGTGTTAGTGAAAACACCGTGATTTACACATCTTTCAAGGAAATCAGTAACTGCAGAGAAACAGTCCCAATTAGAGCAGCTGCTGATTTTTGTCAACATGTCTTTTCATGTCTTCAGTTTCTTAGTCAAAGCAGGACAGATTGTTCAAGTATTTAGCTGCAGGTACAACTGCAGCTGGGGTAGGAAAGGTGTATTTAATGCAATGCAATCAACTTTCCAATCCTTTTAAAGAGGGTCATAATTTTTTCTTATCAGTCATAATTTTTTCTTATCAGTCAACAGGAAGAGGGGATGAAAGGACACCAGCTCTTTCTAAAATAGAGCAGAAAATTGGCATTGTTCTCTTCTTATTCTGCTCTGATCAACAGTGCACATTCAAACATGCAGAAGTGTTCATGTTTCTGGAGCCCAGCAAAGTAAAGATTTCAAACAAATGAAATAATGGCACAATAATATAACATGTTGATAGAAAAGAGCTGTCAAAGTAATTAAGACTTGGTTATAGATCAGAATAATGAAAATCACCCACCAATTAAGTACAGGGAGGGGAAAGTTTTATGATGAATAAAATATTTTTCCAATTTAGCTGTAAACTTTATGCATAAACAACAATTATACTGAATAATTTGATCAGTCTTATGTAATATATGCAAAATAAAAATATAGATGGGTTCTGGACATATTTATGAGCAGGCAAAGAATGAGAATTGTGAAGCAGATCTGTATGTTCAGTTCTGAGATCAGATAGAGTATATAAGCAATCAATACACTGTCAAGAGACATAACTCCTTGGGGCATGTTCAAGATCTCTTTTCTGACTTGCTGTCTCTGGTCATGAACATAAATCTGCTCTGCTGTAAATCTGAATATCAAATCCTAGGTGTTTCTGTGTCACTGTTGTGCCATGCTGGCATTTGACTAAGACCAAATATAGAATAATTGTAGAGATGGTTGTGTAGAATATAGCCTTTTTACTTGCAGTGGATTTGCTTGTGCATTCAATCTAAAAAAGGAATTCAGACAAAAAACTAGGATATAAACTAGAGCTGGAGTTGGACTACTCAGATGTTTCCCTTTCCTTTCATTCTGGAAAACAAGTATTTTAATTCACAAAATCATGTCAGATGATTTACATTTTTGAGACCATTGGGCAAAGGTCTCATAAAGAAATAGAACTGCATGTTTACAGAGCAACATTTCAGATTTTTTCTGTTGAGACAAAATTTCATTTATTCCTCGTGAAATTACCTTCCCCCTGTTCTACAATAGACCAAACAAAGCTTTAGCAATGATATAATCATATGAAAGTTTGTATTCATGTTTCCCTCAAGCTTCCCTAGAAACTTTTGACCAGGTAGTAATCTCAGATGTTATGAAGACAGGTGCTGTCTAGGGAAGTCTGAACATAAGAAGGCTGTACTCTTCACTCACATGAGGAACCCATAAGAGAAAAAAAACAAGGGACAGTTGAAGATGAGAACCCTCAGCACCCATACTTTTGATATTTAAAGTTTTTCACATGTAAGATCCAAATTCTAAGAAAATCAATTCACTAAGAAAAAGATACCAAAAAATTTTTAACATCAAAAAAATAATTTAAATTCTGACTTAGGCAAGGGAACTAGTAAATCAGCTGTGCTCAGTGCTCCTTGTGCAAGGTACTGTATTTCAGTGTGGGACTGTCAAAACAATTGCCCTTACACAAAGCTCAGAGGTCAGACTAGACAACCAGAACCATAGGAGAGCAGGCTCTGCAGGCAGCATGGAATAACTCCATTGGTGACTCAGTTTTTGGGCTTACCCCAGGGCTGGCAGGAGAAACAGAGCAAGGCAGAAGGTACTGAAGTATGACTTGTCCAGCTGGGCACTGCTGCTATTTGTGCCTGTGATTCCTTCCATTTTGCAAGGTTATGAAGGGAAGGTTCTCATCTTAGTTAGTTCACCTCTTCCCTTAAAAGTGACTAGGAGTGTCTAGGTCCCACTGTCAGCAGCAGGTAAACATCCCCACAAGAAGTGTCATCCTACCTTAAACAGAGTGCCTACAGTAAGATGAACTGCCTTCCCCAAATGTCTGTTTCTTTCTCTGACTGACAAAGAAGCTCACAAAGCTGTCTTAGGCTGCAGCCCTGGCTTATAAACTGATTGAATTAGCTGAGCTGGATCCTCTTTTAGATTGTCCAAGAAAGTCAGGGAGTGACTCTGGGGCACAGACCCTTCTTGCAGGGATTGCAAAGCTTGCAGAAAATATAGACAGAAGTTTGATCAGTTCCTGTGTCAGGAGAACCAGGTTCCTGACTATAATCCAGCAAACAGTTAACTGCACTTTAAGTTCCTTACTCATTAATATTTCCAGAAGTAGCAAGTGTGGTTATAATGCTTGTTTTAAATGATGATTTAAATGATTCATAGCATTTAGAAAGACTTTGCTTTGCCATTGCAATTATTGACCAGTTATGTCTATCACACTACCACTGCCCTTTAAAAGATCACAGAGGTTTTTATTTTTAATGAAAACAAGCTTTAAAAATATCCTTTGAAAACATTTCATTTTCCTTAATGCAACCATCTGAAAATATCCAGACTTCCTAAATGCATTGCTTTCTGATTTTCTTCTCTTGGCTTCTCTGGATCAGTTTGACACTTGTGTTGTGCAGGGTGTTCAGGATTCTCTACCTGTGTAAGACATGCTGAGAGGCATTGCAGCAATGAGATACAAAATGCCAGTTGAGAGAGAGGTGTTTTTCTGGAAATCCTTCCTACAATGCTCCTGCACATTTGATGCACAGTGGAATAATATAGGCTACAGTGAATAAAGTAGTGTTGCCACGTTAGGGTTTTTTTTTGGTTTTGTTTTTTTTTTTTTCAGTTGAGTTTTTTTTTTTAGTCTCCACAAATGCCAGCACAGAGTCACTTGTAGAGTGACTTACAAGTATATGTATATGTATATGTATATGTATATGTATATGTATATGTATATGTATCATCCTCCTCTCAGCTTCTCAGGACATGATCCAGTCTGAAGGCTATAATTAAGAGCAGACATTCCCTCTTCACCTCTCCAGAGACTGCAAGAGAGGATCACCGTTGCTTTTTCCATCTGACAGATAATCAAATCTCCTTTCTGTCTGTCAGCTGTGAGGCAGACACCAGCCTCTCATCCAGAAGAGATGCACACACTGAGCCACACAAAAAATGCAGAGCTCCTTCTATCATTGCAAACAGGAGGCAAGACTCTGTGTATGTCCATGGTCAGCATAACCACCTGTTACAGCAGAGATTTAGGACAAAATCTGTGGTGTCCTAGCAGGGATTGCAGAAGGATTTTCTTTGCCTGTGTGCGTTCTCCACACCACAGCTTGCGAGGGGTGGCCTCAGCCCTCAGCAGCATGACTCGGTGTCCCTGAGAGGCAGATGGTGTCCAGATGGATGAGCTGTCTGTCGCATCCCAGCCAGCCTGAGCAGCCAGGCAACTTGCGTGAGGGCAGCGCCGGTGCTCAGGGAGGTCATTAAGGGATTGATTGCTACAGGAGGAGCTCTGACATCCAGGCGTTGCACATAGGAACTGGAGTGTCTGACTTTAAAACAGTTTAGTTAAGATGAACACTCTTGTGTCCAGAGGTTTAGTTACTGTGACACAGCACCATCCAACCCTGGCTGTATCACATCTCACCCTGCTTCAGTGGGGTGAAACCAGCCCTTGGGTACCCACAGCACTCTCTCCTCTGGGGGTCACAGAATCCTGGCTTTGGTTTGCCTGCCCTTGCTGGGGTGGGACAGGCCTCTTCTTGTGTGTTGGGTGGCTCTTAGAGAGGCTCTCAGCTCCCTCTGTGCTGTGTGGCAGAGGACCACTGTCCTGAGTGTGCTCTAGCCATATTGGGCAGCATATCCAGGGTGTCCCTTATCTGAAGGTGGCATGGAGTCTGGTGGCAGTGCAGGACAGTTTTGTTTCATCAGTGCACAGGAAGCATGTCGGGATCTGTGATATTTAAATGCTCCCGATTGTAGAAAGTCTCTGTCTTTCAGCCCCTCTGCCAAAGAAGGAGTTGTAATTCGTCTCTGCTGGTTTTCAAGGTTGTTTATTTCTTCTTATCTAAAATATTTTCTCTCTGACCTGCAGCACGTCTGTCTCACAGGACAGTGTGCAGGGCTCTGCCCCTCAGTGGGATGTTACAAACATTATATACTAGAAACTACATGTGCTACATTTACAATAATGTGCCAATATCTATCACCCATGTTGAACAGTGTGCCCCCAGCCTAAACCAATAGAAAAATGCCAACACCACAGTGAAACATGGAGGGCATGAAGAAGAAGAAAAAGGACAAGGCATGCCCAGTTTCCTCCATCTTGCCTCCCTTGAACCCCTTATCTAGAATCCTAAAACTCTACTTTTGCACCCATGCCACACTAATTACTACTTATATCAAACACTCAGAGCTTGTAATTCATCCTGTAAGACTGAAAACTCTTTTCCACGGCTAGAGATCAGAGACAGTGTCTCTCAGGGCTCTGTACAGGGGGGTTCCTGACCCCCTGCCAGGGTCCCAGACCTTCCAGGGCAGCCACAGGGATGCCCTGGATTCCCACATCAGTACATTTTTTTTCCCCTTCCACATACACACTGGTGCCTAGAGAGAGGTGAGTGCTGTGATAAACTGTGGTAACTTGTTTGTTCATCAAAAGAATTGGAATATTAAAGGAGGAAATATAAAATTAAAGTATGAGGGACTAGCTTGCTTGTTAGGAGATAGGGGAAGCATCTGTGAAGTTGGGAAGCAGGAAGCAACTGCTACAAATCACAAGGCTACAGGCATATTGCAAGGCTATAGACATATTGCAAAACGCAAGATCACAAGTATGATTAATCACCATTTAGGGAGCCTTTCTTAGCTTCTCTTGCAGACACAGGCTAAGGATGTTGGGGGATGGCCGGAGCTGATTATGAAATCAGCGACCACCAGGCAACGGCCACCGGACTAGACAACGTAGGAGTGCTCCGGGTATGCCCATCACTGTCCGGAACCGATTGTAAAGCCCATGATCACCTGCCTCGACACAATGCAGACACGATGCAGAGAGATGCTCAAGCTATGCCCACCGCTATCGCAAGAGACGTGAATGAAGAAACCTCCAAGAAACTATAAAAGAGACTGAATAAGGGGGGTGGGGTGTGGGGCACTGCAGTGTGGGACACTGCAGGAGGGGCGGCTTGGAGACCCCTACCCACCCAGCGCTGTTTTGCTTGCTACTGCTTGCTGTAATTAATAAAATTCTAATTGACCTTAAAAAGGCTGAATCAAATTATTCGCCTCAATTTATCACAAGTGCCACTGCTTCTGTTCAGGTTATTTTGCCCTGTGACATGGGAGGGCAACAGGGCCACTAACTGCAGTGGCACCATACAGCTTGTCTGAACACTTTCTTTTGTTGATAACAGCACCCATCCCTCACAGGTCTGGAGCTGAATAAATGTCACGAACCAAAGCATGTTTCAAAGTAGAGCACTTGGCAGGAGAATCCTACCCCATTTGCTTTCTCTGCCCTTTGTCTTTCAGGCAGAAAGTACAATGCTGTTGTAAGGATGCCTGCAATGCTGTGGTGATACATTTGAACCAGAGTACATAGCATTACTACTACTTATAATAAAGATACTGGGCCATGTTCCTTTCTTTTGTAGCACTATTTGAAGAAAATGATGTCTGCTTCTCTTGGTATGGTGCTCTTCAGTCTGATCCACTCATTCTAGCCACAATTTCCAAAGTATCAGTGTTTGCAGTAACTGCAAACAGAAGTGCAGAAGTGGAAATCAGAGGACAGACAAATGTTACCAGATATTAAAGTCTGTTTAACACTGTCACTGCCACTTTTGGTATAGTGAACATTGCAGATTGGCATATTACAATCTAAATCACTTTTCTCAGGAACATGGGGTTTCCCTACAGACTGCCTCAAGGTGGAGTTCGTAGTAGCTCTTGTGAGATTTATCCCAAAAATTTTTATTTTCAGTGAGTCAGACTGAGAAAGAAATCAGAGACGCTTTACTGCTCTGGTGTACTTTCAGCTCTTTCTTTGAATACATGCATCTACTTGTAAAATCTTTCATTGTCTTAGAAAACATTGATATGAGGCACAAGGACTAAAACAGTGCTTTTTTTTAAAATACAGACTTCATTTCTCACATCTCCTTTACTATTCATCTTGGATCAGCTAGGTTAGAACTAGAATTAATCAATTAAGCATTGCTATTCTCCTCAAGAATCTAAGAAACAGAAAAGTGACTGGCATTTCATATCATAGCAGGATTTAGCAATCATTAAAAAGTAACTAACAGTTTATCTTGTTTACATATTGTATTGAAGAAAACCTATGTAACTGTGCTATTGCTGATGCCACTTTTCAAGTAGATTGTTATCCAGCTGTTCTTCAATGGCAATGCCTCTAAGGTTGTGCTGGGAACAGCTTGATTCAGTTTGGATGAACTGACTGCTGAAATCACAGCTGCACCCTGAGATGCCTGTTAAAACCTGCCCTCCCTGCAGCCATTCTCCTTCCAGAAGCTTTTTCCTTCTGCTTCAGACCCAGAAGGCTTTGACACCGTGTGCACACAAACTGGGAGGAGGTGGTTATTCTCAGGTGTCTGGCCTTGCCCTGATCTGTCTCCAGGAGGCCAGGGACGTGCACAGGGCAGCTCACCCCTGAATTATCTGCTATGGCTATTTAATGCAGCAGAGAGTGAGTCAGCCCCACACCTACTGAAGAGACAAGAATATCCACCAAAGTCCCTCTTTGCACGAAAGTATTGGCTTATTGGAGGCAGGCTCCTGCAGTCCTGAAATAGCTCTTCTGCTAATATCCTCCCTCAATTCCCCAGAAGCAGCCAGGGTTATGGATGCCCAACTTGATAGATGTCTGATACACATGTTTTTTAATAACTGAATGATAAAATATTCAGTAATCCCTGGGACTGCAGCGCCTGGTCTCTAGCCATGACCTAGCATAATTTTCTGAACAGCTGCCTTTCAGGGCCTGAGGGCTTAATTTAGAATCCATTGAGATGAGTAGGAGTTTTCTGTTAGAACTGGTAATGCTGGATCTGGCCCAAAGGTCTGGATCCTTCACCATCTTATTTCGTACAGGTGATCCTTAGGGAGTCTGTGCTAGGAGCATCGACTGTGTAAGTATTGTACCATGCTGGCCTCCTGAAGCTTCAACAAATACATTCGGAATCTGTTTCCTCCTCATGTATTTGGGAAGGAATTTGGGTACTGTTTGTCATCTGGGAACTAGGATAGAAAAGTACAGGTAAAAAGTCTTGCTACAGATCTAGATGACATTTGATAACAAATCTTGTTTGAGCGCCTCCAGGCAGCATCATATCACACAGGACAGACTTATGAATTTTGGGCTTGTAGCAGATCTATTAATGTGCCACATTTCAGCCTGCTCTATCCATTATGGTTAGACAACCTGTGTTGTATGGTTGATGAAACACGACAGAGCACCACAACAGGCTGCTTCATGACCTGGGGTAAACATTAGGACTAACTCTGCTCAGATGCCCGAGGAGCAACTTTCACTGGCATAGAACTGGTAGATTCCTATATTAGCAGTGAGTTAAAAATGCAGAACTGTTACTTTCTTCCAGTGGAGATAAAGGGGATAAAAAAAATGCAGAAAAAGTCCCCATCTCCCCCATAAATGCATCTGTGAGTCCCGGAGCCCAGGGTGTGTTAGAGAGGAGCACTGGCTGAGTATCTGCAGATATGAAACTGGAATCTGCATGGAGAAAAGCTAAATGAGTAACTGGCAGAGCAGGGATGCAAAACAGTAAGCAAGGGAGGCAAACATGGGCCTTGCAGTGCATGAAGTCTTGTGGCCACAGCAGGTAAATCCCATTTTCTCAGGGTTTAATCATAGACCGAAAAGAGGGCAGATTTAATCAATCAAACCTGTCTCAGAGCTCTAGGTGGTTTGACTTTACCTGTGTAGCTTCTGGCCAGTGGACTTTGGATCTATTATCAGGACAAACAGTTACAGAGAAAATTCCCAATTTGAAACTTCCCAGTTGCATGTCTTATTTTCAGCTGTGAATTCCTTTCTACTTTGTTCCTCTGTGTCTTTAGAGCAGGTTCAGAGTTATGGTTTATTTGTGTCCTTTATTATCACAGCTTAAGTGAATATCTTCTGGAACGCATCATCCCTGAGGATATCACTCACTGAATCAGTCTTGTGAGCTCTTGTAATATACCTGCAGCCAAGCACAAAGAGGATTCACAGCTACTGAACACTTTCTGGCTGCTGAAGGAACAGCTTATCTCAAATGCTGTTCTTGGAAAGGAGAACAGCTTATAGCACCAGCTCTGTTGATTTTCTAGCAGCATCTCTGTGGCATTGGTGAAATGTATTGCCCAACAAACAATGTATGGCTAACACCCTTCATAGTTACATTAGAGGGGATCTCTTCTTAACTCTTTTTCTTTGTTTCTGGAGATAAAACTGTAGGATTAAACAAGTGGAGCAAGAGCCAGGGGCATGGGGTCAACTTTGAAAATGATGTGTGGCAGAACTGAAGAGAGGTTACAGAGGACAAAACTGGCTGCAGCTGGACTCATCCAGGTGTTTCTGAATGTTATTACTGTGTATTAATAGAGTTTCTCAGTTTACTCAATATTTGGGCACTGATAGTTGAAAGGCCAGATTTATAGCTTCATTGATTGACAGAACTCCTATAATATCAGTCAAGTTTGTACTACCAGAGAGTCAAACTCTAAGGAATATATTTGAGGTATAATTTTGATCACCACCTGCAATCAATGCACTAAACTTAATGGGAAGATTGTCACTGCTTTGCGCATAGAGTAAATTCTGCTGTGTCTCTCAGTGACATTGTTACACTGAGGGGCAGCAGTCAGACTCAGCCCAAATTCTACTATTCCTGCCTAGTCCCTGAACCCCTGTTTTGGGGGAAGGAACAGCCTCAGGCTGCCCTGCACTGTGACTGCAGCTGTAATAGGTGCTCAGGAGCAAAGCTGTACCACTCTCCTGACTTCCTGCCTGAATTGTTCATCAAGCTGTCTTCTCTGGGAGGTTAAATTGGCAGGCAGCTTTGCTGGATATTGTCCAAATCAGCAATACCATTCTTTGAATCAAATGAACCCATCTTTGAAGCCAACCATCCAAGTTTATCCTTGAGGTAACTTACATCTTGTTCCATATATTCAGTCACTGTTTGAATATTTTTCTGCATTGCCAATGACACTGGATTTTTTTATTTTTTAAATTTTTTGTTTTGAATGAAGTGTGAAGTCCCATACAAATATGTTTCATGTAAATTCATGAGTGCTTGCACATGGGTCTTTGAACAGAATATTTTGGTCAGCCTTAGATGGAAGGCCTTATATTGATGCTGTCAGTACAAGTGTGTAACATACGTACAGATAGGACAGGATTCAGCCTCAGTAGTGACTGTGGAGGTGCTCAGCTGTGGTAGTCTGCCCAGAACTTTGCATATATCATGCTACACAGTTGTAATAGAAGGGGGTACAATTACTCCTTTCTGCCCAGCCTAATTACTTACAAAAATGGTTCAACTTTTGTTTTTGTTTAAGATGTTTTATGATAGACATAGTTTTCACTATCCTGCTTGGCATTTTTCTGAGACTCAAAGTGGAATGCCACTGGGATGTTAAAGCCCAGTGGGTGAAGCTCAGGAAAACTTTATATGTTTTTTGGTGTTCTATAACAAAATAAAGAAGTCTGGCTAATGAACTAATTTAAGCAGAATGAAGTATCAAGAATCCATTCCCAGCACTTAAATTAGAGGTAAAGCATTACTCAGACTGGCTGATCTAGGAGAAAAAAATTGCTCCATTTCCATTCCTATTAACACACAACAAACTCTGTGAACAGAATAGCAAGAACAGAAGAAGACACATATGAAGTTACCCCCTAAGGACCAGGAGAATGACGAGATTTATTTTCATGCTTCTTTGAATTCATTGTGTTCCTAAGTTAGGAGGGGTACAAAATAAATTACCAAAATCAAGGAAGTGCTGGCCAGGGACCTGCTCACTGTTGTGTCTGTGTCTTGTCAAGGGTGAGAGATGAAGCCAATGGATTATAAGAAATTAATAATCAATTTGATCACTTGATCTCTTTATAACTCATCATTTAGTTTTGCAGCCCAGCCCTTAGCCCAGTACTTTAATAGAGTAAGTTTGATTTAGTCTGTTTGTAGAACATCTAGCAATAAAGGTGTTCTCAAAGTTATGCAACAAACATCATAGAAATAACAAATCTACAGCTGAGCTGGCCTGTCCTAAACTTCCTACCACCTAGCCTGGGGCAGAGAGAAGGACAAAGTGGAAACACTCTTTGTCAGGCTTCTAGGATGACTTGGAGACTGGTGAGGTCAGGTACCCACTGCCAGTAGAATGGAGGGGAACCTTCCCTTGGCAGATGTCAGGGATAAGCTCTGCAGTAAGCAGCCAGCAGCTGGAAGGCAGATAGAGCTGACAGCTCATTATTGTGACAATCTGCTTCAGAGCAGTCATTGAAAGGTCCTGGGTGAAGAGAGCAGGGAGGGAATCATCCAGAATATTCTTCTACCACTGATAACCACATAGCCACAGACTAAACAGAGTGGATGGTTTCCTGTTCGTGCCACTCCTGTTTCTGTTTAGCCATCAGCTGTGTGTTCTGCATAAGGAGCACAGCTGTTGTGGCACTGAGCAGGGACAATCTGTGTCGGTGTTGTTTGAATGAGGCTGCATTCCAGGTGGAGGTTTTTTGTTTCTTTGTTTTGATCTGATCTGGCAGCACAATCTCCAGGAAGAAAACACGAATTGTAAGAATTAATTAGCCTCGATTTGAGATGCACTGTGAGTGGTGGTGAAGAAAGCAAAAAGATGTTTATTATTTTGCCTTTTTTTTTTCATCTGCTTTAATTTGTTTGAGCGTATGTAGACCATCTGACCATCTGACTAAGAAAACAAGTGGAATCATAATTCTTTTCTAATGCCAAAGCGAGCCAAAGGCATTCGCTGTCATTTTGAACAAACTGGACACTTGCAGAATGGATGACTAATGCCCATAACACAGACTTTATTTAATTTGATTATGTCATTTGTAGTTTCAGCACTTTCCCAAGAGAACTTCGCTTGTTTATATTTAACGGGTATTTTTTTCCTAAATAGCCATAGCTAAGAAGGCAAAGCATTAAGAAAGGGTAATTTCATTTTGCTGCTATCTATGACAGTGACCTACTGAAGAGTCGTTGCATGGGGTTAGGGTGTAGCAACATGTTAGGCAGGACTCCCTAGATCCCTTTCAGCCTGTTTTCTGTGATTTTACACACAGAACACTTTCTTCTAGGTTATGTTCTGGGCTTTGTGAGGGAGAGGAGACACAGCTGTCAGAGACCAGGGGTTGTCTTTTAATTTAATCTTTCTTGCTCTAATTCACTGAAGTATGTTGTTTATGTTTACATGGATAGGAGAATAACCTTATTAGTATTCTGACAGTCACTGGAGGTGCTGACGGCTTCTTAGTAGAGGCACCAGGGTCTCTGTAGCAAACAACTACATTTAAATACATACCTACTTTACACCAAAAATAATCAACGTACACGTAGACAAAGGAAGCACAACAGAGGCAGGCAACTATCCTTAACTCTGCTCAGTCATAATACTACACAGTAACCACAAAATCCTGATGATTGCATGGCTGGATGTTCTATAATCACTTCCCTGATTCTCAGTTTCCCAGCTTATATTGCCTGAGCTTTGGATAATTACAGTAGTCCCTTAATGTATTTTACCCTTGAATTATTGACAAGTACTTTCAACCTTAAATCCACTTAAATGTAGAATAGATTTCTGAACTGATCATTATGCTGTCTTGTGTGTCTCTTCTATTACCCTTCAGAGACAATATAGTATTTATATTTATTGAATATTTATGTTTTTATATGAAGGAAGTGTCTGAAAAAAGCCCTTGGCTATGGACACAAGACAAAGGATCTGAATGAGATTGTTACTTTGTCTCCTACTCAATTGCTTTTTTTGCTTATTCTTTTTACCACATTTAAACTTATCTTACCTTTTTCTTCCTTTCAAAATCAAAATTTCTCTTGAGATGGAATTTTGCACATATTTAAAACACACCAGTCATGCAATAGTAACAGGTACAAAAATAAACTTGACACTCTTAACTTAGAGAAAGATTTGACAGCAATACAATCTTACATTTTTCTGGCTGATAAGGGCAGGATGACTCCTCCCACAGTCTCAGGATAGTTGATTTTGATAAGAGTTTTGGTCACACTCAATTTTTCGTAACTCTACACTAATTTTATTCTGATTTTGATCTTACTTAGAAGTGCTGGAAATTATTCTAAGTACCTATGTTAGGGGTCTATCTGAATTGTCTCTTGGAAAAATCTTTCTCCTGCTTTGGAATACTGTGAATTTAAGATTTTACTGCTAGATATTTTTAGGTAAAAAATGAGAATAATCCCAGTATTTTTGGTGCAATGACATGTACTGCCCTGTCACTGTAAGAAAACACCAAATAAGTGTGCTTGCTCCAGGCACAGCTGCTGCCTTGGTCCCAGGGCCCACAGAAAAAATTGCTCTCATCCACAAGCTCTCACTCACAGTCTTGGAAGATGCACCTTGGCTTATCAAGCAGAGTGTTGAAGTTCCACAGCCACATGTGCTCTTGGGGATGATGATATATAGTGCCTAAAATACAGTTTAGATATTCTGGACTTGTTTAAATGTTCTGGACTTGTTTAAATGTTCTGGACTTGCCTTCAATCAGAAGAGGGACGCAGAGTCAGAGGTGTGAATGAATTGGAACTCCAGAAGCCCAGCTGAACTCCATGGGTGCTTTGTCTGTCCAGCCATGGATCCCCACTCATGAAGGTCTCCCCATGTGCAAAGAGGTCATATGCACACATCTGGCATTTGCACATCTCATCCACTCACATCTGGCATAAACTGCCCAGGGAATACCTTGCATGTCTCACTGTTTCCAGGTACTATGTGTGAATGTAATTCTCAAAGCACTGTTTTTAAACCTTGTCCTGTGTATTTAATGCTTCAGTAGAAAACATTTATAGAAGGGTGGAAAATGATCTTCATAAGAATAATGGTGTTTGGTGTTTTGAATCTGAAAAGAACCTGGATTTAGAACTGGGATCATCAAATGGGGAAGACTCTGTGCTCAGAAGGGGACACTTGTGAGGTGTACTGGCAATTTCTGTGTCAGCTAAGTAGTTTTCTGGGAATCCTTTGACAAAAGACTGAGGTCCACTGTGTCTCGTGTTTATGCTCATCTGTAAATTGCTTTCCTCACTCTAAATGTGGGATTACATAAACCTCTGCCATTGATGACTGATTGCACCTACATGGGAATGCTTTTAAGAGGACATCAGGTTTTCCAAAGATACCAATGATGAGTGGCACTTAAAAAGGAAAAGAATATTTTCTTACACCAGCCACTGCCCATGATTTCTCTGAGATGTTGACTCCAAATTCACTGTTCTCCTCCCTTCCCTCCCTCCCAAAATTCCCAAAATCATTTGAATTGGTGTGCTGGCAACAGATCCATTTAAAATACCACTTCATCTATTTCTTTCGTCTCCCTTTCCAAGCAGTGTTAATATCTGGGTTCAGGCCTATGTTCCTTAAATGGATGAAACTCTGCACACTCAGCAACAGGCAAAAATGCATTTATAAATGGGTTAATCTCTTTGCCAGCTGAGTTTATTTTCAGGGAGTCTGAGCCCTTTTCCCTTTCCGGGATTTCAGTATGTACAGGCCCATGCAAAGCTAGTGATATAAATCAGGTCAGCTCTGAGATTAGAGGTGTGGAGGCGAGGCAGAGAGAACATAATCAGTGCCTGCACGCTGCTACAATGCTAATGACACAGTTACAAGGAGTAACTTTAATCCCAAATGTCCTGTGTGTTCTGCAAAAATGTGTCAAGCTAACCTGCCAGGATTTGAGATAAATCCACAGAACTGAACTGTGGCCTTTTCTTTTTTTTTTTTTTTTCTTCTTCTTCTTTTTTTTTTTTTTAGTGGCAGATGTGAGTTAAAAAAAAAAAAAAAAAAAAAAAAAAAAGCAACCAACCAAATAAACCAAGAAAGCGTAATTCAAATACAGAGATTTAAAAATAAAAGCTAAGCCAGTTTCAGATTTCTGGCTAGATGGCAGATCATCTAGTGAGAAAAAAAGAATAAAAATACAATGGCCAGTATATATTTTAGAAAACAGAAGGAGTTTCATTAAAGCAGTGAATAATGAAAGATAGAGGAAACACATAATATTTCTGCACTATGATCATTATCACTCAGGTTCTAGCCTTAATTATCTGCAACTATTGTAATTCAGCATATGCAAAACTGTGAGCTGGCTAGTTGTGCAGTACCATGCTGTAATTATTACAAGGATAAATAATTAATATTTGAGGATAGTATTCCTGGTGGAAAGGTCCTTTTTTAAAATTCTTTCCCAAGGTGATTTGTTATGTAAGTTCATGAATCCCAGATTGGTACTTCTAATTAAATCAGAGATTTCTTCTAGGTGAGCATGTTAGATAACAGAGACAGAAAGCTGCATGGCCAAGCACGCAGGTTGTTGAACTTATTTTTAACCTCTTCATCATACTTTGTCCATCTTTCTTCAAACAGATCAGCTACTAATAGCAACTGCTTTTAGGACTCGTTAACATTTCTGTAGGATTAGTTCAGATCAGACTGTCCGCCAATTTAACCCAATTTTATAACACTGATGACAGATTTGTCTTGAAAATGCCTGAGCCACAGCTACAGGAGCAGGATTTAATGAAACAGAGTAGACCACACATCACAAGTAACAATGTGCCTTTAGGTATTTGAAGCTTAGTGGATAGTACCAGTGTTTGAGTCCTTCTAGCTTTGCCTTTCACCAGGTGATTTTGGACTTTTGCACTTCAATTGAGAATGCATTTTGGAGTTGTATTAACAGTGTTTTACTGATTTAACATAATTATGTAATGTGAAATTGTATGGATGGTTGTTCTTATGTTTATGGAGTTCATAGCTTAAGATAACAATAATATCTGAGAAGCAACCAGATATTTCACTGTAACAGGTAAATTAAAGAAACAGTCTTTTAAAGAGAGGTTGGGCAAAAGCTGTCTGTGGAGTATAGTGACAAAGTGAGCAGCTCAGCATCCTCCTGTTATTTCAGCAGAATTATCAGCAAAGCTTCTGGATAATTTATTAATTGAAAATGCATTTGGCAGTTCAGTTCAAGGTAGAAGGAACATTGGTGGAGACCAAATAAAGCAAAGCTTGGCTTTGGTTTAAAAAGCAAGTTTAAAAACAGACCATGTTTTTGGTTTGGGAGGATGAATATTTTTGTTAAGATGTTTTGCTGTGGAATGGACAACAAAACAAAGCAAAATAAAATAAAATAAAATAAAATAAAATAAAATAAAATAAAATAAAATAAAATAAAATAAAATAAAATAAAATAAAATAAAATAAAATAATGTTACATGAAGTTTTCCAGTGTCATGTGTATCTATCATGTGTCCTCCCTTGTGTCTCATTCCCTCTTCCTCTATCAATTTTAAGCCAATTACACAGATCCTGAAAAAGTAAATCAGGTCTAAGAGCTCAGACAGGTCTAGAGAACCTACTCAAGACACGGATCTTTCCAGCTCTGATAAGGAGCCATATGTAAGTTAGATTATAAGACTAGTTTATTTTATAAAATTAGGTTAAATTACTAGTATTTTCTTCTTTACCATATATTTTATACTAGAAACTGGTTGTTCTATGTGAATATGACCATTTATTTTTGTAATCTTTCAGTTCAGTCCTGGGAGTGAAGAGATCTGAGTTCTATTTAAGTTCACATCAGTGAAATCCTGGGTGAACTAAGAATAAATGAACATTTTTGTTACAAAGTTCCTATTGACTATAGAAACATCCCACAGTCAAATTTTTTTATATCGATAATATATATTTTTGTAGAAGTTGATTTCATAGCCTCCAAAACGTACAAAATATCTCTTGGTAAGAGATGTTTCCTATCTCTTTTGCCAATCAATTGCAGCCTGCAAGTTTCCTAAAACTGAATTCTACTTCAAATACTCCTTACTGAAAAGCATGTTTCTGAATTGCATGTGTACTGCAGAACTAAGGCCATGCAACTGAAGGCAAACCCCTGTGATGCTCAGGCAAAGGCAATTTCATCAGCTGCTGTATGTCAGCAAACTGGCAGCTACCATGAGTGCTTGAACATGATGAGGATGTGATTTTCTAGTTATCTTATGGCTGTGCTCAGAAATCCACTTATTTGACTTTAATTTTTTCCCCATTTCCACTAAGGTTATGCACAGTGGGCAGGGATTGCAAAGATTCTACACTAAATCTTGTTGCTGCACAAGCACAAGATTTAGTCTACAATATGTGTATGCAGGTGGGGCTAGAGTCCTGAACTAGCAGACCTGTTAAGCACATCCTTAATTCCCAGAGTATGCTGCAATGCTTCATTGAATAAAGACAAAGCTTCTTGCATGTTTAATAGTAAATGCTTTTCTGGAGAGGGACCTTATCCATCAACTTATTCCTGGTATTGTTTAATTCTGGAAATTGCTGTTCCCTAGAATATCAGTATTACCTGATGCACAGCACATTTTACTTGATCTCTCTGCAAATCCCAACAGCTTTGTGTTCTTACTTGCATATCCGTGGTGAGACTCAGCAGCAGGTCACAGACATTAAGATTTAGGTACCTAGATGCAGCTAACTATGTGGGGACAAACTGTCTCAACTTTGTTACACTCAATGGAAACCTACCTGAGGCAGCTGACAGACTGCCTGCTGCTCTGAGCTCTTCAAGTCACCTTCCAACAGCAGCCTGCATGAGGAACTCCAAACTCTACTGAGCTTGCCTAATGCCCTTTGAGTGTTCTGCCTGATGTCCTGCTGAAGCTTGGGAAGTCATGGGTCTCCTCTGTAATGTGTGCAACATCTGTCACCTTTGTGCAGTGCTCCCAGGTGTCCTGTGACATCTCCAATGGCACTCGGTATCCACATTTGGGAAGTGAGTCAAGAAGTTCATCTTCAGTGACTAGAAGGAATTCTAAACTTAGGTAATATGTAGATGCTGTCACTGTGGATTAGAAACAGATGATCTTTTAGGTCCCTTCCAACCCAAATAATTCTGTGATTCTATGCTTTAGACACGAAAATGCATCAGCTTTTAAAAAAAAGTATTTTCATGTTATTCATGCAAAACCCATTCAAAAATATTTACGTTCTTTAATGCTAAAAGCAGAAACAGAACATTGCTTGAGTTTTAACACAGTTGATTAAAAATCTGTGCTTTCTTATCACTCACTGAATTGGCAGCACAGCACCAACCGTATGGTCTTCCAGGGAAGAGTAAGGGCTCTATACAGCTAAGAGATACTTGAAATTCTTCTCTGTCTACAGTGCTTTGAAGCTTTCCCTATAAATTCTTGACTGAAACTATTGAATGCACAGATTTTATTTTGCAGTCAAGATAGCCAAGTGACTGTAGAAAATTTCTTTCTCCCAGGGCTGGCAATTCTACTCAAAAGAACCCAACATGTGGCCTTTTGCAAAACTAGCAAAAGCTATGCAGTTCCAACACTGATGTACCATGCATATTCTGAGCTTTAAGAAAGAGCTGAAGGAGGTTTTTTGCAGGTGAAGGAAAAAAGAAAGCTGGGGAAAAAACCAGAAAAGGTAAAGTTTTCAAAGCACCTTGCCCCAAGTGTAAGCTTGCCTAAGATAGATCAGTCTGTGAAACATTCATATTGTTCTCATAGTCTTTACTGGTTGTAACATCTTATGCTTTTATTTGGATGTGCTAGGATGTTTCAGCCTGCAGTAATATCTGTTCCTTTAGAGCCTTGTAGACAGTGTTTTTCACCTGTTAATCCCCTAGGTATTAAAGCCATGAAGGAATTTGAAGTGTCTCAGTGCTGGGAATGCTTTCTAACACGTGAATTTCTCTTGTGTTTTGATGTATAAAAAGGATATAACAGATCTTGCATATTTATAAGTTCACTCTGTATTTAAAAAACAAAACAAAACAAAACTGCTTATTAACACATTTGTTGTATCAGATGCAACACTTTGTTACATCATGATGCCTCAAGCTCTGCTTGACTAATTTAGTTTTGCTATAAAAGCCAGATTCAGGCCAGCTGGTTTGGCTGAACAAGATGAGGGGAGTACAGAACTATGCCATCATACTGAAGTGAGGCTGACAGGAACAATTCATCCTTCTGTGGTCTGCACCCACTCCCTTGTGGTGCAGAGACCACACACTCTAGGAGCTGGATGTCCTTCTGCACACCTATGAGGTGACTTCTGGCATAGCTGGCAGAACAGTGGGACAGACCTAGGGATGGATAGGAAGAATGGAGGATGCAAGCAAGCTGGACGCTAATTATTCTAGTTTTTTACAGATTTCTTTAGAATTTCAAATGATATAAGAGTATGAAAACATACGCAGTATGTTTTTATTTTCTTTTTTTTCTTCCTCTCTAATAACTAAAACCATAAGGACTATAAAATCCCACATATGAGAAATGTATCAACTGAGAAATAACACCAAAGGATACAGAAATATGTGTAAACTCTTTAAATAATACAAAATAGGTAGCTGGAGTCTTAAGTCCTCACACATTTTAGTTTTTATGAAATTCTGACATCTAATTCTGTATAAAATTCTATAATTTTGTATAAAATTGACACTAAGCAAAACTGTTCAGAGCTATGTCAGTGTACAGATATTCTAAGCATTTCCACAAACTATTTGTTGTATATATATAAAGTAAAGAACAAAAGATATCTAGAGATCAACCACTGAATTCTCTCTGCATTGCTGAATATAGAGTCTAGTCCATGAACTCAACATGAATGGCCACATCTAAGACAACTACAGTTGAGTGAGTTGGATCTCATTTACTGCTTTTAAAAATTTCTTGGCCTGATAAGGGGAAAATGAACAGACTTTTAACAACATGAAACTGCAATTTATCAGAGATAAAATGGCAATTTTCCTTTACGTTCTTACATTTTCTGTGTCTTCTACAGCTGTAAAAAGAGTAACTAGCAAATGAGAAAAATATCACAGACTGATGTCATGTGAATTATGAGAGCTTCAGCTGATGACAGTCTACTACTAGATAGGCTTCAGAAGAAAGAAAGAAAGAGAGAAAAGAAGAAAGGACAGATTTAAATAATGACCTGGTTCCATATTCTGCTTAAAATTGGGCTGCAAATGTGTACATTTAATAAGATAATGGACTTCCTTGCTATGCAGTGTCTGCTCCAATCCTATCTCTACCAGTGGAGCTACATCTCTGTAATGCATCACCCCATTTTGGTGACAGAACACAATGTTTATGCCAGTAATATTGCAATGAAGATTATTCTGAACCTGGCAACTCAACAAGAACAGTACTGGAGGACTTAATATGGAAATCTTCTGTCTTTTAGTATCCACAGTTTTAATTTTGCATTTTGAGGTTTTAAAATTCATTAAACTATTCCTTGCCTTGTTTATCTGAGTCATTCTTCAATCTCCTTCCAGCATTCTGTTTCTGATTAATACTTATTAAGTAACAACAATAATAGAAAAACTACTATCTTATCCTGTAAAACTTGGCATTTTTAATAGCTGTTACTATTTCTACAGATGAATGTGACATAAGGAATACAATCTGAAGCAATGCTACACTGTTAAAATATATCTCTAAAGCATTTTGTGTTTCTTTTGCATTTTGATTGACTGTGACCTACAATGTTTTCTCAATAGTTTCTTTTAATAAAGCTGATATTTCCTATGCGAAGTAAACAATAAAGCCAATCTTTTGCCTGTAGAAAAAAAAAATCTATGCTGTAGAAATAATTAAATGCATTACTGTGCAATATGCCAAAAGAAGGGCAAACTGGATAATCCAAACATCTGGTTTTGTTCACAAATGCGGTGTAAAGATCCATAAACCTATCCAGGATAAATACAGACTGCTTTACATTTAAAAGTCAAACTGACTACCTACAGAAGAGGATCTCTTTTTTCTTATTAGAATGGTTGGGTTTCAAGGTTCTTAACAATGAGGCTCAGTACGAATTTCAGGTGAAACCATGGAAACTGTAAGGAACCATTTTACTCAAAATAGAAATAATCACAAATGACCTTGACATTTGGAAGCTGATGCTGTGCATTGTTATTTAGATTGTGAACAATGGGCATATTATCATGTCCTCTGTTCCAAAATTGTTATTGGTATTCCAAGAAAGAGCATCTGAAAGCTGGGGACTCCTCTTGCATGGGTGCAAGAGGTCCCCTGTGTTGAGGAAGACGTTTGGTGCAGGTAGCTCAGTGTGCAGCTGCAGGTTGAGCTCTGGTTGACGGAAGCCCAGAAAAGAGCCTGTGAACTTCTCACCCTTTGCAAAACAAAGGGCTCATGGACCTGTGGTTCAGCCAGGTGAGGGACACTCAGAGACACAGCAGGAGTGACCTCCTTATGACCTCCAGATGACCTCCAGACTACTGAGCACTTAGACTGTGCTGGAATAAAAGCCCAGGGTTTCCCTTGTTCCAGGTCCCTCCTTGGGGGCACCCATTTCGAGCTGTTATTTTGTTATTTCACCACAATTACATTCTTTTAAGGATGGAGATGTCTGAAACTCTGCTGTAGGAAACCTAGGGTAGAGATGGTGAGGAAACCCGGTCTGGCTCCGTGAGTGTGGGATGTTGGGGGGATGTGTAGCTATGAAGGGGCCATAGTCCCAGCTTAGGTGGTGCCAGTGTGGCTCCTGGATAGTCAGACAAGGATGTTTCCTCAACACCTCTTTTATGGGCATTTTTTTATGGAGACTAGGTAGAAAAGTCAGAAATATGCAGAAACACAAGACAAATTGTAAATTAGCTTGAGAGGACAGCACTCTGAGGAAATCATTTGCTCCTGAGGACTGCAGTTTTAATTCTCTGAAGGCACAACAGGGAAAATGTCTCCCCTGAGGCAGCTGAGTGTAAATAGCTATGTGTCGAGACAGAATTTTTCTACCTTACATGTCTAAACAATGCTAAACATTTCAAAATACTGCTGAATTTACAGATTTAATCTTCTCAAGGATTGCTGGACGATGTGATTTCTTAGTCTACAACTCCTGCATAACTTTCAAACTGCTACCATCTTTCAACAATTGAAAATTGCAAACATTATTTTTGATTTTTGCTATCAAATCATCCCTCTAGGAGCCATGTTTCTCTTCCTGTTTGGATGAAATGCTTGTTGCTGAAATGTAACTGCTGATGCAAGGCGAAGGAAAGAATGGTCAAACTTCTGAGAAGAGGACCCCTCCTAACAGGGTTCTACAGGAACACATAGATGAGAGTCAAAGACACTACATAAAGAGGTTTCAGATGCACACCAGTTCTTTGTTTCTCAAAAGACAATATAATGGGTTAAAGGCAGCAATAACCTGGACAATAGGTGCATGGCAAAGGAAATTTTACCACTGAATCTTGTGGGACCATTTGACTTTAGACAGCATGTCACACTCTAGGGTGTAGCTAACACCTAAAAATAGCCCTTGTTGAATTCACCACTGCCCACATCTAATTCACAGAACACAAATCAACACATCAGTGGGAATTTCTGCTTGCATAGTGCAAGTACAAGAGCTAGCACTTTATTTCATAAAGGTCCATTGAATCCACACCCTTTCTTGCAGTTTTTTTCAGTCTGACTCTTTCCTTTTGTTACTAGTATGAGAGTAGTCTGTATGCCTGTGTAGATGCATATGGATGTAAATAATAATAGTTTTTACTAGTATTCTCTTTCATTTTGTGGAGTATTATTTCCTGTCAATATTTTTAATACCTAAAGAAACGTGCTAAAACTGCCTTTGAAGCTTTACTTATTCTCTCTTGTCCTTATGCTGGGAACAACTGTTCCTTTAGGTGATGGATATGAAGCCCATTTTCTGACATTTCAAATCCAGCAATAATAGCTGCAGGGGCAACCATGACAAACTAAAAACATCAGAGTGAAAATCTGGTCTATGAGCTACATTATAGGCAGGATTTTATTTTAAAACTATTTATGATTAATTTTACATAGCCATTTTATATGCAAAATAATTTAATTTCATTCACAACGGGTAATGTTGCATATTGAAAGTGAACACACTTCAGCATTTCTTGTACAAACACAAGCTCTGTCCTTGTGGCACCAAAGGGTTTCTGAGGACTAGTAAAGACAAAAACTCAATGTTTTCTCCTGCTGACAGTGGCAGCAGCAGTCCCAGAGATGTCCTATATGACATCAAGCCTAGCATGAGAGCCTCACTCTGCAGTGAGGTCACACTCTGCAGTGTGTCCTTGAGCACTGCACAACACCCAGGTCTTAACGGTCCCTACAGACATCTCATAATAACATAAAAAGTCAGACAAAACACTTCTTTGCAACTAAGAAAATGAAAGATTGCCATCTGGGTGAAAGCAAGGCTGTAGTATCTTGATTTGGTGGAGAGGATTCATGCTCAGAAGCAAACTTGGGTCAAAATCCTTCATATACTGCTTGGTCCTTAACTTTTTTGCAAGTTGTATTATTGGCCACAGATATAACAGAGAAAATATCATGTACTTAGTATCCAGGCCAGGACTATATTGCCAGCTGGGGTGAGTGGAGAAAGGGAGCAGATAAAGCCTCCTCCCTTCACAACTGCATGGAAACTGTATTTGCAGAAGTGCTGAGGTCTGCAATGCCTCACTAGTCCAGACAGTATTTCCCACTTTCCTGCTAGGATTTAACTTGCTAGCTAAAGCTAAAATTAGAATAGGTCTTCCCCAAAATGTCATGACAATAAATATTTTACAAGTGTCTGTGATCCTAAGCTGAAGAACTGCACAGGCTGGTGACTTAGGTTAGCATTTAAAGGTAATTATCATTTAAAGAAGCACTGGAACAATCACTTTCCTCTTCTTGACAGCAACGAGAGAGAGTATTTTCCTGAGCCACAGGGAATAATTTTTTTCCTTTAACTCAGAAGACAATTCAGGCTACAGAGATCAGAGCTCAGGACAATAGTAGGGTAGTCTTTAACATGGAATGGGAAGCTGCAATAGTTTAAATTTACTGCTGGATTTCATAAATAAGCCTCCATGACTGCCATGCCTAAAAGCTTTCTTTGGTCAGCAGCTTCAGTGACTACTGCTTGTTGAAATGAGCCTGCAGTGTGTCCACATTAAAAACATGTTTTTGAGGATAAAAGGTGAATAATGCTTCAGCATATGGTTCCTCTTAAAGCATTTCCTTCAGTTCTTTTTTCATTCTTATAATAATAAACAAATAACTTCAGAATAATTTTGCTTGCATTCCTCTAAGAGATCTGCTTGTTTTATTTGTATAGGGACCCTAAGGCTATAAAATATGCCTTACTGGGCAAATTATTTTTCCTATAACCCAACAAAACTCTGCTCTCATATCTGGCCTGAATTTGTTTTGAACATTGGTACCTATTTACCAGCTGCTTTCCTGGCTAGCTTTTTGTAACTCCTTTTACACTGTATTGCTTCAGACCAGGTAATTGTAAAGAGCTTGCTACACTCCATTCTGGTTTTCATAGTCTAGGTAGAGAATTTGGTTTAAGTGTGGGGGTGCACTAAGGGCCTAAGGGCTTTGAAATTACTTTACCATTCCAGAGGTAGGTAGGAGAAGAGAATATCTCAGAGTATAATTACCTTCATTTCAGCAGTTTTCTCCCTTTTCAGGTCTACTGAAACAGGAAGGAGCTAGCTTCTGTACATACCATTGAAGAATATTTTTAATATTCTCAGATTTATTGAACTGATTATATTAAATCACATTTTAGATGCCAGTGTTTCATGAGAGTCTATCCTCATCACTCCATCTTATGTTACTCTTATTTTGTGCTGCCTTGCTCTATATTCATCAATGTTCAATTACTTTATTGCTACTCTCTAATTAAACTTGCTCACGATTTTATTTAAAGATATTGATTCTGAATGGCATGTACTTTATCTGGACAAATGCTCTTTCTCTTTGTGTGAAGGCAGAAGTGCTGATTCTAAGTGGCACATTGCTGATTCCCATTCAAGGTGACTTGCTGGGTGACACCTTGGAGCACCAATTTGGACACTGGCAGGGGCCAAGAAAATGTTTTTGATGTGTCTACCTCTAGACACACAGTAGATTTACTAAGAAGCTGGCAATGAAACAGGCTTTTTTCTTGTTTGCTGTTTAATGGTGCAATATAGATTTTGTGAGTTTTTTTGGTACTTTGTACTAAACCCCCTACATTTTGAAGTTACTGATGTTTGTGGTCAGGCTACACTGTGCCCCACTAAAAGCCTGTCCTGGTGACTGGCCTTGGGGGATGATGACCCAGGAGCTCCCAGATATATTTATGTTCCTGTGTACGAGCTTTTGGGGAGGATATTTTTACTCACTGGCATTCTTCCATGTTTCTTCTATTGTGGCACTGCTATTTTGTGATGTTGCCAGTGTGTTTCCCCTGAGAGAAACTAATGATCAGGTGGGGGGGGGGGGGAAAACAATGAGCAAATGTTCTATTCTAATATGGAATTTTGAATGTGCATATGCGCAAAGAATTCAAGCAGTTTGATTCCAAGTATTTTGATTTTGTAACTTAACATTTAAAACCAGCACATGTAAAAGCATGTAAGTTTAGAGAGAAGAATAATGTTTAAAGTTGGTTAATGTCATAAGCATATATTAGCCAAACATAAGTGCACTAGCTTATAAATAAATACAGAACTCTTGCCAAAGGGCCGCTGAAAGGTGACATTGGAATAAAGCGGCAGATGCTGAGAAATGAGATCTTTGTGAATGAGTGAGAGGGAAGTCTGGTTTAGTCTTTGCTCATGGCTTTGATCCTGGGTTCAAACAATGCTTTCACAGTTTCAGATGAATGTTTATATCATTTTCAAAGCAGGATGTAGTAGAGAGACTGGGACGTTCAGGGAAAAGGTGTGAACACAAAGAGTGACATCACATCGAAAGGCACAGTACAGCTCCCTTCTTCCTCTCCCATGTAAATTGTCTGAGTATCTCATGCCTCCTTAATGCCTGATTTTACAAGTAGGAAAGTAAGTAAGGCAGTAGGAAAATAAAAAGGGCTTAAAACCAGAGGTATAGGGCTTAGGAAACAATTACAGGCATCAAATGTGTCTTTGCATATATCATCTCTCATCTTATTGCTGCTAGGCTACCATGGCCCTGTATACATTTCTAACAAAGCACGTGTTCAATGACCTGGTGTGTCTTGCTTGTAAATAACTTGGAAAAAAAGATATCTTTGATGATTAGCTGCTGGATTATCTTGCTTGGGGCTAGAGTGCAGCACTGTGCTGCAGAATGAGTGGTGGCTCAAAGCTGCCCAGAGCCTGTGGTGCTTGAGTGAGGGGTTCCAGCCTGTCTGGCTCCAGAGGGGAGGAAAAGGCTGGCTCCTCTCCTTCAATGGATGAAGTCCTCGTTGCTTTCCTCAGACCTAAGATACTACCCAGATTAAGGTTCTGTGCTGACTCTGAAACCTTACTGCATCACCCCCCCTTACCTCTGACCCACCAGACAAATTCCTAGCACGGTCTGACATGTTGCAAGATTGGAACTTAGAGTTTTTTCTTGCCCCTGCCTCCTATTTTGTTACTTAGCATTTATCAATATGATCTCAAGTTAATGGTATAAGTATAAAAAGAAAGTATGTTTCAGCTTCTTCTCACGTCTTTTATGCTTTATAATTTTAAAATTTTATTATATTTTTTACACTCCTTACGAATAAAGCCTGACACCTATTACATTTCAGTTTATTTTTCAAAAGAAGAGGTTTTCTCTGTATGTTTGCATAGGAGACAGACATAAATAACTGAGTCAGTCTCACTTTTAAGATGCTTGCCTAGCTTTTTTAGACACACACATTGGGCTTTCGCTTGAGAAGGAAAGTCTAATTTTGAACACAGCTATTAAAATTATCTCAAGCAGATTCACTGTAACTTTTTGAGACTGGACATCTTCTAAAATAAAACAGTAAGCATTATAAAACCATCATTATGACTAATATAGGTGGCATGAGCTACCTTGCTGCTAGGCCCTCAAAGGAGAGCCCATGTTATTGGCATGGTGCTGGATTCAGCCCTGCAACAGCAAGGCATGCCAGAGCCTTCCCTTCGCAGGTGTCCTTATCACCTGCTGCTTCTGCCTGGGCCCCACCCTGATGTAAACCACTTCAACACCTCTCCATGCCTGATGATCCCTGGATGGCCAACTGAATCCATTGTTCCCACTGCCCTGGCCCCACTGTGCTTCTTGGGGCTGCTGCCTGGATGGGAGTGCATGGCAGAGGCAGACTATAAGAAAATATAGTACTTTCTTCTGTGACATGTACAGTGTTAATACTGATGGCTGTCACCTCTAAGTTCAACCATTATTTCTGAGATTTTCTTACTTTCCCTTTCCCCTATCACTTTGCACCTCCTTGTCATTCATAGTTTCTTTATTTCATTCATGAGACTGCAGCTAGTTCTTCTCTGGAGACCAACAAACATTAATGTAGATGTCTCCCAACAGTATCTGACTGTGGTTAAGCTCATTTCTTGTACTAAATTAGCTCTTTAGTACAGGATCTGCTGTTACAAGTGCTCTCTCTAACATCTGAAATAAAAATAATGAGCTGTTCT
The DNA here is from genome assembly GCF_026979565.1 of Vidua chalybeata. NCBI lineage: Eukaryota > Metazoa > Chordata > Aves > Passeriformes > Viduidae > Vidua > Vidua chalybeata. The sequence goes on along the minus strand of NC_071530.1, from coordinate 119,929,881 downwards.
CTCCCAGCAGTGAGCTGCCCTCGGGAGTTCATTAGGACACTAGCTTGGTGAGTGTCCCCGAGGAGTGACACTTCTTGTCCTTTTGCTTTATGCTTCCCAATGCTCATGCTCCAGGACAATCTAAAGTCCTTTAGCCTCCTAATGCACATGCTGTTTTGCTTATTCTTTTACTAATACTGGGCTGGGAATGAAGAGAAGATGTTGCCCAAAAGTGGTAGCAGTGTGAAGGAAAAGGAGAAGAAAGGCAAGTGTGTTCATTTATTGTATTTGTGACATTTCATCGAGTAGAAAACCTGCCTGGAAATCTGAAACACTGAAGGAGAAGCAGAGCCATCAACTCATGCTACCCTTCAGCTGAGTTTTTCCCTCTTTGTGGCCTGAAATAGACTAGGCTGAGGTAACTCTTGGGCATCACCAGCTTCCTGAAACATCAAGGACATGTAAAGCCTCAAAACTGACAGCAACTAAAGTGTGACCATAAAAAGATGGTGCCTTGGTAGCTCTGGTACCCTCTCTTTTGGAACTGATCAGCTCATGAGACCAAGCTGGGATTTAAGGTCCTGTCCCTCAAAGAACAGCAGCTGAGAGCACTGTGTGAGCGCTTGCCACCACAGCAGGGCAGCCCACAACGAAAGGAGGTTGTCAGCTGGGAACTTAGAAACTCTTAGGATGCTTGGCCTGCCTTTCACTAGTCCTGACTTTATGTCTTTCGTTAACACAGATAAATCAAAATAGGATGTCAGCCCACGTCCTTAATCTAGCAAAATGGGAATTATGTTGAGGAACATATGGGAACTATGGGAACTAGACGTAAAAAGGCTGGTCTGCAATACCAATTGATTGCTTTGTGCTTGAGAGACATTGTGTATTTTAAATTCACTATGGTAAAACTTAAAAAGGAGAAATTTTGCATGATAAGTTTTATACAATAGTATTTTATTGTGAATTTGGGTACCACTGTTGCACCTTCTGTAATTAACCTGTTAAGTGAAGAGAGTAATACTGATTTCCCATTCATCACTTGGTGCTGGATGCTCATACCCAACTGCCAACTCGTTATTTAAGTATTCAGACCCTAAAGTAAGCAGGGAAGTCAAACATTTTAGAACCTGTAGTCTGGTGGAATAACTTCCCAAAACAAACATCTTCACATAGTCCTATGAACAAGTTTCTCTCTGACAGGTTTGCCACTGTGGAAAGAATTGTACCTGAAAATGTTTGCAAATGCTGTGAAACTGGGAATGCTGTGCCTTTTATTTTCCCACGGGATCGGAGAACACTTTTGTGTATTTATTGTTCTTCTGCAATCTCACAAAAGTTATTGTTGATTTTACACAACAGTGGCTAGGAATCCTAGTCATAGAACAAGATCCCAAAGATGATGTAAAAATCACGGGATTGTTTAGGTTGGAAAAGACTCTTAAGATCATTGAGTCTAACTGTTACTCAGCACTGCCAAGTCCACCATGAAAACATGTTCCAAAGTGCCATATCTACATGTCTTTTAAATACCTCCAAGAATGGTGACTCCACTACTTCCCTAAGCAGTCTTTTTCAATACCTCACAATCCTTTTGGTGAAGAATTTTTTGTAATATCCAATCTAAACCTCCTCTGATGCAACTTTACACTATTTTCTCTCATCCTATCACTTGTTACTTGGGAGAAGAGACTGACCCCCACCTGGATACAACCTTCTTTCATGTAGTTGTAGAGAATGATAAGGTCTCCCCTCGGCCTCCTTTTCTTCAGGCTGAACAATCACAACTGTCTCAGCTGCTCCTCATGAGACCTGTGCTCCAGACCCTTCCCCAGCTCTCTTGCCCTTCTCTGGACACTCTCCAGCACCTCAATGTCATTCTTGCAGTGAAAGGCCCAAAACTGAACACAGAAGTCAAGGTGCAGCCTCACCAGGGCGAGTACAGGGGGACAATCACTGCCCTGGTCCTGCTGGCCACACTATTGCTGATACAAGCCAGGATGCCATTGGCCTGCTTGGCCATCTGGGCACACACTGGCTCATGTTCAACAGGCTGTTGACCAGCACCCCCAGTCCTTTTCTTCCAGACAACTTTCCAGCCACTCTTCCCCCAGCCTGTGGTGCCGCATGGGGTTGCTATGAACCAAGGACAGAACCCAGCACTGATGTGCCATATATGTGATCCATCAGACTCACAAACTGCAGTTACTGGTTCATGTACTAGTTCAAGTGCAAAGGAGTGACTGAAGGGATACTGCCTAGCAGGTGAATTACATGTATGCCCTCAGGGATGGCTGAGTTAGAAGATGGAGTTGAATTAAGAGCTTGTTCTTGTTGAAATGGGTTATCCTCTTTCCTCTATCTTCATGGACTTTTTTTTCCTGTTTATACTTTTTTTCCAAGTTCTTGTGCTCCCATCCTTGGTGAAGTGATTCAGCTCATAAAACCAGCAAAACACTTTTTTTTTCCCTTGGATTGGTTTTCTGCTGCCTCAGTGAGTTTATTCATCTTACTGTGCACTGAAGTGAGTGCCAGAGCTGCAGTGACAGAAACTGTGGCCATGGGAAGCTGAAGTGGAAGAGGCAGGAGAGAGAAGCTGCAATGATAGCAACTAGCTGTGAGATAATGAAATAAAACAAATTGTTGTAAGGACCTTATGCAGCAATAAATAATCATTAGTATGATTTTTTAAAGAATCCTTGAAAACCTAACTGAATCAAAGGTAATAATAAAACTAAGGCCTAAACAAGCACTAAACTGGGGACACCTTCTCAACAGGAAAAATGTGGTTGAAAACCAACCAAACAAAAAAGAAGATATTGTTTTGTCTGTGTTGAGTTTGAGCAGTTGGAGTGTTAAGTGAGTACAAAGAGGTATCAAAATATCTCTGGATAGCATCTTCATAAAACTTGAAGATGGTATCTTTTGTGAATATGATATGAAATGATCTTATTGATCCAGATGATAAATACGTAAAAAAAAAAAGTGGTGAGTCAGTCTTAAATATTTTTTTTAAAGGAGGAGAAACAAATCAATCGTAAATCTTCCATCCTGCCAGAAAAGCACTAACTATTCAGAAATGTGTATGCCATTATGCTTCTTTTTTACATTACTTTATGGAAAAGAAAAGACAAATATCTCAATAGTTCACACTCTATCACACCACAACAAATACAATAATTTGCAGGACTATTTAGCCTTATCCTGCTACTAGGGCTTTAAATACAGGGACTTGAGAGCAAAACAAACCAGCGCAATTCAAGACACTACACAAAACGAAAAAAGGAGATTAGGAGAAAACTCTATGAGGACTAATCTCCAAACTACTTTTCCCATATTTTGCATGTGCTTCCCAGTTTTGGAGATGGTTTGCATTGGAGATAAAATCTGGGAAAAAAAGGATCATCAGGTGATCTATTTTCCTTAACATAAAAATTTTTAAAATCATTCCTTGGTTCTTCTCACTTTTCAGCAGACGATTCGGTCCCGTCTTCCGAATATTTCCGCCTTTTACACACGGCGATGCAACACCATCCTAAGCATCCTAAACGCCGCCCGGGGCTGCCAGCCGTGGCACTCCGCGGACTTTCTCAGCCACGAGCGCCGAGTTGGAGTTGCAGCCCTCAGCAGTTCCACGGGTGAGCAAGGGCACGGACCGGCCAGACGCCAAGGCGTGCCCCGCCGCCGTGCTCACCGTCCCGCGGGAGCTCCGGCCTCTCTGGCGAGGGGGTGTAGCCGGGTAACCGCGGCCCGGTAGGGCAGCTCGGAGGGCACGCGAGTGCCCGGCGGCATCGCCCGGCCCGGCGGCGGCGGCGGGCGCGCCTGCGCTCCGGCGCCCGGGGAGGCGGAGGCGGCCGAGGGGGACCCGGCGCTGGGTGACAGGCGGGGCGGGGGCGCAGGGCCCGGGCCGGCCGCCCCCGGCGCCGCACGCTCGGTGAGTAGCCCCGTCGTTTTCCTTCGCAGCGGCCGGGAGGAGAGCCCGGTGCGCCTCGCCGGCTCCGCCGCCCTGCCCGCTGGCCACCCTCTGGGGGTGGGGGAGATCCGCTGCCGGGGCGCGGTTGCCCGGGTGCCGTTGTCTCCCCCGCCCAGCCCTCCGCGGGGCCGCAGCGAGCAGGAGGCGGCGGGGAGACAAAAGCGGACAAAGGAGGCAAAAGGCGTGTTCTGCTGCCGGGGTAGGGATGTCTGGGCACCGCTCTGCACCCGGCGGTCCCGGGGGGCACCCGAGCGAGCTGGGGCGGCGAGGTCGGCCCCGGGTTGCCGGGTCCCGGGGTGCCCGCCGCCGCTGCCCGGCTCCTGCTTTGTTCCCCTTCCCTCCGCCTGCCGCCGCTCCCCGGGCCGCCGAGTTGTAGCGGTGTATTTATTTCAGCGCATTTATTTTTAGGCTGGAAAATAAAAGGCTTGGCACGGCGACCTTTGGCTGTCGCATCCGGCGCCAAATAAAAGGGTCGCGCTCTGGCCGAGGCCGCCCCAGCTCTTATGTAAATTCATGTGCCGTCCCCAAGGACGCGCGGTCCCCGGGGCGCTGCCGTGATCCAGCCCCCGCGGGGACGGGAATAGAGGCGCTCCGCGGAGCTCAGCGCACACCGCGGGGTCGGGCGGGCAGAGGCCGGGGCGGCGGGGAGGGACGGGGCCGCTGGGGCCGGCGCGGCTGACCTCCCGTGCTTGCTCTCCGCCCCGCAGATCGGCAGCAACCCCCCGGAGGTCCGTCAGCGGCGTCGGCGGCGAGGACAGAGGAGAATGCGGGCGGCGGAGCGGGCGGCGCTGCCCCGCGGCGGGCAGGCTGTCCGCGGGGCCCCGGCGGGCGGCTGCTGATCGCGGCGCCGCGGGCATGTGGCGACGGGGAGCGGGAGCCGCCGGCAGCGCGGGCGCCCCGGCGGGCGGGCGGCCCCTCGAGCGAGGCTGAGGGTGGATGGAGCCACAAAGGAGTTTGGCTGACACGTGCGGCGGGGCGGCCGGCGGCCGCGGCTAGGGCCACCCCCCTCCCCTCCCTCCTCCCCTCCCCGCTATGCTGCGCTCTCGCCGGGCCCCTGAGCGCGCTCGACGCACGGCAGCGATGGAGCCGGCCGGGCTCCTCTGAGGCCGCCGAAGGACCCAGCATGGCCTCGGCGGGGACCCCGGAGCAGCGGCTCCCCGGGGCGGAGCGGCCGGCGGCGGCGGCGGGGGGCCGGGCGGAGGCGCCGCGGTGCCGCAGTCTGCCCGCGCTCGGCTCCCCCCTGGCGGCCGGGGGGGGCGGCGGCGGCCCGCCGAGCCCCGCCGCGAGACCGGCTCCCGCGGCCGAGCGGGGCCAGGGCGCCTCTGCCGTCGCCGTGGCTGGCCGGCCCCCCGCTGCCGCCAGCGCCAGCGGGAGCTTCCCCTGGAAGACGGAGGGCGGCCAGCCGGCGGCGCCCGGCCGAGGGGTATCCCTGGGCCCCCCGCTGCTGTTGCCGCCGCCGCCGCCGGCGCTGCTGCTGGCGGGACCCCCGGGCAGAGCGTGCCTGCGGGCAGTGCTGGCGGACTCGCGCTTCTTCCTGGTGTGCATGTGCTTCCTGACCTTCATCCAGTCCCTCATGGTCTCCGGCTACTTGAGCAGCGTCATCACCACCATCGAGCGGAGATACAGCCTCAAGAGCTCGGAGTCGGGGCTGCTGGTCAGCTGCTTCGACATCGGGAGCCTGGTGGTGGTGGTCTTCATCAGCTACTTCGGGGGTCGCGGGCGGAGGCCGCTCTGGCTAGCCGTCGGGGGGCTTTTCATAGCCCTGGGCGCTGCGATCTTCTCCTTACCTCACTTCATCTCTCCGCCGTACCAGATCCAGGAACTGAACTCCTCCGTCAGTAACGAGGGCTTGTGCGTGGCTGGCAATGGCACTGCCAAAGAGCAGTGGGACTCGTCGGCCTGCATCAAGGACACCGGTGGAAACGATCACTCTCTCTATGTAGCTTTATTCATTTGTGCCCAAATCCTCATTGGCATAGGCTCGACACCCATCTATACCTTGGGACCAACCTACTTAGATGACAATGTCAAGAAAGAAAACGCCTCGCTTTACCTAGGTAAGGCAACTTAAGTACCTGGGTACTTTGCTAAACCCCAGATCTCTCTGAGGGGCCAGTTACAGGTACTTCTGCCTTAGTCCTGCTGAACAACACCTGTGCTAAGTTTTCCTTTTCAAATGACCTTGTGAAGTAAAATTGCCATTCTCTCCTGTTTTAAAATGTTCTGTAGCATGGTGAACAGTAGTAATGGGTGAAGCTAACGCAGCGTGCCTAAAACCAGTTGTACTCACACCCTCTTGCACAGTTCATAGAACAGCAGAGAAAGTTGTCTTCTCTAATGCGTTTCAGCACTTGGCAGTAGCCGGTGACTTTTTCAGAAAGCAGCGTTAAAATTTGCTGCGCTCTTTCAAGTTTCTTTTTGCTAACACAGAAGCTTTGTATTTCTAAATTCTGGTTGCTGTACCTTTAGCCTAAAGCCTCTATAATGTTAATGCTTAATAAGCACTTCGAGAGATTTTTGGCATGCTTCGTTTTACTTTTCCATCATTCATTTGCCTTGAACTAGCAATGAATTTTGACTGGCATTGATACATCAGCTGGCATCTCAGAGTTAAAAATCCATTGATAAACCAGCATGTAAAACCTTCAGAGTCGTGTTTGGTTAGGGCAGTTCAAGGAGCACAACAAAATGAGAGTCCGATCTGGCATACGTTTTTCAGCAGGTGCAGACAAGCCTTCTTGATAGTTGTGCGATGGTGGGAAGAAGGGGTATCTCAGATAACTGGGTACTAAACTTTATTGGAGTTTGATCGTGATAGTTTGTGTAATGTGTAAGAAGGTTAACTGCTCCCTGGCTTTGCATTAGCACCGTACATGCTTCTGTAAGAAATGAACCTCATGTACCCCTTCAAATTCTTTTCAAATAAGGAGAGGCACTTAGCGGGCTGAGAGAGCTGTGAAAGGGTTTTGGATACTTAGCATTACCACTAGCAGTTCAATTTTCTTCGGCTTTACAATAGCCACGGAGATAATAATTGCGTGTAAAACACACATTTATGGAAATTATACACTTGTGGAGTGTGTGTGTAACTACTTTACCGAGCAAAAGTAGTGATCTGGATCAGTGTTTTTATTCCTTTTGACCTGTTCTTGGCAATTTGACTGTTCCCTGAACTGTTTTAACGCTATGCACAGTCTGTGTGCAGTGTCTTGAAAAAGCCGGGGGCACTGCAGGTTTTTGGAAGGAGGGAGAGGTATTCACTGCACTGCTAATCTGCATGATGAAGTATTTGACAAAGTGTTTTTTCTCCCTCTCTTCTCCTGTCTGAGAAAGGTTAAGTGGTATGGAAATGAAGACTAACCTAGCATTGACTTTATTGGCAGCATGAAAAAACAAAGCATCTCTTTACTGAGGTTGCTAAATTGTAGTTTGGAACTTTTGCAAGTAGGTGATCTCACACAGTCCTCAAAAACGGAAAAAGAAAAGGAAATACTGTAGGTGAGGAATGAAGGGTAAAAGAGGTGAACGGTGAGAGAGGCGGAAATCTTTCTTCATCAAAGGGGAAGGCAAGGTCAATGGGGGGAAATCCTCACAGTGCAGGAGAAATTATGCCTACCTCTGATGCGCTTCTAGCACAGGAAATAGTAATGAAATGACTCGGGTAACTTTAATTGCAGCGAAGTTAACAAAGGTAAAAGGCACCGGCAGCTGGGTAGACTCCATGTGACTCTGTGCCTGCCAGACGCTTAAGGCAGCTTTGATCTATACTGGGAGGACCCTTGTAGAGTCGAAGTTCATTTTTAGTGATTCAAGAGAACAAAGATGAGTACACCCAGCTACAGTGTATGTGAAAAATTTATGCCTGTGATTTGATTGTGACCACAGGGAGAATTAAAATGAACACAGAGTGTGTTTAAATATTGAATAAAATGTACTATCACCTCCATTCCGTCTTGAAGCCACTCAGGGCTAGAAGCAATGCTGTCTGCTGTTGGAAATCTTGGTATTATCTTTTTTAAATAGTGTGGAGTTCTGAGGAAACTTTTAACATTTAAATACTTGCCTCACTTCAGATATAGGCCAGTGCCTTTTTGAGGGGCAGCAGTAAAATTTGAGTTTTTAGGGGAGAAAGAAAAAGAGCACTGCTTGGCACGTTGATGTGAGCAAACATGTTTTTGTTGGATCTTCTCAGTGGTTTGGAATGTTGCATGTCCTTGAGGAGACGCAGCAGACAGTCCAGCCAGGTGCAGGGATGGAATAGAAGTGGCTTGGGCATGGCTCTACAGGCCTGCCACCTCATATCCTGTGTTATGCAATGCCTGGTTCTCCAGGTGGTGTGATTCTGTTACTGGGGAAAACTATGCAAGTGATGTCAAAATGTAGAATGTATGTCTGTGTGTACGCATGAGCTAACAAAAAGTCTTGAAGTAGGCTGTGGCAGTTGAAGTTTTAAAAATACATGAAAGCCCAGGGAAACACGTCCCAGTCACACAGATACATGTGTTTGAATGAGGACAGCTAATTCATAAAAAAGTATCCTCCAACACAGATTGGAAGGTCACTAACATGTTTGTTCATAATCATGCTGGCATTACATTCTATGTTTTTCTTCCAAAGGAAGATAAATATATATGTGTGCACCTGATGAAAGGTTCACTGAGCTTCAGAACTGATTAGCTTCTTGACCCTGCAAATGTGCCCACTAATAGTAGGTCAGTAAAGCCCCCCTTGAATATCACTAATCCTGATTCTGCAAAAACTCACCTTATGTGGCTGTGGAAGCTATCTTATTTATTTTCCAAGTTAATCCAGCTCAGGGCTCGAGTGGCGATAGCATATCCTCTTAAGTGTAGGCATGCAAGCTCAATGTGGACAGCTGTTTTAACATTCCTGGCTGGAAGTCCTCCTCGCAAAAAACATATTTGATGCTTATACATAGTCTCTTGGCTGCCCACACTTAAGTCCATCTGTCAGAATGGCACAGTGCCAGTTTACAAGGTGCTATGTCGTTTTTAGTAGGACAAAGGTGCCAAGCAGGGATGTGTATTTGGGCTGCCCGCAATGTGAGCTCTTGTGTGGGATGTTTCTTCCTTGTGAAGCAGTGTCACCTCCGGGTCCTCCGCCCCTTAAACTTGACGATACTTTGGTGCCCTGATGCTAACTTTGAGAATTGTGTGACATCAGGCTTGAAAACAAGTAATGATTGTAACAGGTGCCTAGGAAATGTAAGAACTGGTTCCCTTAATCACAGATAATCCCAAAGGGAAGTTGCACACTGTGTTAAAACTGGGCAGTCACTAAGTGGTCTTTATCTTCTCCAAAGTCTCTCCCTTCTGTGCTCAGCTGTACTGTGATGTGTCTGTTGTCAGCTGCCTGATGTGTGCAGGTTCTTCTTTTAAGTATTTATCCAATTAAATTAATTGCAATTCAATTTGAAGTTGAATTGGACTTCCTGAGTCTTGTTTTGTACTCTTGATGGTGTTTCTGCTACTTGTCAAATTCTAGCACTTAAAGCACTGTGATTTTTTTAAAAAACACTGTGGGGTTTTTTTTTGTAGGGATCCAACAGTTTGTCTTGAATGTGAGTTTGCCTTGTATTTTATCAGGATTTTAAAAAGCAGTTCTTTAAAATTAAGTGTGGCACTTAGAAGTTTTAATAGTGGCTGAAAACTTCAAAATATTTTCTTATTTTTCAAGTGGATATTGTTATAAAAAATGAATTTACCCTAAAAATTCACACATAGAGAGGCAGTATTAGGTTTTACAGAAATATTGCACTAATGAAAACATTCTAGTATTCAGGAGTAGCTTTTACCAGTACCCCCCAAAATGACTTGTGAACAAATTGGTCATTATGCTAAGGATGTTTTATTTCAGTTTCCAGAATACTGTAGGCTGGCTAGGATATGATATGAGGAAAGTGTCTCAGTTTAATTTCATGCAGACTGTCCCTAGGTTTTGGAACAAACTCTAATTACAAAATGCAAAGATAAAGGTTTTAGGGGATAATGGCTGAGAAATTGGATAAACCTGTGCAAATGGGCTTGGTACAGATAATGGCTGAAAGCCAGGGAAGTAAAGTCATTTCATAACCTGGAAAAAAATGTAGACAAGTTTCAAAAATATTTTGGAATCATGATTTGTTTTCATGAGGATTGTTTGTGGGTTGCTGTTTCTAGCATTAGGTAAACCATTTCACTGTGACTGTATTCTGTCTGGAAAACACCTCCTTACCAGTGTTTTACCAATGGATGTTCTGTATACGTACCCTTCATGTCTTTGTTACTTCCCCAAAGAAAGACTTCCCCAAAATCTTTATATATGTATGTGTGATAATTTTATTTATTATATTTTTAGTTAAATATCTATATAGATATATAGATATATAAAAATATATAGATATAAGTATAAATATACACCTATACCTCTCCTCCCACTTGAAAGGAGAGGGCAGGAGGGGTAGCTTCACATCAGAAACCCACCACCTCTGCCTGCTGGGTTGCAGGGCATAGCCCAGCTGCCAAACAAGCTAGATCTCTGTAGCATGCTATTGCTTGGATGTTGGCACAGGAAGCACTGGATTTTTGTGCCACTTTGATCCATTTTGGTCTGGCTGCTTCTCGGCTTATGGATGTCCCTGGGAGACAGGAACTGGAGTCCACTAGGGGCATCAGGTCCTTTATGTGGATGCTACAAGGTCATTGAGGTTTTCTGAGACAGTATCAACTTTCTAGCTGAGCAGCAGGGACCATCTAGAAGTAGGGAAACAGCTGACCAGCATTTAATTTTATTCTCATTATTCAGCTTATGACCACTTTTGGTTTAGTTTTGGAATATGCCTCTGATATCCAAAAGGATAGTTTCCTACAGGGTTTTCTCAGCATTGATCCCTATAGTTGATAAACCCTACAGAAATAGTGCATTTATTTTTACAGCATGCCTGTGAGAAGGAAGATTTTTTCAATCAAAAACTGAGGCAAAAGGGTGTGTTCACCAGTTCTTTTTATTGGTTGCTCTGTTTTCCTTGTAAAGGGGAGGTGTGCAGAGCTTATTTCTCAAATACATGATTTTATTTCAACTGAGAGAAGGCCACATCTTATTTTATGCAGAGACAAGCACTAAGACTTGATCCATCAGCAGTGTGTTTTTGTGCAAACCATCAGGCACAGCCAGGCAAGGGAGAGGATTTGTCCCCCTCTGCTCTGCAGTGGGACGGCCTCACCTTCAACACTGTGTGCAGTGTTGGGTACCACAATATAAAAAAGACATTAAACTATTAGAGAGCATCCAAAGGAGGGTGATGAAAACGGTGAAGGGCCTTGAGGGGAAGCCATATGAGAAGTGGATGAGGTCAGTGTGTCTGTTAAGCCTGGAGAAGGAGAGGCTGAGGGGAGACATTGCAGTCTACAACTTCCTTGTGAGGGGAAGAGAAGGAGCAGGCACTGATCTTTTCTCAGTGGTGACCAGTGACAGGACCTGAGGAGATGCCCTGATACTGTGTCAGGGGAGGTTTAGGTTGGATATTAAACAAAAAAGGGTCTTCTCCCAGAGTGTGGTTGGGCAGTGGAACAGGCTCCTCAGGGAAGTGGTCACAGCTCCAGCCTGAAAGAGTTCAAGAAGTGTTTGGACAGTGCTCTTGGGCACATGGTGTGACTCTTGGGGTGTCTGTGCAAGGCTACGAGTTGGACTTGATGACCCTTGTGGGTCCCTTCCAACTCAGTGTATCCTGTGATTCCATGAAATGCGTGTGTGAAACACACACTTGTTTTGTTTGCACACTCAGCTGGGCAGCACTAGAAGAAGGCTGAACTCACTGTGCTCTTGGCTGGGAGTAGGGAGCATTTTGGGATGCAGGTGAAGTGACTGCAGCTCTTTTTGTGTATATGGATTATACTGCTTTCTCCCACAGTTGATTTAACACTCAGAGGATGCAGTATTATGCTTCTCTGGCACACTGTAGCATCCCTTTTTTTTTTTTTTTTTTTTTTTTTTGTTAAAATGCTGATCAGGCAGCTGGCACAATTCCTAATAATTGCTTACAGTAGTACTGTGCAGTTTTTTTGTCCTTTCCTATAACTGAGGAAATAGATTTTACTTTTCTTCTTCACTTTAGTTTTGTATTTCATAGGTAGCCTGATAATTCTTTTTCATACTTCATATCCTAGATATAATTTTCTTAAGCATTTAATGAAGCTGATTTTTTTTTGTCCTTCTAAGCAATGTGTACATAACAGTGAGTTCAGTAAAGAGTGGGGGCAGCCTTTGCTCTGAAGTTTTCTGCCTGCAGGATTTAATGTCGTGGGTGATATATCTTCACTTGCTGTGCCAGTGTTGTGTCCCTTAGGGATGCTGTTTGCATCTCTCCAGTTGTGTCCTTGCCATGAGCTATGGCATTGTTCACAAGCAGCTGTATTGACAAAGCATCACTTCCAGTAACTGGCAAAATGCACTTTGTCCTTCTTAGGAGCAAGAAGAGGCTTAGGCACATGCTTCCCTGATTCTCTTTGTATTAAAGGACAAAAACTGGGTTGGATCCAGGGTTCTGAAACTCGCTGAATTCCCAGGCCCAGTTGTTTCCCTTGCTTAGCATTTGTCTAAATGGTTAGCATTTTGTTTCTGAGGTTGACAGTGCCCTTTTCACCCTCTTGAGCTTGGGAATAGTGTTTTCTTGGAGAGTGGCTCCCTTCTCTGTCAAGCTCTGCTGCAGGGCTGGTTTGTGCAGACAAGTGTCTCCACCTGCCGTGGTCCCAGAGCAGCTTGGAAACCTAGACATGAAAGTGGCCTTTAAGTAACAGCTTGTTTGTAGCTTTTGCCAGGAACTGAAGGCTTGGGATCTAGTGTCTGATTACCTGGGGTCTGGAAACTTTAGCTGTCTGCTGGATACCCCCACTGTTTTCTAAAAGGTCAGTGTAACTACTCCTGTTGCAAGTGGATTAGAGATGCTTTGTGTTTCATCCATTTTCCCTTAACTCTCATTCAGTGGCCGCCTCACCAGGGAGGACTTAATTGCTGTGAAAGTGCCTATGCAGTCAAAAGAGAGGAGGCTGGATTTCTCTGTACTGTCATTCAGAGACATATGGATTTCTGTCTTGGTTGTGTAGGAAATACTGGCAATTTTATAAATGAGTCTCAGCCTTCTGTTTCATCCTGAAGGCCAGCATCTAAAAATTGAGGTTTTTAAAGTGGATGAATGGAATTTTTCCATGGTTTTTAAAAGAACAGAAAACTAACTCAATCAGTTAAACTTTCATGCTCTCATTTTAATCCTATGAAGTCTTTTTTACCCTGATAGCACTTTTAAAACCCATTGTTTCTTGTGAAGAATGAACTCAGTTTTCCTTTTTTGTTGTTTTTACTCACCTTTCGCATTTATTTTGAAAACAGTTGAGAAGCCATCATGCAAAAATGGCTCGTATTTCAGCTGGTTCCCTCTGGCAGTTTTTGCTACTCTTGACTGAAAGGTCAAAGTAAGCACTAGCTCTGACTTGGCTGCTGATGGATGGGGCAGTGCCACATGAACTCTGAGGGCAGGGCAACCTGGTCACCTGTCTTCCTGTGAATTGTCACCAGAGCTGTCAGAATTTCAGCTCACAAGTCCAAGGGTGTGTCTGCAACCCCCTCAGCAGCTACAGGGATGCTGGGATGTACTAGGGCTGTAATGGGAAAGCTCTGAAATGGCACAGTGGGAAGAGGGAGCAAACTGTTGACGTTCTGATTGCTGGTGTCCATGCTTTTATTCAAGCACCATGGTCCTTTTGCCTCAACTCAGTTGGACAATCTGGGCACATGGGCTGGAGCTAGCAAATTTATGACAGAGACAGCTCTGCAGTGTGCATGCAGGTTGATTTCACCTGAGTCAGCCAAATCCTTCCAAGTGCCCAGAAAAAAATAGGACATTTCCTGTGATGGGAACAAATACATGACGGCTCGGCTGTGAGCAGTGGAGATGTATGGGCTCTGTCCTGCTCTGCTGCTGAGCTGTTTGGGCATCTGTTGTGCTGTCACAAGGCCAGAAATTTAGACACTGCCAGCATTAACGAGAGAGCTAACGAACCTGGGACTTTTAACTGCTCTTGTTTTCTGCCACAAGGAATTTGTTCTTACCTGAGAAATCAGGAAGTGCAGACACAGAAATTCGAGTGTTATTTTATGCTGCCATTAGACCTGATAATCTAATCAGAAAATATTAACTCTTATGTAAGTAAACAGCTTACTTGGCAGCAAAGACAAATTACACCAGTGAAAAACATCATGCTGCGGTATGAATTATATTTTGTGGTGAGTTTGAAGGAGATGCAGTCAGAAAAAAAAAATTATATTTTTCCTTGTAATTTGAACAAGCAGGTAGAGATTAATTGTGTTACATGAAGTGCTTGCAAAGCAGTACTGCAGGTCCACTAATTGCATACTCCTGTGCTGTTCATCTTTGATTTTCCCCCCCATTTTTAGTACAGGTTTCTTTTCAGCAGCTTGCTTCCTTTTCATCAGCTTCCCAGGATATTTTTTTAGTGCTTCCACTTGTTTCCTTACTTATATTGACATTAACACTTTGCTTACATTGCACCATGCACAGTAGGACCTCAATCTGGTGGTTGCCCTCTGCACCTTTTATCTTTGATGTTTACTGGATTAGAATGAAATCCTCAAGAGTGTCTCAGCAGTGATTTTCTTAAAATCCACTGCTCTGAAATCAGCTACCAGCTCTTCCATTTTTTGAATTTAGCAAGTTTTTCTAAATTAGGGGCGCCTTTCCATATTTACCTGTTTTCAGTCGACTTCTTTGAAGCGACAAAGATGAAATCCTGGCAGGGTTCCCCTGTGATAGTACCATTTTCTTTCTATATTAATTAAGCTATCCTCTAGAGTCAGAATATTTCAGGTAATGCATATATTAGCTGAGTATATCTTCTGATACCTTGGGATTTGCTATTTTATACTTAAGTTGTAGTTTACTCCAGTGTTTGTCCTGGGTTTCTTCACAACTATTGACTTAAGGTGTCATGTAGGCACTGAAAGGTGCTGGTGTGCTTCTGAAGTCAAGTGCTTTCAATCACACCTTGGCTCCTGCTTCTCCGTTTTTCATTCTCTGATTAGATTAAAATTTGAATACCCGACCTCCCCAGAAGTCATTTCAAGTAATGCATTTTTGTAGATAATCCAAAGTAGACAGGGAAATAGCTGTGAGCTCTGCTGTGGTGGCTGCTAACCTGTGATTACTTAAACAGAATATGTCAAGCAAGCCCCACTTGCATCTACAAATATCTAAAGGAAATACTCTGGA
Organism: Vidua chalybeata; assembly: GCF_026979565.1. Classification (NCBI taxonomy): domain Eukaryota; kingdom Metazoa; phylum Chordata; class Aves; order Passeriformes; family Viduidae; genus Vidua; species Vidua chalybeata. Next base: position 119,914,648 of record NC_071530.1, on the reverse strand, counting down.
AGATGTTACCTGACATTGCTGTGTGTTAAACTCTCCTTGTACTTGAAGAGAAATTGCTGTATTCAGCTGAGCTGTTAACTCAGTAGATTTTGCTTTATGTAACAACTGAAAACACTATCTTTTCCATCAAAGGTTCCAAAGGAATCAACGGATAGGCTCAGAGGTCAAATCCATGTGAAATTTATGAGCAGAATAACCTGTGTATGCTGGTTAGGTGGGAACTTTCAGCTGAAAAAGCCCCAGGAAAAGTGAAGGAGAAGAGGAGGTTGAGTGTTAGCAGCACGGGATGTTAGTGCCTCTTTTGTGTGCTGCAAGCCAGATTGGACTCTGGTCAGGAGGCACCTGCCAGGGACAGTACCTGGAGCCCATGGGAAGGACTGAAGGTGCTGCTGTGTCTGTGGAGTACAGGAAAGTCCCTGACCAGGCTGGTAAGTTTTGGCAATGCAGAGAACAGAGAAGCTTTGCTTCTGCTGTGCTTTTCTTTCTCACAGAACAGCATTTTCCACTTTTGCTCAAAGTGCCTCTCCATGCCATTGGTGCCTGGCATTTCAGTAGCTGGAGTTTAAAAAGTAGTACCAAAATAGTTTTTCATTTTGTAAGTTCTTAATCTAAATTTATGTTTCTGCTTTTTAATTCATCCCAGTGAGGGGAAAAAGAGATTTAATGATGAGCGTAACCTTCTAGAGTGCAAATAGCTTCAGTAATAATCCTCCTGTTTAAAAAATGTAAAAAAAAAGTTACATAATAAGAGAGTCTGTAATTGTTGTAAATATGATGGGCAGTGTGTATCAACTTGATTTAATACAGCTGTCTCATGACAGAAATAGTGAAGGTATATCCCTAGGGAATTTTTACAGTCATAGGAGAAAATAGCACATGAGCTTTTTGAGTCTGCAGAATAGTAGTGCTGATGCACATCAATGTAGGCATTTATCTGGTAAGTTATATAATTGGCCTAAAATAAGAATTTTAAAAAACTGTTTCTTCTGCTAATAGCATGACCTAGGGAAAGAAGTGGGATTTTGGGGTCATCTGAAACAAGTCACTGTTAGTTTGTTACCACACCTGCAGTGTGTTACTGGAGGACTATTAGTCTTGTTACACAATGAGAGTAAAAAAACCTCTGAACTCAGCACTGCATTGTCGTAATAAAATGTCATACTGTAAAAAAATTTTAAAAGCATAGCTGAGGACTGAAGTGATGCTTGAAGGAAGAGCTGTATTCTAAATTATAGTCCTTAAGTAGCTATTGCACTATTTTGATACATAGAAGTTGTATATAGTCATTGACCTCAGTGACTGAACAGTTTAATGACATTGTGATTATAATGTCAAGGATAGAGCTGTCTGGTCTGAATTTCTTTGACTGCAGAAGCAAAGTAGGCAATAGTATCCGTGTGTTTACTCCTATCCATGGCTTCCCCAGAGCCTCTGGGAGGAGGAAGATGAGCAATACTCAGAATGTCCTGTGCATTTAGGAGTACCTCTGTGACTCACCCTATGGAGAAGTACAAAAAAGACCTCTCCTCATTAGCTTTTGCTTCTTGTCTTGATGTTTGTTAGCAACTGATTTTTGCTTAGATGGGGTCATTTGTTGTTCTTACTGAGTTTGTGGTTAATTGCACTAGCTTTGGACACTCCAAGTAGGTAGGACAGACAAGAATAGGGGATGCATGTGGCCTTGAAAAGCAAAATAAAAAGAGTGGTTAGGGCTACTGCCCCTGTGCATTTGTGATAATTAAAAGAAGATCAGCCTTCTATGAGAAATGAGGTAAAACTGATGGACTAATATTGGCCAGGCCAGCAAATGGGAAAGAACTTGAAAAGAGCTTTTAAGCCTGGTGAGTCAGAAGCCTTGGGTAGACATATGCCTTCTCATCTTCTTTAAGGAGAAGAGATTCAATTAACCAGAGAAAAATGGAGTAATGTATGAACTAACATCATTTTAAGAGTTCCTACACTGTCATTAGAGCAGCTATTGCTCCTTTCTGTAACTAATAATAAATTTTAAGTATTTGGATAAGGTGAAAGAGAACTGTGTATCATAGATAGATCTATAATTAACTTCCTTTCATGCTTATTCCCCTCTTCATCATCCCCTGCATCCCCACATTCCAAATTTAAATCCTACTGAAAGAAGAGCTTATCATGCATCTGATGCAGTGCCATGCTTTCAAGAAAACTCCATATTTTTATTGTCAGATTTATATTGTGTGTTTATAAATACCTTGAGTGTTACAGAGACTGAGGAAGGGATCTATCATGTGTTGCAGTTTCAGGATATGTGAGAAATAACATGGTTTGCCCAAGTTGGCATACTGAAATCTTTTGCTAACTGCTGGGCCAAGGTTGACCGTGGAAGAGTAGATTTAACTGGTAGAGACAGTGGGAGGACTGATGAGTGCTTGTGGTAGAAGAGTTTGATAGCCATAAGGTTTATATTAGCAGGTAGGCATCCTATACTATGAGCCAACTGCTTGTTGTTTGGATTGTGCCTGACAGGAAAAAATGGTGCAGTATATCAGGAATGTAGTACATTTCCCTTGTCTAGTTTAACAGGATGCTCAGATCAATTATTTTGTGGTCTGAGCATTAGGATTTCTCCAAAATACAATTGTAGGGCTAAGCAACTCTTCTAGTGCTGGATTTGTTGCCGTTTTCATGGTGTTTTTGAAGATACTAAGAGAATTAGTAGCATAGCATTAGAAAAGAAGGGTTGATATAACCCTTGTGATTGTGTCAGAGGGTCGCTGGATGCTGTTAGGACTGTTCTCTGCTGCTTTTCTGTTGAATCAGGATAGAGAGTGTGAGGAGCAACATGGTTGTTTTTATGTGCAGGGGGCCAAAGAATGATACAAGAATTCTGCCCTTAATTTAGTCTGTGTTGCACACCTGTTAAAAATACTTACTTTTTACTTTTTTCCCCTGATTTTCTTGCGTAACAAAATGGTGTGGAGCTGAGGGAACTGACAGCTGGTGGTTTTCTGATGTGGGAGATTTGACTTGAAGAATATGTGTGGGTGTGATAAAACCCCTTGGTGATGTGCTGTATACTCTTGTTATACATCGTGCCAAAATAGACAGTAATCCTCTTATCTGGGATTGTCAAGTAAGTAATAATAGAGCACAAATCAGTGCCACCAGTTCCAAGATTTTTTTTTTATAAACAAAGTTGTTATTCATATCTCCTAGATTCTTTAGTACTTCTTAATCTTTATATTAAGTCCTTCTTCTAAGTCCTGCAAATGTTATGTTTTACAATAGTGATGTCAGCTGCTATCAAGACTTTCCTATTCATCTTTCTAATTGATGCTTTTGCTTTAAAAAGGCCACAGAGATTTTGAGTTTTATAATTCAACTCATTACCTAATGTGAAAACCTCAGATGAAGAAAAATGTGAAGATCATTTTGTCTGCATAAAACATTTCAATTGTCTTATGAGGAGCTCTGAAAAGATCTGAAGCAATCAGAGTTACTGTCTGCAGGCTGTTCATCCCATTTAGAAAACATGAAGTTGGCTGCTCTGCAGCAGGGCAGACAAGATAAGTTGTGCTGGAGGAGAGAAGCAATTAGCTCGACAGCAAGCATGGTCAGAGCAGAGAGGGAGGTCTGGAGGCGTTAAATTAATACTAATGCTTTTGTGCTTACAAGGACCAGCAGCTTACTGCTGCCTCTTGTGGTTCTCAAACCTGGTATCTAATGAACATCAAATTTAGTAAAGCTTTCCAGAAAAGTTAATAAATTACAGCTAACTGTGAGACATTCCCCCTGAAGGTAATGAGGTACACCTGATACTGAATGGGAGCAGGGTGTGATATGTAAAGCTTTTTCATTTTTAAACAGATAACAAGGCTTTTGGGATTTTTGTACTACACTTTTTAAAGTAATCTGAAATAATGGAAAAGCATGTCATTTATTAAATATTTTTCAAGTCACCAAACCAAGTAGAGAGAGCAACAAACCTTTTTTTTTTCCCATTGTGAAAGCAGTTTTGGGCAAGTATCATTTTTATTAATTTGAGTTTGATGGCAAAACTACTTTTGATGGAAAAGTGTTTAGACACCAGTGTATACTTATTTGCATAGTTTGACATTTTGAGATGCAATTTGCTATTTAATTCTCAATTTCTAATAATTTTAACTTCCATTCATTCTTGGGTGGAAAATACAAGTAAAATCCCATTTGGTTGAAGGTCACTTTCCATGTAACTCTTGCTTCTGCTTTTTTCTAGTACATCATTCAAGACATACCTAGATTCCAGTATGCTGGAGAGGATTACTTTTTCCGTTTGCTCCTCATGAGGTTTCAGGCTTACGTGTTTTTATATTTATAAATGTTTCCCTGATGGGTTTCAGCAGTGTATGTTAATAAAAGGATGATCTCTGTGATGATTTATTCTTTGTGCAGGAGCACCAATATAATCCAGTTTGAGTTGTAATCGACACACTTTAGTTTTAGTTAGATGTTGCCTGTGTTTAAATATCCCTGTGTCAGCTCTTCTGTTTAAACAGCTTTATTATTCCATTTTGGGAGCAAACTTCCATATCACATTGCAGTTAATATAGTGTTTTATCACACTAATTGCCTGTTAGTGCAGTTTTTGTGCAATTAAGGTATTCTTATTGTACATTACTGTATTGCCCAAGACTTGCATAACAAGATAATTAATCTATACTATCTCCAAGGAATAAATAAAAGTACTGGATGAGGGTCACAGCCTCTGATAATTATGTATGTTACAAGAAGAAAGCTGAACAGAAATGCTTGGATTTTCCCATTTTGAGGGATTTTTAAGTGCATAGCGTTTTGTTTCCTTAATCTTCTGGGACTCTCCAGCTGAACATTGTTACTGCTGAGGTAATAGTTTACATGGTACATAGAATCATTTAGATTGGAAAAGAAAGACCTTTAACATCACTGAGTCCAACCTTAAGTGAGCATTGCTAGCAGTGCTAGTTCGGCGTTAACTTGAATTGGAGGTTTTTTTCCCTGAGGGCTGTCCCTTAGCCTTTGTCAGCCCAGATGTGTTTTGGTGTGATGTGCTGCCTGGAGGGCGGTCTCTGACCACACCGCCCCTTTCCCTGTGCTGTGGGTGCCTGCTGCTGCCCTTCCCTGCTGCTAGCTTCGAGGGTTTTGTGACTGGCACCGAGCACACCTCCAGCTGCTCTGACACGGCTGCCAGGGCAGGTTCGTGCCAGGTCTGCAGCTCGTCTGTGTGTGCCGGCGTTCATGGGATGGACTGGGACAGCCAGGCCGGGGAGCGGGTGGCTCTTGGAACCACCCGGGGCAGCAGCCTGCACACGTGGGGGTCAAATCCCTCCCAGCATCTGAGCCACAGAAGAGGCAGCTGCCCCGAACATCTGGATTGTTATCAACTGCCTGAAACTTTCATTCCTTTAGTCAGACACTTTCTTGAAATGAGAGGTGTTTAGCTGAATTCAGCTCATGTATTTTTAGTATTTTGGAAGAGAGGCTTTTTCTTCAATGTTCATATTTGGAACAATGACTTCCTCATTGCACATTTTTCAGTGGAATATTTTCTCTAGAGTTTTTTTTCCTCTCTATTATTGTGTCTGTTTGAAACTCCCACACTGTAGCTAACAGTTACATTATGCATTGATAAGCTTCTTACACACTTGTAAATACAAATTTTCAGGGTTATGTTGTAATGAATTGTAATACATTATTCATAAATGTGGTGCTCGTGTAGAATAGAAGCCAAATATAAAAGCCATTTGGTCTTACACAGTGTTAAGTATTGAAAATGAATGATAAAGTGATAAATTAAGAAAATGTAATAGGAATTGGTCACCCCTGATAATAGACATGCTCCCTTTCTTTCCTTTGCAGAAGTTTCTCTCCCTCCATTTTGAACAGATCTCCCTAGGATGCTGCCAAACTCACCTTGTTCTTCCTTGCCTCAAACATTACATTTTCTTTTCTTAAAACCAGGAGAAATTATATTCATGCTAAATTGTTTGTAATCTGCTTTTGGGTACTGCAGTGATGAATCTGATCTTAAAAAAAACAGTGTAGAATAGCCTTTGAGATTAAGTGCTGTTGTTTCACTGAGTAGCACATTGGGAGATGGATGTTTCAATCCAATAAGGTATTTTTTCTGACTCCAAATACATTATTCTTATAATGAAAGGTCAAAGAATTTTAATTTAGAGATGAATAGAATAGGAAGACAGAGTAATGCATTCTATTTTTTAGAAATGGCAATAAATGGAAGAGATGCAGAAATGTTAGCTGAAAAAGCTCTGTGAAGGCACAGGGCAGGATACCACCACATATCAGTGCTAAGGGGAACCAGTGTTGAAACCCACCATTGAGGAAGGGCTTGTTTTCAAGCCTGGCTTTTCCTTCTGCTGAGAAATAAAGCTGATGAGTCTCTGCAGAAATCATATCTCCACTGTCACAGGGCTACCTTTTAGATGGGTTTTATTTTATATATTATAAATGCAGGCGGGGGAATAGCTCCATTCTTTAAGACTTGATTGTTTGGCCTTCCTTTACCTCCTCCCTGGCCACAGGTACCTGAGGTTGTATTATCTGAGTGATGACATCCTTGGCCTGAGGACCTCTGGGAAGCTGTGCAGTGGTGCCATGCCAGTGGAAGACTTTGGAAAGAACACTAGACAAACCAGTCAATAGTAATAGCTAAAATCATTTAGAATTGTTGCAAATGTTTTTTTTTCCCTAGGAGAAGATTTCTACAGAAATGAAAGCTGCCTATTTTTTCTTTTCTTTTGAGTGGAATAAAGTAGCAACAGTAAAAAGTACATAAGACGTGTGACTCAGGTGAGCTTACTGAAAAGCAAAGTGCTAAATAGCTAATTACTATTCCACTAATCAGTGTTCCTATTTTCCATCTGAGAGCCTTCAGGATATTCCTGAAACTGGGAAATAAGGAGGAGAAGGCTGTTTTCTAATTTTGTTTCTTCCTGTGACAATCTGAAGACATTTCATTGGTTTCTGTGGGGTTTTTTTTCCTGTATCACATCACACATCACTGTAAAAGAGAACATGGTGTGAACTAAGCTTTTTACTTTTCTCTTAAAACTATGCAAATAGTTTTTTTTTATTGCATCTTCTGAGTCAGTTCTATAATTGAAATATTACATATTTTCTGTGATTTTATGGAAACAAACAAAATTACTGTGTCAAAATATTTTCTCTATGGACATTTGTAAAGGTACAACAGAAATGAATGGACGTATTCACAAAAAAATGGCTAGGAAAGGCAGTGTCCATCAGCTGTGTGCTAAATATCCTGAAGAGAAAAGCGTGGGGTGGTACCTCTGAATTGTTCCTCCACTGGAAAAGGAGATGCATGCATGCTGTTATACCTACACAGTTTCACAGGTATGAAACTGAGAAGTAGCATTTCAGTTTGATTATTCAGCTGTTTTAGCTAGGAACAAGTGTCTGATTCTGCTGCTGCATCTCTGCTGGTGTTGTCACTGCATGTTTTGATGTTTCAGTTGCTAATCTTTTCCCAACAGTTTTAGTGTTTGAAAAGCATAATGCTGTGTTACCATCATTTGTGTGTTCTGAAAGAAACATTTGCCTGAGTGGTTTATTTTATGAGTTAGCAGATGGTGATTTAAATGTGCTTGAACCAGCAAGAGCCTTGGTTCTGTAAGCATGTCTCTGGCTCAGAAAATCTCCACAAAGCACTCACAAAGTGATGAGCAAAGTAGCTATGGTGTTTGGGAGCACAAATGGAGCAGCCATGATGTGTTTGAGAAGGGTTTACACAGTTTTGGGGGTTAGAATTGGCCTCTAGGTAAGGACATGTTACTCTGGTGTAACATGGGGTGACCTTAGGCATGCAGCTTGGTGGAAAAGGAAATTACCTGAGAGATCTCAAAGCTGAATTTACTGTGCCATGTTTTCAGTGTTTTGAGCCCTGTATTCTGTGTATGAGTGTTACCATGATATACTTCATAAAAGCAGCTGAAGAATTTCACCTGCATGAGAGGCTACAGGTGATGAAGGTCTGTGTTTGTCAAAAGTTCTGCTAAGACCCTTTTTTAACTTGTTTTGTTTTGATTGAGCCATTTGTGGTCTGAATGTAGTGTCAACACTGATGGCAGAAGTAAACTTGTAATCTTGGGATGTTTTTTTAAAATTTATTAGATAGGCATGTGTCAGATACAATTATCTGTGTATGGATATGGATCATATGGATCCAAGTATGTTCTGTTAGCATATATAAATAGTTTATACAACAGTTTTAGTTTAAGGCAATGTGATAGATGTTTGTTCTTGAGGCAATTTTTTATTGTAGCTCATGTTTTTATTTACAGAGTTTGTTAGAAAGCAAGTGTGATTGTAAATTTAAGAGCCTTCTTGCTAGTGTTGCATTTGATTCTTTTAACTTTCACATTGTGTCTCTTCTACAATGACAAGCAGTCACTTTATGAGAGACAAACGAAGGCTTGTGCTGCACCTTCAAATGAATATGTTTAATAAATATTTGTGAGTGCTCTGTTGAAACTCCATCTGCACTGGCATAAATTAATCTCATGACAATATAGTTTCTTAAAATGGTCACTGCAGTGGATAACAATTGCAGTTAGGTACAACATGCAGTACAGAAATGTAGTACATGCTCTATATTTTCTCTTTGGAAGAGTACTAGGTGTTTCAGGTTTTACTGATGGATGTTTCTATTCTTTGTCTATGAGCTGTGGGCTTCCACATGTTATGTTGGCAAATTCATCAGTATGAATCTGAACTGTAGTTAAGGATCCAACAGTGTGTGAAGGCATGTCTCTTCTGTCACACATTGTAGAAAACTCCCAAAGAGTGGGAAGATGCCAGATCAATTTTCATTAGACTTGGAAAAGCTCTGACAGCAGCAGAGACCACTGGTAACACTTGCAATCATGGTTATTCCAAGCAACTCCAGTATCATTCCTTGAGGATCTTCCTGTCAATCTCTCCTGTCTCTCTCTCAGAATAATTTAATAACTGAGGTTAAAATTTCCCAAGGAGACTAAGGAAGTCAAGGGACCTAACTTTCAGTGAATTTCAGTGGGATATAGGGCTCAAATTGAATTTTCTTTGGAAACATAAGATAAGAGTTTCAACAAATTGCTTTTTTGTGATAAATTGATTGAAAGCTGTGATAGTTTGCAGATTGTGTGCATAAGTGTAATCTTCCAATTAAATCTTCTTAGTGTAAATAACTGAACACATGTTCTCTGTGAGAATGGATGCAAATGGACAAAGATACTAGAAAGAAAGGTCACTGAGTTGCTTGAGTGAGAAAAATCAACATCAGTAAATACATTTGATTTTCATTGGTACTTCATAGGTTGTTTCCTGAGCCTGCCTGAGCAGTGTCTGTGTGTTCAGTATCAGCTTCAGGTCAGTTTTTCTGGGATGTCCTTGCTCTTTGGTGCTCTCAAAGTCACCATGGCAGAGAGGGATGCCCAGGGGTGGCTCAGGACAGTGTCGAGGTTCCTTGGCTGCTGCAGCCAGTACTGATGCCACCACCCATGCTGGGACAGTCTCTGCTAAATGCTCAGCTGATACATCTGTGAAATGGCAAAGTGCAGACCCAGCTCTGGCCCTTCCCTTGCCAGTGTAAGGCCTTTGGAGATGTCTCAAGGCAGCATAGCCAGGAGGGAAGGTGAAGAGGCTTCTTGTCTTTTGGCATCCTTCTTTGCAAAGGATGGGGGCTGCATAATGTACTGTGTTAGAGACAAAAAGAGAATTGGTGGGATAATTTCATGCTTTATTGGACCAGAAAGGACTGTTATGTTCATTTACTCTGACATCTGTGTTCAATCAGATTTCATTACAGTGTTATCCCTATCCAAAGCTCTATTTATATAAAACCATATAGCTTAAAACAAAGCACTCACAGTTAGAGAGAATCTGCCATGTCCCTAGGAATATAATAGAGTTAACTATTTTGTTTAAAACATTACTGCCATTAAAATGTGTCTAAAGTTGGCAGAAAGTAATTTCTATGTAGCCTCTAGCCACCACATTTTTTATGTCTGTGAAAACATCTTTTACTATTGAAGAATAAAAATATGCTTAATAATCTGTTAATCTAAGTAGTTGAAAAACAAAGCTGTCATGTCTAATTCTACTCACAGAAGAAAGAAAAAGCCAGAATGAACAATATTTTTTTTTAATTGCAGACTAAATGAAAGGATATTGGCATTTTTCTCTAAAATATGTCAGCTGAATAATTAAATTACCTAATTAGTGAAAGTAAGTTTAGCTGATTAGAAAATTTTCAGATTTTGTAAATCAGCCATATATGGTGTTTTGAAATAATCTTGGAAAGATCCCTGTAATATAAATAGTTATCTCTTGGAAATGCCAACACTGCAAGTTAGTAATACTTCTGTATTTTATTAACATATCTTATTGGAACTGGGAATGAGCTGCAAATGGAACTGTAAATCACAATGATAATTTATATCTTAAAAAGAAAGACAAATGTAGCTATGATATTACCATTTGTAATAGGAGAACCTTTTGTTAGAGTGATTTTTTAAAGCTACACATGGTGTTTAAACTATTCCTTTTAATAACACTGATAATATATTGTGATGGTCTTGCTCTGACAAATTATGATACAATTAAATCTTTATTATAGAGGTATAGTGATTTAAGGTTTTTTATATAGAGAAAATTATTTGGTTTTGGTCATGTTGAAATATTTAACTTACATTGAATTATTTTGATCTTTATGAAGGACTACAGATTAACATTTAAAAAATAATCTTTTTTGCTTGACTTAGAGACAAAACCAAATCAAAGCAAGCCATGTAAAACACATTACTTAAAATGTCAAACTAAAATATTTTTACAATTTTTATTTTATTATTGGTTTTGCATGTCAGTATCTACCTTTCCTCATGGGGCATACGTTTGTTTCTTTCAGGACTTGACTAAAATGGTCTAAGGAAATACAGAATTATATTTATTTATAGAATCAGTTTGTTACTAACAAATGGTGTCTGTGGTGATTTTCTGTACCAAAACAAAAATATAAATTAATTTCCTGCCTTTTGGTTTCTTACAAAACAGTATTCACCTCTTTTTTTCTGTGACTCTGTGATCTCCATTTTCTCTGATTTTCTTGAATATCTCTAACAATTCATGTCCCTTTATCAGATTTGGGAGGATCTTTTCAGGGATCTGCAGCAGCAGCTTGTTGCTTCTGTATCCTATTTCATGGGGCTGTGTCAGGAGCGTTAGGGTTGTTGAGGACAATCTGTTTCTCCCTGGTGGGGCACCCATTAGCTCCTTTACCATGGGGAAGGAAGGATTTGCTGGGGCACTGCTTGATGACATTTTTCCATAGCTGGGATGAAGAGATTCTGTTTGGTGCTACAGCAAGAAACTCTTTTGTCCCCAAGCAGAACATGGAGTTGAATGAGCTCTCGTGTCTATCTTACGATCCCTCTGTGGAAAACATAGGAGAGATCCTTACCCAGAACCCAAAGCTCAAGTTTTATTTCCAGAATCAAACATTTCACCATAATTTCAGCTTCATGAAAGTGTCCAAACATTGTTGTTCCTATGAAGATAAAGATCGTATTTTGAAGCTTTGGAGGTTTTCATAAAATAGTGGTGTTGTCCTTTAGCTAAAATAAATGGTCTCCTCTATTTATAACTGTTACACATGGATGGAAATGTTTTTCAGACTCTTTGACCTGTAATAATATTTTCACTATTGTTTCAAATATGACTATACAGCTCTGCAATTCACTTTGCCAATTGTTGTTTAATATATTTTTATTGAAGCTGTTGCAGCTTTCAGCCTTTCTGAATGTAGCAAAATAATTTTTTAGCAATACAAGAGATGTTAAAACTCACAGGGTCATCTGCAAATTGCTGGAATAATGGGCTTTTGCTTACAGGCAGATTTTGTGTCAGATATGAGTAATGAAGTGTAATTACTGTTGTTTCGGTTGAAAGATGAAAATGTAAGTTCAATTTACAAAGAAAATAAGAAGAAATGCTGTGTGGCTTGCCCTTCTTTACAGTCTGTTAGCAAGAGGTAGTGAAGGGAAAAATGATCACCAACATTTTCAATAATTAACCTATGCCTCCCAGGCAGAAACCAATTTTTGAAAGGAAATTAATTCTGAGGGAATATGATTGAAGTAATTTACCCCTTTACTTCTTTGTTCCGTTGTCTTGCTGGCGGGACAAAGCAAAAATGAATATATGGAAATACATGTGTGCTTACTATCAGCACCTCACCTGTCCTTTCAGTAGATATTTGGTCTATTTCCACTCCTTCCTCACATTTTCTTTTCTAGGCACAAAGGACCTGGCTTTGAATTATGATGAAGTATAAAAGAATGCATGTCAAATCTGCCTCTGAAAAACAGGTATTTGTGTGCCATTGGCTGGTTTGTGCACAATAAAAGCCCACATCCATAGACATTGGGTATTTAGTGTATATAGATTTTGCTAAGGAATTGGTACTTATTACTGGTTCTTCTGGTGGTTTGTGATGACATACTCTTAACATCTGGTTCCGTGCCTGATAAATTTCACTGGGTTCTTCTCTGCTTTTCCTCTGGGAGTGGGTGCATTCTCCCAGCTCAGAGAGATGAGAAAACTTGAGTAATATATTCCTGTTGGCTTGTGCTCTTAGACTACCTGAACATTATGTAAAACAAAGTAAAAATAAATCATAATACAAAAACTTTGAAATACTCTTCTGGGCTAGGTTCTGCTGGTCTTGTAGCTATGGACCTTTCCAGCTGTGATTTTAAATCTGATCTCTTTTTTTCCATTTTCTTTGGGAATTGCCTGTTGAGGTCGACTTGAAGGCCAAATCTCAGCTTTTGTATTTTGATATTTTTCACAGTTTGATATTTGAAGAAAAGGGGATGACAAGCAAGTGAACAACCCTGCCCACTCAAGTGCAGTTAGAAGTAATACTAAAGACATGAAAATATGTTTTAAGAAGCTGAGATCAACAGAGTCTATAAGCATGTGCCTGGGGATAATCCCTAGAGAAAATTAAATGTGTGTATGTAACCTCAACTGTCAAACCATTAAAACCCCCCAAAGCCAAGCAATTAAAAAGGCAGAGATCAGATATTCCCGTTTGACATGACCTTACGGAAAGAATGCCAATGAGTCAAGAGGCTGCTTTAGTATCTTAAAGATAGCCAACAGCTTCAGTGTCCTTTGAGTAGGAACACCCCTGAGTATTACTGCAGAAGTGCCAAATCTGCCTGCTTCAAGAGAGAAGTCACAGTGGCTTCAAGAATACTCTTAATGTGAATGTTAAATTCACAACTGTGGATTTAGCTCCCAGTGTTTGAATTAACTGTATTTGGGAAATAATACAGTGAAATTACCTAACCAATTAGTAGTTAAAGGTTCTAAAAATTATTTGGAGTAGTAGCTTGCTTGTGATTTAGTTAACAATAGTTATATTCAGTAGATAATTTGCTGTATGGAAATGGACACTACTTCTATGACATTTCATTGTTTCATTCTTTGGAGTAATCAGAACTTTGGGATGCTGACAGACCAAGAATTCGGAAAGGACCAAGAAGTAGGCATTAACACAAATGGTCAATGTCTCTGTCTAGTTGCCTTACTATTCACAAAAGGAAACATTTTTAAGAAGCATGCTGTTTTGAAAACTCACACTTTGGGAATTCATGCCTAGTCAACTTCTTGTGATAGGTTACCTTGTGTTAATAACTCAAGATACCAACATAAACTTCTTGAAGATGTGGAGCGTTTTTGAGAGCTGATTTCCAGACAGTTACAGCCAAGAGTAGAGCTGTGCCTTCTGTTGCATCTCTTCTGACATTCTGACTCTGTTCAGCACAAGTAGTGTGTGTATCTGTCTGAGACCAAAAATTCAATAATAGTACTTTTCCATATCAAAATTTCCTACATATGGAAAAAAAAAATTGGAAATTTTAAGAAAGATCACTGTTACTCATGCACTTAAGCAGTTGTTGACGCTTCTATTTAAAAAAAAATCCCAAACACCTATTTAGGTTACCAATGCCTTTGACTTCATGGGAAGAATATCAGAACATCTTTGTTTTCAGTTTAGGTTCTGATCATGCAAGTATAGATGTGTATATCTTTGGTCATGCAAACAATTCACATGGGACTATCCATATGCTTGAAGTTAGTTGTATGTGCTTTTGGAATACCATCATCATCATATTTTATTTAAAACATATTTTATTTAATTTAACTTCCAGCATTTTTTAATGGAGTGATAAGCTGGACCATTAATTTTATTTTCCTTGGCAGGCATGTAAAATTATGCTTTAATTATGTTTCTCTATAAATTTGTCTTCCAGGTCTGTGGAATCTGCTTGTTAAAATAGTGACAAATATATTCTATACAAAGATCAGGAGAGGCTAGTGAAGTAGTTTTGTTGCTCTGTTTATTGTTTTGAGTGGAACACTGGATCTGAGAGACTATTAAAGTCATGTAACACTAATACATTTTGAAAGGAAGTGATTTAAAGATGTGAACTGGACATTATTATCTGAACTGCAGTAGTGCTCAAAGCATTGTTTTTTCCTGAGCAAATAACCACATTAAAGAAAAAATCCTAAAGCATGTATAGATATGTTTGATTGTGTGCTTGTGATGAAAAGAAGGAAGTGAACCAATTTCCTGACTTAAAAGCTTTTGAGAAGTCTGCCTGGCTTCTGCTTACAACTCAGTTTTGTGTCCTCAGGCTTAAAGGAGTGGTTAAACCTTATGTTTTTTGGGGTAGCTTCTGTGTGGTGAGATTAGACAGAATGAGGTAAATACGCCTTTATGAACGGGAGCAATGTTTCTTTGAAAGCTCCTTTATGCTTGCTCCTTGCTGTCCCATCACGATGCTGTGACATGAGAGGAACAGTGGAGAGCTGGGACCTGTTCCCCTTTGAAACCTCTGTCTATCAGCTTTGCTCTGTGTAGAAATCAAAATCTGCCCTATACCCTAGAGAAATAACAGTGCTGCTCATTCTCCAGTGACAGCACAGCACATCTGTCCAAGGAAATGTCTGCTGGTAGCACTGGAGAGGATGCTATGGTACTATAGCATGGTGGTGCTTCTCTTGCTTGCAAAATTCCAGGTGGTAACCCTGCGACTATTTTTTTTTAACCTATAGCCCTTTAAATTTCTTGGCACATAAATATTCAAGATTATATAAAGTTCATGGTGCATTTTGGTTAAAGCTCTGTCCTCAGATTGTAAACAAGTAAGCTGTAAACACATGGCTTTCCTTGCAAATTCACATGAATGTTTTCATTTGGTGTTGTTTTTATTCTTCTTTGTGCTGTTCTTTCACAAGAGTATTGTTCAGCCAGTAGGACACTGAATTATTGCGTCAATTAAGTAAATTACACTTCTGGACTTACTAGTCTACTTCACAACTCTAGGGGATTGACGTTATCTTTTGTATTTCTGTCTTCCAGTCAATACCCTCATGGTATTTTGACAGTTAAGATTTTGGAGTAAAAACTTGAAATCTACAGATATAAAAGCATTATGATTCTATATCCCTAAAAAGTATCCTACAAAATATATTAAAATTGCTCTACTATTCTGACAGTAGCAAACATTCATACACATACTTGTATGCATATATAAAATATATCTTCAGAATGCACCCTGTAGCTTTTGCAGGATTTTGCAAATTCTAAACTTCCTTTGAAAAAAGAATAAAGGTCAAATTCTGCTTGTCTTACACATGTATGAAATGAATAGTTGTACTATGGTGATGTGCTGCCAAGATTTGGACAATGGGGTCTTTCAGAAATGTTCCTCCTCCTCCAGTGGTAAACTCTGTGTGGTGACATGTGTGTGCGCACAGAGGAGATGACAGGGACTGAGCAATATATGCCTTTGTTTTTACTTTTTTAAGCCAAATGTGTTTTTAGAACCCAGAAGCTAACCTGTTGTAGCTCACTAATGTGTTGTTTCTGTTCATCTGGGCACAAAATGTGACTTGAGACTTTAATTGATGCTAGCATGACTCATATAAAGAGGCACAGTCAGGGGGTCACATAAGCATTTGAGAGTGCCACAGAGGCATATGTTATATACTCCCTTATACAGAGCCTACTGAAGATGTCTTTTGGTGTGATTAAAAGAGGAAAAGGACATTCACAACACAAAATAACCTCTGTCTCATTAAATTTGGTAGTGTAGGTAGATTTTTAAAAAAATTCTTTGGCAACAAAGTTTTTTCAGACCTGTAGAGGATTCAGCTCATCTTACTGTAGTCACAAAGACTGCTGCAATAGGCTGTATGTAAAGCTTCTCCTGTTGAAGAAGAATCTCTATGAAGAAAGCAATAGACAATATTACAGTTTTGTCAAACGCTGTCAGAATGGTAGCATTCATAACTTTTCTGTGGTGAAGAATGACACTTTTTAATCTTACTTCAGATGGATAGGTAAATTCCTTTTGTAAGTAGGTTACTCATTCTCTGACTCCCCTTTTCTCTCTCATCCAGCATCGTAGCTGTGATGGCAGTTTATGGCTCAGCCTGGCTAGCCACAGTCAGCTGCAGTTTTGAAACTAGACCACCTTGCTAGTATGGTGTAGAGCCCGAGATATGCCATGCTGAGGATATACTCAGTGAGGCAGTGAAGCTCCTCCAGTACAAAGCTTCAAGGAGTTAAAATTGCCATGGCTAGATATCTTGGGTGAAAATGGACACTTAACTAACTCTCTCTGAATCAGGATATTTTTACTTATCTACAGTCTGTGTCAGAGATAGAGCTATGATCTGAAAGACCAGGCTTGGGAGGGCTGGGAAAGGCTATCCCTCATCGCTGAAGAGAAAACACACCGAGAGGAAGAGATATGCTTGGTAATGGAAACTCTTAACCACAACACTAAGATCTTTGGAGAAGAGGGGGACTTTAAAGAATCCAGAAGGTCTTTGGTCTTTGAAATAGTGGTGTTTAAAGGCCATGTAATTTTAGTAAACCAACTTGTGCTTTCCTATGAAGACTTAGGATCCTATATGATAGCAACAGCAGCAGTAAGCTACAACAGACTTCTGGGGAAAGCTTTTGCCAGGTCCAGTCTAAGCTGGTTGTGTTGAATGTCATGAGTAGTTCTCAGATGGTTCTAAGTCACTCTGAGATCAGCTCAGTTGGTTAGAGCATGGTACTGTTAATGCCAAGGTTGTGGGTTTGATCCCTGTGCAGGTCATTCCCTTGGGAACGTGGGTGGCCTCCAGCTCAGAATATTCTGTGGTTCTGTGAAGTCAGTAGGAGTGAGTGACCTGCAGATGTGCTTTCCTAGAGAGACCAATGTTCCCACAGAATTGTAATATGACTTGTCAGCATTGAACATGTGTGGCTAATGCAGGAGCTCAGAGGGGTGCAATCCTGCATTCCAGTGCATTCCAGAAGAGATTCAGATTGATGTTGCAGCCGATATGTCTATATTAACAATAGTTTCCTTCTTTTGTCTGTTGAGGATGATTTATGGTTTGGAATAGAGCTTTTAACTCGTAAAATGTACATCACCTCTGTTTTATCATGGGAAAGGACATACTACTGCTATTTTACAGCATAGCTTTTTGTGAGAAATAGTAAGGCAGCTTGCAAATTTAAGCACCAGGCAAGCTTATGGCTATGAGTTTATAAGACAGATGCTGGATTTCCTTAGGTGCAATTAAAAAAATTATCTGGATACTGTGTGCTCTGCCTCAACATCACAGTATTCCAGCATGTCCCGTGATAAAAATGTTACTTCCATTTGAAAGGTCTTGGCTGTCACATCTGTGCAACTCCCTAGATCAAGATCCCTGATCATGGCCTAAAGAGGGAGGACCAAAAAGAGTTAGTTGAAATCCTTGGCAGAAGGCTGAAAGGAAGGTGCTTATACATCATCTACATGTTTTTGAGCCTTTTTCATCCAAAAGCTGGAGACCTTCTAGTGTTCTGAGAGGAAAATGTTCTGAAACTCTTCTCCATAGGATTTTTTTATTTGTGAAGCAGGTAAAATTTTGATGACACCCTTATTGAATCTGTTTCCAGTTTAGTTTCCTTTCTATATCATCTAGTAATTCTGGTGGCCTACCTGGGAATCAAAAACTTCTTTATTCCTGAATATAGCTGTGAGGGCTGTGACCAGAATTTTAAGGGTCCAGGACCCTTGAGTAGCCTGCCAGGGTAACTTATGGAGCTGGTTTGCCCTTCACTTCCACAGCAAGGTTTGAAAATTTGGGGCATATTCTTTCAAGTACCTGATTTTGAAATGCTGAAATGTTATGCTTGCCATGCTCTGTTTAGTCCCATTTATAAGTCTAAATTTCTTTCTTGCACTTGGTGTCCAATTTCTGATAGTGACCATTATTAGATGTTGAAAAAGATGCTGCAATGTATCTTAAAATGGCAATTTTATGAACTTACCTGCTGCCATTGACCTGGAGCATGGAGACTCTGTGTTTTCTGAAAGACTCAGAAAGTGACATTTTGCTTGTAAGTTATATTAAAAACAAATACATTTTGAAGCCTGAACAGCATATAGTAATTTTAAAATACTCCTGAAATTGTCAACAGGATTTCTTCCTCTAAAGCAGAACAGTGTACAATGTTACTTTTATCTTTATTGTGCAATGTTTGTGCTTACAAGGAAAATCTTCTGAAGTTTCCAGGTGTACAAAATACACTGTTTGGGTAGTGATTTGAAACATAAGCAGTTGCTGCATTTTGCTGCTTTCAGTGCTGGGACTAAAGCTGAATTAATGCAGTATAAGTATTTTTTCTGAATACTGAAGTGAATGGGTTAGGTCAGTCTTCTACTCCCTTTGTGTTTCCTCTCTAAAGATTTTAGAGATCTGAGTTTGCTGTAGTTGTCTGAAACAATTTTCCAAGCAAACATTTGTAGAACAAAATATACTATTGGTTGTGGGAATGTGGAGATAGGTTTTTGTTTGTTGTTTTTTTTTTTTTTTTTTTTTTCCTCCTCATGATGTGAATTTTTGCAAATAACAGTTACTGTGGGATTTGTCTAGCCACTTGCTGCTAAGGAGCAGAGTTTCAATGCCTGATGGAGCATTTTAGGCATAGAGAGAATTGTTTACAATCAATCAGTAGGGAACATGGCTGGAATAAATTTAAATAGTGAACAGAGTTCTGAAAACCATTATATGAAAAGGACTTCAGCAAAATCTATTTATTCAAAATTGCAGTTTCATAAAAACCAAAATGTGTTTACAAAAAAAAAAAAGACTTAAAAGTGATAAAACTAATCAATTTGTGGTCTGGCAGTATGTTTTAGTGTAGACAGTTTTACCTTTTGTGGTGGCTTCTGTGATGTTTTTGTTCGCTGCAATAAGGTTCTATTTTTACTTGTGAGAATGCTGTTTTTCTTCATTCTCTTACTTCAAAGCATAAGATGAAAATGTGCAAGTCATTTTGGTTTAATCAGGCAGATTTAGTGATCCCTTTTTTGCTTATTTTATCTGTGAGATACAATTTACTGCAACAGGTAACATGGAGACTCAAGCTGTAACAACTCAGTTATGCTTCTTCAGCTGCTGCAGTCTAGGATTCAGCATGTCTGATTGAGGATGGGACCAAAAAGAATGGAGTCTGCATATTCCTGTTGTAGACAGGGACTGGTCCAGCAACCATCTGGACCTAGAGAGAGAATTACAGAGAATTAGATAATCAGTTCTTTCATGTGCTGCTAGAGGATCTGCAGCAGCTGAGCAGGTGTTGCTGTGCTGGAGCCTGGGTTTTGATGGTACAAGATATGTGGGCAGACAGCAGAGACCAACCCTTCCACCCCCTTGTCTTTTATACTGACAGCCAGACCATATGGGAAGCAGGGCAGAAGCATCTTAAAAAGGAATGGGTACTGCAGGGTGTATTAAGGAAGGAAAGAGATAATGTAGGGGAATGGAATGGAGTGGAATAGAGCAGAACATTTCAGTTGGAAGGGAGCTGCAATGATAATTTCATCCAAATGCCTGACTGCTTCAGGGCTGATCAGAAACAACCCTGTTACTAAGGGCATTGTCCAAATGCCTCTTAGACACACTGATAAGTCTGGCACCTCCCTAGGAAACCTTAATGGGTGTTTGACCTCCCTCTCCATAAGGAAATGTTTCCTAAGATCTAATGTAAACCTCCTCTGGTGAAGCTTTGAACCACTGCCATGTGTCCTGTCACTGGATACCAGAGCGAAAAGATCCAGCAAGTAACGATCCCCTCCTCAGGAAGCTGTAGAGCAATGAGGTTGCCCCTAGGCCTCCTTTTCTCCAAACTAGAGAAGCCTCAATTCCTTGGCTGCCCCTCACAGGTCATTCCTTCCAGCCCTCTCATCAGCTTTGTTGCCCTTTTATGGATCCATTCAAGGACCCTCATGTCCTTCTTAACTTGTGGTGCCCAGCACTGCCCAAGTGCTCCAGGTGAGGCTGCACCAGTGCTCTACACAGTGGGATAATCACCTTTCTTGAGCAGCTGGTGATTCTGTATTTGATGCACCCCAGGATGGGGTTTGTCCTGTTGGCTTCCAGGACACGCTGCTGATTCTTGCTGTGCCTGCTGCCAACCAGCAGCCCCAGATCCATTTCTGCAGAGAGGCTTTCCAGCCACTCCTCTCTGAGTTTATACTTCTGCTTTATGTTAGTCTGTCCCAGCTGCAGAATCTGGTATTTTGATTTGTTAAACTTCGTGCCATCAATCACTGTCCAGTGATCCAGTCTGTGTAGATCCCTCTGCAGAGCCTCTTGTCTCTCTAAAGAGTTAGCAGCACCTCCCAGTTTGGGATCATCAGCAAATGTGCTAGTGGTGGATTCAACTCCTGCCTGCAGGTTGTTGGTAAATGTATTGACCAGAGCTGGCCCTAGAATTGACCCCTGGGCAACACCACTGGTGACCAGTGGCCCCCTTTGAGCTCTGCCCTTCAGCCAGTTCTTCACCGAGCACAGCCTGCAGCCACTCATCCCACAGCTGGACAAGTTGTCCTGAAGGATGCTGTGAGGGACAGTATCAAAAGAATTACTCAAATCCAGCAAAGCCATGTCCACCAACTTCCCTTCATCCACTATGACCTTACCATAGAAAGATAACAAGTTAGTTAAATAGCACTTTCCTTTTGTGAACCCAGGTTTGTCAATCTCTGAAATAGGAATATTTGATTTCTTAAAATAGACCATTCTTTTATACACAGTATTAGACTGATGGTAACTAAATTAGAATGTTGTACATTCTAATTTAGAATGTACATTCTCTAGAATGTACATCACTTGATTACAAGTTTTATTCTTTGCTTTTCTATTTCCCTACCATTAATTAGACTCTTTTAAAAATTTATATGTTAAATAATTTTGATTTGATTTAAAGAAAATATTACCAAACAGGAAAAATTTTGTGCAAGTCACGTATGCTTTCCATCCAGAATACCTAAATAGTGTATACTTGCATAATTTGACTGAAAATGTACAGAAAGCAGTAATCTTCTTACTAATATGTGACTTCGGCAGAAGTTGCTGCCTTGGTTGCAGAAAAGGTTCCTTCAAGTTTTAGGGTGCAGAACTTCTTGTTTAAAGAAAGGTCATTTATTTTGTGATTTCACATGTAAATAAATAATGAAACATTAATTTTATTGATCTGTGTCTCTGACCTTTTATTTCCTCAGCCATCATGTACGTAATGGGAGCACTTGGACCTGCAGCTGGATATTTATTAGGAGGACTTCTTATAGGTTTCTATGTTGATCCTAGGACAACTGTGTATATTGACCAGAGCGATCCCCGATTCATTGGAAACTGGTAAGGATCAAGCATTTTTCAAAACTATTCTCTCAGTTGCCTGTAGGAAATTAAGTCAGGTTGGAAGATTTTATCCCTTGAGGACTTGTTTAAGGTTGCAGAAGGAGGCCGAGGAAGATGATGTTTCTGTTGATTACTACACACTAGCCTCTGACAGAGAGGAAGAGTTTGCCACAGGAATGTACAGGAACAGTGCATGGAAAATCCCCTATGTTTGGCTGTTCAGGACTGTCCCTGACCACAGTGGGCACTGACTGGCACATTGGATGTCAGGGCAGGATATTGGTCTTGCAGGAGGCCATGGAGGATCTCTGCTGCTCAGAACCGACCCCTTCCTACTGGAACTTGGATTAATCTCTTTGGTTTTCCAGAGGAGGCAGCATGAAACACTGAACTCTGCTGCCCAGATGAGAAACACTAGACTTTGCTGATCTGATTCCTGGTGAAGGAGATAGGATGGGGTCAGAACATGCCCTTTCCAGTCTTTGTTTCTCAGGGTGCTTGTGTTTAGGCAGCAGATGCTGTAAACCATCACATTATTCTCTAGTAAGGAGTAGGCTTTCAGCAGCATTGAAATGTAGCAGCTGTAATAGTTAGCTGATGTCTTCAGGCAGCCTTTGAGATGTGGCCTCCTTGGAAATGTGTCTCTGAGGAATCAGGTCTTGAGGAGGCTTTAACTGCCTTTTCTCACATAAATCATAAATCTGCCTTGAAGTTTTCATGCAATCCCAGAAAAAAACTGAAGTTCGTTATCCCAGGAAGAGACCTTTGCTTTGTAGGTGTGAGGTGCAGTGTCAGTTCTCATGCCCTGGGTTAGTGTTTGTCACTGTGCCATTGCAGTCAGTCTGTATCTGTTTCTGTTTATTCTACAGTGATCTTCCCTGACAGTTTGATATGAAAAATTCTGTCTTTGGAGTCTTCTTAAACCTTTAAAGATTTAGTCCTGCTTTATTGGTCTTGCTGAGTCCAAGAGCATTGCTGCACTGTTTTGTTGAATTTTAAGCAAGAGAAAGGCAAAGCTGAGTGCTGAGTGTGGCCTTGGGGTTAAAAACCCTGTGCTCTGATTTATCTACGGACTTATCTCACTGAAAGATCTGCAGCAATGTCAGAATTCAGACTATTCTAGTATAAAAGATTTGGAATCAAAGCAAAACATTATACATTCTTTCTAAAATTATTACACTTCATGTGTTTTTAATGACATGTCAGAACTGGTAATCAACATCTGATCAGTACTTTTTGACAGAAACTGCAAACAGACCCATAAATATATTTATTAATTGAAATCAGTGAGGCTGTATGAATATGGGGGCTGTATGAATGTAGGATAAACTTTTGACTTCATCTGTAATACAGCCACTGATATAACTGAGTTTTAGCTCAAGCAGCTTCAGCAAAAGTAAAATAGCCCAGAAAGTCAGTAAAAGTCATTCAAAAGTTTTCTTTTTTTATCTTGTTGCTTTAATCTATAGGGTCTGGCTTTCCTTGAAGGGTATTCCGGGTCTTTTTATTTCTTTCATTTTTGACCATGTCAGTTCTTTCTCTCTTAAATTTCTGAGGAGTATCAATTGCTATCAAGTCTCTGATTATTTGTTGTTGCACAATCTGTGGTGGCCTCTCATAAAAGTTTATTGCCGTTCATAGCATTTGTGTCTCATTCTCTTTTCTCTTTCTGAAGCTATGTCTACCCATTTAAAAAAAGCAGGACTCCTGTGGTGTGAGGGTTAAACCTTTGTTCCTTGCTACTCACTAATTGCCTGGTTGCAGAGAATTCTGGAAGTGTAGACTTTCATTCCACTGAAATGTATTTTCTGGGATTGTGACATTTTGTCCTTGCAGGGAAGTGCTGCGTAGTCAAGTTTATTTTTATTTATGCAATCTAACAATTTGAAATGTAAAAGTAGCCCAACACTTACTTTAGCTGACACACTTTAAAAGTATGGTTCAATTGAGATAATTTAATGGGAAGTCATATACGAGATTTCTGAGTCTTGTTTCCTTTGAAGTGAATTAGTGTCTTTGATTCCTATCTTTTTTTTATTATAGCTGTAATGTTCCTAATGTAATTTATTGTGTGACCCAATTTAACAATTTCCATTGTTAGAGGAGGCATTGCTTGCAGACAAAATAGTGAGTACAGCAGCTATGATATATGGCTAAAATAAAAGCAGTATAGCCTATTTTTTCCTTAAGCTGTTCTTTTCTAGGGGGTATGTTGCAGGACATGTAATTTGGTTTATCTCTCGTGCAATATGGTAAAGTAAAATGGTTATTTTTCAGGGTTATGTCTGATCTGATTATTCTGTGAGTTTCACAGGACTTGGATTTCTGCTCCTGGGCTTTGCACACCTGGGGTTTCTGTAGGTGCTCTGGGCAAATTACAAGCCAGCTGTCTATGCCAGCCCATCAAATGTTTGAAACTGTTTTTTATTCAAATGTGGTAACTGTAGGGGTATCTGTTAGAAATCATTCATCATGTTGTTGTCTTTGAGAACTGTTAATGTGCTGTATAGGGACCTCATTAGTTGTGGAGTAGCCCTTGGTGGTCTGTCAGGTGCTTTGAAACAAATTTTCTTTTGCTGATGCTTTTCTGAGTGTTTTCCTAGTTCAAAATCTGTTTAATACGTGGATCTTGCTATATAGTCTTTCATCAACATTCCACACAAGAAGTTTAAAGGAATTCCTTCAGCATTGTCTGGTCTTTCCTTAGCTTTAATTGCTTTATTTGAGGTCCTAGGGCTTGTGCGGATACCTTTGAGGTATTCTTCTGCATATTTTCTTTGACTTCAGAAGACAGGAAATCAAGGGTTTCTTAAATTAATTAAATTACTTAAATGAATTAAGCTCTTGTTCTGACCTCCCAATACCCTGTTGTAGGTGTCCTTATTATTTTTGATACAGTCTTTTGTCTGTTTTCCAATTCTTTGATATTTCTCCAGGAAGTTGTGAAGTGTAGATCCAGTGCTGCATGTGACATCTCCAGCATTTGGTATGCTGTCCTAACGGTCCCTTTAGATGTGAATTTCATATCGTACTACATTACAGGCCCTGTCTCCTTTGCTGTCTCCTCCTGAGTGGGTGGCTGCAGATTTCTGCATATTATTGCCACAGATTGTTTCTTTGATCAGTGCCTTTGCAGCTTCTGCCTTTGAGATCTTGAAAGGGTTGTTGCTACATTTTTATACAGACTACGGATTTATTCTGTCTGACAGTGCTGACTAATCCTCCTAAAAGTCTGCTTTCTAATCCATGTATGTTATCAGCTAAAATGAATGAATAGAGGATTTTCTGTTTACATAATATCAAAATTAGTCAAAACTTTCAGTCACTTATATTTGCCTTGCAAAAGCTTCCTGTAAGCTTCTAATAAAAATAGTGTTACACATGGCTGTTTATTTGTTGTTTGCCTGTGTGTAATCATTTACCATGCAAAGCATTGTGTATGAATTTGTCTTCATTGAAAAATAAAGTTTGCAATATCTTTGCATTACAAATATGAGACCAAATGCTTTTTGTTTCTTGTGCAAGAAATCCTGTCTGCTCAGAGTTTAAAATGTTTTAAAATTTGAACAAATATATAATTAATAGTGTAAAGATGGTACAAAAATATGTAAAAATTGTTCTTTCAATGGGTTTGCATGGCAAGGTTTTGGTAGTGGAAGGGCTACAGGGGTGGCTTCTGTGAGAAGCTGCCAGAAGCTTCACCTCTGCCTGAGAGAGGCAATGTCAGCTGGCTCCAAGAGGAGGCTGGCACTGATGGCTTGACACCATCAGTTGTGGTTGTAGCACCTTTGGGATAACAGATTTAAGAAGAGGGAGACAAAAAGACATGTGCAACACCAGCAGCAGTCAGGAGAGAGTGGAATGAGAATATGTGGTAGAAACAGCTCTGCAGACTCCAATGTCTTTGAAGAAGGAGGAGGAGAAGGCGGAGATGCTCTTGGTGCCAGAGCAGAGATTCCCCTGCAGCTAATGGGAGCCTTTCATTACATTTCTCTCCCCTGTCCTGCTGAGGATGGGGAGTGATGAGAATGGCTTTGGTGGGCACCTGGCATCCAGCCAGGGTCGACTCACTGTGATTCTGGAAATTTGATTTGAAACGAAAAAGCTGTCATTATGGCAACCATAATAGCTTGTGGTTGGCTATTGTAGTAACATGATTGACTTCACTGGAACTTCCAAATACCAGTGTAGATTTGTGTGGTGGGTTGGCTTTGGCTGGCTGCCAGGTGCCCACCAAGCTATCTCACTCCCCTTCCTCAGCAGAACAGGGAAAAAATACAATGGAAAGCTCATAGATTGAGATGAGGACAGGGAAAACCCTCACTAGTTACTATCATGGCCAAGTAGACTTGACATAGGGAAATTAATTTATCACCAATTAATAACAGAGTAGGATAGAAGGAATTAAAAAGAAACCTACAAGCACTTCTGACCCACTCATTCCTTCTGCCAAAGCTCAGCTTTGCTCCTGACTCTTCTGCATCCTCCACTGGAGTGATGCAGTGGGCTGTGGAAAAGGTGTTGTGGTCAGTTTGTAACACCTTGTCTCTGTTGCCCCTTCTCTGCTTCAGACCGTCTTTTATTAATTGGTCCAGCACAGGTCCTTTCTGTGGGGTGCAGTCCTCCAGGAACAGAATATTCCAGCCTGCAGCATCCCCGGTGGGTGACATGTCCTGTCTGAAAACCAGCTCCAGTGGGGGGCTCTTCTCCATAGGCCACAATTCCTGCTCGAGCCAGCTCCAGTGTGGATTCCCTACAGTCTGGAGGTGGATACCATGGTCTTGTCCTGCAGGTGAATCTCTGCACTAGGAGTCCCTTCTCCCCTTCTTCTCTCACCTTGGGTCTGCAGGAGTGTTTCACTTCACACAGTTGCTGTGCAGTGTTTTTTTCACTTTCTTAAGTAAGTGAACACCAAGGTGCCACAAGCATTCTGATAGGCTCAGCACTGGGTAGTGGTGGATCTGTTTTAAAACTGGCTGGAGCTGTCTCTGTCCAGCATGGGACAGCTCATGGCATCTTCTCACAGAAGCACCCCTGCAGTCTCCACCGTGCTACCAAAACCTTGCCATGTAAACCTGGTACAATGAGATGAGTCTGTAGTGAAAACTGTGCTTCCAGTATGTAAGAAGTTTGTGGATGGATTCTGAGGTTGTCCTTTATGGAACCAGCTATGTGAGGTTATGTTTCCCTTAGTCTTTCACTATTAGAGGAGAAATGATGTTATCTGACACTCTGCTATCCATGTTCTGGCTGCTGACTTGAGGTAACTCTACAGAACTTTTAGTGCAGCCCTTTTGCCCGTCTGTGGTGCTGTGGTGAAGTCCATGAAGCTTTTTTGGCTGCAGGGAGGACAACTGTATGCAGCTGAAGAGCTCTGCTCTGTATCCCACACACTGTCCCCTCTGTGGGTGTGTCCCAGGTCATTCCATCAGAGACAAGGGATCGTTTCAGGGTTGTTTTTATATCCCATATTTAAAAGACGGAGGGAGAGAAGAAGAAATTCTTTGTGAAGGCTATTTCAGGTTGCAGTCGCAGAACTGGTTTATGCCCAGAGTTTTGGGCATAAACCCTGGCATGAATTGTAGCACATCAGTTGTTTACATTTAGGCTTTGGGAACTCTTCAGTTGTGAGAGGAGAGGATTGGACAGTCAGGGCAGTGAAAGGTAGGCACTGGAAAGCAGAAGAGATTTAGCCCTGATGTATCTATCAGGACATTTTATCTTCTCATGACATGGATAGCTTTTTCTGTGTTCTCCAGAGAAATATTATATTGCTTTACAGGGAATTATCTGTGAAAGGCTAAGTCAAAGAGAATATCTAATTCTCAGCACTCAGTACTGAAAAATTACCAAAATTGAAAATCTGTGGTAACTTAAAGCTGACACTATTTAATAAAATTTGGTGGGTTCTGGATAAATACCTTCCAGTAAATAAGCCAACAGAAACATCTTCTGATTAAGGTATTTAATGCAGTGAAGGTTGTCCCCCACTCCAATTCTTTACTCTTAGTGTCAGTTTTTCATATTTTGCAGATGTGCCTTTGCAGCCAGTGCACCCTCTAACAGTAACTTTTTTTTTTTTTTTTTTTTTTTTTGTTACATGTAATGTATTTGCTTTTGTTTCCATTCCTGTTTTCCTGGCATTAGGTGGAGTGGATTTCTCCTTTGTGCCATTGCTATGCTCCTTGTGATATTTCCCATGTTTACCTTTCCGAAAAAGCTCCCTCCTCGACATAAAAAAAAGAAAAAGAAGATGAATTCTGATGATGTTTCAAGTGATGATGACGTGATGAAAGAGAAAACAAGTAGCAAAACAGAAACAGACAGTTCAGTTTCTGCCTCTATGGGATTTGGAGAAAATGTTAAAGGTAAAGTTTGTTTTTAATTTATAAATGCTTTAGATTTCGTGTGCAGGGTCATCCAGGATTGTATGGGTGCAATTGAAGGCAGTTTTGGCATCCTATATTTGCTATTATATTTTGCTATTGAGATTTTAATAGATGCTCATCCTCTAAAATGACAGGGTGCAGCAATGATTGTAAGACATTCTTTTTCTTGAATTGTCAGTGTTTGTGTACCTGTAACAAACAGGTAGACTATTTCCTATAGTTACAGGACCCCTCCCACATGTATTTATGCATCTTAGAGTTTGTAATTGTCACACTTGCTTTATAAGCTTAACTTCATGGAATAAAGTGCTCTTCCACAGTGTAAGTAAAATAAGTAGAAAGAATTCTGGTATGTGAGTTCAAATACATTCATGTATTTGGGTAAGTTCATAGAGTAAGATTATTTGTTTCATATTCCTTTCCTGTCTGTTTTGTACTGTAAACTATTTTCTGAAGGCTAAGACAAAACCTGTGCTAATTTTGAAATGTGAAGAGATCAAAAGATTGACAAGTAGTAGAGATGTTAATTTTTTTCAAGGAGTAACCATTACTGTAAAATCTTAACAGTAAGTAATAGTCATTGACAAGTTGCCTGGGGAAGAAGGGCAGTGTTGCTGCAAATTGATTAATGTGAAGCATCTAGAATTCAAATAGACAATAGAGATTTAACAGTATCATAAAATTGAATAGTATAGGACGAGAGTGAATGTGCCTCATTGCTATTGTGTTGTTAGTGCTATTGTCTCCTCCTTGGATTCTATGATGCAAATGCTGGTATAAAGAAAGCAAATGTATATATTACTTATAAAACCTGATCTAATCTGAATCAAATAATTAATGTAATTAATTACATGTATTTTGTAGCCTTTGGAGTTTTTTTGTTTTGGCCCTATGTACAGCCCTTTCTTTAATGTAGAATATTCCTGTCCGGCTTGTCACATCTACCAGCTTTCCTATGCCTTTCTGGGTGAGTTCCTGTGAGGGGCAGAGACAGGATAATAATGATTGTCAGGGCATCAGCAGAGATAAAAGAAACTCCTGAGAGGCTTGTGGTTGCAGGATAAGCCCACTGAAGTGCTTTGCCAAAGAACTGGATTGGAGTTTCTGTGCTACCTGAAGATCAGTTGACAGGCATCAGAAGAGGAGGAGGAGACAGTGGGCTGTGTGTGAGGGCACTTGGTGGGCACTGTGTATGTCAGAGGGTTCAGCAGACCATGACATGCAGGACATCCTGCAGTGCCACTTGAGCAAGGCAAGGCAATTCCCTCTTGTCCTTTCTTAGGCTGTCCTGGAGAGCTCAGAATAGAAAAGATTGGCATAGCTCCATGCAGTGATGAGCAGTACTAACTGGAGTCTCGAGGACCTGCTCTAAATCAAATTAAAATAAGTAATAATCATATCAAACTGGCTCTGAACCCCTCCTCTCTTGATGGGATATTAGGGGCTGTTCAATGATCCAGCCGCCACCCAGGTGCTTAAGGACTGTCCTGAGAATTGAATGAGGTTGTTTAAATGGTGTGTGAGTAGATAACGAAATGGCAAAATACTGTTCTGGAGATCAGTGATTAGCTCCATGCAGGATGTATTTGACATAGTTGTGTGTCACTTTGCTAGTTTCCATTCTGATAAACAAATCAGAGATTCTGTCTCAAATCTTGGCCCTGCTTTGTACTGCACAAGAGTGGAAGCTGCCCCTGAGACCTGGGTGTGGAGCCATCCCTCTCCAAAGCTGCAGGCTTGGGTAGTGCTGTCCAGACTGGGAGCACTAGCAGAGGGGAGGTCTTTGGCCAGTGTTTGCCTCAGCCTTACAAGAGACTTTTCTGACGGACTGCAGAAGGACAGTGCTCTAGACTGGAATGATTTATTTACCTGATTGTATTCATTGCATTGCCCTGGGCTGGGTGTGCAGGAACAGGGATAAAAGAAACTATATTAAATGTTGAAAAAGGAGGTGAAGTCAGAATTAAGTTTTTATTGAAATTCTGTTTACAGTGCTTTGCTTAGAGAAATATTTATGAATACTTGTATTACTTGCAGATTTTTCTTATGCTTTTCCCTTACCATGAATCAAGCTATGGTCCAGCATATGAGTGAAAGAAATGAATACTGACCCGAGAAAAAATACTGTCAAAGATCATGAAAGGAAGAAAATTGCCAGTAGTCTAGCAAACCAGTTCAGCAAGGCAGGTTTCAATTTACTCTTAGCTCTCTACTAGGTTATTGAAGGAAAAAGGAAAAAAAAGATGGTATGTTGAAATTTGAGTTACTGCACAGAAATATAAACATGTTTGCAGCCGTGCTAAAATACTGTTTTAGTTCTAGGAGTGTCATTGATAGAGGTTTATTAGTTTAGATGACAGAATGAGGGAAATTGCAATTTCTGTAGGTTTGTTTCTGATGTAATTTTGCAAAAACATGCAATGTCTTTTGAAGATGTTGTTCCAAAAAATCAAACCTGACAGGTTTAATAATGGCCTTGAAATCAAAACCTAGGCCTATGGCTAGCCACACAAAAATAATTTGACATAGAAATGTTTTAAGAGCATGATTGAGTATGTAGTCTAAAGGATCCTTAAAGTTTTTAGCATTCTTGCTTTTTACTACAGTTACTGTGGTTGAAAGATAATGAGTTACTTAATAGTACTTTTTTAGTATAGGTTTTTAAATTCAGAAGTGTAGTATAGATGCTGTCACTCCAGGTTTGATGGTGATCATGGGAGGAAATCAGGGAAAGTCTGACTCTGAATGTGTGTTTTTATTTCCAAGTTTCTTACAATATAGCAACTTTCCCTTGTATGCCAGACAATTGCTGTTTATACACCACGAAGATCAACTTTTAAGTGCTCCAGGTGGTGTGCATTAGTGCGGCACGCAGAAATAAGCTCTTTATTTCATGCCAAAATTTATAGTAATCAGCAAAGCTATTCTCTGAAGAGCCCCTCACATGGGTTTAAGGGAACTTGTGCTTATTCCAAGACATAAAGTTTTATCTACTTAACAGGAAAAATCCCATTTCAAAATACTAATTAGTTTTGAAATGAATAATGACCTTTAGCCTGAGTGCTCAGATGAGATGTAAGTAGGAGTCAACAGAAGTACAGCTCTACATACAAATGCCGGAGCAAAATGTTCATTAGCTTTGCAGTTCTTTGCCAAATTAATTCTCTAGTTGGCTGAAAATTCTAAAGCAGACATTTTCCTGAAGCTCAGTTTTTACCAGGAAGGGCAAACTTTGCCACGTATTATGATGTCTGGACAAGACTCTTTAAAATAATCAATTTAGCAAAGACCTTGAGTTCAGCTCTCGGCCAAGAACTACCAATTCATTTCTACAAAGAACACTCAGTTCATCATCCTAATAAAATTATCTTTCTCTCTGTGGTGATACCTTATTTTCTCCCACATTTTAAACTCAGATGAGCAGCTGCTACTAAGTAGCTCAGTTTCCATCCAGCAGCACCAATCCTTCTTTGTGCTTCTTGACTCCTTTCTCACAGCAGCATCAGCATGGTCATAACTGCTCCTGCTGTTTCTATTGCAAACAGTACCACCTTTTTTTTTATTTTTTAAATCTGTAGGAAACAGATTTAAAAAAATCTGTAAAAAAACATCAAGCTTAAAATATGTAATTGCTTCTTAATATGATTTATTTATTAGTTATTTCCACCAATCTTTGTATTTAACATTTAATATGTTTCTTCATTGATGTAGCAGGAGAGCATTTGACTGCATTAAAATTATAAACCTAGTAGTCATAATGAATTCAGTATAAATTTTGACAACTGGCATAAGCTGATACTGGATGCAGTCAGACAACTTAAGTGCTAATTTGCAGCTTGACAAGTTTTGACATGACAAGTGAAATTCTGCTTGGTTTTATACAGATAACCTACTGGAGTCAGTGGAGAAAGTGAGACAGATTTTTGTCTTGACAACTTTTAACATCAATAGAATTCTCAGTTGTTCTTGCTCAACATGTATTTCTAATGGTTGCTCTTGTCATTGAATTCAACTGGCTTGGATTCAAGCACTATTCTATTTCTGTAACAAGTGAAAAGCAAGTGAAAAAAATCTGAACTATAGTAGGTTAGATATAACACTTGAAAAAAATTTGATCTGGGGTAAAAAAAGCCCCAAGGAAAAGAAGACGTGTTTAAAATCACGGCATCTAATAAAAAAAAAAAAATATTAAGTACTGAATAGGGTGATGATAATTTGACATCACTGCAGGACTAAATTAAAAGTATGTAAATGTTTAACTTAACTACAGTGCTGAATTTCACGGGGGTTCGATATTTGATTTGAGAATAATTGCAACATCTATGAATACTTTTTCAATTTAAGTTAATGATGTACTCTCGTTTTTAATTGATTGCTTTATCCCTTCTGAGAATATTGAGTTGTATGTAATGTATGTTGAGATTCCTTTATATCATTGATGTGATTTTTTCATTATGCTTTGTCTGCATAATTGTAAATGCTTTTAAATCATGTAGAAAAATGTTTAGGTAAAAATATTTTGGTTCCCCTTTCAAATTAGAGTACTATTACTACCCCAGCTTTCCAAGCATGGTCCTTGAAGCAGACAGTAACAGGGGGAGTATAGGATCTTTTTTCCTCCTATGGAGTGCAAATCTCAG
Source organism: Vidua chalybeata (assembly GCF_026979565.1). Taxonomy (NCBI): domain Eukaryota; kingdom Metazoa; phylum Chordata; class Aves; order Passeriformes; family Viduidae; genus Vidua; species Vidua chalybeata. The sequence continues at coordinate 119,881,839 of NC_071530.1, read as the reverse complement.
TACTGTCAGTTCAGCAGTGTGGTATGTTTTATCTCACAAAAAATCTCAAGATATCAGAATAATGAATAATTCCAAAATAATGAATAATTCCAAAACTAATGAATAATTCCAGAATCTCTACATTTTATTGCTGTTTTTCTTTCTGTTGTGGTGTTAGTATCTGTTCTTTCATGATGGTTTTTTAATACACACCTCAGTTGTGTTTGTGCCAAGTGGGACTGTGGCCCTGAGCGAGGCAGTGAGATGGGGTCAGAGCAGGGAGCAAGGGCTGCAATCCCAAGTATGCACTCTCCCTTCTGTCTAGCAAATGTACCAGCTGCTAGCAAGCCATTATTGCCAGTCTGTCTCAAAGAAAATCAGTTGGTTCTGTTTCAGTTTGCTTTTGTTTCTCACTCATTGTTTATAACATTTGTTTGTCATTTCTGTCATTTTTTAGAGCTTCCAAGAGCAGCTGTCAGGATCTTAAGCAACATGACATTCCTTTTTGTGAGTTTGTCATACACAGCTGAGAGTGCCATTGTCACAGCTTTTATTACCTTCATTCCCAAGTTCATCGAGTCACAGTTTGGCATCCCAGCTTCCAATGCCAGCATCTACACTGGTAAGGCATTGCCACATAGTGTTACCTTGCAAGGTTGGCTTTGGCTAATGAAATGAGTCAATTAGGAATGAACCAAAAACGTGTTCATTCAAACAGATGATTGGATCCAGCTTTCTGCATTTGGTTAGATATTCAGACTATTTTTTGATATTTGTTATATGTATTTAGTAAGATGTGAACCCATTTATATTGTTAAAGGGCTGGAGATTATTTTTTTTGCATAGTCCTAGACAGATGTTTTCTCATTTGTTGAGAGTCTCCAAGGAGGAAAAATACCAACAAAAGCAAGCTAGAAAAACCATAGACATGACTGCAGTTTGTGTGCTTTAAAAGGTCTGTTCACTGTTCTTACATTCTGTGAATTTTACTTCCTCTTTGATCTTTAAAATACCTTTATCTTTTTTTTCTCCTTAGTGAAAAGTTGTTTATCTGTCCCATCCTTCAGTTATCTCTCTCCTCCAGGGTAGTGGTTTTCTCCTTATTTACATTGAAACAACACTCTAGTCTAGTCAGAACTCCCCAAATTCTCTCCTACTTGTCATTTCAGGAGACCCCTGCTGTACCAATGTACAGCCATGTCCAACTTTTAACAGAGCTACAGGCTACAAAATTTTAAACTTCACACTGTGACTGAGAGAGATGAGAACTTGGCTACTAATGGAGGCCAAAATACTCTGCAGAATCAGGGCCTGTGTCATGCAGATGAATTTCCTTCTCTTCTAGCTGTGTCAAAGACATTTGTCTTCATAATAATATTTTACAATATAGTGCTTCTCATATAGAATAACTGCTAGTTGCTGGGCAGGTTCTTTGTTCCCTCATACTTCCAGACACTGTGTCCTAGGAATGATGGAGTGGAGTGAATTGTGGGGACACAGGTGAAGTATGGGATGAAGCTGCCCAGGAGCATCTGTCAAAAAAGGACAAAAAGTAGCAGAAGGAAGAAGGAAGGCACATAGACCTCACACAGGAAGAATTTGTCACTTGCAGTGGCTGGAAGAAATGCAAGGAATTTCTAGAGTGAGGAGGGGAAAAGTCAGAGAAGCACCATGTGGTGCTTTCTGTTTGAGAGTTTCTGGGATGAGATTTTCTTCAGGGCATGAAATCCCTGTGTTCTGCATATAAGGAGGAAACAGTGACTCATGGGACTGTGATGCTTTCTGAAGCTTACACATGCAGGGGTTTTACTGTAATGAGTCTTGATGGGATGGCTGCACCATAACTTACTTCATTCTCAAGATAAACCAGAAACATTCTTGCCAGAAAAGACTCAACAGGCAGTTGAGTTTAACAGAGGTAAAACTAGTGTGACCTTGCCTAAAGTGTGAAGTTATTAACATCTGTTGTTTCCCCTGTTGTAAATTACTTGATAAAGACTATTAAAATGAACCAGAAGAAGAAGATTAAATATATCAGGTGGATGTGCCACAAGGACAAGTGAATGCTGCTTCTATAATCCCAGCTCTTAAACTTAGCACTGAAGTCAACAGTTGTTAATTTTGTAAATATTTTTTGTAGGAAGGATGGGAAAGGGAAACTTGAAAATTCTGTATTAGATTGCTACTGGCTAATAAAGTAAGACATGTCAAGTTCACAGATTTTCTGGTTAGTAAAAGGAGAATTTATGTTATTTACATTATACATCTATGCTTAATATGCACATTGCCAGCTGAGTACATGTGCTTCCTGAATCTTTTCATGTAAAGATTTTACTGGCAATTTTTTGTCTTCTGAGCAGCAATTCTTTAATTAAGTCTCAATTTCTTTCAGTTTTAAAACAACCCTGGCATTTATCATCCTCAAAAAACACTGTGTGCCAAATTTCTTGTCTTGAACTGGTGCAGCTTCTACATTTAATTTCTGCTCTTGGAAGAAAGACTGGTTTTGATTCTGTGAAGACTTATTGTTTAGAATCTTCCTCCTGAAATGACATTTTATTCTATAATGTCATTGGTGATGGCAGGATAATTAAGGTGCCAGCTGTTTTCCCCTCATTTTTGCTTTTCCAGTCTCAACATTTTGATAAATATAATGTCCCTTTCACCTTTAGGCATATTAGCAGAGAATGAGTATGCTTTGCAATAGTTGTAAAGGTATTTGCCAGTGATAATCTTACTGGATTCTTGTAAGATACCAACATCTCTAACAATTTGGATTATAAAGTTCAGCATCTCTGTAGATGCAGCTGCCAAAAGCAATTCAAAATCCACGTTTATGTGGAATGCATCTTTATTGGCAAGGTCTTTAATTAAAGACCGTCTCACATGTCAGTAAGAAGCAAAAGACAAGGGAACAGCAGTGCAAGACATTTGCTGACTTTACCGCCACCTCAGGACCTGACAAGTCCTGGTGATATGTTACTGAACTGCAGCAGCAGCAGAAGTTTCATAGGCACGTCTTTGTGTCTTACACTTACCCTAATTCTATTACCTTAATTTTTTAAAATTGTGTTTGATCAGTTTGCACTCCACATTTCTGTGGAGAGATGAATTGGAATGCTGAGGTAGGAGTCGTGGAATCATAGACTCAAGGCTGGAAAAGACCTCCAAGATCATCAAGTCCAACCTTTGACCAAACACCATCATGTCAATAAATCATAGCTCCAAGTGCCGCTTCTGGTCATTTCTTGAGCACCTCCAGGGATGGTGACTCCACCACCTCCCTGAGCAGCCGATGCAATGGTTAACCACTCTTTCTAATGTCCAACCTGAACCTCCCCTGGCCCAGCTTAAGGCCATTTCCTCTTGTCCTGATGCAAGTTGCTTGGGTGTGCACTCCCAGGTGGGCAGGGTTCTGGGGTCCTGCTTGAAGTTAGCACTTGTGCTTTGCTGGAATTAATCATGAGAATGTGAGGAGCAAGATTTGTGTCCAAAGCTGGATTTCTTCCAATTTCACTGCATGAACTGGACCTATATGAAGCCCATCTCCCCCTTCTAAAATAAATACCAAACAATGTTTCTGCTTGTAAGTACAATAGTTCTCTTATAGTGCTTTGGCTGCTGCTAATATGATAAGGAGGCTTTTATAAATTCTTTGACAACACTCCAGGGGTTTGAAAAGTCTGACTCAATTTGCTAGTGGAGAATCAGACAATGGAGATCTTAGTGCAGCATTTGCAGTCATCTAATTGCAGAATGAAACCAATATTTATGTTTTATGCCATTTCTGTAGGTCCTGTTTTAATGCTGTTTGAACTTCTTCCTGGCAGGTGTGATTATTGTCCCAAGTGCTGGTGTTGGTATTGTCCTAGGTGGCTACATTATAAAAAAGCTGAAACTCGGTGCAAGAGAGTCTGCAAAGTTGGCTATGATCTGCAGTGGTGTGTCTCTGCTGTGCTTTTCAACACTCTTCATTGTTGGATGTGAAAGCATTAATCTAGGGGGAATAAATATACCTTACACAACTGGGTAAGTATTTGGGGTGATTATCTCTGGCAAAACCAGCTTTTTCCAATAAGCCTGATCTAGAAATGTACAAAAATACTGATAGCTGATGTACTGAGGAAGCCACATGTTCAAATGAGAATTTTGTGATATAAACACATGCTGTCAGTTTGTGGCCCTTGTTTTTTTACATCTGGTTTATAATGCAGTTTATGTAGTAACTCACCTTCTTGAGGGGTGAGAAAATGCATTAGAATGGCCTTCAGTGATGCAGCAGAATAAGAATAATGTCCTCTGTAGGTTACTTAGTGTTTCAAAATGTTTTCTGCTCATGACAGTTGTGAAAAAACTAAGTGGATTATGAAGATTATTTCTAAATGGGTTTTTTAATTATCACCTTAATAGTATTTTAGGTCTACAGTCCCTGTTTGAGAGGAATCACTTGGGCATGTGCTATTGACATTAGTGGTGTGCACTGCTTCTGAACCTCTTACTAGCTACGTGAATGCTCTCCAGTGCTTGCTGGATTGTCATCAAGACCATATCATCATCAACTAGACCATGTTCCCTAAAGTTTTATAGAGACTGAAGAGGACTGCAATGAGGAAGAAGGTGTGGATGTAGCAAGGACTTGGGAGTGAGGAATTTAGGTTGTGGTGTTAAGAAATGCATGGAAGGGCATGAAAAAAAGAAAAAGTATATTTGGAGGGAAGACAGCGTGGTAAAACTTGAGACATTTTCACTGGAAAGGGATTCCATAGAAGCCTAATCATGAGCTTTTATTTTCTTTCTTTTTGCATGAGATTTTCCTCAAAATTGCATTCTTCATGTAGGTTAAACACAGGAACAGAGTAAGTGTTTGAAGAGAGTGAACCTATCTAAAGCAATGTTTTTCCCTTTGCTTTTACATCTGAGGCATGTCTGCCTTTTAATTATGACCAGATACTGGGTATCAGAACCATATTTGCTTTTAGGGCTCAGCTCTGGACTCCTAATATTTTGAAGAGAATGTAGAGTGTGGAGCAGGAAAAGATATGATGAAATGGAGAAAAAATACAGTGGGGCAGAGGGATAGCAAGTGAAAAACAAAGAGGTAAAATGGGAAGCAAGGGAGGAAGAAAATAGGCACTGTTTACACAGAGAATGTTTTGCATTGCTTGTTGCTGGGTGTTACTACACGGCTGTCAAACCTTAATGCCAGAGCAAAGAAAACCAGCAGCTGAAAAATCAAGAGCTGATGAAAAGCTGTTACTTCTTTGTATTCCTAAGACCTAGAGGTAAAGCTTGCTGCTGAGGGGCTGTCAGTAGAAGGAAGTGGCATGGTGATATACCCTCATCTGAGCTTAGTGGGGTGAAGAAGGAGAAAGGAGGGATGGGAAGGGGGTGGAATGCTTTGATTGTCCACCTGCTCTTAATGTTTGTGACAGTCTGTGGGTGTAGAGGATGAAAATTACTAGGAACGAAAACATAAAGTTCAGATAGGAATTAATCGATCTGTGTGGCAAGTCAGAATGTCCCTGCCTGACTAATGAGAAGCCTGTACTTTTCTGTTTGAAGAAGTCCCATTTGATTTAAATCTTTTTCTAAACTGAAGACAAGGTGTACTATTGTCATGTAATTCACAGCCTTCATGCTGTTTTTTAGTAAGTAATAACATTTGCAGTAAATACGTGGCATCGATTGAAATAGGCGTCAATTCACAGCTGCTGTGCAAATCTGCAGCACATTATTTCCTTCCACGTTCATGTAATCGTTCTTACTGAGAAAAGAGGTGAGAAATAGTGATTGCAAAATTCTCACAACTTGTTGATGTATATAAACTCTTTGAAATCAGTATAAAAATCATATTGACTGTAACGTCATCAGAAATTGAGAATTACCAGCGTGTTACAAAGCATGGTTCAACTAGATTTTTTTAACACAGAGATAAAATCCACATTTATTATCAAAATTATAGTAAAAAAGCAGCACTACACATAAATTTCATTTCGAATCATTTACTTAGTAGACAACTCTTTTACTCAGCCATCAAAGAATGTTGCTGGCCATGGAATTAAAAAAGCATGCTTATTTTTTGAGTTTAATAAACCACATAATTTATTCCCTACTTCAACTATAGTGCAGCATAGGGATGTCAAAGCCATTTCAATGGGCAAGACTGGATAGGGAAAGCAGCAGAGCTGCCTGGTTTGGGATAAATGTATTGCATGGTGCTCTACCCTCACATAGCAATGCCAGGTCAGATATCTGACCTACCTGCACTGGCACCAACCCAGACATCTCAGATGCATTGGGCAGTGTAGACTTACCCTGCAGGATAATTTCTGGACAAATATGTTCATTTCTACTGTTTATTTTTTAAACATTTAAGCATGCAGTTTTTTCTTTAGTGAACTGAGCCCTAAACCACTACAAAGGAGAGGGGTGAAGTAGGTTTCAATTAACATAGAAGTTATGTGCATACCAGTACTCAGAAAAGTAGGCAGTGACATTTCATAATTCAATATGTTTTGTAACTCAGTATTTTTCTAACTGTACCAGCTGCAAAGAAGTGAATAGGACCTCGAGGCCTGCACAGATTAGAATATATTAGAAAGGATTTTCCGCTGTTTTGTGTTGGGCACAAGCAGTTTTGCTGTTGCTGGCATGTCATCAGCATTTCTGTTCTCAGGAAGGTCAAGGGCACCTCTGTATTATACCTCTCAGCATTTTAGAACCTATTGCTCTGTGCCCCAGCCTTGTTCTGAGGGTGTGTTTGATGTTTGAATTGCAGTGGAAGGAACCTTAGGTCAAACCACAATATGGCATCCCTTCTCTTGCACCATAACAGCACCCAGGGGGGGAAGTCTTGAATGAGTGAATGGTCTGGACAAGAGTCCAGATGACTTTCAAGTATTTCTAAGGAGGGAAGCTCCACAGCCTCCCTGGGCAACTTGTGTCATCACCCAGTCACCTTCACAGTGAAAACTGTTTCCTGGTGTTTGTAGAGAACCTCCTGTGTTAGTTACAGTGTGTGCCCATTGCCTCTGATCCTGGCACTGGGCAGCACCGAAAAGAGCCTGGCTCTGTCTCCTTTGCATCATCCCTTCACAAAATTTCAGGCATTGATGAAATCCCCCTGAGCCTTTTCCATGCTGAACAGTCTCAGCTCTCTCAGCTTTTCCTTAGACAACAGATGCTCCAGTCCTTCCATCATCTTAGTAGACTTTCACTGGTCTCTCTGTGGTACATCCATGTCTGTCTTTTATTGAGGAGCCCAGAACTGAGCCCAGCACTGCAGGTGTGGCCTCACCAGTACTGAACAAAAGGGGAATAGCAGAGATCAACTGATTTGGTTTTTTTTCAGACCTGTCTCTTGCATGTATTGTCATATAAGGCAGCTAAAACAGCCTCAGTGGTGAGCTTATAGTGACAGATTCCTGGATTAGTTTAGTTCCATCTCTCAGATTTCTGATATGTAATGAATCAACACAGACCCTTTTTGATTGCTTTGTGGTGTTTTGGTGCAAGTAAAGTTTTGTTATAGTGTGCAATTGGCTTACTGAGGTATTTCACATAAAAAATATTTACATTTTTCCTCTTGTATCACCAATGTATGTTTCTGTTATTCTTGTATCTATTTCAGTGCAATCAGCCAGTGGTGTCCCTTAACTTGAAAGCAGTGACTAATTGGATCAGAACAATAACAACAAAGAAGGAATCCAGCTAACACAGTGAGAGGGTCCCTTGTTTGACAGCTACGCAAAAATTGCATCATTGCTGCAATTTCAGCTGCTTGCCAACAAGGAGACTGCAGATCTCTGCCATCCAGAATGTCCTTCAATACCAAACCAAAAATACTGCTATCAATTTAAGATAATACTTTTTATCATATAGCCCAATATTAATAGTATAGAAACTATGAGGTGAGGTTATCTCCTTCCCTTTGTATTTTCTCGGTCCTGTAGGTTACTACAGTGGTATCAATAAAAAACCATGTGCGAAATTAATCATTTGTTTAGATGTTACTAAAATATAGTTTTACTTCCTTTTTTTTAAAATTGCATTTCATTTAAACTGTAACCTTGTGGGAAGAGGGTCCACTTTTTTTTTACCCAGTATATGTTCATTGACTGCCAGTACAGTGATGTTTCGGTCCAAGCCTGAGTGTGTGAAATAACAGGTCACAGCTCAAAAAATTCAGGCAATAAATCTCATTTTATATTTTCCCTTTAATCACTTTACTCCTGTACCACAAACCTTCCCTGGAGTAAAAGTTGGAGAGAAAAACATGACATAGAAAAAAATGTTAGAAACTAGAGTCCTTTACATTGTTAGTCACATCTAATAAAGGTCTTCTCTTAATCATCTTTACTAGCATTGTGTCATGGAGACACAGAACAGTCTCCCTGAGAAGTGAAGAAATGCAGTTTGGCAGATGGGATTCTGGATTTTGTCCTAGCACATGTTTAGTGAACTTGCAGTTGAATCTTACTAATGGAAGGAGCAGCATCATTGTTTGTAATTGAAAGAATAGTTCAGGAAGTGCTGTCATTTGGGGCTGGTTTCTGTTTGTGTGCCTTGTGCATGACTGGTGTCCTTGGCAGCTCAGGTGCAGCAGTGTTGCATGTTGGCAGTATCTGCACCTGCTGAAGCAAGCAGAGCAGCTCTTTCTCAGACATCCCATGTTTCTACAGCAGCTGCTGCATTGAGACTAGGCTGCTTTTCCCACAGATCAGCTCATGAGCAGGATGTACTAGCTTTGGTGTAATTTCCCTAAGAACCTGCTCTTAATGGCTGGTGCAGGTAAATCTGTGATGTGCTGTGCTGTAATTCAGGGATAAATGCTTTGTTTTCCTTTGTGGAGAGCAGGCAGCCTTCCAGTGCCAAAAGTCAGGATTAGTAGAATGCTTTGGTTCAGCTTACTTTCAGAAAAATGATTACCTTCAGGAAAAAATGATTCCTTCCTGAAAGAAGTTTTCAAGAAATCTGTTGTAGTATGTGCTGTATGGTTGATCCCATACAGCACATACTACAACATACTACAATGATGAAAATGGGGTTACACAGACACATGTTAGTAGAGATTTCATGTCCCCAGCATCTGAAACTCCTTCATCCTTCATTTGTTTCCCACCACTGAAAGAGGAGTGAAGAGTGAAGGTAATGGAGATGAAAGCATGAGCCTCTTACAACTGTCTGATAATGAACTTTTGGGAATGCAATTAATAGATGATTTTGTGTATTACATGTTCTTGAAAGGATAAAAAAACCCAAATCTCTCTGTGTGCATGGTATTTGCTCTAAGCAACAAAAAGAAATTCCCCACATAAGCCTTACAGTGATATGCTGAGGACAAAAGATGGTGAAAGCTAGAGAGACAGAGCTTGCAGTAACTTGTTATTAATTTGAGCGTATTTGTTTTGTGTATCTCTAAACTTAAGTCATCTTCCAGAACAAACAAAAAAAAAAATGTGCCTGAGATTAAATTATCACAGTGGTCTCAGTTCAGTTTCCAGTTTCATGTTTCTCATTTCTTGCATGCCTGATTTCATTCACCTTTTTTTATTTTTTTTTTAATCTGATTCCTAACCTCTGTGTCATGGTAATGTTTAGCAGTGCAGTTGAAGCTTACATAGCTGAAGTTAGCTATGTAAGCAGAGTAAGATAGGGAATGGGTTGTCCTGCCTGTGGAACCCTACCTATCTGTTCCTGAGAAGGGTTTTAGGTGGTGGGGGGTTAAGAGATCAGAAGAATTTGTGCTGCAGGGTGAGAGAGGTTGGAGAGTGGAACCAGAGCTGTACTTTTCCCAGCAGTCTGGGCTGTTCCTGGACCTGGTCCTGTGCAGTGTGGCAAAACCCCATTGTCAACAGGAACGTGGTAAAAGGGTCTCCCAGGCAGATTGTGGAGTCTCTTCTTGTGCCAAGTATTGCCCCATCTGGGACATCCAGCTCGGCAGGCTAACTAGGATTTCGTAAAACTCCGAAAATGCTGCCTCTTCTGTTGGTGTGAAAAGCTTTTGTCACTGTGCTGCTGAAATTTCTATGGTCCCGAGAAATGCTTTGATGATTTGGTATTTTTTTCCATTGGAGAAAAAGTTCTGTTGAGAGATTACTGGAACAATCTGCCTGTTGCTATATGATGTGTTGCTGGATACTGCTTACTGAAATCCAGCAGGATATAATATGACAAATTTCAGCTGATAGCTGAGAAGGTGACAGAACCACTACCAGTCCTGGATATTTTACTTCCTGCTCAAGCTGCAACTTGTTTCTAAAAGTGTGCCTTGTTTGTTTACGGAGCAAGAAACAAAACTCTCGGAAAGGCATCCAACTAGACCATAAAGTGTAAAATATATCCAAGAGGTAAATTTGTGAATCTGATTTGTGTGATCAGTAGACAGTCAATAAATATTTGCAAGCTACTTAGTAATATTTAATTGTCTGCAGAACTGTACAGCTGGGAAGACAAGCATATTCAGCAAAAGCAAATAGTGGTGTGTAAATACAAGAAAACCAGTCAAATTGAGTCATGACTCTGAGCAGCAGTCATGCTCTGAGTGCCACTAACGACAGGAGGTGAGGTGACGCACAGCTGATAGTTGCTGTGTGCAGAAAGGCTCCTGAGCCAAGCCTCTGGTCTAGTCAGGGGTAGAAGATGGGAACAGGAGAACATTACTTGTGGTCCCTGGCGTAGCTGGGGTGCAGTCAGTCTGCTGCTAGTTTATCTTCACACTGGCCTTTGCCCACACATGAAGACAAGGCAACAGCAGCCCTTGTGAGGCTCTGCAGCCATGGCAGTCTGTGAGCAAGTTTACAGGATCTTGAGGATGCAGCCACAAGCCCAATCCAGATTCTGTTCAACTCCTGCCTGGCTGTGGAGGTGCTGAAATTCCCTGGATATCTACTGATCTGCTCAAGAGTAGAGGTACTTGAGGTAGTTTTAAACAGCAGTAGCCATTGAGCAGTACTGAGAGAAAGAACAAACAAGACAGAGCAGTTAATTCAGTATTACACTGTAGTGCCCAGTGTGGAGCGGTTGTGCATTCCAGTGTAATTCTCAGACATTAGTATGGTTACCAATTCTCAAGGACTACTGAAGTGAAGTAAGCTACTGTTTGCATTTTGGCCAGAGCACTCAAAGACCAAGCATAGATTTGTGCAGTTTTAGGGAGCTGGGTAGGTGCAGGTGTTGAAGCTGTCTTCATTCAAAGATGGGCAAGAATAATTGGAAATATGTCCAAATCCATAAAGGATTTAGTCTTTGGCCATATTTTGGGGAATTGTCTAGGGAAGCAGAGTGGTGATTCATTTACAGACATTTAGTAAAAGCACAGCAGTCTTTCAGATGTAGAGAGCTTCCTGTAAATTCCACATATTTGTAATACATAAGTCATACAAGCATTGTTTTCTGAGCAGCTGTTGGTATGTAGGAGAAGATGCCTGTTAGTTCACATTAATGCACAGAATCCTCACATCTTGTCGCTGAATCTTTCATTAGTAATCAACAAGAAATTACTGGAGCTTAGAATAAACGTATAAAATAGTGGTGTCTTACTTCATCGATAAAAAAAAAAAAAAAACAAAAAACAGGGGAAAAATACACCTAGCCAAATATGATACAAATTTTAAACTTTGTTATTATTTCTTTTATTGTGTTTTTAGTTGATGGCAAGGGTGACCTGGGTGTTCTTCTATATTTTTCTTCTATATGTTTAAGTCATATGTATAACCTAGAGGTAACACAATCTTTGTCTAATAATCAACTCTCAGTTCCAGAGTTAATGAGTAGGATGTTTGCTCCCTCTGTACAGGAGAATATGGATATCTGTGTGTGCTCTACTAGCATGTTCTTTTTCCTTTTTTCAGTCCCACTCTTGCCATGGCCCACAGGAATCTGACCGGAAGCTGTAATGTTAACTGTGGATGTAAGATTCATGAGTACGAGCCTGTCTGTGGATCAGATGGAATAACATATTTTAATCCTTGCCTAGCTGGCTGCATCAGTGGTGGAAACCACAGCACAGGGGTAAGTGCTTCACCCACTGTCCACACACAACCGCTGAGTAGCCCCTTGGGACTGGTGCAGATCGGAGACTTCTCTGTTCCTTGCTCAAGCATCCCTCATCTGAGCTTCAGAGAAGTTTTCTGCAGGTGACTTGTCCATCTCTGAGCCTTTCCATGATTTGAAAGACTTTCTTTCTTCAAGTTCAATCTTATCTTTTAGAGAAATTTGGGTTTTTTCATTACTCCCCCTCTTAATTGAATGAAGAACTTAACTCTTCTGGTAATTAGAACTGTTTTAAACTCATGTTTAAATTTAGTTAGCCTTTGTTTAAAGTCATTGGTGCTTGTGTCAGCCTCATCATTTTGCCCAAAGAGCTCTTGCACCTGCACCAGTGCACTGATAGGTCTGTGGTTTGCCTGGCTAGGTAAAGACTGCCCATGTATTCTGCTCTTGTAAAACAGTTTGACCAGTCCCATGGCCTTTTTCTAAACCTCTTCCATGTTAAATCAAGGTTATCATCAAACTCAAGTAACAAGAACTTAAAAGATGTTAATAATCCAGTTTCTTTCTTGGAAATACAACCCAGCATTCTAGTTATGCTGAACTGGAGAAGGACATCCTGCTGGTAAAACCAAAGCATGGAAATTTGGCAGTTTCCAGGACTGGGCACAAGAAGACAGCTGAAAAGTAGAATCTGACTTAAGTATCAACAGAGCATGATGGTCATATTAGTTTCTTTAAAAAATGAACTCTTAAATTCTTCTGTTACAGAATTGTCCTTTAAAAAAGGATAATTAAGAAAGAAGTAATGTAAACATTGAATTTCTTAGAGCTTGATTGTGCTTTCCAGAAAGCTTACTTAAAAAGTATCAGTCTAATTTGCAGTCATGAGCCAGCCTGTGAAACAGGAGGATGTTAGGTCCAGCACTGTGTTTTCTCAGGTCACCTGGATAATGGTCTGAAAAAGCATGTTCATACATAGATGCCACTGAGAACAGATTAGTTTCCCGTTTTTATTTTTTGTATTTTTTAGATTATCTTGCTGGTTTTTAGTAGAAAATTGTTTTGACTGATTGGAAAAGCTTGCAGTATGAGCCTGTGGTTAAATTTCAGTGTCTATATAATCTAATTTGTGCTTTTCTGGACTGAGACAGGCTTGGTCTGTTGCATTTCATCTGATATTGAACTGGCACTATTAATTTATTTAGTAGGGAAATAGTCTGGGAGTATATGCTCTACAGATTTTGAAACATCCTATTGCACCTTACGGTTTAAGAAAAGATGCTTCATGGCCTGAAGTTTTAACTCAGTAGCTAGTGGTGAATAGAACAGGGCTGACATTGCTTGGAAAAGGAACTTTTTTGGATTAAATAATCCTTTTTGTCTGGTGCTTTTAAAAACAGAAAAAATGTAAGTTAGTGCCACTATATAACACACAAAATGTTGCTAACGTATAGTATTTGGATTTAACGTAGAGTGTTTTAAAAATTAACCATTTAAAAGTTCAAACTAAGAGGAAAGGATACCAGTGTACAGTTCATACCTGTTTTATATATATATATATATTCCTATACTCTTAATATTTCTGTCATACTATGTCTGTCTCATTTAATACACAGAGTTAATTTCACTAGGGATGAATAAAGACTGTGTGGTAAAGAGGTCTAATTTCTGTAGGATTCCTATTTGGCATTTGCATTTGGAAGCAGTAAAGAGTATAGGGTGAGGTACTGTAGAAAGAAATCAGGTACTCATGTGATGTTAGAGTGGAGTGCTGCCTTGGGAAACCAGAATCTGTCATTGGCTTTGTATCTAAGTGATGTTGGGCAAGTCAGTTAAACAGAACTTGTCCCTGTTGTTCATTAGTTTTGCATTCTTCATATTCTGGATGGTGAACATGAGCAACAAACAGAAGTGTCACTTGTAGATGAGCTGCCTAAATCCGTATTTGAAGGTGTGAAAATTTACTTTTAGAATATATTTAGTTTGGTATAATGGAAATGTTCTGAAAAAAGGATTCCAGTTGTCTCAAATGAGTCACTCATGTTAGTGAAATCTTTGATCCATTTCAGTTACTTAATTACAAAATAGAGATAACATCAATATCTCATAACTGTTTTGAAGATAAATGAATGACGCCTTTTTGAAAGAGTTAAGCTAAAATAGTGAGTTACAGAAAATCCAAATGAAATATGAGTCCTTCCATCTTTGTAGTGGAATATTCTTAGTCTGAGGAAAAAAAGTACCTGAAGTCACATTTTGAAAATAAGAGATAAATTATTGGATAAATAGATGCACTATTAAGATATTCAACTAAATCCCATGGGGAAAAAAGTGTGAGGCTACATGATGGCATGGATGCATATAAAGGTACACATTAAAATTGACAAACTGCCATGAATTGCATATGTCTTGATGTCTAAGTGCTTAAATTCATTATCTTAAGATGATTTCTTAACTTCTGTGCCTGTGTGGTCCAAGGTTTGATGAATGCAAAAATTGAAACAGAAAGCTTGTTCCTGTAACATCACATATGTCCTGGCCAGTTTCTTCTGTAACACTGGAATATACTGATCTGCTGCACACCCCTTTGCCAAACATCAGAAGTGGCATGAAGTTGAAAGAAGGCTATTTCTGATCTAGCTCTTCCTCCCCTTGTTCAAATCACAGTCCTGATTGCCTGTGAAATGCTACTTCTTTATTCAGTCTCCTCATCTTAATTTCATTCTCTTTGTCCATTCAGGAATCTCTCAGTGAGTCCTCCAGTCCCACTCTTTTAGTCTCTGCTTTCCCTTTATTCTCTTGTTTTTGCTCCGGGCTAGATCTACACCCACATCCAGGTGCAAGGTCTTGAGCTTCAAGCATGAAGTGCAGCTTGTTGCTCTGTGGCCAGATCTGGGCAGCCTTCCATTAACATGGCAGAAGACACTGCCTGAATAAGAAAGTCAGCAGCTTGCTGAATTTCAGAATAAGGCATTTTCACTGCTGCCTGAAGAGCGTTTCCTCACATTTTTTGTAGTACAATAGAAACAATATTTTTCTCCAGCCTCCCTGTCAGAAGTGATTGAATTGTTTTATCAATATTTCCCAAATATATTCCAGATTTTTAAAAATAAACTCAGACTAAATAAAGCAATGGAAAGGCAACCTCATCACAGAGAGTCCTGGCCAACTTCAAAATTACTTGGAGATGTAACTTTGCTTGTGCTTGGAGTAATGATGCTCAAGGCAGAAGATTCTCTGAGAAGTACCACAGGACTGTTGTATGATGTCTCTTTGTAATGTCTTTCTTACACATATTTTTTCACATGGAAATGTTCTTTTTTGCTCTCCCAGGTCAGAAATTACACAGAATGTGCCTGTGTGCAGAGTCGCCAGGTGATCACTCCGCCGACAGTGGGCCAGCGCAGTCAGCTCCGGCTGGTGATTGTCAAAACCTACCTGAATGAGAATGGCTACGCTGTGTCTGGGAAGTGCGATCGAACCTGCAACACGCTCATCCCATTCCTCATATTTCTCTTCATTGTAACCCTTATAACAGCGTGTGCCCAGCCATCAGCAGTCATAGTGACACTCAGGTGAGAACTCCGTGATGTTTCATAAGTATTTTTGCCATGCCCACTTTCACCAGTGCCTGTGAAGCTTGTGTATCCTTAAAAAGTGAATAGAATCCTTGTGTAGCCTTAAAAAGGGAAAGAGCTGACAGGGATAGGGTGAAATCTGTTTGTATTTAGAATATGTAATATTTTAAATCCACTTTAAGAAACATGAAGTGTGAGTCATAGAATCTGAAGGGGTTTGAAGGGACATAAAAAATTTCCTAGCTCCAACCTGCTGTCATGGTAAGGGACACCTTTCCTAGACCAGGTTGCTCAGAGCTCCATCCAGCCTGAACTTGACCTCTTCCAGGGATGGGGCATCTACCACTTCTCTGGGCAATCTGTTCCAGTGCCTCACTGCCCTCATAGTGAAAAATTTTCTCCTAATATCTAATCTAAACCTACTCTCTTTCAGTTTGAAGCCACTGCCCCTTGTCCTGTCCCTACATGCTCTGGTAAATACTATTGCTAATCATCCAGTCCAACTGCCTGACCACTGCAGGACTGAGCAGAAATGAAAACCTGTTAGTGAGGGCATTGTCCAAACACTGACATGCAGGAGGCATCAACCACCTCTCTAGGAAGCCTCTTCCAGTGTGTGAGGTACTTTTGAGAAACACACCCAAAATGATCCACATGCAAATGGGCATCCTGTCCATGAGACCAGGTTAGAACTAAACTGAAGTAAATCCCTACAAATGCTTGAAATGCTTGTGGTGTTCATGTCTGATCTCAACACTAGCTGTTTAGCTGCATTAATTGCTAACATAGAGACACCTTTTGTCCTGGTTTTTTGTAAAATCTGTCTTCAAGTTTTTTTTTTTTAACATCAATCTTATGCTTTTTATTTCTGTGGAAAGGGTCGTCCCAACCAAGTAGGATTTCCTTCTGGTTAGTGCTGTCTTTACAACTTTACTCTGATATTCTGGGACAAATTTAGGCCCCTCTAAAAATAATAATAATGGCAAATCTTTGCAATAGGTCATGGAACTTTGGAAAACATGAGACAGGTTGGGACTTAGCTTTGATATCCTTAGGCTCAGTTGTGAGCACAGCTGAGAAACCCTCTGGCAGGAATCTTTGTCTCACACCCTCCAAGGACAAGACACTCTTTTGCTGTCATTTTCTCAGCTCAAGTGGCTAAGGTTTCTGCAGGAGCCCGCTGCTGGCACAGGGAGGATTGTGCTGTGTCACACTGAGGAATTTTGCCTTCCAATTTGGTTTTCAAAAAACCCACAGAATGGGTGTAAGGGTCACTGTTGGGACATTGAAGCCAGGCACTCAGGGCTGGGCACATCAGAATTCCAGCTGCTCAGCATTACCTCAACTATTGTGTGCACAGCACCTTCATAATTCAGAGACTTCTGACTTTATTCCTTCTGTGTCTGGATTTCCCACATGTAAAATAATAGTAATAATAAAAAATAATTGCCTTTGCATTGCAATTAGCAAAGGCAAATGAAGATCAATATTGCAGTGAACTTCACAACAGTGAGGTACGTTAGGGACATCTCCAACAGGATTTTGTAATGCTCAGTACATAAAATGGGGGCCCACACACAGGGACAATGACACCTGCTGTCCCAGACCACATATTGTGCTTTGTGCATTGGTCAAAGGTCTGTGGCACAAGTTGGTTCTCCAATTTCTCAATTTCTTGACTTCAAAACTGGATTTTACAACTGCATCCCTTTGACTGCAGACTTTTTGTGTGTTTTTATGGTCATTAATGTAATTAGAGGCTGTCTTAAGACCTTTAGATTAAGAATTAAAAATATTTAAAAATCAGTAGATAATTTGTTGTTTATGAAAATTGTAGTTGCAGTGTGGAATTTTGTTACTTTTTATTTAATCTTTGTAAGCTTGACATTTTTCCTTTGAAACCGCTGGAAGGAATTTTGTATTACTTGAATTGAAAAGGTATTTAAAGAGACTGTTTGGATGTTTGTACTGGTATTTTTTTAAAAGTAACTCCAAAGTGCTTATGCTACACAAAGATTTTTTTAAATTCAGAAATTGAGTCCATCCTTCAACAACTCAGTTATCTATTAATTCTAATTTGCCTCAAAAATATTAAGAAAAATAAAAGAAGAAGCCATAAACATTTGGTGTGGATTCTCTAAATTCCTTTAATTTGTTTGGATCAAATTCTCAGGCCTTATACAGGTAAAGAAGGGTTCAAAAGGCATGACTGAGATTTTGATTAAACAGGTCCAGGAGGGGCTGGCTGTATTTTTTCCTAGCAGTAGGAGTTAACGATAGTAGAAGCTAAAGACAGGAAATTTAGACAAAGATTTTCTATAGCTGTGAAAAAAAGCCATGAGGTAAAGCCAGAACATACCAGGATGATTATGGGTTATGACTGTTCCTTCACTGGAGTTTTCTGTTCACCTGCTAGGTCTGTGGAAGATGGGGAGAGACCCTTTGCACTAGGAATGCAGTTTGTTTTATTAAGAACTCTTGGTAAGTCTTACAGTAGCTCAGCATTTCCATAAAGGTCATGTTCAGCTTAAATGCACCATAAAAGTATTAAAATGCCATAAATATGCAACTAATTGCTTGGCTAACTGTATTAGGAACCTAAAATTAATAACTTCTGAAAAGATTGCATCTGAAAATGTAGTTAATTTACTTTTTTAGGTTACTGACTTTCTAGAACAACATTGTTTCACAAAAAGATAAATTTTTACACCTTCAAGTTGTATTTAAAAATTAATAGTTACTAAATATTATTTTAGAAGGATTTTTTAGCTTTCAAAAAACAGAATTCTGTTGCTTTCAGCAATAACAATAGTTTTTCTAATTTTTAATATAAGCATTTGTTACTTAATGTCTGAATGTCTTCTAATATTATTTAATGTCTTTCAAGTGTTGCAAAACAAAAACGGATAGATATAAAAAGTCTTTATTTTTCAAAGCATTCTCTTTCAAGCTCTTGAATTTCTAAAATCCTGCCCATAAAGAACACTCCAGGTGTTCAGCTACTATGAAATACATGACTAGAGCAAGCAAGGTCTATTCTAATCGAACAAGAGAAGCCCATAAAGCTGCATCTTCAAGTTTTGTTTGAGGAAGGATGTTTCAATCTCATGTTAAAGATGTTGTATTTCTGGAGAAAGCAGGAGCATTCATTGGACTGGCTGCGTTTTTAGCTGCCTTAGAAGTTAAAGTCTGTTTCTTGGGAAGACCTGTTCAAAAGGAGATGTATAATCTTACTGGTCTTACCCCTTACATCTATGTTCAAAAATCTTTTGTGATCTTCAGTGCTTTTTCATCTTAATCTAAAAACAGCACCTTTCCCAGCTCATGGGCAAAGGATGTTCAGCAGGTAATGCTATGGAGATAATGTATTTCACCTTCTATCTACCTGAGAACAAAATTGCATTTTTTTGTGGGGGACATGTAGTTCAAGAAGAGCTGTTTGGGGAAAGCAGATTGTAGTATCTGTTGTAAGGTGCTGCTGCATTGGCTTCTTTCAATTCTCTCCCATTTGTGGTAGGTTTCATGTGGGGGTAAATAGTATTGGTGGGAAGATTGACTGGCCAGCTTTCCATGTTTTACATTTCTTGTGAGAACAGCAGTGTAGAAATCTCAAAAATATTCAACCTACACTCATTGGCTGGGGCATATAGTTTCTTTAGAAGTTTTCCACAATATGCTAACACATACTATTTCTCTTGCTATTTTTGTTTCAGCTTACATTCCCACTCCAATTTATTTTGGGGCTGTTATTGACACCACGTGCATGCTTTGGCAACAGGATTGTGGCGTACAAGGATCTTGCTGGGAATACGATGTCACCTCGTTTCGTTTTGTCTACTTCGGGTTGGCAGCTGCTCTCAAGTTCGTGGGATTCTTTTTTATTTTCCTGGCCTGGTATTCCATAAAGTGTAAAGAAGAACAACTGCAGAGACAGAGTTGGAGGGCTTCGCCGGTGAACACTGTGAGTGAGATGGTTGGACAAGCTGGACCCCAACAAAACTATGCACGGACTAGATCCTGCCCTACCTTCAGTTCCCAAGGAGACATCAGTGTGGCACAAGGAATGAACTGCTTAGCACAGACATACCCCGGCCCTTTTTCAGAAGCAATAAATTCCTCAAATAAAAATGCATTGCAAGAAGTCACTGTTGAGCTATAGACCCATGGCTTGGTAATGTAATATTTAGTTTTGTTGGTTGACTTAGTTACGGCGCCTTGTAAAACACCTGTGCCTTCTATTTTTAATCTAAATGTAATGTGATAAAACCAACAAAGCTTGATGCAAACAACCATAATATGTTCCTGAGGGCTGGATACCTCAAACCAACCTGAGTTCTTATTTCTCCCCTCCCAACAATGGAGTTTTAAAAATTGTGTTTGTAATTATTTCAGATGTGTCCATTAAATGTCCATGCTCTGATCTAATATCATTGTAAAGTTGAGGTGTTATGAACAGCAGAAGTCAGTGGAAGAGTGACAAAAACTCATATTGTTGATGTCTAGACTCAAAAAAATGCTTAAATGTATTGTCAACTTCATATCCACAAATTGTATTTTTAAGAGATGAGTAATTACTGTGAGTTCTGCTACAAAGCACAACTGAACTTACTTAAACTATGCAACTTATTTGGATAATTGTATGTGCAGCAAATTAAGTTTAAAGCTTGCTTTTAAAGACATTACTGCAACTGAATTTGAAAGGGGCTATTTTCAGGTGTAATCATTAAATTAAAAAATAACATAAGGTTCAAAGTACTGTTAATAACATGTCAAGCCATACAAAAGTTGCGCATCAGGTAATATTTGCAAATGTTGAGTTGTAACATCTTTATCCTGTCAAAATGTGCATTAATTTTCACCTGATGGGATGTAGTCATTCTTCACAAAGTAGGTAGGATACTGTAATGCTTGAAGTAAAAAACTTCACTATTGGTTTATAGTAACATTAAGATGTAGGAATCATACACACATACCAGAGCAGATATGTGCACATTTCTGCAATGTTATTTGGGTGGCTGTTACTAGCACCAAATCCATATTTTCCTGAAGAAGAAAACAGCTGGTTATAGCTTGATAGGAAGTTTGGCTGTCCTTGAGAATTGCATGCCAGTGTAGCTCAGCTTCAGTGGGAAAGTCCTGAGGGAGAGGTAATGGCCTCGTCTGGTGTCTGAGACCTGGCAGGTCCCTCACAGCCAGTGGCAGCAGAGTTCAGGCTGCAGGAGTGAGCAGAGGGGCACCTCTAGGGGCTGCAAGCAACCTGCCCACCATGGTGCCAGCTCAGAGGCTCTCCCTGCACTCCTGGCACTGCCGAGGCACTGAGCACCCTGACAGCCAGGGGCTGGCGCAGCCCCTCTGGTTTCTGCCACACTTCTGCCTCTCCAGCTACCCAGTGATGGGCAGGCTGGTGGGACAGACCTGCAGGTCCTGGTTGTGTGGTGTGTCCCACACATATTTGCCTTTCCTTTTCTCAGCTTCACTGAAAGCTCCTGTGAAGGCAGAGAGTGAGTTTGTCTCTCCTTTGGCCCTCTGGGTAGAGAGGTAAGAATAGAAATTATCAGCAAGAGTGGACTCACAGGATGTGATGTGGCCTTTGTTTATCCAAATTACTGTAGTGTGTTCTCTGCCTGGGAGATGCTGAAACTTTCTAATCAAATGTGCTTGGCATTTCATTTCTTGCTCTGGAGGCTTTGTAGTGCCGTGCTCATCAGGTACTAATAATGTCTCAAAGGGCAGAAAATTCTGTCAGTTGGACACTGGGAAGTCAAGGCTGTATTGTGCCCTGCAGGGGAAGTCTTAGAAGTGTAGGAAATGAAAAAGCAGTCTTTTAAGAGGACTCAGGTTTGGATTTTGCTGAGTAGAGAACTTGTGTGAAAATAAATAGGAAAGAGCAGAGCTTCTACATATTTTAAACAGTTATTCCTGATTTAATTTTTCAATTTAGAACATGTATATTGATCAAACACTGTATGGAACCAAGTCCTTGAAAATAAAGGCAGTACTCTCCTTGGTATCCATTGAATTGTCCAGGGAAGAGTAGATTTCCCTCTCCCTGCCTTTGCCAACTGCCTTTTGTCATCACCTGGATCTTCTTGACCAGCACATGGGACTACCCATGGGTCTGCTTATTTCAGAATGTGTCAGTCCACTTATGTAGTTTGTAACAATTCTTACTCTTCCTGTCTGAAAACTCCAATTCTTCTACCCCAAACATAGAGGAATATTGTTTTGACCTCTTCCTACTATTCTGTCCATATTAACAGCCTTTTTATTTTTTGGGTTAAGCCTGAGAATGTATTTTCCTTTTATGCAGCCACCAGATACAGCGTGTCCTCAGCACCCACTTCCTGAGATAATTGGCTTCTACACTTCCTGTCCTGAGAAATAAATTTCCTTGGCTCAAAGGTGTTTGGTGTATATATATATATATATATATGTATATATATATATATATATATGTGTGTGTGTGTGTGTATATATATATATATGTGTATATATATATATGTGTGTGGGTGTGTGTGGTGTGTGTGTATATATTTGCTATAGGAGATAGAATAGATGATAAAAATGTTTCCTTTTGCTTCAGTTTCAAATGCTTGTTGCGCCAAGAATTTTCTACCTGGCGAAAATCGGCAAAGTAGTATGACAAAGTGTAATTGCAGCCCAGCCCTCGTCCATTTTTATCACTTCCCCATTTTAATCATCACAGGGAGAAGTGAAGAGTGACAATCTTTTCAAATACCTCAGGAACAGAGCATTTAGGGAATTTTAAAAGGCTGAAGATTAATCATCTGTCCTGATCTCTTATATTTCATGCCTTGTGTGCTTCAGTTCCATACAAAAACCAAGGAAGAGATTAGGATTGTCAGGAACTAATGGCACTGATGCCAAAGAATGAAAGTGATAAAAGTGACACTTCTGCAGCTGCTGCTGTTTCTGAGCATTGAAGGGATTTCAGAGCTTGTTGCAATGGAAACCATCTATTTTTTAGGATATCCTGACCGTAGAAAGAAAGATGTTAACTTTGGAAATACTGAAAAAGCCTTTTTTGCATACTTTCAATTTTAATTTTTAATTTGAAAATAAATTTTAATTTTTCTTTAAGTATTACATGCAAAACAAAATGTAATTCCTTACTTTTCAAACAATTTTTTCCCTGGTTTTGGGTATAGATAATTTTGGCAATGCAAATAAATTTCTATAAAATCAGTTAAGTCAGTATCCTCTGAAACCCAGACACTGGCTAGTTTTGATTGATTCCTGAAGGAGGGCTTCTCGTGAGTAATATATAACAATCTAAACAAAGCCAATAAAGGTATGCAGGGGAAAAACATTCACTTCCTAGAAATGTCAATTCCAGCATTGTCATTCACCAGTATATGGACTGAGACCTGCTGACCAAACCCTGTGTTCTGAGGCTGTCACTGCTGGAGGAAGCAGCATCTCCAGACATTGAGAGCACTCCAAGCAGTAGTTGTGGTCGACACATGGTGCTAAACCGACTTCACAGGAACTAAAAAAGAACTTTGCCTGTCATCTGGTGAAGGGGCCCATGCTGTCTTCCTACTGTGAGATCTCACCATAGAACATAAAATTCCATGAAGTTGTAATTTTTACCACCTTCCCTCTCTGTCCCTGAACACAAAAGGTTTGCTGGTGGTGAATACAAGAAAAGGTGAGGCAGGTGTCCTGCTCACCACAGGCTGCTATTGGTAGCAAACCCAAGTCACTTGCCTGCAGCTTACCAGCCAGTGATAATATGGAGCAACATCTGGTGATGCTCAAAGTGCCACCATGCCATCATAGGGACAGACTAAATCCCTCTTCCACCACTTAGTCCTGGTTTAGAGTGAGGAACATGAGAGGTGGAGTAACCCAATATATGGATTTGAGTGAACAGGTTAATTGTCCCTACTTAGCCTCCCATTCACCCTTGTTTCCTCAAAAAGGAGAAAACATCAGCTATGGCCTTAGGTGCTTATGAATTCAGCACCCTCAGGAGATAGTTTGTAGATCTTCACAGGCCTGGAGTAATCTGGAGAGTGGGACTGTCCATGTTTCCAGTTTTAGTCAAAAGCAGCCCCCTGGTTTTCGTCCCCCTTCTTCCCCTTGAGCATACTGGGTAAAACACAGTATAATTCAGAACCAATGACATTTTATAGCCTTTCAGTACAGTGTGAGCAGCTGCAAGAACCTTTGAATATTATGGTGCAATTTGTATTTATTCGGAAACTTTCAGTTCTTTGGCCAGCCTGTATATCTTTAAAAGTACATATAGTAACATGCAGTTCTTCAGAACTTACTGTTATGTAAGTGGAGGTACAAATCTACTAAGTATTAGAAATGTACATTTGAAAGGTCCTAAATTAATATAGTGTTTTCAAAAATATGGGATTTTTTAGTATTGATTATTAATTTGTAGTATTAGCTATTCATTCATTATGGCTCTGATCCAGCAGAACACTTAAATATGTGGGTAAATTTATATATTTAAGTAATGAACTTTAAAATAATGCACACTATGGGACTGAATCCTGTCTGCATTCAAAAAGAAATTCCTTTATCCAAAGAATATTTCTATGCATTTCCCCATAGATTCAGTGATAATTGTAACCAGAATAGCACAAAGTAGCACTTGAGTACTCTCCTGTGGCATTCAGGTGTGGCTACTTACATATCCAGCAATGGAGGAAGGCTGTTATTTTCAAATAGAATTCGAATTCAAAATATTTTGTGGGAATGGGCTAAGATTAATTCTCACTCTTCCTGCCATTCACTTATTTTATGAATTTCTGTCTGAAAACCTATGTGTTACACGGGGAGATAGATTAAATAAAGGCATCCTTCTGACCTTAGAGCCAATGAAATTGCTCAAGTAATGCTGCAGACTCAAATTATGCCCTTTCACAGAATTTGAACCTAGAAGTTCAGATGACAAATTGTCAGTATCCTGCACAAACAGAGCAGAGCATTGCCTGCTCAGTGGAACTTCAGAGAGCATGTTTGGGACAGGGGTCAGCACCTTCTGCACTGTTCTTGCAGGTTTTCCCTCAAAATGCCTGAATAATTGCTGCCTTACTACACTTTTCTGTGTATGTGATACCACAACTCTTCATGGTGTTATATTGATATAAAATTGATGATAAATAGGTCCAAAGTGTCTTGCTGCTATTTTGGAGCCAGATTCCTGGCCTCACTAGTCCAATGTTGAGGCTGAAGAACTAGACAATACCTTGTGTTGGAAGTTAACAAGCTGTTGCTTTAGCAAGTGTGTGTGAAGTAGGGAATATCAAGCTTGTTTAGCTTCTATACTCTATTCACTTGTTAATACTACTATTTTTGGAGATTGAAGACAAAAAAAACTTCCTAAACAAGTTTATCTTTTTCTGTTTTCTCAATAATGTATCTTTTACAATGGCTTAGGAGATGCCATGCTACATGCTTCAGAATCTGGGTTCCCCCAGCTGAAGCCATCCAGCTGCGCTTGCTTTCCAGGGGCTTAAAACACCTGGTAATAGAGATTTACCAGGACTGCAACCTGCATCATCATTGCTGTGGACAGTGTTGGCTACTTATAGATTAAACCTGTAATCAACACATTTCAGGTTCTTCACATACTGGACTTGATTCTTTGGACATTTTCATCACTTCAGAGTGCTTAGAAAATAGGCAGTCAACATCACGGTGACAGATTTATTCTTTGGTAGGGAATTACGGCTTTCTTCTTTTTTCTTTTAACATCTTGTTTGACAAATAACAATTCAAAAAGACCACATGTAAGCATTGTCACAGAGTAGAGATGTGGAGCCTTCAGTGTGAGGACAGGAGATGGCCTGGTTCATATGATTAGTCTCCTTTATACTGAATATCACTAATACATGCTACTTTGTGGACAAAGGTTTGAAAGCCTACCTGATCCTCAGGAAGGAAATTTTTCCTATATTTTCCTCATAATTTATTGCGTAAATTAAGGAGGAAAGTTAGCACTACCCATGTCCTGTGGCCATATTCATTGCATTAAACTGCAGTTAATAATTTTAGCAGTTGCCCCTCCAGTCCTTCAGCTCAGCTATCTTTTTTGTTAATACATACAGCCTGTTAAACACAGAGGTAGCTTTGCAATTTCAAAGTAGCTCCGAAGTTTTCTTGACTTCAAGTGTTACAGAATAGATGCTTATTCATCCAGGTTCCATTCTACTCTTCTAATTATTGCATTATCCATTGTGTGTATTGTACTTTAAATTTTTTATTTCAATCTCAAACCAGTTGTCACAATGTTATCCTGTAACAGTGTTTTGTTCATTATATAGAATTGTTGAAAAGCTGTGGAATTAATGAAGGGCTACAAAAAGCATCCAAATGTTGTTCACCTTGAGGAAGGGTGAGACAGCTTGATAATCTCTGGACAATAGACTATACAACACTGTGGTGCTAATAGGTACAGAAGTATTTTATGATATATTCACTATGACTTAAATAACATACTCAAGGCATGTCAATGATGCAACTGCATGTATTTCTGTTCCTAAAGTCTGGACTGCTGCGACAAAGACAGTGTTTGTAATTCCTGGTGGGCCAATTCCTACCTAGCTGTCCTGTGGGTGAGTAATTTCAGGAGTCTGTGTAGGATTTGGCCCAGCACTATTAGGTAAAGTAAAAGCTACATAGACCACAGAAGTCTCGTGTGTGTAGAATGTATTCAGCCTGCTGTAGCATGTTACTTTATTTAGTTGCTTTGCTTAAGCAGGGGCTAAAAATAAATTCTGTAGTAATGATAAGAAACACTGGGCTAAATTCTGGAACCACTTAACCAAGCAATATTAGCAAGCGTTTGAATTAAAATGAGGATTGAAGTCTGAAATATGAATGTTCTTTCATGGAATACCAGAAAGAGAGGGGTAGAATAAGAGCAAATTCTATCTCTAGAAATGGAAAAAGGCCAAATCTGGTTGGCTTTAAAGTGAGCTATGGTTTACAAAAGGGGTGTTTGGTTTTAAAATCTTGGAGACAAAATTTCCCTTTTGAATTCTGAACCATAATTTTTTTGTCTTATTGTGCCTGGGCTGCACATGCAGGGCAGGTGTCTGTATTCCAAATAGCACTGAAAGCACTAATAGCACTAATCACACTTCTGACTGACAGGCCAGAAAATTTGCCTCTGTAGCAAACTCCATATTTGAAAACCTGGAGGGAAATTTCCAAACAAAACAACAAAAAAAAAAAGTACAAAATGATTGAAAGCTGAGTTTCAGTAAAAAAAGTAAGAAAATTTTCTGTCAGTGAGATCCACAGTTGAGTGGAGGCTTTTCACCAGCTGAGCACATGGGAGTTTGGCTCCTGGCTGCTGTGCATACCTCTACCAAATAATTTGTGCAGAACAGCAACAGTCTGGTTGTGTTGTAGGAGCATGGAGTGGGCATACTGCCTGTAACTGTTTAGTTTTTAAAAAACTCATTATTAAGCAACTGTGTAGAGTATTAAGGAAATTTGTAGAGTATGTCTGATGGTATGAGTGTGTGGGTGCTGTGCTGTCGTAAAAAGAGAATTGGTTTATGATGGGTATTTTTGAATACTTTAGGCTCCTGTATGTTTTTGGTTTTTTTTTTTTTTTTTTTTTTAATTTATATTTATTTCTCATCAGAGCTTAGAGTAATTTTAAAGTTATATAACCCATGATTTAATGAAACCTACTGTCAGCATCTGTTGTAAACATGTGTTTACAAAACAAACTCTTGAATACTTGATACTTGGAAATAAAAAATAGCATATCATGTGTGTTGACTGGGTCCAGATCCTCTCTGATTTCAAAATAAGACTTGCATGTTTTCATTTCCAATACATATAATCACACAAAAAAAAATCATCTTTCAGATCCCCCTGCACATTACCAGAGTCCAAGACCAGAGCGTTAAACCAAGGAAAGTGGATGAAATTAGATTTGTAGCACATCCCGGTGAAGACGGACCAGGTGCAGCCCTCGGCAGCGCTGGCAGCGCAGGGAGGGGCGCAGGCTCAGGGAGAGGCGCTTTGGCGTGGCTCTGCACCGACACCTGCTGCCCGAGCGGCTGTGACACGCTCCAGGCAGTCCCGGGCAGTTCAGGCTGGCACTGAATCCCCTCAGGTGTGACACATCATTTCTGAAATGACTCTCTGGCTTGTAATCTATTTACTGTACATCGGTTCTCACTGAAAAATGATGTCAGAGCACACAAACAGGATTGAGTTTTGCTGAAACTAAAGGAAGAACTTACAACATCACACGTACCCAGGCACCCACAGCTGCTCAGGGCTCAAGTCTAGTCCTGGGCAGATCTTCCTTGGACAAGGCTGTTGCATCTCTTGGGTTCTCAGCCCTGACTGTTTTACACAGATCCTCTCTAACTCTGCTTGTGTGACTTCAGTGTAGACAGCTGCAGGCATCTTTGCTCTTTTGCAGTGCTTTCAGTTGCTAGGCAGTCTCAGAAAGTGTTTCACACTGTCCAAGGATGTGAGGTCAATATGGCTGCCTTACCTTAAATTCCAGATTAAACTTTTTGCATACCATTGCTACCTCCCAAAGATGTGCGAGTTTTAAAGTTCTTCTGTCCATCTCCAGGGGCTCTTCAGAAAGTCATGAACTATGTCCTGCCTTTCAGAATAGACACATCTCTACTGCTCTGCAGATCACAAAAAGCTACAAAAGTCATCCTCTTGGCTCTCTCCCATGTGAGGAGCACTTGCCAAATTTAGGCACTTGCATCATTCCTGAGCCTGCAACTGCCTGTAAAAGCTTCCTGACAGTCACACCATACACTGCTCATGGACTTGACTGCCTCAGCTATGCAACAAGAAGTACTGTGCAAAAAGAAATACAAAACAAATTGGGACAGCAACACACTGCTTAGGCCGTATACTTAGAGATATGAGAGATGTTTGCCTCTTTAACTTGGTTTAGTTTTGTATTTGGGGCATGTTTCCAAGACAGCAAGGATCAGAGCTCATTGCTGTCTGTACCTCTCACCTACAAAATCAGTGTCCTTTATAGTTTCTTTCCTCCACACTCCTATAAGAAACCTGTAAAAAAGGCTCCCACCTGGTTTAGAAGGTAGGGCAGTGTTTAACTGATAGTTTAGATGACAGAGTACTGTCCTAGAAGAAGGAAGGTAGACAACTTTCAAATGAATAAGATGCTCTTTCTTCCATTTCCTGAATGAGTACTTTAAGCTCTCAGGTAAGGAGGATGACAAGTGGGGTGAATCGATGGACCACACTGTTGCACAATTCCCTTCTCTATCTCTGCCCCAGCATTAAGAGAGAAAGCACCTTGCTTGATTCTTTCAAAGAACTGTACTTCCAAAGAATGTAGGGCACATTGTTGGTGCTGGATAATTCCCTGTACAAAAGTACAAGAGCGGTATCTTATGTGGTATCTTGTGTGGGATCTTGCTTCAATTTGCCTTTCTCCTTCAAGTCCTCCCAAACTCACTGGCTCAGCCTGCTCTGCACCCTGTTTTGAGATACATCCTGTGCTTACTACTGTGCTTTCAGGGCAGACTTCTCCCAGGGCTCTACCTGACACTGCAGTGACTCTTTTTGAACATTTGGATTCATCCACTTTCCTGATCCCCGCAAACATCACCTGTAACTTCATGTCTGCAGGAGCATCAGAGTCCCAAGACCATGTAAAGGAAAGAAGAGTTCAAGAAGTACAGATTCAGAGGCTCAGTTTAGGTATGAAGTACTCTTATTCACAGGCCATTGAACAAACATAGAGTTCATGTAAGAGAGAGTATACCTTGAAAGCTGAGTTCCTTTTCGTGCTGACTCTTGTACAAGCAGACACAAGTCCTGACTAGGGATCTGTGGTTCACTCTTGGTAAGCACTGCATGTCTGGTCTGCAGTGCTGTGCTGTCACAGGGAGAGCTGTGCAGGGAGGAGAGAAAGCAGCAAAGCAAGACATGGCTCCATGAAACATTTCATTACTTCTGGGAACTGCTGGTTGTGCAGCTCGGTGCATGGAGTTCAAGGAAGAAAGGACCGGATGAATTTGGAATTAAAAAAAACCTAAAATCACAGCATGTCTTAAACAAAAAATATACATTACTCACATTTCCAGGAATAATTTATACCTAAAAGAATGTTGTGTGTTATTTTGTTACATTGCTTTTAATGTAGATGGATTCTTAAAACTGAAACTGTTAACATATTTTTGAAATGAACCTTATTCAGGAGGAAAACTGGATCATGCGGACTTCTCTGAAGCAGGTAAAGTAAAACACTTTTTATTTCAAGAAATATTGCTTCCAGACTTTCCCGAAGCCAGAATTGTACTATAAAAGTATCACAGAAATATTATACAAGATTTAAAAACACAGTTTGTATCCTAGTAACTTGAAACCTATGTACAAATAGCATCATTCATGACCATAAATATTTGCTTCTATCAATCAGCCCATGACACATACATCAGATAAAGAACTAGTAATTTTAACATATTTACAGAGTCCATCAAAAAGACTGCTTCTTAAAATTATTAAAATCCTACTAAAAGAATCTCCTTTGTAAAAAGTTTCAACTTAAAATACAATGTAATGAATGTAAGTTTAACCTGCAGTGCTTGCAATAGCCAAAAAATATTCACTACACTAAATAACATGTAACAGGTAGGAAACATACCTGTGAGTGGGACACTGTAGAATTACGTCTGTTTGAGGTAATTCTCTTCTGTTGCTGTTGTGACAATTATTTAAACATTTATTAAAAAGCAAGGGAAAATATTAACTTTTGACTAATACAGATTTTTGAAGTAATTTTTGTATTATACTTCATATGATTTAATGTTTGGTAAAGTTCAAGAGAAAATTTAGAATACAACAACAAAAATTATTACTGAAGTACTATTTTTTACTCTCATGTGCCTTTTGTGTCTAAAATAATGGAAACCTAACATGATTTTATCATTTCCTTTAATGCGTTTTCAAAACAGGAAAGGAATTTAAGACTCAAAATGATAATAATGCTTTCAAGATATTGCTCAGAATAATAAAAATCAGATGGGGCAACAAAAACATTTATGTACTGATGTAAACCTTTCTACCAGTATCAGCAAAAAAAAAAAGAAGTCAGAAAAATTAATGGAATTTTAATACTGACAATATCAACATATAAGGAAACAATCCAATTTAAACAGATCCTTCTACAGTTAACAATTATTAGCCATACCTTTCTGAGATTAAATTTAATAAAGTAACAAAATCATGCAATATTTTTCCTAAGATAATATTTGAAGAGTCTGTTTCCACAATCCATGGTGTTTACCTCTTTCAGGTCAGTCTGTTTATTGGTTTTACAATTTCATAAGACAATGAGCAAACTAAGAACCTGTAAGGTATTAGAAGCACAAATGGTATGGCATACAGATTTTAAAAGTGCATTTTACTTGAAAGCATGGCATTAAGAATTGCCAGTGGTTAAAATAATTGATGAAAAAGACATTATGCAGGCATACTGGGTGAACTGAAACACTCAGTCATGGTGGGACCATTTGGAAATAGAGAAAGTGACTTGGGCATCCATTTGGAAGAAATAATTTTTAGCTTTCAGAGAATGTGCTACTGCATTTGAAAGTCAACACTGTTTCTTTTAATGGAAAATTGGAAATCTTGCTTCCCAGTGAGGAGAATTACAGTGAAAGTATGTGCATGTGAATAAAAAAAAATGCAGAGACAAATACTGAACTGGGCTCAATTTAGCTGCAAAATGTATCTACAATAAACATGGAATGTCAGTTGTCTTGATTACCTTTATTAGTTTGCTAATAAGAAAAAGGAGAACTTATTTAATGGTTTACAACTTGATCTAATCCAAGGAGAGTGGAGCTGAGGCACTGCCTTCTGCATTTAGGATTTGTGAACTTTCTCCTGCAAGACTCTGTTTGGCTTTTTTTAAGAAAGTTCCTTCTTCCTGGGTACTGACAGGTGAATCCCTAATGGATATGTTTACAGTCTGACGAATGAAGGATTCATCAGACCTCATGGGAAGATATATTTGGTCTTCAAATATATCTTCCACAGTGTCACTATCCTGATGAATGTCTTTTTGAGGAATGCTGATGGGCTGTAGCATGAAGTTATGCCGGGACTCCAACTCTATCAAACCGTTTCCACTGAAATCCATATCAAAACGGTCCGATTCTTTATCCTCCATCCATTTTTCAGCTGGATGACTCTTTCTCCAGTGTGCGTCGTTCAAACTACTTTTCTCAGGAATATCATTGTTTAATTCAAGTTTCCTCTCCTGACTTAAATTCACTGTGCTCAGAGCAAGGGCTGCAAAGTCTGTTGGCACAATAAGCTGCAACTCTTCTGCAGTCAGGCCGCTGGACTCCTCAGCAGAAGTAATTTCCACCAAGGTGAATGGCGTGGATGATTCGTCCCTGTCCCCGTTGCTTTGGCCAGTGTTGTCCTTGTCTGGTTTATTTTGCTGGTAGTAACTGTTCAGCAGTGCAAACATTCTATCTACATCCTTCAAGTAATTAGTCCAGTCAGCCAGACTAAGTCTAAAGTTGTGTCTGTATTCATATACACTTTCATTCACACTGTACAAGTCTTCCAGTCCTTGCCAGTCAATGTCGCCAGTGAAAATGGGCAGCTTAGCCTTCCCATCCATCCCATAATTGTCCTCTGTTGAGAGAAAGAATAAAGCCTACTGGTGAACACTATTAAAGGTGCAAGCAAAGCTTCCATGTGTGTTTCTACTTCAATTGGCTTGAAAGCACCACTGTTCATAAAGTAGGTAGCTCAAAGTGTAAATCACTCCACCTCTTCTGTCATCAGATGAATGGTTCTGGCCTTGGGTATGTTCACAGCCCCTGCTAAACACACAGCAAGAACTCCCTGTCTCCTGCTACATCCCTGGGCTGAGTAAAAAATGAACAAAATCTGGTCTAATGGGGCTTTGTGATTATATTCAGAGATAAGTCCTTCCTCTGATATTTCAAGGCAGGAAAAATGTTTCAATACACAAATAATCCATTTGCCTTTCTTGAGCACTCCAGCAAAACATGCAATAACCAAACAGTGGTTAAGCATAAAAGAGGGGACTAACTCTGAAAGCCATTGGTGACCTGAACTTCAATGCCCACATGAATTTTGTTTCTGGATAGCTTAAAATATGGTCTACAAACAACTAGACACATTTTGTTTAGTAAATATTAGTCAAAGGGGGTTTTAATCTATTTCGTAAACATTCATTTTAGTTTACATGGAGCAATTAGGGGAAATGAAAGCTGTAAAAATTTGGTGTGAATTAATTTATAGGACTGCACCACTGTGTAAAATAGTGTTAAAATATACACAGAGAATATTCCTAAGGTTTTTTTTTTAAAAAAAAAAAAGCTTTCAAAGAAAATATCTAGCAGCCTTCTCAAATAATACGTCTGAATGAATTGTATAGATATGGGTCTATAAGCAACAACAGAGCTGCATTTTTTATTGATCACAGCCAGAAAATGCAAAGACACAGAAGAAAACCATTTCCAAAATATTTTAAAATTTGCTACAGTAACTATAGTGACTCAGATTATCACCTGTGATGTGAAGCCCGTTTTATACTGAAAAGTAACACTGAACAACACCATTTTATTTAATTCACTGGGCAGACTGAATTCACTGGAGAGATTTTATCAACAAGGTGGTCTACAAGGAAAGATGAATCAAGCAATGCAAATGTTTGTCAGGGAAAGTGACAATTTTGCCCTTACAAATGATGTTGCAGGCAATCTTTAGTAATTAACTTACAGATTTATTCTCTTCATGAAAATTGTACAGGCAGGTAAGCTAGTAGCAATTACTTTAGAAGTTCGAGTGGCTACATTCCAACCATGTGAACTTAGCTCAAATCCTCATCTATACTGAGCCCTGCATGCCCATGGATGGCTCTTGGCATCTCCGTTAATTTGTTTGTATTTTAAGTTGCCCATTCTCTTTATTCAAGTAGAACAGAAGTTATAACATTTGTCTATCATAGATTACATTCTTTGCTTCTTACTAGCTTGGGATTTCACAGTAAAAGAATTTCTCCAATATTTAGTCCATCATATGGAAAGTCAGAAAAATACCATAACGGTCAGAAAAAAAACCTTGATATTTTCTTACAACGTGGGGCCTTACTCTGCTCCACCAAAAGAAGACCACTTTCCCTATTTGAAAACACCGGAGCCTTTGCTCTTAATTGGAAATATTTTGCAACATAAAATTTAAGTATTTTATTTTTTAAATATCAAATTCTAGATTTTTTTTTTTAACATTTGACAAGTCTTCCTGATCCAGGAAGAAACAAAAGCTTTTTGAATTTGGTAGAACAGCTATGACAGAGCATCTTCTTTCTTTCCTGAAGCAGACAAGAGAAATGCAATGATGGCATGGCCACACGAGAGCCATCTTTGTAAGTCACATTATGGATAATTTGTTTCCTGAAACAAAAGATAATTAAATACCACAGAGATTTCAAGAAAGAAGATTTACTCTTCTGGTGCTTAGAGGCATAAAGGGCCCTAGAAAACATCATGGCAGGGGGCTGCTTTTGCAAGGAACTTAGTCACTAAACCCTTGAAGATATTAACCACACTGCAGATGCAACAATATTTAATTTTCTCTGTTATTATTTTTATTGCTAGGGTTTTTTTTTTTCCTTTGCCAAGTCAGAGCCTGTATAGGAAAACAAACTGTTGCAGGGACAGTCACGTGGGTGTTATGGCAGGAACTGGAACAGGAGTGATGCTGTTTGACTGGTAACAGGTTTGGGGACAGAGCAGGGGACTGGGGGGGCAAAGCAGGAGCCATAAAGGTGCATTTGGGGCCAGGAGGGACTCTGCTGCCCATCCCCAGCAGGGGAACAGAGGCTTGAGCTGGGTGGCAGGTTGGGCAGTGGGGAAGTCTGGGGAGCAGTGAAGAAGAAGAGGGTTTCTGAGGAGGCTCAGCAGCAGGGCAATGGGGCTGTGCTGCACAGGAGTGAGATCAGCAAGGAGTTTGCAGTGTTCCTACAAAATAGCTGAAAGTCTGAGTCAGAGCTACATGGTCCTTTACTCTGGATCTATTTTTTGCTCTCTAAATGTGGCACTGTTTCTGCAGTCTCAGAGAAGTTTCACAGCTGGGAAGGCACTGGGAATTGTTCCATGATCTTTGTGTCACACAGAGGAAAATAGCTTGTTTGAAGACAGAGATAACTTATATTCATATATGTTAAACAAACAGGGAAGCAAAGTCTCAAGGTCCTAGAGCTATTTTGGTTGACTGAGCAAATTACTTCACAGTTTAATTCCACAACTTGCAGTAAGCATGAAAAGTCTCCCACTGAAATTAAAGCAAATAGAGGGAAGAGGAGAGGAAAGAAGAGGTTTTTCCCCTGCAAGAAATTTTGTTACAAATAAGTATGAAATGGAAAAGTGCAGAT
Source organism: Vidua chalybeata (assembly GCF_026979565.1). NCBI lineage: Eukaryota > Metazoa > Chordata > Aves > Passeriformes > Viduidae > Vidua > Vidua chalybeata. Next base: position 119,846,859 of record NC_071530.1, on the reverse strand, counting down.
GAGTTGCATTTGAGAAACAGCATGGCAGTAGTTTCCTTGATCAACATTTTGGAATTTCTCAGCTATGACATAGATCCAAAAGAGAAAAAAATTGTTGCTAGCAGTTCAAAGCAAAACTTGCTCTTTTTTTTTTGTTGCTTTGTTTTTTGTTTGTTCATTTGTAGATCAAGCTTTAGTTAAGCTTTACTCTCAATTTATCCTACCCTGGCATCCTCTATAATGCTATCTGTGCCTGTTTTATCTCAAAACTAATAAGATATTTGAATATGTCTCCTTTGAGACTAAAGACAGGTGGGTAAAATCATATCCTTGGTGGCTTTGAAAAACTTCAGACAAGTAGAAGAGGAGAGAGGAATGTGCAGTTCACACATCCTGTTATCACCCTTGTCTGCAGAGCTGCACCACGTGGGTCACAGGGCAGATGTGGTGCCAGTTCTTCCCTGCAGAAGCTCTCTGTCCCTTTGTGCAAAGCACACAGCATCATTCTGGCTATTTCCACATGGGCCTGTTGGCCCAGTGCCTTACTGCAGCACAGGCAGTGCTTTACTAACTCAGGGCATTTTGAACTGGAAACAGGTCTGAGTCAAGAATCTACATGATCTGAAGGAAGCCTAAGGAGCAGTTCAGATGACTTTCCATTGTTATTCCATTTGTTCTCTCCAGGCAGCAACAAAAGGATCTTCTACTAGATCATTGTAATGACTCCTGATAAATGGGATTTGTTAATTTTTGTTTTGTTTGGTTGGTTTTGTTTTGTTTAAGAAAAGAAAAACAGCCTACGAAGATGGGGCTTGAACCAAAATGTTGAATGTGTAAATTGAGAAACTGGGTGTCTGCAATGTCACAACACAGAACAATATTGCTTATCTTATATTATACTGCTGTTTATCACAGTAGCAAAATGTTTATGGTATGTTCTTTGGTATCAGAAGTTAAAATGTTTTTGTTGCTAAACAGTGTAGGAAGATATAATTCAAAAATTAATCCTGTGTGCTCTGCTATTTCATATAATCCTACAAGTCAAAAATGCTATTTCTGTTAGATCTGTAGTTAAAATGAAGAATGCTTACTTACAAGGACTGCTTCTAATGAAAGACTTAAAAGCATAATTACAGGGATTGCTTTTTATCATTGTAGCAACCAGTTCTGACCAGGCTGTAATGAGCAATGCAAACAGTGGGATACAAACCAAACAAAAGTTTATCATTTTCCTAGATCCCAAAACTACTCAGGTGAGAAAATACAAAATTGGCAGCAAAAGAAAATTTAGCTGCTTAAATTGCAGATCTATACATTGAAATACATTAGCTTAATTGTTCTCTGACTGCTAGAAACTAAGGAAAAGGTTCTTTTCAAAAGACTGTGAAAAAGGTTTTATGTAGACTTGTCTACCACTTGGACTCCCTTGTTTACTTTTCAAGTAAGCTGTGTATATCAGCAGCTACTCCTCCAAAGTGTATAGAGGTGAAAATGTATAAAACTGATAAACTGTGAAAAGGAGTCCAGTCTAAATATGACACTCCACAGATGTTAATCTGTTTTCACCCTGAGAACAAGTACTGCTCAATGAATAGGAAGGGCAGTACTCTTAAGACCTGCAGTTTTTTTCAGTCTCTTCAGGTTTTGCTTTATGTTTGTCTGGTTTCTCCACCAGGAGACACAGAGCTCTGAATGATAAACATGTAGGTACAATAAGTACACTTTTAAACAGAAAAATATACTTTCAAAGAGATGTCTGTCATGTATTCCTCATGTTCAAGTGTTAGGTTTTAAAAACCTCACCTGGTGCCTTTCCTCAGTTCAAATAATACAACCTTTTAAGGAAATTTTATTTCATGCTTGTCTGATCTGGTTCCAGCCCAAAGGAGCTTCATCTTTCTGCCACTAAATTGAACACTCTCCTGCTGGCTTCTGAGCACAGGCTGCTCATATTGAGCACTGCTTTTGCTTAAAGTGGTATCTGCCAACATTTCCAAAACCCAGGGAGAAGATTTTGCTTTGCTTCCATAGGTTTGACTAGGTTCTTTGTACTTCAGAAAGCCTTCTAAGCATACTTAGTTTACATTTAAAAAGCAGCTGTGAAGACCTACTAAATAAAACCAGAAAAACACCTCCAACCCATCCAAAATCAACATGATAACACAAGAGCAACCCAAAAGAGGTGATTTTCCTGTATAATTTTCCTTGGGCAAACATCTAAGGAGTACAGGCATGAAATATGAACTGTATGAAGTCTTGCTATGGCAATGAGCTACGTTAAATGCAGAATGGTAGATCTAAAAAACAATGGCCAAGTTCAGTGTAGGGTAGTTAGAAAATGCATGCATCAAAAGCTACGCTGTGTGCAACATGGCAGGATACAGACATTAGTTGAAATGGACTGGAGTCATGCAATTATTTGGAAAGAAGCTGCTGAGGAGAATAAAAAAGTGTGGATACCTGTGTGGATCATAGCTTCCTCCATCTTTATTTCCTGATATAGGAAAATACAAGAGTAACTTTTGTTAGTGTTTAGAACTTGTAAAACCATTCAAAATGTAGTTTTCCATGCACAGCATCTAACTCCTAAAAAGAAATGTACTGTGTTAAATAAAGACAGAGCTGCAGTCCAACAAAGATTTCCTGGAAGTTTTACATAAAAGAACTGAAAACCCACAGGTTTTCAAAAATAATAAAATCCCCAAACAATTAGATATTGTAAAAAAGAGAAACATTTGTAGATGTAGAAAGAGATACAAAGAGGCAACACCACAAATTATGCAGAATGGAGCATTCCTGTGAAAAAATAATAAATCATAATGTTCAATCAACCAAAGTTAAGTGCAATGAATTCCAGAGACTTGAAATAAAAATACCAGTTTTGTTTTAATCAGAGACTCTTGTAAAGAAATGTTGCTTTCTTAAAAAATGAAGGAGACTACTGGTGATTAGAAGTTTGCAACATTAAATTTTGGTTGTGGCAAGGAACCTGAAGTTGTTGACATAGGCAGACGGCATTTGAAATAAACACAGGATTTAATACCTCACCTGATACTGGGAGGCAAAAACTAATGAAATAAACCCTGCAAGAGAGAAAAGAGTTATGGCTGTGAAGATCTGCATGCAGCTGTTATTGATTAGCTTCAATAACGATATCCCTTCTGCAGCATTTCTGTCAAGTGACTGGTTTTGCCATCAATATGTGTCAAGAATAACCTGTGCAGACTTGCAAAGAAGCCTCTTGGTCATGCAGATGTGCAGGATTGGTGTATATGGATAATTCCAAATTGTTCAGAGCAATACTTAGAAGAGTGACACTTCATGGATAAAAGTAGAATTTAAGTAGGTGAAAACAATGTTAATAAAATGGAAATAAACCCTACTATTTATCTTGTACCTGTTTCAAGTCCCTTTGGCCTTGGATTGCACTGTTTGTAACCTTGACAACTTCTCAGCTCCATAAGCTGGATGTGTAATTGATTCAAAATGCCTCTTTCCACTGTGTGAACTGTATTGGTCAGCTGAGAAAGAGAGGAACCAAGGGAAATTATACTTGTTAAGAAAAATTAAGGAAAATCTGAGAAAAAAAAAATTAAGGAAACTTTTGTAACAAGGAAAGGGGTTTACCTGATAGGGATCAGTGTTCATATCAAAATATTCCAAGAAGCCGGTTGCAAACTCACAAAACAGAAAATTGTGGGTGTCATTAACTGTTCGCAAACACCAGTAAGTGTTGTTGTTGGAGCTTGTGCAAGCACAGAAAGAGCCCACTGTAATTACAGAAACAAGTTATTAGTTTTCAGTCAAAAATAATATGCTTGTTCCTCCTACTAGTACCTTTAATCACAGTAATGAAATACTAGCATTGCCTTAGGTTTTTATTTAGATTTTTCTAGATTATTTAGATTTGGGTACTGTGACTAGCTGTGAACAGCATCAATGTTTTGAACAGGCTTAATAAAAATAGTATTACAATACATTAATACATCTTCTTTAAATTGTGAACTGTGTCAAAAGGACACTTTTTTACCCCATGACTGTTGCTGGAGCATTGCCAGAATGCACAGCAACATGAGAACTCTTCAGAACTTTTTGTTACTCAGCAGTTAAAAAGAAATTAATGAATGTAATTGTTGTCTTTAAAACAAATATCATGCATAAGACGACTTTAGGAATATCTTAAAATGTAAAGTACATAGCAGAAGTCCTAGTACAATCAGAACAGATTATCACTAGGAGACAATTTCTTTCTCCAAATGAAAAGTTGTTCTTAGCAAATTTTCAGCTTGGGGTCAAATATGTTGTAACATATGCATGTAACCTGATCTTGAAATTTCGGCAAATAAAGTTTTCAGTCACTTTTCTTTCTCCATCATCACAAGTGAGAAAAATACTGGTTTTTAATGCTGACTCCTGAGAAAAGTTTAAGTATGTTTCAATGTGATTATAATCTATATACCCTGAAGTTTAAAGAGACTTAAAATATCCTTTACCTCTAATATTTTGTTCACATACAAAAGTGCTATGCCGTTGTGATTTTGAAAATATTTTAGCATATGAAAAGTGGAATAATGGGAAGAATTCATCAGGGATAGTATCTGCATTTTGTTCACGATATGTTGTTTATTATATACTTTGAAATAAAAATGTTAAAATGAAAGTAGACCGTTTATGTGCTGAAGTTTTTGACAGCATTAAAGGTCAGAATAATGCCCTGATTTCATGAAGTGGAAAGCCAGTAATACAGCAGAGGATAATGTAGATCACATCTGCATTTTGACACAAGACTCACAGTTCCAGAATGGTGCTGTTTGCCAGTGGTTGTTGTCATGGGTAAAACACGTCAGCCCGGGAAGGCTACACTCATCTCCCTTCTTCTGGCGCCTTTTTCCCTTCCGCTCCTTCTTCCTTCTCCGGTTCTCTTTGAACAGCTGCAGTTTGCCATCCACCTCCTGTGCTGCTTCTCTGTTCAGAGAAGTTGGGCATGGCTGACTAAGAACACTCTCTGTTTGATTAACAACAGCACTAGCAGTTTTTACATCTTTCTGGATTTTATAAAGGTGAAAGGATGAGAACAGGACCTTCTAGCTCAGCTTCCCCAGCTGTTGAGATAAGGTGTTCCCTTCAGCAAACATGAGAAAGGATGCACTGCTGCACTTAGATTTTACTGGATCTTCTTAAAAAAAAATATTGATCAGTTTCTGACAATGCTATTTTCATCCTTTTTCTATCAGTAGGTTGAAGAAATATTATCCATAAACTTTCCCAAGTTGGTCCAAAATTACTGAATGTTTCTTGTGATAGCTTACTACATGTGACCTTTTCTTCCCCTCACCTCCCTCCACAAAAAACGCAACAAAACCCAAACCGAAAAAACTCCCCAAATGCCCAAAACTACATTTATCCAGTCACCAAAAAGCCAGCTGTGAGAGAGTTTAATAACAGCCTTACTTGAAGGGATGAAGATGGCTCTTGAGTTTGTCTTGGGTCTTTACCCCCTTCTCTTTGTTGTAATAGCTACAGGGAAAAATTTTAGGAATTATTAAGTCACAAAACTGTTTTCAACACAAAACCAAAACAGAAATATACTATCATTGGCATTTTCTTAAGGAACTATACAGACTTAAAATTTTCACTTAATTTAAGAAAGTTATATCTGTGTGACGCTGTGGTAGGTTATGGCAGAACTACAGCCGGATTCAAACATGTCGGTAGAATACAAACATATGTAATCTTAAATGTTAAAATTTATCTTCTTGTGGTTCACAGTAGCTTCTACTCATATCTAACTAAAATAGAGGCCTACTATAGTTAAAATATCAATAAAGCTTTGGGGTTTTGTTTTCAATCTCAAAATCCCTGGAAAATGTATAAGCCTTAGAAATCAGAGTAGCATTCAGTATTTAGTGCCACCTCACTTACCTCTGTTTACTACAATCACATTCATCCGGTTTTCTTCTTTTTAGGTGTCCTCTAACTTCCCTCAAATTCTTAATTTTGTCTTGGAGAGCTTCAATCTGCAAAGAGAATATTTCTGAGTCAGAATTATTCTTTGAAAAGCTATCAGTGTAAAGACTTCACCAAGATTTTAAAATACCTCTTACCTCCTTATCAATGTAAGCCTTGTGATCCTTCCAGGCTCTGGCAGACTGGTACAGCTCCCTCTCACAGTGAATAGTGTCATTTGGAAGAATAAAACATCTGTAGATGTGAGTTTAAGAAATAGGAAAATGAGGGTCACTCATTTCCCAGTTACCCACCCATTTTTTTATCTTTCTTCCAACATTCCTAATCAATTTTTTTTAATATTCTGTTCACAAATAAATAAAAACTCTACAAGGTCTTCCTCTGTTGACTTAATAGCAACAATTGCTTTTATCTGTTTTCTCTGGAAAACTTGTCATCCATAACAGATGGTCTGTGCCTGCTAAGCAAAAAAATGCAATACATTCTTATTCAATCAGAAATAAGATTGAAACTAAAGTAAAAATCTGCTCAGAATTTAAAGCCCCTTGTTAATCAAATGTGCCATTGTTTATTTAACCATCAGCTGCTGAGAAATACGTTCTTCTTGCCACATGAATGTGGCTCATCTTCCCAGCATGCAAAACACTCAAGAAGAGAACATACAGTCAGAGGGCTGAAGATCAATATAATCAATAAAGACCAAGAAGAATCAAAGTTAGAGGAAAGAGTTCAAACACATCATTAAACAAAAAGTCTACAGAGCACTTGAGTTAAAAAACAATGCAATGACAAAAATATTCACAACTGTGTTTGAAAAAACAGCTCTACTAAGAAGGAAAAAAAAAAAAAAAGGCAAAAGAAAAACTGAGGCAGTGGACTGAGGCAGAAAATCCAGCAGAGTGCAGGCTGGGCTTTCAAAGTTGCCATGCTGACAAACTGAAATTCCTTAATTAGAGAAATACAATTTTATAGACAGAACTTTTCTTGGGTCCTCCTTCATCAGAGCCCCTCTTTTAGTTTTTGAGAAGAATAACAGAAAAAAGATGTAGATGCTTATCTCTTCCAACGTTATCCTATTGATTTTTTCTTCACTCAAAGAATTCTGAAAGCAATGCTGTTCTGTAAAGGTCAAAACACTTTACGGAGAAATAATATTTTTTATGGAAAACTATTTAAAGTTCTAATAATTCCATGGCTGGAAATTATCAGTGCAATATAGTATAATTTCTACTATTCAAAACTAACCTTCATGTCCTCCTAAAAAGAAAAAAAAAAAAAAAAAAAAAGAAGAAAAGAGATAAACTCTACTTACATTTTGTATATAATAAAAGAGATTAAGCAAAGTTTTTTTTCCCCTACATATTCCTGGATTTTGAAATAAATCATATTAACTTGTTAAAATTAAAAATTATTTTGAGATGTTTGCCTTTTCATTCAGATTTAGTGTATCTTGAATAAACAGGTCTAATGTATCTTAGCTAGTGCTGATGGCTGCAAACAACTAAGCATTAAGAAACATGATGTAGCTGATCTAATCTGTCTTCATGTAGAGTGGGACTTCAGTCATCTCAAATTTAGGCCTCTATGCTAAACTGGTAGTCTAGACTTCATAATAAACAGCAGTAGCATCAGCTGAACAGGGTGATTAATCCATCATAAGATGCATATTTTGATACCAGGGATGAATTTCCCTCTGGAGATACCTGCTCCTCCCTAGAAACAGAACCTAAACCAGAGGCCTCCATTTAAAATACACATACTAAATATAAATTATTCCACTTCCTAAAAAATACAACTCGGGTGTATCTAAAATCTATGATGCCAGTTTCAAGATCCTAAATATTGTGCAGAGGGAGAAAGAGTACAGTTAGAAAATGAAGATTTGGTTTTGTGAAACAGAAATGCCATACAGAGAAAGCAATCATACTTGTGTGTCACTCTGACAGAGCTGGGCTGACCGATAGCATCAGTGCCATCAGCGACCATTGTGTCACGAGCAGCACGAGCAGTTTCCTCTCCTTCCCCCTCACTTCCAACATTGTGACGCTTGGTGATACTTCTGGTCCTCAACACCTGCAGTTCTTCTTCTTCCAGGTTTATGTCATATATCTCACCTTCAAACTCCACAGACAAGGACCGGGTTTGGCGAGTGTGAACAAATCGAGGTTTGTATTCTGAACCAGAAGAAACATTCACAGTCAAATCTATATCTATATCTATATCTACATCTATATCTATATCTATAAGTATCATATGTATCTATATGTATATACATGGTCCATGCCATGAACACATATTCCAAAGAGAAGAATGCTGTTTAATAAAACCAGTTGACTTTTTCTGTGACTTTACAGAAACTTATTTAATGTTTTTTTGGTACATTGTGCCCCACACTTCCATGAGTAGCATGAAATTTTGGTTGCTTCAAGGTTTGCATTTCATGTTAGTCTGACCTTATGCCACAGTTAGTATCTATATCTTCAAATAAAAAACAGTATCTCAGAAATCAGATATCTAGAAAGAGACACTAAAAATATCAGAGAATACAGGATTAGAAACCACTTTAGAAAATGAAATCATTAGTACTGTGAAACAAGGTCACCACCTGTAAATTGGCATGTGACATATTAAGGTATACTTTAGAGTAAAAAAGTAATTTTTAAAAGGTTAATAGATTTTCCTTTTTAAAGGTAAGAATTTAGAGGGTAAGGATCCATCAGATATCAATATCTGTATGTATCTACCTGTGTATGTGTACATATACTTCGACATATATGTCATCTGTATTTACATGTGCAAGTCATAGACCATTGCTGCATTGCAGAGCTACAGTGAGATTAATTGTGCCACTTTTACACCTTGAAAGCTCTGAGCTTAGTAGGGTTACAGCTCTTTTAGTTACTGTGTATATGAGTAAGACTAACTAAGACAATTAACTTTTCTGAGGGGTCTTAAATTTAATGTACAAGAGAACCTCTGTTTGGTCTCAGTCTGAAAGACATTACTTACACTTGTTACTTCTTTTGCTAAATGCACTTGACCCAAACTAAGATGATAAAACTGACAGTCAATACCACACCAAAGCATGCTCTGTCTAGCATTGATGCCTTGCAAAGCCACACACAGAGAGCTGTAGACATACAAAATTGAGCTTGTAAGAAGCCAGTTTTAGGGCATTTCCATTTGTTGCATCTATGCTGAGTGCACCCATGTCACCTAACAATAATTTATCCAGCAGAAAACAGCAGCTGTAAGAAGTACTGCCTTTGGTAGGCAGCATCAGTTCTAGCGAAGTTTTTATGTTAGTGTCTTTGAGAGACTCAGGCTGAATTTTTCCTGCAAGAATCTTTTAAAGGAGAAGATAGTGAGCCTCAGTGAACTTTTCATTCAAACAACCCTGCCCTAAACATTTTCAGCAATCACCTGCTGTCAGGTGAAAAAAGTCTCAGTCATGGCAATGAGGACATTCATCTTCATCAACAGAAAAACTAGTTTCAACGTATCTTTCTGGTCTGTAACCATATTACTCTTTAATAAAATTATATAGATAGATTCATAGGGTCAGATGGGACAAAGTGGCTGAAAGGGTGGAATATGTCGGCATCTCATGCATGTGTCATCTGAAGACAAACCTGAATTAGTAATTCCCTTCAAAATATTTCATCATTATGAGTCTTTCCCTGCTGTACTCAGAGGAGTGTTAAGGCTGATTTGGAGGAGGCAGAGAAGGGAAGAGATGCAAGAACATTGTAAAGAGTTAAAGCATAACAAAGCTATATTTTCCAATGCATCCTTCAGATGTTTTCCATCCTTTCCCTACTTTCTCTCCCCAAGTAACTTGCTCTAGTCACAATCCCCTTTCAACCCTTGCTGGTGACTTGGCAGCACCTCTTTCCAAGGTACACAGAAGGTATCTCCCCACAAAACTATCACTTGAGGGAACATTCCCCAGTTTAAGAATCACCCTGGCAGTCTGTGGCATGTAGACTTTTCAGCAGAGCTCTGCCTGTACACACTGTGAGGTTCCTTAGGTCATACTAAATAAATGGAAGAAATTAGATCAAGAGAGTATTTAGGCCAAACAGTGAGACAACTTAAGACAGACAACATCGTGGTTGAATGTATAAAGAATACCAGGAATTCTTGTTCACATCCACAGTGCAGGGGGCTTTAAATCAGGAAACATTTTGAATGACACTGACATTATTTTCTCAATTCATAGACATCTGGGCAGCACCTTCTAACTTTTGTGTTTCTCATACAATTTCAGTAACATCTTACTTGAAGACCCATCTTTACTTCATTCCCCAGTTTTGTACTGTAGTTAGAGAGCAGGAGAACACAGCATGCACCTCAACAAATTCTAAAATCTGTTTCTATTGCTACAGCTACAGAAATTCACTTGCATTGCTGGGCAGAGAGAAGAAAAAACTGTGCTCCATTTAAAAGAATAGCCTCTTGAAATAGGTTTCTTTTGTAGAAATCATTAGCAGAAAGAAACCTAAGTGCTACAGTCCTAAAACCCTCTTGTACAACCCCTTCAGCCCACGCTCCACTAGAGGACACTGTGATCTCACTCGTGTCCCTGCGGGGATCCCGCTACGGACGCGCAGCGCGGGGAGAAGGGAAGCGAGAGCTGAGCGCAATTTCAGCCCGAGGGGAGCTGGGCAGGGTCCCGGGGAGCAGATGTGTGCGGGGCGTCACCAAACAGCGAGTGAATTCAGCCTTAGCCATGCAACAAAACGCTTGCCGCGGCCACCTTGGCAAGTAGCGGCCCCGAATCCCCGCGGAGGCCACCGGGCTGCCGTGCGTGAGCTGTGCGAGAGGTGGCACCAGAGCATCACCGCCACCACTGCCGCACCGCAGCCTAAAGGCTGCTCCTCACCCTCATCCAAAGGATAAATATCCTTGTTGTTGCTGTTAGAATCACAGAACTGTTCGCGTTGGAAAGGACCTAAAAGAATACCCAGTTCCAGCACCTCTGCCACGGGAAGGAACATTTGCCACTAGAACAGGTTGCTCAAAGCTCCGCCTAACCTGGCCTTGAATACATCCAGGGATGGGGCATCCACAACTTCTCTGGACAGCCCTCACAATACTGAATTTCTTCCTAATATTTAACCCAAACCTACTCTTTCCAAGTTAAAAGCGATTTCCCCTTGTCCTATCACTAAATGCCCTTGTAAAAAGTCCCTCTCCAGCTTTAGGCCCGCTTTAGGTACTTGTTACAGAGGCAATTATGCAGAACCTGACTACCAATTCTGGACATCTTCGTTAGACATGAAGGTGAAAGAAAGAGTATACTGGTAGGAAAATGCACTGCTAGCCATTTCCCCCTGCTCTCTGCCTCAGAGTCCAAGAGATCAAGTAACACTTACTTTGCACATTAGGGTTTCTCAGGAACTGTCTTTGATTTTTCCTTTGGGTCCTGCTGTTCCGGTAATCAGTGTCTCCACAGTTGCAGTCTTTGTCTTTGCCGCTGTAGCCCCGGGAGTGGAGGCTGCGCGTTCTCTTTCTGATGGCAAGGATGTCGCTCGACACCTTGCACTTGTGAATTCGAAGTTTGCCAGAAGCATCCTCTGTACACTGCCACTTCTGCAAGAGAGAGACATGAAGATGATTTCCCAGCAGCCTTCCAAACCCCTGTTGCTTTCAGGTAGACAGTAAAAGGAGATGGGTAAATTTATTTTTAAATCTAAGCAGTCCCTTAAATAGCAAACTGGGAAGGGAAATATTTTAGGGCAAAAATTCAGTCACATTCTCCACAATGTCTCTCTCATGCTAGGAAAACATAAGCTTGAATGAAATCATCTCAAATCTGTATAAAATACACAATCCAGAAAAAAAAAAAAAAAACCAACAAAACCCAACCACACATATATATAAATCAAGAGTATCTAGACTACACACATTGTCCTAGTTTACTGAGTCGAGGAGTAGTGGCAAGGCAGTTTTCACCCACCCTTTGTCTTCTTTGAAAAAAAAAAGTACTTTGTTCTGTGACTTGGATTTTCTAGCATGATTCAGGGAAAACCCTCAATCCATGGATGAGGAAGAACTGGTTCAGTTGTAGAGTGTTTTGAAAAGAAACTAAATTCTGGAAGTAATCTATAGAAAAAAACATAAACCATTCCCTACAGCCAGCAGGTGCAAGCAAGGGGAAGAACCTTAGGGACAGTAAACAAAAAATTATCTTGGATAAACTTCTTTGGATTTATAAGTCATGAGATTTGTATGAGACTTGGGAGGAAAAGCTCTGGAAGGAGTACCTGTAAAAAGCATTGTATGTGTGCTGAATATCAGAGCAAGTGTGGGAGAATGAAAGGAAACAGATTTTTTTCCAGTTTGTCTGCACAATATCTGTCTGACTTAATTATCAACATCACTGGACCAGATGGAAGAATTCCAGGTGGGTTTTTCCAGTGGATCCCATCCCCTTCACATTTCAAATTAAAAAGAAACTGGGACTTTAATTTCCTTTCCACATCATATTGTTTTAAAAAACCTAAATGTTATTTAAAAACAAAAAATGGATAGATGCTGAGAGATCAGAGCTCCTTTGCCCACACCCAAAGCTTGCCATACATGGCACTCACAAAATGCTTGGCTGGATATTGCAAAGAACAAAACTCAGTAATGCTGCTGGTAACTGGAACCTTTTAGCTGCAGTTTCAGTAAAGTTTCTCTGTACTGTGTCCTTTTTTTGGTTCCCATGACTGAATAGCCTAAATAGCTTTCTCTTGGCTCATTAATAATAAGAAGACGGATGCTGGTCCTAATGGAGTTCCAACTTCATTTTTGAAATGGACACTAATATTAGAGCATGCACATTTCGGTAAGCTCCATTAACTAATGGCTACTCTGGACTGTTTTCGGGATGCTGTCATGCTGACTGAAGAATGGAGAAAGAAAACCAAACCTCAGGTAGATTTTCTGGCCCGATAACCTGAGGAATGAGCTGATGTGAGTCTGAACCACAGCACCATGGGTGCACTCTCTAGCCTAACATGTGGGCTGAATTAAAGATGGATTCCATGCTGAGATCCTCCTGTGGATTGGCACGACTCTGATCTCAGAACAGTAAGCCATGTGTTAAAGGACATTAGTTTGAACAAGTCTAATAACTGGCAGAGAAATTACACTTGTGCCCAGACTTTCAGTGTAAAGGTACATCTATAAGTGACAACGTAACTTTCTACAAGAAAAGGTGTCCAAGAGCTGTAAAGCTTTTCAGACTTTATTCTGCCACAGCACGTGCTCTCTTCCTTTTGCAGCAAGAGATGGTTGTTATAGGATAAGAGCTGACTGCACCACTATATTTCCTGTCTTTACTGGGTACATGTTATGGTTATAAACATATGGCACTAGCTTTTAAGGAGTCTCAAAAGCAGCATTTTAAAGTAGAATAAGTATTCTCTTTGTCTCTTTGTATTAATCATAGCAAGAGGTTGTAGGAGTGGCTTCAATAACCTTTTAGATAATTTTTAACAGTATTATGACTAACACTGAAACAAGATGCTCTGTGTCTAGTACAAGTCAATAATAGTTCCCTATTTAAAACAGGGATTAAATGTGATTCATTTCCTCTTTTATTTTCCTTTTTAAAATTTTACTTTAAAAAGTGTCATTATAAAGATGCTTTAGAGTTCTAAGATGGAATTTTCAGTCTAACTTTCCTGAAATCCTGCCCATGCCAGTGTAATCAGACACTGAGCATGCTTTATGCAGTTAAGTTGTAATGGTCCTTCTGCTCATCTTTAGATCTATAAAATGCATTAATGCACGTAAAAGAAGATTCTGACTGAATGCCCTGCCCCTTTCCCTGTTTTTTACCTTCTTTCCCACTTTGAATACCAAACTATTCTTTGAAGTTCAGGACTATAAGTTTTGGTTTCTGGATCACCATTTCTCCATCAATTAAATAACCCCATTAGCATATACACAGGCTAAATATGTCTTCATTAAATTTAAATTTGTATATGTTTTCTTATTTTCCCCATGTTTATCTTCTTTCTTACAGTGATATTTCACAAGACCTAAGACAATCTAACAATCCACTGTTGCCATAGGAATATAGGATAGTCCTTGTTTCTGGCTGCCTGCTGATTTAGGCACCCTGCACTGATTTATTCTCACCTTGGTAGGAGAAAAGACACCTAACTGAGAATTAAAAACTCAAAACTAATAGTAGAGAAAAAACCAAGCCCCTGACATTTGGCTGTAACAAGCTGTTATATTGTTTCAGTCATGTTGTGAAACTTCATCTGTGTCAGCCTTTTTCCTTGTCGTTGACTCATCTTTTCCTTCTTTCATCTCATTTCATCACCTACCCTCCAGCCACTATTTCCCTCTCACCTCAGCTCCCCGCCTTCAGTTCACATTCCTCCTCAATTTAGGTTCAGAGGGAAAGCAAAGGTGAAAAAGGATCTTTAATGCTTCCACACCAGTGGAACCCTGAAACCCCACACCTGAGAGCTGATGGAACTTAGCCCAGTGGGAGGAGCTTTGGTAGTTCACAGCCACCCTGAACCAAGCAGGGTTTGGTCTGCATATGCACTTGGAGCCTTGGCTGGGTTTGTGTGTGCTGGCTGCCAGCTCTTCCCAGTGCCTTCCCTGCCCCCGTCAGCAAATTGCAAAGGAGCTTAGGAGAGATAAAAGTGTAAAAGGACTGAGCAGCTAAGGACTTTGAGTTTGTCATGTTTGAAAGAAACAGGCTGAGGGGCAATGTCATTGCTCTTCATAGCTCTCTGAGGAGGGAAAGCAGAGAGGGCGATGTGGATCCAGTGATAGGACATGTGGGAATGATTCAAAGTTGTGCCAGGGGAGGTTCAGATTAGACATTAGGATGCATTTCTTTACTAAGAGAGTAGTCAAACACTATACAGGTTTCCTGGAGTTGGGGTTGTTGCCCCAAGCCTGTCAATGTTCAAAATACATTTGGACATGCCATGGAAGTGGCCAGGCAGTTGGACTCAATGATCGTGTTAGGTCCCTTCCAAAATAAATAGTTATATCCCATCCTATTGTGCTGATTTAGGCTGAGGTAATTTTCTTCACAGTGGCTGGTATGGGGCTGTTTTGGACTTGTGCTGAACACAGGGTTGATAATATAGAGATGTTTTTGTTATTGCTGAGCAGGGCTTACACAGAGCCAAGGCCTTTCTGCTTTTTCTGCTGCCACACTGGTGAAGGAACTGGATGTGGCTGGGGGGCTGGGAGGAGACATAGCTGGAAAAGGCAAAGGGATATTCCAGACCATATGACATCATACTCAGTGTATAAAGTTAGGGAAGAAGGAGGAAGAAGGGAACATTGTCTTCCCAGATCATTGTTACATGTGATGGAATCCTGCTCTCCCAGAGATGGCTGAAAAACTGCCTGTCCCTGGGAAAGGGTGAATGAATTCCCTCTTGCTTTACTTGTGTGCACTGCTTTTCTTTCTATCAAACTTTATCTCAACCCATGAGTTTCCTAGCTTTTACTCTTCCAATTCTCTCTTTGATCCCACTGGTGAGGGAGAGAGTGAGTGGCTGTGTGGGCTTAGTTACTGGCTGGGGTTAAACCACTACACCTATCCTATCCTATCCTATCCTATCCTATCCTATCCTATCCTATCCTATCCTATCCTATCCTATCCTATCCTTCAGAAGTCGAGCTGCTTTAATCTCTGCCAAACCTGAAGTTTAAACATGTGCCTGCTCCTCAGTGTTGAGGCAAGCAAGGCAACGGTGCTGTAGCAGGAGCTTTTCTTTGGATAATGGCACTAGCATGATGCACTTTCTTCTGGGGATAGAGGTTTGTCCTCATAAAGACATTTCAAAGACAAAGGGTAGAACATGGGCTGGTTAAAAGGGATGGTTTGTCCTTGGTGGCTTTGCTTTGCCTTGCTACCCTGGCATGGCTCCAGTTGTGACTTGCAGCTACATAAGGAAGACAGCGCCAATTGACTTTGTAACTACCTGGGATCTCAATTTCCTGGTATTAATCAGTTGTGCCACAGACTTAAAATTAAGTCTATTTCATTACTGATTATAATTAAGGCATAAAACTATACATTCAGAATGAATCATTGTGATGTGCTCCACATCACAAAATAGCTGCTTAGGCAGAACTTCCAATCAGCTTTGTACAGTTAGACTGTGACGGATTTGAGACAGTTTCCCCTTATATAGAGGGGAAATGAATTAGACAAGTAATGAAAAGTGTCCCAACAGTAGGCAAGCTAAAGGTTTCTATGAAATGTAAACACCTAGTATTTGCAGTAGACACGTCAGTGTTAAATGCCTTGTCAGATTTTATCACAAAGTTATGAAACCCCAAACAAAACGCAACCGGAAATATAACATAGCAGTAATATTTTTACAGGTGCTTTTTCATTTTTGTAATGTATGACTGACTTTGAGTATTATTGCTCAGCCTAGGGAATGTTAAGATAAGGCCTGAAAAATGAAGACTTCATGAATTTAAACATGTCTTCAAGATCTCATTTCCCTTTTTTCCTGTTTCAAAAGGTATGCTCTAAATTTGAAAGCAGTATAGATGGAAATACCATCACAGGCTGAATATGTGTGCAGCATTTTCCTTCATTAGCAGTAACCAGATATGGGGGAGTGCAAGGGAACTTGATGTGATAATGCTGGAAAAGGAGTCTGGTTCAGGGCTGTGCTGCTGCAATCAGAGCTGTCTTGCTTTGGCTTTCTCTGGGCCATTAGAAGAGGCCATGTCACACAACATATTGAAAAGTGCCCTGTAATTAGCTGTCTATGGTAAACGGTACAGAACAGCAGCAGTTCATCTCTGCTGAACTGGACCTGAATACTGAGAAATGTTTGCTGGTTAAGGTCGTGTCCTCTGTGCATTTCCATAGAGCAGAACTGAACCCTGGTCATGACCAAGGCTCCCAAATGCCCCTGGAAATACTAATCTGGGTTGTTTCATCTCAGCAGTACTTCAACATTGCATATAGTGCAGCTGTTTAACAGGGATGGTTTGCCAGGTTCACTCAGGGAATTTGGAATTGCTGCATTTTTGTGGGGAAAAAAGTCTCCTCCTCCATTTTAGAGCTGAGTAGATACTGCCTGTAATGGCAGATCCCAAGTTTTGCACCACTCTCTCATAAGTGAACCACTTTCTGTTGGATCATGCTCCAGAGTCTGACAACGTGAATATATTCAAAGGCAGTTATTTATATACAGCCTTAGCCCCTGAGAAGTGTTACTAAAAAACGCAGTGGTCAGTGGTTCAACAGATAGGGAAGAAGTTTGTCCTACAACAACTGATGGGCAGAAATGTATGACAGAATTTAGAAATACTTTCAGATAAATGCACAGGGGCAGAACTGGAGGAAAAAAAGGAATGAAGGAATTAATCACTAGATAACAGAAATAGCTATATAAAAATTAGCAATTTTGAGCTACATCACAAACTTATGAAAAGAAAGAAAACGAAAATTGCCCAGGAATTTTACAGACTAAAAATTTTTGCATTTGTGCTGTATAGACAAGATTGATTTTAAGTGTCACAGTTATAGCAGTTCTCTAGTTATAAAATATGCATGGACTGCATTGTCAGCTCTAGAAATGTAGGCACCTAGGTCAAGACAGCAAATATTTCTCCTGCATAGCATTCTCTACCAAATCTATTCAGTTGCCTGTAGTTACAGCTCAACATCAAGAAACTTCTGTTGTTATCCAATAAATATCCACTATCAGGTGCAAACAAATAGGAGCTAATGAAAAGGATAAATTTAATCCTTTAGCTATAAATAGTAATGCCAATAATAATCTGTTACTATTGTGTCATATACATTTAACTTGCAGAGGACTTAGCTTATATTCTATTTCACTGGATACTTTAAAATGGAAACTCTGCAAAAAGAGAACCTCCAAGGAATACTACAGAAAGTGTTAAAAATAATTCTTGCATAAACTGAGTTTTCTGTCTAGACATTTTTGGTACATAGAGTTACTTTAATAAAGGTTTAAAGAATTTGCTTTGTTAAAAACTGTGCCACTCCACCAAAAAGGTCTTTCTGTTAGAGAACACCAGTAAGATGATAGTGAAAATGTTGAACACATTTGTGCATTGAAAGAGATGAAACCAGTGAATCCAGTAATCTTCCTGGAATATCTCTGGATTTTATCCAGAATAAACTTCGTACATCCAATTAAGAATTGCTTGTATGTAAAGAATTGTCAAATCTGGTAAGACCTGCTCTCTGTTTGATAAAAACTTAAATATTTAGGCTGAAATGTGAACTATTTAGGCTGAAATATGAAATACCATGCCTTGAAAGATTATTTTTACAGATAAAGGAACTTATCTTCATATTTGGTTTCAACTCATAAACAGAGTGGTATTTTAACTAGAGGTATCATAATTTCTGGCAATTCCTACGAATTCTTGAGCAACTAAATTGCAGGCATGTTTCTGTCAGCTGTGAGGGATGACTCTGCAGGGTCTAAAGTGAGGAATAGCTACAAGGGCTGTTCACAAAAGCACTGAAGTATGCACTTAGTTTTAGGCACATAACTGGTCCCAAACACATGTGCTTCCAGTTAAGCCTTGCATAGATGCCTCCACTGAATTATTACTAAGAAAAGATGGTATCACTGGGGAGATGGCAAAGAAGAGACAGCTTTGAATCAGTGCTCTGGTAAAGCAGGTTGATCACCAACTGCTTTTTGACTCCTGCAAGTATTACGAGGTTGTTCTGGAATCTGGAGAATCCACGACTGATGTTAATATGCCATAGCATAGATTTAGTTGGGTTTTAGTGGGTGCTCAGGCTCTGGCTGTTAGTGGCTGGCCAGCCATCTGACACTTCTGGCCAGCTCTTACCAGTGTATGTGTTTTTATTCATACTCTGCAGCTGGTCATAAAGCTGACCTATACAAATGTATGGTCTGTGATATTTATTTTATGAGAACATAGATACTCGAGCCAAACCAGAGTACACCTAATAAGCCCCATTCTAATTTCCTTTACAATATTATCTGTGAGCTGATTGATGGCAAGTGTTTTTTCAGTATGGCAAATAGATGTTCTTGCGACTGAATACTGATATGATAATTTGATAAATATGAATATCAATAATAAAATTAAATTCTTATGCTAGGTTTTTAGAGGGTGAAAAATATGTGAGGAATAGGAGTACAGGCTAGAAAACATGCTTTTTGGATCAGAGCCAGAAGAATCTTGCACATTTACCACAAAGCTGATGCTTGGATTCAGCAACATGTCTCCAGTGACTACCCATAAAGCCTCAGATCACTGTAAAATACACTGAGACCTAATCTAACTAAAATCTCACTGTACAGTCTTCAGGCATTTTCTCCAAATGAAACATTATTTCCTTAGGGTAGTTTTGGGATACAGTTCTACCGGAGGAAACTCAGTATTTTGCATCCCTAAAGCTGAGGTGCATGAAAAGAGAGCACAGGGAAGGTGCAGCTACAACGTTACACCTGTCTAGCACAGTGTGAGTTCATGTCATACCAACACAGGCAGCACGATGCAGTTTTCTGCTCTGCCCACTGTCAGTGCTCATTGGAGCTGGCAGAAGGCCACGGATCTTTACAAGTTTCAGACCTTTGCTGTTCACAAACTGGCAGGTAGTGTCGAGCAGATGGTAGGAGATGTATGCCCATAAAATAAACAGACCCATGTCTGGGTTTCACTGCTGAGTCATCCAATCTAAGAGCTGAAATTTTAAACACAGTTCTTCACAGTCCTCATTTGGGGAGGGTAGTTCTTTTTTTTTATCCTATTGGGAAAATTTAAAAAAAAAATACTGTGGTTTGTGTAATTTTTCTAAGAGGACAAAAATGCATATTTGGCTGTGGATTTGATACTGATTATAAATAATGGATTGAGCAGTACACTGGAGACATCCAGCCTATCAGTCACCAGACCTCATAAGGTAACTGTGATCTGGGAAAGAGTGTCAAGTCCCAGAAGTCAAAATTATGCCTTAGGAAAATTCCTATGACTCAGACTGGAGAGAAAAAGAATAAATACTTATGAATTAACTCAACTCCTTAATTACACGTTAAGGTAAGGCAAGAGAGAAAGAAAAAGTATAAATGAAAACACAGTTAACATGGTTTTATTTGGTATTTGCTAAGTATCCAGAAGAATTTCATGAGTGAGAAGATGGAATGAGTTCAAGAAAAATAACCTGCTGGAGGATTTAAGAGCAGCTTGCCTCTAAACCTCCTGAACTAACATATATTCTTGTCTCGGGTTATTCCAGTGGAAAACTGAGAAGAGATTTGTGTCATGATAAGGTTGTATTAATCCAGAGAAACATTTGTTCACATGTTATTTTTTCTGCTCTGTTGGAAAATTAACAAAGCTTTATTACAAGTTGACACCAACTCTTTCCCATTATAAAACAAAAGCAGGGTTACGCTGCAGATGAACACTGCAGATGAATCAATATTTCTGTATGGTGTAGCTTATTACTGAGAGGGTAAATATACATCAGTGAAATATAAAAATACTCTGCAAACCATTTAAGTGTTAAAACCCATCAGTATCCACTGCTAAACCAACTGGGCTCAATCAGGTGACCTCAATAAGTTACACCGTGTAAACTGGTGACAAATTTGGCATAAGAACTATGAAAGAAACCTCCCGTTCCCATCATAATTTCTTGAGCATTCTCTCATGTGGAGATGTGGAGGGAATGCAAATGAAATGTCTGCCCTTCTCCAAGCCCCAAGCTGAGCAGGGAGCCCACCAGCTCCTGCTCTCTTTTCCAGGGGAGTGAATCTGGTTGAGGTGATGGGACTGTCTGTGCTTTGGGTGAGCGCAGATCAACAGCTGGGGCAGGGCAGGGGCTGAAATCTGGTCTATACCCAAATATGACATGGGCAGGTGACCCATAACTCACTTACAAATTCATAAAATTAACAGCACTTCCCAAGTTACGAAGTTGAGGAGGAAGAAGAAAACATGAAATCCTCAAGGCCAGATACTAAGCAAGCAAAAAATTAAGAGCATGTACTGAAGGAACAACTGGAGGTCATTTAGTTCATCCTCCTCCTCAAAGCAGCAACATTATTAGGTTTGGATGTATCTTAGAGTGAACTTTCCACAGCCTCTCTGGGCTCCAGTTCTTAATCATATTTATGGTAACACTATTTTTCCATGCACCTCTTTACAATTTCCCTTGCTGTGAACCTCCAAGACATACCTTGGTCTGTCTTCTCTCTAATTAGCCATCGGTTAATCAAAGGAAACCATTAGCTTCTTCCTTTGCCTTCTCTTCCCCTGGCTAAACAAACCTCTGCCCCTTCTCACTACTTCCACCCCATCTCTGGGGTTCTCCCCTGGACTTGCTCCAGCACACCAAAGTCCCGCTGCTCATGGAGATCCCAACCTGGATGCAGCATTCCAGGTGCAGCCCACAGGCACCAGGGAGAGGCGAGTGCTCACTTCCCACGACCTGTTAGTGGTGCTCCTGCTAGTGTAGCTCAGCAGGAGCTCCTCTCCTTGGCATGGGCTCATTGCTGACCTGCGTCAATGACTGCTGGAACATAACTCAGGAGTGAACACATCCCACGCACATCTCACTTCTGAGATGTTCTCAACGAGGTGGGTGAATGCTTGGAAACTGCCCTCCCATAAAGGGGATTAGGAAAAAAGAGCAAGGGGACAGTGATCTACAATGTGATCTACAATAAAAGTGATGCAACATGTCAATGGTGCTAGAAAATTTAAACACACTAAAAACTAACAGTGAAAGTATTTTCTCTTCATATTTTGCAGATGTTTAGTATTTTCTCTTCAAACCCCCCTGTTTTTAAGGTCTATCTATTTTCAGATACACATTGGGCATTAAAAAAATAAGAATTTTGACAGTTTTAATTTGAAAAAGATTATGCTAGGTTCCTTTATTTTCCTTTCTTTTAAAGAGAAAATAAGCTGAAGCAAGTATTTTCCTGAGTACCACAGCCTTGGAGATTTTGGAACTAGCAGATCTCAGGATCGCACCTCATTTAAATACTGGAAAAATTTTTTTTCTTTTTCAGCTTCCTTGTGTTCTCCTTTTCAAATAAACTACATATTGACTAAAGTAAATTTAAATTAAGAGCAAGCTTTTAATGGGGTATTAATTCCCCACATGCTTATTCTTAGCTTCAGACATTTAGCAGCAGCTTCCCACAGACCAGTAATTTCACTATTTTAGAATCTGTCAGCAATCACTCATTCTGTGAAAGTAATTTTAATTTAACTGATATTAACTGCAACTGATTAGAGTAAATGTAGGAAGTATTATAAACAACCATAATTTAAATGAAGATTTTATTTCTATATATGCACCTATGTAATTGAAATCAACTATACAAATCTCAAAAGATAAAACAAAGTTAATTCATGCACAGCAATATTTTCTCTTTTCTAAGAGGTGCAAAATGATTAGAGCAAATCTGCAGCAGGAACCTCACATTAAACTATGATGGCTCAGAAATTCGCATTGGAACACATTTGGACTAAGGTACATTTATTTGACCTACTAACTTTTTTCCTTTTTAGAACTTCTCTACATGGAAAAAATCCTGCAGACACTTATTTCACATTGCAATGCCTCACTGAAGTTCAGTGTTGGTCTTTAAATTCACATCTTACTTATTCTATGCTGGCTTTCCTGTGAGCACCACAGGTAGTCTGTCCTTGAGGGAGAAACTGGCCTTGTTTCCCAGGGCTGGCACAAGGGTGGATGGAGTGGGAGGAAGGGGTTTGTGTCCCACGGGCTGAACGAGCCCAGAGGATGATTCACCCCTCATTATGCTCTGCCTAACAGAAATTTTCCATAGGCAAGTTAAACTTCAGCATCCCTGCAGGAAGCCTTCAGGATGTTGGAATTATCAGGGACAGCCTTGATCTATTTTTTTAAGAAAATAATGTGTACACACCAACGGCTGCGTCTGAAAATTGGTCTCAAAGAGGTCAGCTCAGCCCTGTCCTTCATCCAGCTGTGAGGGATGGCTGCTGGGCTCTGTGCAGCCAACATATCAAAAAGACCTCGATGAGAGTTTGTAGGTGAGAGACCCACTGTCAAACACTCTTGCTCTTGTAGCCTCCCTGCTGCCCTTCTTCCTTCACCCTTTGATCAAACTGGATTCACCAGTATGGGATGGTCTACTGCCCTGGACTGAGAACAGGCCTGTGAGCAGGGTTTCTTCCCGCTTCAGGTGTCGTATCTGGTCAGGACACTTAACCTTTTCTATTCATATGTGAAAAAGTAGTTATTCCAAACCTGGATTTTGGCATAAGAGGTAATAAATATAAGGAATAATTGCAAAGAAAATATTTTGTTACTTTAAAATGAAACATCTTAGCGTCTAACAGTCTAAATTACTTCATTGATCTGCTTTAGTTTTTATAAAGCATTCAGATTTTCAAACTTAATGTCTGTTTACAATGGTAGTGCTTGAACTCCTGAAAACTTTGCCCTTGGGTGAGACTGCGATATTGTGTATATCCCTTCAAAAGAGGCTGCGTTTAAGGAGTATGTGTGAGGTAAGAGCCGTGACAGAGGACCCGACCAAGGATGTGACAGCCAAAACACGAATCCAGTCCAATCTGTGATTAACCGAGAATTACTGTAACCCTACACTCCACAGGAGGAGAAGGGAAAGGCAGGGACGAAGCATTTCTCTAGACGAGCTCTCGGGCTGGCCACGCAGAGCGCGACCTGCCCGGGGCTCAGCACCATGGGTGGCAGCGGAGCGGAGCGCAGCACAGAGAGGGCTTTGTGCCCTCGCTCCAAAGAGCTGGCCGAGATCTCAGCGCCAGGCCCACGGCTGCCTGCAGTGGTCTGAGCAAACATCTGAGGGGAAAGCGCAAGCGCCTGCCTGGGAGAAATCACCTCACACTTCTCCAGGGAGGTGTGTGGGGATGGGGATGGACTACAGGACGGCAAGGCAGGCACAAGCCACTGCCTGGGGCCCCCAGAGTGTGCCCCAGGGTGGTTGGAGGTGGTGTCAGTGAGAAGGATTCAGCTCGCTTACACATCTCCCCAGTAAATCCATCTTCGTATGTTACCATAGGTATTGCATTAATTCAGGATGGATTGATGAGAATTTGGAGTCACTTTTCTTAGTTTAGCTCTCTTCCTGTGTGTGCACTGCAGAGATGCAGGTGTAAGCATACTAGTCAGGGGTGCAGTAATTTCTGGTTTTATGAGCAGGCAATTAGACCTTTGTGTCAAAGTCAGGCATTACACTGAAATCATTAAGGCTGCAAGAAGAAAAAGTAATGCTTGGGTATGGGTATCACTGCCTGAATCCTTACAGTGACCTGAAATAGGGAGTGTTTCTAGGCAAGGGGACCCTTCTATTTAAAGTATTTTAATAAATATTAAAGGATGATGATTACTAAGTGTACCGTTCACTTGTTCATCCCAGCAAATGAATTTATGTGTAGCCTTAGGACTAACCAGCTTGCTTTGGTAATTCTGAACTAGCCCAGTGAGTACAAGCTTTCACAGCTCAGAAAGATTCTCTCCCTTATTAACAATTATCACTGACCTATCTTGCATATTTATCAATGCACATGATCAAAGAAAAAGTAATAATTTCATGTTATGTTTGAGCATGGGAGTTTTATGATAAGCTCTGTACTAACACAGCAAACGAAGGACCAGGTCCTTACCACCTTGAATTTGACCACAGCTTAGAGAAATTTGTCTGGTTTTCTTTTGCTCTGAAGGTATTAACAACAGTGATCTTTTAGTTACCTTTCAAAAGCCATATTCTTCAAATTCTTTTGACCAGTAGTGTAAAATGCATGTTTCCCTGTGACACTTAGAAAACTGCGGTTACTTGTGGCTTACCTGTCCTGGTTGTTCACAGGCTGTCTGGTATCTTGCTTGTTGGCATAATTCTTTTACTCTCTCGTACTTTGGTAGCTGATTAGACTGCTGAGTGTTTTTGTTGGGTTCCTCCTTCTTGCGTAGAAATTTGCTTATAAAAAATAAAATGGAATGTTTTAGATACATTGTTCTAAGCCCTAAGGATGAATTTAACTTGAACAGTGAAGCTACTTGAAGGTTTAATGTCTTAGGGGAAAAAACTCCCACATTTCTGTTACTGACTTTTGATGTAGGTCACATACTGAAAAAAAGCCTCAGGTGACTGGCTGAAAATTGCCAGAAGATAAATAAGTGCTGCTAAAATATGTCTAACTGGTACAGTTCAGCACCATTCATACATAAATGTAGGTTTTTACAGAAAGCAAAACTCTTTGAAGCAATACTTTCTTGGCTGGAAAACACAGCTGAAGACACAACAGGACTTTCATACTCAGCACAAGGTCGGCTGTATCTTACATATTACGATGTGTCTTTTATGCACTGCTTTGTAATACATCAGACAAGGTTTTCATAATCTGTAAAATCATAAAGTACCAAAAGGAAATTGCTGTAAAGTTTTTACCTAGAGAAAATTTTCATGGCAACAGCTGGCAAGGTAAGAGGGTTTAAGGAGTTATCAGTAAAGAGAGGAGCAGTTATAGTAATGAATCTCAATTACACATAAGTCTTAGCTAGAACAAAAATGAAGAATGCTTCTAATACATGATGGAAAATACAAAATCAGATGATAAGAGGATTCTACACAGCTGGATTTGAAACTGAGATTTGGGAAGAAAGTGATTTGGATAATGACAAAAGCGGGCACAAGCACAATGTTAGGGAAAGGGGCTAGGAGAATCACCAGAAAAACATGCTTTCAAATTTCTTCAGAGAAAGGGATTTGGGAGCACAGTAGATTGCAAAGGCAGTGGTGGGAAACTAGGAAAAAAGTCATGCCTGTCAGTTTGCTTGCAAAATTTACTGCTTCTCTGACCATAAAAAGGAAGAGGAGGAAGCAGAAGGGAAAGCATGTGCAAGGGAGTGTTCCCAGCAGGCAGGCTCTCCCAAAACTCTCTCACCCCTAATAATTACCCTCTTTCCACTAGAAATGTGTCACGCCAAATTTTGGTCTTCTTGTTTGTTCGAAACCTGAAAGTAAAATAATGACATTTACTGCTGGCACTGAAGTACACCACTGTAAGTGTTAATAAATTGTTTTTGAAAAAAAACAACTCTCCACTTATATATACACGCAATTTTATAGTTCTACTACTTAAGAGACTCTTGAAATGGGAAAGCTGTGGTCGTTGCCATGACACAACTCATTTTCACAGAATCTGTTTTTCCACTCAGCTGTTGATTTACTAAGGTGTTTGCTTCTGAACTGGCTAAAAAAGGATCATGGGACCCACCTGTTTCCTGGTCTCTCCAAGTCCAGAAGCTTTAGGACAGATTTGCCATCCATATCTGGCGGTGTGTCAAGGCCTGCTATATCCAGAATTGTTGGAGCAAGATCAATATTCAGAACTATCTGAGGCACACTGCAAATCAACAGGAAAGGTCATAGTTGCCATGTGTTCAATGTGTAAGTCTTCACATTCTCTTGGAAATAGAATGATAATTAATGCTTATCAGGCCTTTGAAGATGTAAAGCTCTACAGAAGTGCTAAGTTTAGAAAACCCCCTTTGAAGTCTACAGCTCAGAACGATAGGCCAGTACTGCGGACTGACATCACAAAGAAAAAGTTAAGCACAATTAAAAAAGGAGGTGCAGCAGCAACACTGCTCTTATCTCATTGACAATGAGGGCTTGATGCTAAATGACAGAGTGAGCAGTAAAGATGAGCACATCGTTTTTAAAAGCAAAACCCAAGTCTAACCCTATAGGACTATGCATTACACAGTTTTCTCATCTGCATTATAACTTATTCATAATATGCAAAGTGAAAAAACTGCCTGTTTATGAGACTCATTGCTCTGCAATAATAGAGCATCCTTTATGAAATGAAACTAGACAGAGTGATAATTACATGCTCTCAGAAACGTTTTACATTAGGCTCAACAGCTGTGCTAGAGACATAAGGGAACGTACACTGATCCCGGCTCCACACTTGGACCACGAATAAAGAAAGGAACTCGAATATCAAAGTCATACGGCATTGACTTCCCCTTCACCAGTCCGAACTGCCCAATATGGTATCCATGGTCAGCAGTGTAAATAATGTAGGTATTCTCCAGTTCTCCCATCTCTGCAAGCATTTGGTGTAACTGCAACCCAGCACAGAAAGAACTCCGAGTTAAGTGTAGCAAAACATGTTTTGTGGAGAGTCATGTATAGCCATCATTTATAACCCTTAAATACACAGGTCCAAAGAGGGCATCAATGACATTGTTAACACAGATTCTGGGGACTGGTATTTGTACATCTTGCCTTTATTGTGCTGTGAAAAAATCAACATACCAGTTCAATTTCACATTTGACAGAGGGGACAACTAAACAACTCCAGAAAATAAGAATAGAAAAAATATGGTAATGACGGGGTAGTTGCCCTAGTATGTCCAAAATTCATTGTGTACTCAACCACAGCTTGTGAAAAATGTCTGCTACAGCTTTAGGGGAAAAGGTACTAAGATTTGATTTACTGTGCTAGTCTACAACTTTCTCATTCCTTACAGTTGTGGGCTTGGGAAAAAGCTGTAAATTTTTATTAAAGTTTAAAGAAATCTCTCTAGGGGAAGATCTTTGGTCATGGTGCTTGATTTTGGAACAAAAAGTCATACAAAGTAAACCTAATAGTTCATGTATCATGTTACCTATAATTAGCAGTACACTGCATTGCCTAACTTCAGCAAACACTTGTAGACTGACACCTGAGTTGCTGTGATTTGCCGGTTCCCAGATTTCAACGGAAGGACAAACTGTGAATGGAGTGTGTGAAATGAATAGAAGTTGTCATGTGTGCACCTGTGTCTATCCATGTGTACTCACAGGTGATGCATCTTCTGTTAATACCAGGCTTTATACTAGGCCCAGTGACTTTTCCCTTTAAAAAAGCCCACTTTTTTTTTGACCCAGCAATTGAAAGAGGAAAGCCAGGACCCTGGTCTCACGTTGCAGAGAACTAGAATTCAATTCTACTGGGAAAAAGTGGAGTAATTCCTCATAGTAGAATGACTTGCCCCAGAATGTGGTTGGTGAAGGTAAAGAAAGAATTAATTAATTTAATTTTGTTACCGACTAGTAAGATTGTATTCACAGCAGTTTCTTGCACTCACTCTTTCCATAGAGTCGTCAACTGACATGAGGGTCTGAAGTCTTTTGCGCTGCAAGACGTTGGTGAACTCCATGTGGATTGGCAGCATGGGCCCCGTGTATTGCATAATCCAGTGCTTATCCATGTTTGGTGCATAGTTATAGCTGGGAGTGCTGCAGGAAAAGAATGGATCTGAAAAGTTGTGCAGCATGACAGGCATCAGAGGCAGGTGGGAACTCCCCCAACACAGAAATAGCCAACAAACAGTTAAATCACAAATTCCATGTGGTATCTGACAAATATCAACAAACATCACTTCAGTGGCTTCCAAGATTCATTGGGTCATGTATCACCTCCTCAAAATATTTTAACCACTTGCTTTCCAAGCTTTCTTTCAGACTCAAAGATCACTACAAGTTCCACATTAATATTAGGGATTTGCCAAAATCTATTTCTCAAACAAACCCGCAATCATTAAAAAGGCTTATCTGAATGGTGCATCCCATAGAGATAAGAAAGATTAAGGAAGTTAGAAAAAGGACTGCTTCTTAATATTAAGGTAAATTGCCCTGGTACTTCCAATAGAGAAATTACCTTTCAATAAAAGTCAATGAAAGGTATTTTCCAGTGGGATAAAGAAATTTAGTAGTCAGTATAAAGAATACCACCAGTGTTACAGTTAGTCCTACACTAAATACTGTTGAGATGTTATTTTCAAGGTGAGTGCAAAGCACAGTGCATTACAAGCATAAAATGAACCATGACAACTGAGTTAACACCGCTATTGATACCAGTACTAAGAAGAAGTATGGCACAGAGTCCTATCTAAAGCAAAGAATGATGCTTTAGGTGTTTGCTCAAACATCAAAAGAAATATTTAAGACTGGTGTTCTATCCACAGCCAGTGTATTTTTGAAAGATACCCTGTAAGAAACGAGAATATTTTCCCAGAGATATCACCTTGGTAGAAAATGTGCCGCAAAAAATGTGTCAAGTAAATTTTCCTACAGAGAAACATGTTACAAAAGCTATCATTCTTATTTTTATGCCTAGCATACATGACAACTACAAGGTGAAGAAAAACCAAGCAATATCCATTTCCTGTAATGGTTTCACCTACATATAAGCAGTTCCCTTCTCTAGAAAGAAGGAATCTAGGCTTTGTCATTTTCATTAAGTTCTTTGGGTTTTATTTTTCCCCTGTACATTGCAGTACATGATACATGAACAGCAGCATTACATTTGAAAATTAAACATAAAGAGAAAGATTAATTTGATTATTTTTATTCTCTTTTCAGTTTGCAAGAAAAATGCAATTCAATATTAATTTACTGTTTAGGTACTGAAAATTTTAACATGTGTGTTAACAAAAGGTACATTTTTCCTGCTGAAATATGTATGTGTCTTTTCTTAAAATGAACAATATCAGAATACTATATAACTTAGAGCCGTACCTTTGACCAGTCCTTCACTTAGGTTTCATTTTTCTTTGTATGGTTGTATGTGATCCCAGAATGGTGGAAGCTGATTTTTATATCAGATATCATATGTATAACCTTTAACTACATACTCTGAGGACAAAAAATCAGCTGAAAGGATAACATAGTAAACTGATAATCAACTTCAATAAATTTGTGGAGTCCACATTCTAACTGGAGAGCATTATTTGAGAAGTTAGGTAGAATTTGAGAAGTATGTGTTTAACACACACAGCAAGTTTTGACTAACCTACTTAATCATTAGTCTCAAGGGAAAAGAGAAGTGATGCAACAGTATCACAGGACTTTGATAGAGATTATGAAGTATGAAAAGGTTAGCTCCCTACTGAGCAAAGACAAGCATAAACTAGAATTCCTTTTCTGTTGAAAAATCTTTTATTTCATGTTGAAAAGTCAAAGTTTTTGTAATTTCCCATGGTTGAAATCTGATTTTTAAAATTAATACTGTCATAATATTAATAAGATTTATGTCAGGAGCACAGCCCTCTGTGTTGCTGGCTAGCCAGCAGTCCTAGCAGAGGGAGACCCTAGAAGAAGCAAGTCTTAGGAATTCTGTCATCTACCATTTATCAGTTATCAGACAGAAAAGAAGGATACTTTCAGCGCTATTTTTTCTCTGTTTCCTTGGAAGTTTGTCAGGCAAGATGTTTTCCCATGAAAGAGTTCATTTTTGATTAATCAGCATTTCCTAGTAAAACCCTGGAGTTTTTTTCAGTGGGGTCCTGAGTGCCCCAGGCACAGAGGGATGAGGTGACTGTGAGCTGCGCTCCGCCGGCAGCGTGGTGACAGCCTGCTGCTGTGCCAGGAAGGAGAGCCAGCTGCTGAAGCAGGCTCAGGTCTTATGTTCCCAGGCTATTGTGAGCAGCCTCCTCCACATAATGGATAGTTTTTAAAAGCAGCACTCAAGGGTTTAGCAGGGCAGTTAAAAACCATTCGCAGACACTTTCCAAATGCATTTTGAATTTTCTGGGTGAGAAATGCAGCAGGCAGAGAGAGAGCAGAATTTTCCTCCCAGGCAATTCAAGGAACAGAAACCTTCTGTGAAACATCCAGTGTCACTGGCTGATGGATAAATATGAAACAGGGGTCCATATTGTTGGAGAAAGAGTTCTAAGGAAGAGGCAGAAAGGAATTCCAAAACCCCACAGCTTGTACATGTTCCCTGTGTACCCCTGTTTGTTGGGCCTTTCAGAAATCCGCCAGAATGGCACTGGCTGCCAGGCCCAAGATCTGACATTGCCCTCAAATCTATCTACCTTTTTTTTTTTTTTTTTTTTTTTTTTTTTTTTTTGTATAAATGTAACCAACCAACCAAAAACTGCAGACATAAATCTTAGGGAGAATATTGGAGAATATTGCTGCCTTCTGAAAACTTATCCATGTAGACAGACCTCTTCCTGGTCAGTGATAATTTTTGATCTTAACATTTTTTCATGAAGCAGCTGGAGATACCAGTTAGATGTTCAGCTGTTTTAAGTCCTTGAAGTCATTACGGCATGGTGTGTCACTGTTTCTATTCTTACAATTTTGGGAACAACTTTGCTCTGTATTGACAAGTGCTGCTATAAAGTATCACTGACATCTACATTTCCTTGATTTCTCTTTGCATTGGAAGTTTGAAGTTGAAGATGCGTGCCATATCTTCCATGGCCTCTCAGTTGTGGAGTCCATTTTGTGCTGAGTACATTAGCTGATCCATGATCAGCAGAGAGTGCCAGGTAGCCCATTATTTTCAGGTTATCCATGGCCTCTAAGTCTGGCAAGTTGCTACTGTAGTACTTGTCATTCTTGTAGAATGTACTAACTTGGGCAAATCTAGATTGTTCCATTGCTCACTTTTATTTCAACACATACTGTGGGCAAATCTAGATTGTTCCATTGCTCACTTTATATTCAACACATACTGTGAAGAATTTAATACACAGAGACCACTTGGTACTCCCTAACAGATCTATTCTGGCACAGGAAGCATTAGATTAATAAAATTTTAAATTGACACCCTCAGTTAAACTAACAAAAAATTCTAACTGTTACGTAGCAATAACAAATGCTGAGCACAGACACTTTCCTATAAAGGCATAATGAGAACATTTCACACTGAGATTTTGTGGTCAGTCACCTATGTGAATAAGTTTAGAGAGAAATTTGCAATGATAATCAAGTGATGTACAGACTATGGAAGGAATAAATATTCATAAGCATTAGCGCATTTTTAAAAAAAGATTCTCCTCAAAATACGTAGTTTATTTGTCTGTAAACATCAGTTCAAGTAGATACTTATGTTGAGAGAAAAGGAGCAGTATTAGCAGTCACTGCTGCAATCAAAAGGCCTCAGTAACTCTTTCTGACAACATATTTACTATGTTCATATATTTAAATTTGAACTTCTAAATTAAGAATGCATCTTATTTGGCTTTTAAGGCACCACAATAACTTTAAGTTAGGCAAGAAACAATAAAAATACCCAACAAACCAAAAAATGGATGCTTGTACTTGATGATCTATTAAAATGGTGTTCTCAAACAAATAATTCAGAAACAAGTTTCACTAGCTTCTACTAGTAACTGAATTGTCATATTCAATGGAATAAATGGAATACAGATGTTTTGCAAATGATTATTACAAAAATATATTTTACAGTTAAGAAAGGATTGGGAGAGTACAGAATGTTTTAAGAGCTTCAAGAATTTAGTATAACTTTAAATTAACATTTGCTTTCTTAAAAATTAATCTAAATATATATGTCTCTAACAGATGGGATAATGTGGAGAGAAGCAAGTATGTTTCCAAACATTTGTTCAGTTGCTTATAGTAAAAATCTGTGTTTGCCCCTATTTACAACCTTTCCTCTTGTAATTTCTTCCTGTTTCTACTCAACAAAAGAAATTATGTTCACAAAAATACTGCCTAAAAATGTTGGGTTTGAATAATTCCATAAAGTTCCCAGGGGGTTTTGTCCCAAAAGTGTTTGGCTAACCTTCTTTTTGGATTGTGAGTCCTCCAGTTAGTGAAAATAATACAGTACTTAGATACCCCAAGAATATTTTCATTTCATAAAAATAAAAGTCAACATTTTAAAATAATACCTTTGGTAAAACTGATTGAGAAAAATGAATAGTTTCTGTATAGAATTAGCACCTCTATTATTCTTTGAAATATGATTAGCAAACACAGCATAAGTGGTCGTATTTCTTCAAGTGAAAATAAACAAAGGAAACAAATTCTTTGTTTCCAGGGAAAGTAGACTTCCAGGTTTAGATACTGTTCTTGGAAAGCAGGAAGCCTAGGTTCTGGGCAAAATTAAAAGTGGAAAAAAAAAACAAAACGAAAAAAAACCCCAAAAAACCAAAACCACAACCAGTGGCCATGGTCATTATTAATGTGAAGTTGAATTTCACCACTCTGGGTCTGCTTCTTCTGCCTTTTAAAAGGGGACTCTTTTAAACCCAGTGATATTTATCGATCTGGGTATGTGGGGTATGAAAGTTTCACTCCTGAAGTGAACACAACTGCTATATTTTAGAATAAAGTGAGACAGTTGTTGCCTGTTAAGTATAACACCTTTTCATTTAGGAAACATTATTAGTTGCTCCTGCAGAAGTTAATTGTGCAACTAGAATATTACTTACATTTCTATTTCACACCATTTCTTCTTGTCTTGTCTTTAAAATCACACTCACAATGACCATTGTGATCGCTTATCTCTAAGTCAGGAGTCCAAGCAGGCCTCGGGCCAGTAGTGACATTGCACACTGCCATGTCGAGATTTATTACTGATGCAAATGCATGATCCCACTCTAATGGCCCCGTGTCCACATTACAAGAAGTGCCATTGGTACTGACACATGTTTGAGACTTGGCCTCAGTGATTCCAGATGCAGCCACCTCACACCCCAAACTCACACTGAAGACTGCTCTGGGGATCCAGAGCTACAAGATTTCTTTTGATGCTACACTACTGCAGACCTGCACACCTGGTATATCAGCACCTTTCATATGATCTTTAAATGGAAATATAAACTTCTGCCTTTCATATCACCTACCTTTTCTTAGCTTGTGAAGTTTTCTGATCTATTCCAAGATAGATCAAATTCCATTTCTATCTGCTCCTCCTAATGTTTCTAGCTTGGCAATAGGATTGCTTCCAGGTAGTCATAAAATCTGGCTGTGAGTCCTCCTGCCAGCCCAAGTATTTAAACTCAGCACAGCCAGCAGTGGTTCAGATTTCCATTTTTTACATTCTTCAGTAAACCTGCCTCCTGTAGATTTTTGCTTCTAATATTTGTTTACTTCACAGCTTATAAACAGCCTAGGTCTGATTCACAGTTCCTCTAAGACTGGTTCACACTGGAAGGTAAAGGGAAGTTAAAATGCCAGGGGCCCTGAGCATAACAGATAATTCAGGCTTTCATCAGAGCATCCTTTGAGTCAAAGCTTACCTGCTCGTCTGTCTGATGAAACAAGATTGTCCTGTAACATAACTTCATATTTAACAACAACGTTTCCAAAGGTCTAACAACCCTGCTCCCTAACAGATGATGTTCATTACCACAGCAAAAATCTATGTATTGCTTTCATCTAGTACATCTTCTCTAGTCCCATTTTATTTATCAGAAATAATGTCTGGGGATAGTTAGAGTACATGCATTAGTATGATTTATTTTCAGAAAATATTTCACTCATTATGGTGATAGCAGCCAGGATAAACCTTCAGAAATATTTCTAGATGTCAGAAATAGGACATACATTATGGAGAGGAGAAGGGGGAGAGTGGGAGGGGAGAATGGATGCTTAAAAACAATAAAGAGTCTGCTGCTTCCCATATGATATAGTTTGTGCTTCATTTTAAACTGGAGTTAATAAGAATTAACAGGAATCACTTAATAAGTAAACAGTGTGTACATCATTACTGTTCTTGTCTTTGTAAGACTTTCCATTCCACTCCAGAGCCTGTTTGTGTTGAGGACGACAGGACTGTAACATAATGATGGCAAAATTCTTAATTTTCTTTTTGTCTTTGATGTATTTTTCATGAGTCTTAAGGACTTTGCTGCTGCATTAATTTGATTTTATTCTTGCCATGTTGATAAGCGAAGAAATGAGACCAATAGACGCCCACACTTGAGGGCAGAGCTCTCCCTGAACTGGAGTATTTCCTGCCATAGCCACTCCCTTCTTTATATGTGCCAGTGGAAAACTTCTTCTAAACAAACTTTTGGGCTGTTTTTTTTATGTTGGTTTTGTTTTGTTTTAATTTATAGAGGCAGCATTTAAATCTTCAGCAGGCACTTTACCAGCAAAGAGACATCATGTAATTTAAGGGTCTGCTTCAGCTACTGTTCTCTTAAGCAAAACTTCTTACATGTGGTTGACAGGCTATCTTAATCCTTGGTTTGTCGGTATAACCTTCCATCTCAGTTTGTTAAGCCAGCAAGCAGCTTTTGACCTGGCTTCCCTTCTTTGTTGGAGGTAGGCGTTACAGTAACATGATACAGCAACTACATTTTTAAAAACAAAATCCAAGGTCAGATGGCTGTCACCCAAGGTCAGAACGAAAGAGATTCAAATGGTGCTTGACCACCTAAGAAGAAAACCTAAGGGTTAAATGTTCAGATTACACAAACCTTGGCAGGAGGGATTTTATTGTTCTTGTTCTGTTTTCATAGGGAAGACAGAATATTTCTATGAGAACTGAACTTCTCATATCTTTCAGAGCACGTTGCTTGTATTTTTGATAGAGAAATCAGTCGGAATCTTTGGCCACCCAAACCCAAATTAGCAGTTTATCTTCAATTTGTCTCATTTCTCAGTCTGCAGACTGAACTTTAACACATGCAGTCAGTCAGTGCAATAAGAAACACAAAACAAGCCAGCAAGGATCTCTTAAGGTCATTGGAGAAAAAAACTCTTTGCAAGAAGCTTGCCAAGAAATCAACAACACCAGAAGAAAAGAAGAAGCACAGCTGAGTGCTCTCACAAGTAGCCTAGCAGAGCAAGGTATTTAGACCCCAGGAGTCCACACAAATAAAAATTAATTGTAGCTAGGATTTTACTTAATTTTTGCAGGTAACATGTAACCTGTATATAAGGTAGAGACACAGTTAAAATTTTGGAGACTAACTAAAGCCTTTTGTTCTACCAGCACAAGCTAGAAAACAAGGAGGCTGAAAACACCAAGCAGCAGAAAGTGTCAAGAGCATGATAAACCAAAGCAAGTTCCTACAAGCACTTGTCAGAAGGGAGCAAGGAGCCTAAAATGAGTTTCTTTGGCCTGGGGAGAGGTAGGGTGAAATACAATGATTCAGTGCTTTTCTCCCATCCCCACAGCTAAGCGGAAGCAGTTTGGATCCTGCCCTCCTGTATGATGGATAGTCCCCCAGCAGGCAGGATGGCTTGCCTGAGGCCAGGCAGTCTCTGCCACTAAATGGGAGACAATCTGTTGAATGGAGTGAGAACAAATAGATATAACTCTCTGGCAATGAAAAGCGACAATTGAAAGGAGACATGGGAGAAATCCTTTCAATTTGATATAGTGACTATTCATTATTCTTCACAGAATGGGAAGTAGGGGACACAGGTGGCATAACCAAACTGCAGGTTTAGAAGGAAAGAAAAAGTAGCCCTTTGTCCCCAGTGCATAAAGTGACACCGTAGAACTTGTTGCCACAGGATGGTGGGGCTGCCACCTGAGTTCAAAGAGAGATTAAACCAATGCAAAGAGAATGGGGCACCCTGACATGGATGTTCACCTGAACTCGTGATTTTCAGAAGCTAGAAGAACAGAAAAAAAATTGTGGTTCTACTTCCCCCTCACCCCTCACATTGTTCCCTGCTACTTTCTGCTGGAGCACATAATTCAGGACTGAGAACGTTTTTTTCATACAACCCAATATAACAGGTTTCATGTATTCGTGTCTACCTTATTTACCAACTAAAATCTCAACTTCATTAGTTCCCTATATGGGTAGAAACTACTCTGAATATCTTAGTAACTACAAAATATTGCTGACTGGTTTGCATTACTTGCAAAGTCTGGTCTCAGGAATGTCGAATCATGGAGAATATAAGATTATAGGGTCAGGGAAACTGGAATATCTAGAAAGTAGCAGCCAGTAAGAGGATAAAAGATGTGAAACAACAAAAATGTAACCATGTGCCATGAACAGCAAATCTCTTTCTGGCCCCAACCAGTGATCAGTTTATGCATGCAGTTTATGCAGTAACTACTACTCCTAGAAATTTTAAAGTGTTTGATGTAAGTTGAAAAACCATACTGGTGTGTGAACTACTGCAGAGTGTCCAAAATACAATTTTTAGACCAAGGAGCTTTCCCATTGTCTAATGAAATTGATTTATCCTCATTTTGAGAGGACAGATAAATGTACAATCCAAATGAAATATTTTATTAAGTTTTTTTTGGACTTTTTTTAGTTGTTGTTGTTCTGTTGTTTTCTAAAGATGTGAAAATACATTGTTTCAGAACAAATTGAAAGACTGGTCTACAAACCCATGGGAGTCACAAGTGCAATGGAAATCTTCCATAGCCTCTCACTATAATGAAAAGGACCCAGAATATTCAAGGTAGGAAGCAAGATGAGGAATCCACAAATGTGAACTCTCCACAGATTTTTACCTGAAGTGGCTTTTTACTAGAAACAAAATGAAGAGTTGGGTTTTTTTGATTAAGCATGTTATTTAAAAGTGCAGACTGATAGGCTATTTTGGGAATCTGCCAGTATCTAGTCTATAAACAAATCTGGTGCTCTCAAAAGCTTCAAAAGGGTGTTTTTACTCTCAATGCATTCAGTTAGTTAGAGCCCAGGAAGCACATATCTTAGAGGGAAACGAAGGAAGTAATATCTTTCCAACAGATCCTGACCTGTGTCTACATATTTTCAGGGTATTGTAAGAAGCTGCCCTTACAAAGCCAAATACTGACCTTTTAATCTCCCACAACTTCCCAGGAGGAAAAGAGCTTCTCTCTGCTTTAATAATGGTCAGAGCTGTCACTCTCCCCCGCAAAAGGAACAAGCACAGCAAAAGAAACAAGCAAACATTCTCTGCTTACATGAGTGTCTTATATTTGAATTCCCTGTTCCCTGCGACGTCTCCATAAACAAATCCCTCGCAGAAGCAGATACAAGGATCGGGTCTGGCAGTGTGAGTTTCACTTACATGTGCTGTGAAGCGTTGGGGTAGAGCTCTGAGAACTGCGGTGCAGAATCCTCGGGGCCATGGGGTGCAGCGTGGCTGATGACCATCATTATGGGCCTATGGGGATATATCCTCTTAGACATTCTGAAGTAATTAATGCTCTCATTAGTGATTAGGTCTGTGAAGTAGTCCTGGAACATATGATTAACACAAAGCAAAAGTTACAAAGTGCATGATTAATTAGATCACATACTATCATGTTATTATGTTATTTTTCAAGTCCTCATTAAAGCTGAGATCAGGAAGTAAAAGCATACCATCAAAGAGACGTATGATTTGCGGGAGCATAGGGGAGACTGAGCAGTAATTACTTTCTTAAGCAGGCAATTCCACATAAAATGAGACAGTATTTTGCAAATCAGATACAGCAGCAAGTTGTATTAAGTAAATTTGATTACCAGATTTGGTAATGTAATGCTACGTAACATTTAAAATGGCAGACTGTACTGACAAAGATGTGTTTCTTAAATATCATTGATGAAACACCTCACAAGGTAATGGCTCCCAAATAACATTGAATCTTAATCTGGCTTTATGTTTACATAAACCTTTGTTGCACACTCTTTGTTCAGACTATACTTTTGCATATGTACAAAGTGGAAGACAGCTACAACAGGCAACAGATTGCAAAAAGTCTTAATCAAAGAAATTGCAAATGAGAATGCAGGGAGCAGTTGAATTCCTGTGGGCTCTGTTCATTTAATTGTGCAACTTTAAGCAGTGCAGCTGCTGAGATTAAGGTTGTGACTCGCTAATAAACTGGCTTAACCCACAGCTAAGGTGGCAAATGGAAGCCTACAAGGAAAAGGGAGGAAATGGAACTAAGAAAAATAGATGAAAACTTAAATTAAACCACCTGCCACGTTGGAGTATTCACTGTTGGCCTGGAGGTCTAGCTCGAGCTTCATTGAGAAAGTGCTGAGACAACGTTTGTAATTTCAAGCACTTCCAGGCATGACTAATCTTATGTTGTGGATTCAAGGCCCTGAACAGCTGCAAAAGCAGAGCCTGAGGGACAAGGTCTGTGTCGCATGTCAGTGCTAGGACAAGCCAACCAGCTGTGACCTCCTCGGTCACCCACTGCCTGTCCCCTGCCCCTTCCCCTCTCCTGCAGCACACTTGGAACATGCACAGTAGCCCTGGCTGCTACAAACACTGCAAGCACATGGATGAGACAGTGAGTGATCCTTTAGTTTCCAAAATGGATAATGAGTGTGAGGCACCAGGGCTGTGATAATTTCTGGGTTTGTGGCCTGAGTGAAATGCCTGTATGACTGCTCTCCCAAAGCATCTACTCCCCTCCTGTTTCCCTGTTTATTCTAGCTATATGCACAGGGTGTGTAAGGAATGTATAACTAACCAGTATTCTGGTTATTTCCTTTTTTTTACTCTGTATAAATATATAATCAGTATAATGTAATTTCTATGGATGGGAAAATCAGAAACAGGCGTCACTAGCTTCCAATAAAAACTCATTACATGGGTCAGAAACCACAGCTGCAACATCTGTATCATCTTCCTTGAGCTACAATATGAGGAAATTCCAGATTGCTTTCTGCAGGCTGAACTGTCTGAGATCTGCCCGCCTAAGCCTTTCCAAGAAACTTCATGGCAGTGGGCAGGTCACCTTGGCATACTTTCCACAGTTTGTCAGGAGCACAAACAAGCTCTGAACTTTTCCAGCAGCCGTGTTCTTGTCCTTATCTACTCTCATACTCATATCTGGAGTCTGACACCACAGGCATACAGCCTTTCTTTGGTGTGTACTCTATAATGGAAAACAACATTAACCAAGGCTCTTCTGTGGGTAATACCTGACAACACTCAGCAAACTTTAAAGTTCAGTAGCATAAGGGGCACAATTCTTTTTGGGAAAGGCTTTTAGTTGCTGTTTGCTTCCACCACCAAAACATCACATTCTGTCAGGGAGAGGGAGGGAGGAGAGGAAGGAGGGAGGTATCACCAGGCTCCACTGAAGAGCCTTGGGAACATTCTTCTGTTGAGTGATTAATATTCTCACGTGGAAATTGATCTGAAAGGCCCTGGAGAGAAAATGACATCTCAATTTCATGGTTGTAGTTGTTTAATTAATTAATTATTTGGTTAATTAATTATCTGAAAGTTATTTTTATATGGATTAATCATGTGGCATTTATGTGTCTGGAAAATACCTTTGCATAATCAAATCCGTGCTTCTCTTTGTTACCATTGCGAGAAATGGTGTAATTATAGAAGCGAGAGTTCTTCACTAATCCAACCCACTCTCTCCACCCAGGAGGGATGTAGCTGCCATTGTATTCATTGAGGTATTTCCCAAAAAAAGCTGTGAAGTAAAAAAAAAAAAATAAAGAACAGACACACATACACATGAGGCTTTGCAATCCAAGTCCTTTAGTCTGAGTCAAAAGAACGTATGAATGAAGAGAAAATGTGTTAGAATGAGTCAGAGTTGCTTTACCAAAAATCTTCCTTTTATAGCTTAGAGGGTTTTAAAATGAAAATAAGTTATTTCCAGACTTTTATGAGAGTTGAAAGCCTTCGTGACTCTATGTTTTATTCTTAATCTTTTGGAATCTAGTTTCATGTGAAATATTTTCAGGGTTTCTTTTAGAAAGAATATGCTCCTCTTGGTTTCCACTTGAATATGAAATAAAAGCTCAGTGCCCAGAGGAAACATCTGAGAAACACCTTGTGGTTTTAAGCAAGTCCTGTGATGTTTCGGAGCTTGGCTTCTGACTTTTTGAAAGTTCAGGCTTGCTATCCTGGCTACATTTGCTGGTTTGATAAAAGGTCTGGGAAGTACAGATCTCTATCCCATTAGGACATGTTCAGGTAGAGCAAGAAGGGATCCCCACCCTGCTTTGCTGCCACATCATCTCTAAGGCAAAACTTACAAAGAGGCAAAGGCTTGGAGGTCAAAATCCTCTACCTGGCCTGCCAAACTCCATGTATGTTCTCCCATTAGCTCAAGGTTACAAGTCTGAGCCCACTCAGACTGAAAATTTCAGCCTTTGCTGTAGGTTTATAGGTTCTCCTGCCAATTCATCTGCAAGGAAGTGGGAAAAAAAAGCAATCTCACAATACAGTGGGCTCCCCCGCTATCTGGGAGTTGTGGATTGCCTGTGGCAAAGATACACAGACACCAAAAGCCAGCCAGCTGCCCTTGGAAGGGAGCATTAATGCTGGCATAGGACCCTGGAAAATGCAGCCACTTTGCTTCTAGGGAGAGAGGGGTATGGGAGGCCTCTATCTGCTTGTGTATGGTCTGTGACCTGGATCGAATAGTCAGTTTGGATGGGTCCATTCTGCTTTTCCACTGCCTGGGCACTGCAGTGACAAAACACCTGATCAGGTCTGCCATGTGGGGTTTTTTTTGGATTTATTATCTCCAATTCAGTCCCAGCGACCTATTGGGGTGTCTCAGTATCTTCACTGTTCCCCCTTTTAATTTTCTTGAGGTTTACAAGCCCCTGGAGGGTCACCTGTGCCAGCAGTTCTGTTGCTTGTGTCCCCAGCAGTCTGCACACAGGTACTCCTGGTGCTCACAAAATCAGACACCATGGAGGAGGAGGGAATAACAGAGACCTCGCCCTTTCCAGGGACAGAGCTCTTCACAGCTGTCCCTGCACCCCTCACAGTGCCCAGCCCTGTCCTTGCTGCCAGCCCCAACTCAGCAGTCAGACTTGTCTGCAAAGAACTGTTGCCCAGAGATGCTGTCCCTCAGCTGGGCAGTGGGACATACCTTGAATCCCTGTACTTGTTTCCTACTAGGAAATGAAGTCACATTGGAAAGCCTCACATCCAACCTAGACACATTCAATCTAACCAAAAAAAGCACATTTGTGGAAGGGCTCAAATAACTCAGATCTGATTGATGTGGGCATGGTGAACTTCTTGGGAAAACCGGTGGAAAAATCAAAGTGTTCATAATTAAGACTTGTCTGAGGCAACATAAATATGATGCAATTCAATCAGGGAACTGCCAAATGCCAAATGTAACCAGAGACTACAGTCGTATATAATATTACTTTCCTATACCATGTAGAATGCGACATAAAAACAAGTCCTACAGACACTAGACCAGGCTTCTAGCTCTTCTTCCCACAGCCACCAAGAAAGCAATCCAACCTGTCTCCTTTTTTATCCTGAGGCCTACCAGAAATCAAGAACTGTGAGGTGAAGAGAGTGACAGTGGGCAAGGAATACGTGCCCAGCACTGTTGTCTCCTGGAATGGAAACCATACCTCTCATCTAAGGCAGCCAAACTGGTTTAAACTCTCAGCCAGATATTATGGGAAAGCATATGGGTAAAGGCTGAAATTCTGTGAGAAGGGAAACCAAGGAAAAAGGAGAAGGGGAAGAGAAGTCAGAGAGAGACAACAGTGAAGAAAAGTATGGGAGAGTGATGTAAGAGAGAGGAAGCATTGTTGAGTTGAACAAAACCAAGGGCAATCTGTGGTTACATGGGAAATCTGAGGTCAGCCCTTCTGAGTGCCATCCCAGGTTTACCAGCAGCTGCTGTACGATTTTGGGGAACCTCTGTGTGCTGTGCTCATCAGTAAAGGGCTCTACTGCCAGCCTGTCTCTCAAAATATCAGAGGCTTTCAAATTGTGAAATGGAAGCTGTGACAATTTATCATATAGGATGGTTTGACTTCCCCATGTATTATAAAATTGACTCACTTGGAGACCTGGACTCTGCTATTTACAGTTCTTGCCAAACTTTAATCATTAGTGGTGATAGTTTCCATGCTATCTGACTCAGGCTGTATTTTGCTCTATGGAACCTTTTAGCCAAACAGTTCAGTAATTTCCAAGAAAAAGACTGGGGAAAAAGAAATGGGTTCACCCATTTAAAAATAATTGTCAAACTTTTCTATAAGAAGTTCTAGTGTCTGTAGGTTTTGATGTAGGGCCTTTATAAATAACAGAGGTGGGTATGAAAATCTGCCTCAAAATGACCAAGCTCAGAAAAACTGTAGCACACAGATGATTACTCCACCTTCTCACTTTAGCGTCGCAATGGAGTGTTCCTTTATGGATTTGAGAATGTTCCCAGAATTTAATTTTTGGCATTAAAACAAAAACCCATCAGCTTCCCTTACTCCTGACTCTCTCTTTTGGTATTCATTACCTGAGAGAAAGCCACCAGCATAAAATGAAGGATGAAATTACTTGGGACATAAGGACGAGAATAGATAAACTGAATTTGGAAAAGAAAGGATGGCTTGGAGCTGGGGAGGGCCAATTCATCTTGGAGTTTCCTTGCTTTAGATTACTTAATTTTCTTTAATGTTTTGTTAGATACCTTTTGGCCCGTTGAACCCCATATTTCAGTTCATGTCATGAGACCTCAGATTGACAGCCTGAACCATTCACCTTTGTGTTGGCAATGATTTAGTATTTTATCATAAAAATAATCTCAGTGCTGTCAAATTTTAAGCAGCTCCCTGAGTGACAGTTTGCAGAAATAGATGTTTCCCCCTGTTCCCATGTCAAATGTGCAGCAAAGACCTGAATACTAGAAGAAACAGTGGCTGTGACAATGGATTATATTTGCCAAAATGCTTTAACCAAAAATGGTTTATTGGTCATAAACTCAAGAGGATATGAGTAATTAGACAGATGAAGGGAAAGGCTTTCAGGCTTTTACTGAAATACAAGCGTTCAGTCCTTGCACCATGTGGTCTTTTGAGTACTACTGAGAATAGGACAGGGCCAGTGAGTCAGAACTGGGGCCCAGTACCAGCAGTTAGTGTCTGGCCCTTCAGGCTCTGAATGAAGACAAGCGCCCAGAGTAAAAGGAAAGCACAGGAGTGTCCATGGGACAAATAACAATCAGTAAGTAATCACCATGGTTGTCCTAGTTGTTTTTTGTTGAACCAGAGGATTGTTAACAAGTAAAGCACTATGGAATATGTCAAAGAACTGCCCAGGAACTGACATTGTGATGTGCAGATGTCTTTGCTGGGTCTTCATATGCTTGGCTTGTATAGTCAACCCCCATCTTGAACTTAGCTGTAGCCCAACACTTGCTGAATTGCCCAAGTCTGAGAACCGACTGGGAAGCCTCATCTTCAGAAGCTGCTTGTACTCAGCAGTTTGGGTTTAGGAAGGGTTTAGGAAGCCATTTCTGCTTGTAATTAGTAAAATGGAGATTATGACTCAGTGGGTAAAAGCCTCATTAAAAAGTAATGCCATTTCAAGGGACATCTTTTCATTATTATGTGTAATGGCCCCCATAGGGATAGCAGCAAAGATAAATGCTTACTTTTGCATTTTAATAAGACAATTTTTATCTGCATTCTGGCAGTTTTGCTAACTGTTCCCAGGACACATTGTTATTTTCTAATCACATGTAGTGTAGCTTTGTATATCAGA
Source organism: Vidua chalybeata (assembly GCF_026979565.1). Lineage (NCBI taxonomy): Eukaryota > Metazoa > Chordata > Aves > Passeriformes > Viduidae > Vidua > Vidua chalybeata. Next base: position 119,802,703 of record NC_071530.1, on the reverse strand, counting down.
ATAATTGTATTCTGTATTAGTATGTTCAATTATGTTTATGCAAACAACAACACATGGCATGGTGAACAGTTTTACAGACATCTATGTGTCTCTGGAGGGGCTGCAGAATATACATGTCTGGTACCTGACATGAACAGATGCCTTAAGACAGGGTTTTGTTTTCCCCTTTACAATTAGCTAATGATTTCTGTACTGGAATGAGAGATCCAGAGGGTTGCAAAGGGTGCAAGACAAATATAATTTGATACAGGGGCTCTCTAATACTTACAGCTGAGTGTGATTCAAATTCTCATAATTCCCAGGACTTCTTTTCCCAGCACTTTTTTCTAGCAATTATGACTAATAGTTTACAGTATTACACAATAGAGTTAGTCCTCTAACTCCTGTCAGCATTAGTGGATTAGTGCACAGGTGAACTGGGCTACATCTACTAGTGAGACATCTCTGCACTTCTGTGGATCAAAAGACATATATTATTTTCTACACCCTTGTTATTTGTTGAGGCTTATGGGAACGTTTCCGAGTTAAAACAAATGCAAACCTTTAAAAAGCCACACTGCAGAAAGGTTTAGTCACCGTGACCCAGACAAGAGCTTTAAGTAGACAGCCACTTCCTTTAACAGTCAGGAAACCATTAACAGGAGTTGCAAGGCACTGTTTATATGACATTTCAGGACTCAAACACAGTGATTCTATGCTTCTGTGGACAGAACCCAGCATAATTTCAGCTTCCAAATCATTCCAGTAAATTCTTCCTTGCTTTCTTCCCATAATGCAAGCCATAGATTCAAACCCTAGAAGTTTGATTTTTCCCTTTGTTGAAAAATTGCAAAGGATTAGTGTATCACATCACTGGAGCATAGAAAGCCAACTCAGTATGCCAGCACTGCCTAGGAAATGAAATAAGCATTGTCCCAAAAAATATGGTGAGGAAACTGAGGCACCAAGAGGCTAACCTTCAGCTAGACCCAAGTCATGCAGGAAGCCTGTAGCATTGCCAAGAATATAATTCAGATTACACGGTTCCCAGTCTTGTAACTCAAATGCGGTAGAAAACCTCAGGTTTTTTACTTTTTCTCCAGCTTTGTGGGTCTTTCCCAGTTGCTGCCAGGTTTACCATTGCAACCAAAAAGATCATTAAGGATTTTATAACTTTTTGCAGTTGCAAAAGGCATTAGCCTATAACTTGATATAGCAATTGTTAGCCTGGGTGATGTCTTTAACAAAGCCTGTATTTATGGGCCAAGCTGGTAGCACTTTCCAATATTGATGTTGTCTGACACTTCTCATTATAAGACCCTCTTTTCAGCTGCTTCTAACTCTCTTATACTTGGACTTAAATTTTCCGCACTGGATGTCTGCCTCAGGCTGAATTTTTTGAAACTTTTTAGCCCAAACAGTAGCCATCTTTGAGAACCACAGTAATGGAAAAGGAATTCGGCTTAACATCTGAAAAAAATTATGTGAGATTTAATTTGATAGCACTTACATGCTCTGCACCGAGAGCAGGAACTCTGTGAAAGGCATGATGGTCTCTCTGTCAAGGAGGCATCTATTAGAATCCTTTGAATAAAACCCTGTAATTTGCATGTGCTGGAGATCTGGACACCTCAGGACATTTATTCCCTGTCCACCTGTGAGCGGTGTCAGTAGGAGGGAGAAAGTTGATTGAAATGCAGAGGGCAGGAGGTGACCCGATAAGGACAAGCAGTCTGGGGAATGGCAGGAAATCCAGCAAAGGAACTGAGGTGGGGGAAGAAGCAGTGGGGGCTTGGGGCCCCAGGACTGGGAATGTCAACCAAGAACTGGGACAATGAGTGCAGAAAGGAGAAAGAAGCTGATTGACAAGGTGGGTGGGAGAAGCAGATTTGCTGATCAGGCTGGAAAAGGAGATCGGTAATGGTAAGCAGTGGGAACAGGACATGTCTGTCAAGAACTGACTGGACTTGAGAGAGGAGGGAGGGAGAGAGGAAGAGAGGGAGGGAGGGAATCACTTGAGGACAGACAAGCACAGGGGCAAAGCTCAGAGCAGAGGCCAAGGTGATGTCTTGCAGGGCCAGAAAACTGAGGAATGGACACTGCACTGCCTAATGGGGTAGGATGGAGGGAGTCAGAAGTGCTTTTGGCCAGAGTGGAGGACCCAGCAATGTCTGAAAGGACTCTTGAGTCTTACTGGTTCCTGCCTTTCATAAGACATCTGGAAACCTACAGCAGTGTGCTCAGTCCTATGTATGTGGATAAAACCCCACTTTGCTTAGTTTCTCAGCATGTGAGCAGTGGCATGGGGCAGATGGGATATGAAACCCCTGATCCTTGCTGATGTGGATGCCAGCACTGTGTCCTTTGATAGAACTAGTCTATCTTTTCAAATGGAGGAAATTTCATCCTCCATAAAGTGGTATGTTGTTATGTAGTCAAGGACTATAATTTGGCCATCTGAACAAGAGACGAAATGGTTGCATAGAAAATGTTCTACCCAGATTTTCCTGAATTAAGCACTTGAATGCATAAACTTGTTAAAAGTCTTTTAGTGTATGGTTTTCTGTGTGATATTTGATAGCATAGAATTCTGCTTTAAGCATAAGTAGGCAGATATACTGTGGTTTTTGATGAGGTCCTGGACAGAAACCAGAAAAGTTTCACTTCATATGATACCATAGAACTAGAAAATCCTGCATGTTATTCTTTTGGCCTTTTTCCTCTTCTACATTTCATTTTCTGTGGACTATGTGCATACATTCAGCATATTTCACTTTCATTTAGACATTTTTTCATAGACAGAAATTGCAAATTATTCTGAAAAATGAGATATATTTTTAATTATTTAAAATATTTGCAGATTAAATTATGTTTGATGTTTCCCAGAATATTTCATACCAATTAAGAAAGAACCCGAAAACTCAGAGTTCCTCTCTCCTTCTTTTCACTTTAGAAATAATCTGAAAACCAGGACTTATTCTCTGCTCACTCATTCCCACCTTTGTATCACATTGTGCCACCCTCTCTGCTTTGAAAGGGTGCATGAGGTAGGATACAAATTAGGTCACTGAAATGATGCAGATTAAAAATAGCAAGTGCTGGCAGTGATTTGTACTGCAAGGCTGTGAACAGGAAACACAATGGCTTTGCCTCCAGAGGAAACTTACTGTCTGCCCACACCTTCAGGAGGCATAGCTTTTGCTCTCTTTATGAAAGATTAGCATGTCCCTGTGTGTCAGAAGGGAATGGTGCACAGTTTAATGCTCCTTAACTTTCAGCTTCCTGTCATCTCAGTGCTTTATTAGTTCTTTGTTCATTACACTAAGAAATGTACCCATAAGTGACAGATGTCAATGGGCACACTGACATGTGCTGTTGAAGACATTAGCCAGTTGTCAACTAAGTGACCATTTCTGTTCATCACTGCAGAGAAGTCTGTGGCGAGTGTCAAAACATGCCAGATAGGGGCATCTTGGTGTCACTTCCTGAGTTTGAAGTTTTACTAATGAAGGAATTTAGGAATTAACATTTGAGCTGCTTAACTTTGCATGTTAGCATTTTTGTCCCACAAATGACATCAGAACACTCCCATGCATGAATCTTGAATGTTATTCTAATCAGTTGATACATCCAAGCAAGAAATAAAATACTGGGAAATACATCTTCCCAAAGACAACTCCAAAAAGTGCAAGCAAATAATTGCCTAATTTGGTGGTCCCTGTTCTTTCAGGTGGGATTCCATGAAGGGAGAGCCTGTTCCTGTGTTTGGCATGGTGCTGTGAGACTGTCAGCAGCTGCTGAGCCAAGGCAGAGTCCTGCTCCCTCCTGCACAGTTACACTGGCTGTGAAGGGCTAAGAGGAGAGAGGATTAGACAGTAGTAATTCTACAAGGTAACATTAAGCAGAGGGGGTTTAGAGTGCGTTGGTGTGTTAAGTCAGTATAAGAATTTAAAACTTATACTTCTTTTCGTATTTGCAAAAGGATGAAACTTCAGCTGGTAAAAATGTAAAATCCTGCAGTATGCAAAGTATGACCCACTACTTAAAAATAAAATGTTTATTTTATTTATATCTTCTGAATGTTGGCTGTTTTCATGTGATGGTTTGTCTTCTAAAATACCAAGATTATGCTTGGCTGCGGCTCAATTATTAAGATGCAGCACAATCACCCTTTCCTACTAATGAAGCCAAAGTTGCACTTCTGGGATTTCCCTTTGTGTTTGTGTAGGTGAATGACAAAGGGAACCAGCAAAGGGCACATCTGAGAGGCAAGACTACGTGCCATAGGACTGGGACAGAGCAGTAGAAGATAAAGAAATTATGAGACTGAAAGAACAGCAAATGACCAGCCAATACTTTGGAAAGCACAAAGCAAAATCTCTAATTCCTGCAGTTAATATATTTATGAATTAAACTCCTAAATCTAAATATCTGAAGGACTATATATTAACATGAAAAACTATGAGATGAAAGAAAACTTCTCAAGCATTCTTCACAATTTCAAAAAAAATTGAAAGTGAGGGACCCTTTATCCTCCCTAGTGTGACTGCCTGGATCCTATGTAATTAAAACAAATGTCATCACTGAAACTCTCCAGAGCTGCTTTGTTTTCTCTTTCTACCTTTTTACGTGTGCCTTCCCTGCTATGTCCTACAAATTCAAATTTAATATTACCAGTTTTGTGGACAATCAAGAAGCTGTGCAGTTGGTTCATTGCTGCATTGACATACAGCTTGTGAATAAGGGAAACTGTAAACATTGAAACATCGTTAATAATTTTGGAAAATTATAATTAGAAGCAAAAGTGATTTTGGTTTGGCAGTGTTATTTCTGAATATTGTCTGCCCTGCTACTGCCCAGTATTGTTTCTGAATGCTGCCTGCCTTGCTAGTGTCCAGCACAGTGTCTGCCTATGATTTAGCACTGACATACAAACTTCAAAAAGGGATGTTTCCATGAAATGCAACGTTGCCCTTAGGTCACATCAGAGTAGAAGAATAAAATAGAAAAAGGAAAGAAAAAAACATTCTGTCCTTTGCTAGGTTTCCCCAGTGAGCTCTAATTATAACCACAGTTTATTAGAGCACGTTCCAGACCTCACTTTAAAGGGCCTGCTGTGCTTGTGTGGAGTCCTCGTGGCTTCAGCAGAACTCCCCTCAAAACAGTCTGCCCACATGTGTCAATTGCAATAGAGGGGCCTTAGTAAAGGCTGCTGCAGGTTTAGACAATGGATGCTTTATAGATATTGAAACCTGTTTGGAGCAAACAGAAGTGAGCACATTATAGAAACGCTCTCCCACCCCTATATTGCCATTGACATGTATTAAAATTTGATCCTATGCAAAAAATGCATAAATTCTACCAGGTTGGAGGTGTTGTACATTGGCTCATCCAGACTGGAGCTCTCTGGTCAGGTGCCTTATCAGGACTGTCACCAACCTGTGACTGGCCTGAGTCATTCACTTCTCTTTGTGTGTCTCAGTTTCCCATTGAGGAGGTTACTGATTTACAGTCAAAGCACGTAGAAATGCACAGGGTAAGTACCTATAACATCTGCAACCTCTCTCCACAGCTTCCTCATTTTCACTCCCAATTATTCTTGACTCCCAGGTATTTTTGAGTGATTATAATTTTACTAAACTTTCTAGCTGTGAAGTGTAGATTATTACTTGGCTAGCAGACTTTTGGTGACTTTTTAATAAGGCAACACTATCCTTGAGAAATGTATTACAAGATCTGCTGGTAATTAAGCTACCACCTCAAAAAATAATTGTGACTTAATTAGAAGACAGGCTCATCTTACAAGGAGTAAAAAGATAAATCTTTGCAGCCATAGTATTGTAGGATTGAACAATGTACCTCAGTCAGAACTGGAGATTCAGGCAGGTATTTCCATTTGTTTCCATTTTCTACTCTTTTCTGCCCTTTGTTAAAACTCACCTATCCTGACAGTTTTAGGACTGATGTTCTGTTTGCCTGCCTTTGAAAAAGTACTTTTTTCCTGTTCCTTTCCTTTTGACCCCTTTTTCCTTTCTATGTAATAGGGTCAAGTCTGCATTTAGTAAACACCTCCACATGTCTTCATAACACAAGGCAGTGAAGAAGATATGCTCTAACCTGTGTTTATCCTCAGAGGGGCAGAAAGGGCTAGTGACAGAGCTGTTCTGTTTATGTGTGAAGCATTTAGTTGTGCAAAACATAGATGACAAACCAATAGGATACTGATTTTTTAAGAGCACTAAAGCCAGGTCCCACATGAAGCAGCCATACATCAAGCAGAAAAGATTTCTGAGATGTAAGTCATGAGATAAAGCTTATTTTTAAAGTCAAATTCAGCACCTTTTCTAACAGTGATGGTCAATTCACTCTTCCTTTCTTTTCTTCTCCAAAGCCTTGACGCTGACCCCTACTCAGGCTTAGCAATGCTGTACTCAGATGGCAACTTCATTGAGACCAGCTTAATAGTGACTGAAGTATTATTCAGCTCATATGTCAGAGCCAACACCAAGCCCAAAAAAGTTAAAGATATGTCTGGTTTTGTTTTCAATAGAGGAAGCAGAAGTTCTCCAGAACCAGAGATGCAAAGACACAGGAAAAAAGAGTGAACCGTCTGTGGTGAACAAAAGATAGCACAGAGGCATTGGATGCAGCAGCTTTAAGAGATTTAGGACTAGCAGACAGCATGGAGACATTTGCCAGCTCTGTGTTTTGAAAGCAATCCCTTCTTGTGCCTGAGCTGCCGATAGAAACAAGTTTCTTTGCTGCCAGTTACATTGTAAGGAAGGCAGTTGGCAGGAGATCTGTGCCTCATTGCTCTGTAAAGGGGAGTCTGTGTAGCTGAATGACACTTCTGGACAAATTGCACTCTGATGACCTCGCACAACTCCGGTACCTTGACGAGGGGAAGTCAGGCTGGAGCCTAACGTGTCTACAGATTCAATTTTTGGGGATAGGTGATGGAGAAATGAATTGAGTTTTACATCAAGCTGAAGCACAGACGAGAGGAATAAGAAGAGTTCTTTGTAGACAGGAAAGGGATCTCCTGACTACAGAAAACCACCAGGAATTTACAAGAAAACTCTCAAATCTTATTGGTGCACAGTAGAACAATCCTTCTTAAAGGCATGTTTCTATTCCTTTTCAGAAAATGCAAATGAAATATCGCCCCACAGCAAAGTTTAAATTATCCAATTCACCTTGTTTTGCTCCCATGACAGTCCCTCCACTCCTGTGAGGTCTTTGGCACCAGCTCCCAGCCTGGCCCTGACATCTTCTTCCATAACTGCTAGCAGCTGTCCACAAGCAGGACGTAATACTGACCATAATCACGCCTGGAATTGCCAGTTCAGACCCACAATGCCACTAAAATGCACCTCTTTCACTGTAGGTGTAACTGCCCAGCAGCTTATTTCCCATCTGGGACATGCAAATGTGAAAATATGCTGCTTCACTACCAGTGAATCTGGCTGTTGCTGCAGGTGTGGACGAGCAGGCAGTATTACCTTCCCTCTCCATAATATTCAACCTCTGCCCTGCACAGCCAGTTTGGGACAACAGTTGCTCCTGCTGTGGTTTAACCCCAGTTAGCAACTAAGTACCACTCAGTTGCTCTCTCACTCCCCAACCCCTGCCACAGTGGGATGGGGAGGAGAATAGGAAAGAAGGTAAGATCCATAGCTTGAGAAAAGAACAGTTTAACAATTTAAATTTGATGTAATAATAATAATAATAATAATAAAAAATTATGGGATACAACAAAAAGAGAGAGAGAAATAAACCCCATAAAAAACTCCCAAACCCCCAAGTAATACGAAATAGAAGTGTTCATCACTTATTTACCAATATCCAACCAGTTTCTAAGCAGCATCCTCTGGCCAGCTTTTCTCCAGTTTGTGTACTGAGCATGATGCCCTATGTTATGGAATATCCCACTGGCTGGTTTAGATCAACTGTTCCAGCTGTGTCCCCTCCCAGATTCTTGTGCCCTTCCAGCTTTCTTTCTTCTCAGGGCATGAGACACTAAAAGGTTTTGACTTAGTATATGCGCTACTTAGCAGCAACTAAAAACTTTGTTGTGTTATCAAGATTATTCTCATGCTAAATCCAAAACACAGCGCTACAGCATCTACTACGAAGGAAGTGAACTCCATCACTGCCAAGAAGAGTTTCATTTCAGGCAGTGACTTAAGAGCAATTGCTGAATACGTCATCTTCGCTTTAAAGCAAGAACTGTGCTTCGTCTCTTACCTGTTCTGTACCCAGTGTTATTGAGATACACAGCGAAGGTACGAGGCTCATGAGTAGCCTGCCATGAAGGAGAAGAGCAGTTTTCATTGTTTGTGTAAATGTTGTGGTTGTGCACATACTTCCCAGTCAGCATCGAGGAACGAGATGGGCAGCACATGGGCGTAGTTACAAAGGCGTTGATGAAAGACGCCCCTCCATTCTCCATAATCCTCCTGGTTTTATTCATGACTTGCAAGGACCCTGCAATAAGAGGTAATGATCACCACTGTGCTGTAAAAGATAGTTTGAATATATTGGCTGTTATTATGCTGTTAAAAGTAAAGTGTCAGTGATTAGCTTGCCTCTGAACATCAGCATGCTTGACTCTGTAGCTTTGGTAATTTTAGGAGAAAAGATCACACTTTTACTATACCAACAAAAATACTTTTAATGATTCCAGGAAGACTGATTTTTTTTTTTCCTCAGACTTCAAAACAAAGTTAAAATATGGACTAATCTAGAAACAGGGTCAAAGCTTTATCAAATTTATAGGTCAATAGTTCTTCAAATGCAGATGTAGAAAAGCAGTATGCTACACAGACTGAATTATTGGTCAATATGCCAGTAAAATACGTAAAATACTGAGATTACCAATGAAAATGTTAATACTCTTTCCATTTTATCAGATGATAGAAGAAAGAGAGAACTATAGAGCGGTAGGGAGTAAAGGAGGGAGTGAGAGACAGAAGAAGGAAGGAGAGAATTCAATAGCAATTTTTCTAAAGTAAAGTTTCTGTGGACACAAGATCATCATGTCTACTTCTGATACTAAAGCACTGTGCTCAAAATCAGTTTTTGGGGCTAAAAATGTATGCAAAAAATTGGCAAAATGCAGCACCTCTCTCAAGAAATTGAACTGATACTGTTGAAAGAACAAAGACATTTTTTGCATCCTTCAAAGAATCTTCATGAACTGCAAGGTGAGACAGGCAGGCTTGCAGATTTCTGATTGCAGAAAGGCTGAGCAGCCCTGGATAGAGTCTGTCAGTATTTGCTGACAGCTGTCAAAGTTTGTTCTTTATGTTATCCAACAGAGCAGAGATTGAAGGGTGGGGGTGAACTGTAGATATGTCAGTATGTGCCTAGGAAACAAGTTTGTGAATTATAGTACTTGCACAACATTGGTGGTAAAAAAAAAAGGTTTCTGGAATTTTCTTTTTTTTTTTTTCCTTTGTTTTTTTTTCACAGTTGACTGTCCTTTACTTTTAAATCTGTTGATTCCTCTGATACAACAAGAATTTTTCTTGATGGTTTTGTTTATGTTGCTTGAAAATCAAATTAAAAATGTTCTAAAGCAATTGCAAACCTGCCTGTAAAACCATAAAACTCCCAAGGAGACTCAACTTTAGATGTTAGCAGTAAAATCTTAAAAATTATCTTACTAGTTAAAGTTAAGCATGCTCTGTTTTGGTTTTAGGCTATTGAGTCAGTGCTGAATATGAAGACTTTTGTGTAAAAAAAATTGTTAAAAAAAGGGAAGAGGCAGTAGGTCTTCAGCATTTCATTTAAGATGCCAGGGTCTCTGTCCTTAAGGATACATTTAATACTGTGTATGAAAGTCACCATCACTTTGGACTCTGTCTTTCATAGTCCTTATTTTCTAAATGCAGAACACCTGCGTTTGTGTTTTCCTGAACCCCATGTGCTAGGGATACAGAAAAGAAGAAGAGTAACTGAGAGGTCCCTGAACACAAAAGGTCTCCATTTACATGAGTAGGAGCATTTCACTGAATTGTTAAGTAAAAGACAAATGAGAGATCATCCTCATCTACATGCTTTTATCTTGGACCTCAGGCTGACTTTTTAGTTTTTGTTTTGTTCTGTTCTGTTTTGTTTTCACCAGAGCTCTTCCATTTTTGAAAAGTCACAGTTTCTTCCTGACAACTCAGCTGTAAAGTGCTTCGAGGTGCTCCAATAGAAAGTGGGCTATTCAGGTACCCTAATGCACAGTAACTGCAGCAGAGCTGATCTGCACTTTCCTGCCTCCATGTATTATAAATGAGTAGCTGTTAGAGTGCTTCCTCATTCCTCCAGCTGGTCAGCCCTCTGCTCTTGCAAACCTGCTGTTTATGACTAAGTTTTCCCTCCAGGTATGCACTTACTGACACTGATAATAGATTAAGCCCCTCTGGAAATTCTGGAACAGGCACTTCAAAGCAGGTGAGACTTCCTCATTTGGAAAACAAAACACAAGCAGGAGATAAAACTTGCTGATATAAGTTATAATCCTTGGCTGTCTGTGGCTCTCCTCTCAGCTTGTGTTTTTTACCATCTGTCCCACAGTCTTCAGGGCACATGTACTCAGGCGCTGTCTGTCAGCAGGACATTCGTGCTCTACATGACTGGTTGGGGAGCACCTGAGGGCAACCACATAACTGGGAATGGCCACTCTGGACACAAAAGTTAGTGAGTTTTGTCAGACAAGAAGTTCAGTGTCACTTCTCAGTCTATTCTCATACCTCAAGAAATATGTTTGGCAACCAAGGTATCAAGTCTTTAAAATTGCTATGGATTTTCATCACAGGAGGGCATCTCCACAAAAGGATGTCTAGGAGGCACACCCTGTCTTTATAGGGGTTGTATGCAAGGCCCCAGGAAGGTAATGAGCTTTTTCAGATCAGCACATATCCCCATTTTTTTGGCTTATGTTTTTTAGCGCTCTAGTTCTAGGGAAGATGGAAAGCACACCAGGCAAATTATGCCTGATGTGATGTATTTAGATGATGCTGTGATCTCTTTACCCAGTGCTCTATTCAGTAGCTGGTTCATATAGATTTCACTGGGTGGTGCATTAGGCTGTAAAAAAGGGTCAAAAACACTGTAACTACCAACATACTCATTAGTTTTTACTCCTATCTGACATTATGCAAGATATTTTTTACAGCAAGGACTATAAGAGTGATTGGGATGTCATATACTGAGGTACTAATGTGTGCAAATAATAGAGACTTGGGAGGACAGGGGAAGAGACCAAAAAGCAAGCAAAATGTTGGACAGAAGAGGATATGGGCCTGACCCCAGTGGGAGCTGGGGCCACTTGGCCTGAAGAGCCACAGCATGCTGTCTGCAGGAGGGAAGAAGTTCTGGGTTCTGGGAGCTTTGCCTTGAGCAAGATGCCACTTCATTGGGCAGTGAGTCCTCTACCCTCAGGATCTTGGTAGGGGAAAGATAGTGCACAGTGGCACAATTTAAGAAGTAAAATACTTTAGGAGCCCAAGTATTTGCTGAGTTCCTTCAAGAGCTGTGGGCCAGGCTGCTTCACACAGCTTAAGCTGAAATCCACTAGCTGATCTAGCTGATCCCCACAAATTGTGGGACAATTTGTTGGTTTTATCTAATAAAGCGAATGAGACAGCAACTCTGCTGAATTTCTTTGCACTCAGAATGCAAAACTCAGGAGGATGGTGCAGATCAATAGGAAGATGTGCATACCCCTATGGCTTGAGCACTAACTAAGTGCAAACTCTCTGCCTCTTGCAAATTTTACTTTGGATGACTCCTTTATATATCAGCTGCACTCAGTCAGATGAATATTTTTGTTCAATGATTATACGAGCTCTGGAGACAAATCCTTCCTTATTGAAGTCTATAATGCACCTTATATGCTTTTATGTTAAAGCATTCATTTAGAATAGCTTTTAGAAATGTCCATGCTGGGAATACAATAGCAAATAATCCATATTCAGCGACTTTCAGTCTTGTGATTTTTGGATACCAATGCCTAAGTTTTATTCTGTTTGTGGCAGAAAGTGTTACTTCCCACTGACCTTTGAGAAATTTAAGACTTTTCTCAGGAATCAATGAAGAGCAAGAGGAAAATTCACACATGGAAAACAGTTTGGCTTTATTTTTCAAATAAGCAGAATGATTTATTAGCACAAGTGCGAATAATGCAGTACAGTAAATCTTCGGCTGAACGCTGTTTCCTGTGAAATGATCTATGAAAAGGGGAAACCTGTGTGTTCATTCAAGGCAGTGGGAATGCACACACACCCAGGCTATTGCTCAGCTGCTTGCTAATAGGAGCCAGAGTGCCCTGTGAACATTCAGAGCAGCTTTCAAAGAGAAGTGCTCCACAGTATGAACAAAGTGACTCGCCACATCCTTCCTCCTTTTTCACCACTCGCAAACCTTCTCGCAAGACTGAGGACAGCAACTTGGTAACACTGTGTTCAGAGATGTGTGTGTCTGCTAACCTACCTTCCCCAGTGCCCTGAGTGCCCTGGAGAGGGTAGGCTCTTTCAGACCACAAAAAGGAAGACTTGACTTGACCCTTTTAACAAAATTTTTCAGAACGACTTCACTGAGAAGAAATGCACTCCCATTGTAAGAGCTGTATTTTAGACCAAAAATAGAACTGGGAAGAGCTATTCATTATGCAGCATGGCTAAACAGAGCAGAGGTTTGAAAGAGTGAAAAATAAAAAAAGATAAGAATCACTCAGATCTGAAGGCCTGTGTTTGGAGCTCTGCTGCATAAAAGCACCAACCTCAGTCATGAAATTTAGTTTATTAATTATCTTTTCAGAACCCTGAAGGACTGTGAAATTATTATTGCATCATGGCAAATACAAAAATGCTAGCAACCAAAGAACTGCTTTTTGATACAGACCACATTTTGTCTACAATCTTCTGTCTGCAAGTATTTGATTTTAGAGCAAATGAAGTTTTCCGGAATGAAGCATTTATTTTTCAATGTCATATGGCATTTTGTCTAGAAATTCACTATACTTCTACTAAAAATATGTCTCTCATAAAAAAAAAAAAGCTAAGAATGCAAGATTTCATTTCAACTTAATTTGCCATTTTTTCACCTTTTTGATCTCACAACCCAAAATATTTGCTTGGGGGTAACCTAAAATGATCCTCTTTCTCTCCTTGATTTTTCATTTTGGGCAGTGAACCAAAAAATCAGTTATATGCATAACTACCATTAATATCTTTCTAACTTAATGGAAAACATTCAAAAGCCTCCTGGAACATCATCTAAGTGTTTTAACTTTTTCCACCCTAAGAAAAATATGTGAAAATCACTTCTGACTGGTATGTGCTCAGATATTTAGTATACTTGTGAAAGCAAAACTACCAGGCTTTTATACATACAGCATAGTTCTTAAAGCAGAAAAGTGCTTAAACACTTCTTAAACACTTCAGTAATTCATGCAAATATTAAGATTACTAAATCCTGTAACTAGACCAGCTTGTCTGTGTGGATAAGTATGTCAGACGACATACATCCCTGTGACAAATATGTGGATATACAGACATCTATACAGTACTGAGGGAAATGCTGGCCTCACAAGCCTTCTATTTCTAAATGCTACAAAAAGAGTGAGAAAAGGTTTTTGATGCAAGGTTTTTACATGTATGTCCTTGCATACATTATTAAATCATTTTGTTGTGCTGATTAAAACTTCCCATGGTGGATTTTGATAATCATGTATTTCCTAAAGTCTATAATTAAATGTGGTGAATGCCATTAAATAATACTGTTAACTCATTTTCCAAACTTGTCTCACATTCTGATACTATTCCAGGACCAGCAACTTCCCCGAATTTAAAGTTCTTTCTGCTTGGCATAAGCTACGGAAAGACACATGCAAAAATGTAGTAGCAAACAACAATTATTTCTCACCTAGCTCCACATCTTGATCATCTGTGAGTACAAGGATGATATTTGGTCTGATATTTTTTCGCTCCTGCTGCACACGTCCTCTGAACCTTGTAGACTTGATGGTTGAACAGTCACTTGTTAGCATTTCAGTACTGAGCACTGCCAACATGAGTGCAAACCAAGAAGGCTTCATAGTAGTTCCAGTATTTCAATGAAAAGACTGATCCAGAAGTTCCTGAACTCTAGTTTTCAAGACTGTAAAAGGAGGAAAAGAGATTCTGTTCAAGCAATAAATAAACTTCCAGTCATACATTGAAAGGATGGCACTTAGGGAAGTCAAGCCTGACACATACCATTTAACATGATTATAAGCCATATTGTTGAATGAGAGCTTTATTCTGTCATTTTCTAAGAATAAACTCGGTCATTCTGCAACTATGCTCTCTCAGATAATTTTTGCTTGAAGTCATGCCTGCATTTTGTATAGACATGACTACTGGTAAATTCCTCACAGTGCTCCTTCTCCTACACCCCACGCTTCTTTTTATGCAGCTTGGTTCCTTACATTCAGTACCTGGGCTCAGTAAAAAATTGCCGGGATGCAGACGTGTTCAGAACATCTGTAGGAGGAGCCCTGTGAGAAGGAGAAAGCAGAAGTCTTGTCAGTCAGAGACCTCAATACTGTGGCTGTGCTTCAAAGTCTCCAAAACTGTTTGTTACAGCTTCTTTCTCTGTCCTGAAAGAAAAGAGTGAAAAAAAATTGCATTCTCCATAGCTCCCCTACTTAATTTAATACCATACCTACGCAGGGGTTGGATGGTACCTTGGCTGCTAGAGATAAAGGGCATGTATCTCACATCATCAGACACAGGTGCTTTTCCAATATTCACAGTCAGATTTATAGTGAGATTCTGAGAACAAGCATTAATTCCAGCATATGACACCTGGCAAGCACTAATGCTGTTTTAGGTTAACCCATCTGCATGAGAGACTAAACCCTTAAAAAGCAGAGGGGAGAACAGGGCTGTCATTTGCAATCTGCATGGGATCACTGTGTGAAAAGTCATCTTCCCACTGACAAGAAAGCTCATATTAAATGACGGTCCATATGATCTTACCCAGCATTGTGAAAGAGCACAACCATCCCTCAATCAATCAACGACAGAGCTGAGCACCTCATCCATAATGCACAGTACCTCTGCCACAGCCTCATCCTTGATACTCCTCTTCCAGACTTGTCTCAGTGCCTTATCAGAACCCCCTCTCCGTGCCTGTCAGTCAAACAGCCTTGCTTTTGTAAGACCTGCTGCAAGCACAGAGGCTTGGCTTTGCTGCAGCACATTTAAACCAGTGACTGAAAATGACTGATTGGTCTGGAGAGGAAGGGGTAGCCACTTACACTTTGACATTTTTGGCATTACTGACTGAAGCTCTGCAAAATCCGTCTGTAACACAAGGGAAGGGAGGGAATATCTGGGGGCAAAAAGGAAGGGGGTGGGAAAGAAACCACATAGTCATGCCTGTTCCCTCCAGGGTATTGACCTGCCACATACATTTCTTCTGGTTTTATTCTGGGACTGTGGATAAAAGCATGGTGATATCGGTCAATTAAAAAAAACCTCACAAAACCACCCAAGCCCAAGAACAATCAAGAAGTTTGCCCAAGGGGAAGACTGCATGGGAACTGGGGTGTGCCTTATATAATTAGACTGGAGCATAAATCACGAGATCTGTGCACCCACACCTGAGACTTCAGACATGCAACATGAGCCACAAACAGATTAATAAACAGAAATAATGAGAGCAACACAGAAGACAAAAGGGGCCTCCAATCACTCACCTAAAAATGCGTTAATAGGGAGATGCTCTAAATTTCAGGGGAAGAAGCCACAGCAGAGGGAGGGGATGGGACTTGGTGCTGGACTGCTAGAAAAAGGATCGTGTTCTTGTTTCCACATACACCTTTTATTTTAAGCTTCGCAAGCTAAACAGTTTCATGCTCCTCACTCTGGCAGGCTGTAATTACACCAGAAGAGTGTGAACGTCTTTAAAAGGAAAATCCAAGCGTCCGTGGCAGAGAAATCTTGTCTTTCATTGTCTCTGCACCCACCAACACTCCAGCCTTCCGCTAACATTACAGCACTGCAAAGTCAACACAGGGGATCGCCGTCGAACAGAAAATGCTATTTCAGTGATTACACAACATTCAGATAAGTAACTGGAAGTCTGTAATTAGTCTAGATGGACTTTTAAAAATAGTTCCATTTCCATGTATATGTTCTTAAGACACATAAAATCCGACAAGAGCCCCAAAGACCAGGGTTACAGGAGAAGTCAGCTTTCTTCTGACAGACACCAGATACATGCTCTTGGTGCAAAAGCGAAATACAATTTCTCTAGATGTCTGATCTTTAAATAGTGAAACTTTGACTCACATCACAAAGCACGAAAGGCTATATGAAGTGAGACTCAATGTTTAGTTTCTTACCTCTGTTGTACAGCAAACTTTTTCAGACAATGTTGACCCAGAAAGTGCAGTCATCCTGACTGCGCTGAGCAAACATTGGCACCAATGTGTTTGAATAATCCCCCACCATACGAAACTGCAAGTTCCTGACAATTGCACCTCAGTGCTAATAAAATTTACACTAATCCAAATGGACATTAACAAGTATTCTTCATTTCAACCTGTCTGCTCTGTATTAGTATTTTTAAAAATCCCTTTCCTCTAGCATGTTCGAGACACCTTAGGCAAGTCTTTGCTACAAATAAGAGTATGAAAGTTTCTCTTCCTGCTCTAACATTTTTATTCTTGATGGATAAAGGAAAATACCAGGACAGACTTATACATATAAAATGAATTATTCAGGTTTCATTGAATGGTTCTTATACAAGAGCACAGTAATGCCACATTTTTTTGCTCATCTTTCAGTTTTGCATATCACAAATCTTTATTAAAAGGTGATCTTTGACAACTTGTCCTTTTACAGCCTGTTTCCCAGTCCTAGAAGGAAATGAAGTAAAGAAAACTGTCATAATAGAGGGTTAATAGGGAAGACAAGGCTGCAATGTTTATGTTGGATACTGGCTGGTAGCATATAAGTGCCCCTGCAGATACTGCAATTTGTCTTAAGAAACAGACAAAAATAGGAGAAATTCTAAAAAAGAACTTTTCAAAGTTACATGGGGAAGCAAACTGTATTTCTTTTGTGTTAAAAATCAAGATGGTACTGCAAAATGCTTTTTTCCCCAGCCAAATAAACAAGTGCTGATCTAACTTCTATATGGGAATTTTCGAGTATATTTTTCCTATAGAAGATACCTATGATAACCAAATTGTAGTTAGTAATGAAACCAGAAGAATCCAAAGAAACTATTTTTTTTTCCCACAGGAGCAGAAATACATAGTTTGTAATCACCTTTCAAGGAATAAAATCTGAAAACTTGTATCTTTAGTTGTTTCTATGCAGCTAGTATTATAACATGCAGTTCAGGGAATTATTGGCGTGGAGAATTAATTACCCATGAAACTTGAATTACACTGGCAGAGCACTGCAAAGAGAGGCTACAGTGCCACTTTGTGTGGTGTGGCATAAAAAACTATGAGGACTTTATTTCAAGGTCTCGTAAAAGAGTATCTTTCAGTGATTTAGAAGAAAAGCTAAAGGCAGAACAGTATCTTTTGAAAGTGTGTAGACTTGTTACTCATTTTAATCCAGAACTGTTCAAGATTTTCATGGCATTGACTGAAAGTGCTTAGTTTGGAACACAACAAAAGGCAGCCAGTATTCAAAAAAGAGCATTTGCCACTTTGTTCTTATGTCCACATTTTCACTCGGTTCACTTGAATTGCCATTTTGTGTTTGGCCAATAAAATCTGTCCAGAGTCATGCACTTTGTTTATGAAACAGGGCACTGAGTATGCACATGAATATGCCATTATAAGTTTTAAAGATATATGAACTTATTCATATTTAATAATCTACAAATGTGTCTTCCACATATCATTGCACAGGGAATTTGTCTTATATGAACACATTTCCTGTCTGTAAATCTGACATCAAATGTGAGGATAGTGAGTAATGATACGGGACATATGTCCATCTCCAGTACCATGTGCTATGCAATGCCCCACATCAGTAATTCACAACCAAGGGGTAACAAAGGGCAAAAAACTTTGTCTTCTCTGCATTGTTTTCTTTTGAGCATGAACATTAAGGCATTATATTATCCAAAGTCATAGATTAAGGCCCACTGTCCTAGCGGCCTTTCCTTTGAAACAAAAATGGATCAGACAATAAAGGAAACAGTGGTAATAAAACAATAATACCAGTAATAATGAGGACTGCAACTGCAGAACTTAAGAATCACAGAATTATTAGGGTTGGAAGGGAACTCCAGAGATCATCAAGTCCAAACCTCCTGCCATGGCAGCACAGCTCTCAGGTGCATCAGTCACTACCCCCAGTTTTGTACCAGCAGCAAACATGAGGATGAGAATTCTGGCTTCTGTTCCCCAGATATTAGTAGTAAATATGTCCAGTGAATTGAGAATGTAAGGTATCACAGGGTTCTTAAATCAATAAACTTCTAATGCAGCACCTATTTGTGTTGTGTTCCTCTTTACTATCCAGTATCCTACAGATTTGATCTCTGTAATTAGATTTCTCTGCCTCCATAAATTGACATAGTTGTATGTAATTAAGATATAGTCCACAAACAAATGTTTTGCAACTTAGGACGTTTTTAAAATTCTCTGACAAGTGCAAGGAAATTGCACAAAAATACATCAAATGCATGAAAAAGAAGCAGAAGGCCTTGTCATTGCAAGTGTTTAGTTGCATAGTTTTCTTTATGCAAATGATAATCTTGGATAATTTTTTTCTTATAGGTTTCTCTGATAAATAAATGGATAAAACCTCTCAAACAAACAAATCCTTGGATATCAATCACCACAAGAAAATGAGCTTTCTTTCTTCACCTCAAGCAGAAGAGCATCTTCCTATGTATCTTACCTCTGACCTGCTGACTTGACAGTTCTGGCTTTAATGAGCTTTTTTTACAGGAATATGATCCCAGTGTTTCCTTAAAATCTGACTTTCAATAAGAAAAAGAGAAAGGAAAAGGACAAATAGAAAAACTCTCTTAATTCAGAGTTGGGATTCTGCTACTGTCAGTGTTTTTTAATTTCCAATGTGACTTTCCAATTGGTCACTTTGCTAGGCATCTGCTCAGCATAATTTCAAAAACCTGCCAGTCTGCCTGTAGTGCCAGAAACCACTGTCAGTGGCATCATGTAAACTGGAGGTAGCTTCATCCATCCATGACCCTACAAATGTCAGATTCAGGGTTTACAAATACCATTATAAGTTGTATGCTTTAAATTGAGATGAGTCCACTTGACATTGCTGCTGTATCTGAGAACATTTTGCATACATGGAAACTCCAGGGTGAAAGAAGGTGAAAGGGGCTTCCTGAGCCACACACTTACAGCTTCTGTGAATCTTTGATGTTTGTGTCACAGGGTGGATGGACCTCTCCAAGTCTCACGTGGTCTATACTGTGAATCATAACAAGTGTATGGTTTGAGACACAACAAAATTAGCAACTCCGTAAGATTAGTAATTGCATGAAGATTGTGCAGGCAGATTGAAACTACATAATAAAAGGTCAGGGAGGCGAGATGTTCACCTGCACCCAGCACCCTAGTAGTTCATAGGTCTTAAATCTCTCCCTTAAAGCATATTGCTGTGACGACTGGAGGGTTGTAACACCCTACAACAACAGCAACTCCCACTTTCACTAATACAGTGAAGCACTTCAGTGGAAAAAGCTGTTGACAGATGACTATTTTAAGTTTAGCAATGTTAAAGCTCTTCTCACATCTTACTCTTCTATCTCGTATTTAAAGGCAAACACTGCAATCTCAGACTACCAGGCATGCTGTGTAAATCTGCAGGTCAGTTTCCTGTGGGAATATTGAGCCTGCAGCCATGGGAAACACATTTACAGTACAGCAGAAGTCAGGAAAAAGCAAGATTTACCGTTTTGTCTTAAAGGTTAATCCCCTAATCAAGGTTGTAAAGTACAGGATTTACAGTGAGCACAAAGAATGTAGTTCCTATCTAGATCTAATCTAATCATTATCTATTGGATTTCCAACACACTTAGCTAATCAATCAGATATCTTCTCCCCTTTCAAATGTAATCTGTGTATTCTAATGATGGATCCTCAGTGCCTCAGGCTAGATTAATTTAAAGTAACTATAATTTAAAGTAATTGCAGGTAGGGAGAATCATAACCTTATATTACGTTTTTACATTGTAATTTTGCAAACAGTTACCGACAGGAAAGGAAAAAGCTTGCAGTGACTTGAAAGTGTAATGCAGGCTTGCTAAGCCACTTTTATAACTTTGTACAGATTAAGGGATATTCTCAGTAGGTAGCAGTTTCCAACACTTCATCTGTTAGGGTGAAACAACAAACTACAATAGCATTTTAAAAATATACAAGAGTAGGAGAAATTGTCTGCCTTTGAGAAAAGAAAAACGTGCATTTCATTTTAATGCTGCTAATATAACTGAACAAACATTAAAGAAAATTAAAATTAATGTTTTTATATTAACTTCAAATCTGTGGAAGTTTCAAAACAAAATTCCCACATATTTTTTTAAGAAGAATGCCCACTGTTAAGTTACAAACTTCTAATCATGTGCAGTTACCTAAATTTATTTCTTACCATCTGATTTACTTTGTTTTAGAATTTCATATTTCAACACAGACAAGGAGTGCACTTGTCATACAAAAGAGCCTGGTATAATTGAGCCAGATGATGTGCCCCACAAGTAAAATCGGCCATTCATGAAAGCTGGTCACCAGAGGCCATTTCAAACAATGCACATTTCAAAGTAATCTAAAGTAATCCCTTTTTTCTACTGATTTGGTTTCCAGGCAGTCTTAAGCACATGTGTGCAGCAAACAGGAGGCTTATTAAAACCTCATGTTATATTGGAGGCTATAATGCCATTGCCTTGTGATTGAATTCCATGTCTGTTAGTCTTCAAAGAGAGGGAAAAAAATAAATTAAATTTATATGCTTATTACAAGAGTGTCATGATACGTGCAGTTTATTAGCACTTGCTAAATAATTAAGACTGAGAGAGATAATTAGATGTGTGCTAGGCTCCAAGCAGGCTTCTGATATCAGATTTTTTTTATCTTTAAAGGAAGTGGCTTTCCAGCTAGAAGGTAATATAATTACTAAAAGACTCCAATTATTTTTCAAATATAAAAACTAAATTCTGTATATGAGGGAATCTCAGGTAATTTTAAAATACCATTTTAAACCCACATATTTTTGCTATAAATAGCATAATGCCCCACTTGCTCACTTCAGCAGTGTGAGGCATTATGAAAATACACTGCACAATAACACACTGACAATTCAGTAAGTAGCCTTGACACGGGAGATCATATCACAGAGGTGAACAACAGCAACACATTTGCATCTTTCTTTAAATTCCTCTTTAAGGTCACTGGCTTTAGAAACCATGCAAGACCATAGCTTTCCACATCTCCTCTGGAGACAAAACTCTTCATTTAAAAAGTTTCCTTTCTAGACGTGTTTGCTTGCCCCCAAATGTCTGTTGTCACAGGGAGGGGTTAGGGTAGGTGGTGCTGCCATGGGGGTGGGTGGTCTTGAGAGGAAGCTGAGCCTAACCCCTGGCTGCCCTGGCCACTCTCCTTGCTGACTGCCCAGGGGAAGCAGCAGCAGCTCCTGGGCACCAGAGGAGTTTATGTAAGGAATGAAGGGGGAGGAGTTGCCTGTATGAATCTACGCAAGGGCATGTATGTAAACAGGGAATGTCACTTGTATTTCTAGGAGAGGAACTCAAATATATTTTTAGTTGTATTGTCAGAGGATGGACAACTCAGAAACACTATAGGACTTTAGATAGGTGCCCTGGATAGCCAGGGGAGTCAGGCAGTTCTAAGTGCTTTTGGAAAACTTTCTCTATTATACTACAGTGCAGAAAGTAAATTTATTTTTAGTGCCAGAACTTCGTATGCTTAAATACAGTGAACGTGTTCTTGTGCACCTAGGTCCACTACAGATAGCATGTAGTGTCTGTTGACTTTTTCTTTCACTTTCAGGTCTGGACTCCTAACCTAATAAAATTTTTAAATATAATCCCATTATATTCTAATGGTTTTACTTTCAATAAGTTCAAACTGAATTTAATAGGACTGCTAAGATATGCACCGATGCCACAGCTTCTGAGTTCTGTTTTTAAAGCAAGATCTCTCCTACTATGCTACTTCTTGTCAAGCAGTTTTTCCAGCCCTGGCACAGTATAAATTCTGCCTTCACTGATATTCATGTAAAAACTCCTTGACAGGCCAAGAGATGTGTTTTCAAATAAACTCCTCCCTGACAAACCTGTACTATAGAGAAACCAACCTACTATTAATAGCAAACAGACAGACCAAACAAAACAGTCTGTTACAAAAAAACAAACCAAACCATGCTTCATATCCTGTTCCATAAAGACTAGTCAGCAAGGAAGATGCATTGACTTGAGGCACTGCTTGGAACAATATCACCCTTACTTCTAATCTCAACCTTACTTTTAATCTCCTTTGAAATCTCCCTGGAGTTCCCCAAGCTCCATTTTCTGGTGGTACACAAGGTAGAACTCCAGCTACCAGGAGCATGGGGGACTAATGTCTGCTATCACAGAAATCCTCCCAGTCCCCTTGCCTCCCCTCACCTCACTGTCCCACTGCCCCCCCTCAAGAACACACCTGAGTCTGCTCAGGGAGATTTGCAGAGTGATCTGTGACTGACTCACCATGGGAAAACTCAGTTTAGTACAGGAATGGCAGCAAATATGAGCAAGGAGTACAACTGATGGATTTTACTGCCAAACCAGGTGTCTAAGACTTATTTAACCTCTGATATATGTCCTGCTGTGCAAATGAAATAAGTCTTGTATTCAACAGGACTGCTCAGCTCCTCAAAACAACTTCCTGCAGGCTCTTCATTCCTGGTGCAACAATATTTTAAGATCTATGGTATCTTTATTTCAGAAAACATCTAAGCATCAATGGTACATGAAGAAAGGCCAAAATGTACAAAGCATCAGAATACTGGCTTTCATCTGAAAACTCGTGTCAAAAAAGCCTGAAATTAGAGTCACATTTGCTTGTTCAAGGACAGAATATACCATATACAGCTTTTTTTTTGTCTGAGGAACACCAATTATTCCAACCTGAATTCTGAAAATCCATTCTCAAAGGGCTGTTTGAAAATACTCTTCAGTCTGAGATCTAAAAAACTCAAGAATGACTTGCTGAAAATTATTCTGTGAACATCTTTATCTCAGAAAACATTTTGAAGGGATAGCACATATAAATGCACCTTCATTTTCCTAGTGAAAATGCCTGGGGAAACACTTTCTTCATCTTTCATGTACACATACAGGTATTTCAATTTCACAGTACTGGTTTCTGTAGATGGGAGAACAGTTTTAAAGCATGGAAGATGAAGCTGAATATATTGAGGCAAACATTTTTTTGTTTTCAATGCACTTCTTATTAAGCAAAGTTTCTATTTAGCAATGAAGAGACATGATTTTATACCATCTTTACTTTTTATA
The DNA here is from genome assembly GCF_026979565.1 of Vidua chalybeata. Classification (NCBI taxonomy): domain Eukaryota; kingdom Metazoa; phylum Chordata; class Aves; order Passeriformes; family Viduidae; genus Vidua; species Vidua chalybeata. Next base: position 119,779,165 of record NC_071530.1, on the reverse strand, counting down.
ATTATAGATAGCTGTATATCTTTATATATCATTAATTGTAAGCCTGCTCATGAGCCCAGATTCTACTCAGGTGCTCAGCACATACTGAATTATTTTTTTCTAGGAGTGGTGGAGCAGGCAGTCCATTTTATGTCGCAACACTGGACTGTGCATTATGCACAGAGAAGGGAAGACTGGAATGGAAATTGGTAATCATTAGGCAGAAGCTTCAGCATGGATCAGGAATATCAAGGACTAGGATGCATAGGAAGTTGGTCCCAGAAAATTGAGAGGAGTTAGAAAGGCAAAGAACAGGACCATAGTGTTTTTCTTCATTTTGTGTAGGAAGGAATTTGAGAGGCATCTCATTTTACAGTGATTATCAAGCATCAATGTTTGCTTTACTGGATGGTTGGGTTTTTTTTCCCCTAAATGCAGATAAACTGTTCTTATATGAAAGGTGTCTCATAAACTGTGTCAATGACCCAATTCAGGAATGTTTAGACCAACAGAGAATCCGCTCCTCTGTCCTTAGCAGGCTCAGCTGTGAGGTCAGACCAGGCTGCTCAGGGCTTTACCAAGTCATGTTTGAAAACCCCAAGGGTGGACACTGCCCAGATGCTCTGAGGCCCTATTCCACTGCTCAACTGTTCTGAGAGTGAAATTTGTTTTTCTTTAGACCCAGTCTGAATGTCTTATATTTCAAGTTATGTCCGTTGCCTTCTTGCCTTGTCCTCCTGCCATAGATGACTGTTAGAATGAGGCTCTGTCTTATCGGTGACCACTTTCTAGTTGGACCCCCCAAAGCTGCTCTTTCTCCAGGCTGAACAACCCTTCTCCTCTAACTCCTTCATTTGGGACAAGAACTGCAGCCCCCAAGCATCTTGATGGCTATCTGCCAAACACTCTCCAGTTTACACACTCCCATACTGGCAACCTAGAGCTGGACAGACTATTTAAGACAATCCTAGAATTTAGTATATAGTAGCATCAAGGAGCAACATCTGTGTCATTGCCCACAAGTCTGAGACCCTTTCTATTGGCTTTCTGTTCCACCTATTTCATCACTGTACACAGTTGATAAGAAATTACTGAGATTTGTCCCCCTGTTTAGAATTCTTAAATGCTGAAGGCTAAATTTGGTTTCTCAGTCAAAAGAACTAGCCAGAATTTCAGGTTTTATCCTTGTCCTTGAAACGGGGAAAAGTCTTCCAGTTGTTTCAGTGGTCATTTCTTCAACAGAAATGAAACCTGATTTTAAAATATTTTTTGGTTTTTTTTTTTCTCTTCTTAATAAAAAAGTTAAAGCAGTTGGGACTTGGAAAGAAAGTACAACTTTATGTATGAGAAAAGAGAGATTTGAAATACCCAGGCCCCATGTAAACGCAAAGAGCACAGTTGGAATGAAACAAATGATCTCACTGGTTTCTGATGAGCTGGGTGGTGTAAATGTTTCACACTAACCACATTGCACGCTCATAATACAGGAGCTAATTCATCTGCCATGAATACATTCCTGTATATGTTTTCCTTTAAAATAAACAAGTAAAAATGAGTAATTTATTGAGTTAAACTAATAGCTTTCCAGAGGGACCCCTTGTGTCCCATATGACTGATTTTAAAGTCTAAATGAAGGCAGCTTAAATGCTACATCCTCTGTCTCACTATGTGAAACAGATACTGCTTTAAAATATGGAATTTCAATTTTTAACACTGTCAACAAGTTCCAATTGTTCCTTAAAATATCATTTGGACTGCTTATTCATTTCTTGGAAGACTGCAAAACTCTAAATACAGGGCTGCAGATGGTGAATCATGACAATTTTCCAAAGTCTCTATTGCATTGCATTTGCAAAATATGTTTATTTCTAAATTTAATTTAAGAAATTTCAATGTAAATTTTTGTAACTACAATAAAGCATTTTTATAGGAAAAGTCTCCTAAAAAAGAAGTCAAATTATAACCAGCTCTGCATGCATTAAATTTTACAAATCCATTTTATATTTTATTGTCTTAAAATTTATCAAAAAATGTACTATTTGTGAGATGCCATTATGATCTGTTTAACCACACAATGTTTAACGTGTTTCCCAGAGTTTTTCTACCCTAGAAATGAAGTTATTAATTTGCATTTGTTCTCATAGAACCTTCCCAAAAGTACAAGTTACTCATGGAGGCAAGCTTTGATCATAAGGTCTTACTAGTAGATAGTCTGAGACTCAGAATCACAGGTTTCTTATATTAATACAGACTCCAAATAAATTCCGTCCACAATTAAAGGTGCTTTCCATGGCTTGCAGTGAAGAGCAAACAATGCCTCTTGAACAGAAGTTTCAGTAAAAGTCTACAAGGAGGCAATGGCATAATCCCCACTGTTTTCTGCACCAACATTTTCCTTTGTGGCAGAAGAATTCAGAACTGAATATTAACACAAAAAAATTTCAGGACTGAAAATACTCTGTAATTCATGCTTAGTGTCCTGATGCATATCTGGAGATGGAAATTTGCACATAAAGAAAATCATCAACACTGTTTGGGAAACCACTTACTGTGGTGGTGGTGGTATGCAGACATGCACCGCAAAAGAATTCCACATTGCAGGAAAGATGATGCCCTAATAATACAGCATCTTCATATGTTTGTTCTTTTATTCAAGTTTATAATGTTTTTTTATAAAATTCGTGGCTGTCCTTAGCACCTCCTTTAAAATTGAAGTGGTTTTGCACACACGACACACCTTAAATCCCCTCCCAGCTTTGAGGATGTGGGTGACAGCACCCACAGAGCACAAAGCATAACCCACACTCTGTCCCCTGCTTGTGTTACTCCACCTTCTTGTTTTTCCATTTGATTGAAAGCTCCTAGAAACGTATCTTTTTCCCCAGCCTGGTATAATATGGTCATAGTATAGATATGTTTAAATTTGGTCAAAAATATACCAAACATTTCAGGGTATGAAGAAGGAGAAAGAATCTGAAATGAAAAATGCATTGTGCTAAAGTATCATATGGCACCAGCTTATGTTTCCATTATCTCCTACATTTAAAAAGCTCTGTTGACCTCTGTCAGAGGCATTTATGTTAACATTGCAATGATTTGTTAAACTCTTGCATATTACTTCGCTTGATTTTCCTTACCAAAATAGGCCTTTATTACAATATTGAGTTACATATTCCACTTTTCATGGGGTAGAGCTGGGAAAGAGATATGACAAAATGTCTGAGTGTTGGCATCTGTTTCCTACACCTGCTAATGTAATTTTTATGTATCTGCAAATGAAATTCTCCTGTGTTTCCAGCAACAGCTTTGAGCACATTTTCAGGACACTGCGTGGGCCCTGCGGGCCATGGCCAGGAGCAGCTGGGCAGCACCTTGGCAGCCTGTCCCATCCTAGCCCCGAGCCAGCAGCAGGGCGTGAGGATGGCGCAGCGGCAGCCCCAGCTCCCTGGGCATGAGGACAGGCACAGGCCATGCTGGGAAATGCCTGGGAGGAGCCTAGGAGCCTATAGGACTCCATTTCAGGGCTGGAATGCAGTCCTGTACTGTGGGCAGATGCGGGGAGCCCCGGAGCGCTGAAATGGGGTCCTGGCCCATAGGCAGGGAGGTGAAGGCGCTGAAGGGTGGGCAGGGGCAGGCAGAGCCAGCAGTGCCTCACGGCTGTGACACACACAGGCAGCAACAGGATCAGCTGTAAGTGGCTGAGCAAAGATCTATCTGGCAGAATGAGAATCAAAACCGTTGTCTATAACTTCAGGAAAGTTTCCCTAAAAGTTGTATTTCACCAGGAAATTGTGACAGGCAAAACCATAGAATTAGCTAGTGTGTGTGCAGTGGTGTAAACAACAACAACCTGTGATACAGTAGAATGTCACAAATCACCTTTACCAGCATGATAAAGAGGAGCCTATTTATTATAAATTACCCTATCTTCTATGGTTTATTTGGTTCAGCAACTATGCAAAATATATATCCATTGTTATCAGTCAAATGATAGAGGTTTTAGCTTACAGGTGAGGACACAGTGGGAAGGCAATTTTAGGAAGCAAATACCTGTAACCAAATAGCAAAGAGCTATTGCTAATACATTTTCTTTTTAGCGTGAAATTGCTTAAAACCAAGGCAGCTGATTGACTAGTGTGAATCAGATGGATCTCCTAGACTGCATGATGAATGTCACAAGTTAGCATCTAATACCTGCCTAAGGCTTGAAAATCTACTCTTCATGCCATCTGTTATGGAAATATCCTGTTGAATAGGACTTTTGGACAAATTTTTAATCTGTCATTCTCTCTCTGTAAATGATACATGGAATATAACACTTCCAGTATTTTTTTCATGTTTTCTTACGTAATGTTTATAAAAGTTATGTAAGAAACTTCATAAAAGTTCTGTGATTTACCATGCAAAGAATTAGTTAATTGATTATCAATTGCACTGAAACTAAAATGAAGAAGGATCAGCTTTAGTACTCTGACTTCGGACTAAGCTTTTTGCTTACTCCGAAGTGTGAGACTCAGATGGCAAACCTTTACTTTTCAATCTGAAAATTTATACAATTTCATGCTATGGAAAGAAAAAAAAACAAAAAACACTGGAAGTCTTTTGTTTCCATTGCACTGTGAAATGAAAAAATCTGAATCCTTAAAAGCTAAAATGTCATCCTCTGGCCATCTTTACCCTTAATGAAAGATATAATGTAGATAATACATCCCTATAGTATTAAATTACAGGACTCATAAGTACAGGGCCTGCCTTAAAACCCAATGATATTTTGACTGAGGAAGTTATACCAGACAGACTTTCCAAAACCAACACCATTCATTAATTTATTTTGGATGATGACATGTCAAGCTAGACTGGACCATGAACTTGGATCCTTCATGATCATTCAGGTAAGACTTCTTGATGATATATTCCTGAACTCCCATTCATCAACCTTGCATTTAAGCTAATACTGTTTTACACTTAATTCATCTCTTGTAAAATGATCACACACTATTCAGAAATTATTAAGAGAAATTATAAGCTCACAATGCCATATTTGAGTCAATGTTCAAAGTAAAACCATAATTTCACTTACTGCTCTGTACAGTAGTAATGTGAGACAGACTGTGTGTCCTGGTTTCTTCTGGGATAGAGTTAGTTGTCTTCCTAGTAGCTGGTATAGTGTCATGTCTTGGGATTATTACCAGAACAATGTTGAGAGCGCATTGCATGTTTTCAGTTGTTGCTAAGTAATGTTTATACTAAGTCAAGGGCTTTTCAGCTTCTCATGCTGAAGACAGTGAGAAGGCTGGAGGGGCACTAGAAGTTGGGAGGGGACACAGCCTGGACAGCCAACCCCAGTTGATGCAAGGGATATTCTATAACATACAGCATCATGCTCAGTATATAAACTGGGGGGAATGCTGGCTGGAAGCTGCTGCTTGGTAACTGGCTGGATACTGGTCACCAAGTGGTGAGCAATTCATAGTCCATCACTTGTTTTGTGTATTCTAATTCTATTAGTATGAGTGTTAGTAGTATTGTTATCCTTCTTTACAGAGTCATTAACTCTCTTTATCTCAAACCACAGGTTTTGTCCATTTTACTGTTCCTGTTCTCTCCCCCATTCTGATGGGTGGAAGTGAACGAGCGGCTCCATGGGGCTTAGGAATTGGCAGGGCCCAAATCATTGCCTTCAGTAATGTAAGGTGTGCATTACCTTAGGAGCTAAATAAAGGAACTTGGAAAGATTTACTGATATTTACCTATCTAATAATAAGAAAATTTCAGACAAGTTTATTTTATGTTCTTCAGTTGTGGTATGGTTCTCTGCCATACACAAATATGCAGCCATCAGACTTTCTACATTTAAATCCTCAACACTCTCTTTGAAAACAAAGTGGTTTTAAATTGCATGATCTACAGGGCATTCAGACTTCAGTAATGACAGTAACAGTGAGGACTAAAATATGCTTGCTGCAGTGTTGTGGGCTATCTTGGTAGCTACATCATGTTAAATGGGCATGTCACCTGTTGCAGCAAATGCAGCACATCTTGGACAACTGTAAGTTAGCACAGTTAGGCCAAATGAATTTGCTGATCCCATAGCCAGGTTATTGGTATCACTTAGCTGCTTTGTTCACAGGTTCCTAGACTACAAGCTGCCACAGAGAAAAGTCCTCACAACAGGCTTGTACCTTAAGGAGGACCGCTTGCTGGCATTTGAACAGTAGTTACCATCTGTTGGGTTTTTTTGGTTCATTACTGGCACAGGCACAGGTAAGACATCCTCTTCCATCCCACCATTGTATTTGAGTCTATCTAACAATATCAACTCACATCTGAACCTAGTTTTTCTCAATCATCTTTCCCCTGTCCTGAAGCAGGAAAGGAGTTTAAAATGACCGTCAGCAGAGAGGCAGAGCTCCTTACCAGAGAGAAAGCAGTATCCCCCATGGAAAGAACCAGGAATGGCTATTCTAGTGAAAATGTTTGTCAAGTATCATTTTCCAAGTGTTATCTGTACATGTAACACACCAAAAGTCCAGTAAAAGGAAACTTTTGTGATCAAGTAATCAAAGTTTTCTCTACTTCCACAGCCAACTATTACTGATGTTGTCATCTGTGCTGACAGTGTAGTGTCTCCCTCACAATTTGGGAATTATTCTGTCTTGAACTAACCAGTGGCTATGATTCTTATTACTTTTCTTATTCTTTTTATTAACCAGCCTTCTAGGAAATGACATTGACAGCTGAAGATGGGATACACGTATTAGTTAACATGCAGCCTTCTGTATTTACAAAGGGTTCCTCAATTCTGCAGTTTTCCTTGGATGCTAGGTGGTTATGTATTCAGTGAATAGTTCCTGCCTTTTCCTCCAAGAAAACCACATAATGTATGCACATCAAAGCCGTTGTCAATAAGGAATTAGCAAGGGTTCACCCTGTGGAGGGTCTCTCAGTCTATGAATACTACTAATAAGGTAATAAGTATGAGAGTTTCCTCAATATGTAATTGCTTACTCTTCATCTCAGCAGGTTTTTCTTTACCTAATCATCAGCAAAATAACCCATGTAAATCACAGAATAGTCTAGTTGTTTGATCAGTCCTTTTCATTGTGTTAGCCCTTTGATATTTAACCTCCCATTTCAGCCAGCCTCACAAGGATGTTTTCCAGTGAAACAGTATGTCTCATTTGATGCTATATTAATCATTTGGAGAGAAGGTGCATGTTGCTAGGCTGGCAGTAAGTGTATGCATGTGAAAGCAGGGCCAGTTGTGAGCCACAATGAGTTTCTTCTGCAACAGACCAAGAGCCCTTCATCTTTATTGACCTAGGGAGCAGGTCAGATATGATGGCTGCTGTAACAAAGACATTTCTTCAATGCAAAAATGCCTTTGCAGTCACACCACCTAATCAGTCTGAAAATCTCAATTTTATTTGTCTTTAAAATACTTTAAGATAACAGTACAATATGACTGACATGCTAGAGGACAGGCTAATACTCAATCTTTTCCAAGCCATGACAGACATGCAAATTAAATCTAAATGGAGATAGTAAGCCTTTTGGCAAACTCTTAAGTAACTTTTCACCTACTAACTAAAGCAACAGCTAGCTCCAGAGGGAGGTAACTTCACCAAATAAATAAAACTCTCTGTCTCTATTACAAAAAAACAAAAAAAAACAAACAAAAAAAACCCCACCAAACAAACAAACAAACAAAAACAAAAACAAAAAAACAAACCCAAACAAAAACCCAAGAAAACAAGAAAACCCCCAAACAACTAGAAAAAATTTTTGTCGTAAGCAATGGACTTATAGTGTCTCTTTTCACTCTGCAAACATTTTTTTTTTCACCCAGCTTGTGAGAGAGCAAGCAAACTGCATACTAACATATAGCACATATTCCTGTGCACATATTTTCTGTGATCAAGCTCATGACAGTGAATTGTGTGCAAGTGGATGCTGAAAAGTAGTAACTTAGGATCAACTTGGATTCAGGTAAAGGATAAAAACTTCCATGTGAACCACAACAAAAGAAGGATAACACTTTCACCATTTTCCTATCCTAGGGCACTTTCTCCAGCCTCACCTGAATAATAAAACTTCTAAGGTCACTGTAATGGAAAATTAATACCCTGACACTTATGTATGTGCTACATTGGAGGCAAAAACTTAATACTTAAAAAAATTAAACTTTAATTTATATGAAAACTTCAAAAGAAAAAAAAATCTAAGATAATTAATGAACTTTTCAACAACAGAATAACCTCGTACCCACAGAGATACATGACACTGTAAAACTACTCAGAGATTAGGGTTTGTAAGTTGTGTGGCAAATATTATAGGGATCTCAGTTTATATCCTGTTTCATGGGATGAAAAGGAACGTTTAACTGCTTGGCTCCTGCTGTTTTTGAATGAAAATCCAATGCTTCATTAATATTTATCCCTTTTTATTCTAACCCTACTATACATGTTCTCTTTTGGGAGTTTCAGGAAAACCAGCAATTATCACATCAAAGGTCATCAGTCCACTAGGGAAACTTCAATCCTTAACTGGTGGAGAATTGCTGCAGCTTTTGCAAACATCTCAGATCAGGCGAGCAAGTGTTTTCCCTCCTCCCTTCCCTCCTGTGACTCTTGTTGGTTTTATTTAATCAGCTTAGAAGACCTCCTTAGTTTTCCTGTGATGCCATACACTATCCTGGACATCAAAAAGATTTTTATACTGCCGTTATATTTATATAGAGGGAATAAAAGATTAACAATAACGATTTAACCATGCTGCACAAGAGGTCCAGTCTGGCACAGTCTGAAAGACTCTGCTTAGATTTCCCAGAATATATTTTTGTTAAGATCTGTTCTGGAATTATTTGCGACACTTTTGCTTACTTCAATAGCAACAGCAGCCTATAGAAAGAAGATGGTCCATCTGGATGAAAATGACAGAGATGTTCACTTTACTGCACAGCAGAAATCAGAAGAACCACTAAGAAATGAAGATTCTACTCCTGCCAACAGCAAGTGTTAAATAAAAAAGATGTCAGTCAAATGCCCAAGATAAATCAAGAAACTGTTTTCAAAATAATACTCTTTAAAAAATTAATAAATTCTGTGTTCATGTTGCTTATCTTTTGGCTTCCTAGCCCCTAAGATTGTGCATTTTGAAACTATTTTTGGCAATCCTAGGTACTACAATATGTTTATTTCTTTCTTTCAAATTAGAGATAAGTTTTCTTAGAATCATATGATGCCAAAAATTGAGATGTCTGATAAAGGAGAATAAGCTCGCAGTGCTAAAAATGTGCTTTCTTCAGGACTGAGGAAGACAGATCTGATGACACACAGTGGGAAGGGTACCACATTCATCTGTGTTTTCAACCTCACTGGAGAATGGATAACCAAACATCGTTAATTCTGAGTATTACTTTTTAGGACTCTTGTATGTTTGCACAATGAATTGATTTAGGTCAGCAGGAGTCTTGATGTTAATCAAAACATGACTTCACTGTCATGTAGCCTGCTAGCTTGTGCAAGTTACCTCCACTAAAACAAAGTATCATTCAGTGCTTAAAAAATGATAAAAATAAATTTTAAAAAAATCAATCAACAAAAATGTCAGGACATATTGCTCCACTTTGTGTGAAGTATAATTTCTTTCTGACTACCGTTTCTGACTCTGATTCTTTGTACAGATCTTGTGGTCAAGTCACTTTAAGTAAGTCTTTTCTACTTTATATGTGAAGCTGTGCAGGGAATATGTTTTCAAGATATTGTCAAGCAAATCTGAATAATTTTATCCAGCTCACTTTTTAAATGTAATTAATTAGTTGGTTTAAATTAAAAATTCAATCCATGCTCCTCAGTGCCTCCTTTAATGACAGATAATCAGAGGGAACACTCCCATGTACCAAGCCAAACCAGCTGTATGTTCCTGAAGCATGGTTTTCACTTTGGTAGAATTAAAAGGTTTTAATTCTATGTGTCTTTACCTTACAATAAATGTAATCTCACATCTAAGAGAGTGGGAAGCCACATAAGAAGCCACAGAACCATATGAGTCTGAAATTTCAGCCCTTCTCTGCTTTGCAGCCATCTTATCAAGATATGAGCTGGTACGTACCTCCTGCATGAGAGAGTTCCCTTTTCATGAAACTCTTTTGGTGAGGATCCTGTCCTTTTACTCATTTTGATAAGGCAGAAATGGGAAACAGTCAGAATAATTGTTTCTTCTCCCAGACAAAAGAAAGCTGCTGTCTTACTGTGTGCTGGCAAGGCTGGGAATAATAGTATTACACTACAGCTTTACATCACATAATTGCCTTAAATTCCTTGGCCACCTTGCTAATGCAGGACCTCCTCTACAATTAATGTACTTAAGGTGAATATAGTAATTTGTTTTTACTGTACTTTTGTATTACTGCACCTGGTCCTCGGGTATTTAAGAGTTCAGTGAGGTTGGCACTGCGGTTGGCACAAAGTAAACTCAAGACTTAGCTAGGAGCATTTTTTTGTATATAAAATGGACTTTGTTAAAAAGTGACGTGAAATGCTAAACATTTGGTTTGTTCAAATATCTAAGTGACTAAACATTTGAACTTCAGAACACGAATATTTTCACAGCAAAATATAGTGTGCTGAGGAATTTTGCCTGTGGCTATGGTATGAATGAACTAAATCATCCCATAAAAAAGACACATTTCTTCCATCTTCGACTCAGCATGTAAAATAAAGGAATTCATATAGTATAGCAAGCAAGCTTTTATTCAAGCAGTGAAACTTTATTGTTTTGTTTTATGATTAGTACATTTGGCCACACTGGTATTAGCTTCTTAATTCCCAGTTACTCCTCTCTTTTTAGCTCTGCTCACTTTGGTACAGTTTAGTCAGATTTGACAAACAGAGTAAAAAGAAGCTGCAGAAGCAGCTGAAAGAGTTTCACTCCAGTGGACTGAAAGTTCACTCAGGTGAGCTGAAAGGAACTTTCCAGGTAGGAAACCACTGGATATAGATAAGGGACACACCAAGGGTCTGTCAAACAAATGCTAAATATGCTAAACTGCCCTTAAGTTAGATCCTTAAAGTTGAAAATGACAGCTGAAACCACAAAGACCTTTTAAAAAAGTTTCTGCTGTTAAAGCAGAGACATGATTCCTCTTGGATAAAAATCCACTACGGATATAAAAACCCTTTCCCATCAAAGTTCAGCTGCAGCACTGTGTCATGTGTAGCTATGAGTTGTTAGAAACACACTGAGGCTCTGAAGCTGCTGCAGAACATTCAACCCCAGGAGACTTACAGACAGAAAGGATGTGCTAACAAAAGCTACTCTAGATGCTGTGATAAGCACTGAATTTCATCTATAAAGAAATGGTTCTGAGCATTGTACAGAAAACATTCTGTTTTCTGAATTATCTGAATTACAGTTCTGCAACAGGGGCAACTTGAAGACAGATTAGTTTGCTAGTTACATACATACACTTAAAACTTATGAAGCTTTAGGGAAAGATGTGTTTTCATGAAAGAGGCTTTCTTTTTCCAACAGGCTGAGGAAATTAAATTGAAGAATACAGTATCTGGATGACATCACTGTAAAGGGCAAACAGTAAGGACACTGTAAGGGCAAAGTACATTGGGTTTTGCATTTTTATCAAGTTATAGTGTGTTTGTACACTACCACAATCACAGTGAAATAAAAGCTTCATGTGAAATACAGTATTTTTACTTGTTGGCCTCGGGTACTGCATAGTGCAAGACTGCTGCCTGTCTAGACACAAGACTGTGACTAACTGATGATTAATTAGTTTAACTTATACTCTCATCAAATTCATTACTTTCCTAAGTAATTTCTTAAATGACTTAGCTCATGTAGGCAAACTTGGGCAATTATTGACATAATTCAAATTATTAAACCTTGTAACAGAAAGGCTCAAAGAAATACAATCAAACTGAAGTCTTACCAAATGTGAAGTTTTCTCTGGGGTCACAGGCAACAGATTTTGCTGGCTCCACAGAGCTTTCAGAATCTGTTCTGCATGGTGTATCTTTGGTCCTTGTTTTGATAAGGGAAGATTGAGGGACTTACCCAGGCAATTAGCAAGGCATGGTTGGAACTACCTGCATTTATGGCAGGTCCCAATGCATTTAACAGACAATACTGATAGTAATTCCCTTCTCAGGTTAAGCAGTGTCTTAATTCTGCCACTGCTTACAATAAATGCTAGGAAGTTTGGATCAAAAACTTGACTACAGTTATGATCTAGAAATACTTTCTGTATGTGATTGTTACCATCTGAGTTAACAGCTTTGTATTTTGTCAAATATCAGTCACAAGTGGATCAGACTGTACTCCAGTGAAAAACAGGACCATCCCAATATAACTCTTATTCACCTTTCAAATTGTAAGACTCAATTAATTAATATTTTTAGAAAGTTCTTGATGATTGCTATAGAAATCAAAAATATTTGCAGGCCATAGAAATGTTTTCTTGAGCACAATTAAGATATTTTTCTTGTTACATTTTCTCTAGTTATGTCTCTGTCTTGTCCATGTATTTTCTTTTCCATTGTCTAACAGAATGTTTGAGGTTTCTGGTGTTATTTATACACAAGCTGACATTACAGTTTTAGAACCTCTGCTACTTGAAATAGGACCTTTGAAGGGAAAAGTAAAAATATAGAAATTAACATAAAGTCATAAAGAATCTTACTGAATTATCCAAAAGTTTATTGTTCAGAATTCTCTGCTCTTGACAAAATAAAGCCAAGGGCCTCTAGGAATAACTTTGTTCGAAGTGCCTCCATCAGATGTGGAAGCATCATGCTTTAAACTGACCAACTTTCACAGCCATCATAAACTGCTAAGATTTTACTAAGTCTGAGGCTAGGCTTTCAAGTTTATTCTAGAATATATGTGTCTCATTGCTATGTGAAGAAACTACATATGAATGAGTGTTAAAAGTTTGGAGAAATTGAAAAATTAGTGCTGTAGTGCTATTCCATAGGCTTTCAAGAGCAGTCCAGGTCACAGTGTCAGACTAGGATTGATGCAATGAAGTCTCTTGATGTGAAGCACATTTTAAAGATGAATAGGCATCTTTAAAATGGATTACTTGTTGGCAGCCTAAAAACATCTATCCTGTGAAAACCAAATAAGAACTAAAGTCCCCTCAATCTATAGCTATCTAGAATTGACTTTTCTGATTGAACACAAGTCCATGCAACTCCTCCAGTCACTTCAAAAACACATTAGCTGAAATTATTATATTAAAATAAAATAAAAGAATTTAAGAAAATTTAAAAAATATTTTTAAAACAGGACCAAACTGTCTGAAATCTTAGTACAGTGCTCAGTGCTAAGCACAGTGCCTCCTCTAATAAATCGCAAACTCCTCCTCTAGAAAAATGGACCATGGCTCAGAAGCAGCTGATTCACTCCCTCCACCCCTTGTCACCTGTCAGATGGATTGCCACCAAGGCCAGCTCCACTATGGGTTGGCAGAGCAGCACTGAGCCAAAATTAATAAACCTCAGCTGGATACAGGTCGACACCACCAGTCTCTGTGTTTCCCAGGGAGCTGGCTTACTGTGGAGCCAGATAAGATTTATATGGGCTTATGATCTCCAGTTCTGTGTAACTCAAAAGCAGCTGTACTGATTATAGAGTTGAGATGCTCCTGGAAGGACTTTAGAAACATTCATGCAGCTCTCTGCTTCAGCCGATACCTGTGGCATGAATAATCTGCAACACATGGATAATTAAGTGCTGACTGTATTCTGCATCTGAATGGGTGCACAACCAACATACCTAGTGAGGCAGTGCTGAGACAGAAAAATTTAAGAGCTCTGAGCTGAAAAGAAATGAAAACCCTTCTTTATTTCTAGGCTGTCAGCAACTTGTTTTGCACAGAAAAACAAGACTGAATCTTGTTATTTAAAGGAAGGTTGGAGAGCCAGATGCACCTCCATGCATGCGATCATGAAAATCTATGAATCACTTCAGGTCTGTTTTGACCACTTGTCAGTGCTCCATGGATTTTGGGATCAGCCTCTCTCGTGGTATGAACACAGCCTGAGGCCTCCATCATACTTAGTGCTAAACAAGTATGGTACTAATCATTATTTGGAATTGTTCAAACTCTACAGGACTAGCTCTCTGACTTCTGGTTTTAATATTTTCATTGGAAATGAGTAAGTGTAATTGACTTATGTAATGCTTAATGGGAGTTAGCATTACTAAATGTTTACTGACCACCCTGAATATCTTAAATATGAAAAAAATAATCTAGAGTTACTTGCCTCATGAATACAGCATATATATCCCTCCTGTGATAGGTAAATAAAAGTAAGTTAACCATACACTGTATTTTAATTACACCTGATGGCTACATAACAGAGTAGGAATTTATTCATGTTACAATCACAACAGTTTAAATTCAATCTCTGTCTACTTCACACATACATCTGCATCTACTTAAATGATTTCACAGGATAGGATTCACCTCTGCAACGCAGACATCAAGATTTAATTCTCAAAATGTTACTAGGAGTTTAAGCTCTTATGACAGTCAGAGGAACAATCTAGCATGTACAGTTAGGGGAACCTGGAAATTATTTCACTGTCCAGGTGCAGCTCTCCAAGCTCCACTGGCTGTATTGACTCAAATGCTATTGCCTATAATGGGAGTCCAGATACTCACATCCTAGCATCTAAGTCTAGGTGTCTTGATCCAACCCAGTGGATGAGGCAATTAATGTCATTTTGTGAGCTATTGCCTTACCCTTTTTACAGAAAAGATATTGAAAAATGCAAATTTGAAAGTTTTAGGATATAATCGACCTAACATACATACATAAATTAAAATCTCCCTGGTGATGCTCCTTCAAGTTGTATGCAAAGGTACAATTATTGTACAAGTACAAAAGTGACAGAAGAAGAGGAAGAAGATTAAATAGTCACACTGGGGACAGTTTCATACATTTTCACAATTTCCCAGCTTGTGTCTGGGGAAGCAGTGAACGTCACAAGGCTAGAAGTTACACCTATGTCTTCATTGACATCTACTTACAGGTGCACATGCACGTTCTTTTCTTATGCATGCA
The DNA here is from genome assembly GCF_026979565.1 of Vidua chalybeata. Taxonomy (NCBI): domain Eukaryota; kingdom Metazoa; phylum Chordata; class Aves; order Passeriformes; family Viduidae; genus Vidua; species Vidua chalybeata. The sequence continues at coordinate 119,764,094 of NC_071530.1, read as the reverse complement.
TTTAAAAGTTAGTACACTTATTTTCTGATAAAGGGAGAGAAAACATATTAATGTTTTACAATCTGCAGTACAGATGAAAAACACAGGCTTGTATTCAGAAGCAAAAATCATAACCCTCAATACAAGCAAATAAAATGCTGTTGCCTTTGGAAGAGTGACACTGACTTAACATACAGTTGCAGTACTAAAAATATTTATTTACTGCTTTTCCTTTTGCTTTAGGGAAGTTGTGCCTGAGTACCCAATGCTACTGTGAGGGAAAGCATGGCCAGTTTTGTCCTCTAATGGTTTTTTACTTTCTCCTGAAGCCTAATACATCAACATACTCGATGGTGGTCTGTTCCCCTTTCTCTGCTCAGCTGTGCTAAGCAGGCTCAGGGAGATGTCCAGATCCCAAATTTTGCTATGAAAAACTTGAGGGCAAACTATAGTGCATTTTCAGGTTGTATTTAGTCTCATCTTTTTGCTACTTATATTTCTTTTTGCCAGTTTTACACCTTCTGCAACTTTCTACAGAGATAAAAGTGCAACTAAGAAGAGAATAAAAAGGAAAAGACTCAGAGAAAAGTTTATGGATGTCAAAGTTATGTAAACTTCATTAAGAAAAAATGTGACTAAAGGAAAAAGAGAAAGGAGGCAGTGAAACAAATGGCACAGATGTGAAAAAGGCATGTCCATGTAGAAATCTGTGCTGATTAAGCTAATCAGGTTCAGTTAAATCCTTGCATAGGCACTTCTAGGAACTGTGACACATATACAAACAAATTAACAATCTCTGTCAGTACTCGGGTCACTATAGCATGAACCACTGTGCTTTTCAGCAAGTACGCAACAAATCACATCAGTGCCCTTTCAGAGAAATTTAGGGGCTTAACTTCACAAGAGCAATTAAAATAATCCATACCTATCATGCTGCACAGCTTAAGATACCTCAGGTTCTTTGGAGACCTAATGCTGGGCTTCTGGGTCTGCTCAGTTGTCACCCTGTCTGTGTTGCACTAATTGCTTGAGATCCTGCCTTTCAGCTAAAGCTGTTTGGGAGATGCAAAACAGGCATAATTCTCCAAAGGACTCCAATTTGTGAGGCACACACTGTTCATGGAAAATTCATGGGATGCTGGGGATCCATCAGAAACTGGAAGTCTCAATTTCAAGGTTTCCTCATCATGATGACATCTGGAGCTCTAGCTCCAGTCCCAGGAGTGTTCCTCAGTCACCAGGCAATGGTGACAAGAGGTTAAATACACCTCTCCTAAGAAAGCTGGTTCAGGTAAAATCCATATGCTTGGGAGTGGGGGGTAGGGTGGGGGGGGGCCTTAGTTCTGCAGGTTAGATCTCTTGATGTGGTGATGGGCTGCTGGCATTCTGCTTCTTATCAAACAAAAATTTTGGAATAACGTAGAAAGAGCCTAAGAGCAAGCACTGAGACTGAGGACATGACTTCAGGCTCCAAGCATCTGTTTCTCAGAGAAGAGTGACTGTATCTGTGTTTGTGCAAGAGACAGCTATCTGGGGTATCCATCCCCTTGTCATCCACTATAAGCTGTTATCATTTCCCCTTACTCAGATCTCATGCTGGGAGGAAAAAAACCTACCCAACAGATTGTAGGTGTCAGATAATACTTAGCAAATTCTGTTCCCAGAGCATTCTGACCTAAACTCCCTTTATTGCCTTTTGCCTTAGAGAACAAAACATTTCTCAAAGCACTCTTCACCACTCCAATGCACAGGAGAAGTCATGTGTACTCTGTGACTGTTTGGGAAGTTTCAGGCTCCCATCTGAGTGGCTTAATGTATTTTCTGATTACCTGTTAGAGATGACTCACAACGTTGTGTAAATCTTGGTATTGTTACACGACTTATTTTGTCACTCAACAACCCAGGAAGGAGCCAGGAAAGCAGCACTTCAGCTCTGCTCCTGAGTTTCAGCTATTTGATCAGGCTTCCTTCCTTAAGACCAGTGCTTGCAAAGTTTCACAAAAGCTGTTGTTTCTCATAGCTGTAATTGTAAGTCTTGTTTGACCTACCATACCTAAACATATTTTTAAAAATATATTCTTAGGGCTAAATATAGAAATGATTCTTTCTCTTTTTCTGATCAAGAAGAAATTTTCCACCCATGTAAAAAATTGTTTGCTCTTTAGCTAAGGGCATAAACATTCCTTTGGGAGGTCTGAGCTAAATGAAGCTATAGATTTCAGAGCTGGAGGTTGGACAATTCCCTCAGCTGTATGCTCAAAGACACAGGGCCCTCTTGGGCAGAGGCTATGCTTTGCCAAATTCATTGAATGAAAGCTAAAAAGACCCTGATCCACTCAAACACAGAAACAACGTGTCATTACTTGCACTGTAAGTACCTGAAACATGTGACCTTTGCTGCTGGCAAAGTAACATCTTATAGCCCAGAGGTACATCAAATGAGCTTATCACAGAGTCAGTTTGACACTAACATTAATCTAGGGCTTGTGGACTTAGAAGAATCACAAATTTTCTTTTATAGCTTGAAGCAGGTCAAACATCTCCATTTATCGAAACAGTTTTTCAGTTTTCTCTGCAGTTTTAACAGCATATATTATTCTACTGCTCATTAATCCCTTGTTTAGTTTGCTAGCATCCATAAAATTACACATCACTGAAATGGCTGCATTTCAGTGATGGGTGAAATGATCCCTTGTTTTCTTCATATAGTGAAGTAACAGTGCAACATGAAAATGTTTTGCTTTATTTATACTTACAGAAAGAACCTGTCTACAAAAAGAAAAAAAAAAAACCCAAAAAAACCAACAACAACAACAACAAAAAAACCCAAAACCCAGACAGTGAAACATCAGAGCCAGAAATCTCTTCTGCTGTTTTCAGACAGAAAGTGCACCCATTTCAAGTTTGCATTTTAAAACTGATCTATAGAACTACTTTGCCGCTATTCAATATACAGATCAAGAATGCACATTAAGTATTATCCTACACTGAAAATTCAACTTGCAAAGTGATGCTTTCTTATTCAGCGATGTTTGCTTGGTGAGTAACAAATATAGGACTAATGCAAGAGCAGAACCAGAAGAGAAGTCTTCCAAAGATAGATATCTCATTTAGCTGTTATAATGGTGATAGTCTAATAAAGAACTCGATATAGGACATCTAAAATTTGGAGGCAGAAAACTTTTTCTAGAGAAATGTATCTAATGTAGCCCATCCACCTTTAGTAATAGTGATTTCTAAGATAGAAGTTATGTTTGTAAACTTGCTTGCAGAGGCTGAATAGCTTTAATAGGATCACTGTAACCACCATGAACCATGGAAGACATGGAAGCTTTATGATACTGGTCAAATGACAGAGTTGCACATTAATGAATATCATACAAAGTTTTCAGAAGTCAGTAGAACAGTAAAGCTGTTCTACTATTCATATATTCCTGGAATGAGACAGATCGACTCAGCTCTCCCTTACCACACTTTCTCCACCTATAAGTATTGTTGTTTTGTCTATTCTAGCTAATAGCCTTTGAGTTAATAGTTAGATCTTTGTTAATCTTGTATTTCAGCATCATGCTTCACCTTAACCTTTCTTTATTTTAATTCCAGCCTATGTTGTGTGTGTGATACAATATTCAGATTGGAAGAAAAGTCTCAACAGAGACTTTTCTCAATAGACCCAGCAGAAAATTGCCATGCATCTGAGAATCAGATAATGCATTCTGAAGTTGGTACAATAGCAGTTGGTACAAGATAGAAGGAAAAATAGAAATCACCACTTCCACCCCAAAATATTCTTAAAATGCATATCTTCTTTTATATGGTTAAAAATTCAGCATGATCCCAATGAGTACCTTGAGGCATAAAATACATCCACTATGTTCTGAACATGAGAAAATATAATCCTTCTGGAATTTTAAGTGTAACCTTAGCATTAGACTGTGCAAACACAGTTCACCCCTTCCATGGCATCATGGTCGTGGGGATATTTATGAATTTATCTAAATCACAAATGAAATACAAACTCTAAGTTTTCACAGAAAAACTCTTTTCTTTTGTTGTCTTATGACATTCTGGATTATTTCAATAGTTACGCAGAGTTTTAAATATTCAGGAACACACAGTGTAAATGATGGTTTAATCTGGTACCATTTAAACTATGAAGTGAGGAAGACCTGCTACCTAAAAGAAAAAGTTAATGTGTGTATAGGAATCTAAAAACACTGGTAAAGAATGTTTTCATTTCAGTTACAATTACTGTGTCATCATATCTTTATTTGCTTTCAATTTGTTGCATGGTTGAACATTGTCACTCAGTCATGTCTCTGGCTATTTATAAATATAAATTTAATGGCTATAAAGACCTGCTTTGCTAATCAGTGTTTATATTTTGTTGCCTTAGTCATCTTAACTTACATCTCAGAGGATTTCAAAATCTCATAGAATCTCTGATCACTGAGGGGTCTGAGAATGCCTTCAGTGGGAACTGTAGTGGCCTGCTGCTTCCAGGATCAGTTCCTGGAGATAAATATGCTCTCTGTGTGATACATGGCTGTTGAGCCATGAAGCCTGGGATTTCTCTGTGGCATTTATGAACATTCCACTGCATTACCCAAGCACTTCACAATCTTAAATGTATCTGTCCTGTGAGGTAATGTTTTCCCTGTGGCAATGGCTGTAGCACTGTCACACAGGAAGTCTTGCCCAGAGCAAGAAGGTGGGACTAGATTCCTCTAAATACTGGCTCACCCAACTGACTAGGGCACCAGTTTTCTCACTGCAATGTAGCACCAAAGAAGCTGAGAGGGGGATGATATCTTACATAGAGAATCTCATACATACACCTCTCTCTCCTCTGTACACACTCCTATATATTAGGAACCACAAAACTGGCTGGAAACCCATGAATTTTTCTTCCACATGAGGAATAAAGTGTGAAACATGGTTGAATTCTTCCCCAGAAGTAAGGAGGCAGTAGGGAAAATGATTACAAATTGAAGCAACAATAAGAAATGATGTCTTATGTAAAACAGCAAGGCAACTACAAATGCTGGAAAGTTTTACCATTAGTGTTTCTTGGCATTGAGTCAGTAAGCTGCTTCATTGCTATGTCAATAGCACATATATAAACACATGTCCAAATACTTTTCTCACTGCAAGTAGATTTAAGCAGTTGCAGATACATAGTTTTTTTCTGGATGTCCAAAAAAGTCCTCTGTGAAAAAATGTTACCCATGTACCTCACTCAAAAAGCATTTACAGTTTTACTATTACTTTATCTCACCACTTATGTGGCATTAGGCAGTTCTGCCTGTTTGCATGGTTTTGCTTTAACAGTTTTCTTTTGTCATTTTTGTCTTAATATGTAAAGTCACAAAAGAGTGTCCTTTCTAGTATTCCTTTCTTCCTTTCCCAGACTATATCATGTGATCTAGTTCCCATGTGCACCTCATAAAGATCAATAAGGCCAAGTGCAAGGTCCTGCGTGTGGATCAAGCACAAACATGGACTGGGCAGAAAAAGGTTTGAGAGCAGCCCTGAGGTAAGGACTTGGTGTGTTGGTTGACAAGAAGTTCAGCATAACCCAGCAATGTGCACTTTCAGCCCAGAAAGCCAACTGTACCCTGGGCTACATCAAAAAGAGAGTGGCCAGCATGTCGAGGGAAGTGATTTGACCCCTCTACTCCACTTTCATGAGACCCCACTTGGAGTGCTGCATCCAGCTCTTGGGGCTCTCAACACAAGAAGGACATGGAACTGTTGAAGCACATCCACAGGAGAGCCATTAAGATGATGAGAAGGCTGGAGCACCTCTCCTCTGAAGACAGGCTAAAACAGTTGGGATTGTTCAACCTGGAGAAAAAAATGTTCCAGGGAGACCTTAGGGCAGCCTTTTAGTACTGAAGAGCAGGAGGGGGACATTTTACAAGGCTATGTGGGGATAGGACAAGGGGGAATAGCTATAAAAGGCAAAGGATCAATTTAGGTTAGATATTAGGAAGAAATTCTTCTCTATGAGGATGGCAAGGCACTGGAACAGGTCACACAGAGAAGCTGTGGATACCCTATCTCTGGAAGAGTTCAAGGCCAGCTTGGATGGGGCATTGAGCAACCTGGTCTAGTGGAAGGTGATCCGGCCCAGGGTGGGGATTTGGATCTAGATAATCTTTAAGGTGTCTTCCAACCCAAATCATTCTATGACTATGATTCTATAATAATTAAAATCCAAATTATTTTATAGGGCAACTTTGCATTTTTTGCAAGAAAAATGTTGAGATACTTTTGGATCAAGTTACTGGCAGTAGAAGTGTATGAAGGCTGAAAAAAATCACAATTCTTAAATGTTCATCTGATGGGAAATATTTGGGAGGAGGTAGGGGAAATAATGACACATACAATTCTTCTACAAAATCCACCTTAAAAACATTTCTTACATGAAATATTAGAAGTATTTTTATCAGACTATGCATGTCTTATTTTGGTGCCCTTGCATGGTTATATTTCTTCAGTAAGTAATGACTGATACTGGAAAGGAAGGAAGTGACTTGGCTCTTACAGGAAAAAAAAAACAAAACAAAAACCACCACCTAAATGTAGGGAAAGGTTTATAAATACTTCCAGAGACTAGCAATTTGACAGCTTGATCTTGAAATCCTAAGAGTAAACTTAGAAAAAAAGTTCCTGCCTTCATTTTGGTGCAGGTTGGAAAGGAAGCTGTTTGGATCTCTTTTACTCTTGCCCTTGTCTCTTTTCCTGAGCACACTCTGAGCACACTGCCCACCAAACTGCTGACCGCCTGTTCCTCATTAAGGCATGCGGTGCAGAGAAACACACCAGTAAGAAAACCAATGAAGCAACATAATCAGCAGCTGAGAAGCTCTTCCCACTAAGTAGCAGGAGGAAACGAAGGAGAAAAACCTCATCATTTCTCTTTGCAGCTCTACTGGTGTGAACTAATTTAATAGGGATGAGCAGCCACAAAGGCAAACAAGTTAAGTGACATGTGGTAGGTTACAGATATACTAAAAACGAAGCCAAGAATCTTCATTTTCACAGCTTCTAAAGGGAAAACTCTGAGATCACAGACTTTCTACTGTATTGACAGTCTGTAAAAAAACTCCCTCTAGATCTTAATCAACAGTGTATATAGAAAAACATGGGAAGGGCTTATGTGTGAGAGTGTGATGGGAAAGAAAACCAAATGGAAAAGGCTCTCATTTACCAGGTCAGATCAGAAATGTGATGTAGGCAAGAAAGTCACAAAATGGAGAGGAAAAGAAGGGGCAAATTTGTGTATTTTTCTAATATGTCATTTTTTTTTCAGCTATAACTATTGCAGTTAGAAATAATTTACACCCCCCACCCCTTATCTTTCAGCTAATAATCCCCTTCTACATAATACTTTTCCTAACTGAGAAACTTGACAACAAGAGAGGAAAAAGAATAAGTTTTGTTAGCAAAAGTGGAATATGCTACTCAAAGAACTAAAGTCACTGGTGGTAGAGATCTCACAGGGGGTATGCAGAAGTGACTAGCTTCTTGTCAGGTTTGTTGGCAGATAATCTTCCTGTGAGTGCATGTCTGAACTTGTGTAGGCACGCAATACAGAGATGCACTTCTCTGTATGTGTTAGAGGACTTTTCCTAAAGAATCTCCCTATTTTTGATGGGTATTTCCCTGTGACCTTTTAGCAGGAGAGAAAGAAAAAGCCTCTAGCAAGGAGGACACTTGACAAGATTCTGGCTAGAGAAAAGCTTATTACTGATTCAGCACAACTTGGCTGCATCCTGTGTAGACAAATAATAGCAATGAAATATCACAGCACAGAAAAAGGAACCCTACAAAAAGGCAGTAGCTCTGCTGTACACCTGCAAGCAGGACTCTCAGCAATACCTTGTTGATGGGCCCTCAGTGTGCACACAGCAAAATGAAGGGTGATGCACTGAACTGCATGAAAATGTTACATGCTCTAATGGTCTATGTGTCTGTTCCTCAGCTTCCTAACCTCTCCTAGCAAACTGCTGACTGTTGAGATTTTTCTGAATTATTCTGTGAGACCCATCTGACCATCTACTCAGGTTTCTCTTGGAGACACTGCTGGTCAGCCCTGTACTCTTGACCTCATACAGACTCACTCTCTTAAGTCCTGTAACATGCAGGCTTCTCCAGCTCTCATTTCAGGATCAAGCTCATTTCAGATGGACTGAAATGGGTATTTCAAGCTTTTTCACTTCCCAAAAATATACTGGGAACCTTATGTGTACATTTGGAGCTGGAACTGGGATACATGTGTGGGCAGAAAGGAAACTACATTTCTAAAAAATCTGACCCCCAGGGTTCAGTAGAATTCAACTTAACTGAAGTTGGATACTGGAATGTCAGTGGATAATGTGCCAGAAAAGTCTTTGCACTGAGAGTGTCATTAATAGATTATATACATAAGAGACATGATTTTTAAGCTTCAGGTCAAAAAGTTGCCTTTACATTTATCTTGGAACTTTCCAACTATTTTATCCATGGTGCAAGTGATAACACTTTATTTCATAATAAATATTCTAAAGGCATTCCTAATATTGACAAACATTAATTAAATTTATGTACAGTCACAGTTATAGGTTCATTGTATGAGATACTATGACCCTAAATCTGTAGAGAAAAGTTATGTTTATAAACTTGTAAAATCTCTCTAGAACAGCAGATTATGTAGTCAATGAAGAGGGAACCACTGAAATTTCATGTTAGATAAAAAAATGTTCAAGCTTTAAAAAAATAAAAGTTAACCTTTGGATCAGCAAAAATTGCTTGGAATTCTTCCAATATAACATCCTTCTTAAGATTATTTGGACTTCCTGCCTTTGATAGACTGGGAACATGACCAAAATGATCACTTGTCATTTCACTGAGTAGGACTGAAAGGTATGGCAAATAATCTGATCCATTCTCTCCATCAAAATCAAGAGCACTCATCTATGTAATATTTTTCATAACTTCCACTTCTGTGGAAATCTGTGGTATTTTCTTGGCCTTAGTCTGGTTAACCTCTTCAAGAACAACATAGGAAAATTATAGATAAACCATAGTAAGATATAGATAACCATAGTAAAATTTAAATAGAGCTGGGAGAGAAAATTAAGTTGGAAATTAAGTTAATTACTAGATCACTGGTATAGGAAAGTCTGGATATTCTGATATGCTGCATGCAAGAAAATAATATCTGCTTTATATGGGACCATTATGCAGCCACACATCTGGAGGGAAAATAAAGCAGATTGAATAATCTTATGTTAATTCTAGTAATTATGAAACATTATCTGAAGATCTGGAAATTTAGATATTTTGTAATTAAAATAAACTATGAGCTAACATGTCAGAAAGTTACTGGTTCCAAGAAAATTCCATACAAAGACTTGCATGTGAAATAAACTTGATGTATACCAGCTGTCTTTCACTGCTAAAAATGTCCTAATTTTAAGTCCAAATTTACCTCTGCCACACATATACCTGCTATTAAATCACATGCAATTGCAAATTGTTTAACCAGAAATACTTTATGTAAATGAGGTGACAGAAAATAATATAGCTGAGGGGAAAAAATGAATCTCAGAGCATTTCAAACTTCCTGCTCTGTGTTCTGTCATGTGGCTTTATATTTTTATTTGTTAAGCTGAGATGTATGATTTGATACTGAGTCTATTGCTATAATTCCCACATCACGAGGTCTCCACACAACTTGCTAAGAGTTCCACCTAAAAGTCAGCCAGACCTTGAAAGCACAGAACTACCACAGATATTTTGGAATTGCTTTGGCAGAGTTGCATAAGACAGCTTGCAGAATGCTTTTTCTTTACCATGACCAGCTGCATACAGTGAGATTAGGTTCAAGTTTTCATAATCGTCATGTTCACATAAACAAGGGAAAATTCCAAACCATTATTTTTGCTTAATGTATATCTTACCCTGCAGGAAAACTGCACTTTTATCTTGACATAACTGAAGCCTATTAAATATTCCTTTTCATAAATGCAAGACAGGCATACAGTTTTTCATAGGATATTATTCAATAACCACAGAACATAGAATTCCTGGATGTCTTAAGAAATACAGTTAATGGTAGCAAACATCGGATTGAAAAGTTATCTGTGTAATCATTCACTGGGTTACTAAAATGTGAAGGGTCCTTGGGTTAGTCTTGAGCCTTTAAAGTTTGGCAGAATAGAACCTCCAGATTTACTACAGCTTAATTATTGACCTGACATAATACTTAAACTATGTAGCACAAGCTGATGGCTTATTTGGTTTAATTAATTACTGAATACACATATTATTTTTTTACCTTTGAAAATTTCCTGAAGTTAATGTGCCTTGGTTAATTTTCATAGCATTGGATAGAAGTCCGTATGTCTTGCTCAGTGAATTTATTGTGGGCAAAACCTGCAAAAAGGGGAGAACACATTAATACTTATAACCACTAGGAACCACACAGTTGTAACACAAGCTCTGTTCATACTGGGTTTAGAATTTGTTTGCAAAATTTAACTTATGAATTCCTATTTACTTTGCTGAATCACTCTGTAGAATCAAGTTTATCCACATACAATTATCTTGATTGCAAGTTAGCATGTTGTTATAGTTAAAATAATTGAAACTTAGAGCCTTAATAAACCCAGATTCTAATGAACAGTTCAAATATCTAGATGTCCATCACTAAGTTCTATAACTTGTCAGGATATTTTCTGAGAATATTTGTAATATTTTAATTGAAACTTCTGTTTTGGAGATACTTGTCTAACCTTTCATAATTTTTTGTTTGTCCTTTACTAAAATGAGATAATACTCAAATCATATATAAATTAGCACAAATTATTCCATTTTGTCTTTAGGCATCTGAGAGGTAGTATCTGCTTTATTAATCTGAATTCCTTGCTCTTCTTCTTCCTTTGATAAAAACCAACTGGTAAATATCACCTTTCTTGCTTCTGAAACAAGCCACTATTAAGATTTCATAGGCGACTTCAGTCAGAAGGTTTCCCTGACAGAACAAAAGAGCTTTGCTTCATTTATTTTCATGAACACAGGAAATATTTTGTTGACGTGAGCCATAGTTTCAGCCTCAACTAGGCACAAGCTTCTGACAGAAGATACACCACCTTCCCCCACCGTCCTGGCAACGAGTCTTCCCTGCATGTGTCAGCACAAGCGCTCCTGGGCTGAGGGGAGCCAGGTGAGAGAGCTAATCTGTCCAAGTACTAACCATGCCAGCCAAAGTCATTGAAGCAAACTAGCAAACATGATTATTTTTCAGATGTGTCAGCCCTTTCACTTGGCTCCCTGTGTTGTCACACCAGTTCCAGCGCTCTCACAAAAAAGGAGGAGAACCAGGGTTCACCACACCAGAAGTCAGCACGTGAAGCTTGAAGCCCTTGCCTTGAAGACATAGGCACTGACATCACCAGACAGTGCTTTCCTGCCTAAAAATCAGCCTGTCAGTTAAAAGGGCATCTCTCTAGACTTTCTCATTCTCTGTTGTGAAGTCTCTTTGTCTGTCAGTCTGTCTGCCCCCCTTCTCCAGGACCTCTCTCCATCTGGTGCACCACCCTCCTGGGAAGAACAGCCAGCCCCTGGCTGCCCAGTGCTTGAACACTCCTGAACAGCCCAGAGGGCTGACTTTGGTTTTGAACAGTCATTCTTTACTGTTTCTTACAGCTGTTTGTAAGGGCAGAGGCAGAGAAGTCTATCTCTTTTGAGGCTGGTGAGTGCAGTTAGATTCTTCATTTGAGAACTTCTGAAAGGTCAAACTGAACCTTATTAGGAAAACTCTGGTGACTTGCACAGACACCATCAATGCAAACAATGAACACAGATGGGGAGCATTATTTCAGTCACAGCTGGGTACCTGGGACCAAAAAAAAAAAAAAAATCCCAGGATAACTGGGGCATTTATAGCTTCCAGGGAATGGAGTCGGAGGAAAAAAAGAAAGAATGACCTCTCCCTTCAATAAACCCAAACTGGAGATAGTATAAATCAAAATGGAGGAGACTGAAATACATACAAGCCTAATATGCTGCTACAAAATGAAATGTAACTTTTTTTTTTCAAATGCAGAACAGGTTAATACAGTGGCATAAACAGCAGACTCATTGTCTCAGTTAATTGGAAAGGATTGCAAATTTTAAATCATCAGTTTTTAGGCAGCCAAGATTGTGAAGGTCTGAATAAGTTTAAATCAAAAGCTGGCAGTATTTGGGAAGTTAACAAATTACCTCATAGTTATTAGTATGCCATAAATAAGTACCTGCAGTATTATGGTCCTCTAAATCTTACCTTTTTCTTATGCAAGAAAGAAATATTATCCTTATTTTTCCACTCTCAGTTCAGTCTTTTTTTTTTTTCTCTAATAAATAAACCAATAGAAATTATAGCAATTTCTAAGCAATAAACTTAATAATATTTTGGAAGGAAATAAACCCAAACAAATCATTATACCTATCACTTTACTTCTAGGAGTAAATCCCAGCACAGTAAGAAAAACATTGCATACATGAATGTTTTTTTGAGCTATCCCATAAACTTCACTGGGACCATGGTCTCAAATTTCAGCAGGGAGGAGTTATAGCAAAATACATTGGTACTGCAATTGTCTGCATTTATAAACAATTATTTTTCTTAAATAATTATTTTCTTGAGAAGATTATACAGACAGCATACAGTATCTACAGATGGCAATAGCTCTCTGAAGCTGCTTCTGCAAGTGCAAAGCAGAAATTCAGCAAGACTTATTTAGATTCCAGCCAGTAAGTTCAGTTAAGCCTGCTTCCTAATAAATCAAAATACAAACCAACGTGCTGTTCGGTTTTCAGTGTGGTAGTGGCTTTGAAAACCAGTAGGTCTTCTGCAATTTCACCTTAAAAATTTAAGCTCATAATCTGTGCTGAACACTCTTAGTGCTTAAAAAATACACAGGCATGAAATAACTACAGAAGTGAAAATTAATGTTATTATTGTATTACATAATATGTGGCTTTGGATCTCTTTGAAAGATTAGTTTGTCCAGCTTTTAATAATGTATTATTTTTGTTGTTTGGTTTCCAATTTTTTAGCAGGGTAGTAATTGCTAGGATAATCAGACTGAAGGGTTTCTTTGACATTGTCACTAGCTACTATTGAACCTTTTTGCTCACCATTGATGTCATATAAAGTTATGGACAGCTAATGAAGACTTGTCTTTCTCTCCAGATACCCTCAGCACCCTTGGGCATGTATGTATATTGCTTGGGCCAAGAGGTTAGGAATTAAGAAAAGGCACTCTCACAGTCAATGACCCTCAACACAACCTGTCTGTCCCAATGGCCACACAAGCTCTCCTTTGACCACATCAGAGGAGCCAGCAATGCTCTGCCAACCTTCTGAGTGCCATAACTCTTTGCTGACCAGCACTAGGGATGGGTGAGTGCACCAGGGCCCTTCCCACAGGAGCTGGTTGAATGAACAGGAGTTCAACCAGAATGAACAACTTGTTTTTTTTTTCCCACAGAAAAATCTGTGATATAATGAAAGGCTAAGAAGTCAAAAAAGACATGTTTTTTTTTCTACTTTGTTAGCTAGACCAAGCCTCATGGTGTGAGGAAATATCAGCCATCAGCTGAAGTACAAGAGGATGTGAAGGAAGGATAGGTATGCAAATACTTTGAGATGATTAAGCATATGATTCCTTCAGTTTTAAAATGTTAATGAGGTCTTACTCTGTTTTGTTACTGTTGCTTGTTGTAGCTACATGGGAGAGGTGGGCTGTGATGCATAAGGCCAGATGTTTAGCCTTAGTAATGTGAGTGCAAATCCCACAGAAAGGGTGACTGCGTAGAAGTACCAAAGGATGAATTTTGGCCCTTGAATTGCTATTAAAAGGAGTATTTTTTCCCTATTATTGTTGTTGTTACGGGAAACAAATTGGGCAAAGAATTTTTTGGAAGGAAAGGGCTTTCTAATGGCCAAGAATGTAATAGCAAAGAAAATAAAACAAGTTATTAAGATTACTAGGCTAATGAAGAAAACAATGGTTAGAACATCAAGTTAAACAGAAAGAAGATACTTAAAAAACCATCTTTACATCATTCATGTTCACAGTCAGTAAGCTGACTGCATGTGGACAAGAAAATATCTTTTTTTCATTTGTAAAAATATCCCCATCACTGAGAGAGATAGATGATTTTTTAAATATACATATTTTTTGGTCACTATGCACTGAAGATGTTAATTTCAAGGACATGAAAAGACAAAATCAAGAATCACCTAATTGCACCATCTGGGGTGAAACACTGACTTTAGGAATCTCTTTATCTATACATACAACAGAGTAATAACAGATGATGAAACAGAGTAATGAGGAAATAAGCCCTTGAATGACATATAGAAGAAAAGTCAAACAGCACTGGAATCAACAGGAATCTTCCCATTTACCTAAGGAGACACCAATCAAGTCCATACAGAGCAGAAAAGTACATATGGAGATGGTAACTACCATTGTCAAAGTTTCCAGATCCCTGTTTTCCACATTCATGAGCATATGAAATTACAATGCTTTCCTGTAGGTGTACAAAAGAGTTCATTATGACTTAACTTTTGAGAGGAGGTTATATCATAATTTGATTCTATGGAAAAAGGATTCATTTTTTGCTTTAAATACTCCTGTGTTTAAAGAAATTGCATTAGAATTTAAATTTTTCTTTTCTTATTCTTAGTCCTCGGGTTTCTGTGCATCATTTACTACCAAAATTCTTAGTATAAATTCTTAATACAGCCAGGAACTTTGTCACAACACATTTCCAAACTGCGGTACAGATGGAAACTTAACAGCATCCCATGATGAGAAAGGCTTACAGCACATTGTAATACATAAAATTATTATTTATTGTTTCTGCCTTTGAGCAGCAGGAGTTTAGATACTGCCATATGGCATATTGTTTGGGAATTTGGGGGAATGTAAATACATATGTGACACTGAAAGAAATCCTCCCTGTATAACATAGATAACCCATAAAACATAGGAGAGTTTACTGTGTGCAGGACTTTTCCCGTACCTGGGACATATTGGTGATAAAAAGTTTTCCAAATCATTCCAGAAGTGGTAATACATGGCTGTAACCATCTCCTGGGGCTGCAATCATCTTGCTTAATTTCACAAAAGAAACACTGTCACAAAGCCTCCAAGAAAGACCTGAGGGACTGCAGGGACTGTTATGTGTGATTCACTTCATCTCAGACAGACCTAAATTTACACATTCAGTTTCATGCCAGAAGGGAGGTCTTTCAGAAAAAAGGAAAATACCAGAGCTACATCTTCCCACAGACTCAGCCCGAGACATGTTCATTTCTTCCTCAGACCTATGATGTATAATGACCTCATGCAACTGTTTCCCATTTCACTCAGAAACAACTTTATTTCAGTGGACAACTCGGTGATTTCTGTGTGCATTTCCATATGTATAAATATTCCATATATAAGTTAGAAGAGCAACATGATTGCAGATGTAACTCACTGAAAACAGGATGACCTGGAAAATATTTTGGTGGTGGACTTCACAATTGCCAATAAATGGACAGCAGAATCCAAATCCAGGTACCCAATACTATTTTTTGCTGGACTATCAACAAGAATGATTGCAATGCAGCCTGAGGAACCACAATTTATGCAAGCATTGAATTTTCTTCTGGCTTTGTCTTTCTCATTGACTTCAGTAGGCAGTGGGAGGTATTTCTGGGTAAGGATATAACTTAATATTTCTGAGAACTGCATTCCATTATTGACATATAAGGGATCTTCAGTGTACACAGTTTTCACACTGCCTGGCACTGTTATCAGGCCATCTAGCATTGCTCATAATAGATTGAGAAGATAGAGTAGTTAAAAGGCATCAAATGTCAGCAACTTATGAACCTTACTGACTTCAGCACTCATTCAGCAGTATTGTCATCACAATGGAAATATCTATTGTTTAAAAAAAAGGATCAGACTATGAAGATCAATACAACATCTATTTCTGTATTCAAAACAGCACAGTTATAACTGATCTCATATGCTTTTAGATATTCATAACTCCGTAGGATTATCTCATAGACTAATTTGTAAGCATTTTTGATCACTTACAGCTGAAGATGACTTGCTACCCACATACTGGATATACAAGGAGCAATTCAGCATCAGTTATTAAATGAACCCTGACACCCATTTCTGGGTAAGAAGATACAGAAAAAAACTACTTGCTGTCACCTTTTTGAAGAGTAAATACTGCTTTTAGCAGTCATGAGCAACCCACTCAAATTAAATAAAATTAAGCTACATAAATATTTTTTCTCCTGAAACAATTGACTTTAATAATTTAATTTTTCATTATTTTAGTGGATACAATTAAAAATTACAGTAGCAGTTGAATGTTTGAAAAAGATGGTAGCCTGATGCAGGAATCTATTTTGCTACACTGTGAAAAAATGCTGGCTACAGGATTCAAGTCTGCTTCCCAGTGCGTTGCTCGCTAGCTGGTGATAAAACTAGACACAATTCTTAACTTCAAAAGAACAAAGGGGAAAATTCTGCTTTATAACATAAATGTAGAAAACAAAACCAAAAGTTTGAACATTAAGAGTATTAAAGTAAAAATACAATAAAGCCAGCATAGTAGGCAATAGGAATATAGTAAACACTCTACAATAATAGAAAAATATTAAGTTCAATATATCTTTATTACTTTATATAGAACTTGTGATTTTTCTTCCTTGATATAACCAGAGGGGTTACGGCATTGGAAGAGCAATCAGTGTAATCTACCTGAAATTGTGTAAAACATTTGACAATGTCTCCTTGTCTATAAACTGGAAATGTGTGGATTTGATAGATTGAAAACTTGTTGGATAAAGAATTGGCTGGATGGTCACACTCAAAGGGTTGGGGTCAGTGGCTCAATGTCCAAGAGAAGAGCAGTGAAAAGTGTTGCCCCTCAGGGTTCTATATTGAGTCTGGCACAACAGAGTTCAACATCTTTGGTGGTGACAAGGACAGTGGGATCGAGTGCACCGTCAGCAAGTTTGCCTAACACACCAAGCTGTGTGGTGCAGCTGACACCCTGGAGGTGGGGATGCCACCCAGTGGTACCGTGACAGGCTTGAGATGTGGGTCCATGCAAAACTCATGAAGTCCAACAAGGCCAAGTAGGGAGGGCTGCATCTCGATTGAGTTAGTCCTGGGCACAATCACAAGCTGGGCAGAGAATGAACTGAGTGCAGCCCTGGGTAGAAGGAATTGGGGGTGTTGGCTGACAAGAAGCTCAACATGATCCAGCAATGGGTGCCTGAAGCCCAGAAAGCCTGTGTCCTGGGCTGCATCAAAAGAAATGTGTCCTGTAGGTCAGGGGTGGTGATTCTTCCCCTCTACTTCCCCTCTACTCTCTCATGAGACCCCACCTGGAGTGTTCCATCGAGCTCTTGGATCCCCAACACAAGAAGGATGTTGAACTGTTGGAATACACCCAGAGAAGGGCCACCATGGTTAGAGGTCTGGAGCACCTCTCCTCAGAAGACAGGCTTGGACAGCTGGGGTTGTTCAGCCTGCAGAAGAGAAGGTTCTGAGAGGACCTTAGAGAAGCCATTCAGTACCAAAAAGAGGCCTACAAAAAATTGTCAAGGAACATTTTACAAGGCCATGTAGGGGCAGGACAAAGACTAATGTCTTCAAACTGAAAGAGAGTAGGTTTAGATAAGATATTAGAAAGAAATTCTATAGTGTGAGGGTGGTGAAGCCCTGGCAGAGGTTGCCCAGTGAAGCTGTGGATGCCCCATCCCTGAAAGTGTTTAATGCCAGGTTGGATGGGCCTTGGACAAGCTGGTCTTGTGGAAGGTGCCTCTGCACATGGCAGAGAGTTTGGAACTAGACAATTTATAAGGTCCCTTCTAACCCAAACCATTCCATGATTCTATGTATCTATGATTGGCTTTATTTGGCAAGTGTACTAATACTGAATAGAACTAAAGACTTTGGGGATATTCCTGTTATCATCATTCCAAGAGCATCAATCACTAAGGAAAGGGGCAAAAAATACGTGCCATCTTAGAAACACCAGAAAGGCAACAGAATCGCCTTGACACAGACTTCTATACAACCATTATAATTTTTCAAGGTGTAAAGCATTCCCATGTTTCTAGTATGCAATTGTGAGGGGAGAAAAGTATTAATTAGCATTTGAAGGGATGTCCATCTTAGTTTGGTATTTGGAAGACCTGGCAGCCACAAAATAGACTTAAAATATTAATTGAGCCTCAAAATACATGAAGGGGGAGATGAAACAGGAAATTTCTTAGATGTGACTTGTTGAGAGTTAATGACCCCTCAATTATATGTGTACTTTCTTGGTTGATAAAATATGAACATATTCCTCTGCCTTACTGTTCTGGCAGATTTTTCTGCAGCAAAATACAGCTTTTTGTTCAGCAAGAAACACAACCTACTGACAAGGTTGTTTCAGACAGAAAAATAACTCAGGAGTCTTATAATAAAACATATTTTCCTATATTTCAGTACTTAAAATAACAAAGTCAGTGTGACTTGAAATTTGACCACTCCTTATCGCCTTCTGAACATAAAGAAAAATGTCACTACAATCCATTGATCAAAAAGCAAGATGACCTTAATTAAAAAGTTTAAGGAGCAATTGAGCAAAGTGAAACATGAAGGTAAGGAAGGAGGGAAAGAAGCTTACTTGCTGGAAATTTGCCTCTCTTATTTGGAGAATGCAGACATTTACTAGAAAAAGATAGAAAAGAAAATAAATGTAAGTAATAAATCTTTTGTGTTAGCTCGTTGATGTCTGTGCTTTTTAAAATTTTTATTAGCTTTTTTTTTTTTTTTTAAGAAATGTGGAACCGTTCCATGGACACAACTGAGCCCTGCCTTCTGTTAAGGGTTGCAGCACTATTGAAGTTTGAAATAATTTAAATGGTTCTGTTGGGCTTTCAATTCCCCCCACCTTCTTTTTTTCTTTCAGTGGATTGAAATGTGACCAAATAGCAGCATGACTGTGAATGGAAAAGATAATTCTCACACAACAGTCTTCTCAATGCTTTGGGGAAAATGCACACATACAAATACATTTGCTGATGTCTGATTCAAGATGTGAAAAAAGAAAAAAAAAGAAAAATCTATGAGGGTTTTTTTTTTTCTGAAATTGGAAACACACTTTAAAACTCTCCTATGGTTTGTTTTGTTTAGGCTAATTATGACTTTTTCTTTATGTTGCCACAATAGACACTAAACATTTGCAATATATTTGCTGAGATTAAAAGAATTATGGGATGAATTTGTATCTATTATGCCATTAGCCTTAAGCAACACTGCTTTAGTAATCAATGGGAATATATTTTTATAAGTCAAAAAGGTGATTTATCAGTATAACCAGATATTTTGCATTCTCAATACATTACATAATAAAGAGTGATAACAAATTTTGCTCTGCAGGAAAAAAATGCTTATGTTGCTATATTAACAGAGGTGGATTAAAGATTAAAAAAAAAACCTCATGGACTGGCCAGGAAGTATAGCTTGCTCTGCCTCTCTCATGTCTGTGCAATTTGTTTATTTTTATGTCCTTATACTGAATTTAAAAATGGGAAATTCCTGAAGCAAAGTATGTCCAAAAGAGTGAAAGCTACATTAAATATTCTAACGCTAGAGATACAGGGATTTACTTCTGTTGTTGTGCCTCCCACACACGTGCACACAGAAAACACGTTCACTTTCCTTATTAAAACATGATGGCGGAACTAGTTCTTACTAAGACCATTTTTTCCACGTCCTACTCACAAAATCTAAATTAGATTAGAGTCAAGCTTCAGCCACATTGTCTCTTCTTCCAAGGAGTAGGGTTTTTTTTAGCATCTATGTATCTTTTGAGTTTCTCCAGCGACATAAAAGACTGTGAAAACTCTTAGCTATAAAAGTTATTTTAGATCTTAAAAAATCATGTCTACTTTCTTTCATCCAGCTTTTCTATTGTATATTGTTATATTTTCCTGAAGTCTACAGCCAGAAAATTGATATCAGCATTTCTCCCCTTAATATCATGGTATACAGGACAACACAATATCAATTCACCAGTGAAACTCAAGGCCCTGATGTATAATTTTATATGCTATTAAATGAATAAATTAGTTATTCCAATTCTTCCATTTTCTATATTCCTATCTCTGGACAAGTTTACTAACCCCCTAACAGAGTCAGCAGAATAAGAGGTCTATCCTGATTGGAGAGCTCCCCAGTGCTTCTTGCTCATAGATTGGCACATAAACTACCATTTAAAAATACTTCAATGTGCATCAAGATGCAGAGTAGCTGAGGAGATTCCATGGAGAGATTCATCTTTGTTTGCAACAGGACTTCTAATTTCCAGGAGATTAGAGGAGCAAGAGCTGGGAGGACAGATTCTGAAATCTCCCTGAGGCATCAGAGATCAAGGATCAGCACAGAATAAAGATCTGTGTTGAGTCTCGAAGCTACAAGTGAGAAGTCTAAGACAGTATTTCAGACCCATCATTTTGCTGAGCAAAGAGTAGACCTAACAAGCTGGTGAGAAGGAGGACACTTTTGCCTTGTCAGAACTTGTATATCTTGTATGAACTTAAATTATCCTGCTCAGGAATAGACAACTTATTCTCTTCAGGAAGTTACAGGAGGAGCTCAACCCTTCCATGGTCAAGATCTTGTGGTGCAAATAACACTGGTAAAGAAATTAGAAACATCCTTCAGGTGAGAGTGGTCACACGTGTCTCTTCTATAGAAGTAACTTTACCACATGCCTGTGGGGCTCTGCTGTCACATTTATTTGAGGAATGCTGAGCCAGTTTCAATACATCTGTACAAGCGAATTTGCACTGCTGCAAAAAGTCAATAAATGCCACCCTAGACAAGCTGTGAGTTTCAGAGACATTTACAGATTTGTGGTGATGACTGCTATTACATTATGGTTACCTATGACCAGTTACAAAGGATGGATAGTGGAAAAGCATGGAGAAAAACTGAGTAAGACCATACTTGCTAGCAACTCAATTCAGCAAAAAGGTCAAAAAGAGCAAGACAGTAGCCAGGTTTTAAGATGTAATTGTTGTTCAAGTTTAGGTTATTTTGAGTCTTTTTAATGCTAAACTTTATAAACAAATAAAGTGTTTATACTTATTTATAAGTATTCTCCCTTACCACAACCCTATACAGAACCATGGAATTTCCTTTCAGTTTCCTCACGCTGTGAAACTCTGACAAAAATTGATTAGATGTGGACTGAGCTTCAGAAAACATGTATTCATGTGCAGATATTCAAGAACTGGATGACTGGTGCAGGTGGTAACATCACTTGCGTAATGGGTGAGTCAACAGTTGAACTTCTCTTACATGCCAAACGAAGTTCTTATTAAAAAAGTGGTTCAGATATTTTTTCTTATACCTATAACAGGAAAAACTGAAATTGTGTTTCCTAGAATATTACCAGAGGTTAGTAGTGTTCCTAATTAAATGCCTGGCATTGAATGAATTGAATGTTCAGTGCTATTCACAAAGTAGTTAAGCTCAGAGAGCAGGAAGCTTTTTAAGGGGGCAGGTATGAGCAAACTCAGGTAGAAATCAGGCTAAAATTAACACAAAATATTCTCTAAACTCGGGTGGCTTTGGACTTGTTTTAAGGCATGTTTCAAGTTGATAAATTTCAGTTCTATTGGTTAATTCTTTATCAAACTACAAACAGAATTTTAAAATAACTTCATAAGGACAATACATGCATCAATAGGATATATGCATATTGGACTAAAATTAGATTGTTATAATTGTCAGTTCTAAAGTTATAGAGACATATAAGAAGCACCACTATGGAGAATCAACAATAAATAATGGGAAAAAGTTCCAGCCACATGAAGATGAGGAAAGGCAGCATTGCTGTACAGCAGCAAGATATTCAGGGGAAATAATACCACTAATATCAATGATAATAAGGGTTTCAGACTGTGGGATGCTGTTGTTTGAAATTTAACTATTTGATCTATTTTAGGACTCAAAAAATTGATTCAAAGTCTTCCTAAACTTCTGTAGAAGGCAATAAAAAATCCATACTGAAAATAAAACCTAAACTCAAAGTAAAACTCTTGCATAGTTTTAGTTTATATGTTTTAAGTAGTAGTCCTCAACACTGTTCAGTTGGACTGCACAGCAAACCACTGAATTTGAGATACTATTTGAAGAAGACCTTATGTGACAGACCTGGCCAAAAACAGGAAGAGCATCTTCTCATGTGAATGTATTTTGAGAAATATTTCTCCTGCAATTCACTGTGACTGGAAGATCTATTTAAAGGTGAGCTGCACATATCATAAGGAAACTATAAGCTGGAATGAATTGCTTTAGTATACTGCTTTTTATAAATATCCAGTTTACTCAAAGGAACTGAGAAGTCAGGATGAAAATCGAGTATAAAGTTTAATTTAAAGTAAGATAATGAAAACAAGAAGTTGAGGGCAAGTGTTTCAAGCAAGATAAGCAACACTTATTAAGTTAGAGAATGACACTGAATTGGAGCTAGCAATGGATCTCCTCAAGACAGGACTGACAGAAGGACCTAGATGGGCTGGAACAATAGGCCATCAGGATCCTAACGGAATTCAGCAAGGACAGACACGAAGTCCCTCTGCTCAGAGCTCATTAAGTGGCACTTATGCTCAATTTTTGGACCTACAGTACAAAACCAGCTGTGATGAACTGGAGCAAGAGCAGTGGAGATGTTTTAGGGATGGAGCATTTGCCCTGCAGTGAGAACCTGGGGTTGTTCCTCCTGAGGATTAGCTGGACATGGTGAGGGGCTTCAGAGCAGCTGCCCAGTGCCTGTAATTAGGTTATAAAGAGAGAGAGCCAGGCTCTGTCAGGAGTCAGCAGTGCGTGGCAGGAATACAAGAGATAAGGGGCATAAGCTGAAACAAAAGAAAGTCAGACTAGATATAAATCAAAGCAAGCTTCTTCCCTGAAACAAAGTCAAATAGCAGAACAAGTTGCCCAAGACACTGTGCACTTAATATCTTCTGGGTATTTTCAAGATGCACCTGGATAAAATCCTGAGCAACAGGATCTGAACTCATAGTCTAGTTTTAGCACCACCTGAGACCTCCCAAGTCCTTTCCAACCTGAATCTTCCAGTTCATTCTGTGAGTATATGAAATGTTTAATACATTTGTGAAGGGCCTGGTTGAGAGTGTCTTCACAGGAAAGGCTGACTTTCCCTATTCTTGACAGAGGCATAAAGAATTGACTTGACCATCTCCATTCAGAATATTTATGGATGAACACAGTGCTACTCATACAATTGAGCTTTGTGAGGGCAAAACTTACTTTGAGAACTAAACCAAAATGAAATTTCATTTAGTTCTCAATGTAAGTTCAATGAAATTTCAGTGTGAAGATTGGCTGGTTCTTTCCCTGCACTACACAGTACCTATCACTATCACTGCACATTATTCTGTGTCTTTTAACAAAGCTCCATGGAACACAATTTGATGTGGTATAACAAATGGAGACATCTCAAACTTCAAAATTCGACAATGGTTTCTACTGAGACTGAGGGCAGGAGAGAGCGTCAGACCAAGCTCTTCTCTCAAGAGTGTGGTACCTGAAGAACATGACTGCCTTTCCATTATAAGCAGCAGTGTCCTGAGGACATGGTTTCTGCTGTCTCTGAAACTTTCTTACAGGATGATTGAAAAAGTCTTTTGGAGTGAGCGCACCAAGGACTGAGACCCCCTATCTAGCCAAAAGCATTCTGTCTCACTCTGTGTGTGGCAGTAGGGACAAAAGATGCCCAGACAGAAATGGAAAACATAGCAATATTTCTAGATTTTTGCAGAAGCAATGCCCTCAATAAATTGAAAATGCAGCAATTCTGTTCATTTGTTCTTAATGACAATAAAGAAGATGCTTGGAAGGGAACCATTAACCAAACAGATTTTTTTCCCAAGATTTATTAATCTCTAGCAAGAGAACTGACAAAATCATCACTAGCAAAATAGAGCTGGAGACATGAAAGAAGAAGGCTTGACACTTCATCGTCAATGCCACAAGCTATTAATTTCCCTCTGAAAATCCAGTGTAACAATTTTCATTCAGGAAAGATGAATGGCCATAGCAGGGAAAGTAAACATAAACTGTGGAAAGTCTTTCTGGTTAAGCTGGAAAGGCTTCAGCCAAGATATTTCCCACTTAACCTTCATCAAGGAAAAGGTCAAAAAAGGCCAATGTATTTAAGCAGGGCACAGGATGGAACAGAACAAAACTTCCTATGAAAAAGATGAAGTTCACCTTCTTTTGGTCTTCATTAAAACTATTCCACATCACTCCACACTTTCATTTTAAGCAATTTTCTGACAGCATTGAAGACAAGATCTTAAAGCATCTTTTGTCAAAAGATAAAAGTGTAAATAGAAAACAATTTGTGTACTGTACAGAAAACAAGGAAAAGTATGAAGGATGCATAAGAAAGAGAAAAGAGAAATAATACATTTAGCCGTAGCAAATTATATAAGTGGTGGTATGCAAGGTAATCATCCACCCTGTGTACTTCCATGTACACGTACTCTAAGATGAACAGTTACCAAGGCATATGTGGCTTTACCAAAGTGGATTTTTTTTAATATGAAGCTTCTAAGGAAGAAAGTATTTTCTTCACTACAAAAGAGATGAAAATTAATGTCTACGGGTATGTAATTTCCAAACTGCTTAGAAAACAAAATAGCTCTGCTTTGACACTCTCACCTCCTCATGTCCATAACAGCAACTATGGTTACTGGGCAATAGAATATAATATATGGTAAATGCCACACTCAGGATTTCTCTTGGAAGAACAGATAAGTATAACTTTGAGCAGACTGATACATGAATGGATCAACAGATATGTGCAACAAGCACACAGGAATGCTACTGAGAGAGAAAAAGAATATATTTTTGTTCCATTCTCCATTCATCAAATCTGGTCTGCTTTCCTTTGGGATATCTATCAGTCATGATTCAGACTCCTACTCCATCTATTTTTCCTGTTAACTGTATATGTTGGCAATTCATGATGAAGTGGGGCAAAAAGCTTCTTCAAACTATGAGAGTGGCCCACACAGAGCTTTGAAGATAAGGACTGAGCCTCGTTTCATACCAGATGTGACTCAGCAAGGTATCTGGAAGAGACGGATGAGGCATTCTAGGAAACCTGCTCTACCTCCCTGTGCTAGGCTCTCATCCAAAATAACTGCAACACTTTTTTTAGAGTTGAGTTGTTTGACAGTTGGGTATGACTGCAAAAACCCAGACTCATAAATACATGCATTACTGAGATCAATTCTGAAGTGAAAAGCCCAGCATATTCTTCTACTGTAGGCAGGGAAACAGCAACTCTGGCAGTCACTAGTGGCAGGAGACTAAAACAAACCAGTGAATAGTCCAAATAGCTACCAGATTCAACACTCTGGTACTCCACATGTCTGTGTCCCTCTTCCACTGTCATGGTAGCACTAGTGTCACAGTTCAGGCTTCAGTACTGAGCCGTGATACTGCAGCAAATTGGTTGAATTACTGTTGTTATCTGAATGGTCTGTGACTGAAGGGCAAATATTCTTGTGGGAAATGAAAATTTGCTCTGCACTGTATGTTGCTCTGGGGCTTCCAAGGTGTGTGCATGAGTAATCTTTGTCAGGGGAGTGAAGCAGACAGGTCACTGCAGCAGCATCACTCATCTGAACTTGAGCTGCTGATGCTCATATTGATGACCTCATTAAACTGTACACACTAAGTAGGAAACAGCTTTATTCAAAGCAGCCTTGAACCAGCACCCAACAGCAGTGTGACAGGCATATAAATATCATTGCAGAAGTCCCTCAACACAGATTCAAGCTCCTCAGCAAGTGATTCTCTTTAATAACCCCCTGGATTTCTTAACAACAACTAATGATTCTTACACAGCATATAAAAGGAGGAATACACAAAGTACACATGATATTCTCACACTGCACATGCTCTGCAGCTACCAGAAAGAGCAGTAAATTCTCCATCCTTACATACAAGATAGACAGGGTCATCAAAACACACAATATCAAGATACAGTTGCACAATGTCACTTGTCCAAGACAGCACATACATCAGCTATACTTAGCCATGTCCTTGTTTTATCTGGCTTTGCAGATCACTTTGCATGTTGGCAACTATTATCCTCTCTAAAGGTTTCACAGGATTTGATAGATGTCCTCTTTGTGCTATAGATATCCATGGTACCCAAGACCAAAACAAATAGCTGTAACACAGACCTATTTCTTGAGATGTGGTTATATTGCATCTCAAACCCTTCACAAGTTTATGATGTGCAAAACTGTGCAAAATTTGTGGAGAGGAGATGTTTGCAGAGCAATTTTGAAAGACAAAATGGGACATGAGCTGCAAAGGATGGAGAAAATCTGAAAAAATGGTGTACTTCTTTCAATACCTCTCTGTAGCTGCACATCTTCCTATGTTGAACTGCAATTCTTTTGAGGACTCTGGCAATTCCTGACTATGCATACCTCAAAGTCTCTTCATTTTGCCCTTCCTCACTTCAGAGGATCTCTGCTTTAGTGGAATGCTCCATACCAAGCAGAAGGAAAACAAAACCCAAATTCAGTGGCCTTTTTCACTTAGGAGTCGAGTTGCAGAGCAGTAGAGCTCAGGAAGCCTTCCTCTGTAAGCCTACGTATTGGCAATGGACAGAGGTTTACAGTGGTATAAAAAAATACCAACATCCTACTGCTATAGAGATAAAAGAAACTACTGGAATTCCTGACAGTTTCTTGTGTTCACTTCAGAACATTTTTATTGGTCTAACTGTGGTAATTGTCTCCCTAAGTCCTACCACCTTCTGGTGGCCAAGCAGATTGTGTTACAGTCTCAGTTCATAAATTGGCCCTAGATGTTTAATAGATAACAACAAGTTAAATTCACATGTGTTTTACTAAACACACATTCAAGATTTCAGATGTTACAGCTAAAATAAAGTAACGGAGAATGACATCAAAGGAACCTTTGCTCAATATTTCTATAAAGGTTGGATTAATGCAGAATTCTTTATTGTCACAGTTACAAAAGTTACAAAAACCCAAATATTATTCTAAAATCTATGATTCTTAGCATTTTTCCAGTCCTTGGGGGAAAAAAAAGTGGTAATTAAAAGGCATCCTGTGATGGTTATTTACAGGATGTTCAGTTTATTATTGCACTACTGTTCTCTAATTTGTGACTGGCATGGTCCTAGACAGTCAAGTCACTGGGAAATAATCCTCAAGAGATATAGCATAGGTAGATCCAGAGACATGGGTCCTGAATATTTTACTTTTCTCACTTTCTTCCATTCTTTGTCCAACACCATATTCCTCTAAGATCATCCATTATTCCTCGTTGTGATTTTACTGCTTGTGGCACCACCACCACCATCTCTGATTCCCCTACGCTTTATCTACCCCACAGGCCTTTGAAACATTCCTTAAGTAACAACAGTGGGTGATTTTGAAAACATTTTTCTGTAACCTATATAATTTACATCCATATTTTTTTTGTCAGTATAACCCAGCAATAAAACAGGTGACACTTCAGAGGAGTACAGTGCCCCATTTCTACAGTCAGTACCAAAAATACATTTAATCTAAGTATCCTAGTCTCTTCAAGTGGATCATATCTCCAGGGCTCAAATGGAAGACCTGCTTCATGCATTCTTCTGTGGAAAGTATAGGAGACACCTTAAAGAGCTGTGTAGGAATTACATCACAGCTGTTCAAATACAATGTTTATCCATGGCATTGCTCATCTATGGGCTGATCAAGAAACTCAAGATGATACCAAGTTCTTCCAGGTTAACTCCTTAGCAATCTTTGCAAAGCAAGCGAGCTTCATCCCTACATATGGAAAGAGGAAGGTGCCTTTGAAGATTTACTAAAGGAAATCCTGCTTTCCTAACTGCAGTGCCTGGAGGTCTTCAGGGGTACTTTCTTCATTGACCAGAGAGAGAACACACCTTTAGGTATCTGCTGTATAAGTATTTAAGACCCAAGGGGCACCTTGGCTACTCAGGCTGGATCCCATCCTCAGAATCTCATTCACCTTTTTAAAGCAGCAGATAAGCAGGCACTTCTGTTGCTTTCCTCTTTTCTCTCCACACCACTCATTAGCTTCTCTCCAAAGCCTAGTTGTTGGGTTAGAGAGTCAGAAGTGGTAAGGGAGGACTTTCTATATTCTGAGTGACACTGCAGTGATTCTCTAAATAAAAAGGGATAGGCTTTCATTAAAAGTGCACATTTAGCCTCATGCTCGTGGTGACACTGGCACAGTCACACACATCTGTTGTCACACTTCTACTGTAGACACACACAGTGCCCCAGTGTGTGGGTTGAGAAGGTGTCACCAGGTAGTTGAATATCTTACAGCTCCCTGTTGGCCATGTTTCCCCTCCTCACCCCAAGCCACCAGCTCCAACCACTTTCATTGTTCCATGTGGACCCTCTGTCCTCTTGCTGAGATGTAACAACTCAGTAGGCAGGCAGCCAACAGAGCTTCCCACTGCCCTGATGAGTTCATTCAGCACTCCAGGAGGTGAGCCAAGAGCCAAACCTGGCACAAGGCAGGAGATGGGAACACACTGCTGCAGGCAGAGGATGGAAAGATCAAGGATGGTTTTCTCCAGGGCAGCAAGCTATTCTGCTGTCTGAGAGGAGACAAGAAACCTCACCCTCCGTTGCAATAAAATCTCTTTAACAAAATGGGAGTTTCTCAGACGACCGATCAGAAATTTCAGGGGGAGCTGATTAGAGTAAACCTCAGGAAAAAAAGTTGTGTTGTTTTAATTGCCAGGCATGACATGCACAAACTCACCTTGTTCACACAGCCTGCGTTCATTTACATAGGCAGATTTGGGATTTCTGTTAGTTCCCTTCATGTTTCTGGAGCTGCATGCAAGCCAGCTGTCTCAGCAACCAGGAGGATTAGGTTTAAAAAACTAGAAACCAGAGATCTGAACTTCTCACGTTATATCTTGACTCTTATACTTGAAGCTTTACAAAAAAGGCTAAATATCTTCAGACTACTGATAAAAGTCATGAGAGTTGGCAGTTTTGCAGGCATTTACAGGCTTGGCAACACTTTTTTCTGTTTTTAAGTGAAAACAGACAAAACAGTGCACATGGTAGAATAACGAACATCTTGGCACATTGCAATTACAATACTGGAACAGACCACTATTCAGTTTTAATAAATGCTTTTGAGAAAAACAATCCCCTGTGTTCAGCTCCCTGTTACATTTATTCTCCAGAACTCTAGTGCCAAAAAGCTTCCCCATCTTCTCTGTGGGCTTTCCAAACAGAATTCACCTCCTGTGAAGCACCACAAAAATACAGCTGCTGTCAAGCAGCTCCTCTCCTTGCTAAGATGGGTTAGAATCACATCACAGAGAAATGGCAGCATGCAGTGCCACAATTACATTCAAACCAGGATAGGATTTTTTTTTTGCAATACAACATCACTGACTTTCTAGTCTTTTGCTTCTATATAGAAACTCCATGAAGTATTCTATGGATAGTCTAGCACTGATCTACAGCCTGGAATTCTATAACACAGTACCACATCTAGAAATCTTCCAGTATATATTCTAGCAATACTATCAAATTTGCAGATATAAATACTATAATGCAAGCTTATATTTAATTGTAAGTTACTTTTTGCTACAAAAGAAATAATTATATTAAAAAAAAAGGAAATAATGATAAAATCTTGAGCATAAAGTTCAACCATTACAAAAAAATGTTTCAGTGTAACCAAAACACCAGTGGTGGTTATTACTGGGAAGCTCCCAGTTCAGAGCTCCAGGATTAATAGAGTACACACAGTAACAAAGGCTTACCAATCTTTTCAGCAGATTCTGAAAGTGGGAACTAAAGTTCTGGAAAAATCACTGACAAAATCTGCATAAACCATAAGATGAAACAAGTATTAGTTTCCTCAGAAAACAAAATTCTTAAGACACATGAAATTAAAATGGAATTACTCTCATGAGTTAACAGCTTTTGAGTATGAACAAGCAATGCTAAACAAAGGTCTTGCAGGGGCCCTCAAAAGCAGTCTACTGACATAACTGAAATGTACTAAAATAATTCAGCTAAAAAGAGTCTGGTTTGGCTATTAATTTAATAATTACTGTGCTGCATTCTGAGGTGACACTGCTTAGAGCCTTGAGCCTTTCCACTTTACAGCGTCCTCTCCAAGCACATGACAGCATTGAACTTGCCACTCTTGGTAAGAATAACAATGGAGTTATTGCACTCTGATCATATGGAAATGATGAATTAGCGTTGGAGCAAGAAAAGTGAAAGACAAAAAAAAATCTGAGGGGGACAGGAGAGAATATTATGCTGCTGATCCAGCTGGAAAGGCAGAGCGATGACTTAAGGCTTGTTAAAGGGAGAAGCAGGAAGACTTGCTGCCACTGCTAGGGCACAGCACAGGGGACTGTACCCCCTGCCACTCCCTTCAGCTGCTGCTTTCTACACATGTAACTGCTCAGGGACAAGGTCTACAGGTAACTGCAGTGCAGGGACAGCCACAACTCAATGGATTATTCACTATGTACATACACCCCCCTACTTCACCTGTAGCCCACTTGATGCAGCTCTACCTGTGATGGAGGCATTAGGAAATTGTAGTATGAAGAAGATGACTGGGTCTTATGGGTGTCACAAAGCTCTCTTGAGAGCTGTGTTATTCAGTGCCTTCTGATTTAATATGCTCAAAATCTCCAAAGATGGCAGTTAAAATTTAAACAGGCATTCTGAAAAGACACTCTTATCAGTGTCGTGGATGGGATTACAATGGGGGTGGTAATGGTGGAAATGTTTTAGCAGAGATCTAGTATCAACAGCAGGAGTGGCCACTAATTGGATTCTTTCTATGTCACCGCAGAGTTGTCACGGGACCCTCGTTCTCTGTTGAACACTGCAGCTCTCAAGGCGCTCAGAAAGGAGCTTTCTCAATTGTTATCACATCAGTCTGCCTTCCCACTCAAACACAAATCCCCCAAAGCTCTTTCTAAAGCTAAGGAAATCATAGAGCCCATGACTCCCATGACATCTGCAACAAGTGTCCTGCCTCATCAGTGTGAGAATGGCCCTGACATTACACAAGGCTCAAACTCCTGATCCTGCATGAAAATTTGGTCATGTATCTATATATACATTTATATATATGTTATCAAGTGCAGGATGAAAGTTAAACAAAGCTACATAAAAAACCTGAGAACTGTCAAAATAGGCTGCAATAAAATGTTTCTAGCCAGAACAGAATTTGCAAATATTTCAGAATATTTTTTTTCCTTAGCTGTCTAACATCCACTGAGTGTGGGTTTTATAATGGCTTGCACATCTAGGAGCACTGTCCCCAGCATCACAACATTTTAAATAAACTGTTTTTATCAGTTCCTGACTGGAATAAGAGTGGTTACAGTAATTTTCACACTGCTACTTGCAATTGCTAGGGTACTTCTGGATTTCTACATGCAATTTTTTTCCTAACCATGTCTAATTTAACCTACTTTTTGAAGGTGCATTTACATGCCATTTGGAAATTCACCAAGGGTTTTTTTTTTCAAACAAATCATAATTTTTTTTTCCTCTGAAACAGAGACAAAAATCAATGAAAGGCCAAGGAGACATGCCAAGAAGCAGAAACTGAAGTTGTATATTGTGACGCAATGAGCTCACCCACATCAATTATAAAGTGCTAAGAAGAGGAAGCCCCTGACAAGCAATAAACTGACACATAATTAAGACAGTTCAGGGCAGAACACATTTTGGCTGGAAAACATTTTCTTGTGCTCTACCTAACTGCTCAGAGCAGTGAGAGAAAAAAAAATCCAGGGTGACACTTTGAAAACTCTATGAAGACAATAAGTATCCCACCTAGTTTTCACTAGCTGGGGAAAAAAGAAACACACCAGCTTTTGTGCAGTGCAGGTTGCCTCACATCACAAACAGAGTTGATAGTACAGACATGCCTGGTATGTTCAGCATTCCATATCAAGCAAAGATGAATTAGCCGCAACAAAAATGTGTTACAGCTTTCATGCAGCAGTTTATGGATTTTTTTTGTACCTCTGGACTTTTTTACCTTAAGCATATCATGGAACTTGTACTGTCTCAGATCTTTTCCTAAGATTATTTTTATCTCACTGTGAGGAACATCTTTGTGAGCTCTGAACACTTTTACAGCTGCTAGGATGCTAATGGGAACTTCATGTGTGTACCCAGCACAAGTGCTCTCAGGGAAAAAAAAAAGCCAATGTCAAAGGAAGGTATGTAGAAGTCACCATAAATATGTCTTTGAATGTTTACCATCTGGAACAGTAGATTACATTTTGACAAGAAGCTGGACTGCCCTGTGGGCATTGTCTTTTAAACAGCCCCATCATTATGAAGGAAGGAAAAACATGATTTGCTGTTCTTAGTTTCTCAGCCAGATTTTCTGGCAGTGCTAGAGAAACTAGTTTGTTTTTTTTCCCGCTAGTAAAACAATAACAAGTTGGGCATGTGTAATTAGCTATGCACTTTCTTTAAAAAATATGGTTTTGTGTAGATCATCTGATCTGTGATCCAGTGATACCCACAAAGAGGGATAGGTTTCAGTTAGGCAGTGACAGCATCAGGCTCTGCAGCTTGCAGTGCTGCACCTCAGCTTTGCTGGAAGTCTGAACCTCTGTGTGCTGAAGCTGGCATAGTGAGCTTCTCACAGGACACACTGGGAGAAAGAGGAGAAATCCAATATACAAGACTTGTACATGGAGCTATAATGAGGTTTTCCTTTGGTTTTGTTTTTCATTTTAAGCTTGTAAAAGTTTCCACCACTTTTTACAATGAGAAAGTGTAGACTGAGAGGAAAAACCAAAATGGCCAAATTTATTCACATAAATCTTAGTCTGGTTGTGCAGTGATTTTTGGGATTTAGCTAATTCTCTGTTTCAAATTGCTGTGGATGACTTCTGAGGACACATTCATACTAAAGAGTGTGCTTGAAAATACAAGCTGAGAACAACCTGTAAAGAGGCCAAATAGTCTGTTCAAGGGAAAAAAGCAAACAAAAAAGTTGGTTCGAGGCAAAAATATATGTGCAACATGAAACATGGGTTTATGGGCATCATTACACTGTTGAATACCAAAATCACAAAGCACCAGCTATAAATCCCCTTGTTCAGCCTACTAAACAGATCTTATTTCAGAGCACATTATAAACAGTACTATATATAGAATATCTCACCTGTAAGTGGTGAGGACAGTGTTAGATTTCTTTCACAAGTAGGAGGCCAATAATTCATAAGCACCAGAGGTATGTGACAGTTACTGTGAAGAACTGTTAAGGTGCAAAAGAAGCAAATAATTTTGTTACTCTGCACAGGAAAACAGCATATATATACAGCAAATTTTAAATTAAACAACTCCAAACCAAATGAAAGGAAAAATAATCCATCCTCTAATTTCTCCATCTAGATAATTTAGAATAAAACAATGAAAACATCTTTTCTGATAAGCTAACATACTGTAATTAGTGATAACATTTCTGATTTAGTTAATTTGCTGGGCTTCCCACGCTCCAGACATCAATGAACTTAATAGCGGAATTAAATGAAAATGATAGCAGAGTACTTCCATAACTAATTTCTAATTATATTTCTGCCCCTCTTCCTTCCTAAACATATATTTTTGCCTACTTCTAATTAGCACTTCAAATCGCTAGTTTAGAATCTATAAATATAGCGAGTCTTTAATGATCCATTATAGTGATGCTACTTCGTTTTCAATGACTTGTAAAACTTTCACAAACAGATCTGCAAATGAATTACATCCATCTGCTCTGCTGCAGCTGCAAGAGCACCATTACGTTGTACCCTGCCTTTCCCTACTTTCCTGATTTTCTCTTAACTTAATGTCCATGTGTAATCCAAACCATCTCGATGCGGATTTTCAGAAGCCCAGGCAGGTCTCTATAAAGGAGTCTTCAAACTTTACAGACATCTCAAACGCACTTTCAAAACAGTCTGGTTTGCCTCCCAGCTGAGCCCCAGACAGGCTGCACGCTGCTGAAGCATCCTTCTCAAAACCTAGGAAATGCTCTGCTGCGGTCCCTTCTCCCACCCGACCACGCAGTTTCCACGGCTCTGCTGGAGCACGGAGGCGTTTGCAGACCCAGCACCCACCCGTGCCCGGCTGCCGCTTCCCCCGCGCCGCTCCGGGCACACACGTGTGCGCCGAGCGGAGAGCGGTGCCTGCGGGGGGAGCAGAGGAGGCTCCCGCAGGGCTGGGATACACCGCTCCAGGGGAGATTTTCCAATCTACACCTCCGAAAGCGTGACCTTAGCGGCGTTAAGAGTGTTAGCTCTATGAAGACAGCCAAGCATCAGGCTGTGCTCGCTGTTATCTGTCAGCCGTACAATAGCAGCATTGATAAGGCAGCAGCAACTGGCTTTGACAAGTGTGCTGTGCTAGCATTCCTCTGAAAACTGCGAAGGAAAAAAAAAAAAAAAAAAAAGAGAGAGAGAGATTGAGAGAGGCAGGAGGTGCCTTTTACTTTACCTGAACAAAGTGTGCGGTTTTATTTTTCCCTCTGAGCTGCTGGAAACGACTCTTCCCGTTTCTCCCCCAGAGCTAGGTATTTCTTCTTTTGCTTGCAGCTCACACTTGGGGAAGACCACACAGCTCCAGCAAGGCTGCCTCTCTCCCCTAATCCCCACTCGAGTGTGATGACACACACTAACCCCAACCATCTGTTGAAACACGTCCTCAAGCACTCAGCACAGTGGTGTGTCAAGACGGGCTGCCCAATCCAATCGCTGGGGCTGGGTGGCTCTTAAGGAGCTGGAGGCAGAGACAAGGGCAGAAACTACAAGGCTGAGAACTCTTTAGCAAAGTAACCTGAGATTTTGAGAAAGGGCTGCTATTGAAAAAAAGAGCAGAAGGGGGAGGTACTCGCGGGAAGGTAGAGGGAGTGGATTAGTCTGGTGGCCAGTTGTGTAACTTCTCACAACTCCTTGTATTCCCAAGGGACCACTGGGACCCCTTCGCAGTGGGATGCACAGAAGCACAAGAGCAATACTAAAACGTTTTTGTGGCGGGTCTTTTGAGGGCAATCTCCTCCGAGAGACGCTTTTCTAAAAGAGATAAATGATGTAGCTTGAAATCCTGATAAAGTGCTACTGCGGGAGTCGTTTGCACGGCGATGTGACATCTGCATCCCGAATCCCAGCTCCTTACCGTGCCGCGGTTACCCCGTGGCTGCTTCCAGCCTTCCTGGGAGAACGGCGGAGAGAGGCTAGAGGAAAACCGGGGTGGGAGCCGAGGCGGGGAGAAGAGGGGCTATCCGAAGAGCAAATATTTCTGCTTCTGCACTCAGACATCTGCGAGTCCTTCCCTCGAGCCCGCGCTTCCCGGGACGCGGGCTGGCCGCCTCTGCTCCCCGGCGCGCCCAGCGGCTCGGTGGCCCAGCGGCGCACGCTGCTCGCCCGCCCTCGGCTGCTGCAGCGGCCGCTCCGCGCCCGCGGCGCTGGTGTGACAGCTCCGGCCCCGCTTGGCGCCCCGCGGCCCCGGCTGCCGCCCCCCGGCCGGGAAGCTGCCACCAGCCTGTTGCTTCCCCCCTTCCCACCCGCTTCCGCCACCGCCGCGCCGCCCCGCAGTGTCCTGCGGGATGCGGCCGCAGTTTCGGGAGAGCTGCCCTTCCCCACGGGAGCCGTCACCGCCCCAGTCGGGGCCGGGGGCTCCGGGCAGTGCCGCGGCAAGTCTGGACTGTGTCTAGTCTGTACCTCAGTTTCCTTCTGCCACAAAGCAAATATTATCACACCTTCCTCCCTCTCAGGGACACTGCCAGGAAAAATCCACTAATTTACAGAAGATGTCCGGGAAGGATAGATAAGGGACACAGAAAAGCTGCTAAGTGCCAGAGAAGCAGTTCTTTCCTTTCCCCTCCCTGTAATAGGATAGCGTGGAAGAGAGACTTAAAATCTCAAGGGTTTTTACCTCATTACCAAGTGCCTGACTTGACACTTGGATTAAATCTACATTTCACATTATGACAGATGTTGTGTTTTCTTTGAACTGAAAGGGAAGGACATTGTTTTGGCATTAAAAGTTACTCTGAAAGTGCTAACATCCAACCTGAAGAAAGGTTTGCAATTGTGAAAAGACACACTCTGCCCAGCTATATGAAAGCCATATGAGAGCCTTGAAATGTTGATTTGGCTTACTCGTTCTTTAATACCTAACACAAGGCTGTTTCTGAAAGACTAGTGGCAAAGTGAATACTTAATAAAATGTGAGATTCAAGAGCTGGGGTCTGAGCCCAGATAGCTGTTAGCAAAGCTGACCTGGAAGATAAAGGAAAAAGAAGAAACTGTAGTCACAACTGTATTTGCCTAAATTCTTCCCCAAAGTGATGATACAGAGTCTGTTTCAGCCTATTACTCTGAAATTGCTATCACAGATGTTTGGTATCCACTCAAACACTACTCCCTAATCTGCTAATTCCAGATAAATAAACAGCTGAATAATATTTTCAGCAATAGTATGTGGTGGAGATGCAACTATTGTCCCTGAGGTATTGTAAGATTCTTAATGTTGCCAATTATATCTTCAGGGCAAGAGTTTGGTTTGATTTTGTTTCATTCTAGCACACTGTGATCTGTAAACAGGCTGGATAACCTTACATACTCAAAAAGCCTTGGAGACTTTATTGAGCTCATTTGCATTTTCTTTTGCTGTACTTCTTACCCGTATTGTACAGTAACTGCATTAAAAATTTATAGTGATCAAAGATGTGCAATATCAAAAAGCCCCTCAAATTGTGCTGCATCATCCTGTGTACTGACTCATTTTCTAAAATGCAGCTCACCTCACAGATGCTTTATGTTTTATTGGTCAGATGAGAGCCAAATTCAGCAGGGTTCAACCTCTAACCAACATGAATGACAGTTATGTGCATACAATTATTTTATGTTGTGATGTGGTATATGCTTATCCAATGTTGTTTATTATATCTGAGTAGAAATATACATAAGCAAGTTACTGAGCATTTGTGTGATGCACAGGCCCAGATCTGTTGGGTTTTTATGCCTGTGTAAGTCAGGGATGCCTCTGCTGATGCCTGTCAAGTCACAATACTGTAAAATTGACATGTTTAAAAGGTCCCCTAATTTAGTGTTTTGTATACAGAGACATACACCCCCACATTTCTCTTCAAAGACTCTGCCATGACCTGAAATACAAATTTTCATCTCTATTACTAACATTAGTAATAGCCCTCAAACATCATGCATGATCATGTTTTCACTTAAAAGCTACTGCTGATGTTGTGGGATAATTTAACTGCTACTTGTGTGACTACAGCCAGATTTAGTTTGCTGTGACAGCTTATAACAGACTTTTCCACCACTTCTCCTCTATGCACACTGCCATCTGCAAAGAGTTTAGGTTTTAAAGGCTGAAATGAAAGCTGCACTGAAGAGCCATACCCGAAATGCTGTTAAAATTATGCATCATAAAACAGGTTCTCAAGTTGACTGTCAAATCCTTGAACTCTTGCTAAGGTCAGGCTGCCCCCACTCACATAAGACTGGTAGCAAAGTGAATAATGCTTTATGCAAATAATTCAGGAGTTCCTAATATGCAAGATTAATTGTAGGTAATTGTGATATTGAGAAATAGTCACTCCTGTTTTGTTCCCACAGATAACATGTCCCTCACATAGTAGTTCCAATTGGTTTCCATGGTAGCCAACAGCATCTTTAAGGCAGGGCACTGAGGTTCACTCTGTGTTGCCTAGACTTTAACTCATCACCCTTCCTCCAGCACATATGACCTTGGCAGTTTTGTGTGTCGGTGTGGAACATATGCACATAATCACACACGTGCATCTCTGCTCAGGAACCTCATGTAATTCTCAACTCTGGCATTTTTAGCTCTCAAAAATAATTAAAGGGGATTTTTCATGATTCCTGCAGCAACCTCAGTCTATTTCTCCTGCCAATATGAATGGAAGATGACTTTTTATTTCCTTGAATCATTTTATGTCTGCCCTGGATTCAATTGTTTTTGAAGAGTTTATATAGGAACAGAAGAGGTTCTAGAACATGACTATAAATCTACAGACAAGTTTACTGTTAAATTCTAGCTTGAAATGCATGCTCATGCATGAATAGCATGCTCATGCTCCTGTTGAGTTTCAATGATATATTGTCAAAAATGAGATATAATAAAAAAAGCCTTTGAAATCCTGAATTGCAAAGAAAAGCTAAATAATTAAAACCCAATGTTTCTTTCTAAAGATCCCAGCAAACAGCAGGTTCCAAGAAGCACAGGAAGATATGCTTCTTCATGTGGAGCACAGTGAAACCTTGGAGCTACTTGCTGCAGGATGCAGTGAGGATAAAATGACATGTATTCAAGTGTTTGGACAAGTTCAGGGAGAAAAAAAATTACTCACAGAAATTAAATACAAATATATAACTTCTGGTACAGGGAATCCCTGAATCACCTGGAGTGGATCCTGGACAAATATTCTGTGCTTCTCCTATTCTTACGCTTTACCCCAAGCATCCACTATTTTTCACTACTGGAGGGTGCCAAGCCTAGTATACCCATGACTAAGTGTGGCACAGCTGCTCTTTCTTTCTTAAAGAATTTGGCAATTTTGGGGCCTCATGGTGGGTAGTATAAGAGAGATGGATTCCTTTTAAGAACTTCAGCCAAGATTTTTAGGGTTTGGCTCATAAATCCATGTTGAGAAGCCTTAGTAAAAAAGGTCTGATCAAAAGTATTGAGTATACAGCAGCTGCTAGTGAAGCCAGCCTTTCATTTTCTTTTTCTCCATATGTGGGCATTCCAAAGTCAGACATAGGCTCATGTAAAATTTTTGAGCTAAATCCTACACTATATTCTGTTCAAAAGTCTGCTCAACTGTTTCTTAAGCTGGAGTCACCTAAATTTCAGAAACACATGGTCTTTTATAAGCGTTTCCTCCATGCTGAAATCCCAGCATCGTGCAAGACTCAGGAGTCAGGCACCCCTTCACTACCGTCATCTAAATTGCTTCAGTGGGCTCTCAGAACTCATCTACCAAACTTGGAGACATTTGAGTGGCATAGCTAAAGATCAAAAACCTGGCCAGAGGAAGAAGAAATAAATAACTTTTAGGACATGCAGCCAAATACCAGCTGGATAGCTTTCTTCTCACTGCCCCTGCTCAAACCCATTCACCTGAACAAAATATTCCAACAATGATTATGCTGTGTAAAAACACAATAGGGTTAATGTACAAAAAATACTAAGAAATTTCGTGAGTTACATACAGCACACATGCAGAATTCTGTATCCTAAAAGTGTGGATGTTAATCCAGGCACCCCAGAACAATTTCCATATTTTCTGAGGAAATGTGCATAGGCTTATATATGTACTCTCTTTGTATGAAATGGGCTAGCTACAAAAGGACTGCTTTAGAAATGCATTAAGGACACAGTTCCAGAATCAGGATTACCTGCCTGTGCATAGCCCTTGTGGGATGGAAGGATATAGACTTCATTTTTTTAAGAAAGCTCTTCTGCCCTGCTCCATTTTCCCTGCAATGGAATCAGATGGTATGGAAGTTATGCCCAGCTACAATCTGTTTTAGGACTGCAATACTAAAAACAGTTCCCCTGAGGGGTAACCAGAACAGAGGATAGAGTGCAGGTGAGACAGACAAAAGATCATAATTGACTCAATTCATCACAGGGCTTTACAATTTGTCAGATTGTTGTCATCACTATCACTTGCCTCCAGAAGAAGATTAATAGTTGAAATAATTGTCAGTCTCAAATTTGTGTTTCTTCACTTACACCCACTCTCAAAACACTGATTCTTTTTGGTTACCATTTCTTCTAAGGTAACTCCCTCATTAGTGGTTGCCTAGTAATTTACTACCAAACAAGGTCACTGCAATAAAAAGGCACATGTCTTACCCTAGCAGAAGAGCTGATTAGATTTGTCATCGCTTTTTTTTTTTTTTTTTTTTTTTTTAGTATCCCAGAATTAAATAAAGAAGACCAAAAGAACCCAACAAATGAAAACCCAGTATATTTGTCATGTCATTGTTAGGGAAAAAGAAAACAAAGCCAGCAAAAGTTTTTCCAAGCTAGAGCCTAATATGACGATTTAATGCACCAAGAGGCTGTGGTTCTTCCCTTCTCAGCTGCCAGCTGGCCAAGAGTTTCAGCTCCAGCACAGTAAACAAGTGATCATTGCGTCTGGGAAGAGCTCAACACACCAGACAGCTGGAAAATAGGGGCAAATATAGGCAGGAAAATCAACAGATTTAACCAGTCTGCGCAAGGTAGGTGATCCCATTCTCAGCAGTAGGGAGCACACCAAGGAGAGAGTATATATGGAGCCTATAAGGCTTTAAAAGTGTGAGAACTCAGGGAGCAACATGCTCTCAGAACTTGTGCTGACTTCACATTTTTGGACAGAGTTCAATTTCATTACTGAAAAAAATTTGAGGTAAACCATCCAATACTTAACAAAAATTGAAAAAATGCCAAAAATTTAGAAGCCAGAATGTCTCATAGCTTTTAATGTTAAGTATTAGTAAAGTGGTGACCAGTGGTCATCTTTAAGTCCCTCCCTCTTACATAATTGTCATCTTTGCTCCTACTCAAAACTTTCAGCCTGAAAAAATTGCAGTAACAAAGAATGAAGGATTTTGATGACTCCACATTAAACTCACCAAAATCAGGAAAAGTGTAATTATGAAGGTTTAATATTACTCCTCCTCCTTTGAGCATGCTTCTAATATTGCACATAATCAAGGTACCACTTGCCTAAAAAAACCAACTATGTTCATGATGTTGTTCTGGACAGAGCGTGGGAATACACACAGTTTAACATACAGATTCATTTTTTTCCTAGAGAGTCAAGGAAGCAACAGCCCCTGTAGTCCTTTTATTTTTATAACAACAAAGTATCAGCAAATCCCATAACAATTTAGGAAAGCATTTCATTTAACCCTTTTTTGTGATCTCATCTCAGACACAACAATGAGGATATTTGAGAGCAGAAAGAGCAGACACATTGCAGGACCAGCTATACCTCTGTGTACAGAAATTTTTGTATAGTAGTAGGGACCTTTCAGTCTCACTTCTATTCTCACTGAGAAAAGAGGCCAATATGCTTACCTTGCCTCACATATAATTAACTTTATAGTTACCTGCTAAGACAATAAACCTCAAAGAAACTGGCATCTCATGGAAGGACATACAAATCAACAGGTAGGGCAATGCAGCCATAGCAGCTGGCAGACTCATTCAAGGCCCTCCTGATCATAAATCATGACATAGTCACAACACCTAAGGTAAGCACAACTAAAGACATAATGGAGTTTTATGTCACCAAAAGAAT
Source organism: Vidua chalybeata (assembly GCF_026979565.1). NCBI lineage: Eukaryota > Metazoa > Chordata > Aves > Passeriformes > Viduidae > Vidua > Vidua chalybeata. The sequence goes on along the minus strand of NC_071530.1, from coordinate 119,722,596 downwards.
GATAAAGCAGTATTCATTGCATGGAGAAAACTTGACTCCAGCAAAAGTGTTCTTAGAATTGTCTTGGGTGTAACTATTACCTTCTCCTGCCCATGGGAATGACTTAAATGGCAATACCCGTCCCTAAAAAGTATGTGTAGACATGTGTAGGTACTGTTTATTAGTAGAATTAAATATATATGTATGTAAAACATATATATATTTACATGTGTATATAATTCTATATCTAAGTTCTTGTTACTAAATTAGTGATATCATAGATTGAAAGCGAAATAAAACCATAATAATGCTGTATATTTAGAAACATGATGTATAACAATTCAAATGTAGCTACTCTAAAAAAAGAAAAGGAAAAAGAAGGAAAAAAGAAGGAAAGTTACCATCCTTATCCCACCAACCCAAGCCACTTGCCATTCTTTTTGTAGGCACCAAGGTCTAATAAGTTCCTTCCTCCACTGCCAAAACCTCTAATTCACCTCCTTAAGACATCTATGCCTCACATCCTGTGTCAGTAAAAAAAAAAAAAAAAAAAAAAACAAAAAAAAAAAAACAAAAAAAAAACCAAAAAAAACAAACAAACAAAAAAAAAAAAAAAAACAAAAAATGAAATTAATTGTAGAGAAAACTGAAAAAGTGAGGACAGAGTGAAAACTGAAATGCAATATTGAGAAAGCCCAAGAAAGAAGAGCTAATGTGGGGTGATGAGTTGCTGGAAGACATTATGATTACTTTGCAGGTCAGAACAATCATTCAAGATGCATAAAAATCCCAGTAGCAGGTGTAGGTCCTGTACTGGTGTTGCTGAGGGTGTTCAGTGCTAATGGAAAGAGAGTTCCCATTTCTTTCCAGGCAGATCTAGTTTGGGCAGAGTAAGTGGCACCATCTAAGGGTCCCAGTGCACAGGAGATTGTTCGACTGTATTGACTAATTGTACTTGTGCTCTCCAAAGGATAGGCAAAATTCAGTATTGTAGCAGTGGCAGAAGGGTGGAGAGGGGAGGAAGGAAGGAAAAAGGCATGGTACTTTGCAGAACAAGAAGGTATTAGTCAAATTTCAGAAAGTAAAAGAGGCTGAGGGCATTCAAGCTGATTGTCATGGAGTTGAAAGGTCTTCAAAGAAGGAATAAAGATTTGGAGGGACTAGGAAAAGGTCCTAGGGGAACGTCCATCCTTGATCCACATCAAGGAGGTTTTCACGAAAGTCAGAATTTGAAAAAAACAACATTGGGCTGCGGAGCCTGTTGGACATGGCATTTCTGAAAGGCTGTGGGTCAGAAGAGAGTTTCCTGCCTCTTTTGCTGGTCTGTTCCTCTCTGTACTTTCTCTTCAACTGTGGCACAGGAGGATCTTGTTCTTCATCCTCATGGCTTCCCCTTGTCACTCTCCTCCACTGCCCTTTAGCACAGCAGCCACATTCCCTCTCTCTCCTTAGACAGTCCTGTGGCACTTCCCAGACTGTGAGCACTAAAGGGCAAGGGACACAGGGGAGAGGAAAGGGTCAGGACTGAAAGAGACAGAATGGAATTCTGCCTGGAAAAGCACTTTCTGCTTCTGATGCCACCATGGGCCTGAGTACCCCTTCAGGTCTCCTTTGTCTCTCCCTGTCCAAATGAAGCCTTCAACAGCAGCAAAGGAAAACTCTCAACAGATAGTCTCATCTGCTGTCCTTAGGCTGACACTTACCCAGAATCTCCTGTCATGGCAAATGTAATTATTATTTACTCTCAGTGGTAATTTAGGGCACTGAATCTTTTCCAAGCTTATGTCAGTAAAATTGAATTTTAGAGGGACTGGAGCAGGAAGTTGTACTATTTGCCTGGCTGGTTTACTTTGTTTTTATTTGAATTCCATATTTGGTTGAAGGGAGGGAAAATATTTTTCCTCTTCATTCTGGTATCGATTAGTAGGAAGGTAGAACCTGGTTGGTTAGATTAATGTAAAAGGCAGAGCTGTTCTTTCTTCTGTACTGTCCTAAGGGATTCAGAATATTTTTTATAGTTGGCTCATTCTCTTCCCAAGAACACATAGTTCTAAAAACAGGACAGAAATGCCATTTTGCAACTAGTTTCGAAACTTGTTTTTAATCTGCACTTTAATAAATCCAAGGCCTTTCTAACATTTTCTTCAAACTGGATGCTATCAGGGAGTCACTGAAAAATCAGAATTTGCAAAAGAGCTGTAGTTTGATGTACAGTCCAACAATTGGCTCCAGAGAGGTGGCTACGAGCTCTACTCCAACTGCAGGTGACGCAGCTTCCAAGGACAGGTTCACATCCAGCAAAAACCTCTGGCAGGAACAATCCATTGTTTTCCCTTGCTCTGCTCACATGTTTCTTGTTCCTGCTGACTCCTTTGTGTTAGCTGACCACTTTGGTGGTTTTTTGAGTGGCTAAATTTTACTCCAGTTTAATCAGACCACAAAGCTATGAAAATGATAGTGCTGACACAAGAAAAGGCACAGAGCCAAGGGAGAGAAAAAATAAGATTCATCTTCCTTCAGAGACAATCTCAACTTAAATGGGCTTAAGTTGATCTTAAAATCAAATTTTAGAACTCACACAAACTCAGGACAAGTCAAACTGGAGAAACTTTACAACAACCACCTCCTGTGGGATGGCATTAGGGACAGAAAGTGTTCTACTAATGTGCAGTTGTCCTACTACAGGATATGAGACCTGTCCCTGAGATGCTGAATTATCTCAACAGGCAATCTTCAGATAAAAAGCATTATTTTTAGGTTTTAGCCCTGATGCTATTTAAACCAGGCTAATCAACAATAAAAAAGTTTCAGTGGAGTTGAGCTTGATTTCCTCATAATGATAGACTGAGGTTAGAGTCTCTGCCATGCTTGTTGGAGACACAAGAAGGCTGACCTTTCCTGTCAGGAAGGTATCCTGACACAGGAACTCCATAAATAACCTTGCTTTTGCTGGAGGTGTATTCTGCCAAAGAGTGCCCTTTTGAGAACATCTTCTTTGGTTCTCAAGAAGGCCAAGACGGTATTTCCCAGATAAATGAATATAGAGGTTTTTATACCCACTTGTAAGGGTTTTTAAACCTGATTACACCCACTGTGTGCTTTCATGACTTTGCTTCATAGGTGGTAAAGTGGTCTACCTGAAATTTCTCAGAAGAAAAAGGAACTATATTTTATATAAATGTAAATATATGCATGTACATATACACACCATGTTTTATTACATTTAAGATTTTTCCTATTAGTTGAGAGTCCCTGAGCAAAAGAAAAAGACTTTTAACCTGTAGTTTTTCCAGAAGCAGCTGACAGCCTGACTAAGCTCTGTGCTTTTACAGCCTCTCCCTGCAGTGGGACCAAGCAGACAGATCATTTCACTGAAATAAATCATGCTTACCCTTCTACAAAAATTCCTTTCACACAAACCAATCCCCAGCTAAGTTTTAAGACAGCAGTGCCTGAATTATAAGTAGTAATGTGATGGCTGATCAATAACTGTGTCACAGAACTAATAAATAAAGATATGCCAACAAACAACTAATTGCAGATCTCGATCCCTGCCTGTCTTGTGCTGATGTGAAATCCCCCCAAGTGAAAGTGGTGGAGTGGAATTCACTGCCTAGTTTAGAAGCAATTTTGAGCTAGAGATCTGATCTGCTCTCTTGTGATCTTTCTTAGGAAAAACAAGAGAAGTATTTTATCACTGAGTGACAGTAATCATTGGCATATCATTAGGCCTTTTTTAAACCTCTCCACTTGTGGTGAGTTACTTATTAAAATAAAAATTGCTCATTTTTACTGGGATAGCATAGTTTCCTGCAAATTTTTTTTCCATTCAACTGTTATTCCCAAAATTAGCACAACGTAAGGCAGCCTGTGTTAACTCTTTCTTATGCTAAACAGCCCTTGTTAGTTTAACAGAACAAAAGCTTTGATTGTAAGTGCAAATATGTGTGAGAATCTAGAGTCAAAGCACATTGGTGGCTTTTTTTTAAACTGAATGACTTGCTTTGGTGCAAGTTTCCAAATAAAGATTTAATTGCACCCACTTGCATCAATTACAATATCAAAGCACATAAGTTATAAAAACAGAAGGTGCGGACACAATGGCTATTTCAGGGTCTGTTTTGAAAACAGATTAGACAGAGTTATAATGATCATTTCTTCAAAAGAACTTAGAGATTATCAGAAACAGAACAGACTGTGGATTTTAATTGAAAACTCACTCCAAATTCTTTGTATCCCTCTACCCCAGCCTGGTCTCCTTCACAGCTTTTAACAAAATAGTTAATAAGTGGGTTTAACAGGGGGGATTTGAAACCTGGAGATAAATGCAGTTGCAATACCCAGTTCTTAATATTGCAGTGCCTGTGGTACCTTTGGGTGATCTCATTTCCTGCACTTACACTTTGACGTAATCACACTTAGCACCTGTACGTACAACTCAGCAATTCATTCCAGAAACCCAGACACTCTTCATGGGCCCCTTGGATTTGAGAACAGCTATCTGTACCTTTCCAAGGAGAAATCTCACTCACATATCCTTGAAAACCCTGTGTGGTTCTGAAATTTCAGTTTGTCTTTCCAGAGAGTAAAAAAATAAGCTAAAAGAAGAGAGCACCTTTTATATTTTGAATATTAGTAATCTCAAAGACATTTGTTTAAATTATGGAAATTCCCTGGAAGATGTTCTTGATAAACATTTTTTATGCACATACAGTGCATATTAAAAAGAAGTGGCGTCAAGGATGCTTTTGAAAAACTGGCTGACATTTCAGCCTCACCTAGCAAAATCAGAAGTGTTTAACGAGTATAGCTTAATAGTTGTTAGACCAAGATATGAACACACATAAGTTCCTCTGCATATTGATTATTGCAAAGTCAGGAATATATTGAAAAATATAGAAAAAGTTGATATACTGATTGATAGAAGGTACCTCTTTATGAACATGATCTGTTAATTAGTTCACATCATTTTTTCTTATGCAAAGATTGTATTTTCGGAGGTTCTTTATTTCCACAAGCAGAATGACATTGCAGACATCCCAGGAAAGGCCCTTCATGTACCATGTTTTCTGAAGACACTTTCATTGGAAATGAATCTGGATCATTTTGGCAAAGCAAGAGTCACTGCAGCAAATGCCTCCCATTCCAAATTAAGCCTTGTCTCTTGTCCATAGGGTGAGATCTGGACCACTCGGATTCTTGCTAAACACACAGATTTGGTTTCTCAACAGTTCCCAGCTCCGTGCCAAGGCACACCACTCCTTTGCTGTCACAGTCCCTTCAGCTCCTTAGAAACTCTGAGTTGGTCTGGGGCCCCACTTCTGGGGCACCCCAGTTTTACAAATGCAGAAGACATCCTCTGTATCCATATTGTACTCTTAATGAGTCTGCCTCTGCAAAAAAACTGTCCCAATGTTTTAGGAGACTGAACAAAGCTTTTGGAAAAATTGTTGCCCACTAAAGTTACTTGACTTCTTGCTCTTCTTAAACTTAGAGCTGATTTTTATCCATGGTTTCTGTCATTGCAAATTTCTCTGAGGGGATTAAGCATTTTAATTGCACTGACATAAAAATATTCAGTGATATGTCCATTGCATAACTGATAATAAAAATTGAAATATTCTAAAAATATCAGCTAATTTAGAGTATCAAGGACACCTTCAAGGATACTGAGGGATTAGCAGTCACAGCCAAAGATAGCCAGGTGGCCAATTCAAACACATTACAAAACCTTTCTGAAAAGTAAAATAGCCCTGTGGTTTTATATCAGATTGTATTTCCATGCAGTTCTGTCACTGTCTTTTTTTATATAACAAGCAGTCTCGGAAACAACTTTAGCAATCACCTACATCTCACACAAGTACACATGCTGGTCTGACAGGAGCTGGGATGGACGTGCTCCCTACAGTCCCTGTGGAGCTGCTTTGCATCCTCTGGCAGGCAGAGATGGCTGCCCTGGCACACAGCAGCAACCGGCGTGGGATGAGTGTGGGGACACCTCTCACAGCAAAGCTACTGTGGGAAAGACAGGCAGAAAACCTCTCGAGTGCATAGAGTTGGAACAGTGACATATTTTGTTCATGATAGACTTATCCCTAGTGACTTGACTTTCAGGCAAAAGAATGTATCTCCCTATATAAACCTAATTTGCCTACTGTCACAAAGAGGAAGCGTGCAGGGTACCCCGGATAACAAGAGCCATGATGACATCTAGCAACTTCTCCTAACTTTGGTGCATAGCGAGGAAGTTAAATAGGTGTCAGAAGAAGGGTGATGTGAAGAATGGGCCACCTGATGGTGTGCTGGTATGTCCCCCTCAGGGTTCATGAGCATGGGCCAGGCAAGTACCTCACTTCTAAAGTTGCCACTGAGGTCACGACTTCTAATGATTTCCCTTTGCTTCCACACTCTCCCCAAAGTATGTCACTATTGCTTCCTGGATTTCAGATGCAATGCTTTATCATTGAAAAAAATAAACAAATAGTGGGAGAAGGATACACTGTTTTAGAGATAAGGTGATTGAATGTCTTGGAAACCTTTAAACAAAATAGCAGAAATTCTACCAAATCGCCTATTTGTTTTATTTAGCTGGTATTCAGGGCTGAGAGGTTTCAAAGTCAAACGACTGTAATGAGTCTTTAAAATCCATATTTGGGTAGATAAACAGATAGTGCTGAGCACTGCTGTTGTCTCCATCTTGTAAATGATAAGTAAATGGCTTCCAGGAATTGAACAGCCACTCACTCAGGTAAACAAGTCAGTGGCTCTGGTGAATATAAATACAAAGGGAATGGGAGTTAGCTCTGGGAAAGACCCTGGCATAGAAGAGTCACACACTTTCACCCTTTAATGAGCAGTGGAAACAGTGGTGTGTCCCATCCTCCTGCCCTGTAATGCTTGATTTTGCCTTAAAAATATAGAACGAATGAAACTTAAAGGAAAGTTATCTAAATTAGTAAAGATTATTGGCAGAAGAGGAAGAACATTTTTGGGCTCCAGGTTGAATAGAAATGAGCACAGAGACACTTTGCTAACCAACTGTGCCGCTAACCTCAAAGGCTGTGAGGTGCTATGCTTAAAAAATGCGTTGTAGAGGTTTTCTTGTTTAGGGACAAGCCCAGCAGGACAACACTGGTGTGCAGCCAGGAGATTACTCTAAAATCACACCAGAACTACACAGCAGAATTAGCATCACAGTCCCTGGGGGACAGCTCCCTTTTGGTCAAAGTATTTTACAGATAGGTTGCCAGGAACTGAAATCCAGTGGAAACAGCAGTTCCCAAACTAGGACTCACCCTCTCTCTGGGAAAGAAGCGGGGGTATGAGATAATGTCAGGGCTGCAAGCTGAGATGAGTGGCTGTAATCCTGAATGCTGGATGCTGAATGAGTTGGGGAAGAAAGGGGAGAGAAGGGTCATGAACAGTAGAACTCACTTGGGAGAGGGGCACAGGAAAAATAGTTTGGGAAATGCTGCAGCAGAAACCCTTTTTTCCCCAAATCCCTCCTTTTCCATTGTTCCTTCCTTGAACAAAAGCAGCCCATGCAAAGACAAGGGCTTAAAACTAAAAGGCCTTGTCTCAGTATCAAATATCTCCTGCAATATTTACAATTCTTATACCATAAATAGAAATGCTTGAACACAGAGCTCATTTCCTGGTTTCTCAGAAAATGACATCCTCTTCCTTCTTGCCAGTTTCCCACATCTCCCCATGCTTAATGCTGGTGGCCTGCTTTTCCCCCCCATTGTACTGGTTCTCTTTTCCAGCAGCCACAGCCTCACATTCAGTAACCTTTGCCCTTCCATTCGATCAGAGCCAAAATGCCATCTTTAGAAAACTAACGTACCAGAGAAAATGGAAATATGAAGCTGGGCTGCCTACGATGCTGTTATCTTACCCTGTTTCCACTGAGGTTTATTTTCTTGAATACACCTGTTGATTTTAAATTCATGGAAGAGTTTCTAAATGAAGTGAAGCATGTGGAGACTCATGATCTCCTTAGAAGCAGAGCCCCTTTTAAAACTGAACCTCTATTAATGTGTTAAATTTGAGGCAGAGCAACTATTTACTGAAAAATAATAGTACTTTACCTGCAGGTTTCTTTGAAGTCTTCTTGTCATTACTAGAAATTTCACTGAATTGTCTTCCATCCCCCAAATCAGCTTTCTGCTGACACAAGACAGCTTCACCTTCTTTTTGATCCTACAAGTGAAGCCATGTGGAAATGATTGAGAGTGATGTCACAAGTTCAGCATTATGATTTAAATTTAGGATCGAGCAGAAGGAGGGGAAAAAAATTACACTCATCCATGATTAGTGTGTTTGGGTCATTCAGATGCAGGCTTAAAAAAATAAGGTCTTGTCTCAGTGAATATGGAATGTACCATGGAATCTTTTAATAGGAACTATTCTTTGCCTATATATATATATATATATACCTATATCTATATATATATATCTCCCAAACTTTGGCTTCTTCCACAGTCTTTCATTGTTTATGTGACTTTTTGATTGCTCTTGTCAGTACCAGAGGTAATAGTATGACTTAATAAGGCAAGGACAGCCATTTCCATGCTGGAAAACACGTGCTCGAACTCAGGAAGCCATGCACGAAGTGGGGTAGGACTCGTGTGTTTTCTCAGAGGGAAGAAGTGTGGTAGTTCTTTATTGTTCATTATCCGCAGTTAACTTTGGCAAGCAATCAAGTAGATATTAGTCAGAAAGACAAACATATAACAAACTAATAAAGTGGCTTTGGAAGTACCTGTTGTACTAATTCATAGCTGATATTGTTGCTAACATGCAAAAGTTTCCTCAGAGTTCGCTACTGTAGAGCACAAGGTGATTTACAGGTAGGATACTGATTAATCCATCTTGCTGCAAGCGTTTACTACCTTCCCAAATAGTCCTTTAACTTGATCATTACAGAAGTTAAAGTGACATGTGGTCTTTATGAAAGCAATGTTTCCAAATGGAATAAATAATGTGAGAAAAGTTATACAATAAGCACAAGTTTCAAAAAAATAAAGATATGTATTATATATTATATATTAACAATAACGTGGGTATTTGTGTTAGTGTCATTTTCTAGTAAATATAAAAGATGGCATGCAAATTTATTTTGCCACTTTCCGGGCACTTCTTGGTCCCTTTAGTTAGAGAGATGAGACCCTGTCTATCTTCAGGGCCAAAAGCTGGCCGTAGGATGAGGTCCCTTCTCAATCTGTGCTAAGCAAATGGAAACACTTTCCTTGCTGGAGTTGCAGTCCCCTTTCAGTGGGAATTTCCATATGGTGTCAGGCCAAAGCAGAGCATGTACTACGTGCAGTTGCTTCTGCACAATGAGAAGTTTTCTGTAACTCTTAAGTCCAGGGCCATTTTTGCTCTGCTTTTAAATCACCACTATGGCACCCAGGCTTCCTTTGCTACCAGTTTTCTTCCATATCTACCCTGGTTTTCTTGAGCTTACCAGACCATATGTCTTTGATGGACCTACCCTGTTGTATATCCCGCCCATCCCTGGGCTGTAGCCTTGAATTTAACTGCTCTAGAAATTTAATTTGAGCCATATCTTTTCTCGGACAGAAATTCCATACTTCTTTAAAGGCATCCAGTGAAAAAGAAGTCTCTGAACTTAGACATTGATTTCAATGAGGATTTTGCCTGTGTATGCACAGCTGAACTGAGCTACTAACTGCTGATAAAGGACTAGCTCTTTGAAATATGGTTTTTACTTTGATGGTTTTTTAAGGAGGAAGTTAAAAGAATTTAAAAGAACATTTAGATTCAATGATCAAGTATTAAAGGCACTTAGAAGTTCACAAATTAAGGTGTCATTTAATAAGACATGGGTCACATACAAATTTAAGAATATAGTTGGGGACAATTCTGAAGAGAATTTTGAAGTTTTCCAGATTATCATCATTCTGGTTGAAGTAATTTGTCTGAGATTTTATGCGTTTTTAACAGTTCTGGCACCATCTATCTGGTTTTAGACACATATTAAAAAAAAAAAAAGGAATATTGGAAAACTGACAAGACCTTGATGTTCCCCAGAAAAAGTCCATAGCATTTATTAAGAAGCTGAATTTCTTGCCTCTTAAAAAATTCAGTTATTTTATAACTAAATTCAGTAATTTTATAATTGTTTATAAAGAAACAAAATTCTGTTTGTAGAGCAGTTACTAAGGGATGGAGAAGAGAAATCTACTACAATAGCTATTTATTTCTTAGTCAGCACTGGGCTGTTCACAGCTAAGTGAAGTGTAGTTCACAGCTACTGCACTTTAAAAACCACTTTTCTATTTATAAGCTATCTCAGTGTCCTTTGACTCTTATCAATGCCATTAATTTATTTTGTCTGTTTTGCATGTTTTTTCCTGCCTCATTCAATATCTGCAGCTTTCTGTATTAGTTAGGTTGTTTCTTCCTCCTTCTTCGGGATTGTGACAGACAATGTGTTAAATTAATGCACAATCTTTTTTCAAGTCTAGTAAATATCAAGTAATGTCAGGGGAGATCTGCACCTCCCTTGCAATTCTGGGAAGGTACACAATCGACCCAGCTGACATGCCAGAGCTGTATGTGGATGGAACACATTCAGTGCAGTGGAATTTTTTGCAGTTCTGCAATTTTTATATATATATATATATATATATACACCTCAGCCAGTTGTAGATAGATTTTCAAAAGGATGTAGAGGAATAAAACATTTTTATTCCTTGTTGCCAAGTTTCATCTCTTATTTGGAATATTGTTTTGTATAAATAATTAAACATCGAAGCCAAAGCAAAATTGTTTTTTAGACCAAATGGTCATTACATTTCTCTGGTCTATTGCTTATATGCCTGTTTCAAGTTGCACAGCATGGCACTTTTTAAGCTGGTGTAGAAGATTTCAGGTAAATGATGTAACCAGCAGGCTTTTCTCAGAAATCCATGAAAACAATTCCAGGAGATCATTTGTTTGTTCTAATGTTAACCAAGGAAATTTTCATTTCTTGGCCACATGTCGCCGTGAAAAGTATACCTTCTATAAATGCAACCAGTACAGGCTAATATTAGTAGGAACAGACTGTAATAACTCTTGTCACCTTAACAGAAGAATCAAACATTTACTCTGAAATGTCTGAAGATCTAAATTAAAATCCCTGTCTCTCAAACACTTGTGCATGTGGGTCTTTAATCTGCTCCTGCTGAGTGCTTTTTTTCCTCTTTTCTACTGCTGCACACAACAAGCTTCAAGTTCTTTATAGAAGGTCAGTATGCCATATCATAAGACAAGAAAATGGTATACTATAGCCATCTGTGTTTGTTCTATGATAAACAGGAGGGCTTTAACCAAGATTTTTGTAATTCAAAGGAAATTCTCAGTTGAAAACACAATTAATCTCCTGATGCTGGTGACATACAAAATAACAGAGGATGGCCAGTCTCTATTCTCTTTTGGACACAGATAGGTGCCATCTGTGATGCTCTGCTAGCTACTGCTGTAGGGAAATCAAGAGTGATGGTCACCTAAAAAGTGACTGCACTATGTGTGGTGTCACCATCCCTGTGCACTTTGGGGACTGGCTGACTAAGCTCTTACAACTTGGGCATGTCAGATGTTGTCAAACATGGAAAGAAGTAGGCTTTTGCAAGGAGAACCTTACAATCCTGCTTATCTTATTTGAAGTGAATCCTTCTAAACATTGGGAAAGGGAAAAGGAGATGAAGGGAGAGGGAGAAAATGAATCCTATACCTCCCACATCAGTTTTACCATTCGTTTCATAAAAAGATATTAAAGCACAAGACACTTATTTTACAGTTTTTATACCACATATTTTTTGAGAAAAACACTGCAAGACCTACAGGTTTCTGGGAAGAATGTAGCCTTATCTGGAGAAAAGTTGGTCTGTTTATACTGTGTTTTGTAACCAACCACTAATTCCCTAAATTAGTTTCTAGTTAACTCTCTCTTTGTGTAAGTATGTAATGGGCTGCTGAGTCAAATATTTTACTGACTTCAATTTGTGCTAAGTATGCTAGTCAAATGCTGTGGTGATGTGCATTAAATGAGTTGCAAAAGAATGATTGAGTTATGCAGTCTCCCCAATGGACCGCTAATAAAAAACTTTATACCTTATGAACCATCATAACTGCATATATGCCACATGAAATAAGGTATTAAAATGTTTTAGAGAGCTTTAAAAATTTTATTGGTGCTTTTTTGGTATTGCTCCACCTATAAAGCTGGACTTTCTTAATTAGTGAGGACCTATGCACAGGGGAAAAAAAAGTGTCTGGGAAATACTGGACCCTTTAAATTTTAAGTAATCCAGCTATAGTTGGTTTTGCTACCATACAGTTAATGAAGTACTATTAGACCAAGTGGCCATCCATCCTAGGCAGAGTATTAATACAGGTTATTCAGTACATTCATTTGGGGTTTCTGATTTCATTTCAAAGTGAATTAGGTTCTTAGATCAGAGGAATTATGTGACTCTTCCCAGGATCTTGCTGCTCAGTAAAAGATCACTGCATACAGGAGTGTCATTAGCTATTCCATATATCATAACAGGAGCCACGCAAAGTACTGCTAGCTGCCGAGGGAAGAGTCGGCAATGTTCTTGTCAGAAAACATTTCTTACAGAAAGAAGCAGTTGGACATTCCAAATAATTGAAAACTTCCAGAGGAACATGTGAATCCCATGTCCTAGAAAAATCAGGCAGATTTTTTGCAAATGCTGACTTCCCTACTTCTGGTAGTTTGGCTGATGGACATGTGCTTGAACAGAGCACTGCAGCCCTACTCATTTCCAAAGGAGGCCTGGAGCCATAGATGTTTGTGAAGATCTGGAGTTTAACCCTTTCTTGCTGCTGAATTTTTTTGTGTACAAAAAATTGTACAAGTACCCACTAGAATGCATAGATTTCTTAAAATGTACCAAAACTTAATTAAGCAATTATGTTTACCTTAATGCACAAAATTCATGACCCTGAAACGCATAAGACTGTTTCTGCTTTATGGGTTCATGACTGGAGTGAGGAGTGGGCAAAGAGCAGTGCCAGCCCCTGCTGACAGGGAGCAGCTGGCTGGGGTGAGGCTGTTGAACAACTGGGAAGTTTTAGCTAGGACCACCTCCCATGGCAATACTCTCACCCCACAGGAGCACTGCTGTAGAGGCTTCTCTTGTCTCCGACCTCAAAGCTTCATCTCAGCTGTGGTTTCTTTTTCATATATTGGTGATGCAACCCAATGTTACAATCCTGTAAATGGTGTTCAACCACAATAAAATTTAAATAAATGTATCTTGTTCTTTTCTTTGCTGAACCAGCAAAATACCATGGTCTCAGTAACAGCTGCTCAGTCTCCTCTTTCCTTCTGCCTCCAAGTTGGTTTTTTTGGCTAAACCAGAAAGGCAAAATCAGGGGAATGGGAAAAGGTAGAGGGCATTCCTAATGCTTTCCTAAAGCTTTAAATTATGTCTAATATCTGTTGCAGAGAGCGAGAGATGACTTCTCAAGGCCGTGTCTGCACCAACCCTTCACCCATTTTTATGGCTGAGATGTTACAGAAACACTCAGGTGTCACTCAGGTTTCCCAACACTATGCCATCTGAAAGGCAACCAGATAAATGTTGGGGATGTTCTCTTGCTTTGGATACTACTGCAGTGCAAACTACCTCCAGGAAAAGTTATTAGGACAGTGGGAGCAGGACTCTAAACAGGCCCATCAGAGGCTACACATGCACTACAGCTGACAGCTGCTGCAGAATACCAAATAAGTTTAAAATTGCTGCTAAGAGGGGGGATAGTGCTCACTGCAGCAGTGAGACACCAGGACCTGGTCTACTTGATTGCTGCAAGAAGTACTTCACCATTATCAGTAGAGAAGACCAACTCCAGCTCTCATATAGGTACGCACCCCAGATTGCAATGTGGTCAGTAACTGAATGTCAGGACCTGAGAGTTGATCAGTACAAGTCTATTGTTCTCTGAATATCTCTGTAGGGAAAGCAAACCCAGCAAGAGTCAGATTTTACACCTATTAGATCTGTGGAGAAGGATCTTTAGGCTAATTTACTTGAAGCTGTCAAATTTAACTCATAGGATATCACAGTATTTTACCTCTGCATGTAAGGCTTGTCAATAGCTAAAAATCAGGGCCTGGCAAGAACGACCACACAATTACTTTGTGTATCACTGATGGTATAAGAACAGAAGTAAAGCATTTTTAGTAGCAGCTGAAATACCAGCATGTATTTTTAAGGTTTGTTGACTAAGCAATAAGGATGTCAATCCCTCAACCCATGGCTTTGCACTTATCCATATGCATTAGTGGAACATACATGTGATTTGAAACATCTGCATCACACTTGTGGAGGGTCAGCTGGACACTGACATTTTTCTCTATGCAGTTCATAAGTTTTACCTTGAAGCCTCTTCCAGAGACCATCTTTAAATCAGAGGTGAAAAGGAGAATATGGTCTCTTCAAAAAGAGTTTAGGAATGGCTTCCTTAGTCCATAGCATAGCAAGAAGCAACACATCATACTGTTCTCTTAAACAGAAATATCCCTGACTCAAATAAACACCCATATCCTGTTTGTAGGATAAGCCAAAATTTCCTTTTTCTTTGTCCCAGATCCAAATTACTCATCTTTTTTTGAGGAAAAAGAAACGTTATAATTCAAGTGTATGTTCCAAACACAGTGGCAGATTTCCTAAGAGGCTCTTTTTTCAGGCCACTGAAGCTGGGCAAAGCATCATGCGGTGGACCTTCCCTGCCTCCAGCACACATTCCTGCTGTTGTTTCAAGTGCTAGGCTGGCATCACTTCCCAAATGTTCTCTTTTGCTCTGTTCCTTTGCAGTCTGGCCCTCTGCCTCTTTCCATCTTCATCTCTCACCTTCCTCCCACATTTGCCTTGTGGCAGAGTCCATTATCTGAGAGATTTAGCTCACCCAAACCAGGAGAGAAATGCACATGTTTTTGCTGTCTTTCTCGTCAGCCTGGGAAACTGAGCTGTCTCAGCCAAAATGCTGCCAAACTGAAGGGGTGGGAGAATGTGGCAGAGAGGGAGCAAGGAAGGAGATTTGTGAAAGGGAAGCAGGGCCTTCCCCCTTGGTAGTGTTAAGAAATGTTGTGCCTGACTCTACTTCCCTCAGGTCTGTCACCATCAGAAGCAGCAATGAGGATGGAATCATGTCCTCACTGGATTTTATACACTTTCTGCTCCAATTCTTTAACCATGACAAGGTCTCAGCTTCAACAAGGAGCTACAAATTGAAGATACTGTCTGAGTGCTCAGGAAGCAGTAACATCTTTTTTTCAGTGTTCCCTCTAGAGTTATTAGTATTTCACAGTGGCTCCATGGAGTGCTAATAGTATCTAGATAAAACACGATAGTTTTTTTAAGAGCACACCTGAGAGCAATTATGTCACCCTTTGCTTCTAAGTTTCCTCAACATGCCAAGCCTTTCTAGCTGCTTTTCTTTCAGCTGCCAGTACCACTTAACAGAGCCATAAGCATGACAAGGCATGTGAAGGCATGACAAGGCATGAGATGAACTTACCAGCACCTCCCATTTTTAACTCTGAAAATTCTGAATGATCTGCGTCAGTGTTGAATATCATTTGGAAAGTCAGTGCCCAGTTAACTTAAGTGATTAATCATATCTGTGTTAAGGCAGAAAATCTAAGTCCATGTTATCTAAAATCCTGATCTTATACTTAACTACACAAATACAGACAGCAAAAATGCAGACACCAGATCACACCTATTACACCAGATTAGTATCTATTAATACATTCCAAGCCTAAACCAGAGTAGCCCATGCTCTTGCAAATTATAAAATAAGAATGATTGTCCTTTTTGTTATTTTCTTGGAAAACTACAAGGTACTTTAGAAAAAAAAAAAAAAAGTAGTGAGCTAAATGAAATAATTTTATTCCAGCTGAAATGCACCACATATGGCCATTGATACTTACAGATACTTGCGAGAAAGACCCAAAGGGAGGAAAATTAATTTGGAAATCTTTTGTAATGGGATTTGTTAGACAAGTGTAAAATTACTTCTACTTTAAAACACTCTATAACAATATGATGGGTTAAAGTTTGATAGTTGGTTGCAAAGTGACTTCAGTCCTTTTCAGGTATCCTAGCAGTCCATAAATAGGATTCATAAATGTTTAGTTACCCCAGTATCTCCAGGTATCCTCTGATTCTGTCTAAAGGACCCATTTCATGCAAGATTGCCTTTCCTACATTAGACAAACTTACTGCCTTTCTGCAGTTCAGAGTTCTGGTTTTCAAGATCTTTGGATATTTGGAGATCCTGTTGACATCTTCAGCTCTTCAGCATTGCCTGTCACCACATCTTTCTCCCATTGTGGAGCTGTCAGAATGGCTCTGACCCTCTGTCAAGTTACGCAGAGGGACCACAGGCTAAGTGGGTAGCACTGACAGATATGCATTGATGTTGATCTTACTGCCAAAGTTAAGAACTGTTTTTAAGTTTTCATTTTTAATATCCACACACCAGCAAGAAGTGAACTGGAAAGTGAATAGCCTTCTCCAGCAACATGAAGGTGTTATACTCCCTAAGATGTTTTCTTTTTTTGAAATGCGGATATATACGTTTGGATGACTTAGCTCATAATCCCCCATATGTGAGCTCAAAGTTGAGAGCCTCAGTAAAACCATTGTCCATTAACAGTGTCTAAGTGCTTTCTTGCTTTCTTTTGGCATCTGTCCTGAAATAAAGTACCTTACCTTGAAGTAATCTCCCTTTTACTCATGGAGAACACCACTTTGACTGGGAGGATGGAGTCACTGAGGGGGAGTGAAAGCAGTACCAAAACCTATGGCCAGCTTAAGCATATTTGTATATTTGCATATTTGAACAGAGAAAGGAATGGAAAGCATTCCCCCACCCCCCCTTTTCAGTGGCTGTCATTTTGAGCATGGGTAGAGGTGAGATGAGGTTAAAAGTTCAGGAAAGAGAGAGAACACAGAACAACATCCTATGCATTCACTGAAACTTTGACAAGGGGCTTAAAACTCTTCCCACGTATTGCCACATACAGTACTCACCACAAGCAGTCCCCTAAACTGTCTGGCTGTGGTTACAGTTCAGTTCTGAGCCAGGAATGGGGTAGGACAGTGCTGAGCCCAGGCAGGCTACTGTGCTTTCAGCACACTTTGCTGGATGGATGAGACCTGGCATTCCCAATTAGGGCAGTTGCACAAAGCGCCAGCCTGGCCATGGCATTGCCATGCAGCCCAGCTCCGCAGCGCAGGCTCCGCTGGCAGCTCCAAGGTAAGGACTGTGCACCCTGCCCTGAGCTTGGGTGCAAAAACCACGAGAGGATTTACACTTATTTTGATTTACACTTATTTCCTGTACACACTCTCCTCCTCACAGTGAAGCACACATGGCGATTTCTGCGCAGCACCATATGGAAAGAATGTGGAATGACGACTGGTTTCTCCCAGGCTTGTGAGGAGCTGCCATCAGAAAGCAGCAATTCGAAATGGAAGGAGTGAGTACCAGCGTCTCAGCTACAGCAAGCAATGTCCCAGCAAGGCAGGGAGATGCCTGCCTGCAAAGCCAGCAGGTATTTGAGGTGGCTTATAGTGGAAAAGGGATCTGCTTTTACTTTGCTTGTGATGGTCTCATCCTTTATTCTGACACAGCCAGAGTAGATTTAATAATGCTCATCAAAAATAACAAATGATTTCATGCAGCAAATTTTGTTTGTGACTAAATGACACTGAAACACAGAATTAGACAATTAGTTATGCCCAGATTTGCTAGCCTAGATGTTCTCAGGTTAGAAATAAAAGAATTAACATACTTGGGCACAATGGAGGCCAGAGCATACATTCTGTATATTCCTGAGTTTCTACATTCCCACTTCTAGCAGCACAAACAATAACCCCAGAACCCTTGCCTTTTATTTCTTCTTAGTCTGTTTGTGAGGAAATAATTTTTGATTTCAGTTACTGTCAGAGATTGGTATGGTATCATAATTCACTGAGTTAATCTAATCCTTATCTCAAAACTTTGCATGGTAGTACATAGCTGCTGCTACTCAAAGCCTTCTTGCAGCTATCAAGAAAACCAGTCTGGGCTCATGAATATCACCAGCTTTGTGGATCACTCCAAGAAGCCTCATATTCTAGAGAATTCTATTAAAAATAATTTGATCACTTTCATCTACATCTCCCCACCTGCAAACTCACAGATTTCACTGGGCACTTTATCTGTTACATGGCTCCCTGATGTCTTTACCAGGTAGAGAATCTGCCAGAATTTAAAAAAAAAAAAATCCTATTATTGAAGTTTTTGTTCATTGATAGGAGGAGACCTGCTGTACTGAAATAACAACAGTAAGCTTCTAACAGGTGCTGTCATAATTGTTCCTGCAAGCAAAGATCTAATTCATATGATAATCTGTCATCGTCTGGCATTTCATCCTAAGTGATTTTTAATGCTATATTGATCTCAACTTCCATAATTGGCCACTTCAAATAGTTCACTTTCTTTTTCACAGAGAAAGGGAAATGCAGGTTTTGTTTCTTTCAGCCTCTTTTATTATCTTGTATATGCTGCCACGAAATTTAATTCTCTGTAACTTAAACACTACAAAACAAAACCCAATCCAGAACTGAGATTTCTGGAGTCTGAATAAAATATAGACAACTTGCATTTAATCTTGAAATCCTTATGTAAGCCAAGATTTTTTACTTGAGAAAATAAATACTAAGTAAAGAAATTTAAAGCCTTTAATTTTCGTATCTTTAAAAAGCAATGGTTTGATTACTTCATACAAAAGATGTCACTCCCCATAATATCTCAGCTGGAAAAAAAAAGATAAAGTATTGTCATTAAAAAAAAAAAGCAAAAAGAAGAAAAAAGGGGGAAAAAAAGAGATGCTTGCAGGCTTTTGTGATTATCTTTCTGAACAGTTGTATTCTAACCCGTATAAATCAGTGGCCACAGATGCAGCAGCTAAGTTAACAAAGACGTATGTTGCTCTGTGACCCTCATCATCCCTGTGCATCTGAAAACAGAACTCAGAACTATAAGGTTACTGAGAATGTGGAAAATGGCAGGCAGTCAGCTCTTTCACCAGACTTAGCAAAATTGTAAGAATAAACAAAAAGAAAAGTAAAAACATGCAACCAGTACTTTGCACGTGGATGGGGGAGAGAGGAGAATTTTAGGTCATCTAACAGCTAATGTAAACTACAGGGTGGATTCCTTCCAGAACTAAGCTTGTGATTACATTAATCAGACATTCTAGAGCTAATGCTATACATTACACTTCCAGGATTTCAATAGCGGGTTCGAGCTACAAAAGAAGGAAACAGTCCCCAATATTGGGTGCACCATTAATAGAAATAAAGAACAGGAAAATAATTGCTGAAACAGCCAGTCAGCTGAACACCAGGGAAATAGTGAGTGAGCAATTATCAGTTCGTAATCGATGTGACCATTACCCTCTTCTCTTTTACAGCACATCTTTTGCACCTGGCACTTCAGGCAAACAGCAGCTGAAAGAGAACTGTGTAACATGTCCATAATAGACTGCTCCCCTGCCTTCAGGAGCAAGTGGCCATTTCAATGGCTGCAGATGTTTGTGCAAGAATGGACACTGCTCGGTACCATTCTCTGCTAATGCCGGAGTCCTTGTAGTCAACAGCTTGAGCTCTTTAATTCATGATACAGTCTTTTGCTAAAAGGTCTCAAGGAAACACTGATAGCTTCTGCTTCAGATGTTCTCTGCAGAGTGTGTAAGGGATGTGTTGGTTTAAAAGGTCACACTGATGTCCTGCATTTACTTACAGTAAAGGCCTTCATTGTATTTTTCTGATTCTGCCTGCCTGAATGGATATGCATGTTAGCTGTGTAGCTTGCTGAATTCTGAACACAGAAAAAAAAAAACCCAAGTATGTTATAACTGGTTCTCATTAAACTGCTAAATGGAATACTAAAAGGTAGCTTAAAATCAGGTGCATTTAATAAAGTTATATTTGAATTGGCACACGCATGGGTCCCATGTGTTTTTTCAGTTTGCTAGTGTTGCAAGTTTATCATGTGTATTACCTATGCTTAAATGTTACTTCACTCCAATAAAAACAGGCATCATTTACAATTTCTCTCAAGCATTGCTAAGTCCATGACCCAATTCATTAGCTAACCTTCTGAGGCAGCCTAACACACCCATTGAATTTACTGAGTCTTGGAAAGTGATTTATGCCTTTAGATTAGATATGGTTTTGGAAGATTAAATAAAACCACACAAGGGCATGAAGTGGACATTTTCTGTAGAAGATACATTTTTAGTTTGAACAGAAATATACAGAGCATTCATTCACCACAGTTCACTTGCCTTCTTAAACCTGCAGAGGTTCTAGAAAATAAATCACAGGGAGGAGTTTCATCAGTGTAATTATATAAAAATTCCACATTGAAGAAAGCTGTGTGATGGGATCTGTAGTGAGAAAGAGTGTTTTCATGTTTTTTCACCAAAATTCCTTTGGGAGAGGGCACAGACACCTCTGTGGCAAGCAGACCTCTGAGTCTCCCAAGGACTCCCTGCCCAGTCCAGGAGGGGAGCTGGAACCCATCCAGGTCTGGCCTCTTCCGATTCTCTGGATGCTCTGCTATGACTCAGGCACGGGCATGTCCTAACTCTGACACAGATCCCAAAACAGATCCATATCCCAGCAAGACTGTGTAATACTCATTCATAACCAGACAGCCTTGGACATAATTTGTTGTCCCTGCAAGTCTGGAGACATTGCAGCCCTCAGATTTGATAGATCTCTTGAAACAGGAATTTTACGGATTTGCCTCACGCTGCCCTTCACATTCACAGTCAGAGAAACCACTGCTCAGATCTGGGACTTCAGCATACCTCCACAGAACTTTGTTTGGTTGCTTACATGGAAATACAACAGTAGGAAACTATTTTATGTAATTTAACAGTGAGAAAGAGGAAAGGAGCCAGCACTGTGGGATCATCCAGCACTCTGGACCACCATCAGGTTGTGCCTAGAATAAACTTCGGCCACCTCTGCTTTACAGAAGCACTAACATGCAACAAGTTTCTACCTTTCTTTATGGAGAAGCAAAATGAAGGTGAAATAATTTATTAGGAAAAAAAGTTAATAGAAAATTTATAAGAATTAAATTTATTAGAAAAAAGAATGTGGATTTTAATCAATAATCATGCCCATGGTAAGATAAATTTATGCTTGCAAAGGCTTCAACAGATGTTTTTCATTGTAATGGCCAAGATCCAGAATTTTTCTACATTCTTATTTTCTTTCCTCAAACTGCAATAAGACCAGAGGTCACTCCAAATTCTTTTTTTTTTTTTTTTTTTTGCGTGTGTGTGTGTTTTGTGTGAAGAAAGTGGGCATATGTAAAAAAAAAAGATTCCCTCTAAATAGGAAAATAAATCAGAAATACCACAAACCAGGACAAACTCAGATTTTCTGAGTGATGCAGACATTTGGAAATAAAAGCCAGCTGAAACAGCAATTTAGAAAACATCGTAACTTCTTTTGAAGTGAGATTTCTCAATGAGGAAAGCAACTTCTTTGGCTCGATGAAGGTGCAGTGGCACCACAAAGCTTATGCCTTTCCCAAATACTTTAGAAACACGTATAAACTCATCCAAACCAAAAAGGAAAAAATAAAACAAGATATTTGACTCACAAACTAGCCACTAAATGTCAACTGGTTACAGAATGCTCCACCTGCCAAGGCTGAAATCTAGGACAAAGATCCCAGAGGGGTCACAATCCTGCAATTCCTACTCAAACCAAAGGCCTGTTAGCTCTAACACTTCTCTTAAAAAGAGAGAATATACATATCTTTTGCAATCAGACTAGAGTATTTGTTATGAAATATTTTTTATGAATATGAATATTTTTATGAATATTTTTTATGAAAACAAGATATTTGTAGAATGTGCCAGGCTGCTAGTTCCAGAAAATAGAAGGCAACTATAGCTGAGGCAGAAGTAGGACTTGCTTGTTCATCAACCTGCCATGACCTGAGGCCAGGACAAAGAGTTCAGTCTCCCTGCCTGCTTAAATCCTGGACTCGGGAGCTTTCGTAGCCAGCAAGGGTGCTAGAGTCAACTGTGGTGTTGACACACGTGTACTGGCAAGAAGGAGGAGACCAACCTCATTTTTACAACAGCATTGCACTGAAAGAGCTTTTGGTTGGTTTGATTTAATGACTTGATTAGAATTTGAGATGATAATTTACAAGAGATGGGTGTTGTAGCCACTGCCAGTCCTCTAAGCCAGTCAGCTTTGTATAGGATCAAATTTATACAACAAACCAGACTCAGCAGTGTCATAAATGAGGGTATGAATTCCATGCCAAGTGTAAATTAGTAATAAAGTAGTTACCAAGTAGTATGTCTGTACACTGATTTGGCATTCCCTGTGTGTGCAGAAGCAATTTGGTATGCTATGGGGACAAAATTCAGTCCTGGCATAAATCAATGGGACTCACATCTATTGAACACCAGAACTGAAATAGGACTCAAAGGCATTTTAGACAGCATAGGAATTAGTGATGGCAGGGTGGGGGGAGGGAGAAATGTGAAGGGCAGATGGATGTGAAACAGCACAGAAGTGGAAAAGAGCAGGAATGAAGCAAGGAGACAGGAGTGTAGAAGGTGAATAGGACTTTCTCTGTTCTATTTGTTCATTTTCTTCAATTGGAACTTGAATATATATATTTTTTTCCTCTGCATCCAAACTGTATGATAAATTGGGGAACAGCTTGGAAACACTTAAAAGCCTTTTAGTGATCAATCACACATGATGAGTAACAATCATTCAGGCCAGTTCTGAATGAGATCCAGAGACCTCTATGGAATTTCCATGTGCTTGCCGCAAAGATGTGCACGGGAATTTGGCCACTGAGTATTCTTGAACCCACAGCGTTATAGTAGAGGTGAACTGAGATCAACACATACAGATTTCCAGACTTAGTTTTCCACAGCAAGCAGACCCTCAGCTGATAAAAGCACAGTGGCACATACACTGAGACACACGGAATAAAGGATAATGCAAACCTGGGTGAAAACAGTGGAACACTAAGCTGTAAGAGTGGTAGCTGAGAGCAGACGTGGTTTTACCAGGTGGCTAAGATGGTCCAATTGCAACTCATTTTGCCAGGCACACTTGCATTGCAAACAGCCAGGGAGAGCTGCACGTCTCCGCCCTCCCCAGTATAAACTGAAGCATTCCTAGCAGTGTTTGCTATTGCACTGCGCAGACCTAGAGCAGACCAGCAAACAA
This sequence comes from Vidua chalybeata, assembly GCF_026979565.1. Classification (NCBI taxonomy): domain Eukaryota; kingdom Metazoa; phylum Chordata; class Aves; order Passeriformes; family Viduidae; genus Vidua; species Vidua chalybeata. The sequence goes on along the minus strand of NC_071530.1, from coordinate 119,699,296 downwards.
TGGTGTATGGTACTGCCTAACAGGTTCCAGATTATCCAAATAGTTTGTAAGTGGGCATGAGGGAGCAATGCAGAAGTTCTGCAAATTGTCACCATACATTTCAGACATTTATAAGCTCTCAGGTGTTGATCACAGTGGTTTATTTATATACTATGTGCACAGTGCTAAGGCCCTTGGCACTAGCAGGGAACAGAAAGCAGCTTTTTTTATTTTCTGGTTAGCTTTGTTTCAGACTGAGCGCTTGCTACTGGTTTGAGACAGCAGGTTTCTACATTTTAGCAAAATCTTATGGCATTTTAGAACAAATTTCCACTATGCAAACCTCTGCAGACATTACAGGCATGGCACTTGTCTCATCATTATGTATAAATGCATTTGGATTATCAAAATACTCCATGATACAATTTCTGTGGCTTCCCAGAGCAGGAAATAATACAATTCAGAATAAGGTATGGGTATGTGAAATCTCCACTGTTAGCAAGCTGCACAAATTCACTGCACTTCTTTTTTGTGCACATCACCTGCATTTTGTTACTAAACCCAGTAGGATCTAATTTACTGTATTCAAATCACATTTAATTTAAGTATTGCAGTATCTGAATATATTTTGTCTGCAGCATACGGAAAGGATAATCCTTATAACTGATGTGGTAAGCCTAAATTTATTGCAACTAGTCACCTGTTTGATCAATATCTACCCACATACTGTCACTCCTTGTTGGAAGTTTTATCCACATATACTTTGAGAAAAGCATTTAAACCCACAAAATATCCCAGAGCAAAAGCTCTTTTCTTCTGAATTACTGCACCAATTAGTAGAATAAATTAAAATTGCTCTTGAGTTCTTAAAATCACTCAGACACAGGCTTCCAAAGGCCATCAGAAACATAAACAAACATAGCACATCACCATCACCCACCAAAACATTGGCTGCTGATATTTATGAATACTTCTGTGGCAACAGGTAAAAATTGACAACCAAAAGTGAAATGATGATAAGTAAATAAGTACTTTCCATTGATATATAGACCCTTAAGAATTCTTTTAGATCCTCTGAGAAGAGAGAGTATGGAAACTCCAGGGGCAGTTCATCTTTCTCGTGGACTACATTTACCTGAATGAGGCTTGTGAGATTGCCTTTGATTAAGTTCAGGACATATATAAGCCAATTCCAAATAATATCCAGTGAATCTAGCTCCTGGTAAGAGCAGCTCCTTTTCCATCAGAGAAAAAGTTCTGGGTTAAATAATGTGTTATCTAAACACCTGCCTGAATTAGAGAGATCTAGGTTAGAACATGCACTACAGTAATCACAAGTTTTTAGCTCATTAGTCTAGGGTGAGGCTTATGCCTGAGCACACACTAAGGTGTTTGCATCGTCAGAACTGGGGTAGCAATTCTTGCAGGGCTGCCTATACCTTCTTGCAGGCTCCATACCTTCTTGGACTTTCTTAGCAGTCACACTGATACACAGAGCCAGAAGAAATTGGGATGAAAGATGCTGCAGGATATAGTAAAACCCATGCACAGCATTTTAATAAAACATTCTGCCAATCATGCAGCAAAAGTTCAAGCATTCCCTTTAGATCAGACTAGATTTACTCAAGGCTAATGGTTTCTTTTCCTTCACCAAAAAATTTATATATTACAAGTGTCTTGAGAAGTGAGTTCCTGGGTCATCAGATTTATTATCTGCACCCAAATCACTAAATGCCTTAATGTGCACACTAAATGTGTCCCTAAAATCAGAAATATTTTTCTCCTCCCCACCTTATTCCAGCTGTAGGTTTGTTCAAGATGTTGACTGCTCAGGTTTACACTGGGCCTGTTCATACCTGGCAGAGAGCAGTGAAGGAGTGTTTGTTAGAGTTGGATCAGCTTTAGAACACACAAAGTTATGCCCCTGGCAACTGGGACCCACCAGGTAAAACAGCCCAAGAGTGAAAATGATGGAAATCCTTCTCTTGCTACCATCTCACACAGTATCCTTGTGAAGGCCACAGGACAGAGGAGGTGTCCAGTTTTCCATTACCACAGTGGAGCATAGTTTGTCAGAGTCTCCCAGCGATCCCTGTCTTTGTTTCTCAGGAGCAATCAGCAGCGTGTTCTGAGAAAAACTTATCTGCTCCTGGCTATCCTCAGCATCCAGCTGAGGAACAGATGGTATGATCCTTTAGGAAAATGGACGTAGATGAGCTGAGGCAAATTAGACCATTCAGATCTATTTATCTGATGAGAAATGAAGCCCTGAGCTGGCATCAGCCATTCCTGAGGTGGCACAGGCAGGAGCAGGTGTGAAGATGAGTTACTGAGATGATGAGATCAAAAGGCACCTAGTCCTGGATTTTACATCTCCATTCAGCAAGCTTGTGTGATGCTGGCCAGCTGTCTAGCTGAAATTAACACCTTGAGGTTTAGCTATCAAAGCTGGAAGTTAGGTAATACTGGGTGATGCTGGCAGAAAACAGAGAAATCTGCTGTTAGAGTACCTTTCCAGGGATTATCCACTAACGGGGTTTTGTTAATCTTTTTTGGATTCTTGCCTGTAGCCACAGCAACACCGTTTTTCCTGTGCCCAGGGAAAATGCTCTTTGTTAGTGAGGGTCTGGGCAACAGCTTTTATGATTTGATTATTTCAGTTCCTACTGTTGAGCAATCCCTGAAAAAGCTCCAGTGAATAAAGAAGTAACATCCTTGCTGAGGTGTTCCTAAAATTATCTTCACCCTCTAAAGTGCTTGTTCAAGAGGTCTTCAAATACCCCGACAGACCTGGTCCTTAGCACCGGCTATAGGTGTTTGTTATGGAGAGAGGCTCTTCAGGTGGTTCCCATCTCCTCATCCTGGTGAGGCAGTGGTACATGGGCTACAGGATCGGACCTTGGAGGCTGCATGGCAGCTCTTTCAGAACTGAGTATCCGTGTAGGGCATTACCTTAGCGAAGCTCCTGCCTATCCATGAATCAATGTGTGCATCTGGGCTTGGAACTACAGTTTTGTCATAAGCACCTTGCTTTTCCATTGATATGGATTTAGCTGTGCTCATGAGAAGGGTGGCTGGGGTGGCACACTGACTCAGGTCCTGTCCCCTTTGCTCAGAACCTTCACTTTTCTGCCTGCCCAGCAGAGTAAACGGGAAAGGCAAATGCAAGGGCAGAGACAGGCTTCTCCCAAACAGTCTCATTCCCCTCTCCACTCCTATGGGAAACAACAACAATTAAAAAAAAAAAAAAAGAAAAAAAAAAAAGAAGAGAGAGAGAGAAGAAAAAAGAGAAAAAAGGGAAAAAAGATGAAAAAATGCAGTTGTCTTCTCCCCACAGCAGGAATCACAGTGTGAACAGCCACAGAGTGACAAAGTGAGAGTAGGAGGTTGGGCTTCACTGTCTTTATGCCTCAGTGCATGGGGCTCACAACAAAGGCCATATGCCCTGATCCTAGACATCTTTAGTCTTTTAAGCAGTCTTCAGCATGCAAGTAGCTCTATTAAGCAATATTAATTATTACAGCATATGGCTGTAAAGATAAAAATGAGAAATATCTTATCAGGCCCTTAATTAAAATAGCTATACAGCTAGCAATTTATTCAGTGTTTGCAGACAGTAAAAAAAAAAAAAATTAATAGTCTTTTTGGTGGGTGACTAATTTGAAAGGCACTCCTGATTTCTGCATAAGCACTCATTCTTCATAGTGACTGAAACAAGCAGGAAGATTTAGAATAATACCTGTCAAACTATGAGGTTATCTGTGAATTGTTCATTTCAACCATTCACTATCAATGACATGCAATTTGTCCCATTAAATATTTTCTACTACCTCAATGGATGAGATAGTTTTATACAAGAAAAACAGCTGAAGAAGGCTAGGACAGGTTTGTGAATGCCACCAAGTGAACTGCTATTCAACAAAAGAAATGAGACAGATTCTGCTCCTATTACTCTTGTATTTCTAAGGGACTATTCAATGCAAGATTGATCAAGTTGTCAGTTACAAATGACATCAACAAAAACCTGTGTGGCTTATTGATGAGTTTATTTGCAGTGTTGTGTTTTCTTTTTCAGCTCTTGCTGAAAACCAAAGCATATTGAATTGCTTGACATAATGAAACTGATTCTTTATCTGCCATATTTTGGTGCTGAGTAGTTTTATATATTAATATATGAATGAAGCTCTAAGGTATAGCTCATTTCTCATTTTTCCTCCTTGAAAATGGTAGAGGTTGATATACTTCTTAGAACTCAGTTATACCACTGAGCAACAAAAGTGTCTAATGAGATCTCTTGAAGTTTTATTAAAAAATTGGCTCAAGAAACAAACCCTTGATGTAAGAAAGAAATTTTACTCCATATATACATTTTGGCACAAGCAGGTCACTTGAAAGCCAGTTGTTTAAAATATTAATCTCATTAGTAAAAATAAAAGAAACTATTACTTCTTATCCTTATATTTTAGGAAAAAATGCTCGCTCCAATACAAGAAGACAGAGACCTGAGCATTTCAGTAAAAGCAAATGATAAAAAACTCGATCTCTATTTTGAAATGTGCCTCAAATTTTGGAAAGAAAATACAGCTGGGCCCTCTTCAGTCTAGTCTGTTAACTAACCTTATCAGGTTGAAATCCAGCCCTTTCCTATAAGCACCAGGCTTTTGTAGTGTTTTCTCGACCCGCAGTCAGCCGCCCAGCTCACTAAGTGCTTGCATATGCATAAACAGAACAAGGCATCCTTCCCCCGTCTGCCCCTTGAAAGCCTCAATGCTGAAGTAAAGGGGAACCTTTTAAGCAGGGTTTTAATTAGCACCCATTGTTCCCTGGCTGGCAGGACAGGCAGAATGGCCCAGTGGTTTGAAAACGGCTATCACAGTGGGAATCTAACTTTGCAATTGAATCAATCTGCAAACTCCACAGGACTTGTACGCTGAAAATAAAAAAAAAGAAAAAGAGGGAGTAGACCAGGGCATTAATTATAGTGGTGTATTCATACTGCTGCATTTAAGGGCCTGTGAGCATTTCTCTCATATATTTTTAAAAGGAAAATAGAATCATATAAATCCACTAGAGAATGAGACCTGGTCATACAAGTCTAAACATAAAAGTGAAATTCAGCATTAAGTCTACCACTTGATCTTTAACTTCTAGCATCTGTACTACAGATGGTTATTTCTGTAGATGTCTGAAATGGCTAACTAGGAAAAAGGGATTTTGGGAGGAAGATATTCTTTGGCTTTAGTAGGCTTGGTATATAATAAGCAGGGGTTTAGGTTTAACAGAAATTCCTCAGTTTTCAGTAGAGAGGTGTATGTGTGATGATGCATGACATGATGCGGCTGTTTCAAGAAAACCAGACTGCAATAATTGACTTGAATACTCCAGGTAAGAACTTGTACAGGAGGCTATCTTTTCAAAATTGAACAGGTAAAATCTGACTGACTTTTTTTTGTTGTTCTGCACCAGCCTGGGCAGAGCTCAGTTCCAGTCTTGCTGGCTGTCTTGTGGTAGGCAGATAATTCACCTCATCATATCAGCTAGTTATTCCTGCAGAGTCCTTCTCCCAACCTTTTCAGGGACCAAACAAAAGTACATCTTTGACTCTTATGTAAAAAAAAAAAAAGATGGAAAACAAACAAGACCAGTGAAAGCAAACTATACCCAAGTTCATTTATCAGTATCATCTGTTTGAAAGATATATGGAGACTACAAAGATTTCTGTCTAAATAGAACATAGAAGGAAATGACATGAAATAAAATTCACCTTGTTATAGTTCTGTCTTTGAAGGATTCATTCTGTGTATTTGTTTCATTTCTTGATATCCTTTAGGAACAGTAGGTCCTCTATTCCATGTGAGAGTTTGCACCATGAACAGTACAGTTTTCAGGACAATAGTAACAATAACTCAGAGACAAGAGGACACTCCAAGCAAAAACCTGTCAGTTAAACTTCAGACTGAATATAATAATTTTTTAAAATGAAAATAAAAAATTATTTTGAATAAACCAAGGTTCTTAAAAAATTAGATTTATGTTGATTTCTGCAGTCAGTTCTATGAGGAAGTATGCCTACTTTCAGTGCCAAAAAATACAATAAGGTTTTCTTATTAGCACAAGTTTGCTTACTGAAGTCAGCTGAGGTTCCTTGACATCAAGATGGGGGAGCAGTGAAAAGGCCTGCTCTGAAGAACAAATATATTTATGGACCCTTTTCAGCTGCCTAGAATCTGATCTGAATCAAAACATGGATGTAGCCAGGAGCAATTTGGGAGCTACATGCAAAGCAAACCTCCTGCTGATTTGAAGAAAAATCTTTTAATTGCATGTTAAATATATCTCAAAGGTTTGCAAGAGCTGGCAAGGAAAACTTTCAGAAGTCGAGAAGTATCAAAAGTAAAATTTTCTAAGTAAAGGCAAATAGAAAAGGTAAAATCAGCTCTTTTTTCCATCCCTCTCTTTTCATTCAATGCTCAGGATTGGCAGAGTTCAAACAATGAGCAGCTACACAATGTTTGTGCCCAGAGGCCTTATTTACTATACACAATTCATATCCTGCTCTGAAGACGGAGTTATTAAATTCCCCATGAACATTTTCATGGCTCTACTCACAATATTGTATCTAAGGGTTTTGCGAACACAATGGATTTATTTTTACAGCATGTTTCTGAGGACGGGGACACATTGCAACAGGAAAGTCTTATCATCCTTGCATTAGGGGGGAACTTTAGGTCAAAAGGCCAAAAGGATTTTGGCCACATAATTTAAAGAAGCAGGACCTGATATTTTTGAGAGTCCTCCTCATTAAGAAGGGCTTTATCTGTTTGAAGAATGACTTGCTTTGTTTACTGCATCTCTAAGAAGGAGTGTTTTTTCTCTATAAATCTGCCCACATTTCTCCAGAAAGGCATGCCAAAGATAAGTGACCATCTGAAACTTCTTTTCTTCATTAAATGGTCACAAATCTTAGAGCAACCCAAAATTTAACAACAAGGTTCATTTCCCCTTCTTGCCATTCCTTCTCTCCCTTAGCAAACTGTGAAGTCACACAAACAGCAGTGTTTTTGTTAAATACTTTTGATTATATCTCAGAAAAAGTGTAGCTTCTCTGTATAGTGCAGATGATGGATGTCCTGTGGGATAACAATAGAATCAAGACCATCTGGATGCCTTTACACTTAGGCACATATCTTACAAACTCCTGCATAGTGAAAGAAGAGAGGTAAGTTGCCTCCAAAGGGAAATTCTGAACACCTCAGTGGGGTGGAAGGCTAGTGTCACTCAGTGTGACTTCCCCTGGATGCCCCTATGGGCCCACTGAATTGGAGGAGGAAGGGCTTGTGTACCCAAAGTGCCAGTTGGTGGTACTTGAGAAAAAGAAATTTTGCAGGCAAATTGCCTTCTGGCATCATTCTTGGCTTAGCTTTACAACATTATAGTCTTCCAAGCTGGTATTTAAAATAGAAAATACTTTAGGAATTTAATTTCCTTCTATTTTCCTATCAAAACCTGTTCTGGACATCCCCAAGATTAGTGCAATCACAGTAAGTACCAATATATTTGTGGTGTGGAAAATTGCTTGTTGCTGTGGGGTCTGCACCAGCCAGAGCAGATCCACCATGGGCAGCTGTGATGTGGTGTGCAAGAGCTGTGTCCTGCCTGCAGACAAGCAGGACCCAAAAGCATTGTGATCTTTTCTTATCCTCCAGGGAATGGTGTGATGAGGTACACACAGATCTCTGTCTACTCCCTCATCTTATCTACCCTGCATCCCATGCAGGCCCAGTTACCTTACGTCCAAATCTCCTGCACACCCCAATTCCTCTTGCAGTATTATTTTCCAACCAATTTCTTTCCCTCTTTAATTCCTATTGCTATCTCTTTCTAGTATTCCTATTGCTGCTCAGCTGTACAAGCCTTTTTTTTTTTAATTTCATTCAAATACGACACCTTCTTTTTCCATGTTGCTGGGACCTGGCAGGAAATCCTTATGGACATGGTTAAATGGATTTGATAGCCTAAACAGTCCCAAACAGTCTATGTCAATTACATACCCAACTGAAGTGCAAAAATATTCTTTGGAAACAGAGTTACCAAAAGCTTAAAAAGTTTCAACTGAGAGTTTTCAAGCTACATTTTAAAAAGGCTTAAAAATTGGCTGGATTTGGTCAACGGAATAGAAGAGCCCTCTTTTGACACAAGGCTGGCCTGAGTCACTTTGTGTCAGAAACATGCATTGTTTACTATTATACAGGATGGGATCCTTTCATATGGGCAACTGAGGAGTGTTTACCTCAGGATACCCTATGTGAGAACATTGCTGTAGCAAGCTAGAGTACTCTTAGCTGAAGAACATCCCATCTCTAATGTTTGATGGCTGAGACATTTTTTGAGAATATGGGACATACATGTTTAAATACTCTGGACGAGGAAAAAAGTTGATTTCAGCTTTCCAGTTTTGGAAGAAAGACTTAACTGGTAGGCTCTCTGGAAAAAAAAAGGCAGGTTACCAACCTTGCTTAATGTGCTTAAAATTCCCCTTCATTGGCTTCCTCCAATGTTTTGTTCCTTCCTAGGAACAAAAACTTTTTTTTGGTTATCTGCAGTCCAAATCCCAAAGGTATTTTCTATCCTTTTTCCTCTTTTCAAGGACAATTTGAATGTTGCAGGTACCTATGATTTCCCACAGCAGGCAGCACCTAGATGCAAACCTGAGTCATATGGGACAAAAAAGTCTTTGGCAGCAATTGCAATGAAACTGATTTGGAAAATTGATTCTAACTCAACACTTGGGAATCTTAAGAAAGAAGGAGTGGAGAAAGTTTTATTAAAAACAAATATTTCCATCACAAAATAATTTGTTAAAAACCTATTTTCCATGGGAAAACAGACTCAATGGAAAGTGTTTGACCAATCCTAGTAACTACCCTAGTAAAATATGACTTAACAATGAATTTGAGTCTTCCTGCCTTAAAAACAAATGCACCACTTTCTGTCTTATATTTAAAATTTTTCTATCACATTGTCTGAAAGTAAAGAAGAAAAATCAAACAATACCCCTATCTTTCCTTTGGGAAAAAATGCTAAGGAATTTTTCATTTTTAGCTCTATTTTACTACAGATAGCAACACATGGATTTTAAAGTCAAGGTCACATTTAGCTAGTTGTCATGGTGAATGAAAACACATGGGAAATTGGGCACATAGCATTTAGTTTGACTTTCTGGGAGAAGTAACATACAAGAAACCCTGTTACGAAGAGTCTTGTACTATTGTGTTTAGCCAACCCCTGGTACCTTTAACAGTCATCATTTTGGCACTTGTGTTTAAACACAGTAACGAACCTTTTCCTTTCCTCATCAATAAATCAATACCACCAATGTGTCCCTTAAGAAAATCATTAACAAATTTTATAAATGCCTGACCAGTCAATAGAAAGATTTCCTTTTCAATTGCCCATGGAAAGAAACAAAACTCTTTTTGCAATGTATTCAGAACCAGTTCTGGTTGTGCATTGCAGGTGTTTTCAAGATACATATTTAATGAGACATAACTGACTAAGTGCTAAATGGTTTTTTTGGGAAAAATAATAATAATTTATGTATCTGAGAGTTCATAATGACGGTTTTCTCCAAAGAAGAATTTGAAGTCAGCTAAAAGAAAAATAAGGAAAATGCAATTTCCAGACAAATCTTTCTTCTTTTTAAGTACCTTGAAAGGATACCTAAGGAAAGCTTTCTTAGCAAAGCATCTGAACTACTGCAGATTAGATTCCCCTAGAGGAACTCTTCTGGTAACTGCCTCCTCTAGGTATTAAATTAAAAAGCTGGCCTGGAGAGCACAGGGGTAGCATTATGAGGAAGGGGCAGTGATAGGCATCAGCTGAGGAAAGACCAATATACAGTTGCTATTTGAGTGTTCTCTAGAGGCTAAAAACCATTTGAAGACATCGTAAATTGGAAAGCAAGACAGTTTGAGTTTTCAGTGGTGAAGTTGAGAAAAAGAACACTTGCTGAAAAAAAAGACAGCAGAGTGCAATTTTTACAGAGCGGTACAGCAGTGTACAATAAAATTCTTTTCCTTGAGGGACCACGGCAGGCTTTAGAGATGGTCCCATGCGAACCTCATGAAGTTTAACAAGGTCAAGTGCAAGGTGCTGCTTATGAGTTGAGGCACTGCCCAGCACAAATGCAGGGAGGATGGAGAATCAATTGAGTAGTCTAAAGGAGAAAGGATAGGGTAACCACAGCTTCCCTGGGCAACCTCTTCCAGTGCTTTACCACCCTCACAGGAAGGATTTTCTTCCTAATATCCAATCTAAACCTGCCCTCTTCAGCTTAAAGACATTCCCCCTTGTACTATTGTTACATGCCCTTCTGAAAAGTCCATCTCTAGCCTACTTGTAAGATCCCTTTAGGTACAGGAAGGTGTTCTTGGGTCTCTCTGGCCTTCTAGGATCTAATGTCTTTCAGTCTTTCTTCAGACTGAGCAACCCCATCTCTCTCAGCCTGTCAGTTCTCTCATTTTGCCCCCTACCCTCTGGAAGGAGAAAGTTCCAGCTCTGTGCCACAGCTCCTTCCAACTAACTTTGCAGTTTGGTTTGTCCTTTATTTCTTAAAAAATCTATTCAAGAGATAATCTGGCACTATACTTATGCAGGACCATGGTAGGGATAAAGGGACCCTGATTACTTAGGAGTACTTCCTAAAACAATACAACTCAGTATTCCTTGATGGAATAAACCAGGGAATTAAGAGAAAGAGTGGAATGCAAAAACAAACACCAAACTGCAGTTTGTGATGAGACCAATTGAGGAAATACTAGTTTCTAATGCAGGCTCACAGTTCTGTATCTAGCTCAATATTTTAATATAGAAGTGATGAACTCTACATTTTTCCTGGTTACAAGGAGTGCCACAGCTGACCCATGCTTGTGCAAGAAAAATAACAAAGCTGGTTTTCAGGTGAATTCCCTAAGCATGCAGAGAGACAAAGCAAAGAATGAGAAGGTATAAATGATAACATCTAGTGACCCAGAGCACCCTAAATAGGCAAACGTAAAGAAAAGAATGAGAACAAGGATTTCTAACAGCAGTGGCAAATTCCTTATGAATGTGTGCAGACAGCTTCATGTGTAGTAGTGACTCTGGAGCAGTACTTTCTGACAGCTTGTGCCAGAGCCATTTTGTAATGTTAAAAGGCTAATTAGTCAACAGAAGGGAGAAGGGAGCCAAGCAGACTATTGTAATAATTCCAATTAGTCTTGTAATACTTTCTATCTTGCACTGCTCATAAACAACATAGAAAGAAATTTTGTCACATTGTCCTATGCTATATGATCACTCCGAAAGAATGTGTAAGCACATTATCAGACGTGCAAGCACAGAGCAGGGTCCAATGGCTGCTGGAAGCAACTAAAAATGTCCTTTGGTTTGGGCATACTGAATATAGCAAGGGTCAGTTTCATGATAACTCTGACTAATACAGGTATAGATACCAGCGATAATTAGCTTTTTCTGAAAGTGTAGAAAGTCCTTTACACAAAGGCAAAAATAACAGTTAATTTCTTCTAAACCCTAAAGTCCTGTCTCTTTCCATATTTTTAATATCCTTAAACAATGACAAAGCAAAGACAGAGAAATCATTGCAATTCTGCCCATGTGGTGTTCAGGCAAGGGCCCAGTTTCACCAAGGACAATGTGCTTCAGGTGTTTAAGTGTGACAAGAGGACATAACCCTGATATTAATTGCACCTTCAAAGTGACTACTTCTTCCAGCAGCTGCAAAAGGAGATAGTTAAGCTTCATTAGCTAAATCCCAGCTCTCCTTTGGATGCTAATAAAGGATGTGGTGTAGCTGTCAGACAGTAATTTTTCCTCCTTGGAATCAATACAGTGTAAATTGCCCAAGCACTGGGGCTCTGGTCTGAAGGGAAAATCTTCATAGATGAAGCGTGACATCAGTGCACAACTTTTCATCTTTCATCCCAGAAATATTATTTCTACATGGTACTTTCAACCATGCAAATGATAGGCAAAGAAAGGCATCTCCATCAAGAGAAAAAAGAGAACCATTAAGAGAAAAAAAGTGAGAGAATTTTTGTTGAAAATGGAGATGTAATCAAGAGTTTGTGCTTAAGACAAGAACCTGAGGATAACACGAGCAATGAATCAGAGAGCATGGGCTAGGGAACACATCTCATGGAGGCACAAGGACTGTTTGGGACCAGGATGTAGATGCAGGAGCAGTTGTATTGGGATTAAATACACATGGGTAAAGAAATCAAAATATGTAACTTTCTTGTTCCCAAAACTTATTAATAAAAAATATGCACTGAATGGGCATGTTTCTGGTCATGTAGGCATGAAACTTAAATCCAATTATTGTTTCAATTAATAACTTGCAAATACAAATCTGCACATAACACCAATATTATCATATATTACTGAAGACAGAACACATGTACATCATAGTGGTGTCAACTGTTGGGTAAGACAAGCTTTCCAAAGGCAATATTGCTGTGAGTTTTGGCTACTGCAGACTTATAAAGCTAGGGCATGTGTTAAAATGGCATTCTGAAATCAAGTTAGAGTAGTATCTTGAAAAGCAATCTTTCTGAAATAATTTAGTGTCAAAGTAGGTAAGCGGTAAAACATAAGTGTTCATTACGAGGCTGTGACAAAAGGGCTAATATAATCCACAGATGTATAAATGTAGGAAAAATGGGTGACATCTTCATTTTTCCCTATAGCAAAGATGAATTCATTAGAAAGGAAGATATATTGGAAAAAAATTGAACTTTTAAAAGCAGAGTCACAGACTAATTCAAAAGCCATAGAAAATACCCTTCTGGGAGAGACTTAAATGCTTCAACAGATTTAGTCCATTAAAAATAAAACTGAGAGACACTTGACTACAGTAGACTTATAAGAAGAAAATAGAGGGACCTTCAGCAGTCAAGAAGATAGCATAAAGGTTAAATGCTAAAGCTGGACATATTTATATAAGAAATTATGCACTTCGGCTTTTCACACAAAAGGAGTAGTCAGCCTTTGAAACAACAGAAATTTTGAAACTTTTGCTGCTTGAAATCCTCATGTTTTTCAGAGGGATATGATTTTCCTCTTTGTGTGTGTATGTGTGTGTTATGGACTAAGTTTAGAACAAGGAAAAGAGAAATTCCATTTTCACAGGTAAATCGACACACAGTAGTTATGCTTAGTCAAAGCTGAAAAACTGTGGAAAGCAGCACTTCAATTTTAGATGTTTTCTCTATTTTTAAAACTTAATGAAGGTAGATTTGACCCAAAGCTATAAGGCTTCTGTGAAGCTGAATTGCATCTTTTGTTTCATGTACTGCTTTACCAACATGTTTTGTCTAGCTCTATTCAGCTCAGAGGTAATACTGTGAGATTTAGTGTCTTTGATTTACAGGTCTGATGAGACAATCAAATGATCTCACCAAATTTAAAGTCTATAAATCTATCAATTTATTCTTATTAACAAAGGAACTTTGCAAGCTGATGTTTATCTAGTGAGGTTGAATAACTTCTTTTCCTAATAATCAATGAATATATTTTCTCATATATTTAATTTCATTTAAAAAACATTCTCTTTATCTGCTTATCTGAACTGCTGGAAAAGCACATCCATTCATGCATAAACTATTCAATGAATTTGAAAATAAAGCTTTATGTTTAAATTAGCATGCCACAGTTTGATTCTGATGATTCCCTGTCTTCCCATAAGTGATATGAATTGTAATACTGGGTAGTGTGGACTAGTCTTTTAATGACACCACATCCTTTGAAGCAAAAATAGTTTGAGAAAAGTGTCATCAGACTTGTGGGTACCCTGGCAGCAAATACTGATGCTTCTCATGAGAAATTTTCTTACGAACCTGAAAAGCAACAGGAAGAATTTGAAAGCTGGGAAATGCAACACTAAATTCTTGGCAAAGTTCTCTTTTTAAACTTAGATTCTGCTCTTCAAGATACCCCTCTGTGAGACAATGCAGGCGTCAGACTTCACTGTCTGTTATTGGAAAACAGGGTTGCCTAATCTGTATAGGCAGAAGGCATAGCAGAGTTGAGGAGTTTCTATGGAGATGGGAATTGGTGAGGAAGTGCATTTTGTCCCGATTCATCCTGTCTTCCTGATTTTATAAGGGGCCATTATAGCCATTTATCTCTCTCCAAAAAAAAAAAACATGATGAAGCCTTTGGAAGCAGTAGTGAAAGCAAGGCTTAAGTTTCACCTCAAATAAGGTTATCTGTTTTATTTTCGCCAGGTCCAGCATTTCAAAATATAGTTCAGAACAAGATTTGGTTCTAAGACCTGGAAGTGTCTGCTAAATACATATAAGCTTGTAGACTGGTTATGACACTCAGTAAGAGGTAATAGAAAATAAGATGCATTTTTCAAGTTACAGTAATCTCATTAACACTAACCATGCTATCAAACAATTGTACCCTACTCAAACTCCCTGCAGAGCAAGCTTGTTGAATATAACTTATTTTTGATAAGTATGTGTAGATGCCAAAAATGTCTGAGTTACTAACTAGGGCACACAAGCATGCAAATTAGAGGGTCTTTGTATCTGTTTACCTGAGGGATGGCTGGAAATTTTGAGTCAGATTTCTCTAGTTTCAAAATACGTAGGATTACTCGAACTCTTATTTCCCTGTCTCTTCTGCCTCTTCCAGGGAAATTTTTTTTAGGAACTGAAATGTATAACTGGAAAAGGAAATTGTTTGCAGGAAGAGAGATCTACAAAGCTGGATTTTTCTTTTGAAAGCCATTTGTTTGGCTGCTGTTCCTGTGCATGGATTTGAGGCTATTCCCTTATCTACACATGTATCTTTTGAGAGACTGAAGAACTGGGGAGAGGAGTTAAAACATACCTTGATGGAGTCATCAAAGAGAAATATATGTCTGGCTTCAATTTAGCTCAGTTCAGGGACATAATATATGTGGTGGACATAATGTATGTGGTGGGTGACACTCATTTTCAAGGGCTTGTGAAGAAATACGTTTCCCAATTTGTATTCTTATGTAAAAGTTTTTCTTTTTGAATCTGTAAAGACCAGATGTTTTCTCAGGCTTTGTAGCACAAGCTGAAGAGGCTGAAGGGAGCCCTTTGCCTTCCTCCCCCCACGCTCTCTGTCAGCAGCAGTGGTGCAGCAGAGTGGGATGTGGAGCTGATCCTGTGCTCCTCTCAGAGAGCCCCAGTGCTGCCTCGCACCCCCTCGGGCTCCTTTATTAGCCCTCCCGGCTCCGTGAGCACGTTCCATACGCTTTTGAATCTAAGCTTGATTTATTTAATAAAATAGGCTTTCTAGGAGAAAAATGGGAAAGTCCCACTGGGAAGGAGGGAGGTGAAGGGAGGAAGCCCACAGAATTGCAAATTCTGGTCCACTTCTCTGAAAACTCACACCAGAGCTCAGGGAAGGTAAAGGGCCACCACATAAAACAAGTTCCTCAAAAAGTGGAAGGAGCAAGGGTTAAGAATTTCCATAAAGCCACGTAAATCTTCAGGACAGAAATACATATGTGTATATACAGATACATATCTCACAATGACAGATAAACTGATCACAGTAGTTTTTTCTGAGTTTATTCTTAACATTCCCATCCCTTTTCTTTTCAGACTTTTGCAGTATATTTTAGTTTCCAATAGAAGCAATATTGTAAAATAAATTTGGATAATAATTATACAAAATAATCCATATATATTTCAAGGAATAGAATTTCATAGTTTACTTCAGTGTGCAGAAACAATAAAACTGTGGAACATTCAGCTGATATTAACAGCAACTAATATTTCATTACTGTTTCCACTAAAACGGATACTCCTTTAATATAAAGAAATTATTATACACTGAGGCATTTTCAAAAGCAGAGAGGAAACAAAGATTATGACCAGTGATCTTGTTACTAGTTCACAGATTTAGAAGATACTATTTGCAGTATAATATTCTGCATGTTTTTTAACAAGCGTAATAAATTACTTATTATTTACTTAATAAAGCATTTTTCTTTGGCTTTACTTACTTCAGATTTTTACAATTACACAATCTTACAAAAAGCTTTCCTAAATTAGATTGCTACCTTCTCCTTCTTTTTAATAAATCAAAGATATTTCAACTGTGGTAGACATATAGTGGCTTTTTTGCCAGATCCCCTCTCTCTCTTCTTCCCCTCTCTTCACAAGCCAATTACTCAGCTTGCTTGCCAGGACAATTCAGGAGTCATGTTCTCCTTGGGCAATGTGTATCACCTCAGCATTTTGTGGTTATACACGTTTTAGAGACTAAAAGATTCCAGGTAAGCTACCACTAGTTTTTTGTTTGTCTCTTTCTTGGAAACAGGGATAGCAGGCCTAAACTCATTAAAAGTTATACAAAAATCAGCAGGTCAGCAGGATATGAAAAAGTATGCAGGAAAATCTGGCCTCTAGAAGATACAGACTACAGTATTTTAATCTTTTCCAACACAGATATTCCCAGTAATATCACAGGACTTTTAAAGAAAACAAGGTGGCACTGTGGTGTTCAAACATTGCCTTTGCAACCTACACATTCATAGAAGCTCTAGTTTCCTACAGCTGTGGGGCAGCACAGTCCCCATTCAGGGGCAGAAGATGGGGACAGAAGGTAAGGGAAGGGAAATCCAGAACAGAGCAAAAGATGAGTATTGCAGATGACAGAACTGTATGATGGTGCCTAGTAATCTTGATATCAGATAATACCATACCATTTTAGGATTACTAATGATAATAGTTTTCATCTTAGAGATGCATACACATTGCTGTCTTCTGCTTTTCACATGAAATTATGAAAAAAAAAAGAAGACTAATATTGGATCTTGATGCAGCAGCCAAAATGTATGTCACTAATCCAAATTTATAATCAAATTGAAGGAGCTAGAAGGCATAAAATTAATTGTTACTTCCTATAATTTCTTCAGGATGTGACACTAGAAAAGCCAAAGCAATAACAACTCCTCTAGTCTACATGCAGGAACCATCAATGGAAAAAAATTAAACCAGTCCACACTCCAGCCTGATAAAAGATGTACAACATGTGAAAACTTACTGCAAATAAGGTAAACTCTGCTATGCATGACTGAGAGCAGTAAAACTGACAAATCTCAACTATACATGTAAATATTTGTAACAAGAGCTAAATGTCATCAGGTTCTGCTTTTCTGATAAGGTGTCAGTTTTAGAAGACAGAGTAGCTTATCCTTTTGTGATGAGCTAACTCTGGAGGCATCTGCTGTCCTTTATGCCTTATTCATCTCCGCCAGACTAAAGAAGCGTTTGTAAGAACAGCAAACACCAGCAAGAAGAGTAGGTAAAAGGAGGAACTATAGCTCTGGATGTGGCAGAGGT
This sequence comes from Vidua chalybeata, assembly GCF_026979565.1. NCBI lineage: Eukaryota > Metazoa > Chordata > Aves > Passeriformes > Viduidae > Vidua > Vidua chalybeata. The sequence continues at coordinate 119,681,927 of NC_071530.1, read as the reverse complement.
TGGTTTCTGAGTCTCAGTGAGGTATTTCTGCCACCTGTGAGCAAGATGAATACCTTCTGGGTTTTTCTCCCAGGAAGATATTGGGAGAAACCCAGCTAGGGAAATGCATAGCACAGCAATATCCCAGAGTTATGCCCAGGCTTTCCAGTTCCCTCTGTATTGTCTCTTTCTTCTGTCTCTTCTTTCTCAGCTAGGTATTTTAACAGCTTCTCCATCCATGTTTTCTTATGGCTTTTCTGTGTCCTCACCCTCCCTCAGCTTTCCATTGGTGTATTCTCCTCACAATCTTTCATTCACTCACTGCCCCTCCAAACACCATCTTTCCGTTCCCTTCATTTTGCCATTAAACCTCTACTCATCTCTTGTCTGTGTAGTTGGCAAGCTCTTCATGGGAAAATCACTGTGTCTTCTGAGACCATGTTTCCATGAAAGTTAGCAGTAGATCTGTGTTCAGTGTGGTTTTGACCCAGAGGAGGTCACACGACTGAGCTTTGGGAGCACCTGACCTGGGGTTTATGCTGACTCTGCCAGTGCTGAGGAAACAGGCTGCGGTTGGTTTGGTACCACAGTGGATGGCTGAGGAAAGCATTATTTCATAAAGCATCAGCATGTTGGCTCCTGTGGCTCTGGTGCTTTTGATCCAGTAGTGGGAACCCTGAAGCAGGATTTATTGTGTTCTTGAATGACAGCCCAAAACTGTGGGGCACCTAGCAAGGTGAAGTTTGAGCTCAGCTTGCTCCTTAGGCACTTTTGGAAGAAGCATTATTTTATTACTAATGCTAATAGTAGTAATAATATTAATAATTACTCTGTTCTTTAAGCCAAGAGCCATTCAGCTGGTGCCTAAGTTGTTGAAAATAATCTGGAAACCTAATCAGATCAAACCACTCTCTCTGCTTCCTGGAGGGGAAAGCTTCTACCTCCAGCATGGTGCTAGACCAGGTGAAGAAGTTTCTGTGCCTGAGTTGCTTTTATATACCAAGCCCTCTTAAAGAGAGCAGGGCCACTTTCTCACATGGAAATCAGCCAGGACACATATTTGTCCCAACATGCTTGGAAATTGCCAGGAAAATAAAGGTGGAAGATTGCTCCCTGTGTCTGGAGCTGCTTGACTACCCTGAAATCTGTTGATCAAAATTTCACCATCATTTCCCTGCAATAAATACCTAAAGCATATAAAAGACTGCAAACATTGTGTAACAGGAAAAAAAAATTGAAATAAGAGCGCTGCAAGATTAGCTGGACTGATGCTGTGCTTGGAAAGGAAGCTCCTGACTAGGTGGCAGAGCATCCTGTGGTTTCAGCCTGCTGGGATTCAATACTTGTTTGAGCACAGAGCTGACCACATAGATTACTGCTTTCAGCACATCTCCTTTCCTCTAGACTCCCATACCTCTGCCCAGGGTCACCCAACAGAGCTGTACCATCTGTGCCCTGTGAGGTCTGCAGTGTGGCTGTGACTACCAAGCAATCTACATGGTCCCAGCAATCTGCAGCTGGCCTGTGATAAGCAATGATGTAGCTAAGAGACCTTGACAAGGGGACAGTGTCTCCTTTTTCCATTCAGACAATAGTTCTGCATGGGGGGAGAAAAAAGAAGATAAGCAAAAAAGACAAGAAAAAAAAAACCCAGAAACAAAAAGGGGTAGCCCTAATTCTCCAAGTCTAATCTGCTGTAGTGTCAAAGATATCACATATTGTTGAAGGCAAATGAACTTAACTGTGCTCAGCACATAAAAATCAGACCTTTCCTATGACTGAGATATGAGTTGCTTAATCACAAAACCTCATAATCTGTGACAGTTCAAGCACAGTCAGTTTTTATATGTCTGAGTCCTTGGACAGCTGGATCTTGGCTGGGCTGCACTGTGGTTAAAATTAATTGCAGTCCTTTGTCATATTACCTTTGCTGAGGGTTAACACCCTCCTCTGAGGCTGAAACAGATGACCTGAGAGAACCAGCTGTGGCATAGCTCAGAGCCACAACAAATTCTAACTAACCATGAGCTTTTTCTAGCATAAACCTGCATCTGGATTGTGGTACAAAGTACAATGGGATTTAATAACTGCCATTAAATTGGCAGCCCTGCTCCTAGAGAGGGTCCATATATTTAAGAACTATGCAAATTATGCAGTATGCATGTGACCAAATTCTTTGTAGAGGAAAATCCCTGGGACTGTGTTAAATTAAATAGGATTATAGCTTTCACTAATCTGTATCCAGTGTGACCATACAAGGGTATTAGTTTGATAATATTTAAGGACTTAGCTCTAAAGCAGCAGCAATCGGCTGTCTAAGCTCAGTGACTGTGTTGTCAGTGAAAATCTCAGCTACTGAGGAGATTGTTATTTACATTGCCCGAATTAAACATGTGACACTCACCAGCTACAACAAAGTTAGGCATAGGTCAAGCCATTTTTTCTTTTTGGAATAAGTAAAAAGAGCAAATGGTGTGATGTGACTCCTGTGAGCAGTACTGCTGAGCCCTGCTCTTCTGAAGCTTCTTCTGAAGATGGGCAGTGCTCCCATCAACTCAGTGGGGGTGGAGACAAACCAGTGTGATGCTACCAAAAATCTCACCCTTTCCACCCAAGTTTTTTCCCTGAATGGCACAGATGGATTTTTAGATTATTTAGCAATGTAGCATGGTTTCTGACCTGGAAGCTGTCCTGTCAACTCGGTATTTGTTTACCAGGAGTTGCAAGGTTCATCTCTCTCCAGTTGCTGAAATCAGAGGTAATTGTGGTATACCCTGACAAACGCTGCCATTGCAATGGGTCTCTCCAAAAAAAGCAAACAGATAACTCTCTTCAAGCCCATTTCTACACAAACACACATACATGTGTATAAATTTGTATGTATACATGCTTAACTGGAAAATACTAAGAGCCCTCTCAAATATAAATCCTAGAAATGAAATTTGAAAAACAAGCAGAGCAGGAAGAAGAACTAAGCCAAAGCTCGGTTTAAAAGCCATTGAAATTTTCCCACTGATTTCAGTGAAACAAAGATTTTCATTACCTGTATTTAAAGTAATATTATTATTCCAGTAAATGGATGACATAATCAGACTATTTTTTCTATCTGTTACCACATTTTATTGTGCTAAAACTATAAAAAAGTCTAAAGTTACACCTTCAATTATCTTGTATGAATGGAGATTTTACCAAAAGTAAAATAAAACTGATTATCTGCTTGTTTGAAATTATGCTTACTCTAAGAATGGGTTATCTGAAAAGAACACTTTTTCTGTTAGGATTGTGTTCTTAAGGCATTCAAATCTCTATGTTTTTAACAGGAGAGAAAAACATTTTTAATATTTCCATTAATTATACAGCCAGCACAGCTGAAATAAAACAATATGTTTAGCATCTTCTCGCATGTCTTTTGTTGTTACTCGAAGGTCACATTTTTAAAAGAGACATCTATATAAATCCTATTGAGGATAACTCTGTGATTATAGTATGAGCTGCAGAATGATCACTCATAAAAATACAGAGCACAAGATGTAGTGGGTTGATTCTTTACTCCCAGATAAGGCTTGCAGGACTGCCAGGACAAAATATCCCTTGTGTTTAAATGGAACAGCCATGCAGCAAAGGTCAGTCAGGGACACAAAGATAGAAGAAGCCTAGAGCACACTTCCAGTCCCTCCAATTGGGTCCATCCTTTTCAGGATGCCCTATCAAGACAGATCTATCTGTCCCAGCATACTAAAATCCTCGTGCAGCTGGCTATGTCATATCAACAGGAAGGATACAATGCCAAAAGTAGCCTTACTCATCTGGGCACCACAGGTGACTTCTTCAAGTTGAAAGTTCCCTGCAATGTAGGGTGCTGACAGCACCTCACTGTCGTATCACCTCACTTCTAACTGCACATACAGTTCATATAGCAAATATAGCTATGATCCATCCAGTTACTCTGCACATGCTTCATAAGTTTACAGTGTTATTTAACTCACTTTTATTCTTATCTTATGATGAGCTGATTGGTTTGCTATGGGGTTGAGTGACCCAGATGAAATAGCTGGGAAATGTCTGAATGTACCCCAGCTAATTTTCCTTCTGGCTTAGTCAACCAGGTAGGATTTTAAGCCAAAGGGGTTAAAGAAATGCAAACGTGAGTTGGAGTCTTACCAAATTTCCTTAGACAGTTTTTCCTAAAATCATCAGGAACGCTGCTTATGCTTCCTTAAGCTTTCAGTATGCTTTCCAGATGGATGTTTTGGGATCCCAGCTCTATAAGCAAAACCATCCAGCTGCAATAAATGTGTGTCTGGACAGGTTCTTCATTGTACCCTGGAGCCACCTGAACTTATGGCAACTCCCAAGTATTCATACAGCTATGCCAGTGCTAGGGGCTCTTCTCCAGAAGTCATACAAGCTGTGTCTGCTCTTGCTTTATTTTTTGTGTTAAAACTCAGAGAAAAGTCTAGCCTAGATAGCACAGATTTAAGCTAGAAATATTATCACATTGACAACAACAATGTCAAATGGCTAAATGTTAAACTACATTTACTTTAAATAATACTCAACAAGCTATTTGGAAAACTTCTTAAAGTTCTCATCGCTACATTTTTTAAACACAATGAGGCATTTTATAAAGGATCCTGACTTGAACCACAAAAGTATTGGACTTCTAAGTAAATTACTATACTATTGAAATGGCACAACGGTAATATCAGCAAGGGCAGTTTCCAGGTGTGGAAAAGGGCTTTGGGCAGGATCATCTTTCCTGGTGAGGAGGGATTCCTAGATACTGTAAAGTCTTCATGTTGCAGTCACCTCCATGGTGCCAAGGGGGACAGTGGATCTCAATGCAACCAAATCACAGAGACAGAAAATTTTCTTGTGTCAATATTTATCAAAATCTCTGAATTATGAGAAGAGAATTTGGATAACTCCAATTGGTGTTGTGCATTGATGTATATTCTCTGGTAATTACTTTATCTGGGAAAAAACAGCATTTTTTTTGCTAAGACAAGTAGAAAATCCTCTACCTCCATGCCTGAGAACCTAAACAGAAACAGAACAGCTTATTGACATTAGAAAAATATTACCTATCCATTAATTTGCAGCACTGTCTCTTACCTGAACAGGAACAGGGCAAAAGTTATGACTCTGTGCCTCTTTGTAATTGTTTGTGTACATCAAGCATGTTGCCAAGAAACATCTGTGTGTTTTGGCTTAATGTTTCTATCTTTAGGAGATTTTCAAATACCAAGAGAGAAAGCAAAAAAAAAAAAGATTCAAACATATCCGTGATCTCACATCCAATGCGTCAAAGCAAATCCTAAAGACATGGCAGTAGCTCATAACTAATTTTGAACATGGAAAAATTGACATTCAGTAGTATGCACATATACAGTTAAATGGCAAGAATAGTGTCTGCAGTGAGTTCAGTCTGGGCCAGCTTGAATTCTCCTGGCAGTTTTTGGACAGAGTCTGGGAGCTGTCAAAGTACAGAAAAAGGCAGTTTGCAGGTGGTCATTGTTCAGAAAAGAATGTAACTGTGTAGATGTGGAATGCTCCATGCCAGGCCCTTCAATGCCAGAGAGCATTTGCTGGCACTTTTAAATTTACAAGAGTAAGTATAAACCATATGTTCCTTTTCTCATTGTCAAAAGAATAGGATGAGGAAAATTAAAAACAACTGCCAATATATCAATCTATACTGAGTTTTAAGGTGCAAGGGAAAAATAGGCTGCTAATCATATTGTTATAGATGCAGCTTAAAGGCCAAATTCATCCTTGTTCTAAATTCACTGACCTTTATTTCTATTTTAGATCAATAATAATAAAATATTGGCAAGTAACATAAAATAAGTTCCTCACAACCTTTGAGCAATGCTTCATCATCCAAAAAGTTAGGCTGGAATTGAAGTGGTTTGATAAGAATGAATCCTCTTAAGATGAATAGGTACGTCAGGGTCCACCTCCCACAGAGTAATATAGTTGTTTACTTCATTTGTAAAAAGGCTACCATAATTTTTCCTGGTGAAAATTAATTCTCAAGACATTAAAAAAATCAATTACCTAGCACAAAGCTTTCTTCCTAATGATGTTACGTACAGAAAATTCAATCTGGATCTTGAAATTATGGTCAGGGCTTCTTCTAGATTTATGTGTGTACCACTTCAAGGTTTTGCAGGTAACCATTTGCTCAATCCCACTGAAAATGATAGCACAAAAGAGAATCTGCTGCTGTAAGCACCACTTGGGTGTGAAAAAGAAAAGGGAGCCCACTTTTCAATCATCATCTTCCTTCCCCACTGCCACATCTATCATTGACGTTATCAGCTGTAACACCAGAGAACAGTTATAACCTCTCTGTTACAAAGCCATTTATAAATCACCATTTTTCTGATTTAAACACCATTTTTTTGCATAAAATTCCTATTCTAGCTATGAATTCCCAGCTGTCTGAAGACAGTTTTATACCCCAGTTGAATGTCATGTATTCCTTATTGAAATTTGTTAAATATGCAAAAGACCAAAACTGACTAGCACTGATTTATGGGTGCAATATTTCTCATGCAAAATTACACAAAGAAACCACAGAATGTCACATGTTATTTAAACTTAATTCATTTGGCATGTGACTTTTGGATGTGTACATAGAAAGCAATTCTTCACAGGAATTCTACACACAGAGTGTAAACAAAAAGGACTTTAAAAGTTGTCAATTGCAAGTAATTTTAACTCATTTTACCTTGAACATAACGCTTGATTTCACTGAGCTGTCTCCACTAGTAGGACCTCTCTAAACCACAGTGCTGGCCTCTCCCCTGATGAACCTAAACAAAATACCCCATATTCCAGTGTGAACATGATTCAAGCAGTCGTCTGGACATAAGGACACACTCTCAAACCAACACAACAGAAAATATTAAAAATTTCAGAGATCATAGCAAACAGTGGTATTTGTGAAGCAATAAATTCTTCTTAGACATTGTTGATCTGAATAATTCCACAGTGACTTACAGAACAGAGATATAAATACTAACTCATCTTAATGCCACAAAACACATCTTTTACCTGTTGATTTACTAAGAAGAACCTCTTGGCACTTCTGTGCTCTCAAAAGACTGAAAATTTAGAAGGATGTGGGATTATAATGGTGAGTGATTAAACATAGAAATAAAAGATGGGATTTTTTATATAAACTACTTAGGAACTTTGAAATTTAGGAAGAAAAAAATGATAGATTTAATTAAAAACAAAATCACTGCCTGAAACCCAAAGCAATTATTAGAAACAGATCACTCTAAATCTCTGTACTGGAAGATTGCAATAGGTCTACTAAAAAGTCAGCTTAAATCCACTGTAAAAGGAATCTTAGTTGAGACTAAGAGGAATAAAAATGCAGCACCATTACATTATCAAATTCTATTACAATAGTTAATTGCTCACATTTACAGTGATTTCATAATCTCCCATTATGGCAGCTGCAGGGAGGAGACAGAGCAGAGGGACATGTGAAGTCTTGGCACTGAAATCACAGAATGTATGTTAAAGGCTTATTAAGACTATTTAATCCCTTTCCCTGCTGATTATGGATTGTCCTCCATTGTACACTTCCTAGTGTTTTGTCTAACCTAGTTTTAAATATCTCAAGCAATGGGAATGTCTTCAGTTCCCTTAGGAGATTACTTCAAGGCTAATGGATTTCACTGGCAGAGATGCCTTTTGATCTCCTGCCTACATTTGCCCTTACTTTATTCCTTTTGATTATGAAAGTTTCTTTCCTTCTCCTTTTTTTTTGGTGGGATAGATACAAGATATCCCATGAATATTAGAAATTTCACTCCCTTCCCCATTTTTACAGCGATAGGCATTTTTTGAGTGAGGAATCTAGATGATTTCCATCCAGATAAAGCCAGTAGCAAGCTGCCAGCACTGCTAACAGTCAGTATAGTCATACTTCTTTGGCTGCTGCTGTGCCACTAGAAGTGGTTTCCATATGCAGCCCTCAGCCAGCTACTTGTCACCACTCTCTTCCTAGAGGTTATGCACACCCTCCCACTCCTGATTTTCTGGCTGAACTATTGCTAGAATTGCTGCTTAAAATGAGCCAACTTACTTAAAGCCTGTTTAAACAGTGAATTATTGCTTACCCATCTCTTTCTGGCTGACATGGCCTAGACAATCCTCCCAGCTCCATCTCATCTAGCCCAAGGGAGAGATGGTGACCCCCAGCAAGGTGGTGGTGACCTTTGATGCAGCAGGAAATGCCAATGCAAGCATTCACAATTCTCCCCCTGCTCCCGGTGTTCTGTGGAAACTGGGAACGACTAGTGATGAGACAATTAGAGATTGCAAGGAGACAGCTGCATTTTTTCCAGACTGAAGGTGCCTACCTGAGCTTTGCACAAATGTCACTCTCGTTTGTGTTGCATAAACAACCTGCTTGTTCACCTACTCTGATAAGATTGCTTACAGTAAAATTACTTTCTTAAAAAAAAAAAAAAAAGTGCATGTTTTCTTCACTACAGATGCTGGCCATAACTCTGAAAAGGAGGACACACATGGAGTTGGGTAGTGTAGTGCCAGGTACCATGGTTGTGTGTGCTGTATACTTCCAGCCTAGCCAGAATGAGGATGGGAGACCAAGACTCCAGCCAAACAGAAGTTTCAGTCTGTCACTGGAAGTGTTATGCTTCTGTAGAACACTCAAACTGTATTGAGTTATTTTCATATTTTATAAATACTCTAGATGCCATCACGAGACACCTCAGCAATAGAAATCACTAAGAATTAGGAAGCAGTGCATTTTTAATAAATATAACAACACACTGTAACTCTCACTGAAATAAGAATTTCTGTCTGCAAAGTATAACCATTAAGAGAAATTTAAGTATTAAGGACTCTTTAATGCTTTGCAAATGGCTGAGGATGGGGTGATAAATGTTTTTTTCCCTGGCCTGTTCCAAATTATAATGTTTTGCCAACATAGCTATGTCAGTTGCCGGTGTGAAAAATTCACATCCCCAGCAGATATTGCTATGTTTGCAGAACTCCTGGTGTGGACGTAACTTTGCCAGAAGGAGAGAGCTTATATTGGCTCAACTTACATCACTTAGGGAGGTGGTGTAACTATGCCAGAAAAACTCCTTCTGTCAGTTTGAGCAGTATGTGCTGCGGGGTGCTCTGCCAGTGACAGCAATGGCAGAGCTGTGGGGTAGACAAGACTGGGATCGTTGTCACTCCATACATTCACTTTTAATTAGCAGATTAATCAACATGCCACATTTGAGAAAAGCATCTCATCAAAGACTGCTGCATTTATTGACATCCTCAGTCTGCCTGTCTGCTAATATATCAGAACTGCTACTTTGATGCCTGTCTTGAAACAAGAAACCATGTGCTACTCAAAAGTCTATTCTTGGAAACCAGACAGCTTAAATTATGACCTCCCTAGGTGTGTTGGCATCTTTTTTGCAGTCATATAATTTTATGTTTTCTTGTGTCCCTTCTTGGCATCTACTGGCCTCCAGAACTGTATTTTGGAAGTCTAGTCCATCCAGTCTCTCCTGACTCTGTCAAAGATATTGATTTATTCTGATCTAAGCTTAATTGAAAAATATTTTAAAATAAAAGAGAAAATAATTGTTGCATTTAATTCTCTTGGTGTACTTTTCTCCAAAATATCACATCACCTTTCGCATGACTCTGAATGCTACTCATGCCTGAAAGGCATATAGATAGATACTGACTGCAGCAGTTGGTTTCAGTATCAGCTGGTTCCTTCCTCTAGCTAGAGCGTGCCTGGCAGTTTTTTCCGGTGCTGTGTGACTGCCGTGTTTATGTCTAATATCCTGTCTCCATTTACCAGAGAGCTGTAATACCATGCACACTTGGTAACACTTATGAAATGTACACAAGCAATGAAAAGATTGCTTAGGGAAGCAATAGAAAGGGAAATATTGTCAAGGGAGTGTTCATTTGAACTAGGTCTACCTTCCATACTTAATTGCTTTGGCTTTGCTTCTCATAACTGTGACAGAATGACTTGCAATAATTCAATCTGAGGAGAAATACATTTCTGTCTAGAACATGGAGTGGTGCCTGGTCTTTAGGAAAACAGAGAAGACATCTACCATTGTTACTATTATTACTGTCCAGCATGTTTCTGGATGCCACCTTAAAAGCATGAGAGTGGATACCTACAATGGCACCTAGAACCACCACCTGGAAAATCCCCAACTGTTCATTCCCCTTTAGATAATATCATACAAGTGGCTTTGAGCCAGCAGCTCTTCCACACTCCTTGCTCATCTCTTTTTAAATGCAGTGTCATCTATGCTATACCACTGATTGTGTTTGCTGAAGAAAATACAAAGAAGGACATCACAACCTCAAAACATCACTGAATCTTGTTGTCTTATCAATGTCCATAACAGGTTAGGGATTAGAACAACTAGGGAATTCTATTCTAGGGAATAGAATTTAGTCGGAGAAAAGAAAATGTGATGATAAATGGCCCTCACAGTTCTGACATGTTTGTCTGGGAAGCAAACAAGAAAAGCAGTATGACATTAAATACATATGGCATGTGTAAATATATTACACTAGCAGAGGATGCACTCAGAACAAACACAAAATATTATATTTGTGATCAGCTATCTGGAAAAGTTTTAGATCAAGACTTTTTATTCCATTTTCTAAAACACTCTGAATAGTACCCTTAAACCAGTATGATCACATGCATTTAAATAATAATTAATTTCAAAATAAATTGCAAAACGACTATGATAAAATTAATGAAGAAAGCAATTATACATTATAATTAATGCCAAAAAAGACCCACACTGAAAGTAAACTGGAAGAAAATTTCCAGTTGCACTGTGTGCACATCAGTGAAAGTTTCTTTAAATAGTTTCTATAGTTTAAATAGTTTCTATAGTTTCTAAAAATCATGTAAAGAAGCAAGATTACTATCATGCTATTTTTTTGCAGTGATTTCATTTCCTGACAGTACAGCTTACTTATAAAGTTTGCTAATAACTTAATTAACTAACAAGCTTAGACTCTGAGGCGCTTACTCCTGCCAGTCTCTGCTTTACATAGATATGGCTGTATTAAATTGGCTTTGTCACAGAACTCTTCTCTCTTCCTCCATCCCCTTGGTGTGACACAATCTTAATTTACAGGCAACTTGAATGGGTCCTTTAAAACTTGATGGGATGCCTCTCTCTATGCCTTAATTATGCAAAAAAGCTGTGAAAGGAGTTTAAGGAAGAAGAAATCTTCTAACATAAATAAAGGCTTCTAATACAGAAAAGTAAGCAAAACATAAAACTCTTTTACACACAGAAGATGTGGCAGTGCAGGCAGGCCACCATCTTACTGATTTACTCTCACTGAGCAGGACTGTTACATTTCAGAGCACAAGGATGTTTGGAAAGAATAGCCGGGGTCAGCCAATTTGTTAACCTCTCTGCTAATACTGCAGGCTGTGGTGGTGTTTGTAATGTGGGCACCTGTTCAAAAAAGAGCGGAACAGAGGCAACTCCCTTTACACAAACTTTTCCATTTTGTGAACCACATCTTAAATGACACCACATCCCTCCCATACAGACTGAGGGCCACCTCCCATCCCACCAGTAACCAGCTAATATTTCAGTAACAGCTACAATAACTGAGTTTATTTACTCAGTGGGGAAGTAGAAAGAAAAATAATAATAATAATAAAAAAATACCAGACCAGAATGGAAGGTTTTAATTTCTTTTCATTCTATTTGCTGTCCAGAAAAGAGACAGCTACAGCTCTCTCCAGTGGACAGGTGTCCTCTCTTTGACAGCTGTCAGACTGGGAGGTACCTTGTGCACCATCCATAACCACTGTCTGCGGAAGACAAGGACATGGTGTGATGACAGCTGAGCTAGATGGCACCTGAGTGAGGACATATAACTGCAGCATCTGTGTCAGGGTGGTAGCTCCCTGTATTATCATCAGAGAGGGCAAACCACCTCCAGAACAAGATCTGGACAGAAAGAGTCTCGCTTGAATTTATCTGTTGTTTCCATCCACCGCCAAGGAACTCAGCCATGCACCTTAGTTTTTCTCACCTCCTGCATTTGACACAAGTCAGGGGCCTAAAATGTGGCCAGCTTTACCTATCAGCCACTACTGAGATCTATGTGCCATAGGGAAAATACAATGAACCATAAAAAGTGTCTTGCAAAAGCCAAAGATGCTCTGGGAACTGTCCCAAGGTGAACTTGCTGTGGGGACTGAACTTGCTGCAGCTCCAGGGATTCCTGCTCCAACACGCAAACAACATGTGATTTACTGTATCTGTTGCAGTTCTAAGTTTAAAATGTTTACTGCACTCCTGATGCTTTATCCACTCTGAAACAAAAATATTTTCCAACAGAGTGTTGAGCTGTGGCTAACTTCACAAAATGTCTGTTGGTGACTTACGAACAAATAAACAAACCAAAAAAAAACCCCAACCCCAAACCATTACAACACAAAAAGACAAAAACAACAAACCACCAGAAACGTTTAATTTCCTCCACAATGAAGATGAATTTCTCCGGCTCTTTAAAAGTCCCTCAGTGCTCACTGTCCTTCCCAAACCCTCTCTTGTCTCCATAACATGTCATTTGAAGCTCATTTTCAATTGGGCAATAAATAAAGACAAGCTAACGCAATTGGGGGTTTTATTATTTGCTTGTTTGTGGAGTTTTCTGGCTTGTTTTACCTGGGAAAATCCTTAGGAACCGTTTAACAGCTTCCCTCCGCACGGGGTCCCGCGGGGCTCCCAAACGCGCCGCGCCCGGGCGGCTGCGGCAGAGGGACGCGCCCCGCGGGCGCTCCCGGGGGCGGCGGGGAGGATGAGGACGGAGCGGGCGGACTCACCTCGCGGCGGGCGGGAGGCGGAGGCTGCGGCCGGGCAGGACGGCGGGGAGCGGAGGCGCGGAGCCGGGGGAAGCGGCGGAGCCGGGCGGGCTGAGGGCTCGGCCGCGGGTGCCCGGAGCGCTGCGGGGCCGCGCTGTGCCCGGAGCGCCGAGCCCGGCTCGCCCTGCCCCGCTCCCGCGGCGCTGGGGAGGTCACGCCGCAGCCTGGTTTGCTCTCTTATTGCTAAGGCACCATGGTGCACCTTGCCGCAATTTTGCAGAAATATGTCAGCTTGTCGAAAGTGGTGCAATTTCATATCAGTTGGGTTAGTCTCAGGGAAATTTCAGAATATTTAAACAGATTAGGTTTATAAAGCTATTTTGTCCTGATACCTTCCTATCACCCTGAGGAAAATCCCTTTGGAAAATCCCTTGGTAAAGACCAAGTCCTACCACTGTTTAATGAATCTCTTAGAAAACATCAGCATGGTTGATACTTTTGGGGATAATTTCATAGAAAATATAAAGATATTCTCCAGCTTCAGGAGAGAGAACTCTAACCTAAATGACCTCTAAACCAAGTTTCTTCTGGGAGGTTATACCAGTGATGAGGACAGACATTTGACTAAAGAGCTCAGTGTACAGCTGCATGACAGAAGCCAGAAACATTTAGCAAATATTTTTTTACGGTTGATTTTCTTTTATAAATAGATTATATAGCTTTTCCAATTGCAAATCTCCAGCAGTCTTGGCATTTTATTTCAGCCATTGGAAGACTATTCATTAAAAGAACCACAGCTGCTCTGCAGGCAGTCACAACTCATAATTAATATCCTTCTATATGTGGACATATAAAAAAATATTTTCTCTTTGTCCTAGTGTTTATGGCACTGATGTGTCAGACTGCTAGTAAATTTGAAACCTGAGGAGTTTGTTTTTAGAGTCTCCAGTGGAGATCAAAGTTTCAATAGTCACTCTCTCACTGAAAACTTTTGCCTGTATCAGGCTCATTAGTAGAGTTGTTACTAGAAGTACTGAGCAATATCTCTTTTATGAAGGTTGGACTGTTATAACAGCAAAATAAATTATTGCTGTGCAAAAGCAAGACAGAAAAATTTCCCTGAACTGGGGACCAATATACTTCAGCAAACACTGGCTGTAAAACAAAGAAATAGTCTCCTTCTCCAGCTCCCTCAGATATGATTTTTCCTCTGATACCTTGGGAGGGAAGCTGAGCTACAGCTACTTCCTGACTTGCAGGATTTTGGAGGGATCACTGTCCATCAGCAAGCTAAACCTTTCTGAAATACACTTATTGACATATACAACCCACACATAACTCATTAGCACAATATTTATGCATGACATTGTCTTGACTCTATCACCCTTACATGGCCAGGAGTCTGATTTTCCATCTATGTCAGTCTAACACTGCTGTACTTCAGTGAGCCCCTTAATTTTGGGCAGAGGACACAGAAAAAGACTAGAGATATTTAGAATATGAACAGTAGAGATATTTACAGCATGAACAATCATCCCCATTGTGAATGTGTGATCATAGAAATGCTTTGTAAAAACTTCAGCGTGGATAGAAAGGGACCCATTTGAAAGGATCCAAGCCACCCTTAGACTTTTTAATCTCCTGTTTCATCAAAGTAATTTTAAACCTTCCTCACTTTCTAAAGCTAAAGGACAAACATATTTTAAAAGCCTTTCAGATGTATTTATATGACTTTTCTAGCAAACATAAGATAATGATAAGATATGATTAAGGCATAATAAATTATCATCCATATGTGCAAAGCATCTGTCCTTGGTCTGTGAAAGTCTTTAATTCTGAAGATATAAATTCAGACTTTCATCTTTTTCTGTGGATGTTTTTGACTAGAAGTTAGTAATATAATTGTGACAGTATTATATGAATTTTGACCTGTTTGAAAAACACTCCAAGGACATCCCACAGTGTTGGGTGAAAATAGCTTATATGACTTCTTTTTTTCCACCTTAACATTGATGGACTGATGATGAATAACAGCAACTCTCCAGTTCCACTTTGGCTCACATGTGCAAAGACCCTTGTCTGTCACACCTGTCTACCAACCAAGGCATCTACTGTAGTACAGTCCTGTCAGCTTCATCAAATACTTCCCTGTATCATAACAGGTCATCCAGCGACTCTAAAACACATCTCTGCTGTTGGCAGAAGGCCACATTGCTTTTGAAACCCTCTCCCTTCTCCCAACCCTGGAAAAAACACGCTTGAAAGAAATACTAAGAGATGAAGAGTTTTCCATTCTCATTGCAAAAATTCTGAGTCTGTGTGCTCAATCTCTATTTAAGGGAGTGTAAAATACCCCCAAGGCAATGTCCCCAACAGATGACTCCTCTTGGATTTCAGTTATGTCACTGCCCAGCCAATAGGGCTGGGCAGAAGGAGGAGCTGAGGAATAACTGAATGAAACAGACCTGCCTGGTTAGAAAGATGCAAAATATCTTGACACACTTTGTCCTCTGCAGCTAGTCAAGGACACGTACAGATCTCTCCTGATGACAGCCTTCCCTTCCATAAATCTTGTGGTTTTATTTTTCAGTACCAGCCTGGCCATCTTCTGACACTCACGCTGCCACATAATGCTATGGAACTGCTGGATTGATGTGGTGCTAAAATTGCCTATAAGCAAGGTTATCAAATAAAAAGTGCTGCTTGGTTATTTTTCAGCATGCTTTTTTTTTTTTTTTTTTTTTTTTTTCCTTCCCTCAGAGTAACTAGTCAAAAATGCAACATTTTTTTACTAAATTTACTTCAATGCTATTGCCAATCTGCTGAATGTGACAGACCACATTGTGTATGGACACAAGCTTAAGACAGTATTTCACAATCCCTGCTTATTCCATTTGTAAGAGACATGGGAAATATATGACAGTCTCTCCTGCCTCATGATTAAGAGGCTGCTCTTCAGCTCCCTTTCCCTACTTACCTGCCATAAAATAGGTTATGAGATTAAAACGAGTTTTATTTAATTCTAACTTTTAACTGTAATTATGGAACGTTTGACACGGGAAAAGGCTAGTGGAAATACTGAATCTGTTTTACTCAAGTGGGTTTAGGCTATGTAGCCATAGCACAATGAAAGACAAAGTTCTGTAGAAGAATGAAGCAGATTTTGAAATGTTCTTGCTGTTGGGTAAGGTTACACTAATTTATGATGGGAAAATTGTATGTTACTTCATTGTAATGCACTTCTGGGTCAATTTTGCACATTACAGGTATGACACAGCAGAATCTCTAAACAAGATTAGAAATTCTGCTTTTATAGCTTGTCATTCTTTTATAGCTTTGTCATTCTTTCACAGAAATACCATCTAGAAGAAATCAAGTAGAGATGGCTGAATTTTCAGACTTCATAACAGGATGCTCTTCATTATCATGCTGGCAAGGTTATTGGAATGACTAGAAGGAGCAATAAGGAAAAAAAAAAAACAATGCACGGATGTGTGTGTGTGTGTGTGTATGTTTGCATTATGTGTGTGTGCATAGGTTGGAATCTGCACATTGCTACTGCAACTGCTCTGGCCTTGGAGCTTCCCTTCAGCTGTCCTAAGGCCGCCAGCAGTTAGCAGCAACTTTGCTTGTTGCTTGCTGCTTCAAAACATTTTCCTTTGATTTCTCTACCTATGTAGAGAGAACTAGCAAAAGAAATGCCAAGCAAATATAAGTTTTAGCTTCATTTTAGTGGTTTTCTTGATGTGACCCTTATGAAGGCCTGAGGATTTTTGTGCTCTTCTATTTAACACTGTTTCTTCTGTCAGTAACTCTTCCATGCCCTATCCTATGCCATTACTGAAGTTGGAATGCTATCCCCTTTAGGATCCTTGCTCTAATCTTTTACTTGTCCTGAGATGCTGCTACAAACAATAGGCCATGATGGCAAATTACCATAAGCATTTCGAGGTCACCTCTTTTGGGCTTTTGGTTTGGTTTTTTTTTAGTCTTCATTATTTTCCTCTTTTTTCATGGTTATAGGATATGGTTATACACCACTAGATCCAGTTGATATTTTATCACCATACCTCCCTGAGAACATATTTAGTCCATTGGTGACTCAGCTTTGCTCAAAGCACTCAGAGATGCCTTTTTAGTTCAATTTAGAGTGCAATCAAATATCAAAATTTTGCACCAAGGAAAATAAGCTGCCAGTTCTGCTGTCTGTTATGTAAAAATTTGTTTTTTTATGCTAGAGCTTTCAATACTTTAGGATAATTGTAGCTTCAAGAAAATGCAAATTGATAACTAGCAGTTTTACCAAGGAAATAGTCATTTAGAGTTACATTCTGCTTAACCTTTATGATATTTCTCGTCTCTAAAGCATATGCTTGATTTATGTCTTACAGAAATGAATATCCAAAATGAAAGGACAATGTACTGTTTTGTAATCTTTGAATACCTTGTTACTTTACAATGACCAGGCAACTTTCTGTCTGTAGTTTTGCAAAGAGGTTCCTGGCTGACCCAAAAGTTATGTGTTTTATCTTTGTTGGTCTACAAGAGCTTAGCCAGGTAAAGTAGTGCATCTAGTACTTCAAGTACAAGCCTCCTTTTGAAGTCTTGCCAACAGCCTCCTTTTATTTTGAATGACTTGGCAGATATTGGGGAAAAAAAATAAAATTGTGGCTATGCCTTGAAATATGTCCCCCTTTACTTTGCTGCAAGAATCCCGTCCCTGTCACTTGCATTGAAGAAAATTGCTAGCTGAACTTATGAACTTGCTGTGCTGAGATGTTCTGTGTGGTATTGAGTTAGCATTGCTGGCTGGATCCATGAGGCAACTATGTCAAAAAAAAAAAATCTGCTTAGGATTTTAGAAAAGCTCACTCAGTCGTGGATTGTGTATTGAGATTATGTCTAATTTCTGTGATTTAATTTCTTTTGTTGGTCATGTACAATCTTAATAAACAGTGACATATTAAAGCCTAATGGTAGCTGCATTTGTTTTAAAGTGCTCATGAGCAGGATGAAAGAAGACTGAAATAGGAAGTATGGATATGGAAATCTTATAGGAATTGCAGACCATATTCATCCCATTTGGAAATGCCATCCTCCAGCAGCTATCTCCTGATTATATCCCTGCTGAGCACACTGCCAGTAGGGGTAGGAAAGGAGAAGCAGAAATGACTGTACAGACCTCCCAGGTGATATTTGTGATGGAGCAAAACAAAACCAGTGTCATCTATCAAACACTGATGATGCTATGGCAGAAATAAATTATAAAAGGGAAGAAAAATTTCGTACCCTGAGATTAGTTTTTATCACAGTATCTTCTGCCCAAAGGTGGACTGTGGGTGGAAATGGAGACATCAGATGCTGTTGGATTCAAAACAAAAACGGCAAAATATGCAATGAAAGTGCAAGCAAACAACAGAATCAGCACACAGATTTGTAATAAGTATGTGAGCAAGTTAGCATTATTTTACCTTATTTTACAAGCAAGAACCCAAGCACAAAATTTAGTGCTAGTTTAAATTTCCAATTTCCTAATTTCTATTAATAGAAGTGTCTGATAAGAGATGTCATGGGTGCAGAAAACATTCCACATGAAGAGTGATTGAAACTGTCTGTGACTTCTTTATTTAGAAAGGAAAGAAACAGGAGAGGCTCAGTTGGAGAGAATAAGAATAATAAATGGTTAAATGAAGGCAGATAGAGTCAAGAGAGTTCCCATTTCCATGAAAGAAGAGGCTATTCTTTGAAAGTAAGAGAAAACTCCAAACCAGTAAAAACAATTAAATTTCTGGAAGTCAAATTGACAATGACTAAAGCTTGTCGCTACAAGGTACCATTAAGCTAAAAACCTTGGGAGAATTCAAAAGAGAAATAGAGACAAAAGACTTCCTGACTAAAATGCAGAAGAATGGGAAGAAAATAAGCCTACCCAGTAGAAAAAAAACCTTCTGATTGGAAACAGACACTAGATTTAAGACTAATGTCAATAAGAAGAATTTTTTTCCTAAAATTATGTTATTTGGTACTGTCTATCTACCACAAGGTCCTCTGCTTCAGACAGCATTTGACATTAGCTGGAGCTAGAAACAAGAGTCTTGCTCAATGGACCACTGCTAAACCTTGCTTGTGTTGTACCTCACAGGAAGATGAAATAGATTTTATAATTCAGAAAATATTTCTAATACTTTTTTTCCCTGGAAATTACTCAGCACATCTTTCATTTGTGTTGGGAAAGGGATGGACAGTTCCATGATATGGGAATTGGTTATTTTGATGGCTGCTTTGGCCAGCTGTAATTTCATCTCAATGAATCTTCTATCTTTTAAATATGCCTGTTTCCTTTACAGTCTTTCTATTGCTCACAGGCAACTTCTTTGCTCCTACCTGTCTCCTTCTCTATTTCTCCTCCTTCCTAATCACAGCTTGAAACTACCATTTCTGGCATGCCTCAGTCTAAAGGACTAATATTGTACTAAACATTGCTTGACCTGTAATTCAGGCATTATTTTAAAAACAATAAGTATTTTTCTCTTTTTCTTGCTCACCCAAATCAGCTGCAGTGGGAAACTTTTCATGCAAGATAAGAATGTCAACACCTTGCCAAATAAAACAAATTAAATGTCTCACTAATGAGTGGGGTGGTGGGATGGTTTTAGGTATCGTTTTTTGCTGAAGTCCAGAGGATTACACTAGAATTACATTGGATATCCATAAACCACCAGGAAGAAAAGAAAGTGATATTCCTATCCCTTCTTGTTCAGGTGAGAAATAACAGATGGAATGAAATAAAACAAAACTGAGAAGCTCCTCCCTACTGTGTATAGGGAGTTTTGTGTGTGTGTGTGTGCAATTCTATGAGCTGCACAGAGCCAAAGAAGCACAAGCTCTTTACAAATAAATAAAATTCCTCCCAAAAAATTACCCATAGGAAACTGTTCACAACTTCAAATGAAATGTGGACTTCAAGTTCCTGTTTATTTTTTTCTGCTCTATGACTGATTGCACAATAATAAGGACCTCTATTTAGCTTAACAAATACTAGGATTTCTGTTTATCATCTGAAAATAAGTGTTAGAAATTTTTTTTGTAAACTTACAGCACAAAAGATCAAAAAATATTTTCAAACAGAATGGAAAATATGAGATAGTAGTGTTTTACCGGAATATTGTTCAAGGTTTCTTTCAGCTGATCGCTAGGTGCAAGAGTGGATGAGAACCAAGAAAGAGAAGTTCAGAAAGTGTTCCAGTCAGGGAACAAAATCTCAGATATTTATGAAGACGTATAATTTCCTGTTTCTCATACATAGTTACCTAATAAATTCACTGCATAACAACACTTTGTATGACTTTGTATAACTCCATTCTGCTTGATATCAGTGAGACAACAGTAAAAGAGTATGAGCAATACATTCTCTGCAAGAGAAGACCTTTTTGATTGACTTATAAAAAAGTACAGAAAGCTCAACAATTTACCATTCAGACAATAAGCTATTCTCATGAAATTTATTTCTTTTTCAGTTTGCTTTCTATGTGCTAGCAAACACATATAATCAGCAAATTTAAAAGAGTAAAGTATTTATAAAAGCACAGTTTAAGCTTTTCTGAAATACCTTTTGCATTATCCCATGAAATCTGGATCATTTGAACTCTGGAACTGTGAGCTGGCCTCAGGATGATATTTGTGATGGTTGTGAAAACACATCTTCCCCTCAGAGGGAAATGTTAATTAACATATCTACTGTTTAGATAGAAAAGAATTACCATGTCATTTCTATTTTTTCCCCGGCTTCAACTATTAGTTATGACTGGGAATAAAAGCACAAAATGTTGTTAGGTCTTGTAAAGCAAAAACGACCCACACCCACTGCCACCCCAAAAAGCCAAAAACCCACCCAGAAAGAAAAGCACACAAGAAAAAGACATTCATCAAGATCTGTCTCTCCAAAGAAACCTCTAAAATGTATCCAATAAATCACCCAGTCTTTTCAAATACCACTTTTATGTTCATGAGAGTGACTGCCATCTAGCAGGACACTGTTCTCAAATATATTTTAATCTGCATTGAAAAATGTGAACATGTCCAAATGTCCAAGGTAGGATAGTTGGAAGTTAAAGAACCAACATCCAAATGTTATTTTGTGCACTATACGCTGTATGTTTTGGAGAAGACTTGGAGAAATAAAAGAAAAATCCCCTTGGGGTGGCAGTGGGTGTGGGTTAGCACAAGAACAATATATTTTATTGGATCTGAGTACCTAAGACATCATGGTGGAATTCTGCAGTGCTGTAACACCAGATCAATTTCTCTCATATTTGAAATATAAAATACAAAAAGACTGCTAGGACTCATTTATTGCTTTAGGAATTGTAGCTTTTATCCCCAAGTTTTCTGGAAGAGGTGAAGGCTGAAGAAGAACCAGATAATGTTTGCTAATCAAAATGCAGTAAAATAAATTAAATTAAAAAAAAAAAAAAAAGAAAACAACAAAAGAATGCCAAACCAAAACACCAAAGGGAGAACTGGGAAGGACTTTGTTTAAAGCTGCAGATGAATGCTTTCTTGGCAGATGGATAGGTGTTAGAATTTGACACTACAGGAATGCAAGTAGAAATTAATTTTATGGGGCTTTTAGCTTGTATCACTACATAACTTCACAATGATAAAAGTGAGTAGTTGGTTAGGTTGTGCTGCTGTAGTATTCAGTCTTAGTGAAGCTGGATTGTAAAAGTAATGCAAAGAATTGAAATAATTTTTAACAGCTGCTTTGTAAATGCATAGAAAAATGTCAGTTCTCAAGGAACTTATTTGATATGACACATGTCAAGCACATTACTTAAAGAGAAATACTGTGAGGAAGGAAAGTCTTGGACTTTAACAAAGAAGGGACAGTTAAGACAATCTATCAGTGGTTTCCTACAAATTGTGCTTTTCGTCATTTGTAATCTAGTAGCATCTGGAAATCTCAGATCATTCATGTTTCCCATATTTCCCCTGTCACACCTTAAATGTTCCCATCTTTTTAAGTGGGGCTTTAGGACTCATATAGTGCTAATTGCCCTAGAAAATGTTCAAGTGTTTAAGGTTAGTGATGGATGACTTTGGAGAAGAGGCAGAGTTGGCTTCTCCAGGGTAACTAGTGAACACAGTAATATAATCTAAATGTCTGAAACATCCTCATCATACATGACTCTATTGGAGAGTAAAACACGAAAAATTACTGCAATGGCAGCACAAGCATTTTACATATAATAACTTGATCATTACTTCAAAAAACTACTCACAATTTTTTTTTCTGTAAGTGTCAGCAACTTTTATTTTTGTGCCAATGTTTTTTTCTTTAGATTTAATAGAGGAAATAAGTTCATTTGAAATTGCCCAAGTGCATAAAAACTAACAATTTGCAAAGCACTTACACTGTTTAAAGTAAAAAATTAAATGATCAGAGAGACACGTTTTCAAGAAATAACTGAATCATAGGCTTTTATTGCCTAAAAGTTTCTATTTCTCATACTTTTCTCAAATTCCATACACAACTCATGAAATGTGCAAACTTAAGAGGCTTAGGGCCTGAAATTTTGCATTATCCAAGGAATAGGGACAGTACAGTACAAGACTCCACATGCAGATTCATGAAAGTGTTTTAAAGCTGACCCAAAGGCTGTTAATGCAGACTGCCTCCGTGTGCTTTTAGAGGGGAACATCTCTGAAGGAACTTTGCACTAAAGCACAGACATTTAGGAGTTTGGCAAAGGGCCTTTTGTAAAGGCCCTATTTATCTGCAGCAATGAAGAAGTACCGCGATGTCAGTGTCTTCTGGGATTCAGTCCCCCTTGATTTATGTTCCTTTTTGTCACAAATTGCAGCCTGGCATCTTACACCAAGCTGTGATGTTCCTTTCTGACACCTGCCTACAGTCTATTCTTAAGCAAAATAGATTAAAAAGCTTCACATAATCTGATACATATTATATTTCCAATTATAAATAGGCACAACTGGAGCATCTTTTTATAAGTGTAAGTTATCTAGGACCCACTTGTAAAGGTTAACTTTTTCCTTCAAACTGTGGTCATTTTGGATAATGAATCTGGTCTCAATTACTTATTTTATGCTGATTCAGAAAGGATTCCTTGCAGAACTGGGACAAAATCTTTGCCAAAATTATTTTGTTATTATATTATTTTCAAGAAATAAGAATTAGCTTAACCTGAAATGTTTTATTACATTGTCCCAGCATATTTCTGCAGTGAAGGAATATCAATTTAATCATTGAATCCAATCTCACTGGTTTCTATTGTAATTTCTCTTTTTTTTTTTTTTTTAAGTTGTTCAAGAATTAATTAACTTTATTTTAGAAATTTCCTTCAGTTTCAATTTTTAATCTCAATGCTTGACTCAGAAACAAAACATTCTGGTTTTGTCAGGAAGAACGTATGCTTTACCGGAACAGAAACACAAAAATTACGTGTTATAAATAGCAGCTAGACAACAACAACCAACACTAGTAATATCAAAACAAGAATAATCATACTTTCCAGTTAAGCTAGATGTAATTATTTCCTTTAACTGTTGGTGACTCTGGTGTGAGCAGTCATAAATCAGCAATTGAGAAACTTTTATTTCTCACTATTGGACTGTATACACTGGGATTTCCTCACAGTGGCTGTGTACCAAAGCCAGTCTTGAAGCTCTTAAGACACATCTTGATTGTCCAGAAAAATGCAGGACACCCTCCAGAAACTGCTTCTTACCCCGGAGTCAGAGAAAACATCTGAGAAAAATTAGTGCATCAGGAACATTCCCATTGGCTAAATCATATTTGGTAACTTGATGAAAAGGAAATTTTTAGTTAGTAGGAAATTTTTAGTGTTATTTTTAGTAGCAGTATTTTGATGTCATTAAGTAATCTGAGATGCAATGAATTAATTAGAGTTAATTATCTTCCCTTCTACAGTAAATAATACAGCACCTATTTTCTGATTTTGTGGTAAGTGGTCTACAGTAATTTTAAGGAGCAATAAGTTCACAAAAAACCCATGTTAGATGTTTTACTCATATCTGTGGCACCTCTAAAGTTATTGGACCTGCATAACACTTTGTCATATAATAAATCAAACTTTTAAGAATGTTGACCATGCTGTAATTGTAAAGATGAAAATATTGCTAACACAAGACATTTAGACTTTTCTAGATTTCTTAAATCTTAGATTCATGTGTCTTTGAACCAATGCCTCATGTTGATTTGGTTTTTGCACTGTTTCAATTCAATAGTCTAGTAGACTGCAAAAAAAGATTATGTTTAGAGTCTGATCCTAAACCAGTGAATTTGATGAATGAACTCCCTTTTGTTTAAGCTAGGTTTAGGTTGGACCTGCAAATCTAGTAATAAACAATACAAAAAAATCTTCATTTTGTCTAGAAGGCTTTCTGCCATCTTTTCTCAATGCTCCTTATGAAAAACTAAATCCCTGTATCCAGTCTCACTCACTTTAATCCATGAGTAGAGGTGATTGAAATCAACGTGAAAAAAGGACATTTTGACATTGTACAATTTCTAATGCTGCCAACACAATTTAACTAATCGTAGGAGACACAAAAATATGGTTTTACTACATCATTGTAGACTCAGTGGGGACCTGACACTGGGAAGACGTGAGTACATTGAAGGAAGCACACGTGGGCCAATGAGGGAAAGCCAGGACTGCTGTGAGAAGAGGGTAGTGATGTGGGAGGCATAGGCAGCTGAACAGCTATTGAAGTAAAGACAGTGGAGAAGACTCGTGTCTGAAATATCCTGATACTCGCAGCCCCCTTCTTTGTTATTTGGGTCTCAAAGCTGCCATGGGGAGCTGTCAGAATTAAGCCAAATTTCTGAATTTGCCTTCAGGACATCCTGAATTTCCAGTACTGAAAATGGATTTAATTAAGACAGTAGCATAATTTTTCACCTTATATCCTGTGCAAGTGAACTTCTGCCTTTCAGAATTTTCCTTTCATTACATAAAAATATTTTTTGAGTGTCTTGCTCAACTGGGTGGACACCTCTCACTGTATTACTTTGTTGACTGTAGATAAACTTATGTATGCTCTGAAAATGTGCCTTTTCCTGGCACACATAATTGTGGTGCCAGTTTGCACTGCCTCTGCATAGGTGTGAGCCTGAGTATAACTCTGTACAACATGACTTCTGAAATGCCACCATAAAACATAAATGAGTGCAGTGAATGTGACTCATTAGCTCATCTTAAAAGAAAATATGCAAAAAAAGATTACTGCAACTGGGCATATGATCCTGAGAATATTGGACACAAATCAAATACCTTTAATTTTTCTAACTTCAAAGGAATGAGTTTGGAAAAGGAAGTAAACAAAGTTTGTCTTGGATACACTGAATTCTCATGTCAAGATAAATTAAGAAAATGTGTTTATTTTTCTTGCTAGATCTTTGTGTTCTGCTTGTATAGCAAAAAACATTTAGATCCATTAAAAAACACTTCCCCCTTGGATTAATCCCCAGTTTGTATTCTCATGTTTGAAAACTGGCCAGTGTGAAGGGCAGTTTGTGTAGTCCAGTAGGAATAAAAGAAGACAAACACCCATAATACCAGAAGGTCTATTTAATCTCTATTCACTGTGGCAAGGATCAATCAGATGCAGCTGGAATAGCCCCTTGAAGTTTGTGCCAAATTGCTGAACAAGGCAGTAGGTTTGTTAAAGTGGTTAGCAATCCCCTCTATGGAAAAAAATTGTGAAATAAAATAAAACCTTTTACGTCCTCTGATTCTCTAGAGTGGTGCCCATTGTAAGCATTAAAAATCACCCATTTCTTTAGCACCTGCCTAAGTAATACCAACAAAGACGTCATCTCATGTGAAGACTTTAATATATTTGAATTCAATATTTTCATTTAAGTGTTCCTGCTGGAGTAGAACAGTCAACACACACTAACATAAAGATATATAAATAAATTAAGAAAAACAAGGATCATGAAATAACTACCAGTTAGACATGTGGTCTCCTTGAAAGAAAGGATACTATGCCCAAAGAGCACTGTATTGTGTTTTTCTGCAACACATGGTGTGTGTATTCTTTATAACTCTCCCATGCCTGCATGAAATTTGGTCAGACACAGTTCCTTCACTGTTAAACTATCACAAAATGCCTTACAAAAAGGCCAGAAAGAATGAACTGTGGTTCCTGTAACAACTGAGAGTAACAGAGCAACTGTTATATGACCTCATTAGCAGGTTATGCACAACCTTAGCCATTACAACATGTTTCAGTAAGAGAGGGAATGTCAGGAGAGCCACTGGACTGCATCCAGAAACTTTTAGCAAATGTGCAGTACAAATTCCCAGTTTATGACCTGCTGGACAGCCAGCAAGGATAACCATAAGAGATTATAACTTCAATCCTTATGCTGATGACTGTTCCCCTAATACAGACCACTACTTTGTGTGAGTATGCTCAGGAAAAATCTTCACTTACAAAAGTTACAGGAAGTTTTCATACAATTTTTTAAAATTTGTTTTAAACTGTCTGCAAACAATGGCAAGCAGCTGGTTTGCTTTTTTTTTTTTTATTTGTATCATATTATCTCACAAAAATGTTGATGAGATCAAGTTTTGGGGCAGTCTACTGTGAGTTATCCTCAGTCAGTCTGGATTTAAGGACAATATATATTTTTATCCCCCTTTTATATACCTGTGAATAGTAGGATTCCCTGATGAGTTACAAAAGCCCCAAATGCAAGCAGTGTCATTAATAAATGACCACATTATTAAAAAAACTCCCACACATTTTCCTGTCTCTGCCCTGCTAGCTGCATCTGTGTCTGGCTGGTTGGATGAACCATTATCTAAGCCACTGACCAGGGAGGCAGATTTGTCACACAGCCCTAAATTACAGACATCACTTTGTCAGAAGAGAGACAATCAGCTACAATTTTAAAAACACAACAGTGGCATTTAAAAGTGAGCACAGACCAGGTGCAATAGGATTAAAAATGATGACAGGGTAACACATTGGTACCACATTCCAAGACTTAGAAATTAAATTATTAAAACTGATAAGAAGCTGGTAGTGTTGTAGTTTCTGGTCTTGGTGACAGAGAGCCCACTTCTCCCAGACAGTCACCAGCTGCCCACTTTGAGCATGCAAAGAGTTCCTCTGAGATCAACAGCTCGAAAGCCTGATGGAGGAAGAGAAGACATGACATACTCCAATCAAATGAAAGGAAAATGGCAATGACTGTCTGAGGAGAAGCAATTTTGGGGGTAAGATCATTGTTCATCTCATTGCTGTTATCTAAAGTCAAGTAGCAGTTTCTTTCATGAGTTGGGGAAGGATCAGTGTGTATGATCATGAGTTACATGTTCATTAGGAGCCATTTGTTGTAACTACAGAAAGCAAGCGCAGCCAAAGGTGTACAAGGAAGATATCAGTGTGAGGGGGTTAATAGGCTTTGCACAAGGAGATGTTGGACCTCCTTTCTTCCAGATGTAGATGACAATTCAGCAGCCTGTTGCACTCCTGTGGGGGCACAGTTTGGGGGCTGTCTTGTCAAGCTGCCCCTTCCCACATTAGCCACATCAGTTTGTCCTTTCTCAACCTTTCCACTAGTTTCTAGTAGTTTGTATTCAGATTTGAAGGAGATGTAGTAGCATGTTGTTTATTCTGCTGGCGTAAGGAATTTCTCTGTATTTATTATACTCCTGGGGCAATGCTATTGATGAGTATTTGCTGAGGACTGCTACTTTACAATTACAGCTGTTTAAAAAATTGTCAAGGATGACCAAAGTTTCGAAAGAAAGGTAGTATGAAAAGAATTTAATAACTAAACAGCAAATTGTTTATTTTTTTTTTTTTTGGAAATATTTCACTTCTGCCTTTGAATACAACTGGCCATGGATTTATGTTGAGTCTGTGAATTCCCTATAACTATGGCCCTCCAGACTCAATATTGATCTGAAATTAGGCAACCCATTGAATTAATGTTTAATTTTTCTTTTTAATTTCATTCATAGACTTAATTCTTAAACTGGAAAATATGTACATTCATCTTAAAATTATTTTATTTTATTAGTGAGCTGGAATACATCTCCAAAAATATTATTTTTTAAATAAGCTAATAAAAGAAAAACTAGAGAGTGGTAAAATATAACCAAATTAATCAGAATGTTAAAAACTGTCCTCTGTGATTAGAGGAAATAACTCTGCCCATTTAGCTCTTCTCTGAGGAGAAATCTGAGTAAATAAATGGCCTTTGTAACATGACCAAAAGTCAACAACACTCAAGCTCTCTCCCAAATCCAGCAGTGTTTGTGCCTAGGAGGGCATCGTTAGGGCAATTACTTGATTAAACAGCCAGTCCATTTTGTTTATTTGTTACACTCCTCAAAGAAGAAGAGTTCACTCTCCCAGGAGCATTTGTGTATCCAGTAAATAGAAGCAGGTTAATTACATGCCTTAAAATCACAGGGCAGAAAATGCTATCCACCTTTGTCTTCTGCTAACCCACAAGCAGGAGCACAGCTGGAGAAAGACAAGACGTGTCTTGCTTGCCTGGCTGCAGGCCTTGCGTGTCTCTGAAGGTGCACAGCTCTGCTGAGGATGCAGCTCTCTTTTCAAAGAACTGTAGACAGATTTGCACTATATGAATATTATAAGATAGGTACAGCATTTATTTATGTCACTTAAACAGTATTACTTGCTTATTGTTTTTAAGAGATGGCATTAAGAAGTGTTCATTGTATCTCAAAACATCTGCCACTCTTACTGGTATTTACAGACCTTTTCTTTCTCCTATCCTCAGATCAATTTGTCTTTAAGGAAGATTTTCTTTCATTTCAGGTTATTTTGTCCATATATTTTTACTTTCAAAAATCGCTCATAATTTAAACCAAATCTCTGGCATTCAACATTTGACACAAATACTTTCACTAGGGGGTTTGGAGTTTTTTTCAGGATCATGTTACCAGTCTTTGGCTTTGTCAATATCAGTCTTAAAGTGGAGCCTTGAAGAAGCCAGAAACATGGCATATTTCCAGCTCTGCTTGCCTCTAGTATATACAGACAACTCCTGGGCAGCAGTTACAGTGATTGCTGAAATGCTTGCAGGCAGCCTGCAGATACAGAATGGAGGTGAACCGAGAGCATCCAAAGTGCCTCACACTGAGCTAACAGCACGTCAACAGCACATAAACCTCTAACTGTGCCTAAGAGGTGGTGTCTCATCTTGTCAGGGAAGCAAGACCCAGAGCTATGTTTCCATGTTCACTATCTGGACATCTCTCAAAACACAATGTAAAAATATTTACTGTGGCTTGCAGATTTTTTGTCTTTTTTCTCTCAACTCTCTTATTCTCATCTTTCTCCTCTCTTACATATGTAGAACATCAGCCAGAAAAGGTCTCTGCCCAATTACTTTTCTCTCCTGAGCACACTGACAATATGCCTGTATGACTTGGGATTTTGACAGGAGTATCACTCCTTATATATAACTGAAATGAGGGTAGGTGCCTCTTCTTGGTCTGACTTCAACCACAGCAATACTACAGCTACCGTTTTATACATATAAATGCATATATGTGTGTGTATATCTATCTATCTATATATATAGATATACACACACAGTCTAAAGTCCTATAAAATATGAAGCTTTTGTTACTTCACTTTCCCTAGGCCTTAAATTAAAGTAATCAGTATCAAAACTTAATAGACTGTGGGATTAAAATACTGGTATTTACCCAAATTTACATATCACAAAGTTTAAAGGAGTGTGATTAGTATAAATCCATAAATCACTGAAATAATTGGAAGAAAAGAAGACTTTTAAAACAATTTTATATGAGGCTGGGATATATTTCTGTTTCACTGTTTTCAGAGATATAGGAAAGGAAACACATAATTCCTTTCTCTGGAATAGGTGCAAGAACATCTCCAAGACTGGAGTCCATCCAGAAGATTTGCTGCTAATCTGTTAATTAGAGATATGTGCAATGCTGGAGTGATTCACAGAATCATAGAATGGTTTGGATCAGAAGGGACTTTAAAGATATTTTTTTTCCAATCTCCCTGCCCTGGTCATGGACACCTTCCACTAGAGCAGGTTACTCAGAGCTCCACTCAATCTGGCCTTGAACATTTTCAAGGATGGAACATCCACGGCTTCTCTGGGAAGCCTGTTCCTGTGCCTCAGCACCTTCACAGAGAAAAATTTCTTCCCTATATTGAACTCACACCTACCCTTTTCCAGTTTAAAGCCATCAGCCCTCGTCCTATCACTTACATGCCCTTGTACAAAATCCCTCTTCAGCTCTGTTGTAGCCCCTTTAGGTACTGGAAGGTGCTATAAATCTCCTCAGACACTCATCTTCTCCAGGCTGATCAACCTCAGATCCCTGAGCCTGCCTTCACAGGAGAGGTGCTCCAGGCTTCTGAGCATCTTCATGGCCCTTCTCTGGGCTTGCTGCAGCAGGTCCACGTTTTCCTGTGCGGAGGCCCCTGATCTGGATACAGTACTCCAGGTGGGTATCACAACGGTGGAGTAGAATACAAGGAGGATTATCTCTTTTGACCTGCTGGTCTTGGTTCTGTACAAAGTACATTTTAAGGTATATCACACAGTCTCACCACATTCTCTGCCTATTCTAAGTAAATCTGATTCTTCTGTCTAATTTTTCATATATAGAGTGCGGGGTTTTGTATAATATATTTAGACCTGATCCATATGTGTTTTGGCTGTGGAAGTTCTTCCTAAACAGGGCTCACACTGAAGACAGCAGAGTGTTTTACTTTCTTAGCCAACCTGAGTACAAGATAAGGAAGGAAGCAGAGCTGATACAGGAGCATGGCCTCATTTAGATAAATGTTCCCTAACCCAGCATACTGCATACATTCAGGGGGCTGGAATTTTGCTTTTGGTAATAGAACTTTGAGGAGAGAATTAACTGTGCACATTCTGCTTACATTTTGCTGCTTTGCTGTGAGCTCAAAATCCTTTAGATTAATTTGTATATTTTCAGTCACACTTTTTTTTTTTTTTTTTAGGGACTTTTTTGTATTTCATTAGCTGAAAGGTGACCCTAATGGCCTTCTATCCCAATATTTCTTCACAGTTGCAGTACTTTGGCTCAAATAAAAATATTTGCTCTGTTATTACACTTTGGATTTCAGTGATTTGATTAATTAATTGTTTGACATCACTATACAAGTGACTTAATAGCATGTGATATCAAACTTTACTGATTGCAAGAAATCATGCTGAAAGTTAATCTACTTTATTTGAGTGGAGCCATAAGCAAACTGGTAAAAGAAAAATAATGCTCAGGATAAAAAGCAGTGCATAAAGCATGACAAATATGTATTAAAAGTATAAGTATTTACTCAGTTATCTTTTTAATCTTGTAATCAGCTGTATCTTTTCAGAACCTTGAAACTCTTTCCTTCCCTAATCCTTTCAGATCTTTTAATTTAGGAGATATATTTCTCTCCTGTTAAAGAGTAGAGAGGAAACCAAAATGAAATGTCAAATTTTAAAAAGTACTGTGAACTGGCAGACCAATAGCTCTGCAGAACAGCACCAATAGTTGTAAGATTTCATCACATCATACCCAATCATTCAGATGCTTTTATCAAAAAGGAGAAAAACCTCACAGAATATCTTCTGTCAAAAAAAAGGGAGAAAAAAGGAAAGAAATTATTGATCTTTAATTGAAGAACAGGGATTAATTAAGTCATTAAATTAAAAGCTGCTGGGTCTTATGAAACAGGTATGCTCCCATTCAAGTTGTTGACCCCAATTGCAATACAACTATTTTCCTCAAGGATAAGAGTCTTTGAACCAGACAAGAGATCTTCAACTCCAGAGCAAGACTGTGAAATGAACTTCTGAAGGAACTAGAAGTCATAATTTCTTTGACCTAGCTATATTTAACACAAGCACTTTGCTGCATGTACATATGACAAAGTAAAACCTACCAGGGAAAAATATTTTACTTCATGAGCAATTTCTGCTTTGGGAAGAGGATAAGAAGATAAAAATCTCATGTGGCAGCTGCCACTCTTGTGTCACAGAATATTACTGGCAGGCACTGAGAAACCATGCTAATGAAAAGGCAACTATAACCCATATAAAGGTCTCAGCAAGAAATACTTCTCTGGTAATAAAAAGGTGGTATACATCCAAGCAACTGATTATCCATCCCTTCAAAATGGACTTCTAACATTAGAACTTTAATTAATCAAGTCTTGCTGTTTAATGGTCTTCAAGAAAAGGTGAAAACCAGCACAGTGTGGAACCAATTATCTTGAGTGTCATGACATGGGCTATATATGGGAGTGTTGGTCTGCTGGAGGGCAGGAAGCTCTGCAGATTAATCTGGACACCCCGCATTGATGGGCCAAGGCCAGTTTTATGAGGTTCAGTAAGATGAAGTACTGAATCCTGGACTTGGGTCACAACCACGCCATGCCCTGCTACAGATTTGGGGCAGAGTGGCTGGAAAGTGGTTGCCCACTGGAAAAAGACCTGGGGTGCTGGTTGACAGCAGCTGAACATGAGCCAGCGTGTGCTCAGGTGGCCAAGGCAGACAATGGCACCTGGCTTATATTAGGAATAGTGTGGCCAGCAGACCAGGGCAGTGATTGTCCCCCTTGTACTCAGCACTGGTGAGGCTGACCTCGAATCCTGTGCTCAGGTCTAGATCCCTCACTGCAAGGACACTGAGCTGCTGGAACATGTCCAGAGAAGGGCAACAGAGCTGGGGAAGGGTCTGGAGCACAAGTCTCATGAGGAACATCTGAAGGAGTTGGTGTTGTTCGGGAGAAAAGGACTCAGGAGAGACCTTATCGCTCTCTACAACCACCTGAAAGCAGGCTGTAGTAATGTGGAGGTTGGTCTCCTCTCCCCAAGGTAGGACAAGAGGAAAGGGCCTCAAATTACATCAGAGGAATTTTAGATTGGATATCAAGAAAAAATTCTTCAAAGAAAGGGTTTTCAAGCAATGAAACAGGCTGCCCATGGAAGTGGGTGAGTCACCATCCCTGGAGGAGCATAGATGTGGAACTTAGGAGTATGATTTAGTGGCGGACTTGTCAGCGCTATAGCAACTATTGGACTTGATGATCTTAAAGGTCTTTTCCAATCTAAATGATCCTATGATTCTAGGACCTGCCCGCCTGCTCCTCCCTTTTTGTCCTTTTTGATAGAACATTGTTACTCTTTGGATAATGCTGTTCTGTGTTTTAGTGTATCTATCAAACAGATCTCTTGGATGAAGTAGCTGCTTTTATTTAGTCTAAAGACTTGATTTTCTGACCTTCTGTTTCCCATAAAGAAGCAGTAGGCCTTGAAAATGTTTTGGAGTTGAATCTTGGGCTGTTCAACTTTGCTGGAGGTTATGTTTCTGAAACATTCCCTATGTTCAGCAGTAAAAAGTAAACTCTACTTGACTGCGCCTGCCTTTAGTGCTACAACGCTGTGTAAAAAAGTGTTGGTAAATCTCCCTGCTCCTTTAAAATCTCTGGTGTTTAGGAGAGTTCTATAAAAGAGGTAGGAGCAGGTGTACCCTCACTCTGATGGCTAGCAAACCAGACATTTAGCATTTCTTTCTCTTTCTAGGACTGTGATAGCTGAGATTGCGTTTTTACTGTGGAAATTCTGGCTTCTCTCAGATGGACAGTGCTAAAAGGCATTTTAAAGGGATGAGATTATGGTGACAGAAAAGGAGTTGACTCGTGGGCCCAGTTTCTGCTGTGTTCCCTGTTGCTGTTGGGCTCTGTGCTGCAGGTCATGTTTGCATTGCAGCATTACAAGCATTCCTGACTCTGTCTTTTCTCTTTCCCATTCAGTACACCAGTATTAATGACCATCGTGGTATCCCTTGACATCTTCATTGAAATATTTCTTGTCTTTCTTGTGGACAATAAAGACTTCAAACACAGAAAAAACCCTCCATCTGTGAATGGTCTTTGACATTTGCAAACACGGCAGTGTAATGTTAAGTACTTTTCAATCTTCATGTTTTCCTTATTACTCCAGAGCACATCTCTCTCTGGTTTTACTTCACTTTAAACTGAAGAAAGCTTCTTTTAATGTAGTGCTAGCCATGGGGTACATGGACTGCAGTTATGATATACACACACAAAATAAACAGGCTCCAGAAGGCAAGAGCAATCATGCCAGATGACATTTCCATAACTGTGGGAAATTGTAAAATCACGTTTTTTTTTCCAGATTAAATAATTAGATATTCCAAGTGTGACAATCCTTGGTACTAACAGATAAAAAGAGTGAAAAGAACCTCACATAGATGTTATGTTATGTATGTTATCTTTCTCATGTCTCTGTAGTGTTTTTTGGTATAGTTGGAAACTGTCAAATGGGAAAACCGTCTCTTATCCATACACCCCTACAAATATGACTATACAGAATTATGAAATTGTGTGAAACTCTGTCAGGGGAAAGCTGTCTGGATTGTACTTTTTCCTGTAACTCTTGCAGAAAGCATTTTTCAGGCAAAACCGTTTGCTCTTATAGAATTTGATACACAGGTAGACAACAAATACACGTACACTCAGTACTCATCATTAAGA
The DNA here is from genome assembly GCF_026979565.1 of Vidua chalybeata. Lineage (NCBI taxonomy): Eukaryota > Metazoa > Chordata > Aves > Passeriformes > Viduidae > Vidua > Vidua chalybeata. Next base: position 119,647,483 of record NC_071530.1, on the reverse strand, counting down.
AATTAAGCATAGATGTTAATTGTATTTTTAAAGAAAGAAAAAAAAATCATCTCAAATAGCATTAAAAATTCTTTCTTAAAGATTCCTGCTACTTTAAAAGCCTGACTGTTGACTGTCTTCTAAAACTCTTCTCTGAAAAAAATACTTTTAGGAATAAGGCAAGGGCCATAAAACTGACTGAAATTAAAGTTTTGGCAACAGTTGCTACTGTCTTCAGTAGTCTGTGGAAAACTTCATAAGTATGAAATTAATTTTGTCCAAACATTTTTTAGGAAAACTTTATATGTGTTCTGGATTTTCTTTACCTTCATCACTGATTTCTAATGACTATGTGTGCAAAATTAAACAAATCTGTTTCTTCTCTTGCTTTAGCTATTTCCTGGTGCTGCATTGGCTCTGTTTCATGATGAGCTGTTGATATTGCAAAATCTGGCTTGTGGTGCACAAAATAATTCAGTTCAAGAAGTTAAATGATTCAAATATCCCAATACTCAGCAAAGTGGAGGAAACTGAGAGACCTCTTTAAAATAACTTGCTGAAGTTTCAGAAAGTTGGTACTTGCTAGAGTTCCCTGAACTTATTTTTCTGAGTTACTGAAAAGAATTGGTAATACTTCAGCTTTAAGAAAACAGTATTTTTTTTTAATTCAGTCTTTAGAAGTCTTTCAGCTTTTGATGTAGTCATAAAACACAAGTATTTTAAAAGTAGGTGTTTGCTTTTCTTAATTATCTTTTGCTAGGAATGTGTCCTCAATAAGAATGGGAGGGTACTTTTCACATCATCAGAAGTTGTAATACATCAAGAAAGATGGCCCTGGAAAAACAAGGTATTCTCCTTGGAGGTTCTATCTCGTAGCATTATAAAATCCCAAGTCTTAAAATTCATTCTAATGTAGGCAAAATTAAAACCAAATCCATGAGAACATTTCTGTTTAGATGTTTTGATGAAAAGCTGTCATGATAATGGACAGAATTGCTATCTAGAAAGTTTCCTGTGTTGGGAAAAAGAATATAGCTGTTTCATACCTTCCATAAGGACAGACAGATTGCCAATGAGGAAGGAAAATTACTAGCTTCATCTAAACAAATGGAAGAAAACTCTTCTATTTGAAAAAAAGATAAATTAATTTTGATTTAGAGATGGCACTAGGTCACAGTGTAGAACGAAAAACATCAACAGTGATCTTCCCTCTGGCTACAGAACATCAACTAACCTGAGTTACCTATTTTCCCTTTGAAGGGAAATTGCTTCATTGGCTATTTAGGAATAGAATTATTGATATACTATGGTTTACACATTACTTAGTTATAGTAAGTGTATCATTAATGGTCCATTTCTAGGAATTGAAACATGCAATTCCTTATTTTTACTTTCCAAAATGGTTTCGGATTTCTGTATAAGTAAAATACTGCAGCATTTTGGATTTATTTGAATTAGAGTATCCAAGTGAGACTGTTTAAATCTATTTTTTTGGCCTAGTGAGAGAAAATGTTAAAACGTGGTAAAATTAGCTGACAGTTTGACTTGATGGTCCTTGTGGGTCCCTTCTTACTCAGCATATTCTATGATTCTATTACTCTAATGATCCCTGAGTTTATTACAAAACAAGCTGTCCAAGATAAAATAAACTCAAAACTGGGCTGTGTAGAACTTGATGAGATAAAGTTAGTCAATTCCTTCTTATTGGACAATAACTTTCATCTGATTGGAATCCAGACATGTGCACAGCTGCCCAAAGGGGGCAGGGACACAACTACCTTGGTTAGTATCACTGTAATTCTAAAAGACTCCACAGCACCATAAGCTAGCAAAAGCCTTTTACACCATCATTGGTCAATTATCTGCATGGTCATTTACTTAACACAATCACTGTACTCACTGTCTTGTGGAGGACATGTCTATGTACAGTCTGATACTGAATAAAAGTGGAACTATGGGGAAGGATAGAAGACACCATTACTTCAAGACTGCAACATATGTCTATTAAGACTGTCCTTATTGTGGCTATGTTCATGCTTCTTAGATCTAAAGTTATTTTTGCACCTCAGGCTCAAACTAATAAATTACTTAAAATAAAATATGACTACTTAAAAAATATCAACAGTATAGATTTTACATATATTGTTTTTCTTAGATTATCTATAACATAATCACATTTATTCTTAAGCATGAATTGTATGCCAACTCTAAGAGGAAATTTCTATTTGAAATTTTTCATCTCTAGGATAAATTATTTGCTTTTGTTGTTTGTCCATGATTTATGCAGCACCTTAATTATAAATAGGGCGATATTTAGAATGACAGAACAAAATGTTTGCCCACAAACACTTGTATTTAAAATGATCAAGAAGTTAGAAGTAGTTAGCATCAGATCCAAAATTGTGAAAAATACTCTGAGGAAAATTCAATCCAGAACAGGAATTAATTTTATTCTTAATTTTCTGCTGTTTCATTTATATTCAAATAATCTGTTGGTTTGGAACCCTAGTGAGACAAAAAAACCCTTCGGACCCTCTTTTGTACTTTACAAGTAGAGATGCTGTACCACTAAACTTCTGATTAGAAGTTCATTGGAAATGCTGTCACTTGGTGTGAGAGAGTTGGGGTCTTGTTACAAAGTGAAAAATGACATCTGTTTAGCACTGAGATAGCTAGAATTGGCAGTAGATAGATCCACACTAAAGAGTAACCCAAGAGGATTGTCACAAGAAGTGACAGAGGAGACAGCAAAGGCTAATTAATTCTCACCTCAACTGGAGAACAAGATTATGCAGGGAATATGCTATGGGAAGGACGTAGTTTCTGTGACAGAAATAGGCCCACAAATAACATAACTATTTGCATTATATAAGGCAAATCTATATAGTTATAAATATACATTATATAATGCACACATCTATATATACACATACATGTATACTCTGCTTTCCCCCATGCACTTCTATGTGATTATCTAACTGAATTTAAGACATTATTTTTTTTTTTTCATTCATAGTAAAAGAATAAAGTAACACAAAAAACAAGCAGTAATCACACTCTCATGGCTGTCCCTGTGACTAGGCAGCCACCAACTGAACCTCACAGCTTGAGAGCTGATGGAGCAGCACCATTTTTCTCTCTATACCAGAAAACACAGCTCATGTTAAGCTTATGTGACTGCGAGTGAAAACAAGGGAACAAAGTTTTGAGTAGACCTTGATGCAGCAGTAGGTGTAACAGAGGAAACACTGAAGCTAGGAGATTTTTGAGTTAAGCACTAAGCCAGCCTCCCAAAAGGAAACTGTGAGATGACTGCCTCGTGAGAAGGAAGAAAACAGCATCAGGTGACAAATATGCATATTTGACTTGCTGTTTACTCTACTTTGAGGAATAGAAATACAAAGCCTTCTAGTTTAAAACCAAATGCTGTCTTGAAAAGGCCGCTCTGTGTGACTGTGAACAGCTACTGACCTTCAAGTTTCCCAGAAAGTAACCTCAAAAAGATATAGACTCGTGTGGCAGAAGATTTCATGAGAGACACACATCAAAGAGACACAGACTTCATCCCACTCTGCCACCAAGATGCTGAAATTCTCTCAGATAACCTTAGCTGGTGATTTAAAGAGAAGGTTTTTGACAATTTATTTGGGGATGACATTAGAATGGAACTAAAAGTCAAGTCCTTCCCTCTATGTTTACAGCAAAATGTCTTGGAGTAACAATTCTCTGCACTGCAGTGAGACTGAAGGTCTCCAAAATGCAAAAAATGTAGCTGGATAGAAAATGGTGCGCCATTCCCATCTTTCATCTTTTCTATCTTCCAGCAATGAAGGAGAAGTTTGGAGCCCAGATTTTTCATGTCTCTAAATTGTCAGAAAAATCCACAGGAGCTATAAAATGCCTGAAGTTTAGTCATTTGCTCAAGGAAGCTATTTTGTGAAACAAGAACATAGCTTAAGAGCTGCTGTGGAATTAGGGCCTGGTCATGAGGAAGGATAAGATTGTGCACTGAAGGACCTTCTTATGAATCCCAGAACACTGTAAACCAACCTGTGAGATGGAAAGTTGAAATTATGCACGTACGACTAGATAAAAAGGATGTCAGAGAAGTAAAGAATGGCTACAGTTTGATCTGTCTTGTCAGGCTACTCTACCTCTAGTAAAAACAGCAATATCCTCAGAGTTGCTTGGCTTCATGCTCTGTTCCTCATGGGTCCTTTACAAGCAAAGGCCGGTCTGGGCACACACCCACGTGGCCGTGCCTCAGTCTGCTGTAGCATCTTGCAGCCATCCTGGATGAGAAAGTCATAAGGAAAAATCTTGGGGATATACTTCAGTTTGCCTTTACACTTCATTTACTTGCCAGAGAGATTTTAGAAGATTTAAGAGTAAATGGGGGATAAAACCTGCACCCTTTAATTTATACTTCTTCATAATGTTCTTAATCCTTCTTTTTGGGGTTAAGATTTAATCAGTATAAGACATTGCATGTGCATTTAGTGAAAGGTGGTTTTCACCAAGTGACACTGTCTCTGAATTTGGTCCCAGATGTGACGCCTATTTTACACTTAATCTCCCCAGTATTTACTTCATTCTGAAAAGTAATTTACCTCACAAACAGCTCCATTTCTTGGTGTCAGGTAACACAATAACCTGCTTGGTTAAGTAAAAAAACCTAAATAAATATTGGAAAAGTTTCATTTTGCCCTTAACAAAGTAATGTCAGAGCCCCAAATGAACTTGTGAAGATAGATAATCTAGGATTCTCACTTTGGATGTTTTCCATTGACTTACAAATAAAAAGCTTCTTTTTGCTGCTGACCAGTACAGGAGAGCATGTGATAGAGAGGAGCTGGAGAAAAGGTGTGAGTAAAATGAAACTTATTTCTCATGAATGAACAGGTACACCTCTGCTTACATATCAGCAAAGGTGACAAAGAAATAGATGCATCCCACTATTTGTTAGGTGAAACCCAAAAAATGAGATTTCAAATTCTGTGCTCCTGCAGAAATATTTTTATTATCAGGAGCTCTTCTAAACACCTCAGAACAAACTTCAATTGCACACATTATTTACTGAATAGAATTGTAAATGCAACCACTATTCTATAAAATTAAACAAGCTCTCTAAAAATGATCAGTAAAATTTTTGTTTGAAAAACACCAGTCTGCTCAGAAGGCTCAAAACCAAAATAATATACTATTTTATGGGAATGGAAAAACACAGTTTTGTTTTACATAGAATGTAAAAGTGCTTCTCAGCTATGTAAATTTTCATTTATACACTTTTATCAGTATAAACTTATGTACTATTTAAAACTGTTTTGATAGGACTTTTTTTTATAGTCAGAAAAATTTAAGCAATAGAAAAATTTAGGTTTGAGAAATGCCATACTATGATGTATTTCTGTGCATGAAGAACAATTTTACTACTCAGAGGTAACACATTGGGTGCATTACATGAATGAGTGTGGTCTAGAAATATGGTTGTTAACAGAAGCAGATTTTGAAATAGTTCTCAATTTTAAGTTCTTTAGCTCCAAATGTATTCAGAGATATGTGTCATCCTCCTGTGCTGCCTGAATTGTACTATCAGGGATTTTTTCACTGATAGGTCTGAATAAAAGCCAATAATACTTGTTTGTTTAAAGGAAAACAACCATAAAGAGTAAAGATGAATATACAAGAGCTGTATTTTATATTTTCATTCAACCTGTCAAGGAGGAAATGAATGAAAGCCACAATATGTAAAATTTACTGAAGTGTGAAGAGATTTTAATAAATTGTTAAACAGTCAGTACCTGAAATTAAGTTCTCAAAGTCCTTCTCCATGTAGTCATATCATAAAAGTTTAAACTTCTGTATTACACAGTAAGATGTTTTTATTTCTTTATTCAGTCTTCTAGGACATAATACATAATGAAGACATTCTGAATGAACTATGTTAATTCTGATTTTGCTGAAATGCAGTTATAAGAAAAGCTCTCATCTAAATACAATTATTTTTCTCTAAAACCCATTAAATAATGGTATTCCTTAACCAATTATGGACATTAAAAAATACTTTTTCTGCACTACTATCTGCCAAAATAGAGTTGAATGTGATTTCCTCCAAAATGGCAAAACTTAAAAAGAACCATTAAAAATAGTTTAAAATATTACTTGCCATATTTGACCTTCCAAAATAAGTACTTAATCAGGTTTTCAAAATATATGTTTGTTCTTAGTGATCCCAAATTGCATTTCATAATCCAATACTAGAAGCCAGCCATACTTTTCCACATAAATCCCAATGATCTTGTCTATTTTCATGCTACATACTAAGGAAAAAGAGAAGTCATATTTATCTTTCCATTAGAGCGTGCAGGCAAACCAAGCAAGTTTTTAACTTGCTGAAAGAAAAATTTTTTCAGAGGCATAGAATGGCACAATCAGTAAAAAGCAGGCTGGCAGAGGGGGTCAAAAGAATAATTTTGCTGTGGTTTTGTAGTGAACAACTTATAGTTTTTTGTTTGAGAGTTTTCTTTCCACCTTTTCCCAGAGAATGTAGTGCAGACCACAGGAAATGAAAAAATATTCATTAAGCTGTCTCCAGCATCAGCTAGACCTTTCCAAGGAAGATATAAATCCCCATATTCACTGAAGGAGTAGGAGAAAGGTAATACTTTTTTATCCCCAGGGCAAAGTGCAAAAACAATGAGAGAAGAGTCCCTCCTAAGCTATTCTAGATGCATTGAAATCATGCAGCGATCCCAAAACTGACTTTTGGAACTTCTCACATCAGGATTGCCAGTACATTTAGTTCTAGCTAAATTTTACACCAAACTGAGTATATTGGCAGAGTGACAGGTTCAGGAACAAATGTCAGGGACGTACCATGAATCCAGACACAGCCCAGTGCCCAATTTCCTCTCTGATAAGCTAGGATATTTCTGGCTTCAAGTAGGAATTCCACTTCTTTTTGTAATATGCTGGAATCCTGTCCATTTGAAGACAAAGAAACGTGCTGTGAAACACTTCAGACAGTTGTTTTGCCCAGAAAGAATGATTTAGAGCTAAAGTAAATGGCAAAACCATACAGAGACATTGGGATCTTGTATTCAATTGCTGGATCAAACAAAATAATTTGCATGTTATAACTGCATGTCCTTAGGCTGGATTTATGGAAAAAGGAGACAGAGGAGTGAGACCACATTAGAAGGTGCTACTTTAGGTGTGCTGTTGCTTAATAGCCAGGGTAGACAAAGGAACACAGGAACTTCACCTAGCCTGAGGTGTTTACTGCAGAAAGATGATGAATAGGTTAAGCAAAGCTCTGCCTTAGGACTCGCATGTTCTCCCAGAGCCCTCTGACTCATCTGTGCATTTTTAAGAGCAAAGTGACTAGGGTTAAGAATTTGTATAAAGCTATATTCATTGCTTGCTTGCCAAACTATGTTTGAAGAGGTTTAAGCTAGAGGCCAGAGTTCCTAGAGTGGGATGGAAATCAGAGGAAAATATCTGAGCCACTGCAAGATCTGAGAAACCTGAGGGATAAGTCTGGGCATTCTGGAGTCCTGTGTCTCAAGGAAAAATTTGAGAAGTACTGCTCTGTTACCCTACAGACCTCATTACTGAAAAAAGGTGGCAGAATCCTTACTTTAAAAAAAAAAAATGGTAGATTATCATAAAATCATAGAATGGCCTGGCTTGGAAGAGACCTTGAAGATCATCTAGTTCCTATCCCCCTATCATGGACAGGGCACATTCCACTAGTCTAGGTGACTCAAAGCCCCATCCATATCCATATACCTGGCCATATACACTTAGAGAAAATCACATCTACAACTTCTCTGGACAACCTATTCCAGTATCTCACCACCCTGACAGTAAAAACTACTTTTTTTTCCTAATATCAAATCCTAATCTACTCTCTTTCAGTTTGAATCCATTCCCTCTTGTCCTAGCACTACATGCTCTTGTAAAAAATTCTCTCTCCACTTTTCTTGTAGGGCCCTTCAAGTACTGGAAGGCTACAATTAGTTCGCTCTGAAGCCTGCTATTTTGCAGGCTGAACAATCCCAATTCTCTCTGCTTTTCCTCATAGGAGAGGTGCTCCACTGCTCTGATCAACAGAAGAAAACACTGTGTTTGGAAACAGGACCTGTGCAGCTGCATGCAGGGGTGATCTGGGAGTACTCAGTCTCCTTCACAGAGGTCTATAGCACAGACACAGTTCAGTTCTTCATTTCCTTCTACAGCAGATATGCATTGCAGGGCCCTGTGCTTTGGGCAAGAGCAGGATTGCCAGCTCTCTGCTCAGAGACTTTTAGTCACAACTGGAATGAGCAGAGCAAGACCATTCAAAGTCAGCATACAGCTTGCCAGAGACCATTTATATCTTTCCACCACACTGTGTGACACTTATTTGGGTCCAAGTCAAGGACTCATATGCAGGTCCCAAAACTTACAGTGTGCACTGATTCATCCCAACTCTCCTAACTGTAACCATTCCACACCAATGATCCCACAACGTGTTCCTCCAGCTATTGGCATGCATGGTTTTGTCATTTGTAACTGCTAAATTCTTTGCATGAATATTAAAATGCAGTGGTGTTACAAGACATCAAAGTCATATGTGATTCACTAAATCATTTTCCTATGAAGTACTTTATAAATGATGCATTAATTCTGTCAGGATGCAGCCCTTCAGCATGGCTCATTAAGTCTGGCAGTTGCCTACTTTTCTTTTGATCTTCTGCATGGGGAAAGGAAATAAAAGTCATTTTTATCTCCCCAAGAGCATTGCCTACCACCTGCCTTGAAAAAGAACAAACAACATTTTCCATTTGAAGAGGAATTTTTTCCCTATCAGCTGAGAACTTCTCTCACCTGAGTTTACATGAAGTATATTTTTTAATTTATAGGCTTTTGGTATTATTCTTTCTCTAAATCAACTGCACTCTCAGCCACAATGGTGATCTGAAGGACACTTAAAATTATCCCAAACAGGTTTCAGGGGTATTTTTCCAAAAGAGAACAGTCTAGTTAATGTAAAACTCAGTCTCTACTTGACAAGTCTTTCACAGCAGGTGAGGACCTGAACCATCTTATTAGAGATGCATTCTGCACTCTTGACAAGAAGGGCAAGCACTGGTAAGAGGATATGAATTAAGTGCAGTTCGTTACTTTTTACATAATAGGTCAGTTGTAAATGCTGTTGCACAGAAACTATTAAAAGGTCATATGCATTTTAATTTCAAAATGGTTTCACTTCAAAATGAATTTTCTGTGTAAAATATGCTATGTCTCTAGCAACAGTTCTATTATTTTTTAGCACTGTCCCTTGATAAGGGCTTAACAAGCAGAGGTTCAAATGACAGCAGCTGAAAGCAGTTCTGGTTATGTGTGGTTGGGCTGAGCCCAGCCAAGTGAAGCATTCCTTTGTGGATGACCAGTGGATGCAGGTGTCAGAAATGCATCAGCATCTCAGAGCACCTCCCCAGTGGGCTGGTTTGGTTTCATACATCTGTCTCCACATTGCCTCATCAAATCCCCCCTCCAAGGGGTAGACCAAATATCAAGATGAGGAAGATGACAGCCAGTTTTCTAAGCTTCTCTCTGTTGTGTGGGTGTACTGCTGCCTGGCAATCTGGGGCTCGTTTGAGGGGGCTCCTCTCACAGAGAGTGATGTGACGGCACATTTGTCAAGTGGGGCTCAGTATGCTGCATGCTACAGTGCTTTAATGAGCACATCAAGGATGTTGACATCAGGAGATAGGACAAATGGCAGATTTTAGACTTCCAAAATTGTAAAAGGAAGCTCGTTGACACAATGAGATTAAAAAAAAAAAAAAAAAAGCCATAGTGGAAACCAAATTACTGGGTAATGAACATAAACAGCTGTGCCTAGGATAGTCTAAGCAGAGCCAACACTAGATTTGAATTCCCAAAATGTTATGTATAATTATCATACTATATTTATGGTTTGACAGGACAAAGGGTAACTTTTAAACCAAAAGTAGGTTTAGGTTAAATATTAGGAAGAAATTTACTGTAAGGGTGATGAGGTACTGGAACACGTTGCCCAGAAAAGTTGTGAATGCCATGTCACATTCATAGTTGTGTTGCAAATTACACTTGAGTCAGTTTGGACTCCAGAATCATTACAGAATGCTCAATTAGTCACAATTGCTGAATTTCAGCTACAGATAGATGTAGATTATAGACAGCGAATATTTAACATATAATTATCTAATTAAGATGTCAGCATATACTAGACTTAACTAATTCAATTAGTTATTTAACTCCTGAACAGGAGTGTTTTAACAGAAATTTTTAGGACTTATTTTTAATATTGTTCCAGCTTACTTGATAGTTTTTGTGCTATGTGCCAGCAACAGTGGGTAATGAAGATTTGATTTTTTTTTTAATTGTACCACTATATATTGGTTCCATTAAGTAACCAATAAAGAGAAATACAATACTTCCGTTTTTCTGAAAAATGATAGCTCCTTTCTTCCTATTTTTTAGAAGATCTTTGTATCTCACACCAGCTCTATTTTAGGGTATTTTTAACAGATGTTGTCTATGTTGTCTGGCTTACACTGTGATGAAAAGAGGAGAATATTTCCTGTCAGCTACAACACAGACATTATGTGAAGAAAAATCTTGCCTAAGAAGTAAAGCCTTTGGGGCAGTTATGCAACTGCAGCACCCAAGTATGACTCCAGTACAGTCATCCCTGGTTTTCAGTACGTTCACACTGGAATGCACTGCCTTCATCCACTGTTGACACCACAAGTATTTTCCACCAAGGACAACTATGGTTGTTGCTTTGCAGAGGAAGTGAGGTATTGTGTAGCTCTCAGTGAATTACTTTCTCTTGGTAGAACACCAGTAGAGGCAATAAACATAAAATATTTTAATTTTCCTGTAGCTTAATAGACTAATGGTTTCATTACTACAAGTCATCAGGTAGGTTGTGCAATCACAAAATTTTTATGAAATTTATACAGCACTATTAATATGGGAAAGAAAAACATGAATTATAAAATACTGTCTTGGGAGAAATTTATATTTGCCTATTAAAAAAACCCCTAACTTTTCACAAAACAACAGCTAAATGGGATCCGAATCATCTCTCGGTGTAGCTGAATGTTTTGGGGTTTTTTTCCCCGAGGATTAGGAAAACACTTTTTCCTGTCATGAAAAAGACAAATCACAATCACTCTGTCACATATAATTTGACAATTTGCAATGCTTTAACAGCAGGGGACCAAGGCACATATTTCAAACATTGCTACTGATAGAAGAGTTTTACAGTAGCTCCCAATTTCCATGCTGGATAAATGTCCTGGTTAAAGCTGGTTGTATAACAGAGAGCCATGAAAGATTGCTACATTGGAACCAAAGGACTTGCCTGATTAGTTTTGGTCTTCAAGTTTTTTTAAACATGCATGAGAAATCAAGTAGTATGCTCCAAGGATCAAGCAAACTAACAGGTGTACATCTTGGCACCTACAAATGCTATGACTAAAAATGGGAACTGTTCTGCATTATTTATAAGTTATGACTTTAAGTCAATGGGTAGCAATTTGAATCTGGTATTTGGACACAAAAATAAGTAAGTAAAGCTTGCATCTTCCTCTGAAATTTCTCAAAGGAACTTAAAATACCTCCACTTCTCTGAGATAATAGCCATCTTCAAAGTTAAAACTGTCAAGTAACATTGATCCTACATTTATTGGACCTATCAGGTGACACGTCATAAACACACTGAGTCACAATTTTATATTGCTTGATATACAGAAAAGTTTAAAAGAAAAAGGAGATGAAGATCAAAACTCTTTCTGTTTATGTAATGTCAAAAAACCCCAAAATGAAACAAAACCAAGCCTGAGTGTATAGTAAATCCCACAGTTTGAAAAATACTGAGAAAACAGTTAAGTATTGTCATTAAAGAATGCAAAGGTACAGTCAGCTTTCTCCCTGCTAATTTATTTCGTGGCTTTATTCTGAAAACCATGGCATGGGATTTCACACTGATTATCTCCTCACAATTTCCACATAAAGTATGTTCATCTTACAAGTAAACAGGTAATTTTTTTCTCTTCCTACAAAGCACTGGAAGCACAGCCTGCCCTCTGAAATGCAAGCCAAGTCTGCCGTTTCTTGTGAATAATCACCAGTTAAAGGCTCAGCCTGCTCTGTCACACATATTCACCAGCATTGCATGTGAGATGCTGACTGGAACAATTCTATTTGCAATGAAATAGGACGATGAATTAAACCTCCATTTCTTTCCAATTAGCTGCAGTGCAGCTCCCTCCTAACTTGGTTTTGTGGGACTTGAGAAATAGGAAAAGCAAGAGTTAGAACTGTTTCTGATGGGGGAGGAAGCAGCTGAGACCAGTGAGCATGTTTGCAAAGGATTTTTTTAAAAATTGTAGCATATTGGAGATAGGATGAATTCTTAGTTGGTCATTGCTCCAGGCCCTGTTGAAATGCCCAGCAATATTCTCTTGACTAATTCCTGAATTTATCAAAATTATTTTGAAAAGAGACTGTGTCAGGTAAAAACAAAACTCCATCCTGCACAGCTGATGCTGGCAGTAGGAAAGGCTGGAAAAGTGTAAGATCAAGTCAAGCTTTAACAATGCTTCTCCAGGATACTGGCTTACCTCCAGCAGCTGGCAGCTCAGAGATTTTCTGAGCCAGGTCTGGCAGCATCCTGAGGGAAGGAGTAACATATCTTGATTGCAAGCTACTGGCAAACAAGGTACCCTCATTTGTGTGTAGAATCTGTCCCATTCTAGCTTCATATAATATTATTTTTTTTTTTTTTTTTAACTGGTGGAAGCATACATACCGATTGTTCTTGTATTTCACACATCTGTGATATTCTTCCTTATTAATCTCTTGCCAGGCTGAAGGGTCCTATTCTAATTTATTGTGTCTCTCATGGATGGATGCCTTTCCAAATCCCTGGGCATCCTTCCCCAGATATTTACTTGTTGCTGTGCTATCCTTCTTGACATGGGGAAGGGGAAACAGGATAACACACCAGTGTCCAAAATGTGTGCACATCAGAGATTTGTGGAGAGGTATAAAAAATCTCTATAAGTTGTCTGTTCCTTGTCATCATAAGGTGTCAGCCTGACTGAAGCCTCTTGGCTCTTCTGACTATATAGAATTGGGATTGGGGTGTTATAAGCCAGAATTCCAATTCTTAGACCTTGGAGTACTGTTATGATTTTAGAAATGAGAATTTTATCAGAAAGTAAGTGGGATTGTAACCCTCAAACTTTGGAAGGATAGGCTGAAAACAAAATAGGTCTGGAGGGCAAAAAAGAAAAGTGAAAGTTATTACTTTTTTTTTTTTTTTTTTTTTTTTTTTTTTTTTGAGTTAAAGAGCTTATGATTTAGCCAGTTTTTTAATAAATATAAGACTGATGGGTGAATAGTGGATTCCACTTTCCAGGCAGTAAATAAGTCATAATACATACATAATCACATATTATTTTCTTTAATACATTTACCAAGTTCCATCTTGAAACCACAGGGGTGCTTTTAGCACCCATTGATAGTATAAGAAGACTGAGCTAGAAATCTTCTCATGATTAAGGGTTTTCCATCCTACATAAATTACCAGCCATTTTACTCTCCCCTCAACTTAATACCAGCTACATCCTTCAGTTCACTTAGCTTTTCTCTCTTTATTGATAGAGAAAAATATGCTTTCTCATCAGTCATTTCCCTGCACTAAAACCAAGCCAGCTCTTTTGCTTGACTCTTCAATATTTTGCTCTGCTAATAGTTTTCTGCTGCTCCCATTCCAGATTGAATTAATCTATAGGGAGAAAAGCAGAATACTGCACAGATATGTCAGACTGGGAAACTCTTCTGAAATTCCCCTTATTTAAAAGGCCTCTGATAACTATGACAAACCTCCTATAAATATTTCACAAGCTCCCACATAAGATTACAAATATTTCAATAAATTTTCTAGCTTCAGAATACTTCATGATACGGGCACATTTTCATCTCATGATCAATTAGTTCTCCAAGATTAATCAGCTTCTCATTTGTTTCAGTCATTTCATCATACAGCAGAAATTGCATTTAATTAAATAATACTCAGTTTACCACTGTTGTACTAGTGTATGCATTACATGTGTGGAATTTTTGTGTACTCAGAATTATTCAGCCCTTCATAAGATATTCCTGCCCTTCTTTTTATTAATAACACTTTATATCTTTTTTAATAAAAATAATTTCATATACCTACTTTTTGTGTCAATGTCAGTAGTGGAACCACTCAATTTTTGAATAAAGCTATTTGGATTCAGAAAAGTCTGGCAATTCTTAATTTGTCTCTATTGTAACTAAATACATTCTTTACATGAAGTCACATAAAATTATTTACTGGATTTTTAAGAAATTAGACTGATTTTCATCTCCCTATCTTTAAGGACCAGTCATCTAAAAAAGACATTACATACATTACATTGCTTTGGTAAAATGCAAGGTGGGTAAATCTATGCTGCATTTCATTTTTATTTACCTCTACATTTTTGGAGTGTTCTAAAGTCTTGCACATAACTAACATTCATATATGCCATTATTTATTTTCTATTTGGTAAATACCCATCCTACATTGACTGTTTCCTAGTTTTACCTTTTCTGATTTAAGAGATTTATTTAAAAGCTCTGCTGCCTGATCTGCAACTTCATGTGTGAGTTCTTGCAGTGCCGCAGGGAGATTATCTATTTCCCCCAACATGAGTACATTAGGTTGCTTGACTTTTGGTTTCCACTGCAGTTAAGATTTCCTTTTCTACATTTCCACTGCTATCATGCTTCTGTTCCATATTCAGCATCACTGTTCTTATTGAAAATCGATCAAAAGCTCTTAGAAACATAGCCAGTAACCCACACTTGGCCCACTGGAATCAAAAAGTTAAGATTTTTATAACCACAAGCAAAAACCTAATAAAACAAGTTTGAAACATTTCTGTGCCAAATACTGCTTCCTAGTGTCTGATAGCTGAAGACTTACAATCTAGAAAAGAAAAAAAATTCCAAAGCTGTTTTATGCCGCAAGGAAACAGCAGGAGAAAACAAAACCACTGACAACCCCAAAGGACCCCTCAGTGGGAAAGAATGTAGTTTTCCAGAGTGCTGCTGGACTCCATGAGATTTTTAATATTATTAAGGAATGACCTTGCCCCATGCAACATGCTCAAAGTATGACAAGTTTCTGAATCTATAAAAGCAGGTGATTAGCTACTGCTTCTTCCATTTGTTCTCTCTTCCTTACAGAGCAAGAGCATAACATCTTGATTCCTGATGCAGATCAAGGAAGAGTCTGAAGCTTTGGATTAATAAAAAATATGAACAATAGGCAATAAAAATATTCAATAGAGAGTATTTTCTTATTTTTATCTTTTTAGAAGGCTTTTAAAAATCTCTGTTCTAGGCACAAGGTAAAACAAAGACCACAAGTTCTTCTGGTTTTTTCTTTATGTATGTGTTGAAGGCTCAGACCTAATTACAGGAAGCCTGAAAACTGTCCTTATTATTACATACTAATGTGCCTTTCTATCAACAGAATACCTTCATAAAATATTTGCACTGTCCAAATTTGCCTCAGATAAGCCCTTAGCCTGTGAAAAGTTTTAGGACCTTGACTATGGGAGAAGTATTATCTTCTATAACACAGAATCTGCGTTAGAAAACTCTTCATGTCTCTTTTAGTTCTTAATAATGAAAACTGGATTTAGGCAGAGGATGGAGCTAGCCCTAAGATACTGCTGAAAGATCTGCCCATTAACATTTTTAATTTTTGCCACCCTCTATTTTTTTAGGTTGGCACACTTCTTAATTGAGGGATTATTTAAGACAATTTGAATTAAATCTTCAATAATAATTACTTTTTGTTATTTACCTATATGATTTTTCAAAATTCCTCTGACTCTGTATTAGTTAACTTCACAATACTTTACTCATTCTGTAGTGACTTTTAATTGTATTTACAAGAGGCTGTCACTCTCTAAGAATTAATTCTGACACCAGCTGAATACCTTGTTAATGTCTGAGGGGACTGTGAATGGAAAACATGTCAGAAAAAAAAAAGCTCCTTGTAAGCAAAGAGGAAAGTAAAAAAACACAAGGTTTTTTAATGTTGTTATCCATGTATTATACTTGGAGTTTATCTTATAGCACCTTTGGTATTTGGTCTGTCTCCTTTCTCTTGGTGTTTACAACATCACCTTCATCACTGAATTAAGCTGATCCAATTGGGACTTTATCTCACTTATTTTCTCACTCCTGTCAGGAACACTTGATGCTGGCATGTATGGCAACACATGGGAGGAAAGGCTTGTTTTAACAACCACATTGACTTTTCAGCCCCTCTGTTACCACAGCCATCAAATTCCAATTTATTCTTCTAGGGGCCCTCATCATTCCACAGTCCAGTGAGGACAAAAAGAAAAATAATTTGGTCACTTAAGAGTGAGAAAGTCTATACTCCCAAAACAAAACCAGTCAGACAGCTATCTCAAAATTTACAGGCTCTGTTGACTGACTCCTTACCTCTTTCCTGACTCCAGTCTTGCCAATGCCTCCCTTGCCACCATCCTGCACTTTTTCTGGAGGCTTTTCAACAGTTCAGTGACAGAATCATGTGAATACAAATAAATGAGAGGTGAAACAACACTCTTAATCAAGATTATTTTGTCCAAAGATCAAAAACTGATGGCAAGTAATATCTGAGACCAGCCCAGAAGAAAACAAGAGAAAGATAAGAGCAATAAAAGCTCATTCTCACAGTCCCTCCCTTCTAAAAGGTTACCACTCTGCTTAGTCTACATATTTTGTCTACTGAAAAAAAAAGTACAAAACCAAAGAAATTATCAGGCAACCAAAATTATTAATTAAAATCCTAAAAGACTGTTAATTCAAAGTTGACATACCATCTTATCTCAAAAGTGCATAGTTAATTTCTGGAAAGATTTTTAAACAGCACAGAAGCGTAAATGAAACAACAGTTTTTGCTAAGGGTGGCAACTACTGTTGTTATGGGAGGAACAAAATCAATGTTTAAAGACCTGCTTCTGACGTGGTATTTTTCTACCAAGCCCAGACACTCACAGATAAGTTCATACCCTACATTTTTTTCTTCATAAATAAGCTTTCTCTTCCATTTCCTTTTATCTTTTTTGCTTTTTTATAAGTGGGAGAAAAATGCACTAAATTTTTTTTTATGACACTGAATATTACTAACTAGCAGTACATAGATTTTGTTTCATTTTGCTAGGTATAAAAAATGCATGGTAGAAAAGAGCATTTAGAAATTAATGCTGTTAATGTTTCAACAGAAAAAAAAAATAAGAATTCAGATTTAATTTTGAGTGCTCTTAATCTACAGTCTTGTCACTTTCTCATAGGCCTTTGCCAATTCTGAAGATTTAAAAATCATATGTGTTACAAGACCAAAGTGCAGAATATTCCTAAGAAAGGTATGGCAAATCTTATTTATTTCAATAAATTCCAAATTTTGTCTACGTACCCCATCCCTTAACTTTCACTTAAAAAGTATTAACTTCCACCACCCACTGATCAAGAAGCGAATCTGGCTTTTGAGGCTGGAAGCAGTTGACATCTTATAACTTAGTGGCTTTCCATGATGTATGATTTCTTTCTATGATGAAAATGCACCTTTTAAAAGCATTTAAAACATATGCATGATAAATTGGTGAGCTACAATCTCCCAAACACATATTTTGCTTTCATATCATCCTGTCCCATATTAAGGAATTATGGAAAAGAGCACTGACTATACCACAGATGTTTTCTAATTAAGTAGGTCAAGGGAGCTACATCTGCTAATGACATTTTTTGTTGTTTTATGTGTGTGCTATTTATAGCGTGCTGTGCTATATATAGACAGTAAAGTCTTAGTATGAATCTAAATTCAACTACCTTAAGAAAGAGTTTATTAAAAATTAGTTGAAACTTTATTTTCTCAGATCTCTAATTTAGCACAGACTAGATGTGTGTCTTTAAGTATCAGCTCCTAAGGTTCACTTCTATGTTCCTTCTCTACTGTTTTGCATTTTTACTAATCAATGCCTAATGCTTTGGGTTTTTTGTTTTTTTTTGTTTTTTTTTTGTTTTTTTTCTTTCTTTCTCACTCTTTTGATTCCAGTATTCCACCTGTACAGTAACATACTGGTACTATGTAAAGGTGTTTCAATATGACAGTGGTTTTTCACTCGAAATATTTGGGTAAATGTTACGGCCTTTTAGTTGATTTTAGTATTGTCTACATTCATTTTTTGACAATATTTTTGGCAATAAACCTTCATATAAAATTTCTTCTGATAACCTCAGATCTCTTCCTGACACAAGTAAAAAAGTTAGGAGTGAAGAGTAGGGTTTGAACCAGGGTGTACTTTGAAACTGATGTCCCGGTTGTCCCCATATGTCATCACTGAGTCATCTTAGAATGTGCATTTTGAATAGTTTTGCATAAAATAATAATAATAATAATAAAAATAATTTGTTCCAACCACAACTGACCACTGAATATACATGACCAGACTAACACTAGCAAAAAAATGAATACCCAAATCTTATATAGTGGTATCTTTAGCTCCTCAGCCTCACTGCTTTCTGTTAACCCACTCCTCTGGGCCTCCCTGCCTGCCAGTGTAAAGCTGAACTATGTCACTCAACAAATGCTGTGGATGGAGTTGTCTTTCATTCTAGTACTACTTTCTGATTTTGAATAAACAGTTGTGATAAAAGTCACATAAAGAAAGTGCTGTTCCTTGAATGACATTATAGCAAAACTCTGAAACGGCTGCAGGTGAATCATTTAAAAAGTGCAATAAGGAGAGAAAACCACAGTTGGGATTTTGAAAACTATATCTGATGAGACATACAGATGAAAGGCAGATGAATGAGAGATGCAAAGAGAGACTCCAAGGAAAGCAGTATGGTTCCACAGGAAGAATGAAAGGACTCCACTGAATGAACAGACTATCTTAAATATGACCTAGGATGGCTTTGAGGAAAACAGAGGATGGACATGTCACAGAAGAACAGCAATGTACTTAAATTCTGAGGGTTTGCTTTCGTCAGATACAGATAAAGTAGTTAGAAAAGTCCCCTGCAAATGCTAATCAATTAGGCTTGAACTAAACATTGTTTTTCATTCTAACATGTAAAGGACTCACTCAAATTTGTGGTAAAGATATAATCACAAGTGTTGTCGTCTCAGCCCTGCTAAATTCCCTTGAGTTTATGCAGTTGGTTCCAATGTATCCATAAACTTCAGCCATGATGGCTGTATCCAAATAAGAAAATTAAACACTCAGGGTGCTGATGGGCTAAATTATTATATTTCTAGAGTGTCTGCTGCTATTCTTTTTACCTGCATCATCTTTTACCAACCAAAATATTTCCCAAATAGAGTTTGGGAATATGCACAGTCCTACAAGTACTGTCAGCTGGCAATAGTCCATTCCTTACCAGAGTGGCATTACACAGCATGATCATGGCCAGAATATGCCAATGATCTAGGCTGGGAAACGAGACCCTGCAAGCATTTAATTTCCTAATATAGATTAGCTGCTGAATTGAAGAATGAGCTTTATGCTTTTTCTGGCTCAGTTTAATGGAGTGTCCCCAGAGGGATGGGGCATAGGAATTAACTCTTCCAAACTTAAGTGCTACCATTTCAACTGGGAGAACAAATCTGTAATAAAAGAGAATATCTTGGTGAATACAGGCTACTGTAACTAAAAGGTAGACATGATTTCACTGACAGTTTATAGAAAAGCTAAGCATTTTTTTTCCAGAAAGAAATTCCTATGTTTAGAGGTTTTAAAAGCCAAGAGAGCAGTTTTATTCAGAATAATGCTATTTGTTACCAGGGCAATGAACTTAAAATCTGTGACAAAAGCATTGATCCACTCAAAATGGATGAGTTTGACTCAATTTTGACTCACTCAAAAATGTTTCCGTATTTGAAAGGACTTTGAATATATTTATAATCAGGAGTATACTGAATGCTGCTTCTCTCTAAGTATTCTTCTATCTTTCATCATCTAGGATATTGTGTTTTCAGACTTGTAGTGATAAATGATATAAAATAAAATAATTTTATATTTATCAAGAGCAAATTATTGTGAATTATTAATGCTTATAAAGTAGCAAAGATAAAAAAACCAAACCCAAAACACATTCTTATCAACATAGCCACACGAATGAGCAGATAACTAAGAAAATAAAGTGTCTGGACTGCTATTGCACAAACTCCATTCCTTTAAAATTTTAATTAATAATCAAAAGCTACCTTTAAGGTAGCTTTTGATTATGAAAAGCAGGCAGTTTAGAAAATTTATATCCCCACAAATCTATTATAGTTAAAAAAATACAAAAGATTTGCAGATACATAAAAGTGATACACTGTTAGATAAGTTCCTGCTCCAAAACGTTATTGCTCAGCTGAGACTGGACTCAGCAAACAAGACAAAAAAATGAGGAATATAAGATGCTAATGACAGAGGGAAGCAAGTCTAACAGAAAAAGGTGAGTCTTACTGAACAGACTGGAGCTAAAAAGCTGGAGGTCATAGAGGAACACTAAATATTCTTGAAGATGTAGGAGAGTAGTGCAAAGAAACAGGGACCTGCATAGAGGAATGTCAGAAGGGAGTTCATGGAGACCCTAAAGTCCTGGGCTATCTCCTCTTATTTTATTTCTTGGAAACAAGGAAAAACGAGTCCAGCTAATGCTGAAAGAATCATCTGTTCACAGTGTGCTGAGCATCCTTTAGTGTTCAGCTAGGAGTTGAACAAGGGATTCTTAGGAACTCACAGCTCAGTGCTGGAGTGTCGTTAGACTTGTCCTTCCTGGAATCATGGATTCTCCGTACCCAGTGGAATTGGATGCCTAGTACATAAGATCCATGAATTCTGTAAAGATTTTAAGGTAAAATGATATATTTATTGAAACCATTGATGGATGTTAGAACAGTTTCATAAAATGAAAACAAGAGTCTCAAGGTTATATTTAACAGCGAGGATCCCCAGTAGCAGGTATAATTTCTCCAGTAGTCTCTGAGGCTGACTAACAAGGTTCTGCCATCTTTTTTGAGGTGTTGGTTATATCTACAGTGATCAAAAGAAGCAACAGAGTTATGCTGGGTTTAAGCCATTAGAAGTAGAGGCCAATGAGGCACAGAGTGCATCACTGATGGACTGAATGCAACAAGATAACACTACAGGTAATCTTCCTTTGCTGAAATTGAAGCAGTACCAATCATGTCAAAAATCCCACAACAGATAATAGTACAAATAGAACCTTATTCTAGTGCATTCCTAAGTTTGATGACCACATTTTTTATGAGGAATGATTTCATACTGCTGTGTTGTAGGAATGTCTAATGCCTTTATCTTCTGCTTAAAATATTCTTTCTGATGCTCAAGGATCAAACACTTAATGAGTCTTTCAATATTATCTATTCACTGTAAGTGGTAGAGTAAAAGCTTCATGGAAAAGAGTGTATTTGATCTAATACATATATTTTTATATACATTATGAATTCCATATTTTGCCTTTTGATGTAAATTCCCATATGTGGTCCTTATGGAGCCCTTTCTAACTATTTCATTACGGCGCTAAATCATTCCTAATCAACAGATAGGGATTATGATTTCAAAAACATGATTAAGGCATTTCAGAATGTTTGGAAGAAAAACATTAAAACCAAACAACTGTTTCTTCTCATGCACAATTAATTAAAAAAATTTCTCTAAGAAAAAAAGACATAATTAACATTTAATAAACGAGAGGGAGGAAAATATAGATTTTGAAGCAATTTGGAATTTCAGCTCTCCTTTTCACTGCTGCAAATTGGCTATGATCAGATGCCTTGCTAGTACAGAATTGAAAGGATCTAGCTTTGTATTGTATGCCTTAAATAAGCCTGGTAGAAGTGATCTGTTCAAACATCTTTTGAAAATTACAGTTATAGTAACTTTGGATATTATATTTTTTCCTTGCTTTGAAAAACACAATCAAAATTATTATTTAAATACAAACACATTAAAAGATTATTATTGATTCCAAGGGTTTATTTCTGCTCCTACATACAGGTAATTTTTTAATAGTGGTTTGAAATGTACTTTCAAGTACTTGCCTGTAAAATGTTCTTCTCTTTTACCTGAAAATTTTAGGTTGAGATAAGAAACAATTTACTGGAAACAGCAAGGAAACAAGAAATTTAACAATAACAGCAACAAAACCAATAACAATAGTATACAGAGCGAATGATCCACATTTAAAAATACTCACTGCAGAGCCCAACCCAGCTGGACCACAGACATATTTCCCCAACTGGCAAAGGGATGACCTTTCTTCTGGGAAGTGAGGGAGAGTCCCTTTCCCCTACCCCTGGCAATGATGTAAGATTGTATTGAATGACATTAGGGTCTTAGCTACTCGGTCCACTAGGACAAGCTTTGTACCAGCAGTTTATCAGGAGCTCTTCAGCACAATGTATGCCCTTAAAGCTTTTGTGATTAATGGAATTTGAGTGGCATTGATTACGTCAACCATCTAATTATAAAGCAAAGTTTATGTAGAGTGGGAATACTTTTTTTTTAAGTTTATCTGGTTTAAGATGCAGCATTCCTTCTTAGAAAATGGCTGAATTCTATTCAGCCATTTATGGGTGATTGTTTCACCCCAAAAGAGGGACTTCAGTCACATTTTGGAAACACTGATAACAATAGATAACAACTTGGCTGTTGTGCTTTTCACCAATCATGGAGTCTATAAAGGAATGTTTGGTTAAGGTATTTTTAGAGATTGCATATCGAATAAAAGATAATTGCTATGATTTCATCCTGGAATTATGCTTAGTCAGCAAGTCTAAGGCTGAGCAAAGGGATTCTTACACACAGTGTGTGGAAAGCAACACTTTTGGTGATTCAAATATTCAAGAAGCAGAAGTGTGTCCAAATGCATCTTCCCAAGGAGGATATGCTCTTACAGAGAGGATTCTGCAGGGAATAACTTTGTAATAATTTAATTCTTTCTATCAATATCACCTAATAATCCCAAAGTTACTATCACCCATATGTTCTTTATGCAAGTGTTGATCCCAATCAAGCATTAGAACATCTGGGAGTCTGCTTGGTTTACAATGAACTTCCATGTGCTGAACAAGAAAATAATTTTGGACACTATTGATTATTTATTCCACAATGACTTTTCTATAATTTTAAGTTCTACAAATATAATTTTAAATAAATGTTGAACAAAGAAGAAGGAGGATTATTTGGCTGATTAGTTTTTGAAGATATAAATAGAATCCTGTGAAACTGAGTTCTGTTTGATCTGAATGACCAAGGCCACGTCCTGTGATGCTAATCTTCCCCATACACTCACAGACTGCCTCACTGAAGGCTGCAAAGCTTATATGATACAAGCCATGTAACCCTAGCTCTGGGAATATGAGTATGACCACGAGAAATCTTACAGATTTGACAGTCACCTTAGTTTCCTGCACTTGAATAAATACAGGATGAGTGCTTCATGCCATTGTGCCAGTAAGGTCTGAAAACTCTCTAGTTTGTTCCAGGCTCTAGACTTTGAACAGATTGTTTCTGGGCCCTTGTCTTAGTCTTTCAGATTCTGTATTTAACTTGCCTCAACTGCTGAAACTATCATTCTTGACTGGATGTCTTTTTTGTCTCCTATGAGGCCAGAATTTTATCTCTAGGAAGAATCTGAATTCCTGTCTAGACCCTTAAGGCCACGAGATATGCTTCATAGTGGACAATTTTGATATGAATTTTTAGAATTTTTGAGGAAGATTAATTTAGAATTACAGTGAATTCTAAATTACAGTGAATTACAGTGAATAGAATTTTTAGTGGTCAAGTATAGAAGTGTCACAGATCCTTCAATGGACACTCAGGCTATGATCATCTTGTCTCTTGTGAGTAATTAGGTCCAATCTACCTGTCAAAGTCAAAAGGCATTGCTGAGTTTTTATTTTCTGTTATCTTTCTTATAGATACCTGATAGATCTTTCTTATGATTACCTGTCATGTTTGAGGCATGAAAAAGTGCAGCAAACTGAGAGCAGATGAGTTTGGTAAATTTTTGTGTGAACCACCGATCAGCTTCACATCTTAGTCAGATAAACTTCACTTAGTTTAGCTGCTCTCTCTGGAATCTTGGCTTCTGAACAGCAGTTTAAATATCCCTGCATTACAATTCCCAGTTCCTGTGGCACTGGAATTAGATTTAGATGAGATGCTACAGTGCCAAAACTTTGGGGTTTGCTCTTGGGCATCAGCTATTCTAGTATTCACAGCCCTAGAAAATCACACTAAAAAACCAGAGGCACTTGTTGAACACATGTAGTGTACTCCACTTATCTCCAATTCAGTTTCTTAATAGTGGTTCTTCAGATATTTGGGGAAAACTTCTTTTTATTTCTGCC
Source organism: Vidua chalybeata (assembly GCF_026979565.1). Lineage (NCBI taxonomy): Eukaryota > Metazoa > Chordata > Aves > Passeriformes > Viduidae > Vidua > Vidua chalybeata. The sequence goes on along the minus strand of NC_071530.1, from coordinate 119,622,993 downwards.
ACTAATAGACTTGTCAGTGAGTTTTGAATGTTAAAGTTTTAATCAGGATGCAGCATTGTTGGAGGACCTGGAGATGACACATTGTGGTTACTGGGGTGCTCTCATCAAGCCTCTGAGTCTTCAAACATAAGGCCACAAATTGCTGGCTTTGAGAAGTGTGTTAGCATATTCTCCCTTAACTTTAAACTTTTCTATATGGTTATGTTCAATATTATTACTCATTCCTGAAGACAGAAGAGTTACATACGCTATTAGAAGAAAATTATTTCTGAGGGAAGAAAACTAATTTACATTTTCAAGTAGAAGGAATGCTTTACTTGTATTGTTACCTGTAGCAATAATGATGGTGAAGGAAAGTATGTCTACAAGAGCCTGAGGTTGCAGTGTGACCTAAGTTCCCCAATGTCCAAGGTGATGCATGTTTTTTTGCCTGAAGTATAAATCCTTTATTTCACTCAGGACTACATAACTGAGCAGAACATTGAAATAATTCTAAAAATCCTGCAAATCAGTTACCAATTGCACCGCCAAAATAAACAGGCACCTTTTAACTACCCAGCAGACAACTCCATAACAAATGAGATTGTCCAGAAACTGCCTGCAAAGCTGTGGAAGTTATATTCAGCACAGGGGTCCAGCATAAAAAAACAAACGTCCACATTAATGATTTCTTTCAGCTCCAGTAAGTGGAATGATTGGAGTTCTGGATGATTGATGATTCTTCTATTAATCATAAAAGTCTTCTAGAAATGACCTGTTTAGTTTAAATTGAGTACTTAGTTTTCACTTGCTCCAAAGGCACAGAGTATTTGATATACAGTTGCTTTTGTAGTGCAGCAATTTTGCAACACTAACAAATTTAATCTGAAAATTCTGTTAAATTCTAATTATCCATGACAGTAAATAAATTTTAGTTTCTTGATCCATACCAATAACGAAAAAATTTTTCATTTATTGAAGTTTTCACTTAAATTCCCAAGCAGTTTTATATCAGAATGAAGGTAAATAATGCAATTGGTATTCCAACGATATTTCAAATTATTCTAGAAACCTTGAACCAATTAGATATGATTTATTAAGTGAATCTGAGAACTTTATAAAACCTTAAAAAGACAAATTTTTTTTAAAGTATATTTCATTTTATAAAGAACATGGCTTTTTTTCTTTCCCAGATCTTAATTTAGGGATATTTTTGTCATTTTATAAGAGGCAGCGAGGAAAGAAGCAAAACAACATGAAAAGAACAATTGCATGCTATATGGTAGCATTTAAAAATCAAATTAATGAATAAATGTCAGATTTTTTACTTTGTAGTTTGATTTTAACCTTACAAGAGCTGCACCTAAGTGTGAAAATCAAATTTGATAATTTTTATAGTTGCCATAATAATGTTATCTATAGTCTTCACAAAGACCTGTGCATTTTTCCTAGATGTATTCTTCAAAACCTGATTGAAAACTAATGAATAAGATCAAAATAGTACAATATAACTATGAATTACACTCTACGTTAACTAGTATTCATTCAACTTCCATACTGATAAGCTGGATACAGAACCATATATGTTGATGTGCATATACATGCTCACACATAATTATATATATATATAGACACAGACTTCTGAAATTATTTGTTTGCTGGTTAGATTTTTCCTTCTGAATTTTTACAGTAGATTTGGGCACTGCTGAAGATATCATTCAATGACAAGTGTGATGTTGTCTTGTTGCTTTGCAGCTTTCCCCATCCTACTTTCACAAGTATGAGCATCCAAAGTTAATTCACCAATTCTACATTAAACTCTATAGAGGACTGAGCAAATAAGATTCTTCATTAGTTAGCAGGAAGTTGTCTAGCAATGTGTGATATAGTTTTCACCTAAAAGAAAATACAACATATGTGAACACTTGATGTGGATTTGAGACATTTCTTGTAGAATTCTGGATACATAATCCAATGGATGGACTATGCTCATTAATATTCATGCAATTCTTAGGTGACAGTTTAAATATGAATGAGCTTAAGCAAACAAGTTACAATCCCTGCTGAAAACATTCTTTATTTTACCTTTTTCCTCAGTGTTTAGTGTATGAACACAACTGAATGCACATTGTGCTTGCCAAATGGAAGAGAGGTTTCCAGCATTTTGCCTCACACCGCAGACATTTTATGGCTCCGTGTAGCCACAACATGCCTTTCTTATCACTTGTCCACAGGCTGTGTAAAAACCTACCAGGTTCTTTTTAGTATTTAACCCATTAATGAAACACAGAAATTATGGAACATTTGAGGTTTTGCTACACAATGCCTGGCATTCTTCAAACAAGTGGCTGCACATCCAAAAAAAGGGACCATTATAATCTGAAGAGGTAAGAGGGGTAGATGAGGTTGGAGAAGATGCAGCAATTCTGGGCTAGAGCAAATGGAAAATGTACAGCATGTGGAGAATGGTAAAAAAGAATGAGACTTGATACTAATCCCTCCTGATCTGGATTGCAACTAGAACATAAAGCTATATGCCAAAATTGACAGGTCCTGAAACCCACCTGCAAGGGAAAATAATTTGGGAATAACTTGATGCTTTTATAAAAGGCAATGAGGCAGGAAGTAAGATGACAGAAAAAGCAGGGAAGAAAGCTGGCTAACCAACATAGTGCTACCAGTTGCAATTGACCATTCCAGAAGAAGACAAAGCAGAAGAAACGATAAGGATGGGATAGGGAAGAGTTTTTAATCTCTTTGGAAAACTGAGGTTTATATCATGGTTAAAGGAGGATTGCCACAGGAGCTGTCAGGTTAATAGAGTTTCCATGGTAAATGAATAAAGGAGTGAGTCCTTCCAAATCCATCTCTATTCCTCAATTCCTAGCAATTTTCAAACAGCACAAAGTTAAGCCTTCTTTTGTTTCTGAAGCAGAATTGAGGCCCATCATTAGTTTTTTGCGCCACATGAATCTTACACCAACCACCCTGAAAATATCACAAAAATATGAAGAACTGATCTTGAAGTGATTATTCCATTTAATGTATGGACACAGTTCATTAACTGTCTATTGTAATATAAACAATCAGTTCTAATACTTTGCTTGCAGACAAGGGAAAAGAACACAATTTCATTTTTATCCTTTCATATACAATCTGAAAGAGCACTTTGTTCTGTCAGTCATGAGCAAAGGGTCTGGTCCTACCCCTCCCCTGGCTGAACTCCCCTCCTCCTCCTTGCTGGGCTATAAAGCACACACTGGAAAATACTGAACTATTATAGCAATAGGTAGTAAGAGACAATATAGAGAAAAGTAGAAAAGTTACAATAGGTACCTTGAAGCTTAACTGAAAAAAAAAAACCAAAAACCTCAGCATATCATGAGACTCACAACAATGTCCAGAGGGGATGTAGTCTGCCATGTGTTTCACCTATGTGGAGTTTATTACAGAGTTGAAGATTACATTTGTTGTCTTGGAACAGAACAAGTATTGATTTATCCAGGATGAATTACATTTTAGCTCTCTCCAATTTATTCTGAAAAGTAATCTGGGCCCCCCAGTTGTTCTGAAGTGATGTAGGTAATTCCAGAGGGCAATTCATTTTGTCCCAAAGGCTCTAAAATAAGAAGGATATTGTTCTGTACAGAGGGAGTCTAAATGCTAAATAACCGATAAAGTTTAAAAAAATCTTGCAGAACCATCCCTGATATTTAACAGTTTAATTCTTTTCTTTTCTTTTCTTTTCTTTTCTTTTCTTTTCTTTTCTTTTCTTTTCTTTTCTTTTCTTTTCTTACAAAAAATAGAAGAAAAAAATTACAAATAATAAAATAAACAATAATTACCAGGATAAATACCTATAAAGTTGTTATGAAATGTTTATAGATTTGATGCTAGACTAACTGTGGATAAACCACACAGTAATGTTTTATTCTATGTTGCATATTTCACTTTACCTGAAGCAGATATTTGAAGAATAGAATGGCTGTTTTTCTCCAGATATTTAATTTACTACTGTGATGTTTTTAATCTTGGTAAATTATGCTCCATCTCAATTAACAACCAGATCCCATGTCCTCCCAGGTATTTTGCTGTGAAGCTCAACCCAGTATACCTGCTCCTCTATTCTACTCTAATAATTAGGTAGCAAGCCAGACAGGAAGCTGTTATCCATCTCTTCCTCCAGTCCTGTAATAACAAACATTTCTCTTAGCCAGAGTCCCCATTAACATGCTTTCCTTGTCACTTTTGCTTCTGCTTTTTATATTATCTCAAATGGAAAGCTTTGGTGGTGTGGTAGGTAACTAACCCAAAATGTTTATTCAAAACATTCACATTGTTGTGTGAATCCCTGTGGTCTTGATTCAGAAGTCCCCAAAGGTACTTCTTCCCCACAACACTCCTAGATGGCATACACTCAGAGCTCTGTATCTCAGTCTTCAGATAAAAAAAATCTCAAGATGAAGTAATCTCAAATGCTTGCTTTCATTCATAAAAGGGAAAGGAATGCTTGTTTTCATTCATAAAAGGGAAAGGAAACTCTCATAGGAAGAGCAAGTTGGTCACAAACCACCCAAATGCAGAATCCACATGCTTTGAAAATCTGGGCACTCCTTGAGACCTGTGGTGTGTTGCTGGTGAATTGGCTTCTCTTTCTTCTCTGTCTAGCACTCACACATTTCCCTTTATCCTGGCCATCTATATTTCCTTTTCCTACATTCCAATCTTAAACCTGTTGTACTCTCCTACCCAAAGCTGGGCTCATGTGTGAGAGATTTAATCAATTAACTGAGCCCTCTTTGTGCTGAAGGCAAGACTTACATACAGTAATGGATGTTATTATATCTATACATTTTCTCTCTGGAACTTTCAAGCTCCACCCGAAATTCCTAATACTAAGCTTATTAGGGGCACATACAACAGTCTTGCGTAAACTTGTGCATCCTATGAGCTCCCTGTCTGGAATGAGGAAAATATCCTCATGGCTTTTGGGAATGGCTCATGTGCGCTTTAATTTTGCAAATTATAATTGAATATATCCATTTAGAACACATCTTAAGGATTTAATATGGGATACTGTGAAAAAATATTTTCAAGTCATCTGAAAGGACTTCCTTTTCAAGTAACCTTCAAAAAATTAAAAGCATAGTCCTTAATATTATTTGTCCCCAGCTATTTTTTTACTACAAATATAGTATAAAATTTACTCAAAAGCTTCTTAAGAGTATACCTGCCACTGTGAGAAAAAATTATTTGTAGGGTACATGAAAGAAGAGAACATGTTCTTAACATTCCTCTTAACAAGAGCATAAACTGAAACCTATCTACTTATTTTTATTCTGATGTTATGTCCAATGGAGGACTGGACTGAGGAAAATTTTCTTGTGTGCAAGACTCAGTTCCACAAACTCACATTTTCCAGTGTCCTAGTGGGGGATGACACCAACACTGACCTCTGGAAAAATGTGTTCTCAAGGGCAGCTACAACAGGGCTTCAGCTTCCAGGAAAGACACCGGGCACAGGGCTTGTCACAGAGCAGAGGGAGATGCCACTGACTGCACTCAGGAGAAACTGGAGCTCCTCCTCCATGGACAAGATTGCTGCGGGCCCAGTGCCAGTCACGTAAGACAGTAAATGCCAGATAGTAAATAATATGTATAATTGGTGAATACACATGACTTTCTCAATTCCACCAGTTAGGGAAATGATAAAATAAATATTGTTATTGTTCTATTTAATTAGCAGTGGGATTCTGATTCCAGAAATTCTGCTGAGGAAAGGAGAGTGAGGAAAACTGAAGGGTTACTGAACAGCCTTATAAGAAACAGATTATCTAGCTGTCACAAAAGAGGACTTATTAGAGACATATTTCAAATCTTTCCTATAGAGTATTTTATTGTATGAGAATTTTTCTTTCTTTACTTCATTCCTTTTCACAGTTTTTTCTGTCACATCTTTAACATATTTTTTCCATTATTTTGGCAACTGGACATCAATATTCAGTAAGTAAGCATCTAAAAGTATTTCAGAACCATCCAAGTTCAGATTAAATTGACCATCTCAGGAAAACAAAGCTTTATAAATAGTTTTGCTCACTTGAATCAACCATGCATGGCTAAAAACAAGAGCATTTGTATTTAAAACTTGGAATTTGAATTCTAAAACCTAAAACTGTACATTCTGCACTAAAATTGTTCTAAATATAACCATAACACTTCAGTGGACTATGATCCTTTCCCATACGTCTTTTAGCAGTGACATACCACCTTGTTATATGAGCCCATGTTCTATACATGCATGTAAAGTGGTCTGTGCTCATGATAGGTTTGGAAACTTTTTCATAAGAAGAAATGGTTGGTTATTCAAACTTTCTCATTTCTCTGTATCTCATCTGATTATTTCCCATAAGTATATTCTGTCTCTTGTTGAAGACCACACGTGAAAAATGTCATACTCAATATTTTTTTTTCTCAACACTGATATACTGAAGTGTTTGGGCTTTCAAAATCAAGTCTGAAAGCAGATTATAGCTATAACCATGGAATTGCTACCACAGCATCATAAAACAGTATAAAAGACTGTCAAACTTTCAGCACTTGAAAAGAAAGCCTTATTGAAAAAAAAAATCTTTCCATATGTTAATCAGATGTTCACACTACTTCACTTTATTTTGATGTTAAATCTACCCAGAGACAGATATTATTATATTCAACCACCATCAAGTGGCATCAACTTTCTGGAGAAAACTGAAAGGATACAAATGTGTCTTTATCTATGTGCTAAAAGGAGCTTTGCTTTGTTAAACTGGCTCAGAACAATTATGCTGCTAAGTGACAGCCACATAAAGAAAGATGCATATGTGTAAAAATAACGAGAACAAAACAAACTAGTTCAAGGACCTTCAGAATTTTTTCTGAATTTTAAAGTATGTCATCTACTGGAAGTTTTCTCAGGCAAATTGCTAAGGAAGGGTAAATCACTGAATAAGAACTTATTTATGAGGGAGGAGGGCAAAAGGAAAGTAATCAACATGAAAATAAAATGAAGAATAGTAAAAGAATTCCATTTGTCCTAAGTCACTTCAAATTTCTTGTGATTCCATATATATCTTTCTGGAAGTCCAAATCTCTGCATTTAAGAACATTTTATTAAAGTGAAAAACAGCCACCATACACACAATTAAAATTATACAATCATTGTGATTCCTTTGTAGCACAGATTATTTAAGATCCTTTGGTTAGCCATTCAGTTATCAAAAACTGGATTATAGCACATTTTTCCTCAATCCTGATACTGCTTCAGACATGAAGCATTTTCATGAGAAGAATTTCACACTAGAATTCTCTGTTGAAACTGCCCACCAGTTCAAGTTTATCTCTTTAATAGCTCCTATCTTGTTAGTGCTTTGATTTACAACTACCTTATGAAGGGGCATTTATTCAAGGCCTACAAACAGATTTTGTACACTTTCAACAACCAAAAAGCAGCAAAATTTTATTCAAGCCAATAGAATAGTCTTCAGGCAGAATAAGATACTCATAGGCATGGACAAAACAAGAAACACTTGTATCACTACCTCATCATCCTCTCCTCACCACTTTTGAGCAATAGATGGGATAGGATCCTCTCAGTGTCCTTTTGCTGGGCTCAATTTCTCCACAACATGGAGCTTCTCTCATTCTGGCTTTCTCTCCAGCTTCTCTGAAGTTGGTGGAGTCCCTTTGATTTATAATTAGAAGTGCTTTTCTTCTTCTTTCTGGCTCCAAAGTCTTCTTATGTGTGACTAACTTGGTCAATATGTTTTTAAAGTGCTTTACTTGCCCACTGAGAAAAATGTAATTAGGATAAAACCTACCCCTCTGGAGACAAACTACAGAAAAAAAATATCTTAAGGTACTCCTGCATTTTATATGGGCCCAGTGTACACATAATTACACTAACATAATTCCATTATAATTATACAGATATGGAGAACACTCTGCATCTATTTTTACCAGGAGTTTGGGGAGACAGCACAGCAACCTCTGTAGCAGTCATTAGAGATTCTTAGTCTCAGTTACTGTTCAAAAGTTGTGGGTTTTGCAGGCTGAAGCATCATGCGCTACAAATTTGAAGCCATTGTTGCAGTCTTTGTCTATTGATTAGACAAATTCCTTTGAATCAGGAAAAGGATGACATTATTCCATGCTCTCCCCCATCCAATATTACATGCTTAAAATAGTAGTTAATGTAGTAGTTTCTCTGAATTTTCCTCAGTTTTCAGACAGGACTCGTGCCATAGAGGAGAACTTGGTAAAGGAGGCAGGAAGATAGCACTGAGCAGAGCACTGCTTCCTAAGGAAATGGGTATCAGGAACTTAAAGGACTGGAGTTGGTTTAGCTGAGAACAGAATAAATTGATTTCAAAATCATGCTGCAAGGTTTTTTTTTCCAATTACCACTAGGAATGAAATATCTGATTTGGGAATAGGGACGTGTGCTCTATTGGACCTGAAAAGTTTTGGAAGCTTTGTAGACAAGTTCATGGGGCAGATTTAGCTTAACTGACTTGCTGGGAATTTCCCCTTTCTAAAGACTGGCTGATCTGCCACTATGCTCCAGCTATATCCAGCTGTCAGAATAGCTCTTTGGGGCTGTGGGGAGATATCAGTGTGAAATTAACTATGAAATGAAAAAGACCTAGAACTGAACCTTTTCTGGCAGTTTTTCTAGTCCAGAGCAAGAAGCAGTGATTAAAAAGGTTGCTATGAACAGTAAGAATACCACACCCCAAACTATTTGCTTGCACTTTGAACCAGAGCATTACAGAGCAAATGCATAACTTATGTTGTAGCTTCAGATTGTCTCCAGGAAACATTTCATAAGGTTAATGGATAGAGCTGTCATCCTTTGAGACAAAGTGATCATCTGAGTTTAGCAGGAAAGCTGCAGCTATTGCATTCAGCTTGGGTTCATACTTTTAGAATAGTTCAGGCATCTAATTCCCATATGAGTTTTGCTAGAGAGTAACACAAGCAGAAAGTGAGAAATAGCTTCTAGGACTAATCCCCAGATTTGCACTGTAATAACACAGCTAAAAACAAAGAAATGTGGGTTCCAAACCCCAGTACATCAGACACAAACTAGGAGAGAAGCCCTGTGCCATGCTTAAGTTAGTGTTTTTCTCTTATGAGGTATGAACTACAAACTCATGTTCTGAATGCAAGTATAAGCAATAACACCAACACCCTAAGTAATAACAGCAAGATCTTGAGTGAATCTTGGACATTATAAATTAATTTTTCCTCTAGTAAGTTATCAGATCTCACTCGCTCTAGCAAGGAAAATCTACTTGCAGAAAATGTGCTTAATTATAAAGCAAAATTTATGTAGCATGAGAATACGTTGCTTCATTTTTCATTTTTTTTTTTTTTATTTTAGCTGGTTTAACATGCAGTATTCCTTCTTAGAAACCCATGCTTCACAAACAGAAATGTGAACCAAGCAGTCTTATTTCTCAGATCTTCACAATTGTAGTGACTTTTACTAACATCATGATTTCTAATTGCGATGTGCTCTTAGAGAGGACAAATTTCAGTTCCCTAGGCTCAATATGATTAGGAATACTACTGGGAATGGAAAACCCAGAAAAATTTACCTCATGACTATCCCCATCTTCAAGACACACAGTGATATCAGTTTCGAAATCTAAATCTCTTTGTAAATCTCAGTTATGGCTTTAGGGCTTGTTGCTTAGGGATTCTTTTCTCTTTGCAGAATTTCTGATCTTTATCAGCATTCAACATTTCTGAGTAAAAGGCATTTCTCTTGAATGGCCCGTGTACCTTCACATCTGTTTGCAACCTGACAAGTAGAAATACAGAATGTTCTTTCTTTCCCCTCCATTATGCATTAAATTATGAAAGGAGGAAGACAGCTCATTTCCAGTAAAGATACAATTGAACATACAAATCACCTTGTCCCACAAATCAATTAAAGCAAATAAAACCCCAAGGATCTTAATTTAAATCCAACTTATTCAGTTTCCATTTATGAGCTAGCAATAGTGTTCTTGAAAGCTCAGTTCAGAATGAACTAGTATGCAGTTACAATAGAACTGAGAGAATGAAGAAGCAGAGGGACAACAGGGAGGGGAAATACCATTCACTGGGCTGAGCCAGGGTGGAAAAGAGAGTAGGGTGAGAATTGCAGTAGGGGAAATGGCAGCTAAATGATGCTGAGATATGCTATTTAACTTGCAAACCCTCTCTAACACCTTTTTATTATTGTGTTCAGTTTTCCAAATAAAATAGGATTGTGCAGTTAGAAACTTCTTATCTGATCAGATAAATCTACTGAGAAAGTAACCATAAACTGAGCAAATTGACAGCTGCTATTGTGGTTGCTGGAACTTGTGAGCTATTTCTGCTTGTGAGGCAGTGTATTTTCATGGCATATAAACTAAAACTACACACACACAAAAAAGAAATCAAGTTGAAGTGAACTATTACAATAGATGTTCATAGTTCTGAGGGAAGGTGATAGCATGATTTTGCTTCAAATATTTATTGGTATTTTGTTCATCAATAATATCACTATGGATTTATCTGTAGTAATTAGGCATAATTACTGGGGTTGCATGATCATTTAAGTCCATCCTCAGCAGTAGTGCATTTTGTCATAGTGACTGAACTGGAGGAGCTCATCCTACTAACATAATCTTACCATGTACTTAAAAGGAACCAGTGGCACAACCTCTTCTAAAACTTCCTTGCATCTTCAGAGTCTTAGACTTCTCTTGGTATTCTTCTTTACTTTTTTGATTTCTGTATTTTTACTTTTTTTTCCTCCTCCTTCAGCATACAAAATCTAAGGATATTCTTCCCTAAATCTAGCAACAGATGAAGACAGCTGCAGATAAAGTAACTTGCTGAAACATCAGCTGCAGCCAGCAGCTCCAGCTTGTTGGAACGCCACCATCTATATGCTTGAGAGACTTTCTGGAACCATACAGCACTACAGATGACTGCTAGGGGAGTCATAACATAAGACATGCAGATGTTCCTACTTACTCCACCCAGTCCCAGTTTATTTAATACACTGAACTATCTCAGCTTCTTAAGGAAGCAAGAAATGATAAGCATTTAAATGCCATGGACCACTAATTCATGACATGTACTTCTCCCTTGGACCAAAAATCCTGATAATATAAGAGCAAAAGGATAACCAAGGTCTTACTTCAATGCAGCATCTCAAAGAAAGATTACACCTGGGACTTTCTGTCTCTCATATAACTGTTTACATCAGAGCAAGCAGATTTGTTTTTTTTTTTTTTAACCCAGCAGTGAATCACTAGAAAAGTCTTCACTAAAGTTACAAGAAGCCTGAGAGGCTGATATAAAATTTTACTGATTGTAGAAGTCCTTTTTTTTTTTTAATGTATCCTTGCTCATTTGAACTGTAATGTACAGATAGGGTAAAACATGTAAAGTAGCTGCATAAGAATGCTAGGTTTTAAGTATTAAAACAGGAATGCTGAAAACCTCTTTCCCTCTTTCTGCCACTATGAATGCTTATGTTCTCAGAGCCACAGCCTGGGAAAGAATAGATAGGAGACAAACAAGGAAAATATGGAAAAAATTATCTCCTGTGTGCTTTTTATACAGGACATAGGGTTTGAAGGCACAACAGAGAAAATTCCATGTTATGAGGGAGGTCTGGAAAGCCTGTGTCTGTGTGAAGTTTTCCTTTTTGTAGTGCCCCAAATTAGATGATGAACAAAGCTCTTGAGCCAGCTGTTCCCAGCCTTAGCAAAAGTGGATGGAATGTAAAGCTGTTCTGTTCCACCAGTTTCCTCAACCTGCAAATACATATTGGTTTACAGGAGGAAGAAAAATTATTTCAACATCTTATCAGTAAGAGGCCCAAAACCTCTCTCTCATCTTTGTTAATTATGTTGGTAAGACTCATGCTATGAGAAACTCATTAGTACACAAGTAAAACCCAATGGAGACATCCAAAAGAGATCTAATTTCAGCACAAGACTGATCCACTTACCTCCATTTATTAAAATACATCTCTTTATCTCAGCCATTCCCTACTTCCCTGGATGAATGTTAGTACTAGGACCTAGGGGAAAAAAAATCACAAGCATCTGAAATACCAGAAATAGGTTCAAGATGAAACTTTTACTCTTGATGCTCTGCCTAATCAAGTTGATACATCATCTACCTTAACTTCATGAGCACCACACTGGGACCTTGAAGTAAAGCTCAGAGCGACAGACACCACCATGGCATCCTAAAAGTACTTGGTGGCTGGAGTATGCTCTCCCCAGTGTCCCTGCCATGGTCACCTGAAAGCTGCCCAGACAGTGCTCTCAAGACCTCCCTAGTTTTTCCTGCCTTTCTAAAAGAGACCACAGAGATTTATTCACCCCCTCCCTTTTTCACACAGTAGAAGAGTGGTAATTAGGAAGCTGAAGTGCAATATCCTCCTGTCATGCAGGCCGGCAAACCCCTATTTCCCAGGAGCTCTTTAACCACAAGACTATAAACATCAGGCTATAAACAATGCACCAGGGTGGGGTGGGAGGGGAGAAGTTCCCACTTTGAAGATCAGTCATTGTGAAGGCATCAGTTCTACATTCATCATTCCAGAGAGAGAGGGTGACAGTGAGCAGACCTGGTGTCTACCATTAGAGAGAGGGTGGTAGGGTCTCACACTTTGAGAAAAAACTGTGTATACCAGGTTAGAGCATCATGCTATAAGAAACAGAAACATTCCAGATATCATTCTGCAGACTTTGCTCCTTTTGTAAAGCCGTTATTAATGCCTACATTTTGCATAAGGATCCTCCAGAAGGATATCTATCCATCAGATATCAAGTGCTTACATGTAGTTCTTTACATCCTGGAGGCACTCTAAAGGGCAAGGTCCTAAACAAACACAGCTAGCCTTAGATGGCTATGCTATATACTTCTGGCACACTGGATGCCTCATCTTTGTGCCAGACCTATCTCCTACATTAAATGTAGCCTGAAGTTTACTGTGAACATGAGGTCAGGTGTCCACAAGCAGACCTGTTATAAACTGCTGAACAGATTCATGGCTGGCAAATTAGCTGTCTCACTGTCCTCCATATTGCAACATTACTGAAATTCACCCAGACACTTTTTAACAGTCCTTCAGTTTTTCTGAAGAATTTGGGAATGTTAGCAATCAAGACATCTGCCACTGCAAAACTAAAAATATAAAATTGTCTGTGTTCTTCTGTAAAAAGTAATTTTGCTTGAGTCTGCTCCCACCAAACAATGGATGTCATGCCATTCACTTCAAAGTGTGATCTGGGCTTAGATGTTTAGTAGGAACTGGATCAATTGTTTTACTCCCCAACAGACCACGGAAGACAGAAGTGCCTGATAGACAGACTTGGTTAAAACAGACTGGATTTAATCAAAATGTTTATATTGATAAGCTCGTTGACAGGCCCATAGGATCACCTGTGCAACCTCACTAAATCTGGAGAAGGAAAAGACATGAAAACATAAAAAGAAATAAAAGATATCCTGTTTTAAATTACCTCACTTGAAAAATTAAAAAGTTAAAGCTAAAAAAATACAAACCAAAAAACAAAACTAAGAACTCTGAACTAACAGTTTAGTTCCACACAATAGCCAAATGAGATCAATAGCAAACTTCCAGGATGATTTGCGATTATTAGAATAAATGCTAAAGCTATTTAAATTGACACAACATGAGCAGTAGGTGAATAGCTCACAAGAGTATGTTGTGGAGATTGACCCTAGCACAAGTACACGGATTTGAATGGATAGAGTGCTACTGACAGTCTTTGCAGCACAAGTGCCAGCGCACTTGGCTGGCCAGTGTTCCCTCATGACCTATGGTTACCAGATGTGCAACAGTTGTCTCACGATAGAAGATTATATCTGCTTTTCAAACTGTAAGGATAAGTTTATTTTGAACAGGTAGCTGACAGTATAGGAAGCAGACAGGTTTCTCTTTCAGGATCAGCTAACCACATGCAGATGTTTCTGCCAAGTGCTTTATCCCTTTAATAAAAATGATATCTTATTCATTCCTAGCACAGGAATCTCTTCATGTTTTTCTTCCACTGCCATCTACAATGGTATTTATCTTTCCCTTTCAGTCAGCACCCTAAACCACTTCCAATACAGACAGGGGAATGAGCAAAAAATAATTTCTAGGCAAAGGTCCCTTTTTTCATGAATGGACAAATGCCCCATAACCCTCTTTCCAACCAGGATGTAAATGACTCACATGTACTGCCTTAGCATTCAGTGAAGCTAACTGTTGGACAGGCCTGAATCTAAGGGCATGTTTCACTAACTTCTCTCCTTTGGTACGGATGTACCAAAATCTAAAAGTCTTGAGCTTCTTTTCTTGCCTTAACACCTTTGGACTTCACACAGAGGTGGCCTCAGTCACTAATAGGAACCAGATCACCTTCCCCTTTCACAGGTCTCTTATTGGGTTACACATTTTAAGTAAAGACTCCATAAAAGTAGCTGAAAAGACTATTCATAAAAGCTATCTGATATATAATACCTAGTCCTAGATGCAAGTACTGCAGGACTGCAACACTTAGCAGGTTCTGATATAAGAAAATTCACGTCATTTGCAAGATTTGCTCATGCCCTCAAACTTTCCTTGGTAGGTGCATGCTTCTTTTCTTGTGGTTTGGAATCAAAGACATCTGGCTATGGTCATTCTTTTCATCTTCTCATCTGGATAGTTTTTACAGTTCAGGACAAAGTGATAGTTAATATTCTACATTTCTGTACTGTGAACACACAAGTGCCTCAGGATCTCTCTTCTATTTTTTTTCCCCATTCCATGAACATCCTTTCTACCTGCCTCTCCAGTAATGACTCCGTTTTTCCATAGCCAGAATACAAAGACATTACAAACACATAACTGAAAATACTGGAAAAAGCTTTCTTGGCAAAGATGTAATTTATATAAATGAAACTTAAGAAGGGTTTTTCCCTTTCCCTACTGATTAGTGTTTTTCTTTTGAGGCCTTCTGGCTTTGGGATTCCAGTTCAACATTCTGGTCTCTGAAAGAGCTGAATGGTTTCAGAGCCTCAGTCAGGAAAGAACAAACCCAGAGGTCAGACTTAGACTTATTAAAACAATAAAAGCAATGATAATGCAGAAAAAAAGTGTTTATAGATTGCTTGCCATGTTACATTACCAGTCTTAAACATAAGCCATTAATGCCACATTAATAGGGCACCAGGAACCATTGAAGGATAAAAGTGATGCAAGAACTCCTGACATGGTAAATTCTTCCTTTAAAAAACAGACAGTTTTTCCCAGTAGCTTAAATCTTGAAACCCTTCCCTTCACAACCCATCAGAAGTCCCGTAATAAGTATGTACAACTTGCCACACAGCCACAGAAGTGGAGAGACTGCGAAAGCTGAAGGGGGGATTCAGTCTGTTGGGCGAGTCAGTAGATGTCATGAAAACCACACAAAACAGCTGTGGTTTTCCATGCCATAATTGATTTCTTCTATGAACAGCAAATTAGGGAATGCTCAAAAGGAGAAGCAATTCCCATGTGTGAATTGGTCTAATACATAATTATTAATTATGCCCTAGAAGCTTTATCAGTGGAAATTTATTAGGAATAGCCAAAAGTTATGGAGACATCACAACAGAGACTTTGAATAAGCATTCGAGCAAGCCAAATAACATTGAAAGGAACAGAACAACAATGTCAAGGCTAAATATCAGAGTAAAGAATTATAAACCAATAATTTAGTAATGTAAGTAATTAACCGATAATTTAGAAATGGAAGCCATGTCCAACTAGAAGATTAAGAAAATTAAGTCTAAAACAATACCAGTGGAAAAATAATAACAAAAGCATGGACAAGAGTAACAGAATTTTACATCTTCATTCTCCTAGGATAGTGAGTTTTTGTTTTCTAACGGATTTTAAGGTGCCTTGGAAGTAGGCAAAAACATAATATGAAAGAAATATATAATTTGCATTTCTGTTTATTCTGTAATGAAACTTTTGATGAAAAAAAAAACAAAAACAAAAAAACCAAACCAGATGCGATCAAAGCTATCCTGACAGGACAGCAAAAGAAGTTAACAATATTAGACATTAAACAACAGATGAAAATCTGGGTTAATGAACACAACCAGACTTAATTGTATATACAAAGTAACAGGCTGTAAATTTGCTGTGACCATTTGACAGGTACCCACAGCTGTTGGATTATTGCATAATAAATATCTACTGCATAGTGAGGTTCAGTCAGAGGCAAACAAACCAGGACAAAGACACTGCTGAGGGACTAAAGAACAAAGCACTGAACACTTTCAGTGCACACTCTTGTGAAAAGCATGTGCAGTTCTGGTTGCCCTTTATCAAAAAAAGACACAATAAAAGATAGACACCCAACAAAAATGTTCAATGGCAGTAAGTGGTTTCTGTATGAGGGAGAACTTTTTTTCTTTGGAAAAGAGAAATCTAGCACGGAATGCAACACAAAGGCATAGGAAAGCTCAGTTTGGAAAAGACCTCAGGAAGACTTTAGGCCAACCACCTATTTTTAACAGGGTGACAGCTGGGTTTATCCAACCAGATCTGAAAAACCTCCAAAGATGTTAACTATTGCCACATATGTTGCAATTGAGACAGCTACAACACACAGAGTAGCACCCTACAATATCAGAAAGTTTTAAGCAGCCCCATATATCAGAAGGCTTCAGGCATCTGCCCATACAGCATAACAACATGACACTTCAGAAGGCTGCAAGCATCTGCCCATCTTGGTCTTTAGCCCAACCTTTTATACCCCTCATGTTCAGGCACTGCACCTGTGTGCCTTCTGTTCCCCTTGGTGATTGGTCAGTGCACCTGGGCACTCCATGGCTCATTACCTGTAATGCTGGTCACCAGCTTCTCACAGCTGTGCCCATTGGGGATGAGGCTCTGCCACAGCCCCCACACCTCTTACACTGCTGCACTGCCCTCACGGTGTAAAAGCTTTTCTTTATAACTCATCTAACAATTTATTGTTTCAACATATGTCCATCATCTTCACATCCTCACATTATGAAGAGCCTGACAGTTTTCTCAGTGACCTCATCTTAGGTATTGGAAGGTTGTTTAGGTCTACATAAAATCTTCTATCTTGGGTTAGTATTATAATGATCACTCCTTTTTTCATAGCATGAAAGGCAGAAAACAAAAATTTTTAACAGATTATTTTTAAAAAATCACTTTTTTTTTTCCTCTGAAAAAATATATATTTGTAGAGGATGTATAAGTCGGGCAATTTGTGACTTTGCAAAACTAATTGCAACATGATTTTGTCTCCTAGAAATAGGCTTCTGAACCCACAATTTGTGAAGAAAGTCTACAGGAGATTTAAACATGTAATGTCCATGCCACATTTAGTTTGGGAAACAGCTTGTTCAGAGACTATTAGAATCTGGGAATGTTTGCAAGAAGAAGCACCACCCTAAACTTTCCCAATCCTTGTACACTTTTCTGTATTATCTGCTATTTGTTGTTGTTAAAAACAGGGTGGTGATCTAATGGCTGATGCAGGTCTCATGACACTCTATGACTTTAGTCACAGACACAGAAATATTGGCACAGGCTCATGGGCCAGGCTCTGCTCCACGCTGCATCCCTGTCAATGCCTGTTGGTTGTTTAGTCTTCTTTCTACTGCAGCAGCTTCTGGCTACTGCCGAATTTTCTCTCAAATATACACCCTTGACCAGCTTAATGGGAATATGGTAAACAACAACAGCTTGACTGTATAAATAGAGAAATTAATGTTTAAAGAACACATCACTGCTTTGGATCAACCACAATGAAGCTGCAGGAGCAAGCAGGAAATAAACTGATTTTATGGGCTTTTGTTACCATCATGGAAGAGAAATACTCAAGCATGCAAAGAGACAGAGTACTTCTCTGAAAGCATTATATATTTCCGTATATAATTTTATTTATCCTTTTGTCCTTAAGCCACCCACAGGAGCTTTTTGAAATGGAGATCTGTTTCCATTCATTCTTCAGTGTTGTCTGCAGACAGCAGTGGAGTTACACTTCTTGACAGACAAACTTCAAAAGGTTTGGAGGTTCAAAGCTTGTATGGGCTTATCTGAATTTCTCAGGTCTGCAAATCTCATGGTATCAGCCTACAGCTTGGTACTTGAAGCACTTCCTGGTGAAATCCCAGATGGAAACAGAGGCATAACTTGACTTCAGAAGGCCCAGACCAAGATATGCATTCAAGCTCCTGATAGATTTAAGAGGGGGCTGAAGACATAGTGCATGCTGGCAAAACACGCACAGATCCTTTTGTGCATGCCAGATATGCATAGGTTTTTTGATTCTTCATGAAGATCCCACAGGAACGTCAATTTACACACATCAAAAAAGAGGCATCTTATGGGTGGTTTTATGATTCGAATCCATTCCACAATTCAATAGTTTCCAAGATAATATTTGCAGTACTTCTTTTTTGTTTTGTGTAGTAAGCACATCTCTCTCTCTCAGGATTTTTCATAGAGGTGCGCAGAGAGAAAGAAAGAGAAAACAATTTCTATCTCTGCTCTTTGTTTTTCCTATGTGGAATGTGTTTGGAGAATTGTTTACCTGGGGTGATTGCTTGATTGGATTTTGGTGAGGATTGTTTGAGCCTGATGGCCAATCAGATCCACCTGTGTCTGGACTCTCGTGAGAAGGTCACAAGTTGTTAGTTAGATGTGGTAGTTAGAAAAGTAGGAATGTAGTTCTAGTATCTTCCTTTATATAGTATTTTAATGTATTATAGCATAGTTATAATAAAGAAATCATTCAGCCTTCTGAACTGATCATCATTTCTTCCCATTGAGTTTGCCTACATTTTACAATAGTTTGGGGTTTTTTTACACAAAGAAAAGTTAACAGTCAAATCTCATAAAAATGAATGCACTTTATCTCCCTCATGAGTGACCAGTCTTCTGGTCTTTCCTTATGTTGTGAGTTGTGTTTTGCCAACCACATCAATCTGTTTATGTCATACTCATCCATTCTGCAGTTGTTCCCTCACACCTGCCTACTGCAACTGCTTTAACTTCTGGGTACTTCTAAAGAACACTGTAAACTTGCGGGAAAGTAAAACCAGTGGGGGTGACTATTTTTTCAAACACAATCATTCCAATACTGACAGGTCTGTAATGAAATATGCCTGTCTTAATAAAGTGTTTTAAAGTCTTATTTCTGCTGAATAGCAACACAGAAAGTGCGACTTAGTAATTCCTGACTTACAGGCTTTACAATTTAAGCTTGGATAAATAACTTGCTGTAGCAGCAAAAAAGGTCATTTATATACGAGCTATTGCTAATTAAAAATTAATTGCAACATATAATCTAATATACCAGCTCCTTTAAGTGGATCTGGTGTGATAAATGACACATAAAACATAGATGAAGCACCGAAATATAATCAAACTGCTTGGTCCTTCCTTTTCCTTCAGATTTTGAAAGTGGAGGAGCCACACTAGAAGGCAGTCTTGACCAGAAAGTCTTGGCTATTTCAACAACAGAATGTGTATATCAATGTCCATGGTTCAAACAACATAGTTCTGTATCTCCTCATATCACTTTGACTATGTTAGAGATCATGTTACAGATATTATTTGGATTAAAATAATGCTGCCACAATGTAGATAAAACAGATGTCTTTCTACTTAATATCAATTTCTCCTAATATTTTTCTGTAGATGCAGTTCTGTTGTCACCAATATTAATTCCATTTGAAAACAATTCATCTGCCATGCAGTAAGTGCAACAGGAATTGCTCCCTAGTATCATTTTTCTGCTCACTTAGTGGGCACATACTGACAAAATATTAATTACTCATGCCATAAGAACGTTTCCGTAGAGGTTAGGTGAAGAAGTAATTTCTCTGAAATAAGGGAGTAGTATGGGGTTATATGGAGAAAAACAAACTTTTAAAATACTTAGTTACAAGCTAAGAAAAAACAGAATTTTGCAAGTAGACATCACTGAGCCAGCCTGTTTCAACAAGTTCAGTATGCTCAGCTGATACATTGTGCTCTTCATACTTCCAGAAGTATGACTTTTAGTTCCACAAATTTTTTTGAGTCAGTTTATGCTATGACTTCTTACCAGCAAATAGATACAGAAGGCACAGCAGATTCAGAACACATTTCTTCTTGAACTCAGGAACCACAGCGCAGAATGCATTCATTTAGTTCATTTTCCGAAGACTGTACATAATATGCAGTTCATCTGAATCTCAGTGAAACATGATTTTGAGAGTATGCCAACTTCAGAAAGTTCCTGGGAATATTTATCACTGGTGTTCTCCATTTCCTTTCTTGATCCTCTCCTTGAAAGTAAGCCAAGCAAATGTGGATAAATATATCTGATAGTTTCTAAAATGTCTCAGCAACTAATCAGAAATAACTGGACCAGCTCTTGCAGAAATAAAACTGAATATCTGCCGCTTAATGTGTGGTTCTAAAATGTAGGACCTTATCTTTAATAAACAGGCCAAGTTTTTGTAGTTCATTTAGAGTACTTTTACTGTGTTTTATAAATATACAAGAAATTCAGAAAATCTGTATTAGTTGTGTTTTTTTCCCCCTCCCATGCTGAATATTAATCTCCGTATTCCATACAGGAAAGGCAGTTTTTAATATATAAATTTCAATTTTGTACAATATTAGGATGCCTTTTATTCTGAAGAGTAATGGAAGTAGTAGAAAAAAATCCCCCAGTTCATATTTAATGCCTTAATAAATTCCAGATTTTCACTATGCAGATGATGAAGCACAAAAAATTCTTTATTTTCATTAAAAGAATGTGTTAAAAATCTAAATGAAGGTTGCATTCTGTTTTTCACTTTAACTATCATCATTCATACAAATGTGCCTGTCTGGCAAGGACTTTGAAATATAGATATACTCTTGTGAGATATACTGGCTTTCCTGGAAAGTAAAGTGTTTTATTTCTCCATTAAATAGTTTCAACAGTGTTGGACACACCAGCAGTCACTGTGCTTCTACCTTCATGACCAGCAAGAACAGGAAAGAATTAAAAGGTGTTTTCTGAAGCTGTTACCTGACTATTAAGCTGTTACAGGACTGATCTTTCTGACTCTTTTCAACGTGAATGGCCTGTTCTAAGGATTTCCTTGGTTAAAATCACTGACAAAATATTAAAATGCTGCTACCTTAGAGCCCTTTCTATTGATCACAACTTCAATGCTTTTCATCATGAATTAAGGACACATACTCTCTAGAAGTGTTTCTTCAGGATCCTCCACTAGCAGCACTTGTCCTCCAAAGAAGAAAGAGAAATACTTCTTTTTGTGACCCCCTTGAAAAAAAGATCTCTGAATGAACTCTATATTTCCCCCCTTATTTATTTTTGAATAATCTAAATGCAGTAGATATGTTATCCCTTTGTCCTTCATCTCCCTAGAAGCCAATTCACAGAAGTACTTACAATTGTAATGCCAATTAAATTGCCTTTTCCTCACAGCAATAACAGCCCATGATTTGGTACCAGCAACCTCAGGTTCTGCTTGCAAGATCTTACACTGAAGGGATCCTGGAGAAATCATGCATCTTTGCATGCCCATGGCTTTTAGTGGGTGAGATAGATTCTGCTTGGCAGTAACTCCCTACTGAGGGGAGGGGCAGGTGGTGAAGTGTGCATTCTCTGGTCCTTTAGGTTTGTGTGGCTGGTGATGCTGGGTCTTATATCTGGTGGTAAAAACATGCAATATTCTTGGGCTTTCCTTGTTCTGCTCCATTGCCAAAAGCTCTTGTCCATGCCCATCCTGCACTGTCCTCCCTCCACACCCTGGTTATGTTATTTAACAATAACACAATCAGGTATCTTCGAATTTTTCTGTTTGGACTAAAACATGTTTAACAAAGCTTATAATGAATTCAATTTCAAATATTCACATGACAAAAAAGCTCAATGCAAAAAAACTCCCCACCATCAAAACCTCATTGCATGCCTCTGTGGATTTCCTTGTAGTTACTTTACACTCTAGGAGAATTGTAGGCACTATAATAAAATGGAAATTTACTGAAAATGACAACTAAATGTTGAGTACATCCTACACTCTTGGCAATTTCTGTAATGTGATTTCTAAATATTTCAGAAACCAGAATGATTTACAGAGATTTCTGTGGGACCTAGTAAGGCTCAGATAAGAAGAGTTTGTAAAGCAGTAGTTTAATATTGACCATCTAGGTTTTTTCACTGTGTGCTCCTAGTATGTGTCGACTAGATTAAGTCTCTTCTGTTTGGGCTTGACTAGAACAAGTGTCATGAAAAAGTGAAGTAGCAGAGGCTTAATTTGAAGAGACAGTAAAATAAAAGGAAAATAGAGCTAATCCCAGGCATAGTAATATATCATATTACATGTTGCCTTGACTGTCCAACGAAGCCATCAAGCATGAATATGATTCCTCTGACTTCCATTGCCCAGACTAATTTTATCCTCAGCTGTGTTCAGAGGTTATTTCTTTTTTTTTTTTTTTTTTTTGATACAGCATGTCCTTGCTTGCAGGGCTTTTACTACCAGTCTTGAAGTTGGTATTATCATAGTTTAAAAAGTGGAATACAATGTGTCTCACAAATGGTGTGGCAGGCTTTAAAATTTTATGGAAAGTTTCATCATTTCACTATTTACCTGAAGTCCTTGCTCTGAGATTCTTCAGGTTCTAGAAAAATCTTGTCTTTTTTAAAGAAGTTTTAAGGCAGTAATGGTTGTGCAGAAAAAAATTAAAGTATGTCCTGTTCTTACTAATCTGAAATTCTAAAAAAACCCAAACCACTGACTCATAAAAGTAGAAGTATACTTAGAGATACAGTGTGCATTTCAAGTCAAACTCAAAACATTCATTCTGAGTATTTGAGTTTGGCAATGTTGCAAATATCTCTTTAGTAAAGTCAGTATTTTTATCTAAACTTGATCCTTTAATACATCTTTCCACTGGCTTCATGCTATATAATATGCTGGTCCCTTGCAGTGTCAGTTTAGATGAGCTAACTAGGTGTTTATGATATAGTTACTACCATGATATCATTCTGGATAGCACTGCACCCGCTGGAGGTTGCTGTACTTCTGGCATTCTTGCTTAGTATTTCTGGTTTTTGCGCATTTCACTTCATAAAAACATTTATTTCCATAGACCAAAATAAGATCTGGTCTAAGCAAATCTAACCTCATTTTAGGATCAACACAACAGTGGATTAGGACCTTTCTGCACCAAGGCTAAATATTTTCTAAAGTATTTATTTTACAGTGAAAGCAATACTATGATACTAACTAGGAGTACCACAACCTTTGTTTTTTAAACTTCTTTATCAGCATTAATTACAGGAATGAAAAGCTGTGTTAATGTAATTTGGAATATATAATCTACAACTGAAAATAGCACCTACATACTTAGAAATACATCCCACCATTTCTTGGAATGGAGAATTTAAAATATTAACCCTCTGGGTTTTTTTCTGCAGTAAAGGTAATTATAGTGTAGATATGGTTTTCATTGCAGTCGCTGCTCTAGGGAGTAATGAAACAACTCATAAAGGATTCATACACAAAATCAGTTAAAAAATTAATTTTATGATAAAGGCTGTACTTACCTCAGTCTGAGAGAGTTCAAGTCACCTAAAGACAAAGCCAGAACATGCCATCTTTTAAAGTAAATAGTAGTCATTTTAAAACAAACTTTTAAACTTCTCAAAATAGCCACAAGACACAGGAGAATAGTATTACTACTTAGCATAGGCAACACATTTACTGCATTAAAAAAACTCTCCTTTTTATAAGTAAAGAACAAAAATGGCCTTCTATAGTCTACTTGGTTTTATCTCCTACTCTCTGTGGGTGCTGATTTTTTGCCTATCTCACTTCATGACCCTTAAGCCTTTATTTTCCCTACTGCAATAGAATTCTTCAAGATGAGAATCAAAGATTATCCCTTCTTCTCTTGTTAGCTCCTTATCAACAACATTTTGTTACTTTATCAGAGTTTCAGCTGCCACATTTGCACAAGCCACTCTCTGCACTATGCTTAATCCATGTTTTCAGTTGTCTTGCAAATGTGGCACTGTCACCTCAGAAAGCTGTTTGGTTCGCTCCTGTTTTCTGTGTACTGTTTCCCATTTCTGCACCAAATTCCAAAGCTGTTATCCATCTTGTTTTCAAAACTCATTCCCTCATTATCAGTTTAATGCTTTCTCACTTTTCTCCCTCATGCTTTCAAAACTTTGCAGGACTTCCTGTTCCAAATGATTACCACTGTGCATTTATCTATTCCCTAATGCATCTTTTGAAATGGCTGTCAAACCTTATTTATCTATTTTCCCTCTTCTTCAGGTTTATCTCCCTTGATCTTTGTAGCTTTTGAGGAATGTCTCTTGGTCTGTCTTATTGCTCTTCCTCTTTCCTCATTAGGCATTCCTAAATGGAAAGGGATCTCTACAAATTTTATCTTCCAGAGTCCACCCTTCTTTTACTACTGAGCCATAAAAGTCATTGCTCCCACAAGTACCTAATCTTCTCCAAACTTACTTTTCTCAGGAATTTTTCTTCCTCTCTTACAGTTACCTTAGCACTGTCTATTTCAGTTATTCAGTTAGTATATTTTAATACTTTTTTCACAGAATCATAGAATGGCCGGGTTGGAAGGGACCGTAAAGATCATCTAGTTCCAGTCCCCATGCCATGGACAGGGACACCTTCCACTAGACCAGGTTGCTTAGAGCTCCATCCCACCTTGCCTTGAATACTTCCAGGGATGGGGCATTCAAAACTTCCCTGGGCAACTTGTTCCAGTGCCTTACCACCCCCAAAGCAAAGAACTTCCTCTTAATGTCTAATTCAAACCTGCTCTCTTTTAGTTTGAACCCATGCCCCCACCTGTCACTACATGCTCTTGTAAAAAGTCCCTCTCTATTTTTCCTGTAGGCCCCTTCAGGAACAGAAAGGTGGCAACTAGGCGACCCCAAAGCCATCCCTTCTCCAGGCTAAACAAACCCAATTCACACAGATTTTCCTCGTATGAGAGGTGCTTCATCCCTTTAAGTATCTTGGTGTACCTCCTGTGACTTGCTGCTGCAGGTCCATGTCCTTCCTGTGCTGGGGACCCCAGAGCTGGACACAGTTCTCCAGGTGGGTCTCACGAGGGCAGAGTAGAGGGGCAGAATACTCTGCCTCGACCTGCTGGCCACATTGCTTCTGATGTATGCCAGAACCTTGTTTGCTTTCTGAGCTACAAGTGCACATTGTCAGCTCATGTCCAGCCTCTCACTCACCAGCACCCCCTAGTCCCTCTCAGAAAGATGCTCTCACTCTCTTTATCACCCAGCCTGTGTTGAGACCAAGTGTTTCCCCAAGCCAGGTGCAGCACCCTGCACCTGGTTAAACCCCAAGGGCCCATTTCTCAAGCTTGTCCAGGTCCCTCTGAATGGCATCTTGTCTTTCAGGTGTCAGCTGCACCACTCAGCTTGGTGTCATCTGTAAATTTGGTGTCATCTGTAAAAGGGTGCAGTTGATCCCTTTGTCTATGTCACTAGGAATTAGTCATTATTCTCTGAACTGAGTAGACATACCTTCAAACTGAATGGACAAGTTGTGTTCAACTATAAAATTGCAAGGTTATTTCTTCTGTCTATCATGGTCATGTAAGTGAAGAACTATCTGCAGTTCCAAAACTGGTGCCCATTATTTAAAACAATATATAATATCTGATAATTCCTTGGCCATTAAATTATGTCATTAGCAATCTTTAAAAACTGCTTGTAAGATTGTCTGAAGTGAATGACAGTTTTAAATTTGGTTTTCATTGTTAATGTCTAACAACACAGATGACAGCGCAGTCCATGTTCAAATACACAGTTCATATGTTGAAAAACTAGCTGAATTTTAAGTGAAAATCCTGCCATACTATATTTAAAGGACAAAATGTCATATTAAAATAGAGAATATTGTACAGATGCAAACAATTTCTCAATGTAACTTTTAATTCCTCATATAGGAATTGACTTGTTAATGCTTGGAAATATTATCCTGCCTCACAGGGTTCTGTCCAAATATAAAATAAACCACAATTTGGTTTATTATCCAAATATTCCCATGGTTTGCAGTTCTACTTTTATCGTGAAAATTGTGTTTTGTTGTTTCTTCAGGTTTGCCTGTCATATTCCATGCTGCTCCATGTCCATGTGGGGTATTCTGAAGTGAATAGGTTTGCCACAGCAGTGAAATGGAAACTCACTTTTTAATGACATTCCATCATGCTCCATCATGGCTTCGTTTGAGAATATTTGACACTTACAGATGCATGTTAAAATGGCACATGGGATATCACTTTAGCTGCAAACAAGCAGCAAGTACAGGAGAGATTATGTGTTTAGGATAACAGCTTAATGGGGAATATCAATCACAGAACTATTTTAACTTAAGCAACAAGATCATACAAACTATACGTGTCCAGCAACTCCCCAGATCAGCAAAATCAGCACCATCTTTAAAAAAGTATTCTGGGGGCAAAATAAAGCAAAGCATAGAAAAGAATCGGCTATGACAGATAATTTATTGCAGGGTCTTTCTGTCTTCAGTCAAGAAAAACAGCAATGCAAAACAGACCCAAAGACCACAGTGCTGAAGTTACAAGAAAATTCACAATGAGTGCATAACTTATTGTCACACTACAGAACTCAAGTATATTGCTAAAACTCTTTCAATTTGGATAAATCTGCATAACCATGTCAGTTAATTTATTGGATCAATTTCTCACTGAAGTACCAGTCAGAGTAAAGAACTCTCTTCTTTGTAAAATAAATACAAATAGTAAATCCTTGAGCAGCTTATCAGCTACAGGACTAAGAAAACCAATCACTTTATCTGAGCTAGAGAAAAAATGAACAAAACAAACATGAACCTAATAAAAAATACCTGGCCCATAGCTTTTGAGAGCTACTCCTGCTTCTCAGAAGCAATGGGGTAGAAAAAGGAACATCTAAATTATAATTGACACTTAGCAAGGCTTCCTTCAAAACCCACCCCCTATCCACCTGGCAGAGAAGTATCCACCTACACAGCCTTCACACAGTTTTCAGCCTTCCTTTACCATTGATAAAGAAATAATAAAAGATACTTTTTCTACTTCATTAGCTTAGATTTCTCACAGTCATGCCCCAGAAAAGATACAGTCCTTTTGGAATATACAGGCAACTTTTTCCCTTGGCTTTGAACAAAAGAGTTTGTAGGATTATACTATAAGCAATCCTTTCAGGCTTTTTTTTTTTTTTTTTTTTTTTTTTTTTTTTTTTTTTTTTTTTTTTCTTTTTCCCCCAGAGAGTTTTCCATACTGTTGTCACACATTCTAAATACTATCAGCAACATATTTTCACTCATCTGGATCAACTCACTCAGTAGCAGTCAAAGTCTGTCTCCCATCAACTTACCCAGAAATTTCTTTCTTCCCAAACTGTCTAACAGCTGAGCAGACTCCCTAGGATCACATGTTCAAATATACCTACATTCCACAGCACATTTTGACTTTCAGAGTGCACTTCCATAACCTGCTTTGCTTACTGCTTTCTCTGTACCATCAAATGCTTGGTTCTGCTAACATGTTTTTAATAACAGCACAGTATCCCATGTTCCGGGACAGAAATACCACAACAATAAGATACAACTCATAATCAAATGGTTCGTCAAGAGGCAAGTGTGAGTTAAGAGGAGAGGCTTACTGGCCTTTTCCTCACAGCCTACTTGGGTGGCATCTTCCACCAAGGAAGGAAAAGCCTTCTTTTCATTCAGGTAAAGAAATTCTCCTGCCTACTTGAAAATGAAGAGATTCTTTGCAGCCTGAGCACCCAAGTGCATGACAGGATTATAACATACCCAGCCACCCACATTGTCACAGAGTGGCTCTGTTTTAAAAAAAACCCCACAAACACTAGGATGAATTTTAAGATGGAGAATGCTCTTGAAGCACTGTGCTTAAGTGAAAATGCACATAAGGACTTCACAAAGACACATACCTCAGCAACAACAAAAAAAGCAAAAAAATAACAGCAGATGTATTTTTTTTCTGTATAATGCAAATATTTCTAATCAAATAACGAATAATAAGTCCTCTCAACATGCTCTCCAGCAGGGTTAAATATATATAGCTATGATGTCACAGTCTGTAAGAATTCCCTTGGGAGGGGGAGGGGATTAGGCCAGGAAGGCTGCCCATTTTCTTCTCACGGTCTTTCTGCAAACTGACCTCTCGCAGCTCCCCATTCCCTTAAATACTGATGACAAATTGGAATGAAGTTACTTTCACATTTAAATCTACAGATTGCTCTCTGTTGCTTAAAAAGTTTGTAGGCTTATTCTTGTCAAGACCTGGGCCAGGAAAACCAAAACTCATGTAGAAAACTAGCTAATTTTGCTTCAAGATATAAAGTTCTTGCTGCTCTCAACGCCTGATGTTGTCCTCTGGGTTTGATGAGGCAATTTCCCATCTGCATTTTTAAATGAAAATACAGTTGAGTCATACTCTGGGAAAGGGCTGCTGCATGTGCCAAGGTGTCATACAGTCAGGGTAGAAGGGAGTGTGTGAAAGCAGGACTGCCTCTCTCTTTCCTCTCCATCCCCACTTTACACAGCCTCTTTACAGAGCACAGTTGCTGAAGGCAGGGAAGCAGAAAAACCACCTTCATCCTGGTAAAGAAACACCTACTGAGTTCCTGTCATTCAAAACCAACTTCAGGGGCAGGTACTAGGCAGGCACCATTACAAGCTGTCTTCAAAGTCAGCAGAACAAATGTCTTATTGAAATGATTAAATGGTAACCAACTATGTCACTTTCTGTAAAGTTCTGTAAAGCTGGCTATTTCTTTGCACAAGTCATATAGTCTGACAACTTTAAATTCAAGTTAAAAATAAAGAGATCAGAAATGTTTGAATCATGATTCCACATAACTATTTTATTGTTTTATGTTAATCCAAAGCATGAACATAGTTTATTAGAAAATTAAAGACAGATTTTAAGGAGCTATTACTGTCAAAGCTCATTACTTAAAGAACAATTAATAATTTCCTTGCATCAAATGAAATATTTAAATAAATGGTTATGGCAAATCTTCTCTTGACTAAATTGAAAATTTGCCATCTGTCTTTCATCTTCCCTATATTATCTATCAGTAAAATAAAATAGCAAAAAAAATTCTTTTACATTAGAATAATGCTGTGATAAGCTGCTGGTGTTTATATTAGTTTGCTCTCACTCAGAAATGCACATATTTATAATGCAGCATTTTCTCATAAATGTTCAGGCATATATTGTGAATTTCCTGTCACCTAAGGAAAAACTTACCAGAAAGAGCTGAAAGAAAATTGGGAGTTTTTGTCATTTAAAAGTAAAAAAAAAAAAAAAAAAAAAAAAAAAAAAAAAAAAAAAAAAAAAAAAAAAAAAAAATAGATCTTGTCCTGTCATGTGCTCTAGAGCAAAGAGAAGTGTTTATGTCACTGAACAGCACCAGCATCTTGAAAGATGTGTGCACAAAGGAGGAAGAGTTTTTAGATAGGAGGATGTCTCTGATAATTTCAGAGAACCCATGATTTCTATAAAGAGGATACAACTTTTCCATTCTGGAGATCACATGCACACAGCATAAACATGGACTCTTTCTTAATAAAGCACACTGGTAAATATATCCAGAATTACCACATCATCTGTATTTAAACCATCTGTTTATCTAATGTCTTAAATGCAGAGAGCAAGGTATATTTTACATCAACTATTCCCTTATTTCATATGATTCCATTTAAAGCTAAGAAAGCCTAGCTTGGGCAGCTGTCCTGCTATATGAGTTGTGGTCACCAAGTGAGATCACCAGCCTGTTTCACTGAGAGATCACCATGACTGAATGCTCCTAGAGGATGGTAGCTGTGTCTTGAAACACTGACTAAAACATGCTGAGAAAGAAGCATTGCCCAGAAAATGAGTGCTGGTAAGTGCTTCAATCTGTCAGGTAAGACCTGGCAAGGTGCTGCAGGGTCTGTAGCTTCGCTGAGGAAACTGTCTGCCCATGTTTGCTGAGTTGTAGCTTCCTGTTAGCTTTTCTTGGAGAGCAAGCTTTCCTCTAGGGAAGCAGATCTTTTTCTCCCCATAATTATACACAGTACTTCCAGACCTCTTTCTCAGCTGTGAACAACACCCACTTGTTTCCTGGGATAGGTTTTGGACTCTTTTCATCTCCCAGGCACAGGCCTGCTGGGTGTACACACCCAACATGGTCAGATCCCAGAGCAGAACTGGGACTACAGCACTGCTCAGCATCCACAGGGCAGAGAGGGGTTTCTACCAGCTCTCATGCCCCAACTGTTCCTCAACATGTGGCTCCATCCTTTCAACCACCTCAGTTGATACACAGGAGCATTTCAGTCATCAGTAAACAGTATCACCTTTATCATATTAACCAATGCAGGGAGCTTCATATATTCAGTAAAAAGAAAAATAAACTGAGATGCTTTATAAGCCACCAAGTGAGCCTCTGAACTGAACCCAAGTGGAAGGTATAATATGATTCTTTTTCAGGGCCACAGATCCAGGGAGATACTAAGTTCTTTGGGAAGAGAAAATCTTGACTTTTGGAAATGGTGTTAAACTTGCTGTCAAAGCTCTAGCCATTTCTGGGCACCACAAAGCAGAAACATCTAGAGAAAAGAATATTAGCTGGCACAGGTTGAGGTAAAGGGTGGAGAAACTGCAACTAGGATCTACAATACCTAAAATCTTCTGAAGGCCAAAACCAAATTAAATGTTACCATACACACACACACGTACATACCTTCAGGAATGAAATCTGATAACTAACTGGTAAGTTCCAGAAAGAAAGAATCATAGACTCATTTAGGTTGGAAAAGACCTCTTAGGATAAATAAGCTTCTGAGTGCTAATTAGTGCTAGCTCTAGGCTCAGGTGGCAACGTGTGTTATCTGTGAGAGAGGCACAAAAGAGAGCTGTAATAAACTCTCTCAGACTTCAGCTTTGGGGTGACTCTTCTGTCTCGGGTCTTCTCTGTTTTTCTCATTTTACTATACATGAAATGGACATTTACATTTGTGGTGTGTGTTTGTAGACTAAACGTGCTTCATTAAATTTATAGGTGTAGTGTGCTTTACAGATTTTTTTTCTTTATACAGAGTCTGGTCATTAGAGGTAATAATAGTAAACCATTGCCTCTCAAATTATGTTACAGGACATTATTACAAAGCCTGTAACTGTTCTGTTATTTATAGTCTCTAATTTACTGCTTTTTGTCTAAGCAACCATCAACTAACTGTACTCTTAAATCTTGCTCTTTTGCTGAGATGTTTAGACTACCATTTTTATTGTTACATGCTTTTATTCTTCAATTGATTCCACACAGACTGTTTAGGTGATTTGTTTCCTGCCTATGTGCACTGACAGCCCAGACACTGAGAACAGGATTAATAGGAAATAACTCATGAGTTGGTTTTATGACTGAGAGTCCTATAAATGAGATTTTGATAGCACATATAATTAATGCTGTTACACAAAGTAGTAGTTTTACTTGTGATCTGAGACCCAGGACTAATAGTTTCTACTTTCTGCCAAAATTGTCACGACAATTTTTACTTCCATTTTTTAAATTACATTGTCTTTGAACAAGTGCGCCAAATCCAGGCATCCTCTAGAACAGATCATTTCCCAAAAGAAAATGAGCAAATACTACTGGAAGGCACAAAACTGAGCACAAATTCTCCTTTCATCTTACATAGGCATATACAAGCATGGTGAAATTCTGAGGCTATGAAAAAAGAGTAGATAACTGCTATGATATCATTTTCTGAATGCTTGTCTTAAAATGATAAATTATTATGGTTTTTTTTCAAAAGGAAACAAACAGTTTCCACTTCCAGTCAAGTGACACCCTTAGTAATTTCTCATGTTGATACCAGCTGATTTAAAACAGACACAAATTATTCCTCCCATAGTCTGCAATAAAAGAAAAACAAACTTGGTAATAAAATATGAGGAAATCCTCCTATTTCACCTTAAATGTCAGCCAATCCTTTGTTCTCCTGTCATGATTTTAAAAGTCAATTATGGAAAAAATGTTCTGGAGAAATTGTAAGTACTGAGGTTTTTCTAACAAGAACATGATACCGGGAACTTGTAACATTCATGTTTACGAATTTCTGCTGAATTGCTCATTCACTAGTTAAATTCCAGAGTCAGCAATGGAAGCCTCATTTAAGTGTAACCTAAAACCTATTTGTGGATTGAAAATGTCAATACAAAGGTTAATTCCTTACAGAAGCTTCTTTCAGAAGTGGAAATAAAAGTATTATAGCCTATGAGCTGAAATGAAGCCTTTCTCTCATTTATAATTTCTATGCACCATTTTCTCACTAATTAATCCTTCAGATCACTTAGGAATGCCAATAAATAGTTTTTTGTTCAAATCCAATTCAACAAGATTCTCAATATAATTTCTTCCTTCTTGCGTAGACTGACTCAAACTGCAGCTTTGTTCTCTCTTATTGGTTCAGGATTGAACTCAGCATGCAGCTGTACCATAAAAGGCAAATTGGTTGAGTTAGTAAAAGACAGACTTCAGAGGCAGTTTTCAAAAACACTTCAGAATAACATAGACAGTCACAAGATGGATTTTCACCACTAGAACTGGTAGCTTGGGTGGAGTAATACCAAAAACTAAAAGTATAATGCTTGTGAGTAGAGTTTCCTTTTACTTTTCCTCATAGGTTCTATGTCTTTTCTTCCTGTTTCTTTGGGAATCTGAAAAAAATGTCCAGTTTACAGGGGTTATTGTTTGGTTAAGGTGGTCATCATCCAAGCATGCCCAGCCAAAAGATAAGGTAGCTCAAAGTGGTACTTATATGAATAAATTTTCCAGGACACCATTATTTGAAAAACAATGACAAATCATGACTGTGGAGAAGCACAGACAGGAGTCCAAGGAACAGAACAATTCAGATTATTGACATTTGTACGCATGAAATTCCTCTCAACTTTAGAAAGCTTTTTTTCAGAAACAAGTCAGAAAGCAACAAGGAAGTAGGTAGAGGAAAGATACATGGCAGTTCTGGATTATTTATTCTACAATATACATCCTTGTACGTCCTATAAATACTACTTATATTTCCTATCTATTCTTCATATATCTGAAGTACAAAACAAAAGTGTAAAATATTTTTCTCAGGAAACATCCACATTGATGTCATTGAAGATGAAATCAACTGAAGTCAGCTGTATGAGAAGCAGCTATGAGAGACAGCTATATCTTTCCACCAGCAGGAAGAATTATAAATATCCATTTTCAAATATTTAAGAAATATATTATGATGATAATCCTCTCTTATGAACTTTTCCTGCAGAAAAAGTAAGGAAAGAACTGATGAAGATTAGACTGCATGAACAGCCTTGGGAAGGTAAGTGTAAGATTTTTTTTTCTTAAAGCTTCTAACTGGAGGCTCAGTTATATCCCTAGGTTTCAGGTCCCTTTCAAAAACTCTAGCATTAACAGTCTTGTGTTGTAACTGTTCAATTACATAAAAAACAGTTGTCTATATTTCTTTTATCCTGCTATATTCGTAGTATTATTTTTAATTTTCAGAATGCTCCTTTTAAACCTTTATTATTTTATATTACTTTGTTGCATATCCTTATTTTTCAGCTAGATAACCTCAGTCAGAGTTCAAAGGTAGGATGGACGTTCAATTGTGTAGTCATTGTCTTAGAATATAAAAATTCTCCATTTTAATTTTAAAATCAAAAAAGGAAGATTAAGGCTACCATTGTAGATGAGTGTTAAAGATACTGCTTTTCATTAGAATAAATAATGAGCAATAAAACTCCACCCCTAAGGATGCTTTTATTTAAGAGTAAACCAAAAATGTGGAGGCTGGGATACCATGATCAAATCTACTCAGTACCTAAACAAACTTTCCACTGTTGTCCTGTTCATGTCTTCTAGAAAGGAAGGTAGAATGACTTGAGTTTTTGTGGATACATAATTTACTACTGCTTGGAATACATATATTCCACATATTTAGTGTCTTGTAATTCAAATATTCTCTTTTTCTACAAGACTTTCTTTGGTTTTGATTGTCAATGAAACAAATATTGTTTTCTCTGCTTATTCTCCTAGGTTTTGTATATTTATGTCTCACATCCTGACATCTGACCCAAAAATAAAAATTCTTTTATTTCCTTCAGTAACAGTTCTTGGCCAACCATAGGCTTATGGTGAGAACAGAGGCTCACCAAAGTTAAAATCAGGGACTTCTTTGCAAGAGCATATTGCTTGTTTTACAGCATCATGTGAGGACCATGGACAGATCTTACTCATTTCATGGTCTGCCATGAGCTCCAAGTTAAAAAATTGCTCTTGGCTAACATAAGATGTGAAGTTCTTCTATATTAAAAAAGACATATCTCAGAAAAAGAATAAGAGAATGATGCAATCTACCAGGGCTCTGCATGTACACATAATTAATAAAGAAAACCATATCTGAATCCTTACTACTCTATAGTTCCCTAGTCTCGGGCAAAACAAAGGATATTAGTGGTACAACAAAGCAAATATTTCTTGAGTTAACACTATGTTTGGTCAGATTTTATCTGCACAATTGATAATTTGGCCATGATTAATTTTGCCAGTGATTTTTCTCACTCTACCTTCCCAATTCTTCAGCAGTGCTTTTCAGCAGTTCCAGCAAAGACCATGGAAAAGTGGAAGAAGTGAGAGTAGCATCTCCAAGTAAGCATTCACTTTGGACAACAAGAACATCAATTTTTTTTTCCAGGAAGGAAAATTGTACAAGTTCTTTATGACTTAAAATAAAGTATATGGGTACTAATATATGTCGTAATTTCCCAAAATCTCCAAAAAAAGTCTAAATTACCTCAGACAAAATCTCTCAAAGTCACTGCTGTAGGAGGCTCAAGTATGTACTGTGGAGAGATAGCTAAAAGGCAGATGTCACCATATGGAACAGTGCAAAGGAGAGAAAACAGCACCACAGCTACTCTGAACAAAGTGCATTTGTTCTTGGTGCTTTTACTGAACAAATCCTGTGCCTCAGTAAAAGCAGACCTTTATTCTAGAAGAGAAATAACTATAATGTAAACAAATTACTTCAATCCACTATTCAGCTGGCCTCCTATGTCCTAAGATTTTTATTGTTTCTTCTTTAGGCAGACTGAAATGCAGTCTTTAGCATGTCTACATTCCTAATGTACCACATTCCCTTATGGTCCCAGTTATCCAGCCTGTACTACTCTATTAATTATGGAGTACTAATTTTACTCACAAATTCTACACTAGAATGCCTGAAAAGAGAACTGGCAGAGCTATCTTACTACAGTCTCCTCCATTACAAAATGACATCATGCAACATGACTGTTCTGGCTCCCAGAGAATCACAATTTTCACAGCTCAAGCCAGGAGAGCAAGGTGATGGCATTTTTAATGCTCATAGTTTGAGGTTTGTGAGTTAAGGTAGGTGGCCAGTTGCTATTTCCTAGGCTCATCTGTCAGTCTGGTGCTGTATTTGCAATACTGTGAGACTAAGTGAAAATGTTTAGGAATTCTTGATGCTGGAAATTCAAATGTTTTCTTTTTTCTGGAAAGGCTGTTGCCTAGAGTAACAGGAAGTGATCTAATATTGCCTGTAATAGACTTATTATTGTTAAAAGGCCTCAGTTTAACTTAGGTAGTCAGCATCTCATGACATTCACTCCTTCATTGGTAGTACTTGACAGTGTGGCAGAAAAGAAGAGGAAGGGAATAATAACTCCCTTCAATCACATCTCATTATGTTAAAAGACAAGTTGGCAATGGAGCAGGAAAGCTCTCTGAATGATGGAGTAAGGACTGAGGAGAGATTTGGCATAAAGGTCTTCTATTTTGATGGTCTAGGATCAAATGCCATTTTAATGCCTCATAATCCCCAATTATATGATGACAGACACCAAGATGGAGAGATGGAGAGCTAAACCACAAGTATCATGCAGTGGAGAAGTTAGATTCATATTCTTAACACTTGAATATATTTAAAAAATATACAAAACAGTAAAGAAAAACAGTAATCTTTCCATTATATAAGTCACACCTTCCAGATGGACACAAGGGCAAAGTACTAGCCTCAAAATAGGTGGTCATTTAGGTAGGGTGTAGGCTTGACTTTTACAAAACTAATCTGGAAAATATAACCCCAATAAGAAAAAATGTCACTGAACACATTGCTTTTGTCCCCAAAGCTCTCGTGCTTAAACTCTTTGAATTTAAGCTCCCACAAAAGCAATGTAGGGGAATGTTGGTGTGATTTTTTTCCGTCTTGAAAAAAAATCAAGCCTCTTTCCAAGAGAGTCATGCAACCCAGTTCTATATACCATCACGATGAGAAATCAAATCCTTTTCAGTACTGTCAGTTGTTTCTGAAGGTAATTCATTTTTCTTTGAGAGGATGCTGCCTAGACACCTTAGCACAAGCTCTTCAAACCACCCCAGTGGGACCTGTTGCTCTTCTTTTGGGGTTGCTATTTGGGTGTTTGAGTCATCAGCACAAGTTGTTCAGAATTTGCCTAAAAAACTGCCAAGCCACATCCAACAGAGGGCAATGAATTCTGCATAGATGAACCAGCAAATGAGACATCTGTCACTGATCATCCTAAGTGTGCTCATGTCTGCTCAGTCATGACTCCTTAGGCCAACCCCAAGGAAAGTATGAAACATAGGCTTGAGGTCTATTAGGAAATCATAAAATATACCTGTCCACAATAACAATTCTTGTGCACTATTTAGTTGGCTGTGGTACAGAGGAGATCATGGGAACTTAGTAGAATTATGGGACAAATAACCAGATTTTGGACAAATATCATTGTGTAGGGAGAAACAATAAATATAGTATGCACATGCCTAAAGATAGAACAATGGTTCTCTTTAAAACACTTAAACCACAGACATTTCAAATCA
The DNA here is from genome assembly GCF_026979565.1 of Vidua chalybeata. Classification (NCBI taxonomy): domain Eukaryota; kingdom Metazoa; phylum Chordata; class Aves; order Passeriformes; family Viduidae; genus Vidua; species Vidua chalybeata. Next base: position 119,585,947 of record NC_071530.1, on the reverse strand, counting down.
GATGCATGTAATTAACCAATATAATTGGACATCTCATCAAAATTCATAACCTATATCCTGCTAAAAATAGCACTAATGATACTTATACACAAAGGTGTCTTTAGAGCCTGGTTAACATAAGTGAAAAGCTTTTAAGAACATCAGTATGAGACAAATGGGACTTAATAGTCTGGATGGAGAGGAAATACTGAAATACAGCAGAAACCTCATAAATTGTGACAGTGGCATTCCACAGAAAAGAACATGAAACATCCAGCACATGACTTTAAAAGCAAAATACTTTCACATTCAAAGGAAACAAAAAAGAAAACTACCTCCCAAAAGTACATTGTCTAATCTTCACTGATTTTGAACAAAGAGGCACTGGATTTTTAAGAAAGCCAGTAGTCAAAAAATAAATAGAAGGCAAGTAAGTTGAAACAGTAGTTAGAAATAAACAACAGTAATCCCTAGACAACAGTTTTGTCTACCTAAAGCAAGCAAATCTATTCTATTTTAAATGGTTCTGAAGTAAACAATGATTATATGAGTGTGAACCCATATTTTTCACCTCAAGAATATCTCAAATTACACTTTTCTGCACAAAAGAACCTTCACCATCTTATTTTCTATATAATATATGCATTAGGTAAAAGTCTAGATTTATGGGAGGCTGAAACCTTTCAAAACACAGCACTTTGAATATTGTGGAGAAATAGTCAACTCAGAAGAAAATGTTACCTTTTGGTTTTGCTATCAAGAAATTTTACTTTCAGCTTTGACTGACAAAGTCTTGCACTGTAATCAGTTAATGGAATGTCTAGGCTATTTAAAGAATTTCATAAGTTTTTTTCTAATTCAATGACAGCAAAAGTAATCACATAAAATTCAATCAGCTACCAAAATTAGCCTGAAATAAAATAAACGTGTGGTCATCACACCTGAAAATCTGCTGATTTGCAAAATCCTTAATGGATCTCCCCTCTTTTGTCCACATCCTTGTTTAAGTGAACCATTTGTATTTATGGTTTTACTCAATACATACATTCCTCTGTGTCCTAAAAAGAGATCAGCCCAGGAAAGGAGGCTGATTATTATTAAGGAGGCAAGGCAGTGCAGGGTTCTAAATCTTCTCAGTGTTATTGCAGTTCCACATACAAGAAAGCTGAAACTGCAGTATTTTTTGCACACATATAGGACTGAAGTTGGTAAGTTCTAAGTTCTAGTCACTCAAAGATTTCTGAGCTGCTCTTCCAGGTAACAAGCAAGTTATTTGGAGATTTAATTACTCTTGGCACAGTCTATCAGTAGACACATCAGGATCTGCTAAGCTGCTTTAGACATTATAGGACTTCATTGCCATATTATTGCCTAATTTTTACTGGTGAAGACCTGGTGACCTGGCAATCAGCAACAAAAAGCTAGACAGAAAGCAGGTATCATTTTCTGGCAAAGTCTAACCATGGAATCAGCAATAAATGGATCCCATATGGTCTTCATCAGCAGAAAATATGCCATTTGCTTTACTTGGCTGCATTTTGATGCCTTATTTTAGGTGGAGAGATATGAGGGATCTTGACAGCCTGACAGGAACCTCATGAGTTTCAAGAACAGTGTAAGCACTGCCAACAGATTATTTTTTTTTTTTTTATTCAGCATTTGAGAGACTGCTTTTGGAATATAGCATCCAGTTACAAGCTCCTGATATAGTGGAAGGCCATCAGATAGTTAGGTACCTGCAGAGTACAACATACAGAGAGCCTTAAAGAGAGAAGTCTAAGGTCCTGCAGGTCTTCAGTGACATAAGGGGAAGGTGTAGATAAAAAACAGAGCCAGACTCTCCTTCCACATACACAGTGATAGGACAAAAGGCCTCAGGTAGAAGATGAAGCAATGAAAATCATGATTGATTCAGCATTGGAGAAAGGAAATTTAAACCATGAGAAACCCCATGATGAAAACAGGGTTCCCAAGAAGCTGGGGGAGGTTGTGAAATATCCAGCTTTAGAGATATGCAGGACCAAATCAGACAACTGTCAACAAACTGGAATAAGCTGGTCCTGTTTTGAGCTGAGAGATTGATCAGAAGACCAAAGAGGTTTCTTCCAGTTTTACACATGCTAGGACTCTATGACACTCAGCTAGCTTCAGCCTGCCTGCTGGAATTTCATAATGACTAAACTACATGCTTACAAGATCGAATGGAGTGGGAATAGTTTAACTGAACAGAAGCAGAACAAAGATGCAGAAGACCAGAAACATTTCAGTGAGCTGTGCTGGTGCTGCTGGTGCCTGGTGCTAGAAAAGACTAACAGTAGATAGTTGCCAGTTGCAGGAGACACCAATTATTTTTCAAGCTTGTTCTGAAGCTTCATTTGAAATATATATACAAACATATATAAGGTAGTGATGGATAATAAGTAAACCCAAACCTAAAACTCAATGTTTCCAATCACCCGACAGATGCTTACAGAATTTAGACATCAACCACCAGGCAGTTCACTGCTGTACTTTTGTTGTGTCAAAGTAAGCTTACTAATGCACAGCAACTGTTTTCAGAGTGTACAAATTGCCCATGAGCTGCTTACAATTTTGAGGACTTTTACTTCTTCAAAATTATTCGTTCCAAAATTTCAGCAAACAAGCAGTGGTCTGTAGTTTGTGAATGAGCTGTTTGTTGCCAGTATACAGCATGGACTTCATCCAAATCCTATTGAACTTGATGGAAAATCTCCCACTGACTTAAAATAGGCTTTGGATTGGCCCTGTTGAGTGGCAGTACTCATTTTGATTGGAATTATAGGTCACATGGAATTTTTTCTCCAATATTCAGTCTTTCTGCCAACTTTCTGGACAATAAGAGCATTTGTCTGAGTTTTGACACAAAGAAAATACAGAACAGCCATTAATACAGCCAGAATGAATTTGTTGAAAAAACTCAACTATTCATGGAAAAGAAAATGGTAGTATCTGCCCAGACATAGTTCTTTTGGATTCACATGAAGGAGAATTTCATGATTAGGGGATTAATATTTACAGAAAAGTGTACCCACAGTATTTTTGTGCTGAATACTTGTGTGTGTGTGTTCTCTTCTGTACTGCTTTAAAAAAATGTTTATGGAATAACATTGTGAATTAACATGGATACAGCTTATTTTGATAAGGATCAAAAAAATGGGGTATTTTTCATTCCACTTTGGTCAATAAACAGAAGTCTCTCAGAGTCTGTAGGCAAAAAGATTTAGTACATGTCTTCAGATTACCAGACCTGAACGTGCTACAGAGATAAACAAGGGGGCTACTAAGCCTAAGACATCCCAAATATAGGCTGCAATTTCTTAAATTTGAAAATAATATATGCCTCATTTCTCTTGTAGTTTCTCACATTGAAAAAAATGATGCTTACATACTCAGCTAAGTAAATCACAAAAAAAGACCATGTCTTTTTTCCCCAATGACTGAACAAAGAACTTAAATCCAACTGCACAATATAAGGTACTTCTGGGAGGTAAAAAAAAAAAAAAAAAAAAAAAGAAATTGGGACGTCATGTCAACTAAAATATTGAATGTTTTATTTATACTGAAAAGCAATTCTTAAATAAATTTCTTTAAAACATCCTACACAATTTGCAGTAGCTTGTCTGGGAAGATGTTGCATCTTGAAGGGAGCTGCAGAAAAATTCAGGGATTCAGAATTTTGGGAACTGGGCTTTCTTATGAATTTAGGCCCGGATTCACAAAAGGCAGACACCTGAAGTTGGTAATAGGCAACAGTTATATGCTGTTTCCTGACGTATCATACTGAAATCTGTTAATAGCCTCTGGTGTGTTTAAAGGCTGCAGACAGGAGACGTTTTGATATAAAATCGTGAAGTGCTTCAGCTTTTGCTTTAGTGCTTGCCTCAGCAATCTTAGCCCTGGAGGAAAGAGACATTGAGTTCCTTTCTCCCATGAAGTCCTGCTTTGGTGTTGCTCTTCCTGCCTGCCTTCTGCAGAAGTTCCATTTGAGCTTGTGTCTGTATAATTAAGAGCTGCCTGCAAGCATTTATTCCTGCTTCCTCAGATCACATGAACAGTAGCAGCAAGCCAGTTCTGGGAAATTATCTGACTGAAAACCTAAACCTTAAACCAAAACTTTAAGTTTTGTCTGAATCAATTTCCAGAATGGGCTCACATAGTCACTCACATAAGGACCAGATCAGGCACGAAACAAAGGATAGCATGCATCTCCCAGAGGGACTCAGAGTGAGATGCGGAGGAAGGTGAGACCACAGCATCACCAGATAAAACCAAATTGGGCTGAGGAAGTGCAGGTAATAGAGAGATGGGTTTTCTCTGTATCATTATCAAGACAAGATTGATCTGTATTAAAAAAAAAAAAAAGATGTAAAAGTAAAACCAGCCAGAATAGGAGATGGTGGCTCTAGCAGAAGAACAGCTTCCTCATCTCAGCAGGTTTCAAATCCACAGGGCTCATTCAAGACAGTAAATTTGGCTGGAGACTGACATGGTGGGTGTGTGAAGGGGAAGCCATTTTAAGGTTGTGTAATAAAAATAAAGGAAAAAACCCAGATTGTAGCATTTTTGTCCCAGTGACACCCACCTAGGAGGGAGAAGGGTTTGCTTCTGCCCATGCCAGTAAACTAACCTGTACTACAGACAGGACCCGCTCCTGGGCAGCAGGGCTGGAGCATCCACACTGTTGAACTGTCAGAGAGCACTCTGAACTGTTTTTGGCACTGGCCAATTTACTCTTCTCCAAATAGATCCTGGACATTGTCTGGGAATTAATGCATGCCAGGGACAATCCCCACAAGACAGTTTTGGAGGATGAAAATGTTTAGTAGACTGGATATGGGTCACTTTTTTTGCCATTTAGTACATGTCTTCAGATTACTAGACCTGAACGTCTTTGTGCCAGCAAGTAGCTCCAGGCACATCTTCCTAGAATAGACACTGACTGTGGCTTTCGTTTCTATTTCAGAACGTTTGTACATTTTATTCAATGGTTGTTTATCACAAAATAAACATTAAGAAATCCCTGAAGAGGGTGTCAGAGCTCAAGTCTTTTGCATCATCAGGTGCCAAACTAACCTCTTTCCAGACCCTGTGAATCTTTTTTTCTGTACAGTGACAGATATAGAAAATAACACCCAACTAATTAAATAAGATATTTTATAGGGAAATCTGCATTTGTTTTTGAGTTATGTGTTTGTAACTGTTTTTCAGTGAGCAGTCTTGCAAACTGTAATCTGGTCAAAGTCTGCTAGTTCAATTCTTGATATTTCTTCAAATAGACAGTCTTGAAAAGGATCTTGGGAGTTGAATGAGAACCCTTCTTCAGCATGTGCTTCCATATTCCAGCTGGAAACTGCAGGTGGCAGAACCAAGGAATTAAGGCCAGAAACCAGGTGGAGCCAGGTAAGAATGGAGGTGTCCACCACACTTTCAGAATGATCTCCACCATACTTTTGGGACAGCTCTTTGCCTTCAACTGCTTGCATGCCCATCCTAAAAGTATCATCTGAGAGAAGATTCCCAGAGAGGGATTCCAGTTCTCAGTGTGGCTGCCATGTGCCCAATGTTTTGATGAGTGCCATAAGCTGCTCTGCACTAGTATCCCTCCACAGGCACGACCTGGAGTTTCTAAGTTGACTTGATCCCAGTTAGCTGTTGTGTCAATTCCATGAATGTCCTAGTGTGATCAGACAAATGCATAGTATATTCTATACTTCCTAAATGAAACTAATCATAAACATTTTTCAGATTTTTAGAGTACATTTTCATGTTTTGCTGGTATTTGTTAAAACCAAGGTCCTTTCAGGTATATATTTATAAGGCATCTCACCTACCAGATGTTCTCTGTTGAATCTCTAGGGACACATTTATTTTCTTGTACTTCTAAACTTCTCTTATGATTTATGCTGCATTTCAATCAGCCCATTTTTTTTCTGACATAGAAACATTCCCTTAGGTGCCCCAGTTCATGTAACTTCAATATAACCATATAAACTGCAATAAAGTGCCTGCTGCAAAATAATAGAATTAATAGTTCAATTTAAAAGTGGACTGCCAAAAAAGTTTAAAATTTTATTTTGAAATTTTTTTTTTACAAAATCAAAAATTTATCAGGTTTGATAATTGATCAATTTTCATGAGCATTTTTCAAGCTAGGAATTTTTCAGTCTGCAGATGTCCTTTTCAAAAGAGAGAAAGATGAAAGAGCAAACAAAGAAGAAAAAGCAAGAGAGAAAGAGAAATAAAGAGAAAGAGTGAAAGAGGAAGAGAGAAAGGAAGGAAGGCTGAATAAATAGCCTGCTGGGTCCCCAAGAAAAAAATCTTTTGAAAACACTTTTTTTTTCCATGCGTATAGCAGTTTATCTTTGAACTAACTGCACTGTATTTTGTTCTCACATAATAGATGTTGTAGACCTTAAAAAAACAACTTGAAGCTTTATCTGATTGTAATTATATAAACCCAATTTTGATATATTTCCTTTCAGCTCAACATGACCTCTAAATACACACAAAATTACAAGCCCAGTTTCACAGAAAGATGGGTGTGTTTTCAGTGGACAAAACCTCATTATTGCAGAAGGATGTCCATCCTAAATAACTTATGGTTTCTTACAATAATAAAGTATGTATCTTTATTGCTTGACCTTTGCATCTGAGATTTTTTGGCCAAACACGCTGATTCTCTGGCTCATGAAAGTCAAAGCATAATATGAAAAGAGAGGGAAGCAGTTATACCTAATATTTTTGTCTTCCCATCTCTCCACTTTCTCCATACCTTTTACATTTGAGTGGCCTTTCTAAGACAATTATGTAATTAGGCAATCTCTTAGTTCCAGGTAGGAGGCAGGTGCACTCTTGAGGAGGGTTCTGACACAATTAAGTGCTAAACACACAGTACCTCCAGGTTTTCAGATGGATGGAGGCTGATCCTGTTGCAACCTGCCAAGATGTTTGTCCCTGGTCATGTTCTGAGCAGGAGATGGCAGCAGAGGCAGCTTGAAGGAACTGGGGTTAAAGGAGAAGATTGGAATTGAAAAGGGATAGCTGGCTACCCAAATACTTCACAATGACTAGATGAAGTGCTGTTATTTAACTGTGTAATCCTTTGATTACTCAGGACTATCAAAAAGATATGGCACATTTTTGCCTTTTTGTGAGTAAGCAACACATGAAAATCCATCCCAAACAAATCCTAGAAGGTGAGAAAAGTGAGGTCTCTTCCTAGAAAAAGCAGTAAATCATACTAATTGACCCTAAAGGGACTAAAATATTGGGGGCTATATTGCTCAGGGACCTCTCACATTTTTATGTAGCCATTCTTATGTACTTGAAGGATAACCTGCAAATAAAAGATTTATTTTGGAATTCAAAAAGTGGGATTTATGTAGCCGAGATAAAACAAAAGCAAGATGCAACAAACTGTAACATGATAAGGGACTCCAAAGCTGTGGAGGAGTAATAGGTACATGGAATAACGTCTAACAGCACCTCTTCAATATTTCTACTGAGCCTTGTCTGAAGGAGAGATGCATTCTGTATTCTAACTACATTTTTGATAGATATTGCAACATAAAGTGAGAAAACTTAGTGCACCAATTCACCTTCCATTTAGACCTCCTCATTAAATATTTTCTAAATTAATGCTAGGGCAAGGCATTTGACTGTTGGACAAGCCCTGATAAATGAACTGGCACTAAAGCACTTCATTCAGGTGTCTGAAGTTATGTTGTTCATTCCCTTAGAGTTTCATTAAGGTCAGAAGCTATGGAAAATATCAAATTGAATGCCCTAAGATCCATTTAATTTAAAATAATTCTCAGGTGGGCATAACAACAGAATTATAGTCTCTGAGCAGGGACTCAGGCAGAATAAAAGAGAGAACCAAAGTCACAGCATTCGTAAAAGCTGTTGACAGAAGAAATGGGCTGGTCTGCACTTCTGACAAGATGACCTGACAACTCACGTAAACAATTTTTGGTGCAGATTTGTTTGTCAGCCACACTTATTTTTTAAAAATCTCTTATCGCCCACATGGTGTAAAAGAAAAATATAATTGATTTGAGCTATTAATTCAACAGTATGCCAGCCTCCAGCTCACTGGCACCATTACTACCTGTCATCAAGAACAACTGCAACTCTGAAAACACCTTGCAGATAAACAGATTTTTAATAACCCACACTTACTCCAGTTATTTTTTGCTTGTATGTCATCACATTGACTTGTGCTTAACCTCTCGCCCACTTCAAGCAGATATACACTGGGAGGAATTGTCAGACAGTACTCTAATGAGAAGCTTTGCACCTTTGGAAAATGAAGCATGAAATGGCAGCTGAGAAGAATTAAACCCTCTCAGCAGGTAGAAAGCAGATGAAGATGGAGGAATTGAGCAACTAGCTATAAAAAGTCACATGGAAAGTTCAGTGACACAACCCAGACCATTTCACAAAGGGTGCCTTAGCACAAAGAGTAGGGCTTTTTGAGGAACGTTTAAGGAATTGGTGTATCAAAAAACCAAATTACTTCTCCCCTCCCCAAAAATTACTGAAGTTTGCAATAACTTTCTGAATTCATTATTTCTTTGGTAAAATAAAAAAAGAATGGCTTTAACCAAGAGACTTTTTTGGAGTATTTTACTCAAACTGTCCATTTGGACTATGCGAAACTTAGCAAAATTTAGGGATGGTTATTGTTTTACTTACTTTTAATGGTATTAATGGTCATCATAAACACATATATTTTTAATACAGCAATAAATCCCAAATTGAAAGTTCATAAGTGCTGACATTTCTACATCTATCTATCAGTGTCTGAGTACGTCAGACATCAGTAATATCTGGTAACTGCAGCCTCAGGGGTTAATGCAATAAACAGGCAAAAAAATGGACTATGTAATTCTTTGGAAGTCTTACACCTCACTTGATTCACAACCAAAGGATTTTAAGTGTCTGCCATTATTATTACAAAGTCACAGAATCAACAAGGCTAGAAAAGACCTTTGAGATCATCAAGTCCAACCTGTGACCAAACACCACCTTGTCAACTAGACCATAGCACTGTTTAATATCTTTATTGATAATCTGTGAAAAAGAAACAGTGAGGTCCCTGCCAATACAGTTAATAATACAGGCACCACAAGGAGGACCAGCTTTTAAGCACATACTTAGACAAAGGCATAGAGAAGAGATGGCTACAATTAACTGTTTAAGTAACAAAGTAGGAGAAGAAATTTGTCAATATCAACAGCAGAAACAGAGACATCCATCTCTGCTCTTTGTAAGGTGAAATTAAGATGCAAGCCACAAGTTTGTAAATTAAGGTAATTTGACTGTTTAAAACCAATACAAAACAGGTGACTTGAGCCAGCTCAAGTTTTAGGCTTCATGTTTTTCTTCCCTAGCATTTATTGCCCTGTCTCAATGTTGCTGAGAAACATCAGCCATGATTAATGTTTCCCAGTAGAAGAAATTTATAAGCCTCCAGCTGTAAAAGCGGGTGAACTCAATACCTAAATTTGATAGCTTCCAGTATAATTGTTTTATTGTTGAAATATAACCAGCATTTTCAGTTAACTGACACTTTTCTCATCAGTAATTCTTAGTTACTTTTCCTTCCAGAGAGCGAAACACAGGAAAATATATACTCTGTTTTATATGGGAGATAGGATTCCCTGTTTTCTATCTGTCTATGTAGGACACAGTTAAGAATGGGTAGAAAGCAAAATTCATCCTGTAAACTAACAGCAACCCAAAATATCACCAAAGGAGATATTTTGGTCAGGTCAGTTGCTAATTTATGTATGTTTTTAGGACAAACTGCATGACAGATTGCTGGACACACTCAAGCTGCCTGCAAGTGTCAGCTTTCTATTCCTGAGCAGAGCTGCAGCACTTCCCAGATGAGCACCAGTTCTGCCTACACTCCACAGACAGCAACTTCCCATTTGTCCCCAGTTTAAACACTGCTTTAAATAGGCCTTGGACAGTCACCTGGTCCTCTTTTTAAACAGGTAGAAACAGGTCTCTTGAATGTTTATTATTACTGCAGGGGTAGCAGAAGATGTTTGCATTCTCAGCATATGGCCGTGTGAGTTCAATAACGACTCTTCATTTTCAGGTGAGAGGAATAATCAATACTAATCAGCAGAAGGACCAGCAGCAAGATTACCCAGGCTTGTTAGCTGGCAGGAATGGCACCACGTGTAAGCCTGGGACAGACTGCAGAAGGGAAGGCAGGAAAGGATATCCTTTAGATCTATTGGCAATTTCACTGTTTCTCCATTAAGCATTGCATATAACAGTGATTTGTCCATTTGTACCTGATATTGTGCATAAATAACAAGAAAAGCAATGAAGTGGACTTAGTAAATAGAAATGCAGTAAATGGGAGCATTCTCACGTGGTGTGTTAGACTTTCCAATAAATCTGAGCCTCGTCTAGGGGACTTAAAAATTTGAAAATCCAGGGCTATATGAGACAAATACTACGTTAGCAACAAATTTGGATTCATATAATAAGAAGGCATTCTACACAGCCTCTTTCCAATAGAAAGGTAACAGAGTGTTTTACAGGACTGCAGAGAAAGCTAATGAGCATAACTGCTTTGTGCAGGCAGGGTTCTGTCTAAACAGCTCAAGACAAGCTGCACAGCAAGACAGGGACTCAGGCTGCACAGACCACCAGAGGCTCAGATCTCAAATTTTCTACTTTGTCTCTTAAGTGAACTGGTCTAAATAGTTGTTTGTTGGCTCCAAAATAAATCCTCTGAACTCTAAGCATCCTGATTTCCCTTTAGACTGTCTGCGAATTCAGTCTGGGTAAATGCCTGCACTAAATTTGAAGGTGTTCCACATCACACTCAGCTACAAATTCTTGCACTGACTGAAACTAGAATTGAACAAAATGACATATATCTCTTCACATGACCAGTCAGAATTAAGATGTTTATAGCAGAAGAGAAGCTGTTTAAGCTGCTACCACTCCGTCATTCTAGCAGATACATCAGTCATTTCTTGTTCCATTTTCAAGTAAAAACAGAGTGAAAAAAAAAAATAAAAAGCCAGTCCTTCCCACTTTTGCCTGTGATACGGGTAACAGTGATGAACAGGATTTGGCCCTGCCAAAATGGATACAGTTACATCATGGAGTAATTATTCGAGGAGCTTTTTAGCTTGAGTTAATTTTGAAATGCTGTCAAAAAGGGCTCCTAGAAACATTGGGTTAAATTTAAGGAAAGGATATCCCTGTCACCAACAATTTGATAGTACTTTTTGTATGTGCCAGCTCTTGCAGTTGAGTTAACATTTCATTGTCTGTTGGGTAAGTTGTCTGCGAACAGCTTTTTAATTTGTGGTACCATTCTGCAGAATTTCATGCCTTTGGTTGCTTTGCTGATCTCCTGGTCTTCTTCATCTTAATTCTTTCTGATTTTGTGAGTTTTAATTTGTAATTTTTTTCAAGGAGCATGTCAAAGCAAGCAATACTTGTGAGTGCCAGTCCTTGGTGTCTTCACTGGCATTGAACCTGATGTAAAAAGGGACTTTTCCCTTACTCCCTCCTTGTCCCCAAGAGCTTTCAAATTTTGAACTCAAAATTTACCCAACATCTATAATTCAGAGTTGAAATACAGACTACTGTCTTTCAACATACATTGAAGTAAAAGTGATATACTCAGGCTACAGGAAAAACTTTCATTAGTACCCTGTAACAGTAAAATAGATGGATTTATACCATCCATGAAGTGATTATTTGGGAAAATAAATATCCTTTATCTATTACAATATTTCAAAATATTTTTATCTTGTTTTTGTACTATATTTTAAATTCAAAAATATCAGTTTAACTAGCATTTTCATTTTGTTACCATCAAGAGCAGTTCCATCTGATATATGAACACAATCCCCACTAAAGGACATAAATTCTTCACTGGCACAGCATTTGCTTTGGTGATGTAACGGATCACTCTGATTTTATTCCTGAGACCACCTACAAGCATGATAGGAGCAAATTTAAAAAGGTTAAAAAGGCCGTGTGCCCCCATACTTAATTCACTAACACTGACCTTGATAAAATACTGCACTGTGACTGAGTAAACAATAAAGATACATATTTTACACAATATACAGTGGACCCACATGTGAGTAATGGAGGCACTTATTCTGTCCAGAGTGTGAATAATGAGAGCACTTATCCCATCCACAGAGCGCTTCGCCACTGTGCTCCCATCTGGGAATCCTGTGCCCTGAATTGGTGCATACATCATGGACCTGCCACGGCGCTGGGCCAGCCCCTCATTGAGCAGCCACTCTGCACTGTTGTCCACCAGCATCACACCCTGTCAGCCTGGCCAGGTTCAACATACCTTGAACAGCAGAGTGGTGGCTCAGAGCTGAGCAAGTCAACTCAGCCAAGGGGAAGGATGGGGGGAAGGTGTTTGAAATATGCAAATGTATCTTCTGCAAACATATATGTAAGATAATTACTTCAAATCACTGTCTGCTATGCCCAGACCGAATAAAGTAGGCAGGTTTACCTGATTGCTTTGCTCGCAGTTGTTTCAAACATTCAATACTTCCAAATTTTCATGATTCTAGCAGTACATGTCTGTAATAAATGGCTACATATTTTGCTCTGTACTACACAGATCACCATGACTGTTGCATAGCTATTTTAAAGCTTATCAGAGCCTTCCAGATACATTAAGTCACTGGAGTTTTCCAGTTCCTTAAGAAGTTTGCATTTATTGCTTGAGATAGAAAATCAATCACATGCTTGATATGTGCCATGTTTATAATTCTTGACTCCTCTTTTTCTGATCCACTAACACTCACCACAGTTGCATCACAAGATCAGAAACAGCCCTAGAAAAAAAGTACAAACCTATAGCCTGCTGTGTTCCCAGGACTTTTAGGTTTTTGTTTCTCTATAAAATTTCAGCTGATGACCAAGAGATAGGGCTAGTATGGGAGTGCTGCAGCCTGTGTTTCTGAGATCACATTACAAATTTTTTTTTTTTTTTTTTTTTAAGAAGTCACAATGGCATTAATTTCTAAAAGTCCTGAAAATTCTTGGGAGAAAGTTCTGAGACTGATTTCTATTGTACTTGCCTTAGATCTCCACTATCAAAGGGCTTATTATGAACTTACACAAGAAAAAGACTCAAACAGGCACTTTCCAACTCCACAGCAAAGCATGTGTATAATAAAACAACTGGGTGGACAATGACAAATACAGAAGGAGGTCAGAAAATATTAGGCTTTTTATCAGTTCCATTTGTGCATCCCAAACTTATATTTCAACTCTTTATAGACAAACTTTTTGCCTTTATTAACAGTTTTGTGTACCCACTATTAATCCTTTCCACTAGGCAGTAAAACAATCTCATCAAATTCAGAACCAGATCAGGTCCAGGGAAATTCCAATACACAAACTCCCATTCCCTATCTTAACAGCTCTTTTCCTGATCTTTGTGGTAGACTGAAATTGAACAATGGAATGAAGCAGTAAAATGGATGAGATGTAGACTTCACTTGCATCTCTATTGAACAACTGTATTTTCATTGTGGTTTAAAAAAATCACATTTCATAACTGTTTAAAAAGTCACCATATTAAAAAAAAGTTAGCATCTTACTTGTGAATATATATTTTAAGATTAAAGTGCATAAGATTATGTTAAGTGTTATTTAGGCTCTTTTATAAGTCCATATGTTGTAGAATTTGTCTCCAGAATGGAAGACTGAAACAAGCAGAGTAGGTCTCCAAGAGAGAGATTTAACCTGCTGGAATATCCTGAACATTAGGTACCTGCATCCTCAACACTGAGAATAAAAGAGACCAGATAGCTATCTTGAAAAACAAGTCAGTTTTAAACTGCTTGTGTCAAAGTGTTAATTCCATCTGTGGAGTGAAAATGCGTAGTGAAAATGCCTACTGATGTCAATCCTGCAGAGACTTCATCACACCTGCTGTCTTAAATGCAAGATAAGGTTGACACTAACCAAGAATAATAAAAGCAAAATATTTGTAAAAGGATTTATGCGCTGCAGCCTTTTGGCCCTTTATGGGGCACTGGAAAGATTGCCAGAAAAGGTGGAAAGGAAAATCATCACAGCCATTTTTATTTTTCCTTCATCTGGCTGTGTCACCAATTAGGTTTTTAGGGACATTCTCAAAGGCTGGTTTGGTGGATTCACCTGCCAAGTCTCACCGAGGCTTATTCAGATTGTGGTTTTATACAAACTGAGTCACACAATTCCTCATCTCTGCATACTAATAACAAAATGCTTTTCCCTCCCTTATCTGGCAAAGAGTCTTCATCCTGTTTCTTTGAATGCTGAGTCCACAGAGGGAACTAAGCCCAGAAGCTGCTGACCATGTCTTGGAAGCCTTCACTAGGATTCAGTGCCTGAATGTGTGGCAGAAATTTTAGTGGTGCTTACTTAGGCAAATAAGGTAATTTATATCTCATGAAGGCACAGATAAATAAATAGCTGTCCAAATACACTCACAGTAACATTTGCAATAAATGTGGATGTGCATTTAATATTTATAGCTTTTGGGTGCTAAAATGAAAACACCACTGAAGAAAAAATATTATCCAAAGGGATACAGTTTAGTTCCTACAGGGACAACATTAACTTCAGAAAGCTAAATTATTTTTTCTTGTTTTTCTCTGCCATATTCTGTGGCTGAAAAAAGATACAGCTATAAGCACTTAAGGACTACAGTAATTTTTGGATTGTATTACTCACGTAATGTGTCAATGACTACAACCCAGGGTTTAAAGCATGAGCAAGAGTACACTTCTGCAAGCACCATTTCCCAAGGGCAAACATAAAATCCTGCATTGTGGGAGATGCCAATGGGGAAGACAGGGCGAGGACACCCTGGGAAAACATCACTGTTAAGTTAAGGTGAGAGACTGGCACAATTCCCCATCATTCTCTGCTTCCACATGCAAATGCTGTCAGTCACAAGTTTACACTCCCCAGTTCTGGAAAGTTCTGTACCCTCTGTTCCCCCATTGGTTCTCTCCCAAAAGACTGCTCCCACCCCATTCCCCATTGGTTCAGCCTGAATCACCCCACTCTAACCCCTCCCCTGACTTCTCTCCCCATTGGATAGCTTGCACTCCTACCCCGCCCATCTCCCTTCAGTTATATACCCCAGCCCCTCCCCTGTTCCTGGTTCTTTGCCACTGGTCCCCTTCAGCAGCTGGTGTCTTCCTGCCTTCCCTGCTCCTGCCTCTACCCTGCCTACCCACTTCATTCCTACCCTGCCTGGACCCTTGGATTCTTCCTCAATAAACCCTGCTGGATTCACCAAGTGAAGAGCCCTCTCGTCTTTCTGGTGGGCACTGATTACACCATCCGGGCTCGGCTGTCTGGTGGGCTGGGGGAGCTGTCAACGCAGGCCAAAGCAAAGTTGCTCTTGGTGCTGCAGGCAACCCGACAGCACCTGCTTGGGGAAGCTACCGCCAGCCACCAGCACTGCATCTGGGATGAAAGAAGAGCATGTAACAGTAAAGGCTTGGCACTGGTGGGAGAGAAAGAAAATAAGGAAGTAGGGATATTGGTGAACAAAAGCCAGAAGTTTACCTCTGCAGGGAGGAAGGACAGTTGCTTACTTGGCTGCATTGTTAGGAGTATACTCTTGCCAGCAGGCAAAGGGGAGCATTTGTTCTCCTATATTTAATACTCGTGAGACCGCGTTTGGACTTATTCCTCCAGCTTTAGGCTCTACAGTATGAAAAAGGCAAAAAGACATTGAGAAACTGGAGCAAGGCCAGTGGAGGGCCATCAAGATGATGAGGGAGCTGGAGCACCTGGTACATGAAAAGCAACCAACAGTATTGGGGGGTTGGTCAATCTGAAGAGGAAAAGGTTAGAGGTAGGAGTGTTGTTGCTGCCTTCAGCTACTTGCCAAGGGGTTCCGGAGAAAGTGGTGCTGGAGACATACAGTCCTGTTACAAGAGGTGGCAGACACAAACGACAGCAAGGGAAAAACAGCAGGTTGCTTAAGAAAGGCAGTTGAATTTGCATTCTTGGAGATTTTCAAAACTTTCCTGAATAAGCCCTAAGCAACCTTGTCTGACTGTGAACCCATGACCTCCCAAGGTCGCAAAATTTTTCTGCTTTTATCTCTCTTCTCACATTCTTCCCCCTTAAAAAAAAAAAAAAAACAACAAAAAAAACCAAAGAAACCAAAAAAATCCCAGTCAACAAAACAACCAGTATCTTTAATTCATCAGCTCTATACCTATATATGAAAAATGACTTCTTTTAGAAACTTTGTCTAAATTCTTGTTAGCTCACCTCCTGTGCTTCCAGCATTTCCCTGTCTGTAACAGGAGCACTCATGCCACAGGTGTCCCAGTGGGTAGGCAGATCTGGGAACAACCCTGCTCCAAGCCCTGCAGCTGATCATTGCTGAATGTCCTCCTAGGACACCTTGCATCCAAGAGTGCTGTGGGAAACACAGCCCAAACTCAGTCGCTTCAACATCACAGAACAAAATGTTCCCATTGGATGCAGCAAAAACTTCCCTATGCATTCTGTCTAAATAGTCATTCCTACAGAACTCCTCATTGAAAGAAATTCCAACTTTGTATCAGCTTTGTATCTTTTACTTCAGAAATTAATTTCCATGGATTAACTCTCTCTCTGTCCTTCAAGGCTCTGAGCATCTCAGCACCCAGCTGTGGGGGAGAGGGTTGTGAATTACATTGCACATCAATACAGATTATTATCTCTCAGACTTTTTACTTGTCATTTTTTTTATTTTTTTGTCAAAAACCTTTTAAATTTTGTGGGAAGCCTTCTAAGTTACATGATAATCACCATGATTGGTGCTCTAACTGGCATTTGACAGAAAAGGAAAGGGAAAGAAAAAAAAGTTAAGATTAGCCCTAACTTTTCCAGGATTCAAAGCTTCAAACACATTGGGCCAAAGAGAAGCATCTTTATCCAGCATCTGAAGTGCAACTCAACATTGTTTCAGTATGTTTAACCTTACTTGTCAATATCACTGCTTCCACGTTAAATTTCTCTGTTATTGAAAGATTACCTTTCAGACTGAGGATGTCCACAAGTAAATGAATAATGTCTTCCTTTGCTTTGTGAAATTATTCCTTTGTCTTCATGGACTACAGCCAAGGACTGTTTGTGATAGAGATGATTAATGCAGAAATCAAGTCGAACGTGAAAAGCCCTGGGAACAGTTACTTTATTTTTCAGCTTTTACTTTCAGTTACACCAGGATAGGCATACACATATTTCCTTCCATGGGAACCAGAGTCCATAAATTGTTATAGTGAATTCCTTACTGCTGGGAAGCTTAGATGGACAACCTCACATAGGATCATCTGCTTCATTACTCAGGGCTTTAGGCTGACTGTGATTATAATGCACTAAAAAAGCCCAGCTATGGTCTTTTTATTTCCTTGAGTATCATTCAGCTTAAAATGGATGACCACATTTTCGTAAGAATTTCTATTTCACTATACTAGAATAGTGCTTTTACTTCCCATTGTGTCCTTTGGAGAATGCCCTATTACCTTGATCTTGCAGCTTCTTACATTGAAAGCAATAAGTGTTGCAGTCATTTTTTATCAGCAATGATAAAAGCTTTATTCTCCTCATGACAAGTGAAAAAAAAAGTTGCCCCTGTTCGTGACTTTGTCTGGGTTTCTTTAGCTTCCTGGTTCCAAGGAGAATAAGTCTCTGGAATCTCAATCTTCAGGTCAAAGCACTGTTTATAGATGAGCTAAAACAAATAAAAATTGGAAAATCA
Organism: Vidua chalybeata; assembly: GCF_026979565.1. Taxonomy (NCBI): domain Eukaryota; kingdom Metazoa; phylum Chordata; class Aves; order Passeriformes; family Viduidae; genus Vidua; species Vidua chalybeata. The sequence continues at coordinate 119,568,162 of NC_071530.1, read as the reverse complement.
TTTCTCTGCTGTCGATCACTCTGGGCTACAAAAAGCTTCTGAAAGTAGACTGGAAGAACCATGTGTCAGGAATTAAAACAGTCTGATTTTCTTTTTTATGATCCCAAGTCAAAATCCAAATCTTCAAGCCAAGCACTATATTTTTAATTTTTTTTTCCAAAGTAAATTCATTAACTCTTCTAGTAAATCAGCACTTTCTTTCTTACTGCCCAATCTATTGCATTTTATGCTATTTACAGATGTGAAATTACCTGCTATTTGAGTAAATTTAGTCTTTCAAGAGTGGACTGGTGAATCTGAACTTCTGGAAGTTAATTGCTGCTGGGGTAATTTAAGGTAACCTTTCAATCTACTGCTCCTGGTTCTTACCACAAAGATTCCACTTGAGGCTCTGTTAATCTTTGACTTCCCTATTGTGAAGAAAGTAATACTTGTTTCTTATGTTAGGTCATAACAGTAATATTAAAAGGAGTGGTTCAATGTGGTTTATTAGGAGACTCAGAATAAGACTTAATACATTATTTACTCAGACCTGGCTAACTGAGTGGGTTTGTACAGAGACATTAATCTGGTATGTAACAGCTGCATTAAATACTAAAACACACAAAATCACACACACACACACAGAGCTCAGTTTCCACTGCTTATTTGCTTACAATAAATATGTCATTAAAAAGAAAGGCTGAGGCTCATCCACAGCTTTAAACATACCGTACTGTCATGTTCCTGACTGCAGGTTTGTCAGCACCATAGAAGACATCTAAGAAAAGGGATTTATGCCTGTCTGGCTCTTGAACCTGTTACATCAGTCACTTGTAAGAGCTGCAGTGCTAGGGTCTCTTCAGGAATTAATGGGTAAGAAAGCGATTGCAGTAAAGCTCAAAGAAGAAATGTAAACTGTGTCTTTCCTAAGGATACCATTAAATGTGAATAACTGCAGCTCTAACACTTATTTAGTCATAAAGAAGCTCATCTGCCATTGGCAAAATATTGATGCACTGTCTTTCATGCATTTGCTGCTATAGAAGGGAAAGAACTTCCTAATAAAAATTTTCTCAGAGCCTCATAGAAGCAATTTTAGACATAATTTTAGTTTTTGTCTCATTGCTACCTTTTGGCAAATACTTTATTATGCTTAAACTCCAGTATGTATTTGACTTACAGGACTTTACATTAGTAGCTGAGTTCTTTCAATCTATATCCTAAATAGTAAGTAATGGACAGTCCACTGTTATCAGAAGATAGATTACATGAAAGAACTGGCTTCAAATTCTTCCTGGATATTATCTTTCCAGAAATTATGATGTTAGTGGAACAGTCTGAGCACAAAAGGGAAGATAACTTGCAAATTTTTCAAATAGGGCCTTAAGCCCTCCGTTTCCGCTTGATTTGTGATTGCAACATGCTTCTTCAAATATTTGGTTTGCACAAATAGTTTAACAAACCAGTTCACTGTGAGGAATGTTTCATAAAGACAGCTTCCAAGAAAGTTTGAAAAATTATAGACGAAACCAACTGCAACAAGAAACACTATCTGTTTCATTAAAGTCTTAATTAAAAGCATTGAGTATTTACTCTTTTAGATGAGAAGGAAATATTCTATGCCACAAGGTCAGTACACCTTGAATCCTCAGCTTTCAACAAAGTTTCTTGGTAAGTAGGCTACCCAGCAGATGAGTATCTATTTGCAATCTGGAGCTACAAATGAAAAATAAAGAGGTATTAAAAAAAATGAACAGGATGGGAACAAATTTTGAGTTTCAAGTGACCTTTCCCCAGTGATGAGCACAGTGTTCATTACTGTTCTAAGCCCTGCAGTTGATCATTGCTGAATGTCCTCCTAAGCAATTTTAAAAATTATGATCGAAGAATGCCAAACTTTCAGACATCAACTATTTACTCCTCATAATCACAGTTGTCATTTCTGATACAAGGTCAGTACTGTTGCATTAGAAATCTGTGCCAAATTAATATGCTGATTTTGTGTACTAGGCAGCAATAAAAACAACTGATGTTTCAGTGCAGAAGTTATCTCTCTACACTAAATTAGGGCTAAATTATTTTCAATGAACAGATGTTGACTATTCATTGCCTTCATTAACTTCTACTGTACCTGGGTACCATGTAGTGCTAATAAAGTTATTGCAATTGAATTAACTTCATCTTTTCATGGTACATTATCCCTTTGATGACTCTAGATCATGGTTTGATTTAATGCCCCTGGTGATCAGAGAGACAAAAAATTAAAGAAAGCCATATGTTACCAGCATTGAAGAAGACATTAGGACTTTTGTTTACAAAATAAAGCTTCGTAAGTTTCATCCATTCTAAAAAATAACTATAACAAAAAAAATTCCAGGAGAAAGACATCTTTTCCATTGTACCTTTGGAAAGCACACAAGTACTAACAAATTCTTTTGGATCATTAATTTTTCAGAAAAAAAAAATCTCACTTTTATTTCCATATGCTTCCATATTTCCAATGGAATCACCTTCAAGAAAAAAAATGCAGGTTCTTGAGGCAAAATAAAAGTGAAATATTTCCCATAGTTCTCCATGTCACATATGCAAGTCTGTCACTATTAAGGAAAGGTGGAGAAGGCTCTATGTTCAAGTCCTTTGGACTCAGGCAAACTGTGGCTTTGCTTGTATTTTATTTAATTTTATTATTATTTTCATTAAGTGAATACTTCTTGTCCCATTCTTTGTCCCCACTTTTTTTTTATGGCATTGCAACCTAAAAGAGGGAATCAAAAGTCAGAAATTCTTTCTCTATGTGGTTTAAAATTCTTCCTTCTGGCAACAATTTTATTTTTAAATAAGTCTACAAAAATTAATTGTAATAAATTTTATTTGATTTATCATGCCATACAGCTGTTTCTGCCTTCAAAATCTTATACGCTTTCATACTCTGAAAAACCATAATTACAGTACAAGACAAAGCCTATTTTCAACTCTCTGGAGTCATAATTGAGAGAAGATACACAACAGATGATCAACAGGAAAAACACAAATTTAATTTAAATACTTAATTGCGCATTTAGATGAAACATTTTTAGACTCGCCAGCCTGAAAGAGCATGTATTTGTGCATGAAAATTAAACTGAATATTTGCTTTCAAATAGATACATGGCAGATAGGAAGATGCACTAATTTTGCACAAGATAATTTCATTTGCAAAAGTTTTGTCAAATTGGATGGAGCGTATGACCTAACTTTCAGTGATCCAGAGGGAAGGTGATTCCTATTCATTATATATGGTTTCTTACTCTCTAAAGCTTTATAGAGTTGCAAATTTTTACCTCTTCCTTTCTTGCATGACAGGAGACTATAAATTCATGCAGGGCACTTCTGTATTTAAGGAGTTTTAGATTAAATATTTAACTAAGTACTAGTTACTGAGCAGTTAGGAACACATAAAAACCCTACAGATTTTAGTGTGTGCCAAATGTGGCATATGGTAAGTAATTAAATAAAATAGTTGCTTAACGTTTACAGTTTTAAGGACACTTAAAATTTTATTACTCTACAGTTTTGATTTTTTTTTTTTTTTTTTACTTTGAGGGGGGAGAATTCAGTCAAATCCAACTTTCAACTAACCAGCAACTTCACTGGAAAGGTTCTTGATCCCTTTGAACTGCACTGGCAAAAAAAATCAGGTGATGCCTATATTTATGATCTAGTCTTTCAGATATTGAAATTATGGGAGAAACAAGGGACAAGTATATTTTGGTTAAAAGAGACTGGAAGGAGAAGGTGAATTTCTAGCCTCAGCACTCGTGGCAAGGCTACTTTGTGCTGCTGATTTCCAGGAAAGTCTTTGGTGTGATATTGTCCTGGGTCAGTTACATCTCTACCCCATCACTCCCGTACAGGGCTTGGGAAGGGGCATGGAGATAGTCCTAGTAGGCAACTACAATGCAGTGGTGCATTTTTGATTTACTACTACAATCCAAGCTGTTGAAGTCAGTGATTAAAGTCGCTCTGAGTTCAAGGTAGTCAGGATTTACCCAGAATTTTTTGTGTTAAGGAGCAAATCTAGACAATAGGGCTGACTGGTCCTCATAAATTAACACTTCTTCAACTGCTCTGTGCAAACTACAGTTTCATTGTATCTACTTTCTTATAGGCCACAGAAAGACATTAGAAATCACACTTTATTCACTGTTCCAGAACTTGTGAAACCTCAAAGAAAAAAGAAATTGTTGTTTTAAGCCCTTAAAAGCATGGTGAATTGTTGTTTGAAGTTTTGTATTGTTTTATTTTGTTTTTAAAGGAAGTGTCTTAGAATAGCATTATTTTTAATGACATATCAGGAATTATATTTTGAAATGTTTGTCAGCATTTTAAAATGTGCTATTGAAACCTATTAAGCTGTCAAGAGTATGATGAATATGTTAAGTAACATGATCTTGTTGTAAATCACTACTTCAGAGTAACAGATCTCAAAGCCAGGAGAAGAAGGAAGAAAAACAATTGTTTGCAAATGGTTTGCTCTAACATTTTGTCCTGTCTGCCTTCACAGTCTACTGAATCTCACTGCTCTTAGAGGCATTTAAATGCTTTACAGGCAGTGTAACCTGACCGAGGAAGCTGGACACAGAAGCAAGTGGGAATGGGAAGAATGGAGAAAGTACATCCAACGTAGCACTTTTGGTTTTCCGGCAATTTCAACCAAGAGTCAACATTTTCTATAGAAAGCAACGTGGTTCACAAAAGGGTTATTCGATCAAAAAACAGTGTGTTCTAAATAGTTTTGACTGAAGACTTTCAGTAAACCCTGACATCAAGTTAAATGATACCAGGAAGGATGAACTTGTATCAGATTAAAGCTTTTGTCTTCAAACATACAGAGGTATTTGTTGCTGGAAGGGACACAGGAGTGTATTCTTTGATTACAAAAAAGGATTAAAACTGAATAAACTGAATATTTGTTTAAATTAGGAAAAAGGACACTCCTAGTTTTGCTAGGAGTGAAATTGCTTGTTCCATATATTAAGATAGAATCCAGCATTATAATTATGTATGATGCTGGTATCAATCAAATGACCTTCCATTTGCTCATGCATTCCCAATGAAAAACAACAACTGACATCTGGAACAGTTTTCAAACCATTTGATGTAACAATTTTCTAAAGAAAACTGGCTGAATAAAATAATTATTCAATCAATTGAAATTGGAGTTTATTTGTAACATCTGACTCTTGTATTTCTGGCTTAGCTGAAAGTAATTCTGTGATCCGTGCTACCTGATGATTTTCAATGAGTGACATAAACACAAAATATATTTGTAAACTGCATGACCTATTCTGTTTTGGATATGTAAATAATATTTCTGCTAACAGATCTACTGAAGATTAGATGACTTTCTAAGTGTATCCCTCCTTTTGTATGGAGTAAGCACTGTTGGCAATTATGGCAGCACCTAGACCGAGTGGATTATGGCAGGGACCATGGCTTGGCTGGGACAAAGATGGTGGTCACTGGAGAGTACTTCTAGCCAGAACACCTCAGTTTTATTTCTCCAGAAATTCTGGAGTGTGATGGTGCATGGCAAAGTCTCAACAATAACTCAGAAAGTGGAAGACACCCCCCTCACCCCCCCACCCCAATCTAGTCATTTAGATGTAGACACCACTATTCTGTTAATTTACAGGGCAAATATTAAACAGAGGCATGAAACAGTAAGTTGTTCAGATACTAGAGTGGTAGGAAGGAGGTAAGAATCAAAATGGAAGAGGTATGTGTTAAGAAGGAAACAAGGTTCCATTTAGAATGATTATTTTTCACTTACTACTCCTACTGTCTAAATTATCTTATGCAATTCATTTCAAAAGATAGAAAAATAATAATCCTTTACTACATCGTGTGAGGAATCTTCAAATTACTGTTTGAGCCTTCCTCACAGGGACCTCCCAGAGATATGTGGAAATTACAAACGCTACCCGTTCCTTCCTCCAGCTAACCCATTCATCACTTACTCAGCCAAGTACATCAGGGTAATTTGGGGTCTTGGCTACATAAAGGATAATGGACTTGGATGCTTCATAAACATGAGTATTTTTTTCTCCCAACTATGTGACTACCTCAGAAAACCCTGATCATGGTCACTTAACTCTGCAAAATATCTGGAGTGCTTGAATGCCTATTTACCTTTAAAACACCGGGAAAATAAGAAACCAAATGGAAACCCTTTGAAAATTGAGTACAGAATGGCTTTTTTCCAAGATCAGTGCCCAATGACATAAAGTTTAGGAAAAGGAGAACCAAATGAATTACATTTTTCCTAATTCAACACGCCTCATAAAATTAATTCAATATTTCATCTAATCACCATAAATATATTATTTTTATTTTCTAACTTTTTAAAAGTTAGAAACAAGCAACTAAACCGTCAAAGCACTAGTAAAACACACATTTTACACTGTCTGCTGATCCTTACATGAAGTTTATTCTTCACACCTATTCCATTATCAAAATAAACAACATACGGTGGTGCTCTCCTTGGAAAAAAACTGTCAATACATGACAATGTTAGTATATCCTTTCCTTAGTTTATGAAGCTTTATATGTTTTTGATCAACCTGTATTTCTCAAAACCCTTTAATGAGGGCATGATTAACTAGTATAGTTTACTAAATAAGTACTTCACTACCATTATGTATTATGTGCACATACATATTTTTTCTTTTGATACTTGCAGCATTTTTATGGTATTACCATCATAGAAAAGTATCAGCTGTGATACTAGGTGAACCACTCCTGGTTTTCATTTTAGCTTTTGTATTCTTCTCCGTGTTTCTAATATAAACCAAAGATGGCTAGGATATGAGGTACGTGTGTTTTTTTATGTCTGTATATAAAATCTAGTGCTATATGAAATCACTAGACTAACAGCTATTCTAGTAGATGTATTATCAGACCAAAAAAACCCAAAATTGCCTATAGACATGTCTGTTTCCATGGGCCATCAGAACACATGAGCAAGTGCTTGTTTACAAGCACTGAAGACAACAAAACAGGAAGTGAAGCCTAAAATACATCTTATGGCAGTGCTAGGATCTTTCTACCTGAAGTTTGAAACATGAACTTCAGGTACGTGCAGTAGGCATTATGGATTATGTATGGAGACTATCTTCATATATTTTGGTATGACTTTCACAATACTGTGTATGTAAGAAAGATAAGAGGCACAATGACCAGCTGTGCTAAGAAAAGTGAACGAATAGAAGAAACACGTCACTAAGCAATATGTTAAATCAGTGCTGGCAGCACTGCCATTCAGTGTAGGCCAATTTAGTGTTGAACTCTAACTACATGTTTTCCAAACTGACTTCTACAGGAGCTAATACAGGCCTGTAAGCTACCTGATCTGCAGCTGGTCTTTGTGAATACATTCCTCCATATTCATTAAGGTAATACATTTCCCAGATCATCTTGCAACTTTATTGGATCATTGGTTCTAGCCACAGGAGTGCATTTGTGGCATCTCCAGTGGACTTTTCTTTGCTTCTGAAGTAGATATATTACACGTACTGATGATGTGTGTCTGAAGCCTGCAACTTTCTTGCAACTTTTGGCAAAAGTGCTAGTGTTCAAACATTATAAATCTGTGTGCTAGACTTAACAGTACAGAACATTCAAAAATGATCACAGTAACGTGGGCCAATTTCAGCTATGGTTTTGATTAAAAGTTTGATAGAAACCTCAGAGAAATGACAACATGCTTCCATAGATAAGCTCTGCAACATTTATATTCCACTTCACTGCACTGGGTTGATTCAGAGTTTATTTGCTTTTCCTGGCCACGGTTTAAGTGCTCAATAAAGTAACATTCTGCTACTAAGTGCTGACTCTTTTTCCCTAGATTAATGGTTTGCGTTGTCCAGATAGATGAAGCCTGAGGATGAAATATACCAAACTGAGTAACAGCACAGATACTGGGTTTTTGCCCTCTTATGGTGTAAAGAATGCCAAAAAATAAAGTATTTTTCAGATCAGTGGCCTAAGATTATTTCATTTTTTGTGCAATATCTTATGACCCTTGAGGAAAAATTACAGCATTTTTCCTAATGAAGATTGTTAAAATGTGCCTTTTATAAATGCCTATGAATTAGACCTGACACTGTAACTTGATCCAGTAATGAAAATTAAAGGCTAGCTTGGACTGTTCTGCAATGACAAAAAGCTGCACAAATTCAATTTTTCTTACCCTATTATTTAGTAAATTTTGTGATTCCTAAATGATTAAATAATTTTATGTATTCATTCTGTACTGTTTAACTGATCACATATTATTAACAAACTATAAATCAAATGTGCAAGGCCTAGCTATATATCTGTATCCCCACTGTAGCAGGACTCCTAGCAGTACTTTGCATATTAAATAGCTTGAGAGCAGACTTTTTAACCACCCAATTTCTATTCACTGCCATTACAAGACTATCTTAGTGTCATCTGAACATAAAAGAAATGGTAGAATAGCAACACTATGCCCAGCAGTTCATTGCTGCATGCTCCTTGCATATTTATTTGTCATTTACCCATCCGAAATCACAATATAGTCAATACTCCAAATTGCACATTTTAGCCAGACATTGGCCATTATGCTTTTCTTTCTTTCTTTAACAAGATGAATTGCATAGAAATATAAAACAGACCCTAGCTACAAGAATACTGGCAGAGCAGTAAATATGACTCCATATTTGGAAAAAACTCTCAAGTTAAAAACATGTTGGCAATACTGTTTGATCTACATTTTAAGTGTGGGCTTGAGGATACAGTCAGTGTAAACACAACTATCATGTAAGAATGTTCTCAGAAATAGAACATGGTAGGTCATGTCTTATTCCCTCTCTCAGTATTCTGGTAAAATATTGGACATTTTTGGAAGACAGCAAATATGTCACAAAAAAGCTACAAAAACCAAGGACAAATATTTCAGGTACACATCATACCTGCAAAACAAAAGTATTAGGGAGAAAAAAACTGCAGCTTTTACATGACATACCCCATGAGGAAGACTTCAGCACCCATCCACTAGTTAGAGGACCAAATAGTCACAGGTTGATACAAAAGAGCTGCATGAGAACATCCTACACTGGGAAACCAGCATACATTACATACTGTATCATTGCCACAGCAGCTTGAAAGGTTTCAGCAGAAAGACTATTTGGAACCAGCTCTATATACACCATTCAGTATGGCAGGTGCTTGGTACAGTGCATATCTCACTGTCCAAACTACTGAAAAAATGACCTCTCTTCCTACCACCTCACCCCCTACCTGATTCTGACATCCATCCTAGCCCTACATACAGTAAGAAAATAACAGCTCTTCCAGTGTCATGTTGTGGTCTTCTTACATGCCCAAGGGTTTGGGGCTGACAGCCTGTCTCACTGAATTAAATAACAAAATATCCTATTATTTCAATAGAACTGGATTTTTTTTCCTTGGAGTATATGCTCAGTTGAATATAAGTCTCTACTCACTTTTAGGTAACCACTCTACCAGCCAGGGGTCTTCCCTGACATGTCTTTCCATTAGACAAAAACTGTCACTGTCCCATTTCACCAGTGCCTGCTGGGTCTCAAATTGCAGAAGTGTAGCAATGGAAAGGTTAACTGCAATCACCCACTCACTTTTACTGCATTTATAGAATTCAGGACTAAGTTCACTTATTTGCAGAACATGATCCTGTCTACTCTCTTTTAACTTTTCAGCTGGAGTCACAATTCTGCAGAAACTGATAATTTGGGCATGCTGATAGAGTTTGCAGCTCAGAGCCGGCAAATGGGTGAATATCTAGCTCATTTGCACCTATTTCATGTGCTGTCAAAGTAAGATGAAGGAGGTGCTATCACCAGCAAATAGCAGTTATAACTGCTCTTCCCTCTTCGTCCTTTGCTTTACCACTGCAGACTAAGGAAGGAGGTGTACACAGCCCTCAGACCTGTGTCAGACTGTTTCCCTGGATAATTTATTCTAGCTTGGATCCACTCACTACATGTATTTAAGCTATTTGAAGGCCAACAAATTTAGTCCTCGGCAGACATCACTTCTGCAAGGTTACCTTTCCCCTGGGAGTTTGAATCCATCAAATACAGGCCTGCTGAGGTGCTTCTACTGCAAATCAAAGCCAGAGCCATTCTCATCAGCTCTAAGCCCTCTTGGCACAGTGTCCCTCCCAGAAGATGTAGGCAGTAAGTATATTGTCCATCTTTGCACAACACTTCCATGCAGAGCAGATCCCACAATAATATTTATATGCTCCCAGCTTTGTCACTCTACAGGGAAAAATACACTAGTCCAGAAAAAAGGCATTCGCACGGACCCTGGAGCAAAAAATGATGCATACTTTGGGGGGGCATCAAATAGAGGAGTTTGATATCCTGCCATTTCTGAAAGCTCTCCTCTGTGTAGCATGCAGTGATCTTGGAGAAGACTTTTTCAGAGCCCAGGCACAATGTGAGTCTCAAAGATGGCAAATACTTGGGCTCAAATTTCTCATGCCCTATTATGCCATATTTCCATCCAGATGACAGGGGACTTGTGTGTTTGTGTTTCTAATCCCCTAATCAAATCTCTTTATTTTTGTCTGAGCCAAATCATAACATTTTGGTCTACAAAAAACACTCTTCTCAATACCAGTAAATTTACTTCAGACACATTTCTGGGGCCCCAAACTCACCAAAGAATAGCTCTACAGTTATAGCAAGTGGGGTTGCTTCTGTGGAAAGGTTTAACAAGGTGGATTAAAAATATTATTGGAGAATGTGGGCTGTAATGATTTTTACCTGGTGGGGAGTTATTCATCTGAATGTTGTTTTATCATTTCAAATGTTACTTGTGGGAAGGGAATGTCACAGCTCTCCAAGAGCTACATTATGTCAGCTGCCATGCTCTATAAACAGATTACACACACCTTGTATAAACAAACTGTGGTTAGTTAATTATCCTGAACAAAAATAGACACACCGAGAAGAAAATTCATTTTAAAATGATTAATAATATAAATTTTAGTCTCAGCGACATTTTTCCTATATCCCCATGTGTAGCTACAACTTAATAAAACTCCCTATAAGATTACCACCATTTAGTTGGTTTCACAAGTTCAGATTGTTATACACAATCATGCCATGTTGTGAATTCAGTGCTAACCACATTGCAAACTATGACCTAACTTGGCAGGGAGGATGTATATACTGTAAATAGATACTATGACAGGTGTATCAGCTAGTGCCAGCAATCAACTTATAAAAAATATATAGTATCAAATGACTAGAGCCATAAATAAGTTGGAAAAACTGCATATGGTTTATTAAAATATTCAGGAAAAATTTTATTCAGACAGTCATTTCTTATTACTCATTTCATCAGGTAACAAATTAGAAGCAAAATGCTAAGTCAGGTCAATAAATTTTACTCCTTTTTTTCCAGAATTAATATACAGTGCATAGTTATAGAATTTTGTAGAATGAAAAAAAAAAAAAACAACACTTAAGAGCACTATTACTTTTTGTCAAATAAGAAAGTTCAGTAAAATACAACACAGCTATGTTTATGACTTCCTTTTATGAAAACTTAACTTTGTAAAATCTGTTCTGACAGTATGAAGGTTGAAGCAAATATCACAAAAGACATCCAAGAAAGATGGTAGAATTTTCTCTGAGACTGGGTTCAAAGCATGCAAAACACTTCCAAATTTGGAAAGACCAAGATTCTCACAGATTCCAGATCTCTGGAAGAGATGAGGAGATTAACTAGCAAAGCTAATGATTTTAAATCATACTTCCCAATGCTAACACATAGCATTAAATACAACAAACAACTTAACTGATGTTGATACAGCCCAGGAATGGTTCCCATATGTGGTTCCTAACTATGTGCATACAGGGTAGTATATTTATTTCAGTGGTAAATAAAACCTTAATTCAGCAACCCAGTGGTTTACCAATAGGGCATGTGTGGATATCCAGCTTTTAAGAAAAACATTTTTAGTGGTATTCATAGCCACATTACAAAACCCTGCAGACAGAAAGTCCCTCATGAATTTCCATTGGAATTCCAGCCTAATAAGGAACTCATGTGATATAATAAGGATTTGATTTTGTGACGTCTAAGGCAAAGAACTAGTTATGAACTGCTGGAAGTTTCACAAGTAAGTACAGAATTGACATCTTCAGTGTATTCTTCAATATCTGAACAGTACATGCTGGCAATCTACAAAGTTCTTGTAATGTCTTGTGTTAAAGTTAATTGTAACAAGACTATTGTGAAAAAAGCACACCAAGATCTCATTTTAAACAAATTATAATTGCTAAACAATGGTCCATTCCTCCTTCTACCTCAACTCTCATGAAAGCATTATGCAGGAGAACTGAAGCATTAAATATAATCAAGAGGTAGTGGAGATGCTCTCATTTCTAAGGGCTTGTTCCATATTGTTATCCAAGAAAATATTTACAAATATGTGAAAAAAATAGGGAAATTAGAACACTCCTTTTGATTTCCACATTCAAACATAATTTAGCAAACCTCTTGAAAAATAAGAGGAACTCATAAAAGAAAATACAATACAAAAGAATTTAAGATTGCAATAATTAAGAGAAGTCAATGATTAGACTGTCCACATAGCCCTAAGCTAGTATCCTGCAAGTATATTCAAGAAACCATGACATTGAAGACCGTAATGCACTATTTTCAGTTAAATTGTCCAACTGATTAAGCAGAGTAGACCATTGCCCATGACTCTCTTGAAAATAGGAACCTCTTGATTGCAAGACCTCTGCTTGCTGCGCAAGTTGAAAGAAACTCAAGAAACAGTGTTCCTTTGAACAATTGTATTCAACCTGTCGCAAAGACCCTAGATGTTGTTCCACAAGGTGTGTTAGATTTATTTTGGCTTCTCTCATGGGGAAAGCTGCTTATCACTTTGTGTTTGAGTCTTCTGGAACTGGGTACTTAAAATGAATGGGCTACTTTAAAAAAATATCCACCTTAGTATTTTAAAGTGTGGATTAATATTTTCTAGGAAATCTTGATACAATGAGTTCTTTCTCTCACAGAAATGGAAAAAAATATTTTTAAGTGCTTTAAAAAGAAAACCCAAAGCAATGAGTCTTACAGAAGACTCCATGAGATGAGTAGTGTGGGTTTTATAGCAAGGTAGTACATAGCAATGCTACAGGGAGCACAAAAGGAAGTAAAGATTAAGCAGTTGCTCATTGAGTATGTACTGCTCTGAAAGAAGCAGTGACCTTGCAGGAAAGAAGCACATGCTCACAGTAGTTATAGATAATCTAAAAGGTAATCACTGGAAAATTAAATAATTTTGGAAAACAAACAAACAACTGTTGTATCCAGGACTTTGGGTTTAGATCAGGGTTCTGATGTGTGTTAGCAGATTCTGTGTACCCCCGTGTATCTCCCGCGTTTCCCCCCCTATGGTAGCCAGTTCCCGGGTTGCCTTACCACGCGGACCCGGCTCCCATCCCCCCTGTCCCTTCCTGTGGATCCTTCCCTGCTGTTACCCGTCCCCCATGGCCGGAACTGCCCCAGGCCCTGGTGCCGCCCCTGCCGTGCCCCTATTGGCTCCCCCGGGCCACGCCCTGGGACCGCCCCAGGTCCAGGTGCCATCCCCTGCTGCGTCCCTATTGGCTTCCCCAGAGCATGTGACACCCCCTGCTCCACCCCCCATAAAAGCCCCACGCAGCCGGGACAACATGGGTCATATTCCCCAACACAGAAGCTGGGAGCACACCAATAAAATGCTCTTTTTAGTCCTTCCTTCACCCCCTTTATCGAGGTCCCTTGTGCACGGCGGTGGAAACGGCCAACCCACCTTCCCAGAGCACGCGGCGCCCGGGAACAGCGGTGGGACCAGGATCGGAGGAGCCACGGTGCCCTGCTGGGCACGGCGGCTGCTCCCGAGCTTGGAGAGACAGTAGAACGCCACAAGCAACACCCTTAATTCTGGTATTTTCTAGCTTACAGTTGCAAGAGTTTGCCCCCAAAGGCAGTTTTATGTATGCAATTTACCTTTTTTGGGTGGGAGGGGGGCTGCTAAATCTACTAAACAAAAAATTCTTTCTTGTGGATTCTCAAAAAGTGTGTTATCAAGGTATGACTTTCTCAGCCAACAGCATGAACTGTCTGAGCTGCAGCTGGTATGTGTAATGGTTTGTCATTTGCTGTGTATACCAGAAAAAGGGGCCAAATCTGATGGCAGGTTAGGAAACAGCTGAGATGTCTTGCTTTCAGCAGAGAAACAGGGAGAGTGAGGTACTTCCCAGCACCTCAACAAGTTCCCTAGAAAAAACTGTTGTATTGTGTTTTTATCTCTTTGTAACAGTCCTGTAATGGTTTGCCCCTTCACCCCCCATTGTCTCCCAATGGCTACACTCTGAGCTTTCCCGCCCTTCCCCCAGTGCTAATCTCCCTGAAAATGCTCAGTCACTCCTCTGTCCCCTCCCTGGTACCTTGTCCATCACTCAGCTCCTAATCCCACTCCCCCGAATTCCCCCATTGGGTGGTGGGCGTTCCTTCCCCCTTGTCACCATCCCAGTACTTAAGATGATTGTGAGAGCCTCGAGGCCACTTTTGGTCACCAGGACAATGGCATTCAGAGCTCCCCGGAGCTTGCATTAAACCTGAGACTTTTTCCCCGGCCTTGAGTCGACTCCTTCATCACCTCCTTGGATGTTGCCTCTCCTCCATACAAGGCAAACAGCGAAGCGCTTTGTCTTAGCCACTCCCCGAATCTCCTCAAGAAACTGGGGAGTGTCCCCCGCTGCTGGCCGTGCCTCGGCCGGGCAGACGAAGCCAGGGGGCTTCAGGGTAGGCACGGCAGCAGGAAAGAAGACTTTTTCCTGCTATATGGAATATGAATTTATCTTTTAATCCTACCAGACATTCGTTCTCCCCTCTCACCAAAGACTTACAGTGGCAGCTCAAATGACTTCCCAACAGAGAGCACACAAATGCAATAAAATGGAAGTTCCGGATCTTACTATTTCATCATAGCAGTTTATACAATAATGTGAGTTTTGGGTCCAACCTGGTTATAATGGAGATCCTAGTTTCTCTTTTCCGTTCCCCCTGGTTGTGGACCCTGCATTAATTCCAGGCAGCATTCGCAAGACTCCCATACTAGTTATTCCCATCAGCTGTTCCCCAGCCTCTTGCTGCCTGGCAGCAAGATTAACGTGATGTGTGTAGAATTGAAAGCTCCTGAAGTAATCTTCTGTCTTGCTGGAGAGATTCAAAAGACTGTCAACATTTACTCCAGCAAGACAGAGAATATTGTGACCTGCTCAGCTGGGGAGAGAGAAAGGCAGGGAGGGGAAGTTCTGCTATGGGAGAATTTGGACTCAGACACGCCTGACTCCCAAACACACTCCTCTCATCCCACTGTGTTTCTGCTTTTCATTTAGAATATTTTATGTACTGAGAGGGTGTTCCAACAAAACTGTTTCATGAGGCTCTGATCATGCATTATCAGGCCAAGACAAGCTGCCAGCTGCACCATGTAACATGTCGCTCCTTTCTGGAATACAGGAAAGAAAGGGCTTGAAATGGCTTTCTGTGAAAGATTGATACTACCTTGAGTTGTGTCAACATGCTGCACATTGGTCTTGTCCTGCAACCTGTTCTCACCTAGTTTCTACATATACACACAGTAGTAATATTTAAGTTTATTTAAGTCTATCCATTAATGTTTTTTAAGTTCAGAGTAGATCAACTTACTCAATGAATATGACCTCCTGCATAACAGGTCATATTAATCCTGCATCTAATCAGGATACAGTGTTCATATTTCTAAATGCTTTGCCTTAATAAAGAATGTTTTCCTTCTCCAGCTGTTAAATTTCTACTGTCACATTTAGTATGACTTGTAATTTTATCCAGAAGTTGTTTAAGGGTTAAACTACAACCTTTTCTTCTCCATAAAAACAAGGAAATATCTTAGCAACTGACAAAAATCTTCTTAGGAATTGTTATGTTCAGCAGCAACAGCTGAAAGCATTTAGTTTATGAGCCAGTATTCATCTTCAAAGACTCCATTCTGCCCAGAAAATAAAGAACAAGAGATCAATTAAGATCTCATCCAGCGTGCTAGTAACAGTGGGAAACATACCTCACACAAGTCATAGAATCCTGGAATACATCCTAAGAAAACCAAAATCTGATTTTCACTTTCTTACTTTTCATAGACTGTACAGATGCTGCTTCAGAGTGAGATGATGAATTTGGAGGAATGTGAACAAAGAGAACCTTAGGGAGCTCAATCCCAAAAAAGGATCACATGTGCAGGGACCAGGTTCAATATGATTTACCAGACATGATCCAGGTAATAGATCACCTGGATCTAGTGTGATGTCATCCCCATGTAAAATCTGTAGTGTATGGAGAAGGAAAACTGCATGTGGTACATTGCCCTATTTAATCCTCAAAGGAACTCCATCGAGCTGTCATATTGATATTAAACATGGACTTAATTATAAGATTATGAGATTTTATAGAAAGAGTTATGAAACTACTGTTTATTCATCTGAAAATACTTAATTAGGTTTATTTATAACAGGTTTTCGTATTTTGTTTATAATATTCCACTATGTTTCATGAAGAAATACAGTTCCCTTAGACACAGACCTAAGAAAAACTCTGGGAACTGTGCTTGAATTTTCCTGAAGATGAAAGTTTCTCATATCTCAAGCCAGCTTGGCTCTCTGCGAAGGTACAGATGAAGACTCTGAAAATGGTAAGAATTTTCTCTAGCTTTTAAAAAGAGAGTTGGTGTAAGCTCCTCACTAATTTTAATAGTAGGCAGGAGCTGGTTTTCTTCATGGAGAATAATAGGAACAACCTTTCATCTCAATAGTTTTCTACATCAAATTCAGATCATTTGCAAAGGTGAATCGTATTTTTGGGGGGTCCTTTTTATGGCCACTGTAAATTCTCTGTTCCAAGGTCTTGAGACCAAAAGGACTGATGTAAGAAAACGTATAGCTTGTAACAGCAGTCCTTATAAATCTCAAGCCCACACAAAAGAGCAAAGAAAATAAAGAGACAAAGAACAGACTTGAAGACCAGGGAAATAAAAGAAAGTTTATTTAGAGGAGACTCACTACCAGACTGGCTTGACTTGAATGACGTTTGTAATCTGTAAAGAGTCTGTGTTATGTGAGGTGAATACAGACTAATATTCCTCAAGGGGAAGAGAACACCTTGTAAGGCTTTCTTGTGATTCTAGAACTAACTCTTACTGTGGAATATGGCTCACAGTATTGAATTGCAAGTGCAAAAATATGTACAATTAGTGAAGGTAAACAGTCCAGTAGAGCACAATTCATTAACATGCATGACAAGTAAATTATGGCTGTTTGTAGATAATTTTGAAATAGTAAATAAGTGAACATTTGCCCTGCCTGATTCTCTATGAAAGCACTCACATGCCTTTGTTTAATAAGGCTAGGGCAAAAGGGGGAAAAGTGGCTGGACAAGACTTTTTCAGTCTTAGTATACTCAGAGGGTTCTACCAGCTCAAAATATAGTTCCAGCTACCATAATAATCTTATTTTGAATCCAACCTCTTATTTTTCTTAAAAAATATTATATAATTGAGGAAAAATATTATATAATTGAGCTAATGTTTGAACTATATTAGTAAACAAAGTTAACTCCAGAGCCATTGATTTTGCAAATGCACTTGGAGCTCAGTTTAGTCTTAGAAATCAGGAAAATGGTTAACTGCTTCCATCTGGACTTAGAAAATAAGGCCACCTTCAAAAGATTTTTTTACAATGAAACTTTTGGAAGAAGTGGCATCATGATTCTCACATCAGCAATTCTTCTGTAAGAAATCATAATTGTGTCTTATTTCTCTGTGCAAGTGCATACAAAGTCATATTTCTGCCTTGTTATGAACATGTTTACAAAAAGTCATGGAGGTTTTCGGGAATTGCAGTCCCATCCAGTGCAGATGTGTTATAGTCATGCCTTTCCTTTCTAGTAGCATGATTCATCTCATTTAAGATACAGAAATGCAGACAAAAACTACAGGCATTGGTGTGCTACATTACAGTATCCTGTCTATAATCACTACAGGAAGAATGCCTGCGTCATTTAAAAACATTCAACTTTTTTACCCATTATAAATTTCCTGATCATAATATTATTAAATACAAACAAGTCCCAAATAATTTTTTTCCCTGATCCCATACAACCTTTTTTCTTCTCCAAAAAAGCAGTATGGTAAAAAACCCTACTCAAACACTCAGCTTCAAAAGCCATCAGGCTTTTCAGCCTGCAGGATGAGTTGATGCTGTTGGGAGGATAGAGATCATTCTTACTACAAATTGTAGACAAAGGTAGAGTCCCTTGGAATGGACCAGCTGTTAATATTTGTAGCAGCTATTTGTATGATATTTCAGTAGTACATGGTGGGGAGAAACTGAAATTACTGACTTGAACAATTTTGTACATAGATAATTAGAAACGGTGGTTGAATAATGGAATACAGTACTGCCAAGAATAAACATTAAAATATGTCAGCACCTTTTTATTGAATTAAAATATGAGTTTCTAGGTACCAAGTACAGTAAAGATTCAGTGCCTCTACTTTACACATTCTCTAAGACCTTTTTATCTTGAAAGTTCTAAGAGACTTAAGTGTAAATCCAATACAGAATAGTCTTACCTCTGGGGTGAAACGGAGCAGCTGTTTAACATCACATACAACAGCAGTTTAGGACAGCAGTTGCTAATGTGGGAAAACATACCCAGATGTTGACTCCTTGTCATTTTAGGATCACATCTTGCTTAGATATTCATGCTCAGAAGACTGATCTCTTTCATGCCTTTGAAAATTCTCTTTTCCCCTCAAATTCAAATGTGAGAGGAAACCATTATTTTTTTTCCATATATAAAAGCATGACGTATATATGGCTTTACTGACAATTCTCAAAGCCCCTGACCACATGGTTTTGCTTTCTTGGACTTCAGAACTGTTGTGACCCATGCATGAATATTTGCATCTCAAAAAGCATTGGAAAAGGGGAGGAGAAAGGACTTATTGCCTTTACTTCCAGATGAGGTTCATGGAAAATCAGAAAGGGTCCCCACAAAGGTCACATAGATGTCCATAAAGACAGAAAGCTAATTTTGACAGCCACATTAAATTTTGTTTCAAGACCAGAAACTTATTTTCTAGGCTAAAGCAATGTGAAATCCTGAGCTGCTATCTGTCTTAAGTCTTTTAAAATTTTAATTTTTTGTTCTTTTATGCAAAAAACTGTTTTAAGTCACATAGCTACATTTTTATGTGGAAATCCGACACCCCTGCCCAGGACTAATGTGTTCCAATAGATGCCACAATTGTATTGCTCACAATTCAGAGCAACAAAATGCTCCCAAAGTCAAGCAAGTATTAAGTGTTACATAACTTTATTGGGGTGGTAGCAGTGAAGAATTTATTTCAATGTCTAATTTCAACATCCATTTTTTTCTCTTGTCCACAGGTTGCATTAGCAAGGCAATGCTACATCCATTGCTAATGACTTAAAGGCGTGGTCCCAGAACAGATGTTACAAGGCGATCTCCCATCAGGCGTAACTTTGGAATTTCCAGGCAGAGTACAAAAAAAAACGGACCGATCCCATGAGCTTAAAAAACAGATAGTTATTGATGGTACTTGCATGACAGAGTTTTTGGCTCAGTACTGTAGAGTTCAGGGACTGAAACAAAACTGGAAGAAGTTCCCCACAAGGACTGCCAGAAGGACAGCTGCATAGGGAAAAATTAAAAAGCAGTGACCTTCACTTCATAGTGGAAATGGGTGCAGCTCAGTCAATAGACAAAGTACAGACACAAAATGAACTGAAAACCCTGCTGCTAAGTAACATAAAATTTCAATGCAAAAGTGATTCTGAAGCTCTAAAGAAGGCAAAATGTCTTAGAAAAAAACCGTCTGCAGGAGCCAAAGGTATATGATGTCCCTAATAATGTCCCTTGAAAATGAAGTGTTTGTTTATGGTAATGGTTTAAATCAGATCTTTGGTGATGATATTTTTAACCAAAGTTAACTAATACAGTTAACTACAGATGCAGATCATACGGAAACCAAGATAATCAAAGCTTTCAAGGCAAACAAGCATGTCTAGCCTTTCCTGCTCTGGCAGATGGAAATATGTTCAGCAATACAAGAAGTGACAAAACTCCCCTGAATAATAATTTTTTTGGAGTCACATCAATGATTTTATGTTCAATACAGATTGCATTTTTTTATATTCAAGTAAGTATATTTATTTACGTTTAAAATTACAAAGAAAAACCCCCAAAACAAGACCACAAATCAGTGACAAAAGCAAAGAGCTAATTAAATAAAACTAAAAAATAGCTAACAATACCAGAGCAAATTCTTCAGGTAGCCTGGGAGAGAACATGATGATCTAAAGAGTCTTATCTCTATTCTGCTTGCTAAACTAGCAGGAAGATTGAAAGGAAGGTAACAGGGTTAGAAGGAGGATATCAAATCTTCTTGCTTCATCACCTCTCCAGAAAAGAGCAAAGAAAATGGTTAAAGATTAGAAAACACAAAGACAGAAAAATAGTTTGCTGGGAAAGAGGGGAAAGATAGTAGCATCCTTCAATTACATGAAAAGCTCTTGTCAAGAAGAAGAAAATCATCTGTTCTACTTGCTCATGGTGGAAAGAACAAGCAGTGACAGCATCAAAGGTTAAACATTAAGAAAGAGCTTTGGAATAGATTTTTCTCAGAAGGTCATGGAATTTCCATCACTGAAAAAGGTTAGACAAACATCTTTCAGGAAAAAAAATATAGGTATAGCTGATCTTAGTTTAGAGACTTCATGACCTCTTGAGGTCTTTTCCAGGACTATTTTCTGTGATTTGACAACTTAAGCAGTGATGACAAACTTTAGAGACTCCTTTGAACTCTTCAGATGTCATTAAGATTGTCCAGGCCCTTTATTTTAGCTATTACTCAGTACATAGATAACAAAGGCAAAATTTGCAGGAAGACATGACATTTTTTTTTTTCCAACTACATCAAGCTAAAAAGATACTATTTGGAGCACATGTGCCTTTCTGAATAGAGCAGACAGGAAAGCAGCACATTTGCATTGTTTAAAAGGACTGTTGGAGAAGAGCAGCTGTACTTTGCATTAGCTCTTAATATGAGGTCATGATATGACATCATTCTCATAAAGAACAATAAAAGCTAATGTGCTGAAGCAACATATATAATACTAGAAAAAAATTCTAATCTAGTTAACATCTCTACTATTTGTTAAAAACATACATTTACCTCTACAGTTGCCATATTTCATACTGATAGTGAAGATGTAAGGCTTCACGGGATGAAGGTAGTTCATGTAAACTTAGCTCACGTCATTAAAAAAATTACAATGTTTTCCCTGTAACATTAAAAGGGAATTAAAATGATGGCCAAATGGGGATAATGGAAAAAGCAAGTATCATCTCTAGCATGTAGTCAAGGGCTCCAGTGATATGAAGAGATAAGCACCAGCCTAATCTAGCATGGTTCTTCTGCAGGACAACGTCTGGTATCTGAATTTGGTTGTGATAAATGCTCAAGAAGACAACAATAAAGTCTGGCTTGCAAGAACAATTTTTCCTGTCTATGCCCTCACATAAGACTGTTATGGATGGGAGGAGACAAAGACTGGAAAGGTTTGTTCATTAAACCCTCTTTGACTTTCTTTGGAAAAAAAAGGTAATTACAGGAGTGTGCTAAGTAGAAAAAATACTGGTAGGCAATTTTCACAGGTGAATATAAATAACCTTTCTGCTTATGAGAAGTATAACTTCAGTCATAAGACATATTGAAAGTGTTATCACATGGTACTGTGCCTCCCACTTCACTCAAAATAAAACTAGATGCCATCAACATAAGCTGTAGCATGGAGTCTTCTTTATAATTCCTGTGCTTCCTTCATATTTTTCCGCTATTAAATAGTGAAAACAGCTCTTCAGCCTATTTCTATATTTTCTATTTTTCTCTAAAATGACCAGTAAAAAAAAATCAGGAGACCCTGCTAGAAACTGCATTCTACAAACTTTACACATATATGGGAGGTGAATTTCCCTTATTCCTCCTAGAATAATCTTCCAGATATTTTTTTTTTCTTTCTTTCAGGAAATCTTCTATTCTATCCCCTCCTAGTCTATTCTATTTCATTCCATTCCATAGAGTGTATTTTATTTCCGTGTTTTAGTCCAATATTGAAAAAGTTTCTTTCCCCCAGTTTTGCATTGAATTTATCAGATTTGGTATGTACATACCAGATTATTTTAGAAATAGAAGTATGATATCAGGAAATATTTATACTACCACACTCTAATTACATGACATCATTGCAAGCCAGTCTATTAGATCAAACTTTGACTACCCTTTTTCCTGCTTTGCAAATCCCATGAAAGAGCTGATATTGCCATTGAAACCCCTTTTATATGCAAATCAAAAAGTCTGTCTAAGACACAAACAAATATAATTTGAGTTGTTAGCTATAGCCTAGAGACTCTGCTTGCAACATTTGGACAAACAGAAGCAGAGACTTCTCCCTGGTGATCTTCTCTTTTACACAGATCAAAGACTTTTCAGCCTTTTATGGGAGCCAGTTTAGGAATTAAAAGATGACTTGGCCTTATTCAAACATCAGAGTTCCATAATACTTGGAATGGAATTAGAAAGCTTTAACAAAGCCTGTGGTTTAGAATTTGTACTTCTCCTTTAAACTTAGAATCAAATCATATTTTCAGTGTGAACTATGTTAAATAAAACAGCCTCTCTGCTAGCTTATAAAAAATTGCAGACATCTTAGCTGTACAAAGTCTGTAGCGTGTTTATCTATTTGGAGGAACTAAGCTCTCACTTGCAGATGGATCGAGTTCAGCTCTTATTAAAATTAAACCAAATCAGTTTATAGAACAGAAATTATATCCTTAATTATTGTGCAATTATTTTTACCTATTGATTGTAAACTTACTAGGTCAGAAAATTTGAAAAATTTAGAAAAAAACAAAGGAAAAAAATTCAAAATAACTGAGCATGTAAAGAAAACTTGCAGCTGAGCAGGCAGTCATTTTTGGAAGGAAAGCTGCAAAACCTCTCAGAAGGTGTTCCTGCTTAAATGGCCGTGTGTTAGTGTGCTATAGCAGCAACTTGCTTTTTACAAATGCCACAAAGACAGCAGTGGACTTTGCCACTCCTCTAAGGCACAGTAAACCATAGCTTCAGCTCATTATCCTGAGCACTTGTACGGCATAGACAGAAGTGGGATGTGCAGAACAAGCCCTACAAGACCGGCATGAAGCAGAGTATGTCAGGAAGAGAATAATACTGCAGGCCACAACTTGTCTCCAGCTCTGAATTTGGACTGGCTATACATGCTCCCAAATCAGAAAGGGGCTTTCCAGTTTCTGAAAGCAGAACAGTCTTCTGAGCCTCTAGCACCCAATTAATTTTTTGGTTATACTACTTAAACCAACATCTGCTTACCAGGCACGACTGACTGAGGGAAACCCCCCCCACAAGTTTCTTAATCATATCAGAAGTAAATATTGAAGTAAGGTGCCACTACATGGCAGTATGTCACTACAGGAAAAGAATGCTCAATCTATTCTGTCCCAAAGTTATAGAATACTTTTTGTTTGTTTTTGCACTTTTCTTTCTTCCCTTTAATATCATATTAAAATTAAATTAAATTCCTCAATTTACTCAGAGTAAAGGGATAAGACTGAAAGCTACCTTTGGCTAATTTGTTTATTGATCATGTACAGTAAGATTTACATTTCTGCAGTTTCTATGTAATAGAGAGAAAGTGTTAATAAAATTTTAACAGAGAGGAAATATATTAATATTGCAGCAGCATCAATACTAATAATTTCTGCTTATTTCCAATAATTTACTGATTTAGAGAAGGAATTTCAACAAATAATGTCTGTTAATGTCCATACCTAGCCAAATATTACTGTACATTCATAACTTTATTTCATTCACATTTCATTAAGTCTCAGTAAGTGCAATACATTTTTTGTCAGAAGCCTCTTATATAATATCCTTATATAATATACACAGCATATCTCAGCCTACTAAACAAGCTTACAAGAGCTCAGAGAGAAGAGAGTAAGATAAAAGAAGAACAGAAGAACAATATTCTTTTCATCTTCTGTGGACTCTTTGTAATGTCAGTTACCAACATATCTCCTTTCTCAAGCAACTAACATGCAGCTTGTTCCAAAGATAGATCAGCAAAACACCAAGCACAGTAGAGTGAATATGAAAAAAATAAATAAGGCAAAACTGGCATCAATCTCCTAAGACAGTATTCCCAAACAAACCAAAGGCCTGGTCTATAAAGCCTGCAGGGACAATTACCCTTCTAGCCATCTGCAAATGACACAACAGTATGTCCTTCCTTCCTAAAGAGCAAAATTCCTTTAAGGAATTTAAATTCCATAAGGTCAGATGTGCAGGAAGAAAAAATCTTCCGTTCCCAAAAGCTTGTGCAAAGGAAAAGAATTTGCAGTCTCCACAACACATGAATTTTGTTTCTGCATTTTTATCTGCTGAACAAAAAAACTGAACATAGTACTGTATTACTAACCAGTAGTTCACAGAGTAAGGTACCATTCTGCTATCTACCCTGTCAAAAATCAGCATTTAAGGGGGGAAAACAAATAGTGTAAATGACAGATAAACAACTTTGTCTTCACCCACTCAAAAATCAATGGTTGATGTATACATACTTCATCAATTCAAGACTTTCTGAGACAAACTAGGCAGGTGAAGTACCACAGACAAACAGAGCAAGAGCCAGGGGCTTGGCTCCTGCTCTTTGTGCTCTAAAAAGGTCTTCTGGGAGTTGAGCTCTATGGAGCTTGGTGTCCTGGAGAGCAACTCCCTTAACAGACTTTCCCACTTAGCAAGCTCATACCTAAGTTCAGCTGGGACTACAAAGCAGATGGCCTCTCCTTAGGAAAACAAAGCTAGAATGGATCTCAGAATGTTAGGTAGGATGTTGTCAGTTCGTGTGCTGGACCCATTATACCATGCCAATTAAGGCAAAAACCAGAGAATGCCTTCTCCTGTGGGGAACCACACTGCAGGAAGCACAGGGGACGCTGCAGTTTGCACCATCGGCAGTGCTTGTGATCAGTGATCTGGTGCTTCATGGGTTGAAATTTGCTGCCATGGCAGCAAGGGCTGAACACCACAACAAGCAGGAATTAACCTGAATTAAAGGGAAATGCCCGCTTCTTAAGTCTGTTTTTATAATGTAGAATAATATCATTTAGTCTGCTGGAAGCAAAGGAGGCTAAATCACTCTCCAGCACTCTCTCTCCCACAAAAACCTCTCACTTATTTTGCTGCTAATGACTATCTGTCCCTTCCCTCTTCTCTAAATGCTCTTTTGCGATGGTTCTTCCTGTGATTTATATACATTAGAATTGCAAGCATGAATAAGAAATACCTCAGTTTTTTATCATGCTGTGTAAGTACAACACATTCAACCTAATAAATGTTCATTCTTCAATTTTTTAATAGTTTTATTACTGATAATGGGAGTTTCTGTACTTATTCATTAAATTTGTCAAGTCCCTTCTTTAGGAATTGATTTTGAATTTATAATACATTTTGCTCTGAATTAATATTAATGTGTAATTCTAAGCCACTTTTGTCCTGCCTTACTGGATTAATTTAATGTCTTTTTAAAGGTACAGCTCTATGTGACATCATTCCCCTGCCAGATTTACAACAGCCAATGAAGTCACCATTATAGATTCTAATAATTTTCTTCTTTCACCAGTGGTAATATGCCATTATTCCTACTTCTCAATTATGAATCTCACTTCTGGACAGGTAACCTTTACCTAGAATGCAATATATAACTCACAATAATTGTAAGAAATACTTTACAGTTTCACATTGATTAATAAACCATATATCAGTATTAGCAAATTTCAGTATATTTTAGATGTAATAGACATGAGAAGCACTATAGAATACAAGGGTTAATTTTGAAAATGTTGCACATGTTTCTGAAATAATCATATTTCTTTCCAGCTTTTAAATCTTAGTTCAAAATTTTTTATTTGCTCTGTTTGTACCTACTTATAACACAGATATTTCCTTGTATAAGGACATGCATATGAAATTACACTCAGTATTATATGAAAAATATCTATTGCATATTGTGTTTTCTTTTCCTTTTACCCTTGTTAATGAGTGATTTAGTATGTTTGTGCTCCTTGTCCCAAGTTTAACTTCACTAGTATAGAAAGTAGGTGTGAAATTAATACCTTTCTGTAAAAACATTAATTTTGGCAGTTCAAACACTTTCAGCTGTAAGCTGCACCTTGGGCAGGCTGTGCCTTCATGTCTGCACACTGGCTATTGGCTCAGTCACATTTTGTCCTCTAGTTTCTCTCAGTTCCAGGGTCCCTTGGATGACAAGAAGGAATATGTGTCTCTTCTATCTGCCTCAGTGTAGTGTTTGAAGCTCTGAGTATTTATTCTCATTTCCTCATATTTAGACTTTGTGTGGTTTTGTGTGTGTGCATTGAATGGCGCCATGCCTTTGATTATTGACAAAAGGTTCACATCACAAAAAAATGTTGTACCAATAGCTGGTCATAGCCATCATATAGGACCAGGTTAACACTAAGATTCTTTATAACAGAAACAAACAACCCATATATCTGTCTATGGAGTTAATTTACATGGATCCATCTCAACTGGTTCTGAAATGATCTTGAGTTTGGCAGTCATAGCTTTGGTGCCCTGGGCTAATATGGCTGTGGGAGATAGATTTATGTTATTGTAATTGTATAACATTTTTGAAAATTAGGCAAAATAGCATATTGACAATCTAATAAGAACAATATCCCTGGCCCAAACTTCAGATGTTTTTAAGAAATAAATACTTGTGTGTGGTCTTTCTTCCTTTTCCCTCCTCAGCAATGATTCTATTTCTCCAGGGTCAGAAAATGGAAAATACTGGAAGCATGGTGGTGAGGAGAAATAGCACGTTAGAGAAATAGCAGAAAGAAGGAGGAAAAATATGACAGATGAAACAAACTCTTGAGAAAGGTTTCCCTAGATTTCCCTGGATTTTTTAAGCGTGTATTATTATATTGTTGTGTACATTTTTCATTTATCAAACCTCCATTCTAAAAAATCACCCATCATGTCTATACATTTAACTTCTCTAAGCTGATTGCAGAGCTCAGCTGAGAAATATTGATGTAGAGGTTACTCTTTTCACAGCATTCAAAGTATTTATGGGAGTAATTTTGTTCGAGGATCATCACTTAACTCTTCTGTTTGCCAGAGGGCAAACAGTTCCCCTGATGAATTTTTTAACTCTAAATGTGAGAAAGAATGGTTTTTACATTTAAACTCTTCAATCTAGGATTAAATTTACAAAGTTCCACAATATATAAGTTTTCCTTCTAACTTACCTTTCAAAGAAAACAAAAAAATTAAATGGGCATGAAAAATAGGTTAAAGGAACGTAACCAGTCCTAAAACAAAAGTTGTGTATCAGGCCCTGATTAAACCATATTTTTCATTAAAAGATCAAATGTCCTTATTCCTGACAACTAGAGATAATGAAAAAATACAAACATGTGCTTTGTCTTTGTTGCAGGGTCAGGAGATACAATCACTCACTTAAACTATTAAATGTAATGCATACAAGCATAGGGAGATGAAAAGTGCCAGTTTAAATTAGCTTGACCTGTAGTGTTGACTCCTGGACAGATGGCATAATATACCCTGACTTCATTGCTGAGGCATTAGAAACACACAGCAAGAGCCCATTGTGATATTAAGAAAAAGCTCACAAGTAAACTCCGACTGAGATCCAAAAACCTGCTGGCCCCCTGTGAGGCTCTTGGCTTCCTTTTGCCAGACCTTTTACAATATAGAATGAAGTCTTCTCAGTTTTAGCTGAAGCAGGGCAGTGCTCAGGCAATGAACACACTTTTTCTACTTTGCTGTCTAGAGTGTGTTTTAGGATGAGATTCAGAGTCCTAAAGACCAGGCTCACAAAGGGCAAACCAGTCAAAGTCAATGTATTCTTCCCAGGAGAAAGAAAAGCTAACTGTACCCAAACCTCACTGTTCAACAAAGCTGGCAATCCTTTTAAGGAGGAGTGTATAGGCATAAAAATTAGATAGATCTGTAGATCTATCTATACTATTTCTCATGACACAGCAAGAGTCTTCCTTAGAAGTCTATCCCCATAAATCCTTGTACTGTTAGTAGAAACTGAAGGTTCTTGCACACACAACAACCCACACATAATTTTGTGTAGATTTCAAATTTAAAGAGAAACAAAGTACTTATCCAGCTTCTCTTTTGTATTCATTCTCAAAATTGGAAGGGTTGTCTCTCAAGTGAATATATAACTCACTGTCTAACCTCCTGAGAAACAGAAGCAAGGGTGTAGAGTGCAGAGTACTAACAAAATAGCCAGGTATATAAAAACAAAGAGGTAAAGCCAATGGCATCCCACCAAGTGAAAGGCAGTTAGGAAAGCAAAGTAATTAGCCATTTTTACAATGCATGGAAGTTGGCATCTTGAAAATGGTTGGCTCCAAATATCAGTGGCACATCTGTCTGTTTCTTCACTAGCATAAGACTGCAGCTATGCATTTTGGGAGCTTAGAATTTATGGGCTCTAAGTGGAAAGGACGCATCACAATACTGTGATGTGCCCAGCATTCATCAAACAGGGTCACCTGCAGCTCTAAAGGTCATATGAGGTTTCATCTGGTCCTTTATAAAACTAGAGAAAATAATATCCCTGAAATCTCCTCATGCTTCTCTCTTCTGCAAAGGCAGAAAGCATAACAAAGGGCAAAGAAAGTTTAGAAAAGAGATGATGACATTGGATGAACCTTGCATGGAAGGATTGTGTGATGTTCTGTATGCCGTGTTATTAGTCTGAATAGACCTGCCCAAGCTTCTCTTACTCTTCAGTAATTTTTATGTACTGAGATAACCGTACAACAAGCCAGATACTGATTTATTCCATAAAATATACCAGATTCAAATTTTCTTGCCAGTGACCACACTTTCCATTTTGTTTTGGAGCCATAGAGTAATCTAGTTATTTTCCTACACCCTCCAAAATCTTTATTATTTTACAACCATAAAGTTCTGGAAGCTCACATTTTAAAGGAAGAAATTATTTTAAAAATAGGCAAAAATAGACAAAAATATTGTCACCTACAAGTCAGTTTAACATAAAACGACAATCATTCAACCTCAAAGTCTGGCAGTAATCTGTGGCTCTCAGTTCAGGCATCAATACATCTTGCAGCTTTTCCAGGCATTTGCTTTTAAAATTGTGTTCCACCTTTGTTACGTGGCTTGCAGAAAGCCTGCAAGAAATAAAGTATCAAATGTGGTTTATTTTCAGCACAGACCATCTATTACAGTGTGAATGATTTCTCTAAAGTTTCAAGCACCTAACAAGAGAATGATTTGTGTTCCCGAGTCTGAGGTTTTTTCTAAATAGTCCAATAAATGATATTTAATCCTACTAATACTGCCTTGCCTAAAATTAGGCACCTGAGTAAGAAGGTTGAATTTAGGCATTCTGGCACCTGCTTTGTTAATTTAAAGCACCCTCTTAAATGTAAACATATTTAAGCACCAACACCAAAAGTGTTGGGCTGTTTCCATTAATCTCTTTCAAAAAGAAAAAAAAAAGGAGAAAAAGCCCCACACATTTATCTCCCTGACTAAATTTAATCATGCATATTAAAAATGTTGGCTTTTATGACTAATGGAAAGTTGAAATACTTTCTCGCTGTATTTTTTAAAGGATATTATTTTAAAGGACTTGCAACACAGTGGAGTTTTCTGAGCAATCGCAACCCTGCTTCTTATTTATACCCCAATAGCACTGAGGCAATGGATAATGGCTCCACTGTTGCAGTTACTGTACAGACAAAACTGTTGCAGCAACCTTTGCCAAATGTAGTTTGGGTTAAGACTGAGCTGAAGGTGAAGGTCTAATCAGAGAGCACTCAGAGCAAGTGAGGGAATATTAAAAGCTCCCTTGCAGTTCAGAGCAAAGAGAGGCCTCTAAGTAGGGCAGATCTCCATTCCGGGCTGTCAGAAGGCTGAGTTGTAACATGAGCTGGGCTCCATTTGCTTTTCCATTTATATAAAAACCTTTTTGTTTCTTTTGTTATAAACTTAGACCTCCAGAATAAAGCCTGGAGGAAAGGGGGAGGGAGAGGAACACTTGCTGCCTGAAAGATGTAGTTTGTTGTTTGACCACTGTATGCGACATACGCTTCCTATCTATCTGTCCAGTTTGCAGCAGCTCCTCTATACCAGATAAAATTCCTTAAAAAATAAAGCTCTTGTCCACATCCAGAGAATCTGACCCAGTCCCTGCCCCCAAGGACCCTACATTGCAGGGAAAAGACTAAAGCACACCTGGAAAGAAGAGCAAGAATTGTTTCTTTTTACAATACTCATAGAAAAGGTCAGTCTTTAGGAGACATTTTAAGATGGGAAGACTTTGGCAAATCAAGACTTCAAAAGCTGGTCATAGCAGAAAGGAAGAAATCAATAGGATGAGAATAGGGTTAGCATATTAAGAAAGCTCTGTATTTGACATTCCTGATGGCAAAGGGAGCAGACCTTGGACAGAAGGAGATAAACCTGGGAGGAAGCTGTCTCCAGGGGCAGCTGTATCTATCGAGCATGTTAAGGGGCAGCAGATCGGTAAAAAACAAGAATAATGTATTGATCGTGCAAGAACAGCATGTACAGACATATGCTTCTAAGAGATTAAAACAGGGAGAATAATAAGTAGTAGGACCTTACAAGAGTTAACATGGAAGATGATGAGTGAAAGCAAAAATGTAAGTGTTCTACTTTTCTGCAAGAGAAGACATATTTACCTCTTAGTCATGCACAGAGGAAGCAACACAAGCTGTGTTGATGTATTGGTGAAGGAAACTATAAAGAAATTGAAATGCTTTACTCAGCTGAGACTTATGAGTAGTAATAAACAACAGCAACTTTGCTTTTCATTAAATCAGTTTTCATCGCTGCTTCTATGCAGAACCCTTATCACTGATCCCATTTTACAGAGGAGGGAAAAATGGCACACAGCTAGGTAATACAAATCACCTAAAGCTGCTGAGCGTGGCAGTACAGCCAAGGACAGTGCTTGGAAAACCCCACAGCATTTCACTCATGCAGCTGCATTCTTGCTGAAGCCAAATGCAGCCACAGCTGAAGGGGTATGAAGGGGGAAAGCTCTTTTGCAACAAGCAATGTGGGATACTTGAGAAGAGAAAATGAACTTCCAGGTGAGACATCCCTCTGTGAATTTCCATTGAGCAGGCTGAGTGCCTGTATAGTTCCCGTATATAACACAGGGATTAAAAAATTCACTCTCTCTCCAAATGTAAACTCTAGTTTCTGTTTTTCTGTTCAGTTACCCACATCAGTTTATCTTAGGGCTTGTTGTCAAGACAACAAAACCTGAAAAGAGAGAGAGTTGCAGTAAATAGCCAATTATTAAACAATGAATTAGGGCTGTACATGCTTTACTATGGTAAATTTAAATTGAAAGAAAGATGCATCTCAAAAAACAGAAATTCCAGTTTGGAAAGCAGTGATATGATTAAATTTTGGTGGTTTGTGTGAGCTCTGTAACTGAAGCTACTGAAGGAATTAGGCAAAGATTTGCAAAGGTAAATAGACAACAAATTTCAGAAATCTGCAAAGCGATAGGAAATTTAGTTTTGAGACTGTCCTCAGAGGTACTCTCTCATTTAAAAATTACAGAGGAGAGCTTCTCATGATGAATATTTCAGTAACTATCTACATCACAGGCTTTAAGGCTGTATATTTAAGGAGAAGGATCAAACAAGTAATGAAGACATTTGAAGGTGGTAGCTATTTCAGGATTAACTATACACACATGTCTACAAAATGGCAAGTAGCTTATTACTGCATATGCCAATGAAAAACCTGCTCAGAAAGACATGAAAAGTACTGTAAACACAGTATATACATACATTGAGGAAGTTAGAGAAAATATGAAGGTCAACACAAGGGAAGAGCCCTGTAGTTCAGAACCAGAAAACTGCATGGGATTCCAATGCTCTATGAACTCCCAGTGATTATGGAAAATATAGGGGCTGAATGCTCACAAGGTGAGTAAGAATTTAATGCGAACTTTCACTTGTATGGTAGCTCTGCTCTGCCTTGGCCATTTTGAGCCTCCCTGCTTCCACTACCACTGAGGCTGGGGGCTGAAATGCTGGGAGGTGAAAGAATTACAATGGGAGAAACAATCTTCTTTTTCTTTCCTCCTACGAATCCCACAGGGGCCCAGAAACCACATTCTATATCAGATTTTGAGGGCTGAGTTCTCAGCCAGTGTTCTGTAAAACATGCTTTTTCATGTTATAAAACCAGAAAAAGCCAACAGCACTAACATTTTAAATTTGATTCTGTTAAAACAGGCTTATTTCTATTTCTGTCAGTTCCTTTTTTTTTTTTTTTTTTTTTTTTTTTTTTAATTATTCCAAAGCCTATAGTGGCAAGTTTGACATTTGGCCAAGTTTCAGCATGAAATTTTATAGCTGAGATAATACAAGTTTCTGTAAAATGAAGTAGCAAAATGCTTCCAGTTAGCTTTAACAATAAATGGAAAGGGGAAAGTTGCTTCTGAAATAAGGCTTTTTCCTGTACTTGTTACTAACAAGTGCTGGAAGAGATTACTTTTTTATAGGTGCTATTTATCTTCTGATTCTCCTTGTTATTGATTTATAAACATATAAAGAACGTGTAAAACATATCTAAATAAAGTTTTTAACAGCATAGATATACACAAAGTCTCAGCATCCACAGTCATACTGCTTTTCAATAGCATAATGCCATTCATTTAATTGACATATTCCTGAATTTTATTCCTGATTTATAAGCCACAGAAGTAGATCAGAATCTGATCCACAGAGCAATAGGATCTTTCTCTGTAAAATTTGGTTTTAAATGTTAAATACTCAGTGCCGCAATGATCAAAAGATGCCACAACAGTAGCAGCATCTCTGTTATTCTGAAATTTTCTTGCTTGTAAACTTCAGACAAAACCTCTTTTTGTTTGTTGATGTGAGCATTTTAACAGGAAACAGGAGTTCAGCCACTAAAAAGCACTTTTTTTCCAACACAAATTTCACCATTGTACTGTGATTGACAGCCATCCCAATGTCTATAAACAACCTACAAGCCTCCCAAATTGACCATTCAGTTCCTGCGTCCAACATTTAAACACTGAGCAGTTTTTGCGCTCAATAAAATTCCTTTTCATTTCACCCTGGGTTGCCATGTCTCTTCAAACAGAGACAGAAAAGCAGTGCTCTGTGTCAGACAGATTTTAATTTTCAGTCCTCATCCATTCGTACAATGTAGACACAAGCAAACAAACCCTACCCAAAGCCTAGCAACCCACAGTTTAAACAGTCAATGCATATGAGCTACGGGATGAAGGCCTGGACCTGTTCACACATGAATAAAGAAGATTAAGATTTTCTTTCAAAGACATGAAGCCTTTTTGACAGCCTGTGTCAACAGCACTGTCTGCCTCTCAATGTGAAACAGTCTTCTATCACAGGTTCCCACAGGGAGGTCTTGCTTATTAGCATGCTTTACACTTCCATTCCTTGTCAGTATTTAATTTAAGAATAAGGGTGCAAAGTTTTGCAAACTCTTACTTACCCACAATGAAAGGATAACTTACTGGAGACACTGAAAGGAAATACCAGCTAACATGAACACCTACAGGGTACACTTTTTAAAGAGGATAACCTAGAAAAAAATAAAAAGAGAGAAAAGCAGTGGATACAGTTGTGTTCCCTATTTGTCATAGCAAGAATATACCAGTAAATTTGTTAACCACTGAATGTCTCTTCTAGCAGGTTACTTTTGTAGAGTTCTTGTCAGCCGATAAAGTGTAACGCGTGTGCTGCTTTGCAGGACAATACACCAACTAAAATTTTGGACATAAAAAAAAATCCATCAAAACAGCATCAATAATAATGACTGGGTTAATATATAAGCACAAGATTGAAGGGGGTCTTCAAAGTCAT
The DNA here is from genome assembly GCF_026979565.1 of Vidua chalybeata. Lineage (NCBI taxonomy): Eukaryota > Metazoa > Chordata > Aves > Passeriformes > Viduidae > Vidua > Vidua chalybeata. The sequence continues at coordinate 119,533,986 of NC_071530.1, read as the reverse complement.
CAAACTGAATCCACTGCTATCATAGGCAATATGACATATAATCCCTCTCAAAAAGCGACCGAGCGCCCTTCTAAAACAACACTCTGAACAACAAAAAGCCAAACCCATTGTTTTCATTCAAGACAAAGATTAGTCCTGACTGAAACAATTTAGATTCCATTTCTCTAAGTGAATGACAGCATCAAGTCACCATTACAGATTGCTGATATCATATTGTTTAAAATGAAAATATTCTAAGACTCCAATCTTGCAAACACACTTAGGTAGCTGTTTAGAAAAAGAAGTGATTGGTCCCAGTTAAGGTAATTTCATCATGCAGATGTAGAGTACATGTAGCTTTGAGGATTGCAGTTTAAATTTCTGGAGCTAAAAATAATAGAGAAAAAATGTACTTCCTGCAATATTGGCAAAACTTTTTTTTTTTTTTCCAGGAACAAACAAAAAATGTTACTGCTGTATTTGCTGTCTTTGCTCATTTCTTGGTTAAGACCACAGACTGATCAGTTTGATCATCTAACTTAATACTAAACATTTACTTTGAAATTATTACAGGAGAAAGTTAGATTTTCAGGGCAAAAAAATTATTGCAACAAGGAAGAGATTATGTCTCAGTGAAATAATTGGGAAAAGCTCCAATTTTATCTCAATATTGGACTTAAAGCAACATGATTAAATAAGGATGGTCCTGAAAGCCAGGTCATAATCCATATCACGGGAAGGAAGATTTCAGGCAGAAAAATTATAAAGATTTTTTTTTTCCAAAATCACTAGGATTTTTCTTAAAGCTCAAAATAATTTGTATCTACATATTTTAAGGATTTTTTAAAATAAATTGTGCAGCTAAAAGAAAGGAAAATTAATGTTTCATGGTTCTAATGTCAAATTCAACATGAGATACAGAAAGAGCTGAATGACCTTGTAACTAGAAATAAACAGCTGAGACAAGGAAGGATAACTAGGATTACAAGGATCAACATTTAATGCATCAAAAATCTTCCTTTAAAGCTGTGTACTGTACACAGAAATGATTCATAGTCTTTTACAAGTATCTGCTTAGCAGATGCTTTTAACAGTATTCCTGATTTTTTGCCCCTGTGAAAATTGCAAATAAGTATGTGAAAGCTAATACAATTACATAAAAGATGCACTTCCTTTTATCCTGGTTCAATACATCTCAAAGAAATTATCTAGGCTTTTAATTACCTATTTTTAAGACAGTACACTTTGAGTTTACAATTTGATTCTAGCTAACATTTATTTCTGTCAAGCGAGTATGTGACTCAGTGCACTGCAGTTATAATTCACAACATACTTAGTTACATTCTCAAAGCTACATATTTGTTTAACAGAAATAAATGTCACCTCAAGTTTTAATTTGCAAAAGTTAAATTTGTGTAGCCATCTAGAGGAAAATTATATAGGTCAAAACACAAAGAAAATAAGTAAAGAAGATGTACAAATACAATGTATACAGGACCCTGGATTTTATTCTCCCTAATGTCGGTTATTTATAGGTATTAATTTTGAGAAGGAACATTAGGTTCTAGCAGCAGTTAGTGGCAGGCCTATAAATAAATCACTTCCACTATAAAAGCAAAAAAAAACTCTTCAACAAATGAAGTAGTTGATTTTTATTTTCTGACCAATTCTTTAAAGTTATAACATAAAGAATATGTCCATGTCTTTGCATTTTTTTTTCTACCCACAAATTAATTTATTCACTGTCTCTCAATGTCTCAGGTTGCAGTCTTTCATTTTGGTTTGGTTTGGTTTTTTTGTTTTATTTGAGATAAATCCATTACATGGAATAAAACACTCTTTTTATATTTCGATGAACAGTGCACACTATTTGCAAGAATCTCTTTTAAAGTAATTTGGACACCCCTGCGTAATTTCACTTACAGACAGGGACTTATCAGAGTGCCACATTTGTTTAAAAAAAAGGTTCTAACCCCCCTATAGATTTGCTAGGTTTTGAAAAAAATCTATAAAATTCAGTGATTTTGATATTTTTGTGTTAATTTTCATCAACAAACAAGCTCCGTGACAAAGCTGGTCAGTAGAAAAGTTCAACAAAGCCTTGTTGAAGATGCCTTTCAACATGGCTGCCATCTCCTCTTATGCTTTCCCAGCTGACCTCAGTGGGCTCTGATTTTTCAAGTGGTATTTCTGTCTCTTTGTTCTTAATGGGTTTCTCTTGTCTCCATCTCCTCACCAGTTACTAGGTCATCCTTCTCCCTGGGGCCATTTGGCTTTACTGTCATGGACCACAATGGGAAATAGCCACCCTTCAAGCAATTGTCAGCAAGTTTCTCTGAAGAAAAAGAATTGAGGGAACAGTGGTGGTGGTGGTGGTGGTATTTCATAATTTTCAGTACAGCTGGCAGGAGTAAATATGACCACATCTATTAAATACTTCTCAGGAGTCCTCACACACACTTGATAGCGTAGGCAGGAAAGAGGAAGAAACTTGTTTTAAGTGTGTGTCTGACTGAAGGGAAAATTTAGGAATGTGTGCTAGGGGAGAGGGATTTAGGAGAGACTGGGCAAAGGCTGGCAGATGAGAAGACAGAAAGTATGGTTGTTGCTTAACCATGAGCAGCTATTCCCACTCATTTATCTGGGGGATCTTTGAAGATACTTGTGTAACATATAGACAGGACTAGTGGCTGCCAAAGGCAAGAATTACCAAAATTCGTCTTTGACTGAAACATTCTGGTACCTTCAGCTATTTCAGTCATCAAAGAGACATCCAACACTGGGTGGAGAGTAGCAGGAGTGCTCCAGCTTGCAAACTCAGACGCAGCACCCTTGTACATTTGTGCCCTTACCATCAGTTTACATAGACTGACAGGCTGTCCCACAGACACCAGATTTTCACAAACATAATTAATCTGTTACTGTATGGCATGCATGGCACAAAATTACGGGAAAATTGATGTTAAAATATAGCCTTTCTTTAACTTAGAGTTGATAAAGTGAATTGCTCACATGAGTTTTTTTCTTTTTTCATGGGATTTCTTCTTTTTACTTAATCCACATGTAATACACCTGTTCCTGGTCATGGGGGAAAAAGGACACATTCTGATTTAGGTTTTGTGTTTTCTTAATGATTTATCAAAATACTGAAGTGTTTAAACTGAAAACCAAAATCAGCATTTATTTTGAGATGTTTTCGCAGTACCTTGCATTTTTTTTCATTCATCAAGGACACTGACCAGGCTACCACTTCAACTGAAACTCCTTAAATTTCTCCCTTGGTACATAGTCTATGACACTGTATTTCCCATTGGCAGCTCGTAAAGAAATTTTGGGTTGGTCACAGAAATGCCCCAAATAGTATCTCACAGGCAGCGCCTGAGTTTGTGCTCCTTGACATGCACAGCTCATAAACAATTTTTCACTGTTCCCTCAGTCAATATTTTCAGAGGGAATTTTACAAATTATCATATTCCAAACATAATTGAAGCTACACTACAGTTCAAGGACGTGTCGCTGCATCAGTGACAAATTTCATGACCCCCTCCACTGTGCCCAGCTACAGGAACACAATACAAAATGTGAGGCTGCTCTATTCAATTTATTATCACATCACAATCCTCAAACCTCACTTGGTGGCATTAAGAGCATGGCCCTTCATCCTCTCTTATTCAGGTTTGCTCAGAGTGTGAATGTGGCCCAAAGTGTTAGACCTGGTATCTCAGGTAAGCAAGAATCAGTCAGGTTGAAATTAACAAAGAGTTGCTTCTGCCCTCACAGCTGTGAGGCTGGTTGACCATACTTGAGGGGAACAGTAAAAATTCCTTCTGAATATTTGGGGACGACTTTCCCTTTGCCACACAGCAAAACCGTGAGAAGGAAAGGGAGCTGGGAGGGTAGTGCAGGGTGAGAAAAATTGGTTGAAGAAGCTTCCAGTCCTTCTGGTTCCTGAGTTTCACTCAACAAAGGGAAGAAACAGATGCAGCGACTGGAGGTATCTCTGGGCATGTGAACACTGAAGAAACTCAATCACACAAGAAATACTGATGATATCTAACAAATGGTGGTACCTATAGGATTCAACAATTTTGTAGAATGACTTTGTATGCATCAGTGTTGGACCTTAATCCACAATATTTCAAAATTCTGTCAGGTGATGTGTGATTAAGTAGCTTCCCAGTTGTCCCAGTACTTGTTACCCTCACCACAAAGGCAAATAAGGTAAAAAGCAGCTGCTTAATGTTTTCATAATTTATAGTGTGTTTGACATTCATTCAGTTTACTCATCTTGTTCCTAATCCTAAAATAACCAGCTTTAAAACAGGGTATTCTGCAGATTTTTACAACTTTATAACATCTGCACCAAATATTGTGGGAATGTTTTAACCCAAGTTCCAAAATTATACATGATTTAATAAGGGAGTTGTTTATGTTGGTTAAACAAGTCAGCTATTGAAAACAGATTCACAGAGGATAAACAGCTCTAGTATGTGAATTGTTTAGGTTTATTGCATTGTCCATAAGTATATTTAAATATCAGTTATTAAATTAAGTTACTAAACTAGCTTAGCGTTACATATTTATCTTTGGAGACCTTGTATAGCATTTTGTGGCACAATGTTAATCTGCCTATTAGCATTTTTAAATTAACCTGTTTGAAGAGTAACTGGAAAACAGGAACAGCATCAACAGGAAATGTTAAACAGCTATCAATGTGTTTATCTGAGAAGATTTCCTGTCTGTAAATACAGTCGTTTTTGCACTGCCGTTGATGTCAATTCACTGTAAGGAGTTTAAAGCTTTCATAACTATGGCTCCACCTTCATGCATAACTTTTCTTGAAAAGTACATAATGAAATGCTAATTTTGCATTACAGCCTAGATTTGACTGGTTTAGTAACAGAAAATTTACTTGAGGTCCCCAAAAAGTACAGTGACATCCCTCTTTGAAATCATTTTCATGTCTCCTGATTGATGTAAACTCTTTTATTTGCAATTTCAGCGTAGTTTTAAAAAGCCAAAATAAAATGCAATTCCTTGCTCCAGCATGCCAACAATCTAAAATAAATAGATAAAATAAAATGGATAAAACATATAAAGAGAAGATGCAAGTAGTTAGTATGGCATTACTAACAGACAATGACTTTTTTCTTAAATATTGTTCTTTTGCATCCAGTTCTCTGCAAGTTTCTCCCCCTATAGACTAGTGAGCATGTAGACCATCTTTACGAAGTATTGCCAGAAGATGAAAATTAAGGAGTAGAATAAGTTATGGAGGTCAGGAGGAAGATGGGTGGGGGTGGACAAGGAAAGAAAATTATGTACAGTCATTAGCAAAGCACCTCTCACTTTGACAACATGTAAGAAGGCAGATGTCATGCATTTGCTAAAGTATATTTCCACCTGTTCTCTATTCCCCATCCTCACATCCTCACACACAGCTCTGCATTCCTTCACCAGGACAAAGGAAGCTTAACTGTGTTAACATCAGGGTTAAGAGTTTCCTTCCAGTGATCATTTTTATGTGAGAGAACGTACTCCTTTCTTTTTAAGCAACACTTGGCTCACTAGCAGGAGAAAGTGACAAAATTTGGGTAAGAAGGCATCCAAGGTTTATAATCCACAGAGCCAACTCTTCCCACTGCTCTCTGCCAGCCTCCTAGCAGATGTTATTCTGCAGGTAGTGCCAAGAGCCAACTGCTGCTCCTGTTAGAAAAAGCCATTCAGCTCACCTGCTGGAGGCAGGAGTTTTGCTATGACTGCTGCAGCCAGTTCATATTCTCCAACTTGAATAATCCAGTCTCTCCCCCTGCGTTAAAGGACTCAGGACCACAGGAGACACAAATGCCTTACTGGATAATTGAGACCTAAGCATGGCTAGACAGGAATTGCAGCCACCTGGTTTTCACACAGGCACAGCTTTTGCCCTGCCATGGAGGCAAGCTCTATGCAGGCTTCTGAGAAAACATCATTTCATCAAATGCCAAACACCCAGCAGTGACACACACTTTCTTCTTTGTTCTTTGCAACACGGAGCCAGTGGTCTGATTTTTGCCTTCCCAAAAGCAAGGCTAATTGTCTCTCAGTGATCCATAGAGCAGCAACAAAACAATGTGTTGAGAATAGATATCAGACAAGGCAAGAACAAAGAGAGGCATACTGATCATTCTTCCTCTTCAGCTGTCAGCAAGCACAGAGATTTGAGCTGTTCTGTCACAGAGCAATATTGAAGCTTCTGTGACATGGCCACAACTAGCCATGTAAGTGGTGAACCAAGTCTGGCAAATGCCCATTAAGGTAATAAAAACAGAACAATTGCAAGTAATCAGGTCTCAGATTAGTATCAGTAAAGTCTTAGGCATTACCATTTATCACAACTGCTTCAACACCATGCATAAGTTCTTGTTTAATACTGACTCACACAAAAGGGTATCTTAAATTCAAGTGATAAACAAACCCTTCTTCATAGTTCTGACTTTTGTTCTTTCCCAGTTCCAACAAGACCTGTCTATAAATTATCAGACAGGATGGGATCAGAGTGTGATTGAGGAAAGTCACGAGAAATCTGAAGCTTTTGGTAATTTTAGCGGAATAGCAACAGAACATAGCTGATGAATACAGTAACACAAATCATAAAGTCTTATTGTCAGTACTGGAAAAAGACTTTATTTGACTAGCCCCACTTTAACAAAACACTTACTTTTTCCACAAGTGAAATATTGGGTGATTTGGTTGTTGGGAGTGAGTTGAGGTCTGATATGCCTGGTTAGTCTTTGGTGGGTAATTCATTTGGATCCTGAACACCTAGACCAGATGTTTGCATTTAATAGGTCAGTGAGTCTCATAAGCAAGTCATTATTTAATAGTAGAATTGGGTATTTCAGCATCTCTCTCTCTCTTTCCACTACCAAGCAGACATAGTGTCACACATACACACTTTTAAAACTTGTGTGCAGCATACTGTAGGCATTCAACAGCTGTAAGAGTTGTGTGTGGAAGACTGATGTAATTCTTCACCGTTTATGAGAGCTCTAACTGTAGGTTTAGAGGATACAAAGGTTTAAGTATTCTATATATCTGGGACAGATTCAGAGAGGAAGCAGAAAAAGTCATGTTTGGAATATAATACAAGTGTGACACAAGTACCACAACAGTCATCTGTTAAGTCCTCCTACTGCCTAATTTCAACCATGGTTTTATTCATTAAATTGCATTCACAGCTAGATACTTTACTGAACTGTCAGCCTTTCCTTAACATGAATCTGGAAGTGAGTTCACTGGGGTAAGTCTGAATTCCAGGTCCTTTTGTTCAAATGTTCATTTTCTTCACAAAATTATTTTGGATTTAGTCCAGTGGGATAGAGTAGTGCTTGGCCCATCATCATTTCAAAGATTCGAAAAGTTTCAAACATTGGATTGTAAATGAACCTTCACAAAGTATGAAGAAATTTAATTACCATTTGAATTCAGATCTGTATACAAATAAGTAGAAAGCAGTCAAGAAGTGCAATTTTGAAGCTTATCAAATATATTTTGCCCCTTTTTCTCCATTCTTGAAGCTGTCAACTCCCACTAAGTAAAGGAGATTTTCCAAAGTGACAGGGCATAATTTGGAGCCACAACTGACAAAAAGCAAAAAGAATTGCTATTCTTAATACCAAGTGTCTTTATTTCCAATTATTATATATCAAAAAGAGATTTTGAGTAGTACCGTTATCAGAAGGATATCTTTGTATAATCCAGAATTTTAGAGTGGGATAATGTCCTGAAATTATATTTAAAAATGGGACTTTAAAGTAACATCCATTAATACGAAAGAACAGATCCTTTTAGACATATAATTAAAATTAGGTGCTTAAATCAAGCAATATAACTGAAGTATATAAACATAGTCTCATAGTATCAATACATAGCTAAGCGTTAAAACAAACTTTAAAGTGAATATGGAATAAATTAATTAGAATTCCCAAGTTCACCTCATGTTAAACGTGAATGGTAACAATGCCTTGTTGCCTAATTTTTTTCCCACAATGACTTTTATTTTGAGTGTTTCAGAAGTTTGCCATATTTCAATTGTTCTCCCTGAAGTATGTAATACTGTTTGCTCACTTCAGGCTGAATTCTTCTAGAGAGTGTCATCTTAAATGCTTCACCCATTTCCAGGAAGAGTATTAAGGTTAAAATGGTATTGTCCATTTTAAAAATCCCTCCAGCTGCCTCATGAAAGAAGTCTGTTATCCTTGCTGCTTAGAGCAGAGGCATGAATCTGCTCAGGAGGTTTCTTGCCACAAAAATCTATGTCAATTAAAATGTTGATGGAGCCAGCTCTGGAAAGCACATTGCTACATGCTCCAGACAGTCAGCTGAAGCCTGGCAGCTAAATTTTCCAGGGATTCTCTGGGCCTTGAGCATGCCTTATCCTCATACATGGACAAGGGGCAGATCTAACAATGCTTCTGGTTCTAGCCCATATTCTGCACCACTTTACATTTTTAAAATGACAACTTCTGAAGTCCTGCTGAGCTTAAGAAAATTTTAGTTGTCAATATTTTTAAGAGAAGGTTTCCAGAACTCACTCTTATAATGAAAAGCCTGAAAATGCAGTGTAACTACATGGTAAAATCTTAAAAAATAATTGAGAATAAATAAAACCCAAGAAGTCTAATAAAAAGAACAACAGAAGTTTGGGAGTTGGTTTTTTTTTTAACAAAGTCCTGTGACTGTGAAAGCAGTTTCATGATCTGTCGTGGTCTATGTCCTGATATTTTAAATGCTTGTGGCTAAGAATACTGGAAATATGCATGTTTCCCTGGGAGAGATGCTGCAAGGGATGGAGCAGTTTTGTCATGCCAGTAGTCCAGAACTAAGACAGAAAACCAGTTTCTATCCATCAGGCATGCCATTCACATTAGTGTCCTGGCAGTAAAGGAAAGAATCTGATCCAAGGGGAAAGAGAGACAAGGAAACAAAAGGCATGTGTTGAGAGAGGTCAGAAGCTGAGGGTCTGGACGTAAGCAGAAGGGAGCAGGAGAGGGCTGAGAAGCAGAAATAAGCATGTCTATAGACAAGTGGTGAAATTGTTCCCTTTAGAAATCTGGGAAGAAAAGCAGAAGTCCTGGGTCCCTCTGTAGTGCAATGAAACACTGCTGTGAAAACCACTGCTAAAATGTGTGGCTTAACACTAGGTAATAGCCAACCACTGCAAGCGTGGACTGGGGTCTTTGCTGAGTTCTGAAGTTTCCAGTCTTGTTGGCCCTGCAGTTGTGAAGTCATTCCTTTCCCTGCTCCTTCCCTTAGCTTCCCATGTTAAAGACAACCATGCATAATGGAACACACTAAAACAAACAATCCCTCACAAAAGTGACAATAGTCAGAATTAACATTGTGACAAATCTACTCTTTATACATGATCATTCTGGAAGTCTAATTGCCCATTTCTTGCACAGCCTCCTTTGTAGGATTATCAAACAGACAGCAGCTCGCAGTTCTATACTCGCAGTTCATGGCTCGCAGTTCTATACTTTTTCTCAGATTAATGTATTAAATACACTACAAGTATTTATTCCCCATCTTTGAATTCAGTCCTATTGTTAGTACTATCACAATGCTTAACAAATAAGGATTATTTTCCTGAAGAAGTTCTCTTTCATTTCTTACAGCTAGTGCTGGGATTGACAGTAGGCAGCTGTGAGAAAGTTAATTAAAAGTATTTGATCATCTTTGCATGAAGAATTCTGTGACAGAAACAGAGATAAGGGCCAATTCAATGTTGGTGTATTTTTCAGTTTCTTGTAGTACTAGTCTTGTCCTTTCTCTTCTTGAAAGCCTCCGTTTTTTTCACTGACACCTTTCAGCTTCTGTAAAAACATATCAAGTGTTCCCACAAGCAAACTCATGCAATAAATCAGGTGAACAAAGCTCCGTAGATGTAGGACTAACTCCTGCCCTTGGGATTTCTTTTTGCAGGTTATGTTGGCACCATGACTTCTGGCTCTGAGCCCAGCTGCAAGGAGAGACGTGTGCCTCCCACCACCTCCTCCCAGAAGGATGTCATCGAGGCAACCCTGCAAGGTCCCAGCATCTGGCCAAATGGAAGAACAGCAAATGACTGGATGGAAAGTTTCCAGACAGAGCTGGACTGGCAGCTGAATCTTGCCCTCAATATGTTCTGTGCACTTAATAGGTATTGCAATTATCATGTAATTAAAGAACATCATAACATGTACAAGTAGGTTGAATTAATATTACTTAGGCAGTTTAACCCCAGCAATTATTAACTTCTCAGTGCTTGACTTGGAATCTTAGTGTTCATGTAAAGTAGTTTTCTGGATGTAACAGTCTTTACTTATCTGACAATATGCTTCATGCTTCATTTGCCAGAAATGTTATGAGCTTTGAGTCAACACATTAGGAGCATGTCTCTGTTTTCAGCGGCAGAAGGCCAACTTTTAATTTCACTTATTTGCCACTGGCTAAACTGTGTCATTTCCTAAACATTTCTTAATTTTTAAAATAAACACCTAACCAGTATTTCAATATACTAAAACAGAGTGTTCAAGTGAGTGGAAGGGGGAACAGAAATATGTGGTAAGGTGTTATATATAGGGGAACTCTACTCCATTTTTATTTTGACAGCAGAGGGTGAAAATTTTTTGCATATATTCCCCCATGTTTCAATTTATTGGAAGTTTTATTTTGGGTTTAACTATATTTTGCTTTGACCAGGGTTCTGTTTAATTTGCTTTACAGTTTTGTATTCATGATATACGATGTTACAGAATAAAACAGCAGCACAAAGTACAAAGTAGCTTGCGTGTCCCTAGAAATACAGTAGCATGGATTAACAAGATTTGGATGTGCCTACTAAAACATTTGGCTAATAACAGATTATCATATTAAAAAGTCAGATGATTTTACTTTTTCTGCAGAACCAGTGGATTAAAAAGACACCAGGAATGTCCTTCCACAGTGGCTATCGTCTGCATTCCATGTCTGTGCTGCCAGTGTTCAACAGTAGAACATCTCTATTTTTAGGGTAAAAAAGCATCTCTATACTATTACAATTTTTTTTGTGAATTCCCTGCAATATTGAGACTCTATTGTCACCAACAGAGCGTCACTCTTGTGTGCATTTGCTCATGGGAGTACTTTCTCTGTATGACAGATGCAGTTAATCTTTTGAGAGGAACTGGGTTATATTGAGAATGAGAATAAGAATTAAATGTAATCTGTCACCAGACTGTAAATGTATATCAGATTGTAAATGTAATCTGTAAACAGAATTTTTTGAAATATCTGGGGTATGCTATGCTAAATGTGTCCCACATTTACACTAAAGATTTTACTATTCACCTGAATGGTACATCTTTAAGAAATTGAACTTTTCCTTCTTTGTGACTGAAGGCTTATTGCTGTCTTTGATTACTCAGGTATTGCCATCATCACCTGAGCAATCTTCACACTCAGAAGTCATTCCCAGTTACAAAAACAGAACAGGCCTGTTTCACCTTCCCCAAGCTGAACTTTTAATTATTTTTAAGACTTTTAGTATAATTAACTATTCAATTACTTTTAAAATCTTTATTCATCACAAATCTTGAATAGTTTGAAGGAAGATCATTTTCTGCTGAAAAAAAGGCACCACCACTATACAGCTAAGAAATATACAGCCATTAAAAATAACTGGATCAATTGTCTTTTATTTTGCAAAATGATAGGTGGCTTAAAGCTACTGAGCATTAAGACATTAATAAAAGTGTCCAGGGCAGCAAGTAATCATAATAAGTGATGTCAGCATGACCTTCTAATTTTATAGCCTTTTATTTGATATACATTAATGAAGGAAGCCATCAATCAATACTTCTATATTGAAAAGTCAATTTTGAATTTCCATTGAAATTTTCCATTTCACCTATTTATATATCTATTGCATTAATTCAGATATAGAACTAATATTTCCATAGATGAGAGAGAGACAATTCACTTTAAATATCCATTACATGTATTTTTAGATGCTACTTAAAGCCCCAAGGAAGTGTATATGATATGCATGAGAACACCAAATTAACTCATTAAGATAAGCACAATTTTGTTAGTGTTAAATCAATTTCTAGTAAAAGACTGCTTTCTTGTGCTGATAATTTATGGAAGGATTTGACTGTTATAGCTCTCAGCAAATCCTTACGAGCATGTCTGTAATCTTTCTATGCTGGAAGTATTACAGATAGTAAAAAATATGCTTAGGCATCATTTTTAGAGAATGTACTGTACCTTAAGGCATTGTGGAATTTTCATCCTCAAGAATATAATTTTTCATTTTAGGGAACTTCCAAAACAGTACATGAAGTGGCCTCTCTCTGCCTTTTGGAGTGCTCACTTCTAATGGTGTCATGTGAACTTTCCCCTCAGAGGAAAAAGGGGCAACACAGAGATGAATTAGGGAACAGATTGCATTAAAAGGATGGTGGGTTTTAGGATCTGTATCACAATTCATTCTGCTTATTTGAACAATCCCATTTCTGTAATGGTTCACACTGAATATGGAATGCTTTCTGAAATAGTTACCAGATAAGATTTTTTATCATGGTCCAGGCTTCAACACCACCCCTGTCCTGGTCATCCTTGGCATAGCTCTGTGACTGAGAAATGCCAGAACGACCCACCCTGGGTGGCTGACTGGCTGAAAACAAACCTTTGGTGAGGGAGCTTCCTGAAGGACTCTTGTTCAAGTATTTGGGCAACTCAGTGTGGCCTAAGGCAGAGGGAATACCAGTTTAGCAGGGCAGCCTGGATTTCAATCAGCTCCATCCACTCTGGGATCTTTGACACATGTCACTGAAACTTATTGCCTGAAAAGGCTAAATTGTGTTGGTTTCAGTGAAATAAATCTTTCCACAGTAAGAAAGGAACAGTTTTCCAGGTAAGAGATTTTCAAATAACATATGGTTTGTCTATAAAACACTGAGATTGTGGTGAGCTTGAGGCACTAACTGAGCAGGGCAGATAGATGCAACCAATCTCTTCACTGAAATTACATTTAATAACAGAAAACCACAACTCCAGATTTAGGACTCTCTGATAGAAGTTAAAAAAAAAAAAAAAAAGAAAGAAAACAACAATCCCCCCAGAAAACCCATATCACAGACTTGTTCACTGTACAGATGTGCAGCAGACATGTGGGTTAGTTGCTGAGGCTGCAGTTACAGTCTGCTTTGTACTAGGATCATGAGCAACATGTGACTGTATCTACCCCAACAAGTTGTGCACCCCAACATGAGCAGATCTGGAAAGCAAAACAGCTGGAGCCAAGGACCAGACTTCCAAACTCTCTGTGTTTGGGAGGATAGGATGTTGGTTCAGACAAGCTCTGGTCTGCCCATGTGGAACAAAAGCCCCTCATGAGCTGTGGGGCTGCATTAGTTCATCTCCTGAAGCACATTTTCTGCTATGGCTTAACTCAAAACACTGCCTGTGTGCGAGGAGAAATCTCCACAACATGGATTGATAGAGAACAGAATGAGTCTCCTCAGGAATGCTCACTCAGCTGGACTAAGCTGAAAGGCTCATAAAGACACTCCCATGTATGTGTATCAGTGCCTGCTGGGATGGACTCGATGGATATTGCTGAATTATCACGGACATCAAGCAAACTGCTGAAAGTTGTATTTGTGGAATAAACTGTGGTGTATCTTAATGCTCCTTTGCTTTTAGATATGAGGCAAAGTTCACCTTTGATACCTGCAAATGCTTGTTTAATGGTGTTTTTTAATTCATGGCCAAATGCTATATGAAGCCTTATATATATTCTCTGGTTTATTCCAGGCATTTTGCCTGAGTAAAGACATTAGGATCAGGCTTATAGATTCTAAATTTTTAAGATCCTTTGGGAGACATAAATCATGACTTCATATAAGTTGGCTGATTCAATTGAAAGAAAATACATTTAAGAAAGAAAATACATGTAAGTACATTCTAACATGTACTTGTTAGAAATATATTTTTAAAGATAGATTGAAAAATCAAGTCCTGTTGCACTGATGTCATCTGTGAAGGTGGGGTACTGCCTGTGAGGTACTTCAATGTTTTGTGGGTTCCTATAAAACCTGGCCAAGGAGTAAATGCATTTCAGTTTAACAAACTAATAAATAGTTTTGAATAAGTTACCTTGTGTCTCATAACATTTGGAATCAAAACATAAAGCAAAGCCAAGGAGCATAGGAAAAAAAAAAAAAAGAAATGCAAGGCTGCCCTCTGTCTCTTGCACTGGGAGGGATGTAGGGATAGTTATGGAAGCAGTTGCTTTTTGACAGTTGTGATCCATTGGCTTTTCTGTTTTCTACACTCTACTTCAGTAAATGGAGCATTATGCTGTATTACATAAAATGAAAAATATATTCTGACACCAATTCAAGGTTCATTAAACAAAAAAGTGTTGTGCAGAACATTTTTCAGAGAATTATGTTGCCTCCACGAATATGCCAGAACATTCAAATATTGCAGGAGGAAACAGTCCTCTGTCTTGAGATTTAGTCTAAAATTGACAGATTGCATTTAACATCCTTCCTGTGTTTGGACTTTTTCTAGGTTTTTTTAATGTTCTTTCAGGATTGCAAGAAAGTCACCTTGGTGTTAGCATTGCAGCTTCCCCAGCTCCTAGATAATCTGGCAAAACCATTGTGATCCAACCAGACATTTCTAAATTAAGAGAAGTGAAAGAGAAGGAGAAAGGCCACATTCATGTAGGATGAAAAATGTTAATGGACAGACTGTATTTTATTGCTGGGAGAATTAAATCCATTGAAGTGACTTAGCCATAGAACAAACATAAGTAAAAGGAGCCTTAAGTCCAAAATTTTTATTGTTAGCTGATTAACTAGTGTCTAAGCTGACAAGTTTTGACTTTTAAACTGAATTTGAGACGCAGTGCTTTTCTGTAGTTGGTGTCTAGAGGAGAAGGAATAAGAGAAGTAAATTATGAGAATAACATAATTCAAAAGTAGCGCTAATTTTACTGCAGCTGCTCTGACCTTTAATTGCTTAGTTTAGCTACTTTTGATGGGAAACCTTAGGCTTTTACATGTCAAATAGCAGAAATAATTTTTAAAAATTAATTTTAAATATTAATTTTAGACATGAAGTATCCTGTCATGGATAACATCTGCTTTTTAGCTTCAAAAGGCACAAGACTGAATCCACACATAGAATTTTAACCAGTTCTTGTTGTATTTCATATAAGAGCACATGAGCACCTATGTGACCACTGTGGGGCCATTATGCAGGTTACCTACAAATCTTTAGATGTCTGCCATCTTTAGTCATACCTGAGTGCCCTCATTTAAGGTAGGGAATTAAGCATGCAGCAAATGAGAATCACATGGGTAACATTTGGAAAATAATTACAATAACTATGCTGATGGAAATCATCCAAGAAAAGCTTTGGCAAAATGAGTTCTGAAGTACATTTCATCTGTGTTTACATTTTTCACACTAAAATACAAAGTTTATATTGTTCCCCTTTACTCCACCTGGGAAATGAGGGATATTTCTCTTCTATGTTTCCAAAAAAGCAAATATAAGATTGGAAATAAATGTTAAACTGTTACCTTAAGGGCATATTTTCATCTTGTTTGGAGTAATAATTTTAATAGCATTAATAAGAGGCAGACATACTGGGAGAATAAGTCCACCTGGGCTTGTGTGTGTCAGAGGTAAGTGAGCTGAGCTGTGCACGTCTTTGTCTTCATGGAATGATCCAAGCACTTTTGTACCTTATGTGCACAACTACCTCAGTCACAGCCTTTGCCCTTCATTTTGCCAGTTAGTCCCTGCATAAATAGATAAGAATTTCTGATACTTGAATAGATAGTACTTCAGAAATATGTAATATCCATTTGCAGATTAATTTTCACAGAAAAAAAAAGTGGAAAAAAAGTACTCATCAATGTCTGCTTGTGTTAATATATTACAAACACAAAGCTCAGAGGAGTATGACAGCTAAGTTGAAGGTGTTATATTTGTACTATTTCTCTATTAGAGAAGCATGCAAGTCTTTCAAACAAGGCTAAGGCTCCTCATTGTAGCAAGCTCTGCACAGTCACAGACTTTTTTTCCTGGAGAGACCTGTAGGCCCTCCTTGTGTCCCAGCCACTCACTAGTACCTTCCAGTGGGCCAGGCTATGCAAGAACCACCCAGTCAGCTCCCCTTCTGATGTCCAAATAAATATTAATAAGTAAGGGGTACAGTGGGCTACTTCAGCTAGTGAAATAAGGTAAGGCAGCTCCTCAGCAAGAATAAACTGAGATGGACCATAAATATGAATTGGAAGCTTGTTTAGTTGATGAGTTTATATGAACAGTCAATTTTTGACTGATGTCTTGCTTAGTAAAGAGCACTGCAGCAGAGCAGCAGGGATTTAAACAGAATAGATGGAAGTCTGGCTGGACTTTTCCCATGAATGCACAAAAGCCTGTAAAAACAACAGATGATGGCCACTGAGGCTGGCAGAAAGGCTGGCTTAGCCAAGACAAAGGTCAGACACAGGACTACCCAGCAGAGGATAAGTGGTGCAAGGAGGAAGTTTTGTCCACCACAGGAGTCAATAGACTTTACCAACAAAAAGTGGAAGGAGAGGAGATTGAAAAAACTAAAGAGAGGATCCTAGAGGTGATGTTTTGAGATTAACCACCTGAAACAGATTAAACAGTTTCTTCTCTGACCTAAGCAGTTATAATTTAAAGCTACAACAGGTAAAACAACTAAGATACATCCAAACAAGATTTTTAATTGCATGTACTATTAAAGCCACTGTAATTTAAAGCAGCAGAAGACACTACACTGAGGTTAGTAAACACAGACCAAAAGGCAATAGCACAGATTACATAAACCAAATCAATTAAAAGTAAAATAAACAGAAATAATTTCAGGTTGTGAACTAGTAGTGGCATTAGCTCTTACAGCAAGTCCATCTACATTCTGTTAAAACACAGCTAACATTCAGATGAAATGAGTAAATTTGGTAACCAGTAGTCCAGTCTTGAGCATTTCACTACAATCATTAAGTCACAACTAACAAAACAATTACAGCAGTGTCTTCACAAAAGGGACACAATTTTATTCCACAAGGGCGGTCATCTAATTATCTCCTAACTTGATTTCTGAATACAATTTAAAATCTTCTCAAAGGTGTTCTGCCCTTGAATTCCATGGATCTTGCCATGGCGGATCGTACATACACTAAAGTACAAAACATTCAGAAAAGTCTTCACTCATAAATCCTAGAGTCAAATGCAGTATCAATAGGGAAGGGTGCCAGCATATGCAAACTTCCTCCACTGTAAGCTGTGGGAAAACTATATTGCATGTAAATGAAACAAAAAATTTGCAGACTGGTAGGAGCTGATGAGGCTCCTCGTTCTCAAGTTTAGCTTGGTTACAGCTCTGCATGTATTGAAAGTACCAAACAGTCAATTAAAGACTCTGCTCCTAACCTTCATGGCTCAATGTTGTGGAGAGAAATGTTAAGCCTACGTACTCCTCTAATTCCAAAGTCTACCAGTACAAATGTGGGGCTTTACCCTATCATTTTACAGGGTCTCTGGGACACGAAGTGGCAGGAATGCCAGAGATTCTCAGATTCTGGCAGATTCTGGAATTGTGGCAGAATTCCAGAGATTCTCAGGACTCCTCCAAAAAACAAGGCCTCTACTAAGATAAAGATAACAGGAATAAGAATTCACTGGCAAAGGCCTGTTCATAGCAGCTCTTCTAAAGGTGGACCCACACCCCTGGTAGAAACCCTCATTCATATTCCTGTCTTTAATCTAGCTTTCAGGATACTTTATGAAAAATCTTGGCAAAGCCTTATTATAGTAATCCTGAGATCCTGGGCTATCCACATGACTTATAACCACATTTCTATTTGGTTTGTGAGTATATCCTGAAAACAGCTGGAATTTCCGGGACTTCACTGTACTAAGAGCCTCACTAAATTGTAAATTCAGCCACACCGAGGGCTGTGCTGGACCCATCTTTATTGATTTTCCTACCCAAAAACATTTCTGAAGAGACATCAAAAAAGACATTAAAAAAAAAAAAATTGTTCTATTTTGTGCTCCAGTGTGCCCTATATTTTTCTCTGTCCTGTCATGTCCTTACCCTGTGAAGAACCTAACATGTTCCCTCACAGCTATCATGCATATTTTTTTCTCAAACTTTTAAAAGTTTTCCCTTTTGTTAGAATCAATCTGGAATGTTTAGAAACTCATCTTGGAGGTCTTTAAAGAAAATTTAAGATTGTATCAGTACTGATAATAAATATGTACATGAGGGATATACATGAAATTAACACTCTCCTTTTGTCATCCTCTGAGACAATAGGAGGACAGCAAGGTCATATCCCTCAAATAATTCATAGCTTTTTTGGCAATTTTTGAAGAGATCTGTTACTCAATAAATTGATTTACTTCCTGTATTGATTGTGAACAACAGACATTTTGTGGAATCTTTCCCACATTTCAGGAAAGGAACCTAATTTCATCTCTACAGTATGAGAATAATATAGGAACCCTTGTGAGAGCAAAACCAGATAGAGTCATGGTATGTGACATAAAACCTATACTTAAAAGCACTTTGAACATATATCTGCCTAAACAAACTCCCAGTTTGTTTAAAATTTACCCGTACTTATGTAATGTTACAGAAAGAAAAAGAAAACTCCCACAAGGTTTCTTCCTTTGTACACTTTTCATTTACTCCATGTACAGCTTTTAGGAAAATGTGTTTTGTAGTTGCCAATTGCTAATATGATTTTGTGCTTAGTAGAAAATCACAATCTCCCTTATAAATTAAAAGCATCACAGATAACTGATCTAACACACTTACCAAGCTTTTTCTTTCTGTAAATTTAGATACAGTATTAAAAATAAACTTGAAATAATAGAATGGTTTATGAAATGCAGCTACTGTCTGTTCTACATTTTTTTTTAAGTAAACTTGTGCCAAAAGGAAAGCTCACTTAGAGCCAGAAAGTCTGTATGAAATCATTTACTACCCCCCAAAAACGCACTAAAGACAAATTAAGTTCTGAACTTTCACTGATCTCTAATAGGGCCCCCTACAAGAAATTGTTTATTGTTCATGGGCCAACACTAAAAATGTGATTAATTTCAATTTGTGAAATATGCTTTGATCATAATTATTACATATTTGAATGAATCATTCGAAAACCCCACCCTTGTCTGAGATGGGATTTCAAGTACACTGTTCTACAGTAAGGTCTAAGTCAGGTGGAGTGGTTGGAGGCAAGAAAGAGGCAGTAGGTAACTTTTAAAACAGGATGCCGTGACTTTGTGCACACTGATTGCAATAAATCTTTTCTGCTTCAAATCAGACATTCCAGTGCTCTATCACTGATGAAATTCAGATTTCAAAGGCTGCAGCCAGAAAGCCTGGTTTCAATCCACCATTGGAATGGGGGCATGGGTGAAGAAAGAGAAAAATGAGCTAAACTGAAGATGATGAGATCAGCTTTTAAAGTGCAACATAGTGTGTTTTAATTGTGGTTTAACATACAAAAATATATAATTTCAGGATGTCAACTGTCACGTTCAGAGAGACAATATGAGGTTATTCCAATCCTTCTTAGTGAAAGCAAAAAGCTAACTCAGCAATATAATGGAAAAATAGGGGTTTGAAATCAAATTACATTGAAAAAACAAAGAGGTGATTGATCCAGATTATATCCTGAGAAAACTCAAAAAATAATATAAATATCCACTTCTCAGGCTGATAATCTCAGACTCCAAAAAAAGCACAAAAATGCAGCGAAGCTGCAGCAAGTTTTGATTCCTGCAGTGCTGGCATGTTGACGGGGTATAGATGGAGAAGACATGTGGGCATGTTTTTGTTCACAGGGCATTCAGAAGAACTGCTGAATTATAGTCCTCTCTTGGGACTGGTCGTACAGTACTGATTGTCCAAGTACATAATCAGTTGTAATAAGACATGAACTGTACAAACATTATTACATTATCCATTACATGGCTGAGTTTAATGGTCATGTGCTTCAAGAAGACTAGATAACAGAACTAATGTAAACTAAGTTGGTCCAAAATAACACACATTTGATGATTGCAGTGTTAATGGAGTTGGGGCTTGTGTGGCTAGCATTCAGATTCTAAATTAGCTGGGAACTAAAAGAGCTGACAAAGGTTTAACCAATACATCCTGCCTGTGTGTTTGCCTCCATTAAACATTTCAAAGGGCAGGGACTGGACAAAAGCAAAAAAGATCTCCAAAAGCTTCTCTACTAGCTTGAGAAAACTTTGCTCTGAGACCAGTATCGTCATGACCAGCAGATTCCAACAAACATGCAGTAACTCTTGCCCTCTTAAAATTAAAATTGCAAACCCATTAAAATGCAACAAGATGTTACTTAACTCATTTTGTTTGGAGATGTTTAAGCTCCTGTGAATGCAAATAATGACAGTTTTATACAGTGACAGACCAAGGCCAAGACCCAGTTAGTAGCTGCAAATGCTCCATAGCAACATATCCTAAATAACTGCTGCCAGAGCAACAGCTTTACTGTTATTTACTCCCCTCCTTTGAGTGGACACTTCCTGGTCCAGAATTTGGTGTGAGGAGCAAGCAAACTTCACAACTGCTTTTTGGTCTCTTTCCTGTCCTGGCTCCTGAGCCTGGGAGATGGATGCTCTCCCTGTCAGCATGTTTCAGAGTAATGTACAACAACAGGGCTAAGTAGAACAGGACTGGAGTCTTCAGGTTTTTAGAAAAACAAAGGTGTTTCCCTAATAAAAGGTACTAAGAAGGGAATAGGAAATGGGGCAAAGGAGAGGAATGGGGAGGGAAAAAGTAATTTCTGAGGTTTGGGCTCTGCAGTCAAAAGGATGCTTGCCTTGATGGCCAGGGCAGGTATTTTGCAAGACCCTGACATTTTGTTCAGGATCTCACTTGGTTTTAGTTTATGAATGTGTCTTTATCATGCACAAAAGTCTTCATGATGCTAAACCACAGACTAAATCAGGAGAGATGTAAGAAAACATTTAGAAAGTGTGGCAAAGAAGGCAGAGTATAGGATAGAAAAGGAAAAAAAAAAAAAACGCAGAACAAACCAATAAGTACTATTCACCATTCACAATACTATATAAAAAGATTACAAAGACCAAAGCCACTGCCATACATGCAATGTTTGGAGGGGTTGTATTGCTGTGATGGATAGAGCTTTGATTCTCAAGTAGAAATGAGCTTGGTTCCAGCATTATATAGGAAAAATAAGGAGTTCAGCAGATATTGAAACTTACAAACACTGAAGCAGTCTATCATAACTGGTAGATGCTTTGAAGGACATTGAGTTGAAAGAAATTTAAAATACAACGGCCTTTTCTACCTGAATATAGCTCAGTTTTTTAGTAAAACTGCTTTTAAATGTAAATGTCTTAAATATCAAATTAAACATGTCTTTTAGAAGTTTAAACTCGTAGTGTCACCACCAGATATAAGTATTTTCATAGGTCTACAATGACTACAGCCCTTCCCAGCACATTACTAAATCAAAGAATATGACTCTAAAAGTAGCAAATTAGATTTAAGGTGTTTAATTGTTATAAAAAGGTAATTTTATTAGCTCAATTATATCCAATATGTAGTACAGTTACATCAAAGCAATTAGCCCCATTGACATCCCCTTTCTGGCAGATCTGATTTGTGACAGGCTTCCCATACACACAATGCTAAACACAATAAGTAATCCATAGAAGTCATCTAAATTGCTGCATAGTGTAGAATCCCACTGAAACTGAGTGGATGTCTTAGAGGTATATAAGAAGTAAGGGAATCAGTCATCATACAGCTGGAGATTACTTCTCCCCCAGAAATATTAAAGTAGTTCTAAGGAACAAATCTGGGGTTGTAAGAGATCAGCCTGCAGCCTGTAATGAAGCAAAGGACCCAAGACCACCTCCTTCCCAGCTATGTAGGCTGACTATCAAAAAACAAGGAGCAGAGCATAAATATTTCCAGAAAATGCACTTAGGCCAAATGTGCTTCCTAATGATGCTTAGTTCTTCCTGTTTATGAAAGCACTGTCTATTTATGTAGGAGGACAAATTAAGAAAACTCTACTGATTTCCCCTTTTTGGAGTACCTGGTCTTGGCAATGAATTTTAAACAGAAGACATGGTGGGATATTTCTTCGGTAATTCCTTGTCAGGAAGTGGGTGGAAAGGAAAATCTATTCTGCAGCTACTGAGACTACGATACCCAGCTTGCAGCAACCATATGTTCACAAGAAACTGCCCTCACTGTATTAAAAAATTGATCATTACAGAATAATTCAATGAAATATCTTTTATTCTTGTATGATAGCAATCATATTTTATAGCAAAATAAAGGTCTGCCCTTGAAACTAATTCAACAGGGAGATCAAGGCATTGAACCCAGACAAATATCCATCCTGGTAACAAGACCTTTGACCTATCCATGTGCAATAACCAGAATATTTTCAGCATAACTCAACCTTTACTACCCTGGCAATTACTGAGCCTGCTCACCAAACCAAACCCTGCATGTCTACAAAGCCACTGGCCTGTGATTAAATTATAATATGAACAGACACACTTAACCTCTGCTGTGTCTGAAGTTCTGCCATAGATTTTGTGGCAGTCTTAAGAGACAATCACTGATTGTAATCAGTAAATCAGTGGCTATTTAATACACACAATATGGTATGGAGCAAATACGAGCAGGACCAACTGGCACCAAATGGCTAATTTAATTTAAAAAGTCAGACCAAACCAAACTAAAGCAAAGAAACCAAAGAAAGAAAGATACTTGTTCAACTCTTCAGGATGGCATTAGTAAGCCCCTCCAAATGCTGCTGCTTTCAAGCTGAATATCTTGATAGTTTGAAACAGCTCTTTACAAGCCAACCATAGATTGTTCAGATAAGATTGTTCAGATAGGAAGGGTCCCTAAAGATCATCTCTTTCCAATCTCCCCCAACACCTTCTATTGGACTAAGTTGCCCAAAGGCCCATGCAACTTTGCCTGGAGCACTGCCAAGGACGGGGCATCTACAACTTCACGCAACCTGTTCCAGTGCTACACCACTCTCACAGTAAAGATTTCTTCCTAGCATAGAATCTAAATTTATCCTCTTTTAGTTTAGATCCCTTTCTCCTTACCCTATCATTACATGCTCTCATAAAATGTCACCCTCCTTATTTTAATAAACACCCTTTAGATACTGGAAGGCCACAATGAGGTGTCCCTGGACCCTTCTCTTCTCCAGACTGAACAATCCCAATTCTCTTAGCCTGTCTTCATAGGAGAGGTGCTCAAGCTCTTTGATCATCCTTGTGGCCCACATATGGAACTGTTCTAAAAGGTCCATATCTTTCTTGTGCTGAAGATTTGAGGCCTGGACACAGAATTCCAGGTGGGGTCTCACAAGGGCCGAGTAGAGGAGCAGAATCACCTTCCTCATCTGTTGGCCACTCCTCTTCTGATGCAGCCCAGGATGCAGCTCACTTTCTAGGCTAACAAGCTCACACTGTTAGCTCATGTCCAGCTTTTCATCCATCAGAACCCCCAGGCTGCTCTCAATGATTTCCTCTCCCAATCCATCCCAGTCCAAACAGTGAGTGCAGAGCCAATCTTATTGCATTTTTCCTAACTCTCTTTTGGTAGCTTTCTGCATAATTTTCTAGATGTGCTTATCACATGTCATCTGTCTTTCTGCCTTTTCTGGAGACTGTGCGACGCTCACTCCGTGCTCTGGATATAGAGGCAGGATTTCAAAAGGTGACATTCTATCCACTTATTACAAGGGTCTTAAATCAATATTGGATTTGTTCCCAGGTAAGTTTGTGCATGCACATCTACCTGTGCAATGCTATGTGATGCAAGGCACAGGATGTACAATACTGCACTTGGCTAAATAACAGCTATGTAGTCCTTACCAGAAGAGCTAAATTGCCATTCCAAAGAACACCTCATAGTTATTATATCCTTATTGTAGTGGTTGGATTTACAGTGGATTAAATGGGTCACCATGACACTTCCTTGAATTAATGCATGATCCAGAAATCTAAATTATTTATTACATCACCAAATGATTAGCAGTAGCTTTGACTGATAAGGAAAATGGTACGACACAGAAATGCCATTTAGAAATGTCTACACTAATAATTTCTCAAGTTTGCATTGTCTAGGCACTATCAAACAGAGTTTTCTTGCTCAGTGAAAACACATGGCAGGAGGTTAGTCGTACAGAACAAAGCAGAAAGATGACCATTCAAGCATCTATTTTTTCTACCAGGGCTAGTTCCTGATTTTTAAGCAGAAAACAAAATGTTCTAAAGAAATTTTAGAAACTTTATCAACTCCTTCATGGAGGTACAGAGAAAGAAAGAAGGGCCAAGAGCTTCCAGTGGGAAATTTGATTGTTGGAAATATTTACAGAATCTTCCTGCATATGCACAGTCTTTTCCAAAAAATCAGATGCAAAAGTGAGAGGCCATGAACTCATCCAAGCATGTGTCATCACAACCAGAGAACTAGCTATTCTGCTCTTTTGTCTGGTAGAACAGTTTTTCATTTCAGTATTCAAAAGCCTGAAGCAAAATGAAAAAATAAAACCAAGCAAAAAAAAAAAAAAAAAAAAAAAAAAACCCAACAAAAAAAAACCCCCAAAAAACCACAAAAACAAACAAAAACAAACAAACAAACAAACAAAAAAAAAACCCTGACAAACAATAGAGAGGTTCTGGGTTCTATATCTTGTTGCCTAGAGCACTCAAGATGTTGGAAAATTATAATCAAACCCTTTCAAACCCTTTATCTGATTCCAGAAGAGCAATCCCATGCCACTGGCTTTTTGTGGGCAGGACCCTAAACACCAGAGTGCGCTACAGAGTGAAGATTTCTCTAGCTTTTTTAAGGCCAAGATTTGTGCTCAGTGAGAACTAGCAAAATTTCTGAATTTGCAGCCTTTTAAAAGACAGGATAGATGCTTTTCTGCTGTATCTGGCTGTATTTAGAACCTATCCGTGCTAAAATCTATTAATTGGTTTTCTGCCTGAAAGTTCCATGACATTTAGAGTTAGGTGATAACTAGAGCTGTTAAAATTTGAGATTTATGTGCAGAGTCAATAAAGTGGGGTCTGTTTGACTAACTCAGTATGTTTTGGATATGAAAGTGACACTTTGTTAGTTCTGAAATAATCTATACGTGCATACAGAGACATCCCCAGTAAAGGAATCATGCATTCTGTGAATTTCATTGCTTCAGCGTCCATGTGTAGTCAGAAACTCACCTAGCAGTGTTTATTCCATTTTGCCTGAAAAGACAGGAATGAAACAAATGACAACCAAAACAGAAGACTGAGTGGGTTTCTCTAAGCTGTGGGGTTGTGGGAAACGGTACATAAAAATCTTCTTGTAAAATGTTTGATCCCACATCCAGATCTCTTATTGTTCTCAGTGGATGTAGAAATATTACTGTGGAGATTTAAAAGACAAAAGATGAAACTTGATATTAGCATAGCATAAATAAGGGCAATAATTTTGCTGTGATCACTACAATGTCACTTGGCATATGCTAGTATTCATGTCAAAATTGAGAAATAGCAGTTTCAATGCTGGTTTGTGTTTCTAATGTTCTACTTTTGATAAAATGCCTGTGCTCCATACAGGAAAAGCATCTGAACTATTAAACTTTGCTATTTCATGATACAGTATAAGTATGAATGAGGGGGCTTGAAGAGGCTATTTAACCAATGTCCACATCAAACTTGAGACAAACCTTTTTTAATTAGCTGTCAAGTT
The DNA here is from genome assembly GCF_026979565.1 of Vidua chalybeata. Taxonomy (NCBI): domain Eukaryota; kingdom Metazoa; phylum Chordata; class Aves; order Passeriformes; family Viduidae; genus Vidua; species Vidua chalybeata. The sequence continues at coordinate 119,508,161 of NC_071530.1, read as the reverse complement.
AGTATAGATACAGTTTTGATGATTTTATAAACAAAGGTCATTAAAAGTCTACTATCGTCTCTGTGGGATTTTACTGATAATGGATAGGAAAAGAAGTAGTGTTGTAATCCAGCCAGGTTTCATGGGGAATGCAATAACATGGTATTCTAAAGTATTCCATAGAGTGATTCACAATATAGCTATTTTCCATATCTTCTAGATGAATAATAACAGAGAGGCCACAAACTCTAACTATGTTGGCTTAGCTAAAGAATAACAGTCTTTCCACCTCTATTGTCCATTATTCAAACATTGTTATTTAATAAAAGGCTAAATCACTAAATAGTTTAACATTAACTATGTGAGGCATGGTATATGCTATATAGTCTCCATAGCCTCTTTGAAAACCAGCAGTAATGCACAAAGGCCTTGCTGTGTGTCTGGTCGCCACCATCTTCATATTTTATGTTTACACTGCGAATACAAATGTGTATTTGAAAACAGATATCATTTAGGTCAGAAATATTTTAGAATTTTGACATTTGAAAGGACTGATTTGTCATTATTACAATGCTGATTTAATGTGACCACAAGTGTATAGCAAACTAATTGCAACTGTCATCTTTTGGACAGGTTACAAAAATAGAATCTAGTTTTGTTTGGGGTTATCCTGCATGCCCCAAGAACACTGTAATCAAATGGAGGGAGCTATAAAATGAGGCAGGCTAAAACTAGGAACTATTCAGCATTCTTTAAATCTCATGGTATTCATCTAGAGGTTATTGTCTTGGAATAAGATAGCAGCTAGTGGTTATCCTCTTGGAATATGATAGTGTCTCCTGAGCCAACAGCACTTATCATATCAGCTGATTTGACCAGTCAAAAATCTTGAAATTTCTTTAAAAAAAAAAAAAATCTAATCATCATGTCTAAGAGAATTTAATTCAGCATTTTCACATGAATACTCATCTGGAGTAGGATAGTAAGATGAAGCTTTTTGAAATATTATTACCCTTAGCATGGAGATGTTTTTAAATGTTAATTTCAATTTAAATTTTTAAAATATGTATAAAAATTTGCATCCCAGCGTGCATTTGTGTGTGTTTTTTAGCAATGCATAAATGCAAAAGGGATTTTTTCTGGCGGCTAGAGAAAGAAGCCAATGGATGAAGCTACTATGAATTGCAACAGTACATCCAGCTGAGATCCCACCTTAATTATTACTGAAGCCATGCCACATTCCATATTTTATTTGATTCTACTTTGCTGGGTTTAACCATCCAAAAGCAAACAGTTTATAATATAAATATGAGGGAGACACTACAAGGGGTACCTATTAGAGCCGCTAAAACCAGATCTCAATAGGACCTGACTTGCCAGTGCTGTACCCTAAAATCACAGCAGATTAGCCGAGTGCTGTACTCACAAGGAACAAAAAGGCCATGTCGCAAAATCTCACTTGCTGAGGAAAAGGGTTAGTGAAATTTGATAGACATTCTTCAAACATGCTTATGACAAGAAACTACTACTGACATTATATATCTTAGATAATCTCTATTCAACGCTGAGCAAATCAGCACATACACATCAAAACAAAGGAACACATCCATCAAGGTAAATAATGTTAATACTGGGTCCCTGATAAAAAGTAATCCTATCAGATCATGGCTTATTAAATTCAGTTCACAAGACCTGAGGAATTACTTCAAAACATGGGACACAGTGCATTTATGTATGTTCTAAGTGTGTCTGGAGGACAGAGCCCATTTATCCCGCCCAATTCTGAATTTTCTTTGAATTCAATCCAGCTATAGGCATGAAATAGGAAAGTATCTCCTTGAACAGGGACATTAAATGGCACCTGGCAAACTAGTAAGGAAGAGTAGCTGAAAAAACCCAGAAGCTTGCGTGCAGAATTACGGGTCACAGAAATGGAAGTGGACCCAAAGGTATGACAGTGAATGTAATCATAATGCTGCTTTATGGAGAAGGGAAATAACTCAAGTGACTTCTTCTTTGCCTTATTTTTTGCATCCTTTCCACCATATACAGCATATTAGCAACTAATTTTGGCAATGGTGAATTCCTATTCTACCATCACAACTCAAAGTATGGGGAAGCCCTTTTCATGTAACACAAGACATTCCTCTATCAAGTCGCTCAGAAAAGTTCTTATTTACAACCTCCTCTAGTAATAGCAAACTGGTGGCTGAAAAGGATCAAGGACTGCATCACATGAGAGAAGAACAATTAACCTGCTTGTTAATTGTATAGAAGATAGTGCCATGTCAAGATTTATTAAAAATAGATGGTGTGAATTTTTTAGAAAGCCTGGCGATTTTCCAGAGGTCCTTTTAGTTAATTTTCCAATGCACTGAGCACTTTACAACTGAGAGGGCTAGGTCACTCAGCTCATTGGCAGTAGGTAAAGTAACTCCTCTCTTCCTTTCTGGATAAAGGGTCAAACAATTTTGGGAAGTCTGTAAATGTTCGGGGAAACATGTAATCTATCGGACTCCAGATGTTCAATTTAAAGCTGTTTTTTACTGTTCTTAAGTAAAGAAGAACCAGAATTCTTAATTTGCTAAAAAGAGACACCAGAATGCTGTTGGTATCATTTTAATTGCCACAACACAATTATTAAGTTTGAGGGATGGTCAACTCTCCTGGCATCTAAACCTCTCCCTTTTAATTTAGTTCCAGACCACTAATGACATCTGAAAGTAAAAGGTGTGAAATCCCACCACTGAAAAATCAGTATCAAAGCTCTTAAATTTTACTGGTGTTGGTCTACAGCCTATAGCCGGAAGTTACTCATCATTTCTAAGTCTAAGAACTGTACTTCTCTAATCAGCCAAGTTCTCTTTGTACTCTATTTTCATCAAAGGTGGTAAAAACTGGCCCTACCTAATTGGATGGCAAAAAACTAGAAATAAAAACCAAGTTTCTCTATTTGTTTACTTTTATTGCAGTATTGTTTGGTTTGGCTGCCAGTAAACAGTGATGTTTAATATAGAGGAAGTCAGTATATGTTATATTTATATAGATAGCATACTTGGGTAGAACTTAAGAGTCTTTCTCCAAAAATAATTCCCATCTGAATTCTGCTAAAGAAACATTATATTCAGTATTATCATCATTAGCAACAGAAGCATTTTTTCCTTCATGACAAATCAGATTGAGAAACCTATAAAACTAAAGGACTTGCCAGTGATAAATCTGTTGTAGCTACACTGACTTCTACCAAATATGGCTCTTATTTTTTTATGTGAAGACCCAAGAAATGCATACATAATCCAACATCCCAAAATGTGGGCAGACCTCTTTAGAAGTCTGTTATCACATATATTAATAGGAAACAAAACATAAGTAACACTTTAAGCACTACACATTTACAAGCCATATATTTAAAGCCTAAGGATATTGACAAGTCCATGACAGGACTGAGTTTTTTTAATGAAAGCGGTCCATTTTCATAAATTTACTAAATGTTTACAACTGCAAATAATACTACAGAAAATCACTGTTATTTCATGTGGCTAAAATATGTATACAAACCACGGAGTGTGTCTAAAGAAAGTACCTCATTTAGTAAAAAAAAAAAGAAAGAAAAACCTCATCAGGAAGACTAATTTATTGAAGTTAGACACATAAGTGTTCTGGATACTTATAGAGAGATATTCAGCAGGTTTTGGTAAGACCCATCAGGAAGGATAGTTAACCAAACCCAAATGCTGGCTCCTTGAACTTACATTGATAGACAACTTGGTGTGCAGGACCCATGAACAACTGAATGTCTGAAAGAATAGAGTGAGTGTCACTGAGAGCTAGGTGGTTTCCAGCCAATCTTTATTAGCATTATTGAGGCAGAAGGAGTTCAACATAATTTTTTTTTTATCAGATTATTTTTCTTTTCCTTGACTACAAAAATTACCACTCTTGTCTTGCCCACAACTTACTTTAACTCTTATCATTGCAGCAATTCATTCTCATCACAGATACTGTAAATGTGTTTTGAGCTTTCTCTCTCTCGCTCTCTCTTATCACTTAATTCTGTTTCCATTATAAAAGCAATTATGGTATCAGAAAGCACCTGAGAGAACTCGTAGTAAAGTCAGTAGTTCAGAATTGATTGCAAAAGGATCTGGGACTAGGTGAGAGGTTGTAATCATAGATAATGCATGCTGGCCATGTTTTTCCACATGTGGTTTTACTGTTTATTTATATGCACTGCTTATTGTGGATCAGCATTTCTCCCTCCTAGCCCTCACCTCCCACCCTCCAACTCCACCTCCATATGCCTATAGTACAATCATATTGTGTCTTGGATCTACTGCTAATTGCATTTCAACTAGCTATAGGTTTCCGTAAACCTCAGCTCCATCTTTGACCCAAGATATAGTTTTAATCTTTAGGCTTAGTACTTTAGTGATTTGGGAAACAATCTGTCTGAAAGTGGTTAATTTTCAGGTCATCACATAGCCAGCAACACATAATCCCTGGCACAAGGGAAGGGGAAGTTTCTCAGCAGTAACTGTAGTCCCAGTATGAACAGAACAGGCCTTGATGGCTTGAGGAGGCACATACTGGCCCTTAGGGAGTCCAACTACAGAGCCAGATGCTATTCAGCCTCAGTGGAATTGTTATGTCTAGCTCACAAAGCTTTAGGGAGTCAATAAATCATCCAATATCAGTCAACTGAAGGTCAGAGCTCTACACACACCTTTGGCAAGACATGTTGCCAAATGGGAGCTAATGTCATGAGCAGCATGCCCTACATAATGATGTTTGGCATGTCTGCTGGCACTGTCGCCAGGCGGTCCAAAGAAGTTCCCTTTCCAACCAGCCACACATAACCAGTGCATAAATAATGTGGGTACAGTGAGGTACCAAGTCAAGTCCAGTTCACTTGTACCAACAACACCCTCCTACAGTCCTGCATATCAGCCAAGTCACTGCCATCAGAGAATTCCAGTAATGGATATTTCCATAAATAGTGGAAAAAAATTGTTTCCTCTCCAAATATAAGTGTTCCTGCTTCCAGCTTTGTTCCAATATGCAGTGCAACAATTAGAACTATAAAAATAAACTGATGGGAGGAAAAATTTCATTGTGAAAGATCTGCAATATTCTCATCCTTGGACTATTTACAAGAGCATGTAGTGACAAGAGAAAGGGAAATGGATTCAAACTGAAAGACTGTGGGTTTAGATTTGATATAGGAAGAAATTCTTCACTGTGAGCGTATTGAGGCACTGGAACAGGTTGCCCACAGAAGTTGTGGATGACCAATCCCTGGAAATATTCAAGTCTAGGTTGGATGGGGCTCTGAGCAACCTGGTCTAGAAAAAGATGTCTCTGCCCATGGCAGGGGGATTGGAACTAGATGATTTTTAAGGTCCCTTCCAACCCAAACCATTCTATGATTCTATGAAGATCAAGTACTCCCAATAATATCCCTCCCTCCCCATTTCTGGCATTAAAACTATCAATTAATATAGATTGTGTATAAAATATGACTGTAGGTTATATTAAATAAACTGGTTCCATGACACCTTTTTGTTGTAATCTGCTTCAAATCTACAATTTGAAAACAAGCTGGCATACTTGATAATTCAATAATGTCCAAATAATGCAATGAGGTTCAAAAGCCTGCCACATGTTTACAAAAGATTAAGAGATATCTAATTATGACTGGTTTGTGCTATCAATCAATATGCCACAATGCAGTATCCTCTATCTTAGTCACATTTCCTGGGAATAAGGTTCATTGCTTTGTGTGCTACTGACACAGGTCCTGCACAGTGTAGGTGGTGAAAATTGCCATATGGTCAATATTAAGTGAAAGTTGTTCTGCTATGAATCAGAGTGGTGCTGCCTGCCACCACTGGAAATACACAATCACTTTCCAAAAGGGTCAAACCACGCTATTTATTTAGGGTTTGCACTGGGCTACAGCTCAAAAACTAATTTTCTAACCCTCACAAATAAAAGACACTTAGGTGTATACTGGTAGATCAAACTTTGTATCTATCTGCTTACTCTACCTGTCTCCTATAAGTTAGCCCTAACTAAATCTTGTTCCTCTGAAATATGCCAGTAGAATAGTAACTCAAAATTATTCCATAGAGAAGAAAGCTTCATAGTTGTATGTAAAGGACAAGTATATTTTTACTTGATTATTACATGATCAATTTCAACTTCAAGGCAATAGAAGCAATAAAAAAAGTCTCAAGTTTCAAATATTTCACCATAGGAACCTTAAATCTTATAAAAAAGGAATCTTTTTGAATGAAAAAATTGAATGTGTATAATAAATTTAGAATCCTGTATAACATATACAGGATTCACAGAGAGTCTACCTCTACTCTGTGATATAAATATTGCTTTCCATTGCCAGCAATAAAATGATTTTCTCATTCTGTAAAGTTACAGGATCTATCACCATATGAATAACTTTTCTCTCCCTCATAAGAGAGGAAATTGGTACCTTTGTGTACAGAATGTACAAAGCAAAGGGCAGATTTGAAAGCTCTTAGGTCAAAACTAGATTGCAGTAAATACTGCCTGTTAGTCAAGTTCTGGGACTGAGAGAAGCACTTTCTGGAGTGTTTCAGCACATCAACATCAAATAGAGGGTTTGCAGAAAGCACTTCTAAATTCTCTCTTACGGTCCTGTCCAGAGCCAGTTACTTGCTTGGCAGCAGAACAAGGAACGCTAAATTGTATCATTTTAAGGATAAGAACTGCACCATTTACTTGTGGATCTGAGCTTATTCTCAAACCTGAGACAGGACCGCTCATCTCAGGACAGCAGCAGGGCATCTTCCTGGAACAGCAGTGCCAGATGGCCGCAGAAGTGTCAAAGTGCTGTCAACAGGATGTGGGAACTATGAGAGCACAAAGGATTTGGGGTGCATCAAAGAGTGTCAACAAGGATCTCCTTTTCCCAAACTGATCTTGCAATCAGTGGAGGGGTTCAGCTTAAAGTGACGAGGTAGCCCAGCAGTAGTGCTGTGAGTCCTTTGGAAATGCGTGGCCAAGCACCTGAGAAAGAGCACCTTGGAGCAGAGATGCCCACCCAGCTCCACTCGTTCAAACAGAAAGCAGTAGAGATGTACAGAAATGTCCACATACTCACACAAGCACAAACAGCAGCGCAGAAACACCCAACACATCTCAGATTTTCCCCACCTCTGAAAACACATCTGAGGCCATTCCTACACTCCATCAAGAAGAGCTACAATGAAAACAGAGCACTCCAGTCTATAAGCAAAAGGAAGTGCTTCATGTGAAAAGCCATGTACTGAGGATAGACAATGAAGAGGACAAAAAAGTGCAGCAAAAATGCCCTTAGAGCCCTTGAAGCCCTTGAAGGAGAGGAATTCGAAGAGCTGGAAGAAAGTGGAATCCTTGTGGATCTCACGGCACATTTCACTGCATTTCAGTACATTTGGCAAATGCCTCTTTGCCTCTACCTGGAGGCAATCGGACTGTCATCATATTAGCTGACACTCAGCTGCATATTCTGAGTGGCTAAATACCATCCCGTTAGCATTAAAAAAAAATTATAAATATAAATATACGAACAAAATCCCAGAAAATTCCTCTTGTCCAGTGGCGTGTATTTTTCTACTGAGAAATATGAACTAACACAAGCTGAAACATAAGCCAAAACTACTATTTTTTTATTGAAGAATGGAGAACAGTCTTTAGAAATTCACATGAGCCTGTGAGAACCATAAATGTTAGTTTGCTATGAGGTTAGTTAGTTTGCTAAATTGAACTATGACCAAACTTCTTCAATACTGAAGAGGCACGAAGGCCATAAAACAGAACACTGCAGTATTCCTATGACATCATAGGGTATGAAATCAAAATGCAGACCAATTACTGGCACACTGAACAGAGAAATGACAGATTTTTTTATTGGCAGATCTTATGAATCTGTTTCAAATAGAAAAATGCAGCTTTTACAAGCAATATGACATAACAAACAATTTAAAATTCAAAAATTCAACATGCTAAAAGATGAAGTTTTTTATTTATGTCTCTCTCAGTTATCAGCCTCTCTCCCCCAAAACCCATGGTAGTGGTAAATTGCAATTAACAGCAGGAAAAACTATCATTGGTTCTCAAAAATGCTATATTTGGATTAGAGTAGCCACCTCAATTAAGAACTTTAAAAAATATTTAATATGGAGGCAATGGGAAGGAGGAGAAAAGATATTCCTAATGGAAAAATTGTAGCCCTGTAATCAATCTATGTCAAAGCTCACCTATAATCAAAAGAAATAGTTTTGAAAGAACGATGAAAACCTTCAGATGATATTTTAAAAATGTCATGTAATAAAACTGGATGTCTTCCAAGCTCATAAAACATGAGGACTACGAGAGCTGAAAGTTCACTGTATAGTACAGAATCTGCTGGAAACACCATCCAGGATGCAACTGATCCTTCAGGGTGCCAAGAAGATGCAGCTGCTGGGAGGCTGCTCTCTGCTAGGACAACTTTGCCTTGCGAAGAGGAGAATACACCAGGTTAAAAAGACAACAGGGCAATTTGGATATGACACTTTTCACTGTTCAGAAATGAGTGTAGATTTTTGAACACAGAATTTATTAATGCTGTAAGAGAAGACCATTCTAAAGGATGTGGCACGTCACAGATGGGATAACCTTATACACAAACATCAATATTTCCTCTCTATTAATAAGTACAGGATAAACCTTATCTCACTGTCTCTGTTATTACATACCTGTGTTTCATAACTACATTAGGTATAGAACTGAAAAGTATCATGGGTCAGGTAACAAGCTGAGACAAAAGCATGACACCACATGACGAACACAGGACAAAGTCAAGCAAAAAACATATCAACATTCTCTGTAAAAACTATTTCTCAGTATTGGTAATATCTCACTGCACCACTCTGAAGAGTTGAGGACCCCTCTGCATGACACTTGTCAATGTTCTCAGATTTCTGAATCACTAGTGAAGAAGAAGTAATATAAAAAGTATTATGAAGGGCTGTCGAAGTTTATCTTATGTACTTGAATGTGGTTCCAGTGGAATGGAGCAGAGAAGGATATACTGTATGTCTTTTACCTCAAGCTAGACAAATAAAGCATTCTGAATACAGATCACTATACTGGAATAAATATTCCTATGCTCTTAGATTCATTCTCTTACCCTTTTAAAATCTACCGGGTACAACATTTATTTTTTCCTAAATAAGTCAACCTTCTTCTGACATGTCCAAATGCTGAAAAATCAGTGTTCCACCATTTGAACAGAGTATTACTCTTTACAAACATTTTGTGTGCAGAAAAAGTGATAGAAGATAGAAGATAACATTAATTCACACTTTGAATTAATTGCTTTAAAGAGAGATAGTGAGTGTACATCTGTCTCAGGAGTTTTGGCTATTCTTATATCAGGAACTTTAGCTGTGTCTTTTAAATAGCTTCCTGTCTTTGCATAGAGCAGACACAGAATTATAGATGAGGTTGATGCTACAGTCTCTCCCAGAAGGCCTATGCATCACAATACCCCAGGCAAGCCCATCAGATGTTTTCAACACATCCTCATAGGAAAATATTTAAAATTCTGCAAGATCTGTGTCCAGATGAAAAGTCAATAACAGATAATGTATTCTGGACACAGAAATATAACTACACCTGGGGGGGATAAGAAGTATAAGTTGCTGTGGAATCTCAGCTGAAGGGCCCCAAACTTTATTAAACCTGGAGCTGCGAGTGTGTAGGTGTTGGATTACACACATCAATAAGAAGAGAATGATTTCTGGGGGCACTTAGGAGAGATTTTAAATTATGGTACTTATCAGGCCCTGGGGAATATTTTGGCAAGTTTTTGAAATGCACTCATGAAATCCTCATGCACTTTTGGAGACAGCTACTATGGCTGAAGAAAGGATGCTCAAAGGACGCTTTGCTGTTTCATCTCATGTCACTTTTAGTGCAAAAGCAGGGCTTCTCAGAGCAGCAGCATGTCCCCCTGTAGCGCACAAGCCCTTGCTGTGTGCTGCTGACAAATCTGTGGGGCTGTAACAATGCTTCTTCAGCACTGTTTGTAACTTGGAATTAAATCCTGGCCACATTTGCATCACTGCAAAAATTCAAAAGGGTTTACAGGACCAGTAATTCATTTTCTTGCTTTGGGTGGCATCTCAATTCATTGTTATCTGAGCTGAAGCAAAATGTAGACAATTAAGATATAAAGAATGTATTCAAGGAGAAAAGATTTTGTTCTGAGAAAGAGCTCTCATGCAAAATACAAGCACTTGGGTACATGATTTTCTAAAGATAATGAGAGGGGTTCTCCATCTCCAGAGCTGCATCAGGGAGAGCAAGTAACTGATATCTGGAGCCCCATTTCCTATTACACTCCCTCTCTAGGCAAACATGAGTACATTTCTGGGAGAAAAGGTCCCTGGTGAGCATCAGCAGCTCAGCATTCAAGTAACTCACAAGAGGAACTATTTCTGTTTGCTCTCCTGTGGGTCTCTTCAGAATTGTTCTGCAGCTGGTTTTAGTGGGCAAAAAGGTCTCTGCTGTCTCTCAGTTTAGAACAATATTCCATCATTAAGCTCTCAAAAGAAGGTCCAAGAATCTAGAGAAGACATTGGTTCAGTGATTCTACCTAAATATTTTAGAACTAGAAGCATTCTTCAGGACTAGCTAATAATAATTAAAGAAAAACAATGTGAGGTTCAAACACAGATACTCTTCATACAATAAAGATGCATGAGCTGGAGAGGGCAGCAAATTCTACAGCAGAACTTCTGGAAGAGCAGCTGGCGTAATATTAGTCACTAAAGCACTGCCATCTTCTAGCAACAAAGATCTACAAAGATTGGAGCTTCATAGATTAAATTTCAGTTCTTATTAATGGGAAATTTCTACCTTTGTACTGGGTTTGTGTAAGTGAAAACACCACTGGACTGCTTTGCTGATTAAACTGAACTTATGGTTCAGAGCAGTGTTTTCACTTAAAGATGCACCACGATAGGTTTAAATCAGGAAACTTCTACAGACAGTACATATTAGATTTGCTGCATATCTAGGGCAGACAAGCCATAGAAAATAGTAGCTGACTGTACTATCCAAATGAAAAAAAAGTGTGTAATCAAACTAAATTTGATTATGCTTTAGTTTAGCATATTTGTGCTTTAGTTTTATATAACATGTCAAAAAAGAAAACAGCAACCAAAGTTCTAATGAATAGTTGTGTCAGAAATTTACCTTAAAAATAGATATCTTCTTTTAACCAGCAACTTGATAATTAAAAGCAATTAAATTCAGCAATATAGCAAGAAGTAAGCTAATGCTGTCAAACCAGTGGTCTGTTTAAACTTTTTTTTATTAATCCCAAACTTTTGCAATTTCAGCTAAAACTGTAAACCACAAAAATATCTACAAAACTAATTGTATTGCCTATCTACTCTCTGATCCATAAAAAAGTAGAAACTAGGGCAAAGACTGAATGGACATAAAATTCTCTGAACACATATTTCTGCATATCTTTTTTTCTAGTGAAGCTGACTGGAGCTAGTAATACAGAGTTAGTAAAAGAACAGTAACTTTATGGTTAACATGCCTACTGCAGAGCAGTCCAGGTTGCTGTAATCTAACCCAGGGGAGCTTTTCTGTGTTTTACACGAATAGTTTATTGGATTAAATGTGAAGCATGTCCAAGTACAGCCAGAGCAATGAAATGATAGCATCGCATTCATGCATGTGAGTTGGCTTTCATCAAATTCATGTATACTTCTGAATTTAGTTGTTGGATTATAGGACTTCCCCTGCACTTATCTAGCTACCTCTGTAAGTAAAATGTAGATATACCTGAAGCAATACTCCAGGAAGCAGGAAACTATTTTTCTCCCTCTATCTAAGTATTGACTCAGAAGAAAGACGCCTGAACAGTGAATAAGGTCGTATTATTAGGAAACATATTCCTACAGGGCCAGAAGGTTTTGTTAATAGACAGTACAACCAATTGTTGTGTCAGTGTTTTTAAATTATTGCTGAAATTTTCAAGATAAGGATTTGCTCAGAGAAACCTTCTACTGGATATTTCAAAAGAAATTGTTTAATTATAATAGCTTTATGCAAGTAAAAGTTCTTCCCTGTTTTTCCCCCACTCATACTTACAAATCCTAGAGCTAGACACTGGGGTAGCAAGAAGGCAGTCTTTAAAATCTGATTAATGATGAAATTACTTTATATGGGCAGTACAGAAGGAAATCCATTAATAATATAATTTAATTGAAATGAATATAGATACATTAAGGTTGTTTTTAAAATTAGCCAAATAAAATATTAAGGGTATGAAAGCCTTAAAAAGAAGCAGCAGTAACTCATATGTCAATAAAGCCTATTTTATTATAAATTGGCCTTTGAAAGAAAACCAGCTGCTTTTTAGACAAGCTAATGCATTTTTATATACTGAGACATATTTGGTTTTTTCATTAACAAGTGCTATTTAGAATCCTGCATCCCTACATCACTGCATTCATAAAAGATTTAAAAAATTAAGTTGCAAACATATGGCTAGGAAAAATGTATTTGTTTCTCATGACTCTTTTTTCCATCAAAATGCAGTAACTGAATAGCACCAGCAATGACCCATAAAGTATCTTTCTGAAAAGTGCTAAATCTGTTCTGTTCCATGCTACTAGACAGCAGCACATTTCTATGCAGCTTTACAATAGCTTTATTTGGATGACTTTAAAGTGCCTGGTGCAGAGTCAAAAACAAACAAACAAAAAAACCCTCCACCTTGAAATTCTTGCCAAACTAACTAAAGCAGCATCAAGAGCATCCACAGCTGACTCTGAATTCAATTAGACACCATGTAGGCACAGTTTATTCATAAGCAATTGAGAAACTGCTTCCTGAAGCCAAAAAGGTCAAAGAGAAAATGAGTAAGGCTTCCTGCAGCTTGGAGGTGAAAACAAGTTTATCACACATGCATTCTGCATGGTCTGCCCAGCTGCCGCTTGTGCTCCCTGGCCCCCTAAGCTGAGCTGCTTGTTGCCTATTAAGTGCACCTCAGTTCCTCCTTGGAGTTCTCCTCACTTGCTACGCTTCACTGCCAGTTTGTTTGCAGCCAGGGCACAAGGTGGCTGCTTCTCCTCTGCTGTGCCAGCTCTGGTTCCTGGGCTGAGCACTGACATCAGCCAAAATTGTTTCCCATATGCTTTAGAGGGAACATAGTGCTATAACTATGAGTGTTAAAAAATCATGAGATCATGTCAAAATTATAAGAACTAAAACAACAACAACAACAAAAAAAAAAAAAAAGAAAAAAAAACCACATGGGATTTTCTGTATGTTTTAGTTGAAAAAAAATTCATATTTTCCGTGGTTTTATCCCCTGCCCTTCAGCTTAGAAAGTGTCCCAGAATAATACCATTGTTCTGGCCAGTCCCAAGGACAGCCATATATCTCAGGAGCTCAGGGCTTCACAGCTTTTACAACTGAGACCACCCAGGCCATCCTATCACACCTTGAGATACTTGTGTACAATTAGTATGTGCTAAATTCTTATCACTCCAACAACTCTTGATGCACTCACTATATCTGTAACTGAAAAGCCTTTTCCCTTCTGAATACCAGTGACACGACTGATATTCTGCCTTTCTGAATAAAGCCTGTCTTGTATTTCTTCACCTATAACCCAAACTTCTAACCAGACATGTCCCTGACCAAATATCTCTGCCCTACTGGGCCAAAACTGTCTTCAAGTTCTCATACGTGCCAGAACTTCTAAAATTAATATACTGCCAAATTCCAATTTCTTTCTCAACTTGTGAGCAATCTTGGTTCAATGAGTCAATGAGGTTTTTCCCAAGGATTAAATGCAGTCATAATTTCACCCAGTAATGATATGAAGCAGAAAGCATGCAGCTTAGCAGATGTTTAGTGAAGCAACTGAAAGAAGAAAAGGCAATCCTATCTTATATTTTTCAGTAATGTCGAGGTAAAATGTGAAATGAGGGCCACTAAGGAAGAATAAAACTCATGAAAAGGAGATATTAGTTTAACAAGAAGGCTTTTCTGAGCACAACTGACTGATGCTAATATACCCTCCTATATGCAAACGAGTCTCCAAGTATATTGCAAATGCACACAGCATTACAGATTTTCTTTACTGATGACAAATTAACAAAGTACCTTCCTGAAATGAACTTAAAGGGACTTCCTCAGGGCATTTCAGTATGCCAAACATTTTACATATAGGAACTGTACACTATGACACATACAGCAAGTACTTGTTCACCACAATGTTAACTTCCATTTAACTTGTTCATGACTAACACAGACCATACAGTTTCTGTGTATTTGGCACTGTGCAGTTGTGAGACAGCAGAAAAAAGTTCACACTATGAAACACTTATGACAGACAACTCATTTTTATTTCTTAAACAAATAGATGCTTTGTAATACTGCATTTTTTAATAGTTGCAAGCAATTTCATTATATCATTCTGTCTAAAATACAGGACCCAAGCATACATAATTGAAGACAAAGGAAACTGAGAACACACTTGACAGAATTAACAAGTAAATGAAATCAGTAAATGCAACTGCCATATCCCATCATTTGATGTCTGTGCTAACACATCATCTAAAGTTCCAAGCACACAGCACACACCAGATAGAATATTTTAAACAGCAAGTTTGTTTCAGTAATTCATATGGGTAACTAATGCTTTATCATAATATGTGAAATTCCTTTTAGGTGCTTTATTACTGCATGCATACACCACTCCTTATTGTGTTCCCCTTTTTAACAGAGTCTTTATTTGTTTTAAAGATCAAAGTAGATAAATTCAATACAAAGCTATGCAGCATGAGCAGCACCTGTTTCTGCTACCCACACACACTCTTTCACTCTTTCACTGTCTGACCTCTCTCTGCAGGTGACTATGAGGGAACAGCTAGCTCTCTGTGAGACCTGAATGGGACATACACATGGGCAGATGCAGCAAATACTTTAATGTTTATTAATCTAAAAAGGAGAAAAGATTACAAAAATATAAGGAGTAGAAAACCATAGACAAGTTAAAATACATACAGTTTTTAGGCAAAGTTTGTTTTGGTCAGGCAGAATTTAGTTTATCAAATGTCAATCCAAAACAACAGGGGTATAAACTAAACAAAATATTATAGTAAATTTATACTAAAAGGTGACAATTACCCTTCTTTCCTAAGGCCACCGTACCACAGTAAATGCTCTCATTCAGTGCATTACAGCATCCTCATCAGAGCATTTTCACTCATGTGCTGCTGATACTAGAAAAATAACTTTATTTAAATTTTTTATAAATAAACTAATGCAAATTTTCAGGTGTAGTTTTGATCACCATAATTTTGTTTTTTATTAAATTGTTCTTCAATAATTCCACTGATTTCACAAACCTGTGAAATCAAACAGAAAAACACAGAAGTTAGGGCTCAAATGTAATGTACACAAAAATAGAAGAAAAGGGAAAATTAATCCCTCACTATGTTTTCATTTTGTAAGAGTTTTCTATTATGCTGAATTCACAGTTAAAAAGCAACATGGATCATTATGTTGGTGAATCTCAATTTTTTTTCTGCTTCTAAAATATTCAGAAGCAAACAACAGTATCCTTAGTTATACTATTTGTTCCAATTATTCAGTGTTTTCAAGGGTTTTTTTCTGCTACTTCGTTTTCAATAGTGGTAATAGACTGAAAAAAATAGCCTTTGTTTCAAAAAACATTGAATATAATATGCACCTGTGATGAATCAGATAAGCTGAGATAGCAGTGTTTTAATTTCTGGTTGTGTTCAGGTTGAGAACCTTCCCCAAAGCAAATGGAAATTTAGATTTTAAAAATATTTACAGATGCATATTGCAATGGACTGTTTTGCAAATGTTGCTGACTGGAACACAACCTGCCCTCTCCTTTTTTTGTATAAAATATAATGCTGTAACTGGACCTATTACATAGATCCAGTTAGAGAACCAGGGTTATAAACCAGAAATAAACACCACAACATCATTTAATTGTACTGCTGAATAATTGAATAATCGTACTGGTGCATAAAGGTCTGTGTGTTACCTGAGAAGCCTTCACCATGCCATTTTTAAACACTGAAGGAAATCAGGCACAGCAGTTTCACCCTTTTTGAACATTTAAATATGCAAGCCCTTTCTGGGAGATTTAAGAAACTTGGCATGAACAAACTCTTCCCATTATCTCCAGCTAATTAATTAAATACAATTGGAAAAATTTTCATTTTATCAGGTGATAAGCCTGGACTTTGTATGTGATTCTGTACTGATAATCAACAAAGCAAGGCACATACCATGAAAACCTCTGCAACAACAAAAACAAATGAACCAACCAACCAAACAAAACACAAGACATAAAGCCTAGGAAAGCTTAGTAACAGCTCTTATCCTTTATTACCTTTATATGGCTGGGGGCTTTTTGTCATTTATACCTAATGTTCAGTTGTTTTCCTTGGAGGTGCTTCTTTTAGCAGATATTCAAGCTCTATCACAGTTTGATCTATAAATAATGGATTTATCTTATGATGGGATAAAGAAAAGCAAAGATGCATAAGCCTTATTCTTCTTATGACTGTTACCCACAGAAAACCCAGGGACTGGTCTTAACTGGATAGGTTAAGAAGAAGTTAAGAAGTTAATCACATGTTAATGGCTTTGAGTTCATTGCGTCCCTTAATTTTTGCTTATAACACTTGAAGCTCCTGGTTGCTAGGACAGAGCATTTAATTTCCTTTGTCACAGTTTGATGAGGTGAATCTTTTTTATTTAAACATCTACCTACAGATATCACGTTATCTCTGAAGTTCCTGGTTGAATGCCTTTATGTGAGTGAGGCAAATTCCTAACAGGGTTTCCCAAACCTTCTGAAATCCCTTGAGTAATCCCAATCTGTCTTAATGGAAAGACACCTAACCCACAGGTTTTTTTACTGATATTATGTGGAATAATTACTTTACTACTTAACTTCTAAGGCATTGAAGAAATGGTCTACCCTTCTTTGTGACAGCATTATGCCGAGAGCTCACACTGAGATGATCTTCTATGACCATCCTAAATCCATTAGGTCACTGCTTTCCAGGACAAAGCCTCATTATTCTGCAGCAGAGACAGATATGTTTCTCTGGTGCCAGATATATTTCATTTGGTTTAAATATACTTCATCGGGTTATAATAAAGTGCATTTTACTGGAATGTGGCCATTATACCAGGGGATTCATATAATTTAAAAATTTCAGCTTGTCCTTCCTACCCATTATCCAAACCTATCAGACCTTAATGAGCCCCATTCATCTACATCTTCACATTAGAAACTCTAGTTTTTGATTCCTCATTGAGCCAGCTTTTAATTTACCTAATGTGTGTCCTGATAATTCTCCAGGCCATTTTTTAAATTACAGTGTCATTTTTTATTACATTGAATGTCGTTGGGAATCCAAGTTTAGCATTATAAGGCAAGCTGTAGAAAAAGATATCTGTAGGTTTGGAAGCTTTACTGAAAAGAGCTTTCTGCACTAAAACAGGTGTTGAATTTTTTTTTTTTTTTTTTTACTCACTGCAATGGAAAATTCCCTTCTCATACTAAATATTTAGTCCAATGTGAACTTTTCCAAAGTGAAACCAAATATTAGTCAGTATAAATAAAGCAATGTGCCTTAGAGCCTTAATAATATAAGAAGATAGTAGCAGCTTTGGATTTAAGCACATCCATTCAAAAAATATGAAACTTGAGTCTAGCTTCAACTTTCCCTAATTGCATTTGAACTCACCATTCACTGTTCAACAGCCATCTGACTTCTGGTAGAAATAATGTCAATCTCTACTTTTGTTTCACCATCAATAAATAATTAAATCCAAGTGGGCAGGTTTCCATGCTAGAAAATTATTTTCATCTACTTTCAGACTCAAAAAGCAGTTACATGAAGTGATGCAGCTTCAGCTATGAGTGTCACGAGACCATCCAATAGGCCTGGAGAATTTCTGTTTACAGGAGTCCTTTCTGGTATCCTATTTCTGAAGTGGACATAGAACTGTCTCAAGCTAAATATGTAGCCAAGCCAATGGCAGGCAGAATGAGGGACAACATATTTTCTTTAATATATATAAGTGCATACATAAATATATTAACTCATATCCCAAGCAGACAAAAGCTTTATGACACTCTTTGGAAGGGGGAGATATGAATTTTTTACTGCAGTGTGTATTACCATTTTTGAAATATTAAATGAAAGAAAGACACCAATAGGTTTCTCCAGAATATTCATGAACCAGGATAAAAGTCTCCCAAAAATTCATTTTCATTTGAGTGATGCCTCATAAGCACCTTACTCTCTAGAGAAACCACATCTAGCCTTGCCCTAAACTCATACCCACTGAAAGAGATATTTCCAATACATCTATGCTCTATCAGAGCAGAGCACAAATACAAGCAGCCGAATTTGAATGACAGAAATTGAATGTGTTTGTGTAGATGTCATAAAGTTTTCAATCAACAGTTGTTACTCTAACCCCAATTCTATCATTCTTACTCATATTGAGTAGCACCTGGCCCTAGCAAAAACAAACTTTCACAGCAAAAACATATTCCAGCAGTAAACTTCTCCTTATTGTTAACTCTGGCCAAGTAATCTTCCAAATATTAGGAACACTCATTTGCATAATTAGGATAAATTGACTGTTTTGGCATGTGAATTTACTCAGTGCAAGGAACTTTACCCATGGACAAATACTGTATGGGTTGGAATTTTACTAGAACACAGTCTGAATTTCTAAAGTCTACAAAAAAACCCCAGTCTTTCATTCTTTTGGGTTTTCCCCTAGGCAGAAGTGTACAAATAGCAAAATGAAGGTTTTCTTCAACAACTGTTGAAGTCATCAGCAGAGTGTCTTTGCCTGCAGAGTTTCAAGACCAATGCAAGAATGAATGGAGTGGAAATCCCACTTCTTCCCAATGACCATTTGATTTATCAGCAGTAGACATTTCACTGTCGACCTTAGCAAAGAGTTTGCAGATGAAGAGTAGCAAAACATTTAAATTTCCTCCCACAGGTCAGAGGGCAAGAGTTCAAGACTTGTCCTGGATCAACTGAGCTAGAAATGAGCATCTAGTGCTCCTTTTGGCAAGATGGACTGAAGCGATAATAGACACACAACTTCATGTGCCATTGACTACAGAAACTGGCATGCCTTAAGCAGATTAGCATGAAGGAATGTTTTTACACAGATGATCCTTAAGGGTGCTTTCCAGTCCTTAATGTTCTGTGGGTATATTTAAGATGGATTAACCAAATAGCAAGCTTTTCAAGAGTCTACTTCATTCACCTATCATGTACATCTGCTAGGTGGACTGACTGAAGGTAGGGACCCTTTATGTCCAAGGCTGTGTGACCTGGGGAAATCTGCTGTGTGGGTTACTTCTTGAGTTCAGCACTCAAGAAAGCAGACTTAGTCTTTTGGGCAGCAAATCCTTGCCAAGACTACAGCTGGCAGGTCAAATTATACCAAAAGCCCTGTCTTTGTCTTTTCAAGGTTCTTGGAAGCTAGCGATACTTAAAAAATTTCCAATCTTCAATCTTTGTAGGACTTGTTCTCAAGGGAAAATTCAAGCAGACTCTTGTCAGTCCCCTGAAAGGATGAATTTCTTCTCATAAAAGCTGTCTAAAAAATGTTGTAGTGGCAGTGGATCCAGTTCTTCTATTTCTGTGCATCAGTACCCCATAAAGAAGAAAACCTACTTTTGCCAGCTCAAAGAACTTTCATCAAACTGAAGGATTATGCAAGTAGTAAATATTTCTTCCAGATCTCTCCTTTTTCCAAGAATGATCTCTATGCATTCTCTGAAAACTCTTTGTAGAGAATCAGCACAAAAGCAAACTACTGCAGAAAATAATGGGGGACTGTCTCCAGAATCACAGAGGAAGAACACACATGAGGTTCTGTCTAGAGACATTTTTAGTCACTCTAAAAGAATGCCACAGGTCCTTGATTTTGGATTATACTGCCTTGACAATTTTTATCTCTCTTTTTTTTTTTTTTTTTTGTGTAGAGAATTTCAAAGGAGAGAATAAATTTTGCAAGCAGAAGAGATTTTGTTTCTAAATTATAATAGTTCTTAAAATGCATGTTTTAATTCCTATTTTAATAACAAAATGTACATTACAAGAGCAAATAATTATATACTATCTCTTTCTCTGACTTATGGCCACAAACTTAATTAAGTGCACAAAGAGGAAAAGGAATGGGTATGCTAAAAAAATCAACAAAGCTTCTTAAAAATGTTTTTCTTTCCTTCTTTAACATAACAAATCTTTTAAGCTACAATAATTTGAACTCTTTTATGTGAGTAGCTATTTGATTTAAAATGTTGTCATAATTAGTATGAAGGTTTAACAATTCTTGACTTCCAGTTATCATTGAAACTTGCTGGTAAGGATAAATTTTTAAAATGCTGTCAGAGAGCCTGGAGAATTTAAAACGTAAAGTCTGATTTACAAGAACTGAGAACCAAGATCTCATTTCCATAAGACAAGATATGCACTGTTGTATCTGTTTTGCAAATGATGTTTCTCGAGAGATGTTGAGATTCCAAAGTGACCCAGTTCTGTTCAGTTATTACTTTCTTTGAAAATAGCCTCTCTAAACTCTTACATCTGAATACATTTGAAACTGTTCCCCCCTTTTTTTTTTCCCATTCTTTTTCTTCTAAAACTCTAAACTCAGACAATATTACTTTTAAAGAACTCAAGGTGACTCACACAGTTTCTCTTTCTGCATTGTTTTCCCACTACCAAAATCTAGCTTTACACCTGGCTGCTATTATTTCAAAGTAGTCAAAGAATGTGGTAAATATTATCCACATGTAATTTATCAAAAGCTGAGTCAAAGAACAGGTGTTACTATTGTAAAGATTAATTTTGCAGCTCTTCTGCTCAAACTCACAAATTATGGACTCCTGGGCCTTCTCAACACTAAATCACACAAAAAATACCCACACAGATTTATTACTTTGGGGTGAAAAATGATGTGTAATCTTGCCAGCTGGTCTACCTACAAGCAGTGGCATCAGCAAGTGTGCCAAAGCCCCTTGCTGACTGCACTTTACAACCAGGAATTGGCACCTTCTCTTTGTCAGCAGTGGCAGTTCTGCACTTCCTTGACAATGTCACTACCACAAAAACTCAGACAGGGATGTTACCTTTAATAAAATTTTTCACTATTAGATTTCAGTTACAGCAAGTATTACTTTAATAAAACCCTTTTGTTCCATCCCTTTAGTTATAGTAGTAGAAACAGTGATAGAGGGTGCACCAGCTAACTACACTGAGGTCAACATGGGTTCACAAGGGGAAAGTCCTGTTTAACTAACTTGTTATCTTTCTATGGTAAGGTCACCCACCCAATGGATGAAGGGAAGTTGGTGGACATGGCTTTGCTGGATTTGAGTAATGCTTTTGATACTGTCCCTCACAGCATCCTTCAGGACAACTTGTCCAGCTGTGGGATGAGTGGCTGCAGGCTGTGCTCAGTGAAGAACTGGCTGAAGGGCAGAGCTCAAAGGGGGCCACTGGTCACCAGTGGTGTTGCCCAGGGGTCAATTCTAGGGCCAGCTCTGGTCAATACATTTACCAACAACCTGCAGGCAGGAGTTGAATCCACCACTAGCACATTTGCTGATGATCCCAAACTGGGAGGTGCTGCTAATTCTTTAGAGAGACAAGAGGCTCTGCAGAGGGATCTACACAGACTGGATCACTGGACAGTGATTGATGGCACGAAGTTTAACAAATCAAAATACCAGATTCTGCAGCTGGGACAGACTAACATAAAGCAGAAGTATAAACTCAGAGAGGAGTGGCTGGAAAGCCTCTCTGCAGAAATGGATCTGGGGCTGCTGGTTGGCAGCAGGCACAGCAAGAATCAGCAGCGTGTCCTGGAAGCCAAGAGGACAAACCCCATCCTGGGGTGCATCAAATACAGAATCACCAGCTGCTCAAGAAAGGTGATGATCCCACTGTGTAGAGCACTGGTGCAGCCTCACCTGGAGCACTTGGGCAGTGCTGGGCACCACAAGTTAAGAAGGACGTGAGGGTCCTTGAATGGATCCATATAAGGGCAACAAAGCTGATGAGAGGGCTGGAAGGAATGACCTGTGAGGGGCAGCCAAGGATTTTGGGCTTATCTAGTTTGGAAAAGCTGAGGATTGACTTCACTTCACAGCTTCCTGAGGAGATACAGGCACTGATCTTTTCTCCCTGGTATTCAGCAACAGAACACATGGCAATGGCTCAAAGCTGTGCCAGGAGAGATTCAGACTGACATCAGGAAGCATTCCTTTACTGAGAGGGTGAAAGACTGAACAAGCTTCTGAGAGAGATGGTCAATAGCTCAAGCCTGTCACTGTTCACGAGACATTTGGACACTGACCTTGACAATATGCTTTTAATTTTTAACTCACCACTTTGTTTTTTGGGTAGTGACAATGACCTACCAGTCATTGGAGTATTGGAGTATTATATCATTCTTGGAGTATTATAGCACAGGATTTTGGGTGCTCACAAGTCCTCACAGCCATACAATTCAAGTACAGCAACTATACAAAACCATGGTGTGTATCTGATACGTCCTGGAGCATCAGTCTCCCTGGTCACATAATTAGCATCAGCCTGTGTGTGCACAGCCAATCCTACCAATGATTGTGGGACTGTAAATTCATTACAGAAAATACTGAGGAAAAATTGCACACACATGAAAGACAGGTCCCAGAGCTTCTCTTGAGCCACCCAAGGGGAGTTTCAGCTCAAAGGTAACTGAAATGCTCTGGTGCAAGTCAAATTGGACTTACTGGCCTTGGACTAAAATCAGCTGGATGCACAGAATCTCATTGTAACATTTTACTGGTGTTTAAAAAGACCTGGCACATGCTCTTTAGGATCTCACTGTGTAAATTTAAATTTTAGTCAAACTCTGGGCTATGTATGAATTTGTGAAACTGATGTATGAGCAAAAACCAATTTTTAAATGGGTTTAAAAAAATTAAACCAATAATTAAAAAAAATTAATAATTTTTAGAAAAACATAATTAAAAAAAAAATCTATCTGGCATGTTTCTTATGAATCTTTAATCCCTTACAGAACTGTTCCCTTCTGTAAAGAAAACGTCTTTTTTGTATGTTAACTCTTGATGTTTAAACCAGTATTGAGTTTTCTAAACATGCTGATTAAATAATCTGTTTTAATGATTTAAATATTTTAAAAAACCTAAAATATGTTAGGAAGCAGTTTGCGTATTCACCCTTGCAGATCACAAAACTACTGTGAATTAAAAGAGATGATGTGAAACAGTAAGATCATTTAAAGGTACCTTGTAGGCAGGGAGAATTTTCTACAATTTGAAAATATTGCAGTTTATAGCCTGTTATGTGTTCTGCTATATAGGTTCTGATCCTGCTGACCCTCACTTCCACGATTAGATAAATACTTCAAAGAGTGTAGAACATTAAGGATTACTGGTATGATTAAGAATTTTCTCATTAATACATATAAATTAAAAAGAATGTAAGCAAAATAGATGTAATGGAGTGACAGACCTAAGGAGGGAGGCTCTACTTTTCAGACCTGGACTGTTTTACTTTGCTTTTTTTTTTGCTATGAATACAGATTTATGAAACAGATTATCTATTTCAAGTGCATGTTATTTTCTGGAATAGCTGCTTTAACACATCAGGACAAATTGTTTCACTTAGCTTAAGTAAACTGTGTTCTGTGATCATTTTGTCATTGTTCAGTGACTACAGGAAAGCTTCTGCAAATCAATCCTATAAGGTTCAGCCCTCAGACAAAGAAGCAATTGGTACTTGTGAGAAAAGCTCCTGTGAGCAGGCATGACATCTCCACAGTATTTGAAGATATGGAAAATAGAAGTAAAGTTGAGGGGTTTTGACATATTATCTGGTCCTTACACATGTACTTACATTTGTCTTGGTCAGCTTCACTTTCTGTGTCACTCGGCAATATCCAAGGTTGACGAGCAAGTTGAAGCTGTTGTAAGAATTCATCCTGCCACAAACAGATCTATTTTAGATAAAATGACAGACAATTGTTCTGTATAAATGAAGACTGCAGCAAACACTAGCCTTAATTAACTAGAGAAGATAAAGCCTTTAAAAAGAAAAAAACAACTTGCTATGAAATAAAACCAAAATATAGAGGATGTGCAGGATCCTTAGAAATTTGATTCATCTATTCAGAAAAACAAACAAACAAAAAAAACCACCAAAAAAACCCTCAAAATAAACAAAAAAACCCCAAAAACCAACCAAACAAAAATCCACAAAAAACCCAAAAACCAAAACAAAACCAAAAGCAAACAAACAAACCAAACAAAGAAATGACAAAAAAAAAAAAAAAATCAAACCCAGACACACCAGAATGAAGGGGTCTATTTAACTATCCACTATAAATACAGATATGTAAGGTCATCTTGGAAATGCAGTGACAGGACAAAATTGCAGATATTACATATGACCCTGCAGTTTTTGGACTGCATAGACATTTCAAATGCAATTTGCTTAAGTGAAGCTTTGATCTGTCAAATTTTTCACTGTTTCTAGTCTAATAAGTACAAAAACCTGAAACCTGATTTAGAACCTATGGTTTTGCTGCATAAGGAGAAGGCTTAGGAAGGAAAAAATTAATGGAAACTTTTGTCTCTAAGATACCATTAAAACATCAAAATATAAATATTTTACATGGTTAAAAATCCATATTCAGCTGAATATATGCTTTTGAAAGTGTTTTAAAATTGCCTACTTTTCTTTATAGTGTATATATGTATGCATATAAAAATATTTTTCCATGCAGACGCACACATGTATGTGAACAGGTATACACACAGACACATAAAATACTTTGACACATTCCTTTGCAATATTCACAGGGAGAGATGAGACTGGAATGCACAGTTTTATTTTCAAAGACAGTTCAAACATGCAAGTTTAGTCTCTAAAAGAAAACTTTAACCTTGGCCAGATATCATAAAATTACTGGCCAGATTTTTATAAGTTCTTGAAGAAAAAGGGGGGTAATAAGCCTGTTTTGTGTTACATCAGCTGAAATGAGAATCTACATATTTAAAGTTAAATTGTATTATAACATAAATTTTATTCTTAGGCTATCTGATTTAAATATAGAATCCAGGCTTGTTTAAATCAGTTTTGGGAGACTGAAGGCTGCTCGATTAAGATCTAACTCACTGCGAGTAAATTATTAATTGTGTCAGTAAGGTGTTAAAAATTCCACAAAGACTGCTGCCATGGGCCAGAGTAAACTCAGGCAGGAGCTCCAGGCCTCACTCATGTATTGCCATTTCCAATGTGCTGTGCTGGAGAAGATTGCTGACTACAACACAGAACATGTTTGGTTCAAGGGACAAGATTCTTACAGTAGGCATGTGTGACTCTCACACTGATCCACACACTTTTTAATCTTCCAAAAACACAGAGCAGAGACCTGAGCCAGGCAGTGGAACAGAATGAGAGTATCTGACCAAAAAGAGAGTCCTCATCACAAGTTACGCTCTATACTCCAGTAAATAGGAGTCAAAATTTTGTTAATCAAGGCTATATTCAAATAAGACGAAGTTTTACTGCTCTCAACAGTGACAGACTAATAAGGATTGCTGAATACCACTTTAAATTATCTGAATAAATGAAATTATTGCAAAATTTAATGTGTTCAGAAAATGATATAGCAAACAAAGGAGTCAGTGTTATTTTAATCTCAAGAGCTATTGACAAGTATCACAAAATTGTGTCACTTTAATGGAATCCATCCTAAAGAGATAAGCAGGGTTCAACATTCCTTTGCCAATTTATACAAAACACCAAAGGATTAGGAACATGCATAAAAGTATCTCTGCCAAAGGATTTGGAACCCTGATTTATTACCTTTATAGAGATAATAAAACTATTTCTCTAGGTAGCATTTCTTTGCTATAATTCAATTCAGCCTTGAACAGAGCTGATAATAAAACACACCTGTTAGAACTTAGTAATATTATGTGTGCCAGGAGGCAGAAACTTGTCCACAAAATCTCAGATCATTATAAGTCTTGAGCATTAAAAAACCCCAAAACATTCTTAACAGCTGATAAGTTAAGTACTTGCCAAATTATTTAAGATTTGTGCTATAACAAGATTGAACCACCCATGCTGCAGCATGAACTTTACTAAAGTTTAAGAATTTTGAATTGTATTTATTAGTAATATTTTTCTATTTAGACTTAAGTTACTCTGAAACACATTACAATCTAGGAAGCATACATAAGGCATTGAGAGATATGTTAAAATTCCCAACAAATAAGCAAGTAAACAGATAAGTAAATCAAGCTCCTTAGGGAAAACATGCTCCTGGCACCCAGTAGTCACATTCTTTTCAACTGACTTATTCTTATCAAATATATATCAACGTTCTACTGATTGATTCCATTAATATCACCTAAAATTAAGGAAGCAGAGTTATTTGCAAAATCTTATCATAGTATCTTCTATAGGATTGGCAATATAAGCACAGTGTATTTACACCCGGTAGAAATTCCCAGTTGAGACCATAAGGCTAATAAGAATAAAGGCAATTTCCCCTCTTTTATTTTACTGGTTTTATACAGGAAGAGGATACAAAACCTACAATGAAAGTCGCAAAACAAATTACAGTATCAGCCTTGAGTTTTATATGTTTGTGATCTGTAAAAAGTACAAAGACAGGGCTCTTGTTCTTCTACCCTAAACCACTTCTGCCTTTTTAAAATATATCTCCATGATTAGAGACAAGTTGTGACACAAGAAAATGAAATCATATGGCCACAAATGGGAGGAAATGTCTAATATGGCAAAAAATGTCATAGAACAGACATATTTCCTGGGTATGTTCTGTCTAAATCCACTTCTCTAAGTGACCAGGAACTTAAGTGGGCAAAAGACAGCTTGAAAACTTCTAGTATAACACCCCAAAAATTAGGCCGGGAGTGGCAGATTGGCCAGATCTCCATCAGCTACTTTCTGATATCCATGGGCCTTCACAACCTGGCAGAGGAAGGTCTTCAGTATGAACATGTCATACCAGCAGCTTTCCCTTTGGAAGTAGAGCTAGTCCCAAGTTGAGTTGCCATTATGTCAAAGGTCACTTGTGCATGTCAGAAAGGATAAATAGGGTCTGAGCTGGGTCACTAGCAGCCAAGGTACTATTGTATCCAGCCAGCAAAGAGAAAGAAAAGAATTTGTCACTTCTAGAAGGGATTTTAACAGAGGATAAGATCCTGCATAGAAATGCTGAGCTTTAACATCAGCTTTACAGTGGATTGCTGGCTGAATCTGGACATGCTATTCTAATAGGAAAATAGCATAATAATATTGCTCACTTCTTAAAATTCTTGAGACAAATATATACATATATTAAAAGTATAACAGGACACTTACTGTGAGAGCTATCAGCAAACAGAAGTAACAAGACACAGCAAATTAAATGGGACTCTTGCTTATTAGTACCATAACTACAGAAAGGGTCAGGAAGAAAGCATTTTTAATTGTCTGCCTTTTTACAGGAAAGATCAAAAGTGATGGGCAGATTGGATATCTCTCACACATTACATACACATAGTTTCAATTGGAGTATATACAATAATTTTACTTGGCATCACATGACTGTGTATCAGGTAAGAAGTTAAGACTGCCTAAAAACAAAGAAAAGAGGGGTGAAGAATTTAGTTGGAGACAATAAAACCCTTCATTTATTCTGAACATTTTTTAGTTAAAAATTAATTTAAATTCTCATTTTCTGGTATGAGAGAAAATTCTAACACACAAACATACCCCATACTTCAAAAGAGGACACGAAGTGATTTTTTTGTCAAAAAAAAGTGTTACAATTACCTTTTTTTTCATGGGAAATGTGGATTGAAAATATATCAACTGGCAGTGAAGACACTTTCAGGAGAACTGTAGTCACCTTCAGTCCTCATGTCTTTAATCTGGATATTCAATTCTAAGTGAAGGAACTGCTCAAGTGATGGGATTAGCGCACTGCCATTCAAACACCAAAATAATGAGTATTTATTTCACCACCAAATTTAAGTAAGATTTCTTCCCCAAATTCTAGAGTAATCTGTGCTTCATTTCCTTTCCTTCACAACAAATAATGGACATCATATAATTAATTGAAGGGTTATGCTAAGTATTTAATCTCTAATTTTCCTAAAAGCAACCCTAAGCAACACTATCATAAACAACATTTGAAATTTCCTTTAGAAGTCATGAGACCGATAACACATTGTGTCAAGTGTCACACCCAACAGATTATTAAAACAGATGATACTCCTCAGAAACAATCTAAAGGTATGATATTGTTTTCAGTCTTGGAAAAAAGGTCTCCAGGTTTTGACAAATGGATTACAAAGAGATTGGTAATAATGGTGGGAACCAACATGTTCCACCACTAAAAAAATTAGCAGTCTAGACACATAGTTCCTTCTCAAGTCAGTACAGAAGGACTGGCATATCCTGAGAAAAGACTCACCGTTGTAAGGCATGTATAGAGATAGACAGCAGGGGTTTTCTTTCACAGGTGCTTTTATTTCCACTGCCCACACACTGAAGTTATCTTTAAGGCAGCTAAGGTTAGCAGAGGAGAATCCTACTCAGAATTTACAAGGTACTTTAACTTTTTCTTTTGTTTTGTTTTAAACAAAGACTAGTCCTGTAAAAGCCAATTATATGTGACAGGAAATTTTTGTGCTGTAAATTAGCCTACTTACCATGCATATAGTTTTAGACAGTGATTCAACAATGTTGGACATTTTCTCTTGCAGTTCAGTTTGATGCTTTGGAAACACCTGTCCTTTCAGTTATGTTTAACTAATCATTCCAATTGCCCAAAAATATGAAATAAAAAGTAGATCAAGAAAATATCATGCACTGCCAGTGCAGCAGGAAAAAAATACCATGGAACATAAAGATTAGATAAAGTTTTGTTTAATATTCCAGAGATATGCACCTGTTAGAAACTGTAATGCTAATAAAACTGCTATGCATTGTACAGGCAAAGCCCTACTGAGCTTATGGTAAATTTGGGGGACAGAAGTGTTTCAGTATGATTTCTGTAATAATACTGACAGTCTCTAATGAGTACCTCTCAAAGCTGAGCAGTATTTCCTTGCTAATTTTCTCATCATTATATTTCAAGTTCTTTTCAGCACAGTAGGTTACATTAGGTATACTGATGTTACTTGAACATAAAATGCAATCAAGTCTTGGCATTATTAAACATAGCAAAAAACATTAAATCGAAAATCTTACTTCTGATAAACTGTTTCTCTGAGTAGTGACAGTTCCAACAACATCTCCACTCACTTGCACAGAAAGCCCTGAAGCAGCACTGAGGGTCCTCCCCATTTGGCTCTTAGATGACAAAGATCTGCTTCTTTGCATGCTAATAATGCCTTCCCTATTTCCTTGGTTGCTAGGGGTAAGAGGCCGTGCCAACAAGGTATTTGGGGTCATAGGTCTGCTCCCTGGAGCTGATGGCCTGTTGGTTTGCGTACTGCTGTTTGTGACACTAGAGACCTGTGTTCTGCTGTTAGTGGGCAGCGGTGGTGATTTGCTTCCTTGGAGCTGGATGTTCTTCCCTGGCGGAGTTGGCACCTGAGGCCTTGGGGTTTGGCCCTGTGCAGCTTGAAGATTGCCTTGATGGTCAGATGTAACTACACTGGGATGCTGGACACCAGGGCTTCTCGAGAGCCTTGCTTCTTCCCACAGTGCAAGGTCCTTCTCAATGTCTGTGCACACACACATGAACAAATGGAAAAGAAAGAAAATCACTGTCTGTTTCTCTCTGGTTTAAAACTCTCAATTATTTTCTCCAATGTAAGTGAAAACCTGAAGCTGTGCAGAGAAAATCTATTCATGTTTAAAATTAAAAGGCATCAGAATTAACCGTGCAAATGTTTGGCAAGCATTTCCTTAAAGTTTATTTACATTTGATTCACTGCAAACACAGCTATCCTGCAGAAATGAAATATTACCTCTTCATTGAATGTCAACACAATCTATAAAAATTCCTCTTGTTTCATCAAAATTATGTCTCTGTAGCTTTTGCACAGTTACTGCAAAATCAAGATTAGTAGCAAACCAAGATAGTGCAGTGATGTAAAGCTGCCATCCTCAGCTGCAATCCAAAACTGGCTCAAGGCAAAACTTTTGCTTCTGGCCCTGCTGTCTACTGCCCAACCAAAACTCTGAGGGAAGTAACTATTGAAGTCTGGTATGTCTGGATGTGTGATCCTGTCTGAACCTGAATCTCGTGCTCTGGCCTGCCATCAGTGCCACAGCAGGTGGTGGGGTCACCAATATCCAGAGTCCAAGGAGAAAAGGTGGTCCATTGCCTAACTCGCACACAACCATAAGACATAAGATCTGTTTTAACACCACAACAGATTAAGGACAGTGAATGAAAAGTGCAATAATTTAAATCATATTAACGCTTCTAATGAATTAAATCAGAATACAACCATCAAAGTCAGGCGAGGGTAGCAGGAATTTAGGTTAGCATTAATAACATTGAAAATCCTTGCAAATACAAATGCAGAGCTTAAGAAACAGTTTAATCAAGTTTATTTTATCTTACACTACTGTTATGAATTTTCACTTTCACTGGCATGTACTCTATTGTACTTGATTTTCATAGAGACAGCTGATTATCTTTAAAATAGCAATGCCATTTCCCATGTCCTAGTCCCAGAAGCTGTAAAGTAGCAAGGCTCTTAAACACTCATTAAGCCAACTTGTCTAAAATAAGCATTTCATTTTTTTATTTTGCTAAAAATTATTTCAGGTCCTAAGTGTCCTAAAAGAAACAGATTCTAAACTGCATATTGGAATTTTTTTTTTCACTTGTGTTTACCAATTGGTATAAAAGGAATGTTGTATGTTAAATAATTAAAGATGTGCTGCCTTTAACATGTTTTAACAGCATCTTGAACATATAACATATAAGATCTTGAAAACAGGAAAATAAGCCATGCCAATTTCATGTTACTAGTCTAATACAACATATTGCACACAATTCAAATGCTATTGCTAGAAAACCTAATAAAACTGAAATACTTGTGAAAGTCTCAGATAAAAGTGTCTCTCAACTTTTTAAAGATTAAATATTTTTTCTGTTAGCAAATTTCAAAACATAGTCAATATTTCTAGCACACAGTTACGAATATTTCTAATTGACCCCTTAAAATTAATTATTTCTATTTTGAAATTATTACATCTTGAACTACTCTTCCATTATGCTTTCACTTTGGAACTTCATAGAATCAAAGAATGGTTTGGGCTGGAAAAATCCTTAAAGGTCACCTGGTTCCAAAAGCCCTGGTTATGGGCAGGAATGCCTTCCACTAAATTATTGCTCAGGGCTCCATCCCATCTGACCTTGAGCACTGTTAGGGACAAGACATCCACAGCTTCTCTGGGCAACCTGTTCCAGTGCCTCACCACCCACACAGTGAAGAATTTATTCTCAACATCTAATCTAAATCTCTTCTCTTTTAATTTAAAGCCTTTATTCCTTGTCCTATCACTACATACCCATATAAAAAGTGCCTCTCCAGCTCTCTTGTAAGCCCTTTTAGGTGCTAGAAGGCCACAATTAGCTCTTCCTGCAGCCATCACTTCTCCAGACCAAACAACCCCAAGTCTCTCAGGCTGTGAGAGATGCTCCAGCTCTCCGAGCATCTTCGTGGCCTCCTCTGGACCCGCTCAAACAGGTCCACATCCTGTTTACCTTGAGGGCCCCAGAGCTGAATGCAGCATGCAGGTGGGGTCTCATGAGTGTGGAGTAATGAATCACAGAATCTTCTGAATTGGAAGGGAGCCACAAGGAACATCAAGTCAAACTCCTCAGTTTGGCCCCAGTGAGGATCAACCCTGTGACCTTGGCATTATTAGCACCAGGCTCTGACCAACTGAGCTGATCTTAGAGGAGGAAGAAGCAGCTTCCTTAACCTGCTCCCTGCTCCTCTTTTGGTGAAGAAGGTGTAAGATGCCCAGCAAAAAATGAGGGGCCAATAAATGATACTGTGGGCTACTGATTTAAATCAAATGAAGAATGTGGTCTTGTAAAGAACCAGACTAGTCTATTTCTTTGCAAAATTACAGACATCCAACTTGCCTGTAGGAAACTCAGTATGCTGAGAAATAGCATGAATATTGAATGACTTAATAGAGTTAAATAAACATTATATGCTGGCTCATGTTTCCTTAATTTCATATAGCAATCAAGCCTCTAGATAAACCAATTATAATAATTTCTCTACACATAATTAACATGTTTCCATAGCATAATTATTCAGTTTTATTTACACATCTTCTGTTTGATTTTGCTTTAATATAAGCTTTTCAGCCAGAAAATAAAGAAGTCACACATTCCCAGCTTTGCAGTATTATCTGATCCATATTAAATAATATAATTGAATTATGACTTAGGATTTTTAAAAATTTTTGTTGATGTCATTTAAAGGAAAATAAAATGCAACAGAGCAACACAAAGGCATTTTGCTTTCGAATAAAAAAAATATCTAGAATAAGGATATGATTCATATGCACTTACAAACTGTTTATTTTTTAACAGTTCTTCTTGTGATAAAATATTTTCCAGAAGTATACAAAGACCACAAAATCAGTGCAACACACCAAACTGGCAAGATACTGGAATAAACTACTAAAAAACCACAAAACTTCTTCATTTGCTTGTGATATAAAGCAGCCATAATAACATAAGAGCCTGGATTTTAGACAAAAAGAGCAATATGCAGAGAAGGAAAACCGCTCCAGCATCCGATTTTGTAAAACTGCTGCTTTCAAATATCAAGGTACTGAGGCAGTTGCTGGCAATTGGTGCTAGCTCCTAATTTAGGCACAGGCACCAAATTATGCCTTATGTTAGGAGTGATTTTTATCCAGCACATAGTCCACAAGGGAAGGCCAGACCCTTAAGAAGGTGTGAGACAAGGGGCCATATTTCATCATTACACAGGTAATCCAAGTCATAGCTCAGGCATCTAAATTACTGCCTAGATAAGCAGCCATTTCGTGGAATTAATAGGTTCCATTGCGCTTGCTAAGAGAACTGAAACAAGAGACTCACTGATATCACAGACACTTGAACTTTTGCAAATGTATAAGACAAATGAGGCTAAGCAAAACCACAGTACCATTATCTGAGGTACTCTGAACTGATTAGTCACAGAAATTATGCTATTCTTGTATTTGATGGGAGTAATTGTCTCAAGCACCACTGGTGTTATAATAGGGCATGAATTATTAGGAATACAATAGTCCAATGTTTAATAATTTGGCTGTTTTCATGTGAAGTTCTCAGTCAGACAAAAATTACTGAATAGTAGAATGGCTGAACCTCTTGTAACAATAGCTTTACTGAAATAACAGGCCCAAAGCCAAAGGACAGGAACAGCACTGATGTGAGAGAGAAAATCTTGTAGTCACACAACTGCAGAAGGAATCTCAGAGATTAAGTGAATGTACCTAGTTAGTTTACAGTTAATTAAGTATTTAAAATTCCATATTCTATTGAATATTGTAGTTATTACTGTCAGCTTTACCAAGGGACTGCATTTTTCACAGCACAATGCATGTAAGAACAGCTTGTATGACCATGGAAGTGAGACCAGTTAGGACATAAATCAAAGCAGGGAGATCTTCACCAGACTCCTCTTGAGTGATAAGGGAAAACAAGTGGTACCTCAGTAGCAGGGCCCTTGGGGTACACAGATCCCTGCTATGCTACAGAAACCACACATTGGTTTGCTGCTTTCCTGATTCCCACTACATGTTCCTGGGTGTTTCAGTTTAGAAAGAGGGCTCATGGATTTTTCAATCTAGTTTGGCAGTGGCTGCAGCTCTAATAGCTGCAAGCTTTATGAACCTATCAAAAAAATTTAATTGCAGCATCTCTACTGTCTGACTCAAAACCCAGCTAAAAAGCTTCATTTGCATATATCATAATTTTTAGTTCTTGTTCCATTATGAGAAAAACCTATTCCTAAAAAGCTTCCTTCACTGTGCTTATAGCTTTGTCATCTGCCTTGACATCAGCTGCAACACCCCCTTTCTATAGAGGATACAGTTTTCTCAGCATTGCTATTGGCAAGATAAACATCCAAAGTACTTTAAAATACCACACCAAAAGTGTTCTCTGCCTCACTCTCTAAATAGCTTAGAAGAATGATCAAATAAATTTCTTTTCTACCTTCATTTTACATATACAGTCTTTACGTTCAGTGAAGCATTACCTTTCATAGAATTAGCCTATGAAGCTTTCACCATATGACAAATAGTATGCGTAAATAGGACTACCACAATATAATTCTATGTCATTTCTTTTAATGAAAGCTGAAGATAGAAAACATTGGTTACAAAGAAGAACAAATTGCAAGCTAAATTTTAGAATATTTCTCATTAATTTTTATAAAGCTCAGAAACATCTCTTTACCAAAAACCCCATGCTTTTTTTTTTTTGGCTTTTCAGAAATGGTTACCCCATTAAAGATGTTGCAGATGTTCCAAGACACAAAAATTAACAGATTTCACTCAGCCAGAATTCTCATGAACAAGGCGAGTTTTTCCTGAAAAGCAATCTGTCCTCCAGTTAAAGATCCACTGCAGCCTGCTGTAAAGACTATTTAACAGTAAGTAAAACATCAGTACCTCCTTATTGCATAAGTTTGGGTGAAACATGAAAACAAAAAAAAAGGTGTATTATTATGCTTTCAGGCCACAGTATATTTAGCATGGTTTAATTACTATTTAAGTAGTGTACTTACTGTGATTACAGTGAAGTTCATTACATCTACAAATAAAACACTAATTGTGTTTTCTTCAATGAAATAAAAAAATAAGGTTTTCATCTGTTTTCATCAGCATGTGAGTTAGATATTTTTTTCCTTCATCTGAAAAATTGGCAGAGCAAGCTGGGTGAGTGCTTCTAGGCATTTTATGGTTCCTTGACCCCATACATACCAGCTAGGTGTTTTTCCATGGTCTGAAGTTCTTTTGCTGCTAAGGAGTCCTTTAGGAGTTTCTGCCTTGGGGAACCTCCAGATCTAACAGTCATGGTATCCAAGGTCCAAACTGTCTGAGACTTACACAGATAAAAAAAAAAAAAAAAAAAAAAAAAAGAATGCTTTTAGTCCAGTTTCATATTCATATGAAACAATAAAAAGAGTGGTGTCCCCATCTAGGATCAGGAATCTGGTGCTATTTTGTAGAATATATAAAATTTTATGCGAAATACTACACAATATAATTTCTTAACATACATAAAATAAATAGTAAGAGTTATTTAAAAGAAGCAGTTCTAAAATAATTCAGATATACACCTTCACAAAAGCTCTTGCTCTATGGTGAGACATCGTAATAGGACAAATTCCTCAATGATTTACATTCTCTGCAGTTCCAATTATTTATTAAGGGTTGCACTTCTTTTAAATTACCATAACATTTGGCTCAGCATCTCTGCAAAGCTACACTTCTGGCAATATAATAGAATTTCCTAATCAAGATTTCCAGTACTGTTTTATCATTGCAAGAAGTATTCCTTTCAGAAATGGCAGCTAAATCATCAGGACAACATAGCAGTTTGAAAGGGTTGCCAGCAAACACACCATCGCCCCAGAATCTTCTTTATTGAACAGTGTGGTGTCCAAAATTATTTGCTTTTTCTGGAATCCACTCCATATAGTTTTAGGATTTCTTTTTTTAATATACTATGAGGTAGACTTGATAGATGTATATGTGAAACACGCAGTAAAACATATGACCAATTGTACAAGACTTGCTCATAAAAAAACAAATAAAAACAACAAACAAAAACATAAATTAAATAATTCTTGACAGTCTATCTGAAATAAATTTTACATTATTACCTCACCAAAATATTTCATCTGTAGTCTAGGAAGTTTTGTTGGTTTCCTAAAGAAACAAGGCTTATGCAATGGTCACATTGTCATTCACCTCTTACTAATTTTTAAATCTTTCATTAAATGCCAAGCAAATTTAGAGAGGCCACTGTTTCAAAGACATTAAGCTGAAGTAATTTCAGGGAGAAGAATGATTGATCAGAGGAGGGAGACCCAAACTGGTGGCCCCATTCACAGAGGGCACACGGGACTCCACAGTCCATCAGGCTGGAGCTGCATCACAGCTGATACCGGGCTGCTGCAGATCACTGCCCTGAGTGATCACTGCCCTGATGGCACTTCCCTGGCCAGACTCTGTCCCACAGGGAAAGGTGCAGCACAGTTCAAAGGATGAACATGAAAATATGGGTTTGATATAATCTCTATTCACAAAAAAAAAAAAAAAAAAATTTGCTTTAAACAGTGTAGCTGCCTTCCCTTTTAGAAAAGTAGGCATAATTCTACAGAAGTAAAAGGTTAATAGGGGATATATTTTACATCATTCTTAATCCATTTCAAATAAACACTGCTTTGAATGCAAGTGATCACTTGAACCGTGCCTCTTTAAAATATGATAACACAGATTTATATTTTTAAAGCAACAGCTATATTGTAATGCTGTTTGTGCATATGCAAAAAAGCCCAGTCACATTTACCAGCATACAAAATAGTTTGAAGCTGCAGATAACTCTGTTCTTATTAATTCATAAAATTTTCAAAAAAATTAAAAAAACATTTTTTAAATTTGCCAAATGTTTTTTTAATGTTAATTCTTCCCTGTTAAAGTTACCTGTATTTAATCCCATGCAAATATAGAGAAATAGCTGAATTAAACAGTAAATTACTCAGAAGTGAAGGCACCTTCAAACATTTTATTTCAGACATATCACTAGACCTGATTCACTTGTTCCCCTAAAAGGTTTTGAGCATTTTTGACTTGGGTCCTCTGTGTGAATTCTCCATCCAAATAGCAACTGGGATTGTTGAGCTCACTACAGAATATTAACTTCTATTAAATTACATTACTAAATGCTTATTTCAAATGGATATCAATTATCCAATATCTATCTCTAAATGGAAGAATATATTATTCTGTGATCAGTTCCTCTGAAATAAATGAAATTAAGTAAGAGATGGGAAGGGGGAAAAGGTACGTAAGAGAACTCCAATTTTTCATTTTCAACCTATTTTTAAATATCCTCTGTCCCCATATTTTTATGGTGGAAAAAGAATATTTTTATTTGCATTTTATAGGGTATATTTTCAAATCTGGGAAAGAGCATATGAAAAAAAAACCCCAGGGTTATAAGGATTAATCCTTTTTTGAATATACATTTTTATTCATAAATATAACTCTGATAAAATATGGAATAAAAAATAGTCAGTAGTCTCTGGCAATACTTGACAACCAAACTGCTTTTCTAATATTCTTGCACTGGACTATTCAAGCTTATTATAGCAAATTATTATCAGCTTTCAGTAACTCCTTGACCTCCTTAAAACCTACTTCCAAAGATTAGCCTGATGAGATGATTTCACTTTCCATCTCCTAAAAATGCTTCTGGAAATGGAGTTATCTTTCTCTTTTACAACCTCTGCTGCTTTTTGGTACATTTTGCCTTTACTGTACTTCCCTTTATGCACAGTAGTTATGTAAGACTCATACAAAACCAGGTGACTGAGTACAGGAAGCTCTCTACTGTTACAAATACAGATACACAGTTCCAACACCCTGTGAAACAGGGACTACTTTGGATGAATTTTCCTCCAAATTTTGTAACTCTTCCTGCGCATCTTCTATTTCATGTAATATCGTAAGCTTTTGACATTTTTTCAGGCAATAGCTTCACAAAAGATCAGAACAGTATTGCTATAGCTTCTATGGAAGATGAGATATTTATTATTAGCCATTTCATTTCATAACAAATTATGTGCTTATAATAATAGTAACTTCCAATTAAATGCTTACTTAAGAGAATCAAAATGATCTGGGAAACAAAGGGCATAAAAATTCATTATAACTGTTCTGCAACCATTTTTGTTCTTTCTCTGAAGCTAAATATTCCACAGTTATAACCAAAACATTTTTGGAGGCAGGCTCAGGTAATTTTTTTATATATTTCTAAATAACACTTAGCATTAAAAAATATGTTTTAACATTTTGAGACTATGAGTTCATCTAGGTGCATAATACATAAACACAGACAGAGGTCCTCAGTGTCTCCAGCAAACAATTTATGCAACAGTCTTATTCCTAGAAGATAAACAAACACAAGCTGAAAGTAGGGGATGTTATCAAGACGGCTTTGGAAGCAGGTCAAGTCAAATGCAAGGATAAATGAATTTGTACAGCTCTAGCAGAATTCCCTGATGTCCCTTCTTCCCATTGGATACATAGCAGTTCAAATATGTCACTTAAGAAAGAGATTCAGGCTTGAAAACCATTTATTTAAACATTCTTACTGCACTTCACCAAGACTTATCCTTTGTCTGCTGGTCAGGAACTGCAGAGATGAAACACTAATGTCATTTATCTTGGACTTTAATGATAATCACAGCAGACTGAATGTAGTTGAAAAATACAGCATGTATGTATAAAGTAAGTGCATAGAATCCTTCCAATTATTTCAGCATCTTCCAAACTACCATTGCCCTTGCTCATTCATTACGCTTTATAAATATTAGCACAAAATTTATAAATGGCCTATTTGCATTAACAAGATTAATGAGATCTAAGTATGAGGATGTGACTGAAAGACATTCTTGCCTTTCTAAATTGCAGAAACAACTCTGTGTCCTGTTCATCACCTTCAAACTTTGAAGGTGAGGCAGTGAGCTTTGCACCAGAAATATGTTCAAAGTACTTGGGTTACATTTGTCAACTTTGAAGGTCAACTGCATGTCAATTTCTTAAGTGACTTTCTTTATATATCATCATCATTTCTTCACATACAAAACATTCATTATTGCATTTTTCTTCCTTATATCCCTTGGCCAAATTACTGCTAAAGTAAACAATTACACACAATATGGCCAGAAATAATTCCTCTCATCACTGATTCCCCAAACTTCTGGAAAATACCATAACTTACAAGGAATGCCACAATGGAACAGGAAAAACATTAAGGAGGTCATGAATAAGAGTAAGAAAGTTTTTTAAGCTCACTCTCTGTGCTTCAATCTGCAGCACAATGCTACACAGCATGAATCAGTACAGCTTTTGTCCCTCAAAAAAAGCCAGTGCGGATGTTAATATTTTGATCTCACTGTTGGGCTGAATTGACCTGGCTTTGTAATACCCAGTGACACTGGGTGAGTTCTACAGAGGTACAGCTTTTCAGAATAAGAGTTAGGGCTCCAACTTACATCACCTGGAAATCAAGTACTTGTTAGAAAATAAATTACTCTTCCTTACTGGCCAAAAAAGTGTTAATAAACTATTCAGCACATATTTCTGTGCTGTTTTGGCCTGTTTCAAAGTAATACCAAGGTATTCCCATGCATGCCCAGGCAGATGTGGAAGATTACCTAAAGTGAATGATAACTATGAAATGAGTAAAAGGTGAAACCAAATTAGTTAGCAAACTGTAAGTATATGAAAAGTGTTTTTATTGTACTTTAGATTCTACATGGTTTTGCTAATCAAGTGGAAATTTTATTGATAGCTTCAGGAGATAAAAGTGTAAGGAATACACCCAAGCTTAGCTTTCTATGACAGCACAGCTTTTCTTTGCTGAATAACTTAAATATTTTAAATACACATATTTGACAGAGATCCCTCTAAATTAAAAAAAAAAAAAACCAAAACAAAACAAAAAAACCCCATGCAGACAGAAAAAAAAAAAAAAACCAAAAACAAAACCAAAACAAAAACAAAACCCCTCTTTATTAAACAATTTGTTTGCAAGGGTCCCTTCCACTCTGGCCAAGCAGGTGGCAAGTACAGATGTTCTGCATGCAGTGGATTTTTTTTGTGCAATATTTTGTTTAAGGACTCTTCATTCAACATGTACTTTCTACAAAGAGGTCACCTAATATTTAATCTTTCAGCTTCCATAATCTGTTCAAGGACATAAGGTGAGCAAACCATCTGATACTGTAAAAATACAAGGCTTCCCGGAGCTCTGTTACAATATCAGCTGCCACCTCTAATCCCCTCTTCCACATTAGGGCCTGTTCTACTTGAAATGCCATGTAATTGAAATTACAAGCTTTTGGCTTCCCATGGCAGTCAGCCAGCAGCACATTTTACACTAAACCTTACACTAAAAAACGGTACTTTGAGTTAACTTACACATAGTTTTTCTGTTTACAGGAAAGAGGGAAGGAGGAAAGATGTGGTCACCTGGGAATCACATTTGTTTCAGTTTTTGAAATGCAAGCAGAATAATTTTTTTTCTAAACTTCAGTTATGTTTTATTTACTGTTATTTGGATTAATATTTCTGAATTTGTTGTGCTCAAGAACACAAGATTTTAGACAGGTAAAAAAGGCATTC
Organism: Vidua chalybeata; assembly: GCF_026979565.1. Classification (NCBI taxonomy): domain Eukaryota; kingdom Metazoa; phylum Chordata; class Aves; order Passeriformes; family Viduidae; genus Vidua; species Vidua chalybeata. The sequence continues at coordinate 119,467,596 of NC_071530.1, read as the reverse complement.
ATTGATTTCCTTTTCTTACATATATTTTTCTAAAGTTCAGAATATTCTTTCAATTTAGAATTATAGTCTAGAGTATTAAATATTTTCTAATAAGAATATTTTCACCCAAGATTTTTTTTTTCTGTATATAAAAAAATCTATGTCTAGTTATGGATTTTGTTTGACATAAGGGAGGACTCAACCAAATATGTCCAGGGCATGCAATTCAAACTACTTTCCTAACTTCTTGCAGGAATTATCATTTATTTCCCAAGAACCTTGATATTATGCTTTCCTAACCATCTTACATTCTTAACTTACCTAACAGTGCTTAAACATACACATTTGCGTAGGGTTTTTTTTTTTTATTACCTGTGGAAGAGCTGAAATAATCTAATATCAACTGTTATTATTTTTATAGAAGATTTAAATTTTGAAGTTAAAATCTGAAATTTCACCTCTAAGTGCCTGAATTTCTACATAATTACAAAATTCAGCTTGGATTTGAAAACATTTGTAACAAAACACAGCAATTTGAACATAAACATGCTCATAAATCTCTGAACAAAAATATGTATATAAATATGATATAAATATGACCCTTATAATTCCTACTACCACAAAGGTGCACTGCTGTTGTTCCTGATGTGGCAGTGCAATCTTAAAATAACTATTTGAATGAATAATCTGCTAAATGCTAAACAGACCCCAACCCAGTAAATAATGTATAGATTTAGTTAAATCCGGAAGTTTGGATGATTTCTGCTGATTATACTCAAAAAGTAATTCAGTTACTTCATATTATTCTTCTAGGGGAATAAATGGGTAAAGCTATGAAAATTTCTAACAAATAGAACTGAAATAATGTAACATTGTAATATTATTGTATTCAACATATATTGACAGCAAGAATAAAGGCTTTGTTTTTCCTTGTGCATGAAGCTTAAAGTCATTTTACAAACTGAGTTAAAGAATTTACATATTTATCACAGAAAATCCATGTCTGTATTTCTTCTATGAAAGCAAATGAAATGTTTCAAAGCAGTAAGGAATACAGGAAAAAATATTTAAAACAAAACACTTCTATAAAACATTTTATTACAGTATTTTTTGCGCAGTAATAAAGAGCAAAAACCAAAGGCACATTCATGCAGAAATGCTTTTTGCAGTTGGACAACTTTTTTCTTCCAGTTTCTGCTGCATTTGGATTGCTTTGCCTTACATGGATAATTTACAAAGAAAAATATACCTTTTTACGTGCATGTGCAAGGCAAGATACACATAAAAATCCCCCAAAACTAAGCCTAAGTCCTGTTAGATCCAGGTGGTAAAAGAAACAAGTCAGAGAGAAGGCAAAGGCTGCTCGATGTGATCTGCTCAGTGGTTGTGCCCTCTTTCTATTTGTTAGTCACTGTAAAGCTAGCAACTTTCTCTGACACCCTGCTTTTCCATTTCTGCTAGAATTCCAGGCCACTTAAATTTTTCCCATTATGACTTCTGTATTTTCTTAGAGTCCTATTTTACTTTATGTTTCTGGAAATGTTCTAAACATTTGGCTAGCAAAATTTGTGTTCAGCACAGTGAAAAAAATCTCAAGAAAAAAACTGCATTTTGCCTGGCACTTTTCGTTACACAAAATATTTGCCAGGCAGTAAACTAGGATCTCTAAGGATGTTTTGAATGTTTGTTTCCACTTTGAATTCTTACAATACACTTGGGGAAAGTGCTGATTCCTGTAAATACTTCAACCAGCTTTTTGCCAGCTTTACTCACTTATTTGCCCAGAATGCCTTGTTTAGGGTTGTGCAGCCCTTAAAATCTAAGTTTTCAATTTTTCAAACATTAATTCTTTTTATGAAAAATACAGCATAGCAAAATATTCTATTTTAAAAAGTATAAATAAAAAATCTAACTACAAAAAACAGCATTTTCAGAAAAAGAACAGTAAAAATATCCAAAACTGCAAGAAAATCATAATATAATCATAGTGTAAATTTCATGAACCATGTAATAGACATAGATGCTGCCTATATCTTTTGAATACTAGTATCCAGATTGTTTTAGGATCCACATTAAAGATCTTATATGTGGATTCATACATGGGACATGAAAAAAAGAACCCAAAGGCTTTTTCTGAAAATCCTTATGCATAATTCTTGCTGTTTTGTCCTACAATTTTCCTCAAAACACTTGTCCTCTGAAGGTCAAGGCACCTTTGAGGAAAATTTGTCAAATATACATTAGCAAAGAAAAATTTATATAATCATGTATTTAACTAGCCATAAACACAAATTAGCCCATTGGAATGCAGCACCAATATTAAACATTGCACACCTTGAGCCATGTCAGGATTTTTTACATTTAATATGCACATTTGAGGGAATACCATGAATCAATTAGTCAAATTTATGAGAAATGTCTGATCAACATCTTATTCTATTTTTCCCTCATCTTACATCTCATAAAATATCTAAAAATCATTAAAGTCATGAGAATATATTTTGGTATCAATTCTGAAGTAATTTTACAGGCATATTTCTTACTGCTTTAAAGGATTGTGGAAATCCATTGCAAGACTGCATTTATCTACACAGCCTTCCTATGAGGCACCTCAGTTTTATCTCTATATTTTGTATGTCAAGATTGTCAAAGAGTAAGTCTCACTGAAAATTATTAGGGGAGCATGGTACAGATCTCCCCTTTGGAGCCCTGAAAGGCAAGGAGAACAGTTGGATCCTTTGTTTCTTTTTGAAGAGATACAGTTACAGACATAGTGTTGGATAGTCGAATTTTATTTTGAATATCAAGCCATTATAAAAGAGACAACAATCAGCTGAACACTAAGACACAATACACCAAAAATAAAAAAAACCCAAAGCGTATGAACTAACAGTAACTGGCTCCTTAGAAATTTAGGCAAAGTAGTTTTTCAAGAGCTCGGGAATGTGAAATGATCTGCCTTTGCCCTGAGGAGAAGATGGACGTGCAGAGCAAGAGCTGCAACTGTTCTTGTCTTCTCTTTGCAGCGCTGGTAATTACAACATCAGCCAGCTTTCAGGGATTCAGCCCAGGGAACCTTACTGCCTCTGGCCATTCCATCCTCCAGGCAACCTTAAATAAGCCTGGAACTACCAGAGCATGAAATGAACACAGGTGTGTATTGTTTGTTTGCTCCTAAGCCTGCACAAACAGAGCATACATGTAAAACTGTTCAGCTGACGGCTGTATCTTTCTGTAACAAGATTTTGCTAATAAGCATAATGAACTGATGCTTTCTTTGTATTTTTTTTCTATGTAATTCATTTGTTTCTCTCTCCCCATGTTACATGTCTGCAGAATTATGAAATCAAACTTTGTAGCTACGAATCTAAGTCAATGAGAAAATGGGAGTTCAGAAACTGCTGCAAAATTTATTTTACCCCTCTGTTTGTTGGTGGGAAGCAAAAAGGAGGTTTGAAAAAGAAGCTCCAAGCAGTGCCAGCTGAAGTTCTGTTCTTTACTCTTTTTGCCCAATATCAGCAAATGCTCTGTGAGGTTCTTGCACTCCAAGTTCTCAAAGAGCTTTAGGAGTTAATCTGGAACTCCATATCCCTCAACTGCTTTGATAAATAATCAGGTTGTAAATGCTTCATGTTCAATACTATCTAGCTTTATTCACACTGCTTAATCAGCTGCCTGAAAGACTGCAAGACCAACCTGCATTGCCATTTTTCTTCTTTCTTTATATTGCCCTTTTTTTCCTTAGCTAACAAATAATGAGCCCTTCTTTCACTTCCTATAGCAACACTAAATTGTGCTGAAAAGCAGTATTGCTGAACAGACTATACAGGAATTAATATGTCCTCTTACACTTGTCTAAAATTTTGCAAAACTGAACAACTATTGTAAATTTATTTGCCTTAGGGAAAGAAACCCAATTCTTTTTTTAACCTATATTCAAACTCCTGGTGCAATACTAGTAGCATCAAAATTATGATTATATAATTCTTTAAAAATTATTTTACTGCTGGTTGTGTTTTCCACAAACTGCATATCTGTAGAGATTTTCTTAAGTTACAAAATAAAAGAACAGATGGAGATATTACCAAGCATAATATTGCATTATTTTAAAATATACAAATGAACTTGCCACACATTTTAACTAAACTTCTCTTTTTAGTTTTCAAGCAAATGGTAACAGAAATCTAAATTATAGTTGAGATATCACAATTTCATATTTCAGAATAAAATTTAGAGTTTGAATTATCTTGTTCTCTTCAATTTCTAAAACTGAATATTAGCTGGTAAAATTAATATTTGACTAGCATTTAAAAAGATACAGAATATGTATAAAATTACTGCACTTTCAATGGGCAAGCTCAACAACGTGTGGTCTTGTAGATTATAATAATGTATTTCAAAATACCCCCTTTCCTAGAAGGAAGAAATTCTAGGAAAAAAAGCAGATAACTGAAAATTCTGAAGGGTTACATAAATTTGGGTTTTTTCTCTCTAGGATGACAGTGCTGGCAAAGACAACTTTTATCTCTATGCACAATCTATTTTTTATGAAATAAATTTTAAAAATTACAGGAATACCCATAAGGGAAGGTACTTACAGATGCTGCCACTTGAGAAGCACTCTGAAACTCATTAATATCTTCTGTGAGTGTTTCAACCCCAGGTACTTGAGCTGTTCCAAAGAGGTACAAGAGAAATGTAAATCACTCTAATCAAGTAAGTGTTAGTCACTTTGAAAATTTAATGCCTAAAAATTTACTGCTGGGAAGGTAAATGTGGCTACTGTAAATGTGCTACTTTTCGGTTACACTTCAATGGATTATAATTTATGTTTTATTTTAATTTACAACCTTAATGCAACATGGAACAGTGTCTCCAACATGACTAGAGTGATAAGCAAGCTTTCTTCAGCTGCCAAGGTATCTTCTAGTTCCTTTATTAACTTTACTATTTAAACTAAATACTGTTTACTCTTTACACAAGTAAGTAGTGTATCTCCAGCTTTAATTAAATGAATAAAACTGTATTCAATTAATTCAGTTAAAATTCCCAAAGTAAAATGATTTGGTCAATTTAGACAACATTTAAAAGCCTTGCAAGTATAATTTTTGCCCATATTACCACATTTGTAAAATGACAGAATTTTGTGAGGAGCGTAAAATGTCTCTTTGATGCATAAAACAGATTTTATTCAACCCTGTCAGAGAAAGAAATTTCCAAGTAACATTCTATGCAGTTTCTCTCTTTGCCTAACATTCTGCTAAGGCACTTAGATGCTGCATCAGCAGCCTAACAAAAGAGAATGTCCTGATCTTCCCTATGTTCTGCTGTTATTCAGACACTTAGCAGGGAGGTCCTTATGTTTCCAGAACCCAATTTGTTAAACATTTCAGGCTGTACTTACTATGAAAGCAGAAGTTACTGTGAAGCATAGCAACTGTGACTACCAATTCATTGCCAACACAAATTGATGTGGAGGGCAAAGAGGTGATGATAATGGAAAGTTGTGGTCAGGGAATTGTGTGGGAATTGAGAGATGATGCCACACTTTTGCCATTGCCTTCTCTAGTTTTCAATACTAATTTCCACATATTTGCATCCTTAATCTTTTTACCCTGGTCATGCAGTTCCACCCAGAACAACACTAAATGTGTTTCATATGTTCATGTTTTTATTGAACATCCCCAATTCCAAACTTGTCCTCTACACGTCTCTTTTGAACTTTCTACTATAATGACAATTAAAAGGGGAAAAAAAAAACAAAAAACCAAACAAAAATAAACAAATAAACAAACCAGAACCCAAACACCCCCCAAAAAAACAGTGACTCCTGTTTGATAGGGAATAAACTCCTGATGGGAAATTTGCTCTAGAAAAATCTATTTAGCAAACTAAGTATTATATATCACAATATGATCTGTAGAGCTGTAGATGCAATAGCACAATAAAATAGGAAATACCACATTTACACAGTGGCATAGTACCACAGAACCAATTATCTTTGGTCCAATATTATTCCAGGGGGAGTCGCAAAAGAAACAAGTCTTTGCCCACCCCAGAAATATGTGGAGTTGCACAATACATGCAAAGAAATTCACATAATAAACAGCTTTTCACGGATATTTGAGGAGTGGTTTAGAAGTCTTATACTTTTCATTTATCCTATGTTAGGAGATTACTCCCTAATACATTACTGCATTTTAAACTTACTTCTTCAAGAATGCATAGACTGCAAAAGCTGTATTTGCAATAACATCTTCTTTTCCTGCCTTTATATCATGGCTTCACTCAAAGGGTAAGGTACATTTCAGCAGAAGAGAATGAAACAAGTGAAACAAGGTTGTATGGTGCTTATAGGAAATTGGGAGTAAATGAACAATTATCCCTAAGTGATAGTATTTCTACATATCTAATCCCCCACCCAAAATACTGAAGTAGATTGCTTCTACAATCCCACCAACCTGAAAAACACATTGGGGGCAGTTGGATGTATATTTTTCTGGATCAATTCTGTTGTAGTGTGTATCTTTTGAAGCCTCTGCAATTCTCCCCATCTACCTCTACAGAACAAGAGCAAGCCTCAGTGGAGAACTGACCAAAGAGACAAACCAGACAAGCTTGACACCTACAGGGAAAGTTTGCTGTGCAGTCATCGATGCTGCTGCTTTTGATCAAAATCAAGAACCTATTAAATTCTTCCCTTAGTTCTTTCCTGTGAAGTGGTCTAATGGAAAAGGGAAACATTTTTGAGAGGTATAGTTTAGGACAGTGAAAAAAACCTGCAGCTCTAAAGTGTCTTGTGTTTTTCTATCTTGAGACCTGATGCCTACCTCTCATTTTTACTACTTAGATCAAACACAAGTCTGTCAAATTCAGTAGGATTATACTAGAGGGAAATCAGCGCAGTGGTTAATTAGAACCAGATCCAGATTGTCAGTGGAGTCAGTATAGTGTCTGATGCTGCACATGATCTTTTCACATAAGCTCCTGCATTGACTTTAGTAGGTGGAACTTCTTAAAATGAGGCTTATTTATAAGGGCTGTTTGATCAGATGTTCTGCCAATTCTGAGCTTAGTTCATCTGAAATTCACAGGAGAGATGTTCCAGATCTAACAACAGAAACGGATCATTATCTAAAGAAAGCTACTCTCAACTTTGTTGTGCATCAGCATCTTGCTTGCTTATTCTTGAATGAATGGTTTGCATCAGCACTTCTCAATGCACTTTTCCCTCATTAAGGTCACTGGTTCTGATAAATAGCAGAACATAAATTCAAATAAACCTGGTAAGTGAAGCCTGATAGTCACTATTTTATGATGTAATACATCTGTAAGAGGACATAACTAAAAATTCAGTGCAACAATGCCTCGGTTACTTAGGGTTTTTTAACAATATCTTTATGAGTTTTTTAATCATCCTCTCATACATAATATTTATTGGAAATAAGTATCGGATGCAAAGAGGGCAAATATTGTGCTGCATTCACAGGAAAAATTGATAGAATGGGCAGTTGCCTGAGTTCTGTGTCTGTTTATAGTCTGTACCTACTTGTGAAATCCAGCTGTGTTTTTTTTTCAAATTGAAGTGTAGCACTAGCCAACATTTTAGGAAAAAAAGACCCAACCATATGTTACAAAACATTGAACATTTCTGAGAGCACCTCTTGACAGAAATTTGGCATTACCTTACTACTGACCTCAGTCTTTTCACCCGAGAGGCTTTGTTATTTTCTAGCTACATGACTAACAGGTCCATATATATTCATAGACATGAGATAGATGTTTATAACAACATGAATATCATTTCCCCCCCTACCTAAATTTTACTCCCTGTATCTTATTGAATGTGGTGTTTTGTAAAGAAAGCGTCTTGCATCTTCTCTGTAGCCATATTGATTGCAAAGTATTCAGAAGCATATGAAGTGGCCGTAGGTAGAACAGCTGTAGCACTTTTGTGCTCCATACTCTGTGACCATAAAAGATCCAGCTCCAATACTACATCGCATCCAGTACTTTCTGATAGTTTCACCTTCTTTAATCCTGGTGTCTCTGCCACTTAGCAAAACCTAACTGTTTAATTGAAGCCTGCAACTTCAGAAGACAGCATGGCAAAGTGGGCATATTTTCACTTCAGGAGCAAAGATACACAGGAAGGAAAATGGAACAATGAGACCTGTTCAAAAATATTTTGTGAACTGTAGAGCTTTTTCCCACATGTCTGTCTTATCCATCTATTTGCTTCTGCTGCAATAAGCTCATGCATGCATTTTCCCTTACCTAACCCAAGCAAGCCACCATCACCTCCCTTTCTGGGAATCACTCTCACAATAGAATTTTGCCTTCCTTTCATAGGGCTTGATTGAAGTCACCAGTCTGCACATCTCTTGTTGACAATTTTCGTGAAGATTGTAAGGACATAATGTTTTGAGATTCTGAGTGTCCTATTACCTTTTTCAATTAGGTGATCAATTGCAGGTAAAAGGAAAAGCCAATATCTTGACTGCATGAAACTACACGTTCTCACAAAACCAGTTCGAAAAATTTATTTTTAAAGACATATTAGTTACTAATGGTTAGTTTACAAACAAGGCAAGAGAAATGAATGAAAGCTCAGGTTGCTGTGATACCTAATAGCATATACAATAGCATTAGATAGCAGTCAGAGAGTAGGATAATTTTAAAAAATACATTCTGGGTTTTTTGGTGTTTTTTTTTTTTTGTGTTAATTGATCACCTTAGCTAACTTGTCTATGGCTGCTGAAGACTACACTGCAAACCGAAACATAAAATTTGTAGACTTGGCTGTTTCGGACCAACAGTAAGGGAATGGACTGAAGGATTTATCTTTGCAGATTCTCTGTCAAAACCTGTATTTCTTTCTCTCTGCATTACAGCAGCAGCTAAGATAACCTTCATCAAGTTTATCTTTCATAGGAAAGCTGGGCATTCTGTGGAAAGATCTCCCTTATGAAGTGCCTTTTTCAACATTTCAGGTGTTACTCAGTTCAAAAACCTGAGAAGAAATTGAAATAAGCCTGAGTGTCCTGACTGCAGATTAACCCAACATATGAACATGTTTGTATAAGGGGAAAAAGTGTTTTTCAGAGTTATTTCATAAACTCTTTATTTCTACTGTAAATAATTTGAATCATCTGGATGCATGTGTAGTAATAAATAAAATATTTCAAAGACCATTCCTTGGCATAAAAGCAGCAATGAACAGCCCATGTCTATGCTATTAAGCTGTTTTAAATGTTAGTGTACTAACATAAAATCTGTCTACTAAGAACAAATTCTGGCCCAATGCACCTCTCAAAATAAGTCTAGGAATTATTGTGGAGTGTTAATTGGCCATGATAAAAAATATGTTAGTGGCTCCTTGAACATATTTGAAGTGTAAATGATTGAGTTCAAATGCCCAGGAACACTCTCTTGGAAGTGTTTCATCTTTTACAGACATAACCCCTACTCTCAAATTCAAGATGTTGATGTTTGAGATTTTTTTATGAGCAGCAAATATTTTTATAACTTACCATCAGAGTCTGACACTGCTGGCTCAGATGTCTGAGATACCATGGAGACATCTTCTGGCCTTTCTGCCAAATTATCCCCTTGCAATCTAAATTGTGGAAAAATGCAATGAAAACATTTGCAATCCTATTCAATGGATAAGACATAGAAGAACATAATCCCTGGCTACATACCCTGTTCACAACATTGCCCTAATAAAAAGAGCAGCTTTGCTGAAAATCCCACACTCATGGTTCAACCATAACCTGGACTGTCTAGTAACCAAAACTAACCTCCAAGGAACAGCCAACTGAATCCTAGCTTATGCATTTTTGTAAGTCTTATTTTACAAAGTGGGGCTTTGGTGTGCATGTGAGACTGCAAGCTTCCTTTCCTACCTTCAAAAATATTTTAACTGAATAGGACTGTACTGGATGTCCATGCCCATGTGTTGGCAGTGCGGTGGCCTTGGTGAGGAGAGGCTGGTGCTGCCCTGAGCCAGTCACAGGTAGTTCCATCTGGCTCCAAAAAGAGCCATGGCAGGGCATGGCTGAGCTCTTCAGCCAAAATGGTGGTACCTTGGAGGAAACATAGTTAAGGAAGAGCCAGCCACAATGCCACACAGGCAGAAGAGCAGGGAACAGGAAGACTGGGAAACAGCAGAGGACACACCAAGGTCAAAGGAGATGGCGATCCATACTCTGAGCAGATACTCCCATACAGCCCATGGTGAAATGCCAAAGGCAATATCCTATGTAGCCCCCGGAGGACCAACACCAGGGCAGGTGAGTATGTCTGGGATGGACAGTAGCCAATGGTGATCCCACACTGGAGCAGGTGAAAAGTGGGGTGAGGAAAGAAAGGCAGAGAGGACCTGTAATGGACTGACCACAAACCCCCATTCCCTGTCTCCCCTGCACTGCTCAGTGGGTGGGGAGAGGAATCTGAAGTGAAGGAGTGAATTTGAGCCCAGGAAAGGGAGAAGGAAAAGTGTGGTTTTAATGTTTATCTTTAGTTTCTCGTCACCTAAACCTATTTTAATTGGCAATAAATTAAACTAATTTTGCCCAAGTCAAGTCTGCTTTGCCCATTACGGTAACTGGTAAACAATTTCCCTGTCTTCATCTTAACCCACAAGCTTTTACTTCCTATTTTCTCCTGTCATCCTACTGGCTGGGTAGGAAACTGGCCCTTAGCCAAAGTTAACCTACCACAGGGGTTATGTAGGCAAGAATATTTCCTCCTCCTTTGTTACTTGTTAAAAGGAAAATACAGTAATTGTGGCAGACTTTGTCTTCAGGCTTTCCTGCTGCACTAGCTGACTGCAATGCCTTGACAGCAATTTATACAAATAATGCTTGTATCTGTTTTTTCAAATGAGCATCCCAGGAGTCCCACCATCCTTCTCCAGGCTCTTATGAATCTTGAGTACAAATTCTGCTCTGAAGAAGTGCTTTGTAGCTCTAAATGCAATATAACTGCCATTTACATAAAGGTTATCTTACTTTGGATTTATTCAGACATGAAAAGAATAAGAAAAATGCAATTCAATTTTGCAAAGCCCAGGGATCATAAAAATGCATTGAAGTAAAACCTTGGGGAAAGAAATAACTTATCTCTTGGAAGAAAAAAAAAGTTATTTTCACTCTGTGTTCTTACTCTCTGCACCTATTTTATACTAAGCTTGAAATTAACCTTTGAAACCAAGTAGAACCCCCTTTTCTGCCCTATCTAAATTTCATATTTTATGATTCTCACAATTATCTAATATAGATGGATCTTAAAGTCATCTGTTTGTACTCCTCAAAACCATTTCCCCAAAAACCCCCTCCCCCAATTATTTTTATCTCTTTTTATTGTCCCTAGAATGATTTATTTATGATGGAAAAGAAAGCTCACTGTAAATTAATAATATTTCTTATCTAATATGGAAGATCCATAGAACAAACTCACGACAACAAAATGTAAAAGTTAGAAGCTGCAAACCTAATTTTGAAAATTACTTCTATGAACCCTTTATAGCTCTGTACCTGGGTTCTAATGCTCTTCTAATGCTCTAGTTGCCGATTCTTTAAAAGCCTAGCTTGTCAAACAGAAGCAAATTACTTTGTATCCTAAAGATATTCAAATAGGGAGAAAACAAATTACAAAAGAAATAATTATGCAAAAAAAAGAAGCCCTCAAAAATCACATAATTTTCCAGTGCAAGACAATTCATCCATCCTCCTTCATTACATACATATGCACATTTACTGCAAACACATATTCAGTCTTAGAAAGACATGCATGAAATTGCAGGAACCAGAAGTGAGATACTCTTCTCTCCAGCCATGTTGGTAGTTCATTTATATTTAAATACAAGGATAATTACTCCAACCTTTTCTGCTTACATTACAGTCATTTAAACACTATCTCTAGAAGTAGGAGCTGCTTCTTTTATCCCATCAGAATTTTCAATATTTTCTAATATGTTCCCATTCTGAGCTTCAATAAATCCAAACCAGACATGAATAACTGAAAATATTCTCATCTTATTCTACAATTTAGACATATTTCAGTGGCCCACTGCCTCATGAAGAACACTCAGACACACAAAAATCTTTTCAATGTATCTGATCAGAAAATCCATTTCATATGATTTTACTTTGTAGGAAGAAATGGCTGGGGTACTGTGCGGATGGGTGAATAGGATGTTTGACATATCCATACCTTATTTTCATATCCAATTTTCAATTTATGTATGTATTTCTTATATATAGATTCATATCAGAATAGAGTCTCATGAAATTCAAGCAACAAAAGAGTCAGGCTTCTTGCCAAAAGAAGTCTGGTACTTGGACTATTACAATTTCTTCTTCACAAGTAGTATTATTCATAAGACATCTCCACAGTAAAATGAAAACACTTAAAAACTCTTAAGCAGAAAGAAGCATTCATTAGAAAGACACATAGCTTAGAAGAGTTACCTAAAAACTACTATCTTACTAACACTTGATGGACTACTTCAGCTTTTTACCAAAACGTTATTTCAGCTATTAATTATTTTAATGTGAGTCTAAATTTGATACCTGATAGCCAACATTTTTTTACCCATATCTGTTTCTTGTGGGATTTCTTGCTTAGAGGACATTGTTTCAGTTATATTAACCAGCTGCATGTTGGAGTTTCAAGAGCTACAAAAGCAAACAGCCTACAGGTAAATATTTCAATTTTCTTTGACCCCAAAATGCATTCCAAGAAAACTGTTAAGGACTTCAGGACCAAAAATATTCTGAATAAATTCTATAGATTTGGTGCAGAAGCATTATACAGGGTGTATCACTACAAACAAGCGTATGGATGCATGGATCACAGTCCTCCTGCCAGTATGATTTGAAAATTATGATACACAGATTCATGGAATGGGTCAGATTGGAAGAGACTACAGTGGGCCATCTGGTCCAACCTGCCTGCTTGACCAGACTCATCCTAGAGCACATGGCACAGGTGTCCAGACTGTGGACAGACAGTTCTTGAATATTTCCAGTGAGGAAGACTCCACAACCTCTCTGGGCAACCTGTTCCAGTGCACAGTCACCTGCAAAGTAAAGAAGTTCTTCCTCATGTCCAGGTGGAACTTCTTGTGCATCAATTTCTGCCTATTGCCCCTTGTTCTATTTCTCGGCATCACCAAGAAGAGCCTGGATCCAGCCTCTTGAAACCCTCCCTTCAAACACTTGTAAAGTGATAAGGCCCCCTCTCAGTCATCTCTTCTCGAGGTTGAACCGACCCAGCTCCCTCAGCCGTTCCTCTCAAGAGAAATGCTCCAGTTCCCACATCACCTCTGTAGCCCTTCACTGGACCTGCTCCATGAGCTCCAAGTCTCTCTTGTCCTGAGGAGGCCAGAACTGGACACAGCACTCCAGAGGTGGCTTCACCAGGACTGAGTAGGGCTAGAATCACCTCCCTCAACCCACTGGCAATGCTCTTCCTAACGCATCCGCAGGACACCTTTGGCCTTCTTGGCCACATGAACACACTGCTGGCTCATGGACAGATGTTGTCCACCAGGACCCCCAGGGCCTTCTCTGCAGAGCTGCTTTCCAGCAGGTCAGCCTCCAGCCATGCTGGTGCAGAGGGTTATTCTTCCCCAGGTGCAGGACCCTGAATTTGCCTTTGTTGAATTTCAGTTGGCTCTTCTCTACCCATCTCTCCAACCTGTCAAGATTAGATGCAGGACAAATTCCTACCTGGGAACATAATACTTCTGAGGACTACATGGGATTAATAAAAATAATTACAAACATAGGTACTTTCTATCATCAGGGCCTAAGAAGAAGGCATAAAGCATTCTAAAAATGAAGAAACGGAAATGCTTCAATACCTCATAGTGAGATAGATGCTCTCTAGTATTTGTTCTTTGCATAGACTACTGATTCAAAGTACGTGTATTAATAATTGTCTGGCGCTAGTTTATAACAGAGATTGTACTTAATATTTGAGCCAAATAAAATTCAGAGGGTGATTGTCACTTACAGACAGAGAAATTTACATTATATTTAGGTTAATGCTATTTTGACCTATTCTTCCAGAAATATGTCACTAAAATCCCATTCTATTCCTTCCTAAAATGAACCAGCAGAAGGGTTATAATTTTTAGGCAAAATCTCCTTCAATCCCAAATAAACAACTACAGAAAAGAGTTATATAATTACTGTGCACGTGGCTGGTCTTCAAATTCTGGTAATTTTTATTTTTAAACATAGCAAACTAGAGCTGGATAACTGTGCTCAAATTCTGATGTTCCCTAGAAGTGAACAACAGAATTTCAGAAGAAATTCTGAAAACCTGCTCTTTCAAGAAAATACAAATGCTTCTGCTGACTTTTTAGTAGTGAAGAAAAATTCCTTCAGGGGCTCCAGGACAGTAAAGGGCACTCTAGGAGGAGGAGGGGGAAATTGCATGTCTAAGCACTGCAGTTCCAGCCACTCTCTTTGCTTTGCCTTGTGCCAGCTAAATTTTGTTGAATCTGAATAAACACTGTAAAAAATTTTGGTTTCTGTGAAACATTATTCCTGAAAACACACATTTAATTGGAAAATTCCTGATCTCCATTGCTAAAGACTTAGTTGACTCCTTTTAGCTGAATACGATGAGAAGGAGTGGAAAGTTTGGTAAAGAATCCTTAAATCATTCAGCAAAAAGAGCAGTAAAGTTGTTTTCATGATCAGCCAAAACAGGTGCATATTTTTAAGGGCACAGCAAAAAAGTTCTCTGAAAAACAGAGATAGTGTCATGTTTGAGTTAGAATCTTAATTAAGGAGATTTTGACTTGTGGAATCACTTATTTTCCTTAAATTATTTCAAAGTAGGTTATCCATTCTCTTGAAAAAATCCTACCAAATACTTCCATGATTTATAGTTAGTTTCTTTATGAAGCAGTTATTATTTTGGATCAAAAACTCTTATATACATTTTATAAGATTAATGAATATCATGAACTTATTAACAAAAGAAACTTATTATACACATAACACAATGATGTTCCTTCGTCAGCCAAAGGGAATTTTAGTCAGAGATGAGAAGAAGGATAAATTTGACTTATTGGTCTTCCTTTTGTTTTTTTCTCCAAATCACTTGCTTCCTTTCTGTAATTTAAAACTTCAAATCTACATCTAACCTTCTCTGATAGCACTGTAATACTGAATTATAACTTCCCTAGGACAAATACATAACTCTAGGGAAGTTATAGCAACAGAGATCAGACAACAAAAGCCCTGAAAGGCCCCACACGCTTTTAGGTTACACTGAATGTTTTCTTGCACCTTTCCCTAGCAACCTCAACACCAGTAAGAGTATTTCAAGCTTCATAATCATCTGTCCTGACTTGCCTATAATAATGAGTTTACTTCATTTTTTGTTCCCAAACATACTGATCCAAATTCTGACCTCATGTACCTTGACTTACTAACTCCACAAATGCTGCACTCCCTTATATTGCTGTAAAATCCAAAGCTTTTTCAGCACCTAAATATAAAGCCAGGAATTTCTGACTTATTCCATTTGTTTAACTAATGTCTTTTACAAATATAAAATTATTAAAACTGTGCCAGAAAAATTCCTATTGTATTCAAAGGTACAGGGACACAAAGATGTCAGTTTTCCAGTACAGATTGTACTGGTTAATATACTGTTGAAATTATATTAAATAAATATTATTAAAAAATATACAAGCAAAAGTACTTTTTATCTGGTAAAACTCCTCATCAGCTCTAGCTACACATACTACCTTCCTAATGAAGATTAGATTTTAAGAAAAGTTTATATGATTTTTAGATCACTGAACTGTAGAAGAAAAATGCCTTAGATCTATGGGAGGAGGATCCTCTAACATAGGATTGTGAATTTGAGCAATGAGAGTGGCCGCCACCTCTGAAGCAATAATAGAAAAGCTCTGTAGCATGTTACCTTGTTATATTTAGAAATCAGTGCCATAGATTCTGGTTTTACTCTACACTGAAATACAGGAAGTATCTGCATTGAAGAGAAACGAAGCATGAGGACTATTGGATTATCCTGCAGAACATTACCTAGGAAGGCAGATATTTCCAATATTAAACTATAACACTATGCAGATAAATACAGATATTTAATACCATTTCTAAATAAAATGTAGGAATATATGCCTAATGACACAATCAGCATGTTTTCCAATAGAGATTTATAATTCTTTTAAATCCACTTTAAAGAAGTGATGCAAGGCCATCAGGCAGGAAGGAGTATGTTGTTACTACCAGAAATTCTATACATGTGAGATATACAGCATTTATGTTATTTGAGTTTCATCCTGATCTAAGATACAGTTAATCTAAAATAATTAAATAACCAATAAATAACCAATACCATTCAAACCACAGTCTGTTTCTTGCTTTTGCACTCACTTTCTTAAGGACACTATTTCTCAGTGCTTAAACTCTGAGAAATAGTGTCCTTAACAAAGTGAGTGCATCAGAACATAGCAAATTATTTGAAAATTCGTAAAACCAGTAGCTAAAAATGGATTTTGGTTGACTTTCATTCTCCTTTTGCAAATTAAACACACTATTTTCCAGTCACTCTTGGAGTTTTTGTGGAAAGTTTCCACGTCACCAATAGTTAATGCACAGCATAATGTTTTCAGCTGGTAATACAAGAATATACACTTGCTAAGCAAAACTTACACATTGACACAGCCTGCAAATTAATCTTTTTTTTTTTTTTTTGTGCTGTTTGCTTTTCCAAAATGTCTGAATGCAGGTCTTTGTGCCTTTAAATAAGTACACTCTGCAGCTATTTCTGAGGAGAACCAAAAGTGGAAATATATTTCCCAGAGTAAGGAGTCCATAAAGAGACTGAATTATCTAATCCTTTTACAAGATGGGGAATTAGGCCATTCTTATGGCAATCTTTTATCTGCTTCTGGCTTCAAACCATTATCTCACAGGAGAAAAATTACAGTCATTGTCAGTCTTTTCAGACTTAACACTCTTTCTTCTCCTGTGAACCATTTTTTCTAGGACTTGTGAAAGAGTTTTGTGTGTGAGTGTGCATTTGTGTCTTTAAGAGCTATATTAAACTGCTATCCAGAGCCTCAAATTATGACCAACAAGCTTCCTCAAGCTCATGATCTCCTGGCTTCCTCCCTCTATCTTTTTCATCCAGAAGAAACTTCTGTGGCTAATATACATCACAGTGTTGTACAAAAAACAGAAAGAAACTCGAAACATTGCCATAGAGAATCAGCTTGCAAAGCACACATCAAAGACAGCGAAGGAAAAGAAGGGAGAAAAGCTTGGTAAAGC
This sequence comes from Vidua chalybeata, assembly GCF_026979565.1. NCBI lineage: Eukaryota > Metazoa > Chordata > Aves > Passeriformes > Viduidae > Vidua > Vidua chalybeata. The sequence continues at coordinate 119,450,287 of NC_071530.1, read as the reverse complement.
ACTTGTCTTTTTAAATTATTGAGGGGGTTAAATGGGTTTTGTAGGGGAAAAGAGAAAGAGATGTCTTGACAAGATCTGCAAAGGAAGGACAGAATGAAGTGGATGTTGCCCTCCATAAAATTGAAAGAGAGCAGAATAATTTTCAGGACCAGCAAAATAGTATTAATTTCATATTCAAATATGCTCTTACTTCCTTCATTTTTACAAATCAAGACTAGGACATTAAAAAGGCCTAAAAAAATCCTTTACATCTACTGTTCTTAGAATTTCTCCACAGCAGTTTTAAATGTGCACCAACCTGCTCTGACCAGTTCTCTCTTTAACAACCAGCCTGAAAAAAAAAATAGGTGCTGTTGAACAATAGCGCTTACAAAAGATAGTCTCGTGACATGTCACTAATTCACAGCATCTTATGCTGCACTCTTCCTGCAGAACCAAAACCACATATTAATACCCTGTCAGTTAAGTTACAGTAGGGCTATCTCCAGATAAACTTGGTGCACTGCCATGCTTCCAAAACCAGATTTATCATGATAAGGTGTATGTGTAAGATGCAACTCAGATGCAAAATGTACCTGGTGCTCAGGTTTCAAGTCTACGTTTATTTTCAGTAACATGTAAACACTTATCTTTCTTCAACAGACAAATGGAAGTCTTCCATTACTTTTATGCTGACTGATAGCTATTTAAGTTGAAAAAAACAAGTCTAGCTCACCTGTGCATACTATAAGGAAATAAAATAGCTGTTAAATCTAACACAGAGGGAAATACATCATCTGAAAACACTGGTCCCTTCGCAGCTTATCATAATTTTTGATAACAGATGATATTTTTATTATCACAGTACTTTCTGGAACTTCTGAAAGGACTGAAATTATTGCTTGGTGAATTTACCAAGTGGGAAATTCATGTAAAAAAAAGAGGGAGGAAAGTAGTCTGATCTTTCCAGGATTTCTATCTAAGCACTTCATGTAAATCTCCTGTCTTATGTTGTTGCCTTCCCAAGACACTGTTAAGATTTTGAAAATAGAGAGACTTTGGCCATTGTTCCAAAACACACATTCATTGGGAGTTTGCCATGAAACTAATTAAGGTTTAGGACTAAAAAGTATACTGTCTTGTGCATTTCAGAGCTCAAACTTAGATCCATGAGCTCAAAAAAATAATTTGAAATCACACAGATATTTTCTATTTTGCATACAGTAGGATGTTCTAAAGAAACATGAGACAGTGAAAGAAAAGGCAAGCCAGTGTGTTACTCTTACAACTTAGCAAGTCAGCCTACCAAATCTTAAAAAAAATATTTATGGTCTTTGTTTCTGATAACCATGAGGGCCAGTAAAAATATTTTTTGAATTATTTTCTTCTTCAATGTTTTTCTTTTGTTTTGAAAGCACAAGCTACCAAAGTGGTACACCACTCCAGGAAAGGAAAGATAAAGTGATTTATTTTAATTGTACTTAGCACTTACAAAATCAAAAGACAATGAATACACTATTTTGGTTATTTATGCATCAAAACCGGGCAAATTAACCACTGTCCAAATGCAACTAATTGAAAAAGCAATGTGAATATTTACTTTTTAATATTTTTTTTGCCATAGCTTTTTCTTTTCCCATAATTATTTCTCTTTTTCTACTTTATAAGAAGTTTTAACTAGCCAAAGGAAAAATATGGGGTTTGTTTTCAATTTTCCAAAGTGAAAGGAGATTTTTAAAAGTTATAAAGCATTACCATATGGAGTTTAATTTACTTGTTTGCCACTATTAAAAGGAAAAATATGCAAATAAAACTTTTTGTTTAGGACAAAGTCTGTGAAGCTGGCACAAACAAACATGAAGAAAATTCAGCTCTTTTAAACAAAAGGTCCAATAAAACTAAGATTACAAAAAAATAGATAAAGGAAAAAAGAATGTAAAATAGTGACATGAGTCATCTAGAATGCTTAGTACTTTCTGTCCTATAAGAATAGCTACTTAGAAATAGTATACAGTCAGAAAGATAATATGAAATGTATGACAGAAAAGAAAAAAAAAATACGTGTATGTAATCAAAACTTTTGATTTAGATTTGAAGACATAAATTTCCTCAAAGTTTGTACATGAATCCTAATCACAGAATTTTCCTGCCAACATTCATTCTGTACCAACAACCTCAATTTGGAAACACTTTTCCCCCTTGGTACTTTGAAGTAATTTATTCCCAGGTTTCAGGAAAATTAACAAAGCAGAAATTTCTGCCAGAAACTGAGTCAGTAAGCTGGCATTACCACTGCTGGGCAGACATACAAAGACTATTCTTTATCCAAATACATGTACCAAACCACACATATACCTGTGCCCATTCCCCAGTATTACATCATAATGTACAGAGTCAAATAAGGGATTATATGGAGCACTTGAGAGGTTATTCTTTCTCACCCATCTGTGTATTATTGATTAATAATATTAGAGTTTATAAAGAAAAGCAGGGAGTTATTTTATATTCACTGTGATCAAGTTTAGTTCTAATTCCATCCCCTCTTAACACAGCAGTTAAAGGGATGATTATAGCTCATGTCAACATACCAGAACCACCTTTAAGTTAGCATCTACAGATTTCCTTCACAGAGCAATTGTGACAATTCACGTAGCAGCTAAGGAATATTTGCACAATGCAGAACTTTTCCTGCTAGAATGCAATGCAGACATAGCCTTTTATTACATCACCCAGGCAGCACACACTGTTACATGTGGTCAGGATAAGGGGAAAACAGACCATGGAGTTTCAATGTCATTTAGTCCTGCATGCATTTTCATGGTATTACTCCCTTTGAGGTGACTGATGCCAGAATGCTCCATTTGGGAAAGAAATCTTACAGTCTGACTTGAACAGCAGCAGTCTGCTGAAAACAGAGCAGAAGCATCTAGTTTAGTCTAATTTAGCAGAACATAAACCTAGACCAAGTGCCAAAAAAATGCACCAGTAGCAAAAGTTAAATCCTTTCTTCTTCTGGGACCTACGGCATCTATAGAGGATGCCAGATGTTGACACTTTTTCACCCTATTCGATTAGCCTCTATCCCAGTGTTGCATGGTGCAGTATCCATTCCCTGACACCTTTCCATCCCCAGTTCTAGAGTTATTTTGGGCAAGGTAGGAGAACCCATCTCATTTCAAAACACAAGTCAGCCATACCAACAGTTTCTGTTCAGGGAACACAATGAGAGTGAGAGCAGACTGGTCGTAAACAATAGGAAGGGATCTTGTGGAAGTAGAGGAGGCTTAGTAGGCTTTCTTTCTTTTCTTGAGGAAATCTTCCAGAAGCCCAACACCATTGTCTGTTTTCTAAATGTAGTCTTTAATCAGTATTTATAATCTTCCTCATAGGGGTAATTAATTTCATTATTTTTTCTCTTAGTTGTGTGAAGTTTCAGGAGTATTGTCTGGGGATAATGCATACAGTAAAATAGCTTTTTAACAGCAATTTCTTCCCTCTTTACAGTCATCAGCTTTTCTGCTTTTGATAGTTCAACTAGATTCACTTGTCAAGCTTCAGACTATTTTCTTCACAGCTCATTATCAAGTTTTCCATCAAATGCTTCTTTATGACCTCAAGTCTCATTAGTATTGTCAGAGCTTTGTGGTACTGAGATAAAGCACTTCCATACAAACTCTAAGATTATAAAACAGTTGAAGCTAGATTAATACCATAGAATTCCCCAGCCAACCCAATAATTCCTGTTCTTTTCTAGGGATATTTGATGACCAATTCAAATAACAGTTACATAGTTTCCACCAATAATCTGAAATTATGCCAAATTATAGCTGGCTTCTTAATTTCTTCTCCCCTGTAGGTTCTTGGTTGTCAGGGCTCTATGTCATGAAGATCTGCTCAAATTCCACTGACATATTGCAGAGAACTAATATGTGATTCTAAATTTCACTTAGCACCACATAGTTTATATGATTATATCCCAGGCATGCATGCACATAGTAGAGACTACACTGTAGAAAACCAAACTTTAAAAAGTCCAAATTTTTAATGAAAAGGTTACTGGTAAATATACAAGCTAACTTGAAGACTGAAGGACAAGTCATCTTAAAGGTGTAAAAGTCACAGATGGTGAACAGGGTAAGGTTTCACAGGCAAGGCAAACTGGCATGAGAATTTTTGAGTACTTTCTTCAAACCAAGTTTTCCAAAAATATCTATAATGGCAGCATGCACAGAATACCTCATTTATTCTATAATAACAGTTCAAGTATACAAGTTACTACACTTGAACAGTACTCCACCTCCCAAGGGTGAGAGTAAAAAAAGCTTCATTTTTTAAATGTATAGATGTACTTTGTTTACATATATATTTTTGATTCTTCTCATATGTTAAAAGGCCTCACTACGCTGTCCTTTTGCTTTAGATAACCTTAAAATATTAACTAAAACATTGCATCTCAAACCTACATTTGTATGCAACTAGTGTTCCTTCCCAACATTCTTGTTCAGAAGCCTTCAAGCTTGTGGCACAGTATGTTTTCTATAATCCCATTTCTTTTTTAATCACATGCAACCCCTTTTTTGTATTCTATTGATGTTAAAAAGAATGAATGCAGCCCTTGCGCTATTAAAAACAAAAAGCTTCTTACTTTCAGGAATGCATTGGCAAGACTCCACAAGAACAAGATTTAACTTTTGAGCATGGCAGTGGGCATACAAGGCTAATGGGTGGTCCTTAAAAAAAAGAAAAAAGAAAAAGAAAACCCCCTGTAATTCATTCAATAGTACATTAATATTATCTTTTACCTTATGGTTGATTAAATTCTTGCAAAACGCTCAATGTGCAAGTTACAACACATACGAGAAATATGGAAGTGGTGTTTGGCTTTTACAAATTGTCATTTAAATATCTATTTAACCCACATAAGTTTTGTTACTGTGTGAGGATGTCTTATAATTCATTGGCCAAAGCTGAAATGCATTTGTTTCTCCTGTATGTGAGAAAGGATTCACAAAAACATGTTACAGAATGAGTCAGTCTATTTTAAAAGCCACTCAGACCAACTGTGCCCTTAGACAAAGAAAGAATTATTATTACCATTTTACTCAAATAATCAAAATCCAGATCCATTTTAGCAGAAGTGTTCTTCCTAATTTTTCAGGCTAAATAGAAAAAAGGAAATCTTCCAAATACAGGGTGGGGGTTTTTTGTAGCCTTTTTTTTGTATCTATAAACCTTGTTTTGTTCCACCTTGTGAATGATGTCACCCCTTTATTTAGATGACTTAATATGCTACTTAACTTGCCCCGTAGTCCAAGAGCAGCTATGGGAATAACATTGTTCTGGTAGCTACTTCCCCGTTTGAAAAACCTCTTAAAGCTGTTATCCATCTGCATTTCGCCCATCGTGTGTGAAACATCTATACAGAAAACAGTAAGCTCTCTGTTTCTTACAGTTATGTGCCAGACTACAAACCAATTTATACTCCAGTAGAATTAACCCTTCCTTTAATTTCTCATCTCCATCTGCGGAGTTTTTTTTGCAAAGGTTTTTTGGGGTCTTGGTTGTTTTGGGGGATTTTTTTTAGTTTTTTAAAACATGAGCTGTAAAAACCAAGATATCATTTGGTATGATATCTTAAAAGAATTCCCCCTTTTTATTTCCTGGATGTCTGGGTGGAGAACTTTACCTTTTTAAAAAATTACTGACCTGGTCTGTGATAACTATCTGCCTGTTTATTATTTGAAGATGATTGGTGAAATTATCATGATTGAAGGTTAAATATCAGTTTCTAAAAAAAGTTATAAGTTTGGGAGTTTTATTCTAGTTCAAATTATGTTAATTCTGAGTCTCATTTCTTATGATTCACAAACAAGTTCGTACTTTTGTCTAAGAGACTTAGGGCAAGTGAGAATATTTTCCCAAATGCAGTGTCTCTCAACACCATTGCAGGTTTTCTCCACAATATAAACTTGATTTAGTTTGTCTTGTAACAACATTGGTTTTTATCTCTAACTATAGTCACTTCCATTTGGCATTCCTTTTTTGTGGTACAAAGGGAAGAAGCTAAACTGCCACTAAATGAAGTCTGATCACAAGTATCTCAGCATGGAGGAAAACCATTGGTTTAGTCCATTCTTCTCACAAGTCATTGCTCTTATTGTAGGAAGCTCCAGAAGCCACAGAAATATAAAACATATAGCTGCACCCTACTGTAGGTGGTTTTATGGGGCATACAAAATGAAACCAGCACTCTTCTCAGGCTAAGGTAACCTACACAATAACCAACCTAATAGCCACAGACCTGTTCACTCTAACTCTCAAATAATGAGAGTGCTAATGATCTATGGCAAGAAAATGTAGTCCTAGAAGCAAGAGCATCCAAAACTTACACACTATTTTAGTGAAGAAATAGGGTGGAATTTCAATCAGAATATTTGTGCTTTCCAGGTGAGATACAAAATATTAAGCCAAATTAATTAAAGCTAGTACTGAAAAACTCCTTCAATTATTTAAATAAACATCTCTCAGAAAAGCTCCAATATACCCAAGAAAGCAGGAAAATATCTGAAGGAGGTGTCATAGAAGATAAATTGAGTGGAGAGTAATGAGAGCAAAGCATTTAAAAAAAATACAGCAAGGCTGAAAGAAATCTTTTATGCAAATGCATGAGTAAAATTCAACTTTTTTTCTGAGCCAAGACATATAATTCCTAATATTTGGAAGTTTGCCAATTAAATTTCAAGTAAAAAGTCGTATTTCTCCTAACGACAGCCAAAATACCTTCAGCAAACCTAATCTGGTAATCTGACTTGACAAGCCCTATTATCTATACAACACCACTGCCATTAATAGCTCAATTCATTTCAAATCACCTTTTACAACTGAAAAATGAGTAACGTTAAGAGGAAAGATACCTGTTTAATTGTAACCAAAAGCATGCATGTAACCAACAGCTTCTTTTGACTCCTTTTTAAATTGTATTCAAACATGTCTACAACCAAATCACACAGTATTCATATATACACTGTACAGCACACCAGACTACTTAGAAAATGGAATATGAAAAGATAAAAGTATAACTTCTAAAATAAATTAATACTCTAATAGGTTCTGTATTATGACCTTACATTAAATATTAGCCTTTGTCATAACAACAGAAACAAAGGCCAACACTGAGAAACTGAATCAGTGAGACGATCCAAATACTCAGACTCTAATTTTATAGCACAGTATTTTTCATGGCTATATCATTGACTAACAGACAATCTAATTGCTCTTGAAATCAAACAGGAAAAAAACTGCCTTCATGTCTTCAAAGCCACTTGTTTCATGCAACTGTCTGTACCCCCTACTTCATCTGTTGTGAGAAGGTTCCAGACTAAACCCCTGTGAAGGTACTGAAGAGAGAGCTAATTGCACTAATAGCTGTCTTGAAGAGAGGAAAGTTGTCCTCAGTAAGAAAGAAGGAATGTTCCAAAAGAATGGATAGACTTGAAGAAAAAAATGCTAGTTTCCTCACTAGTGAATACAACAGAAATACCTGCCTGTCTCTTATGACTTCCCTTGCTCCTGAAGAGATGGTCTATTTTTTTAATTCCTCCAAAGTTTAAAGAAACTGCTAAACTGCAGTAAGAGTAAAAAGAATCTCAGTCATTAAGGTATCACCCAGTTCCTCACCGATTTCCTTAAACACTGTAGGGAAATCATTGAAGGTGCACCAGCAAAATAAAGCATTGTTTTGCATTCTCTCATAAGTGAAGTGACAAAAGGGATTTTGTGAGATCTTTCTTTCTCAGGTCATATTTTAAAGGGCAGAATCGTTTATTACATGCAGTTAAAGAACAATACCAATAGCCAAGGTTGTTAGGTTTGGCTCAAGATCTGAGCCCTTTGTTCCCTGGTGTGCAGGATTGAGAGAACATATAGTATCTTGGCACCTGCTGTTAGCAGCTACTTAAAGGGAATTCGAAATTTAATTAACCTTCATAGTAATCCATAAAAGATGTTATGTAAGTTCACAACTTCAGATTTTAGAGAACTTAAGGTTTCTGTATTCCTTACCTCTCTACTTCTTAATCCATGGACAACAGATGCCAGATGAAAAAATGTGCCATGCTTTCATGTAGGTAGTTGTTTGGAAACATTTTACAACATAAGCAATTTGTTTGTATGAACTGGGAAGAATCCCATGATGCACGTCTGCTCTTTTCTTAAAGCATAAGGCCACACTGCTGACAAGCAAAACTCTCTAGAATTACAAGGCCATCCAGTCACTGCTGCTCTGACAGTACTGTGAGGTGAAGTTCCCTGAGGCTCTACAGCCCTGCTAGAAAGGCTATTGCACCAGTGATTCAGTTTTGTCTCCCGTAGTTGTACTTTCAGAGCATCAGAAAATGTCTTGAAGCCCCTCTGTCTACATAAGAGCTTTAGAAAAGTAGCAATTTATGAGCAAAATGGGGAAAAAAGTAGGGTGGCATATGGCCAAACTTTTGACTTAATTTCACCACAGGTTGCTTTTTATTTACAAGCGGCTAATCCACTCTCAAACTACACAATAGAGCAGCCATTGGCAAAGGCAGGCAGATAAAATTGGCATGCCTCTATATTGTTCTTGTTAATCTGAACCATTAACAGAAGGGTGAGAAGGCTAGTTTTGTCATTTAAACAGGCTTAAATCCCTTCTTCAAATGTGCTTTTGTCTACATAGAAGAATTCATCCAGGAAATTTGAGGGGTTTCTGTTAGTGTTGCATTCTTGAGTTGACTAAGCTACATGATTACTAACCTGTTTATCTGGTCTTCATACTGTAAATGCAAAAATTATTGCCAGCTGTCAAAACCAAAAGGGGTTCAACCTGACTAAATTATTTCTCAGAGGTGAAACAGGATGAGATTATAAAGTGCTAAGAAGCAACTATTTGAAATCCTGAACTGCACCTGTGCAACTAAATCTCCATTTATACAGGTGCTTTTCAAATTGGATTTGAACCCTCAAATTCTCTGATTCATCCCCTGAAAAACCACAGAAGCTCAAATAACTAATGAAATTCAGAGACAGAAGGGCTCAAAATAGTTTCAAGCTGTGAAGCAAGGCCTAAGACTATGTTCTTTGATTCACTGTCGATGTGACATATCAAGCATAAACATAAGTTGCACAATTCAAATGCCAGAGGTCACAGGGTAGCCAGTAGCTAAGTATTTTTTTTTTTTTTTTTAGCACAGGAAAGGTCATCACCTGGTCCATAAGCACAAAACACAGCCAAATACCTAGAGAAAAAAAGTATTAGTTGGCATGATCTGGTTTTGTTTCGATTTTACCTGGCACATCTTGCACATATATTCAATGTGACCTTTGCTTGAGGCTCAGCCGCATGAGCACTTCGAGTTTGATTGAATTTGCTCCCAGAAGACACCACACTTGTTACTCCTTCCATTCTGAGATCATCAAGATCCTCTGCAACAAGACAGAATGATGGGATGAACACA